>NC_143557.1:88052500-89302500 GCF_054136105.1 Typopeltis vanoorti | reverse complement strand
TGCTAGTTCAGCAAGTAAATTATGCTTAACTTTCCAGGCAAACTTCTGTTTGCACACTTTCGGGTAAATGATGAAAACAAGAATTATAATAATAATGCATAATAAATTATAATTAATAATTATAATAATAATGTATAATAAATTATAAATTATAATTCATAAAAAAAATCAGCTAACACCTTTTATTCCCATATTAGGGAGTAGGCAAGGCTGTTTTTAGCCCTATCCAACTTTTGGAGACTGAGTGGACAGTTCAATCTCCACTGGTACTCAATTGGAGATAGCTGGCCCAAGGTTATCACTAATTAAGTGGCAAGCGGTGAAGAGAGATGGCTCAACAAGTGCTGCCATCTCGTGGTCCCTAACACAACATATTTAATGTCTGAAATAGTGTGGGTTCTATGGTCGATTTCTTGAGTTTATGGGATGAAAAACCTGAGTTTCCAGGAGAAAAAAACCCGTTTGCCCATGCCAAAGATCGACTAACTCGGGAACTGGTCGAAGAAAGGCTTAGAAATATTTCCTCTAGTCACCTACTAGATTTGAAACCAAGAAGTCTTCCTTCGTGCAGTCAAGTGCCGTGTTTTGCAAACGCCACATCCACTGAGCTACACAGGCTCCCTATAATTAATAATTATAATAATAATAAGAAGAAGAAGTTCTTTCCTGATATTCTCATTTTTAATATGATATTGCCATTGATGCCATCTGTTCAAGATTAGGGGAATGTGAACAGATGGCATCAATGACAATATCTATTAAAAATGAGGATATTAGAAAACAACTTGACATTGTTAGCATCCATGAATGTGTTAGCAGAGCTTATCTCAGGTGGTATGGTCACTTAAACAGAATGGGAGAGGAGAGATTAGCAAAACGAGTGTTCTCTACCCGATTGGCAGGAAAAAGACACAGAGGAAGATCAAGATATTGGTGGATTGATACGGTAAAAAATATCTTAGAAGATACGATGGTGGTCCGAAAGGTTCTCGGTCTTGACCATACATGGCAACAGTATCGGCAAGATTTTTTTTTTTTTCCAATTTAGTACATCTGTCATAAGCATCCATGTGAAATTGCAAGTCATTCTATCAAGTAGTTTATTTTATAACGGTGCCTGAAGCAAAAGTGTTGTCTGTATCCCTTGAAATGGATAAAATTGAGTATCGTGTGGTTATAAAATTCTTTATAAAAGAAGGTTTAACGGCAAAAGAAATTCATTCGAAGTTCGTAAAAATTTATGGGCACTCTTCTCCTTCATTTTTGACAAATAAGAAATGGGCTGCCGAGTTTAAACGTGGCCATACCAGCCTGGAAGATGATCCATGTGAAGGATGTTCAAAAAGTGTAACAACAACAGAAATCATGGATCAAGTGCACTATATGGTATTGGATGATCAGTGAGTCAAAGTGCATGAAATTGCTGAGACTATAGACATTTCAAAAGAATGTGTAGGATATATTTTGCATGAAGAATTGGAAATGAAGAAGCCTTGCACAAGATGGGTATCATGCTTGCTCACAGCAGATCAAAAACGAACTCGCATGAAAATCTCTGAACAGTGCTTGGAGCGTTTTAACAAGAATAAAACTGATTGTTTGCATCGATTTATTACTGTGGATGAGACTGGATTCACCATTACACACCAGAATCCAAACGGCAGTCAAAACAGTGGACAGAAGCCAGTTGTTCAGCGCCAAAGAAGACAAAGTCTGTCCCATCAGCAGAAAAGGTCATGGCATCGGTGTTTTGGGATGCTAAAGGCATTTTGTTTATTAATTATCTTGAAAAGCATAAAACAATAACTGGGGAATATTATTCCGATCTTTCAACCAGACTAGACGAAAAAAAATCGTGAGAAAAGACCTGGTTTGCAGAAGAAAATATCATCTTTCATCAGGACAATGCACCTGCCTACAAAGGTGTTTTAGCAATGGGGGAAATTAAGGGATTTGTACAATGAACTGTTAGAAAATCCACCCTATTCCCTAGATTTTGCTCCCTCTGACTTCTATCTCTTCCCAAAACTAAAACTTTTCCTCACTGGTCAGCATTTTTCTTTGAATCAAGAGGTGATTGCAGCTGTAGAGGGGTATTTTGCAGATCTTACTGTGAACCACTATAGGTACGGGATAATGGTGCTGGAGTATTGCTGGAATAAATGTATTAGTCTTAAGGGAGATTATGTTGAAAAATAAAAATAATTTTGAAATTATAAATTCATTTTTTCATTGTTAGTCTGAGAAATTTTCAGACCACCCTCGTAGAAATATAAGATTTGATAATGTTGGTCTTGACAGGTAACAGATTGATTTAGAGGAATGTGTAGATAGGAAGTTAGTAATGATGTAATTTTTTCATGTAGTACTATCATATCCCATACACCTCTTGAGAGTACACATCAGTAATTTGCTGAAACTGTGGGTAGTAACCCTTTCTATAATGCATAATAATATCATCCAAAGAGAAATGTACATTGTGGGCTACTGGGACAGTTTGTTGTGGTGTCATTTAACTGCCACTTTATTATTATTTAGGTATATAATACTTCCCATGCAAACTTTTGTTGCTCTTGCTTGGATAAAGGTTGAAAAAATAATTCAGGTATATTTTATATTGCCACTGTAACATTATCATTGTATATTCATATTGTATTATAATTCTTAGCATTTTACATGCACCACTTGGTACCATACTGTACTACCTCTTACTTCTTGCCATCAGTAAACCATGCCTTATATATTTTATTTCTTCCTTTATTCCTACTATAACTTTATGCTATGGAGTAGTAATGAATTCTACAAATCAGGAAACTTGGACTGTGTTTTAATTGTTATGTTACTTATGTGATTTTATACTATCTGTAATTAAAATTTTATAAAATAAATTAAATGCACACAAAAATAATATTTTTAATAGGTATAAACTTGATAAAATGCAAGAAGTTGAGAAATCAAAAAAGCAAATTAAACACCAACAGAAACAAAATGGTATTTCATTAGAAAAGGATTTCACTGAATTGCGTGATTGTGAACAAGAACAGAAAGAGCTAATTCAGAAAATTAGACATATAAAAAAGGATATAATGGATCTTAAAAACATGGAAGAACCTGAAGCAGGAGATATAACAGTCTTGGTATGTTTACTTTCGGTTTTATTTTCTCAACCTTTTAATTTAATTTGTTTTCCACTCTGCTAACCGATATATTGTAGGTTTGAATCCCACTTCAGACATGGATATTTGTGAATGTATTTAGGTACTTGGAGGGATTTTATCATCTGCTGTGAGTTCACTGCCTTACTTATCGGATGCCTGAAGTGACTCAAAAAGTTTGTGTTTAGTCTTTATAGCAAGTGTTCTGGATTCTCTAACTCTTAGCTCACTCGTGTTCCTAATGTATGGTAAATTTACAACCTTTCGTGAGTGACTTTCTCATTTAAAAAAAACGATAAATAAATAAAAAAAAATTGAAAAGGCCAGAAATGCATCAATATATCAGTTGCTTCAGAAAATGCTAACAGTTAAGTTACACATTTGCTTAATGCTGTAAATATTTGAATGCATGCTTCTATTTAATTATCACTCATGTTGACATATGTTAGAAAGATGACGTTGTGTGTGAGAGAGAGAGATTATAAAGCAAATTTATTTAATTATTACTTTCAGTAATTTGCCAACATTAAATTGGCATCTGCAAGGAAACAGTGAATATACAAGCTAGTTAATAGGCATGATTAAGTACCCTTGGCTATTGGGTTGCAGATCTAAAATCAGTATCCCAAATGTTTAAATGTTATGCATCCATCAAAATTTATTAAAGTTGGGATAGTTCTTTTAAAGTGTTTTTCATATTTTTATTTATTTGCGGAAATAAAAATTGACCTGTTCCAAGTGTGTATGGACAAGAACATAAAAACAAAGAATAATGGATTTCCAAAAAGGTCAGTTCTGGCTCCCCTCCTTTTTAACTTATGCATCACAGATTTGCCTATTACAGTCTTCAAGAAGTTTTGCTATGCTGATGACATTGCTCCAGCCACCAGATACGCCAACTTTACTATAGTACGCCCACAAATACGAGACCTTTCAACACTTCTCCACATGTCAATAGAAGGATAATCCATTCTGATAATGGGGTAATCAAACCTTATTGTGGGATGAGTTGTTTATTATTACACATCGAAAATTAACTTCTCTTTTATGATTATTGTAGTTTTTTAAGTGGTAACTATTTTGCTTGTATAACAGTTGGAAAATTTTATTTATAAAGCGCGTGTTTGCGACCAATTTATACAGCCTTCATTTCCTTCTCCCCTTCAGCATGAATCGACTATTCTTGGCACAAAGCCAAGCAAAGCTCAAGCAAGTGTGGGCATACTATAGTGGAAGATATACCACAAATAACCTTGCAGTCCTAGATGAATACTTCTGCAAATGGCGATTATACCCAAATCCTAGCAAAACAGAAGTTTCATGCTTCCACCTGAACAATAACCACACTAACAAAGAACTGATGGTCTACTTCAACCACAAACTGCTATGCTACAACAGATTCACGAAATATCTGGGCATCACTTTGGATAGAACTTTATCTTTTAAATCACTTCTCATTAATACAGCGTCCAAACTAAAAACTTGAAACAGTATACTGCAAAAACTATGCGGAATAACTTGGAGTGCCTTGCCTCATGAAGAACATTTTGCTGCATTGCTCACCCGTATGGCTGAACAGAGCCCATGTGTGCTTGGTTGATGCTCAGCTTAACACCACCACCACTATGCACCTTGTTTCTAGAACTGTGAAATCAACCCCAACATACTGGCTCCCAGTGCTAAGCAACATCCCACCTCCACACATCTGCAGATGCAACTTTCTTCTACATGAATACAGCAAAATCATGGAAATCCAGGATCTCCCAATCCACAAAGGCATCCCACCCCAAGAAATAAATAGGCTAAAATCAAGGCACCCTCCAATTTTAATAGTGAAAAATCTTCTAGAGTCAAGTTTTAACATGAAGGAGAAGTGGAAAGAGTCCTGGTGTAACACTTCAACAGGGGACTTCCATGAATTAGTGAACCCAACACAGATGCCTTCAGGTTTTGACCTACCTGGGAAAACTTGGTCTACCCTTAACAGAATCTGCACCAATCATGGCAGATGTGCAGACCACCTTTACAACTACTGTTTACTACTTGGATGGTATATTCTCCATCTAGCTACTCGACCGGAATTGTTCAGTTCAGTCTTTATATCAAACTGATATTCTAAAGGATATTTTTTTTTTTTGTGAACTTTTCACTAGTGTTTTTGATACCTCCCTCATGTGGCAACTGCTTCACGACATTCTCTCTGGACATCACCTGAGAGTTTGCTTTCTTACTCTATAAGAAAGGCAAACACTGAAGTAGAGGTCAGAATAAATAAGTGGAATGATATCTAGACCTGACACTACACAAACAAGAGTAGTTGGGCCCCATACACTGTAGAATAGAGGTTTTTCTCTCAACAGTACTCAGAATTTTTATTTGCACATTTCTTTAAGAACCTTTATTATTAACTTAAGGAATTCACAACGTACACTAGAATATAAATTAAATAAACTTTAATATATATTTCCAATATTTTGGCAACGTCACGTTGCCATCTTCAAAGGAACTTAAAATAAAGACGTGCACGCAGACACTGCACACAGTAAATTCATTTACTGTGTAATTCTTTGTTTCGATTCGTCACCATTAACGATCATTTCAAGGAAGTTTGAATCCTTACGAGCAGTTTTAATGAGGCCCTTGCAGTGTTTAATTCAATACCTTTTTTGGTTGTCGATCAACTTGTGGGGAACAAATCGCGAATTCAGTTTATGAAAGCCCAAACTCTCGGTCAAAATGTTGTGCACAGCTGATTTTGGAATCCCCCATTTCATCTTCAATCAATCTCACGCACGATTTCGGATTTTCTTTGATGAAATCACACACTTTTTTGGATGTTAACTTCATTCAGTCCAGTTTTTGGATGGCCTGGCTTTTCATCATCCTCAAGCGTCTCATGCCCACTTTGAAATCGCTTAAACCATTCATAAACATGAGTATAGGATAAGCATTCATCACCATATGCTTTTTGAAGCATTTGATGCGTTTCTGTAAAACTTTACCAAGTTTACAAAAAGTCAATTGCAGCTCTCTGTTTGAAACTCATTTACCAACTGTTCGTGAAAACACACACACTGTCACTCTTGGCACTATAACTCGGCTTCTAATGAAGCAAATGTCATAAACAGTTGACACAACACTAATGAAGGTTGCTGCTTTCAACGACAAAAGATACAACAGGTGGTGCCACTAGTTTCTTCTATTTTCGAAAAGTTCGATTTCTTTTTGGACAGAGGGTGTAGATAAAATACTACATACCCTATATTACTAAAAAATATAACCTTCACACCATGTTTAAGCCACTCTTCAAATTAGTAACCCTGATTGCCTAAATATAAACCCCATCCTGTATGGCAGCATTTTCCAAATTTTTCCTACGACGGAAACACTTCACAAATCCTGAAATTTTAACGGAGCACCTTAGTTAGAGCCGCAGCATTTAAAACCCTTCCAGGCTCATATTAATATTAATTTTGATGATTTTTCACAGAACACTTATTCACTTTCTGCAGAACAGTATTTCGGAAACGCTGCTGTATGACATCCTGAGTGTATGCTCTACGATTGTAACATGGCCTATCATGAAGAGACAAGAAGATCTGTTAATACCTTTTGAGAGCACAAGAAATACATTCACCACCATCATCATTTTGGCAAGCCAGGAGTGAAAGACCATGCTTTGCATGTTCATTTGTACTATATAGAAGGCATTTTAACGAAAGAGACAATTTTTAGAGTTGGTAGTGGCATTGAAGCATTCTCATACCTTCAACAATATATTAATCTGCAAAAAATTTGGGAGACTTATTTTCAACCTTCTTCTTTTCAGTCATTTTCTGTCCACTGCTGGACGAAGGCCTCCTCCAGTTTTCTCTGTCCTTGGCAATGGTTGACCAATTTTTTCCAACAAATTTGACAGTTTATCACTCTACCTTCTTTTAGGATGTCCTCGGCTTCGTTTCCCTTTTTTTGGAATCCAGTTCATTAGTATGGCCATCTTCTCGTCTGGATAGATGTCTGGCCCATTTCCATTTTAATTGCTTGTGGTGAAATATGATGTCAGTGATACAAGTCGGTTTCTTATCCAGGTGCTTTGATTATTATCTTTTAATGCAATGCCTAGCATCAGCCTCTCCATTTTTCTCTGAGTTGTTGCTAGTTTATTTGTCAGTGCTTTTGTTAGAGACCAAGTTTCACAACCATATGTAATGACTGTAAGTATACACTGGTTAAATGTCTTCCTTTATAAACATTTTTCAAAACATCATTGTTTTGAAAAATGCTTTTCAATTTTTTGAATGCACTCCAGGCAAGTTGAACTCTTCTATTCATTTCCTTTTGGAGTCCACATTTAGATCAATGAGATGACCTAAATGTGTATATGAAAACACCTTTCCAAGAAATTGTTTTCTATTATTAAGTTTTTTGATTAAAAAATGCTTAATCATTTTTACAAAATGATTAAACATGATTTTAGTTTTTTCTTTGTTTATTTTAGACTGACTTTTCTGCTTTCATGATATAGATCGTCTATCATTATATTAAGGTCTTCTGGAGTGTTTGCAAAGATTATGATATCATCTGCATATGTTAGGTGTATTAAGTTTCTGTTATTAATTTTTATACCAAGGTTTGTCCAGTTTATATTATTAAATATTTCTTGAGGGACTGCTGTGAAGATTTTGGACAATAGAGTCTCCTTGTTGGTCACCTTTTTCAATTGATATTTTATTGCTACTCGTGTGAAGTTGGATTGTTGCTGTTGCAGTGTGGTATATTTCCTGGAGGAGGTCCATATATTCTCTAGGAACTCCCTGATTCTGGAGTTCGTTGATTATTGCATTAGTTTTGAAAGAATGAAATGTTTTTTTCATAATCAATGAAGACTAAACAGAGAGGCAATTAGTTTTCTTCTGCTTTTCTATGATTTGTTTTACTTTATGAATATGATCAATTGTGTTAAAGCCTTTAAAGAATCCTGCTTGTTCTGCTGGTTGATTTGAGTTTAGAAGAGGGGATTAACCTGTTTGTTATTACTTTTGTAATAATTTTTAATTAATTCTATGTGAATTAGGCCTTCAACAGGACATTTTTCATTTGTGTTAATACTTGTTTTATTTCATCTGAGGTGAATGGGAGGATGAATTTCATATGGGGAAGAGTTCTTTATATTTGATTTATCTATTGAAGGATCACTATGGAGATCTTTATAAAATTCTTCTAGTCTGCTTAGGATTTGTTCTTGGTTCCTTATTGTAGTTCCATTCTTATCTTTTATTGCAGTTATTTGACTTTTCCAACTGATCAATGTTTTCTTAGTATTTTCATATTTTTATTGTTTTCAATTGTTTCTTTTATTTTTGTAGTATTATAAGATCATATTTAATTTCTCATCTTTTTCCTTATTGTTTTGCATGGTTCTGCATATTCTATTTTAGAAGTTAAGCTTTTGGTCTGGTTTCGTCTGAAAGTTTATGGTCTTTTTATTGTTTGTTACTTTTGAATTCGTTGGCTGCTGAGATTATTACTTACATTGGGTTTTTACTTATTAAGGCCAGTTTTGGAGTGAGTTTTTCTTCATAATCCTTCTTGATTTTTGTTCTTTAGCCAGTTTTGGAGTGAGTTTTTCTTCATAATCCTTCTTGTTTTCAATAGGTTTTAAGTCAAATCTTCTTGATTTTTTGTTCTTTAGCCCCAAATTCTTTCCAATTTGGGGTTTATTTTAATTTTGGCTCTCACCAGTCGGTGGTCACTTCCTGTTTTTACTTCATTTAGTACTGAGGTATCTTGGACTGTTTCTTTATTATTACACAGTATATAATCTATTTCATTTTTTATTTCTCCATTTGGACTTCTCCATGTCCATTTTCTTTTGGGGGCTCTCTTTAAAAAAAAAAATTTATTCAAAATGTAAAGCTTGTTGCTGATAAAGAATTCTGTAACAGCCATTCCTGAATTGCTGCTTGTACCATATGTGTATGGTCCTATAGTGTCTATTTAGTGAGAGATGACCTACTTTAGCATTAAAATTGGCCATTACTATAGTAAAGTTTTTTTTTTTTTTTTTTTGTCTAGAGTGTGATGCAATGAGCCATAAAATGTTTCTATCTCTTCATTAGTGTTGGATGATCCTGATTTTAAGTTTGGAGTTTATTTTAAGTGTGATTTCTATTATTCTTTCCGTTTCTTTAGTGTTACACGATGATTAGCATTCATTTTACACAAATTATGGACTCTACAGCCATGTTATAAATAACTATTTTAATTTCCTGATGTTTCAACATTCATAATAAGATCAACATCTGGAGTATGCATGTATATATATATATATATATATATACAAGCTAAATTTCATTTCACATAGTATGCTGAAGAGACAATGATTTGATCAATGGTTATTCTAATTGCCTGATCTCTAGTGAAAATACAATAAAATTACAAGAAATAAATGGAATAAAATAAAATAACTACATCAAAACTATATTCTATTTAAGACAACATCAGAAAAACATTCTTTCATATAGATAGTTTTGTTACAGTGAAAATGATGTCCTAATTTAACACGACAATTGTTATATTAGATTTAGAACCCGAGATTACCTATGGTTCTATTTAAAATTAACTCTTAGGAAGAAAGGTTAAATGGGTAGAATATGTGCCTTCATTTTGCTTGAGATTTTTAAACCATCATTATTGTTAAGATTAGGGTGATTGATAAGAATCTCACAGGCCTCCTTAAAGTTATGTTCATACCATGTTTTGGTGTGATGTAAACAACAGGTGCTTTTCCAGTCAATTTGATGTAAAGTGTTCATGGCATGATCAGAAAGACCAGCTTGACCATAGTTATTTCATTTAATGTGTTGTTTATGTTCCTTTTTACTGATAGGAATTGTGCATCCTGTTTCCCTTATATAGGGCAAATTGCAGGTGCAATGAATACGGTATACTCCAGAGTGGAGGGATTGGATCCTTAGATGAGTTGAGTAAGTTCTTTAATTTTGCAGAAGTTTTAAGGTGGCTTTAAGGTTGTATTTTTGTAGTATTCTGTTTATTTTGTTTGATATCCCTTTAATGTATGGAATGTTACAGTTTTATTGTAGTCTTGATTATTTTTGTTTTTAAGTGAAGTCTTGTACTGAATTTTGTTGATAGTATTTTAGCTGTAACCATTTTTTAAGAAGGTATTGTTGTAACTTTTAATTCATCTTTAAGTGCTTGTTCATTGGAGCAAATCTTCAAAGCCCTATTTTTAAATGTATTAATGATCCCTAGTTTTTGTGTATATATATTGGCCAGTTATGTGTTGGTTTCTAGTTGACAGTGAAGGAAAGACTGCTGGAAGGAAGACAAGTGTATCTAGAAACGCAAGAGTGTTCTGCTGTTCAATTTTGATTGTGAATTGTATGCGTTTGTGTTGTTTGTTTAAGTGGTTGAGGAAAGTGTCTAGTGGGCATGGGATCAGATAGTGAAAACATTGTCAGCGTATCTAAGCCAGACTTTTGGTTTAAAAGGAGAGGAATCTAGGGCACGTTGCTCGAAATGTTCCATGGAAAAGTTAGCAATGGGGGGGGGGGGGGATAATGGTGACCCCATGGCTGTGTCTTCTTTTTGTTTTGCCACACAGAATAGCCAGAAGAATGTAGTACATGTGTAAAGAGCGCTGTAATATCGGGAGGGAATTATGTCATTGATTGGAACATTTGTGAAGAGGGTAGAGATGTCAAAACTGTTTAATAAATCATCTTTTCCCATGTGATGTCTTTGATTTTGTTTACAAAGTGTTGTGTGTTTTTAATATAGTAGGGGGGAATGACCTGCCAACTCCTTGAGTGTTGAGGCTAGTTTCTTGGCTAGGTGATAATGGGGCTGTCTATAGTTTCGACTATCAGCCCGAGTGGTGTGTTTTGTGTGTGAATCTTCAGTAGACCATAAATTCTCAGGGAACAAGCATAGTGCTGAATTAATTTTTTAATTGTATCTTCGGGCCAAGTGGTGACAGATTTAAGTAGCTTCTATGTTTTCTTTTTTATTCAGTTAGTAGGGTTGTAGTTAACTACTTGATATGTGCTGTTGTCCGAGACTATTACAGCCATTTTTTCCAAATAAGTAGTTTGATTCAGAATAACTGTGGCACTGCCTTTATCGGCTCTTGTAATTACAATTTAATTTTAGTGATTTTACCACTGTCAATTCCGATTTTGTTACCAAAAATTCATAAACAAAACACATCGCTCTGGCTGATAATTATTACCTAGCCAAGAAACTAGCTTCAGTACTTAAGGAATTGGTAGGTCATCCCCCCACCTCCTATATTAAAAACCCACAACACTTTTTAAGCAAAATCAAAGCCATCACACTGGAAAGAGATGATTTATTAGTGAGATTTGACATCTCTACCCTCTTCATAAATGTCCCAATCAGTGACACAATCCTTCTATTACAGGACAGATTCCCTCCCGATATCACATTGCTCTTGTACTACATGCATGTACTACATTCTGGCTATTTTGTGTGGCAAAACACTTTCTACCTACAAAAAGAAGGCACAGCCATGGGATCACCATTATCCCTCCCCACCATTGCTAACTTTTACGTGGAACATTTTCAGCAACATGCTCTAGATTCTGCTCCTTTAAACCTAAAGTCTGGCTTAGATACATTGACAATATTTTCAAAATTGAAAAACAGAACACACTTGCATTTCTAGATACACTTGTCACACGTCTTCCTTCTAGCAGTCTTTCCTTCACTGTCGACTAGAAACCAACACATACTGGCCAATATATATGTATATATGTGTATATATATATATATATATATATATATATATATATATATATATATATATATATATATATACATACACACACACACATATATGGTGTATGTGTATATATACCGTATTTTCCGGTGTATAAGATGCACTTTTTTACCTTAAAAAATGGGGTGCATCTTATATAATGAAAGTACAGATTGTTTCTTCTTTTCAAAGACACACTCCCTTTTATGTTCGAAGATCTTTGTAGGCGGTTAATGGTGCAATCAAATTCATGAGTGACCTTCACGTGACTTCTAGAGCATCATTGGCTAAGAATGGGGAGTCCCTATTCAAGTGATGGAAAAAAAAAAAAAACAGGTGACATTCATATACTTCAAGTTACAAATTGCAAGTTGTAAAATATGCGGAAGAACGTGGGAATAGGGAAGCTGAAAGACATTTTGGACCTCCGCCTACAGAAAAAATGATTAGAACTTGGTGTGGTCAGAAGGAGATTTTGTACAATTTGCGTAATGAAAAGCGCATGGAACGTGGAAAAATTGTGAAGTGGCCAGAACTAGAGACTGAAGTTTTGAAATGGGTGCAAGAAATCGGCAAAATGGCATTGCCATTTCAACAAAAATGATTCGTACACATACAGTCAAAGTAGCCTGTGAGCGTAACATTGAAGATTTTAAAGGTGGTGTGTCATGGTGTTACCATTTCATGAAACGCAGTGGACTTTGTATGCGTACAAAAACAAAAATCAGTCAAAAAAATGCCAAAAGAATATGAAGACAAAATTATTTCTTTTCATAAATATATGATTCAACATCGAAAAAAAATTTTTTTTAAATCATACTTTGAAGTTTAGGTTTTTTCCAGAAAATTGTTTTAAATTTCTTGGGTGCGTCTTATACACCGGAAAATACGGTATATATACACAAAAGCTAGGGATCATTAATACACTTAAAAATAGGGCTTTGAAGATTTGCTCCAATGAACAAGCACTTAAAGATGAATTAAAAGATACAACAATACCTTCTTAAAAAATGTTTACAGCTAAAATATTATCAACAAAATTCTGCACAAGACCTCATTTAAAACAAAAATAATCAAGACCACAATAAAACTGTAACCATTTCATACATTAAAGGGATATCAGACAAAATAAACAGAATACAAAAATACAACCTTAAAGCCATCTTAAAACTTCTTCAGAATTAAAGAACTTACTCAACTCATCCAAGAATCCAATCCAATGGCCCACTCTGGGGTATACTGTATTCATTGTACATGTAATTTGCCCTATATAGGGGAAACAGGACTCACAATTCCTATCAGTAAAAAGGAACATAAACAACACATTAAATGAAATAACTATGGTCAAACTGGTCTTTCTGATCATGCCATGATCACTTTACATCAAATTGACTGGAAAAGCACCTGTTGTTTACATCACACACCAAAACATTGTATGAACATAACTTTAAGGAGGCCTGTGAGATTCTTATCAATCACCCTAATCTTAACAATAATGATGGTCTAAAAATCTCAAGCAAAATGAAGACTAATATTCTACCCATTTAACCTTTCTTCCTAAGAGTTAATTTTAAATAGAACCATAGGTAATTTCGGGTTCTAAATCTAATATAACAATTGTCGTGTTAAATTAGGACATCATTTTCACTGTAACAAAACTATCTATATGAAAGAATGTTTTTCTGATGTTGTCTTAAATAGAATATAGTTTTGATGTAGTTATTTTATTTTATTCCATTTATTTCTTGTAATTTTATTGCATTTTCACTAGAGATCAGGCCAGTAGAATAACCGTTGATCAAATCATTGTCTCTTCAGTATACTATGTGAAATGTAATTTAGCTTGTGTATATATATGTGCATACTCCAGATGTTGATCTTAATATTAATGTCGAAACGTCAGGAAATTAAAATAGTTATTTATAACACGGCTGTAGAGTCCATAATTTGTGTAAAATGAATCTATTATTCTTTCATCTGTATAATTAAATTCTTCTATAAGGTATGTAATTATTTTCTTAATTAGAAATCCTACTCTATGTTATCCTTTTGTTTTCCCATAATAGTAGAAGTAATCTCCATTTTTTTAGTTTCATTAAATGTTTATCCTGCCTGCATACTTCACTTAAGCATATGATTTCTCATTTAATGTGTTTTAGTTCTTGCTGTAAGATGGTAAGGTCTTCTTCTTTAAGCGTTCGACAATTAACGATTTTCACCCTAACGTGTGTAAAAACGTTTTTACATCACAAGGCACCAAATTAGGACTTTAGGTCTTTTGTCCAGTACAGTTTGAATTTTTTCCTGTACTGATTGTCACATTTGCGTTGTAACAAGTACTTGTATTCTGAAGGTGCTGATTTGAAATCTAGTTAATGTTTGAATTATTTATTATTTTTATTTTAATGCTGTAATACCTTGAAAAAAGAAACAGACGACTTCGTAAAGAAGTTTTATTTTTTAGTTGTGATTCTGGAAGGTACATAATGGAGTAACTTATACTTAAGATGATTATGTATTTATCTGTTCTAATAATTATCATATACTGCTTTGTTTCTTATTTTATGTATATCATAGTGCTATTCAGCATTAGCATTTTGTAGCAATTGTCATTGATTGTTTATTATTAGAACAGTGTCTTATGTTTTAAAATCTAAAATATGATCTTCAGTAAGTAACAGTATTTTTAAGGAAATCAAGTGTAGATTAAATAGTAATTACAAAAAATTTAATTAGTATTTTTGATATTTCAACAAAGTTAAATTGTCATCATCAGGAAAGAATGTATAAACTAAATTAAACTTTCCAAAAAATTATATTCTTTTTATCCAAGTGTAAATAAACAGTTTGCACATGAAGTACATTAATGACTGGGCTTCTTGCATGTAGAAGCTAAATGACTTCACATTAACTGCCTTTTTATCCCATAATGTAAAGCACACAACCTTTGGATGTGTGCAGAGCATTATGCATAATGCAGAGCATCATGCTCTGCATTATGCATGTCCAAATGACAATTAATGTGAAATCATTTAGCATCCATCTACAAGTAGCCTAGTGATGAATGTACTTCACGCACAAACTCTGTTGCTTACACTTGAATAAAGAATAAAACAAGAATATAATTTCTTGGCGTGTGTAATGTAGTTTGCAACCAACTGAAAAAGAAAAAACTTTCTACAGAAATGTACAAACTGATATGTGCATGTAGGCATTATACTGGGTAAGTGAGACTGAATCATGGCAATTGAAGGTGAGCCTAAGTTCCTTAATAGTACACTGTAATGGGCTTGAATGCATTCTTACTTTGGCTGAAATTCTGATAATGAGTGCTTCCCATATTTATGGTAATTTCATGTAACCAAATTTTTTGAGGTGTAAGTAGTTCCTTAAGACGACTGAGGTGGATCTAGGAATGTAGGTCTTGTGTTATTTTTCATGTAGTGAAATAAGGTAGTCTTTTTCCACTGTGTCCTGTTTTGGGTGTTCAAGTGTGATCAACAAGTCCTTGTGTTTGGTGATTCTGATGTTGTCTGTCCTGTCTGTTTACCCATACTTGGACAGTTTATGGCTGCAAAGGCACCTGGTAAACACCTAGCATGTCTAGGGAATGTGGTTGGTTTTTGCGGGGGAGCATATCAGGGATGCTATTAGGTTGTATTAGGTTTTAGAATTTTTACTATTTTTTCATAAGTATCCCATATGGATACTTCTGAAAAATCTATTACTATTCCTATGTATATGGAATAGTAATAGATTTTTGTGTGGTCTTCATTCTGGAGGTGTGTGTGTGTGGGGGGGGGGGGTTTCAGGTATTTTTTTTTGGATTTAGTGGGAATTTTAACCATTGACTGAGAAGGTGTTGTGATTGTGGCCAAATGAAGTGGTGAGGTCATTCTTATCAGAAGTACTTATTTTGATTTATTATATCCTCAGATTGTTCAGAATATTTCTGAAC
Source organism: Typopeltis vanoorti (assembly GCF_054136105.1). Lineage (NCBI taxonomy): Eukaryota > Metazoa > Arthropoda > Arachnida > Uropygi > Thelyphonidae > Typopeltis > Typopeltis vanoorti. Next base: position 89,286,584 of record NC_143557.1, on the reverse strand, counting down.
ATAGTCATATCCAAAAAAATCGAGTTCACACTTGAAATTGAAAAATATGGTAAATTTCCATTCTTAGTCATCCTGGTCTCTCTCTCTCTCTCACACACACACACACAGGTATCCCTTGATTAATGCAATTAATTAATCCCTCGATGTTACCGCATATATCAAATTGCGTTAATTAAATATAATAATCAATGGTAAAAATTACAATTCCACCATGATCGGTTACTGTATTAATAATTCGTTTTATATGGTAATCTCTTTTAGGAAAGATGCAAAGTAAATGTTTAATAAATGCTTGAATCTACATTAGTTACTGCAATCTTTTTTTATCAAAAAAAGTTATAAAGAGTCATATGAACAATTTCTATGGTAATAACAAGCAAATTGACCTCTAGACCTCGGCAAATAAGAATTTTTTTATTAACATCTGGATCCATATCCAGTTCTTTGATTGTTATCTCCTTTGGAACCTCATCTTCACATTCCATTTGTTCATTGTCTTCATATGCACGCTGTTGTTCAATTTCAAGAAGATCGTTGTCACTGAAAACTTTTGAATTTCAATCCAATAATTCTTTAACATCTTCTGCATCAACACCATCAAAACCAAGGTCTTCAACAATTGCAACGAGTTCTTCAACCACAGTGTTCGCAGGATTTTGGAAACCGCCTAAGTCATTAACGCATTCTGCAAAAGATTTTTTTTTCAAATAGCTCTCATGCAGGTAGAAGACACTTGCTCCCACGAATCGTGAATGTTTTCAATTGCGTGATTAATGTTAAAATTTTTCTAAAATTCTTGGAGCGTAATTGCCTTTTCTCCTGTTCTTGTTTCTACTGCCTTTGAGAATGTCTTTTTAAGAAAATAGGCTTTGAAAATTGCAATGATGCACTTGTCCATAGGTTGTAGCAACGATGTTGTATTTGGTGGAATTTTGGTAAATTTAAAGGAAGGTGCGTTAATTAAAACTCTTGCTGCGTATATAAAGGAATTGTTGCAATTAATTTTGCTGCGTTAAGCAAAACTGCATTTTATATATATTCCAGTTTATATATATATATATATATATATATATATATATATATATATATAAAAGCTGGAATACTAACATTAGAAGTCTATAGAAAACAAACCTGCATATTTTTTTGCAAGCCCATTTAACTATCCTCAACAAAAAAATTTTGATCATTACATTTAAAAAACCAGGCCCTAAATTTTTATTTTGTCAATTCCTTTAAAATAGCTACTCAATGAAGTTATTTAAAAAAAAAAAAAATTATTATTTTATGATAAATTGTCAAATGCAAATCTAGAAATCAGTTACAAAGGCACTACTCCTTACCTCTGGGCTACAGTCACGATCAGTTGCCCAATTATTAAAATGTCAATTAAAAAATATTTTTAATATTTTTTAATTGACAAACAGAAAGGTCTATATAAGATTAGCTTATATAGACCTTTCTGTAGGTGATGTCAAACATACGAGAGAAGAAAAAAGTGATTTTGTTTCACACATCCTCATAGAACATTACATTGTAGATAAACTGGTCATCTGACAAAAACTAAAGTTTCATGCCTTACTTATAGAACAACAGTTTCACCAGAATATTCAAGGTGTCTTCAGAGGTAATTTGTTCACACAGCACATTAAATAGAAACCAGAGACTTACACTTCATGACATCTGGAAAGCTTTAATTTGTATGCAACATACAAGACCTCTGTTATACCAGCAGTCAACCACAAGTTTTACACAACAGTATACTTCACATGATGTTTGTGACTGACTCTTTAATATCTTTCAGTTTGTAAATGTAATGACTGTTTCAAGTTTTTTTTTTTTTTTTTTTTTTTTTTTTCGTCACCGAAAAAAAGCCTTTTGGCTCTTTATTATAGTAATAATATATGGGTACACCTTTCTGGCAATTCATATAGTAAAATATGTAACTAAAACCTTGTTATTATCCAGGTCTACCTACTCACTGATGAGACCTCAATAAAGGTCGAAACCGGTCTGGGTAGTGACCTTCCCTCATAATGTAAAACAGTAATGCATCTCCTCGGGGCTTGCATTTTACATTATGAGAAAATATTAAGGATAGTGATCGAAGCTTGCTCCACCTTTGCTCCGAGTTGCCGTAGTGTTGTACCACCAGACTTACGCTTGGACTTGCCGAACATTCTTCGGCTTTGAAAGAATGAGGGATTTGCCATCGTTGAATAAAAGACTTTTGACTCTTTATTGAAGTGATGCTGCTGTTAAATGTAGTTACGTCATAAGTGAAAAAATTGCTCTGGCTTCGAAATCTCTTACCGATGGAGAATTTATTAAAAATTGTATTGTAAGTGCAGCCGAAATCATATGTCCGGAAAAAAAGCAAGCATTTCAAAGTGTAAGCCTATCAGGAAATACAGTTGCAGAGCATGTTAAAGATATAGCAGAGAACTTCCAAGTTATATTGTGCGAAGAACACTTCAAGTGAAAAAGGAAATGTTGTGCAAGGACAAACTTAAATCGTTTCATTGCATAATACACCAGGAGTCATTTTGTGCTAAAAAAATAAGGATGGAAGATGTCATGAGTGTAGTAATTAAAACAGTAAACTGGATACGCTCTCACGCCTTGAATAATCGACAATTCAATGCTTTATTGGATGAATTGGATTCACAATACAGCAGTTTGCTGTATTCTACGGAGGTTATGTGACTTAGTCATGCCATCATTTTAAAAAGATTTTTTGAACTCTTAAAAGAAATTGACATGTTTACTTCATCCAAAGGAAAATTGATTCCTCAGCTCATCGATGAAGATTGATGCAAAGACTTGGCCTTTTTAGTTGACATAACAAGCCTCTTTGAATACTACTCTGCAAGGATGTGAACAGTTGATATGTCATATGTATGATTCAATTAAGTCATTTCTGGCAAAGCTCTATCTTTGGCAACAGGTTTTGCTAAAATAGATATTTTGCAAAGATAGATAGGCAAAGAATTATTTAGCCCACTTTCCTACACTTAAATTGATTTCTCGAAATAATAATGGTGAAAAGTACATTCCTTAAATTGAAGAATTGAAAATGAAATTTGAAAAAAGATTTTCTGATTTCAAATTGAAAATTAATATTTAAAACGTTGACGAAGAATTACAAATGGAAGTAATTGAACTCCAGTGCAATACTGAACTAAAAAATAAATATAACGACGTTGGCATACCAAATTTTTATAAATACCTTGGCAGTAAATATCCCAAATATAAAATTTATTGTGCAAAAATGTTGTCAGTCTTTGGAAGCACCTATGTATGTGAGCAATTATTTTCAAGTATGAAACTTAATAAATCAAAGTTCCGCTCACAGATAAAAGATTCTAGATTAAATGCAATACTTCATATTGCAACACGAAACAAAATAGCAGATATTGACATGTTAGTACATAGGAAAAGATGTCAGGTTTCAGGATCAAAATCAAATTTAAAAAGGGACTCGTAGATAAAAATCTTTATTTTTGTAAGTCAATATTATTATTATTATTCAGGCCTCCATGGAGTCAAGAGACTCATCGCTGGAGGTCCTTCCTAGGAAACACAAAGTTTATCATACCACTCCTTAAACTCATTGACCGTTCTTGCTCTCACCACTCTATCAGGTAATTCATTCCATGGTTCAACCGCCATCCATGCAAAGAAATCACTCCTCACCCTCTTGCTCGCAGTCCCCTTCTGTAACTTCCAGGGATGGCCCCTTGTCATCACTCCTTCCTGCTGTTCAAACCAAGTGAAAGAACTCCCCACTGTCATCCCTGTAGCCACCTCTCAATAGTTTAAAAGTCTCAATCATATCACCTCTCCTTCTTTTATCCACCAAACTCCGCAGTCCACATTCCCTCAGCCGATCCTCATAATTAACATTGTACAGTCCTGAAACCATCTTTGTTATCTGACTTTATACCCTTTCCACAGTTAATTTATCCCCTTCAAATCCTGGGGACAAAATCTGAGAACAATAGTCTAAGTGTGGTCTGATCATGATCTTATACAACAGAATGATAACTCTTTTATCTCTGCAGGTCAGCATCCTTCTCATTATTGCAGCAATCCTCTGTGTTACCTTCAATATGTCCCATGAATTTCAGGTTTCTATCAATCATCAATCCCAGATCTCTTATCTACCCTACTTCCTCCAGTACAGCTTATCCAATAGAGTATGCAGTGTCCCATTGGTGTGTCCTAAACCTCAAGACCTTACATTTTGCTGCATTAAACCGACACCCCCAGTCATTTGCCCATCTGTCTAGCTTATTCAAATCCTCTTGCAGGGCTACCACATCTGCTATTACTGATAACCCTTCTCAGCTTCTTATCATCCGCAAACAACTGAATATCCCCCTGCAATCCACTGACAATATCATTGATGTTAAGGTTAAACAATATACGTCCCAGTGCTGAGCCCTGTGGGACCCCACTTGTAACCCTCTACTTCCTTGAAACTTCCCCACCATACACAACTCTCTGATATCTATCGGACAGCCAATCCTGAATCCAGTTGACCAACCTGATATCCAAACCCATGTGCTGCAACTTGAATATCAGTTTACCATGTGGCACCCTGTCAAATGCCTTCATTAAGTCCAAGAAAATGGCAGTATATGCTTTTCCCTCATCTACTGCTTCTTATAAAATTCTAGTATATTACTAAAACAAGAGCACCCCTTAACAAATCCATGTTGCCTCTCACAGATAACATTACCCTCATCTGCCCAATGCTGTATATGATCCCCCACTAATTTCTCCAAGATCTTAACAACTACTGATGACACACAAATTGGCCTATAATTAGACACTTCTAGTTTGCTACCGCCCTTATACAATGGCACTATCTTACCTTCCTTCCATTCCCTGGGCACCTTTCCTGTAGCCAGACTTTCATTGAAAAGCCATTATGTTGGAGGTTTAATGGATTTTTTACAACACTCAAAAAGAATTAAAATAGAATTTAATACTTCCTATATTTCGTCCTAGTCACTAGGACATCTACGGGGATTACAAAGACAATTAATGTAACATGCACACAAAAACTTACAATACTAAGCCCAACCACGTGGGTGACAATACAGTCCTATCTAGGTGGAGCGCCCTCTAAGGGCAGTTGTAGGTGGCCTGGAATGTAATGTGGGACCTCTGGTGATGACTGTTTCCCAAATCTTCGGAAGCTTAATGCAACCGTATTTGTTAAGATTTGGTTGGTTTTTGAGAGCTGCTGCTGCTTCTAAGAAAAGTCTCTCTTTCTTGAATTTGCTGTGGTGAAGCTTGGCGGTTTTCTTCCATGATACTCTGTGGGTGGTGTCCAAAACGTGGTCAGCCAAGCCTGAATGGCCATAGTTGTGTTTAACGATGTACGACTTGTGTTCCTCCAGGCGGATGGATGCTGATCTGCCTGTCTGTCCAAAGTACGCAAGCTTACAGGAACAGGGTACTTTGTAAACTCCAGGCAGAGAGAGAGGAGGGAGCTGATCTTTTGTAGAACGGATAAGGGTAGCCAGTTTGCGGTAGGGCTTATATGCTGTGTGTAGGTTATACTTTTTTAGTATCTTGGCTATTTTTTCCGAAGTGCCACGGATGTAGAGTATGGTGATGGCATTTTTGAATTCTTGTTGAAGAGAGGGACGGGGGAATGGGGGAGGAATTTATTATTTTTTTGATGCTGTGTTCGCTGTAGCCATTGGAGAGGAAAGTTCTGTGTATGTGGTTAAGCTCAGTAGTGAGGGCGGTTCCACTGGAACAAAGATTGTGGGCTCTCTTGGTAAGGGTTTTAATGATGCCATATTGTTGTGAGGGGTGGTGGTGGGAGAGTTTGTGAATGTATCTGCCTGTGTGTGTGGGTTTTCTGTATACAGTGAAGGCAAGTGTATCATTAGGTACGCGCGTGACTAAGGTGTCTAGGAAGGGTAAACAATTGTTCTTTTCCTTTTCCATAGTAAGCTGGATTCTTGGATGTAGGCTATGAGATGACCAAGGAAGGAATCTAATGTGTCTGGGCCATGAGGCCAAATAGAGAACACATCATCTACATATCTAAGCCAGATAGACGGTTTGAGTGGGGCTGAGTCTATGGCTCGTTTTTCGAAATCTTCCATATAGAAATTGGCAAGGGGGGGTGAGAGGGGGGAGCCCATGGCAGTTCCCTCTATCTGCTTGTAGATTTTGTTATTCCAAGTGAAATACCCAGAGTTGTCTTTGTAATCCCTGTAGATGTCCTAGTGACTAGGACGAAATATAGGAAGTATTAAATTCTATTTTAATTCTTTTTGAGTGTTGTAAAAAATCCATTAAACCTCCAACATAATGTCCTCACAGCACTTAAGCCTCTACACAAGAATTCTAATCATCCATGGAGAAGAGTTAGCACGCAAATCCAAGCAATACGGTAAGTCAAAACTACGACTATCTAGACAACTTAATAGGCTGGCCTTTTTAAAAAGATGTCGGGATACAAGAGTGATACCGAAATGTGTTAAAATGAAGATCAATTTCCGTTCCAAAAAAGCACTCCGGATATACAAACGTGCCAGCTTAGCATTACTACGCAAGCAAAATCGCCTCTACTCGTGCCGCCCTCGCAGTGACGAACGCCGCCATTGGCTCCTTACAAGCGGAGCTCTCCACCGTTCTTAACCCTGAACTTTGGTCAATTCTCTCTGACATTTCGGAAACTTCTGCACAGAGAGAATTTCAGAAAATAAAAAACAAACACATCAAGAAATACAACAACCTGGTTAAAGACAAGCCACAACCACAAATTCAACCGCTCCAGACAGTAATAAACCTCTCGTCCAAAAGGCTCAACGATGATGCCGTCAGCGCCCTTTGCCTCGGCTGTAATTTTGCCGTCGCCCTGAAAGAAGTGCCGGTACTCGATGTAATGGTTAACGTCGAACGGGGGATCGGTCGCTTACCGTCGGAGGTAGCCAACAACATCAGACTCGACGTAGCCAACATCCTCGTTCACTCTTCGCCTCCAAAAAGTAACTTATCTTATTCCCAACGCATGGTTCTCCAGAAACTACGCAAAGAAAAAAGTATCGTCATCACCAGAGCGGATAAAGGTAATGCCACAGTTGTCCTTAATACCAGCGAATACAATCGTAAAATGAACATTATCCTCCGCGATCGCGCTACCTACATCCCGCTAGAACACGACCCCACAAAAACGCAAGTTAAGAAATTAAAAATCTTACTTAAAAAAGTAACCTCCTGGCCCCCCGACGTCACGAAAAAACTTAAACCTTTCTGCTCCCGTCCCCCCCAAATATACGGTTTACCAAAAATCCACAAACCTAATTCCCCACTCAGGCCTATAGTAGATGCCACCAATGCACCTTGTTACAGACTGTCTAAACAGCTGGCCAACTCTCTGTCCCCCCTCACCGGAAATTCAGCTTCCTATATAAAAAACTCGACCCACTTTAAAGCCCTCACAGAAAATTTAACCTTGAATAATACAGACATATTAGTAAGCTTTGATATCTCCTCCTTGTTTACCAATATTCCCTTAACTGACACTTTATCTCTCTTAGAAAACGTTTTTCCCTCTGACATCTTAGATCTCTTTTCCTTTGCCATCAACTCTGGGTATTTCACTTGGAATAACAAAATCTACAAGCAGATAGAGGGAACTGCCATGGGCTCCCCCCTCTCACCCCCCTTGCCAATTTCTATATGGAAGATTTCGAAAAACGAGCCATAGACTCAGCCCCACTCAAACCGTCTATCTGGCTTAGATATGTAGATGATGACGAGAGTGTTTCATTATTTGAAACACTCTCGCCTCCTGCATCTCTGAACCTCAAACCTGCCCTATCCCTCTAGTATTAAAATTTACTCCTCCAGGATGAAATACTCCAATAAAGTGTTCATTGAACAATTCCACTATGGCCTCTGGATCAGTCACTCTATTTCCATTTTTATCCCACAGTGTCATTCTTCCACAATCATTTCTCCTCCTACTGGCCACATAGCTAAAAAATTCCGTAGGATTTTCTTTGGATCTTACGGCCAATCTCTTCTCATATTCCAGTTTCACCTTCCTCACCATACTAGTCACTGTTCTGGCCTGTGTCTTATATTCTTCATGTATCTGGTCTTGACTTGTCTCCTTATATCTCTTCCATAGCTGCTGCTGCTTCTTCACATGCAGTTCCTGTTCCTCTTCTTCACTTGTGGAATACAGCTTACTATTGCTGCTAACAATTATTCCTTCGCAATTTCCCAAGCACTAATGATATCCTGATCTTCCAATTCCTCCCTCCATGAAACTTCCCCAAGTTGATGTCTAAGACTTTATAATCACCTGCCTTATAATTCCATATACGTTCCTGCATGTCTATTCATCTTACAAATCAAAGCCACTGGTCACTCTCTCCAACTGGTGGGAGAGATGTCATCTCAGTATCTTCTGTGATCAAATCCAAAACTCTTGAACCTCTTGTTCCCTCTATTACATGTTGCCTAAGACATTTGTCCCTCAAGAATTCTAGAAATTTCATTCCCTTATTGCTACATGCATCTTCCTCTCCCCAATTTATACTGCTGTAGTTAAAATCTCCCATAACAATCATTTTTCTTGCACTTGCCAAGCTCAACTGTCTAAACATCTCCTGGTCCCCACCCTCTGTGCTCCTTGGGTTGTAGCAACACCCCACTAAATATCCTGTCTTGCCCCCCCCCCCCTCACACCATATGCTTTCAAAATCATTAGTGTCACTGCCTTCCAATGCCTTCATTCTTAGAGGACATAAGTCATCACTTATCATTAGCAGTACTCCACCACCTCACTTTTTATTCCTACCCTGCCGAAAAATGCTGTACCCTGCTATTTACCCTGAAGACTAAGAAATATATAGTGAATGTTGTTATGACAGTGTTTCAGATGTTTTGGAATTCGGTTGAAGAGAATTAGCATTTCAACTCAACAATTGTCGGTCATCTTTGGGTCTCACGATCTTTTGTTAATACCATACCAATCATATGTACATCTTCATAGCTGCTCTCTAGTGTAAAACAAAATTTAACTTGTACATATTGTAACAATTAAAAAAAAAAAAAAAAAAAAAGGTTGAATAATTTATAAGTGTATAAAAGGATATCACCTGTAAATCATTGACATGCCAGCAGAATTCTCGGACGTGCCATAGGTTTGTCATCTATGCTCTAGGCTAGGCGTGGCTAACTTCATTCTATATGAGGACCAGTATATGATGAGTGGTAGCATCACAGGCCGCACACTTTTAGACAGAACAAATAAAAATAAACTCTGCATTTTTTCAAGGCAGTAGTTATATGTATTGAATTACTATATTTGTTAAATCATTTTACTACTGGGAGAACAATATAAAATACTTGATTGATTTAAATTGTTAAATTAAATTTAATTACATATTTCTGTTTTTTTTTTTACATGTAACACAACTTAATGAGAACACTGTGAGCATTCATGTGCAGCAACAGGTTCATCAAAGTCGATTTTCAACAATTATGACAATATTTGTAGCAAATCCTCAAGGTGGTCATTAGTCAATCGGCTTCTTTGTGACGATTTAACTGTCCTCATAGTTGAGAAAGTGCATTCACATATGTATGTGCTTCCAAACATAGATGCAATTCTCAAGCTAAAATCACTCAATGCAGAATCCTTTTCCCTTGGTACCAGTTTCTAAAAGTCAATGCTTATCTCCACCCTTGAGTGGAAAAAGGGGTCACTTTGATGGTCACACAATTCCAATTGAATAGTGTCATACTGTCCTGAAATGACCTCTTTTCTTCAGATCTTATGTTTCTTACTCATAGTACACAAAGGCTGAAGTAACTGACTAGGAGACACAAAATGCAACAATATCACTGTTAACTGTGAAACTGGATCTCTGAAACTGATCACTATAACCAGAGCAGAGCAAGTGACTTTCAATGATGCGCTACTCTGGAGCACATAGAAATCTACCACTCCCACTACTACAACTCGCACAGAGAAGCAGTAGATTTTATCAATTGGGTAATCTTTTTAAAGCAGTTTTGATTCCATGTTGAGAATATAAATTGTTTCCGTCATCAGAAATAATGAATATACTAGTATATCAATCAGAAAATCTGTGGTCGAAACTAATATCCAAATTGATAATACATATAATTTAATATAGTTTTTATCCTGCTGTTGGCCACCTATGCTCTAGGCCAGTGTTTCCCAACCTTTTTGATGTCGTGGGCCCCCCCTGTAGCGAATGTTAATTCACAGTGGCCCCCATAAAATCCAAAATGGAAATTTTTTTTTATTTTACAACACTAAATGTGTCATTTATGACAATGCAATACTGTTATAAATAGAGATATTCGGAAGAATATGAACATATCAATTAGGCCTAATATTATGAATTTAACGCTCACCTAATGTGATGGCTGGTGCTGTTTTTCGGACATCAACTTTCGCATGTCAGGATCAAAACTGGATAATTTCAGACGTAGATCTGCCCACGTTAACTCTGTTCCTGTATTTGTTTTTCATATATATGAGATGAGAAAATGTTGTCTCCCACAGATATGTAATGGCAAATGGCAACAGATGTCTTACAGCCCTTTTGGAAATTTCAGGGTAAACAGACTTAACTTGGAACCAAAACTCCAGTAACGATAACGAAGAAAACAGCATTTTGAATGTCGAATCACAGGACAGCTTAATAAGTTGTTCTCCTTCAACAGAAGGAAGTTCATATTCCTAATCTAGAAAGAGAGTTTTTCATCCAGTCGTTTTTTTTTTTTTTTTTTTTTTTTTTTTTTCAGGACAAAGCAGAAAATCCAGACGTAGTTGAGATGCCAATGACCTCATAGGTTCAATCATACTTTCAGCAACATCACTAGAAAGGAATCGTATTTTCCTTTCTCGATACGGTTGCACCACAAATTTAACTTTTTGATTGTTGCCTCTATCTTGTCTTGCACAGAAAACACCGTGACAGATGTACCATGTATAGGCTCAAGTTAAGAGTTCAAGATGTTAAAAATGTCCGCCAAGAGATGAGAGCCATGCGAAATCATTGAAATAGTGTGTTAACTCAAATTTGGAGTTTATGAGGAACAACCTTACTTCGTCATGAAGCTCAAACAACCACGTCAGAAGCTTACCCCAGGACAGCCATCAGATTTCTGAGTGCAATAATAAATGTTCGTGATCACTTCCCATTTCATTACAAAGTGCAGAAAATAACCGGCTGTTAAGAGGACGGACTTTAATAAAATTGACAATTTTTACTACCTCGTCTAGGGCGGTTTTCATTTTGGAGGGCATACGGCATATAGCAGTGTACTTTGCAGTGTATATAACAATGTATCCTTTTCACAAGAGGTGCGACCAAACCTTTATGTATTCCTGACATTGCCTGAGCACTCCCTGTGCTGATACCTACACATTTTTCCCATCGAAGTTTATTTGTAGTTGTGAAGTCATTGACAACTTCGAAAAGAGCTTCAGCAGTTGTATGAAGAGTTAACGATTCACAGAACCAAAAGTCTTCACAAACTTTATTTTCAAGTTCATATCACACAAAAGCTAGCAAATTAACATTATCGGAAATATCGTGGCTTTCATCCAACTGCAACGCAAAATATTCACTATGACGTAACCATTCTAGCTAAAATATCGTTCACATTTTGAGCCATCTCGTCGATTCTTCTTTTCATAGTATTGTCAGATAACGATATTTTTGAGACACCTCATTGACATGTTTTTCACTAAACAAGTTCTCTGTTATCGCTTTTGTCACAGGCAAAATTAAATTTTCCCCAATTGTATTGGGTTGTCCATTTCTAGCGATCAGAAGGGCCACTTCGTAAGAGGTAAGAACAGCCTTTTAATTTTTTGTTCCACACACGATGTCCTTAACTAAATTCTGTATACTACAAAGTTGCAGTTTTTTATTTTGAAAATATTCTATTGGCTTATTAACTGATTCACCATGTTTTGTTTCAAGGTGGCGTCTCAACTTCGACAGTTTCATAGATTCATTCAATAACACGTTGCAACAAAGAACACACTGTGGTCTGTCTTTGCCGTCTTTATTCAGAACAGAAAATCCCATTTGCAAATAGGATGGACAATATTTGCGTGATTTTTTGAGGGAAGGAACTTTATTTGCACTGGCACTATTTTCGACAACACTAGATCCACTCGGATTATCATCTACCTTACACTTCAACGATCCACACTTTAACCACCGATCCATATCTAAATAAGATTGTGAACTCAATTATTTGACCAAAAGCAGAAAAACTGAATATTAAACCGAGAAAAACACACTTGAATAATTGTTGTAATAGGTTTCACGGTATGATAAGAACACAGATGGTTAAGAAAATAACTATTTATTAACTTAAAAGCTAATGTTTCGCTGGTATTATATCCAGCATCTCCAGAGCACACAACACAAAGTTTGTTACAAATGCAAGACAACCACAGTCCGGTGTAACAGTGGGGCTAGTATAAGTGATTGCAGCGTGCAACACAAGACTCAAGTCCTAATATGGCGCCATCTAGGTTTAAAAAAAAATAATAAAATTTCAAGTTTTGAAATAGTAGTCCAAATGATAGAAAGTTTGAAAAAAATATAAATTAAAAAATAAAAAATATTAATTAAAAAATAATCATACCGTGAAACCTATTACAACATGTCTGACGAACACATAAGCCTATCCATGCATACACTTGAATAATATTATAAAATTTATTTATAATATAAATTATAATATTATAAATCTCAAATCCAATATAATATTATAAATTATAATTTATTAAATTAAATTAAATTACAAATGGTTGGATATTCACCTCTGTTTTACAAAGGGAAGAAGTAACGGTACCAACATTCATGTTAAATTTTACTTAAACCATTGGCCTCAAGAGCCAGAGATATACATTGCAAATATCCCAGGTGTGAGCAACATGATAAGATAAAGTTTAATGAAAATAAACTATCCCGCATTACTTGTGGACCCCGGGAGTCTGCCAACCACAGGTTAGGAAACACTGCTCTAGGCTATACTAACTTGTGTCTTCATGGAGTTCTGCTTTTTTGCTGGTATTTGTTCTGTCATAACTCAGCTCCACTTAAGAATCCAGATGAGCAAATCTTACTTTAATTACTTTTTTATTTATTTATTTTCTTTTTAGTGACTTACTCAGACTCATTTGATTCTTTGTGATTTTGCCAGTTGGGCTACTTGTTCCTATTTGTTATTTTTAATGAATGTCCATTCTCCTTTGTTTATGTTTTCAGTTTTCCTTTTTGTCTACCATCCTCTTCTATTCGTAATTTTTATTCTCCAAAATGTTTCCTATTATGTGGTTATGACATTTTTTATTAACAAAGTCTGTCTTAATGTTCTTTAAGAGTTAATATATCATAAACTATTAACTAAATAAATTTACTTATTATTTCCAATTCTCTAAAGTTAAATTGGCATCATCAGGGGAACAGTACACTAGTATCAATATGTGCATGCAGGCACTACATCATTAAGTAAGAATGAACAGGAGAAATATAGATCTATAGTCATAGATGATACCACCTATTGGGTTGGATTCATTGATCTTGGACATTGGGCTGATTGTCTGCATAGGAGAGAGAGAGATAGTTAGCGAGAGCAGAAATGGATTCAAGGAAAGGCCTTTCTTATTTACAATTGCTTCAATGGAATAAGATAGCTTTTTTTTTTTTTTTTCAGTGAATCCTGTGATGAGTATCCAAGTCATGTTCTGCTAAACCTTGAGTGGCCATGGTGGCAGAAACAGTCTTGTTATTCTGATATCCTAATGTTTGCTCTCTTGCCTGTTTGGCCATAGTAAGAAATGCAACTGGTCTTTAGACAAGCTGATAAGGAATTGTTTTCTTTCCTAAACATGTAAGAGAAATGCTCAGCAGAACATGGAAATATCTCTAAAATTCAGCTCTAAATCAAGCAATGTTTGAAACTTACTACTAGTCAGTCATGGCTACTTTTAACTTTAAGGACATGCATGTTCTATCTTTCTGTGAGAAGTGCATTGGTAAGTCAAAATCAGGCAAGTTATTTAACAAACAAAACAATTTATTCATACTAAGACATGGTAATTACAAATTACAGGAAAAAGGATTTCACACATGTATAAATTTATCAGGCTCTTATCAATTCTGCCAAGTAACAAAGCAACTCACGTCTGGTTTTCAACTTACTTAAATCAGTACTTCTAGCCGATAGCTTAGAGACAGTGACAAAACCACATACTTTCACATATATGGCAGACACGTGGTTAGTTTCACACACACTTCAACTCAATTTAACTTAGATCATTATCAGACTTATGCTTAACTAAGCTTCACATTTAATCTCTTTTTTGAATAACATTAACAAATGCTTAGAACTCCTTAGATAACTATTTTACAACAATATGGAAGTGCGGTTTTCGACTTCATAACCTTACAATATGCTAGCAACTATATAATCAACAGTCCCTACTCTAAGGTTCACAATCCATAACAGTTCTACATTAATCTTACTTGATACATTTCTCAGCCAGTTCAGCATTCAAGATCCTAGAGATCATGAATATAATCTTCTTTCCTGTTGAACCGCAAACAGACATTATTCCACAGCAACAACGATACAGCATTCCTGGAGATCGCTTAAGGAACTTCGCGACAGGGCTTTCTGGAACAGGCTGACACCGCCTTAAAAATATCCTATCATCATCGAAATACTGCTAGCAGGATATCCTTCCCCATGCTTGGAACAGCTGGATACAGGAACCTTCTTCGAAGTGACACCGGAACCAGTCAGGAACAAAGAGACAGAGTCAAAAAGCCCAGAGCAGAATGCCTGTCTCCTTTTTATTCTCCCTTGACGGCCTTGGAACTTCTTTAGATCGAGTTCCCCGGATGTTCTACCAGGGGTACCTTCTCCCCAACGAAAATCGCTGAGTCATGGCTGGAAAACCCGTAACTCTCTGACCTTCGCGCCTGGCAGTATCCTCAGGTCTAAATTCTAATTCTGTCTGAGCTATCTCTTTGTTTGTACAATATTAGCTATCAAATAACTTAGCAATTCATTCTAATATTTTTATTGATTACATATTGGTGGTTAAATAATTTAGCAATTCATTCTAATATTTTACTAGATTACATAAAACACTTATGAAAAATTGTTAATTATACTACAAGTATTTTGCATTGACTTTCTTTCTCAAGTAAAATTGGTATATAAGAATTTTATACAAGATTTTACAATGATGTGTTTGCAATTTGCAACGGTTCTTCCTCTTAGTTACAACAGTTTCTTTCTAAATTAAATACCTTCATTCCAGGATCCAATTCACCTTAGAAGAAGAAGTAAATAAACATTTAGCTTTTTTTTTAGTTCTAACTCTTCATCAACCAGATGGTAGCCTACATTTTTCAGTTTTTTGAAAGAAGACTCATACAGGTTGTTATATATCCATGCTGAATCTCATCACCATCCTAGAACAGAGAAGAGAAGTAGTACAGCTTGGAAAGGTAACATAGAATGGTGT
Organism: Typopeltis vanoorti; assembly: GCF_054136105.1. Lineage (NCBI taxonomy): Eukaryota > Metazoa > Arthropoda > Arachnida > Uropygi > Thelyphonidae > Typopeltis > Typopeltis vanoorti. Next base: position 89,271,004 of record NC_143557.1, on the reverse strand, counting down.
CAGCTCCAGAGAAAAAGCTCTTTGTGCAGTTGGAGCAGCACAACTGGGTCAAAGAATTTATTAATATTGAAACTATTAAATATTTTCTTGGTATTCTTCTGACAAATGACCGGAGAAAGCATAATGAGGATAGTTTGTTGAATAGTAAGAAAAGTTTGATTTGTCTTGATCGTTTGAACAAGAGCTGGAGAAGACTGATGTCATCATTGCTACCTTATTTTATCTCCTGCAGATATTGCTATTGTTCCATCAGAACAGTGGTGTAGCTAGAACTTGCTGCCCGGGGCAGTCCCTGAGTTTGCCACCCTCTCAATACGCATCAAAAATACTACAAAAAGTCAAAATGAAGTATAGGGGAATAAATTAAAACAGTATATTTATTTTTGAAGTAAAACTTTAATTCCAACATTCTAAAATGTTATTTTTCTTGCTTTTCTGTTAGCAAAATCATCAATAACATTGGCGAAGTCTATTTCACAGTAATGTAGTTAATTTTTAATCATTTTTAATTTAGAAAAACTCCTCTCACAACTAGCAACACTTGCAGTTGCGAGGAAAATTTGCAGTAGTATTACAATCTTTGGAAATGAGTTCTTGAGACTGTATTTTAGAATTAACTACAAAAGTTCAAAAAGGTTCAAAGTGCCGCCCGAAGTGGACAACCCCCTCTAGCTACGCCTCTGCATCAGGATGAATGAGGGGGAGGGGGAGAGAGGAGGGCCAAAGTTTTATCAAACAGTCCCAGCAAGAGGCAAACTTAGTGCATTTGTAAATTAAAGATGCCAAGAAATTATATTTTTGGTTTCAAAGTTTATCCAAGTGCAAGCAAACAAAGTTTGCTCATGAAGTAACTTCATAACTGGAATGGTTCTTCTGGTTGTGAAGAACCATTGGAGGCTAATGACTTCACATCATTTGCCTTAGTATTCCATAATGCAAAGCACATATTCTTATAGACAAGTATAATGCTATGCATTATGGGAAGAACTGCTACCCAGACCAGTTTCGACCTTTATTGAGGTGAAAAGACAGATACATAGTATGAGAGGAGAGAGAGAGAGAAAAGGCCTCAGCTCTTTTATATCATCATATAGCCAATGGCTATCAATTTTCCTTTTTTACCAATCTCATATAGATGAACAACCAAAAGACCAATTGAAGCTAAAGTGCAAAGATGACTGATACCCAGGTGGTTAGCCTTATCTGAATTAACTGCCTTGAATTGGCCTTCTCTGCTTGGGATTGCTCTCCAGTCATCACTGCAATTGACTATAAGACCACATCGAATTAAGAGAATGGAACTATTTAAAAAACCTCTTATAGCAAAAATAGACAGAATTTTAACTCTCCCTGGTGATTTTTGCATAATGTGGGTATCTACACCAGTGGTTCTTAAAATTTTTTTGTCTCCCCCCCCCTCAACTATTTGTATAGCCTGGTGAACCCTGCTCAATTTTACAATAGGTTAAGGACTCGATAAGATAATTATAATATTAGGCAAACCTAAATTACCATCAACATATTTGAACTAATAGTTAATTAAAAATTAATGACTGATACAGATTAATTTTTACTGAAAAAAAGATGTAAACTTACTGTATTTAATAAGCCAATCGTTTCGATGAGCCCGATGAGGTCCTGCTAATTTAACAATATCAGGTTCAATGTTTGAGAAACGAGGTCTCAAGTCTCCTCTTTCACTTATTTAGAAATCTATTTCGCTACTTAGCTAACAATTACAGCACGACACCGAATCCTTTCTTGACCAGGTATGAAGAAGGAAAAGCAATGTAGCAGTGATTTTATTTATTGCCAAAGCTGAGGATACTTGAATTGCATGTTTGGCCAGAATCTTTTACACCCACACTGTTGAAATTGTACTTGAGCTTCAAAATCATTTTTAAGTTAATAAATTCTTCACACAAATTTGAATGAACAGAAAGATATGGATTTATGACTCGATTGGGTATTTTTAGCTCATCAAAGTCTTTAAATCTGATCCTCAACTCTTCTTTCAGTGTCAGAAGATGGGAACAAACCAAATCTGTATCTAATATTAAATCATCATCTATTACCTGTAGACTTGGGAACTGCAGAAAATCTCATCTTGAAGTGCTCTGCTTGTAGAATGTTAATTTGCTGATAAAAGTATTTATAATTCCCTTTACTTTCATAAGCTTGATGTTGCTTCCCTGCAATTTGAGTTAACCTTATTTAATTTGGTGAAAAGATCGGAAAGATATGCAATGTAAACCTTTTTTTAGAACATTACACATGTTCTCATCATGTGAATTAAGAAATTCAAAAACAGTGTCACAGAGATTGTTAATGTGTCACAAACAGTTTCCATTTGAGAGCCATCTAACTTCAGTGTGAAGTAAAAAGATGCTCAAATTTTTCTTCATATTCATTGTCTGAAAAATACAGGTATTCAATGACTGGGCTTTTATTTTATTCACTGCTTTAATAACATCATTCAAAGAATTATGTAGTCTACCGCTAAGATGTTTTGCAGCTAAGTGCTGTCTATGAAGAATGCAGTGAATTAGAGATATTTGGAACTGCTTCTTTTAAATACGCTATAAATCCATGATGAAGACTAATCATAGCTGGTGCTCCATCAGTTGCACATGCAACAATTTGTGAGAGGAATGTTTTTAGCATTAAAAAGTCTTTAACAACCTTAAAAATTGTAGAATCGTTTGTGTCAATTTTCAGTTGTTCAACGAATAGAATCCCTTCAATAATTTCTTCATTAGCATTTATATAATGCACATAAACCATTAACAAAGTTGTCACGTAAAGTTGTCTCACATATTTGCACAGAAAATTCTATGGTTTTTAAATCATCACAGAGTTTTTTTTTTTTTTTTTTCTCAATGTCCTTTGCCATATTATCAATTTTTGTTGATACTGAACTATTACTGAGAGGAATTGACGATGCCATATTACTTTTACTTGGGTCAATCATTGTATTGAAAACTTCATTTATAGCTGGTAAGATGAGAGTTTTGCCACTTTCCACATTTGGCAATTATTATTATTACCTGACATCTCCAGGGAGTCCAAAGACTCATCGAGGGAAGGCATCAACTCTATTTCCACCACCCACAATCCACCAACCAATGAACCACAACTACACCAATGTCTTCTATCACCCACCACTACCACTGCTATTTTCACAGACAATCACAAACATCCAAGCCCATGCAAGATTCGAACCTGCAACCTTTTGACTGTAGAGCGGATACACTAACCACTCAGCCAACCATGCTGGCAGAAATTGCAATGGCCAGGAATTGAACGCGTGTCGACTGCTTGGAAGGCAACTATGCTAACCACTATACCACCGTTGCTACCTAATTTCGAAAGTTTGTAAGACACAAGTGTCTTGCCTTCTCTTCTTGGCTACTTTGTTTTGCAACCGGCCCTTTAAGTCGAGAACGATTTTTTAAATTTAGTCTTTAATTCAGAAAAGCACTCCACATCCTTCTTTGCTTTGTTCTTAAATGCTCCATTCCTTTGAGAAATTTTTTTTTTTTTACATGTTAAGCACATTGGCAACTGCTCATTATTTATAGATGGCATGACTACATATTTTATATTTTCATTTGAATATTGATGACACTTTCTTTTTTTTCACTCCTTTTAATGGACTACAGTGCTACACAATATCAACAAAGTGCACCACAAATACCATGGGCTAGATGTAAACTGCAAACCAGGGTTATCAGATAGGCATTAGGAAAAGTAGTGAATTCTGCTAAAAATCACCCAAATTAATTATTTTCAATGTAGAAAATTCAGATCAAAAAATAGCCCAATTACTTAACTGTTATTACTATTATTACTATTATTACGGGCAACTCCAGGGAGTCATTAGACTTATCGAGGGAGGCCCCAAATCATATTCATCACAACTATCTGATATTCATACAGTATCTATCATACCTCGCCTTAAACTCATTCACTGTCACAGCATCCACCACAGACTCAGGGAGCGCATTCCACTCATTCACTACTCTAAAAGTAAAGAACCCAGCTCTAACACCTTTACTAACCACACTTTTGCCCAGTTTCCATGGATGTTCCCTAGTCCTCCCACAACCAGCCCTGTTCTCAAAAATATCTTCTGAATTAATTTTATAGAAACCCTTCAGTAATTTGAATGTCTCAATCATATCTCCCCTCCTCCGCCTATCAACCAATTTTTGCAACCCACAAATCCTCAACCTGTTCTCATACGGTTCATTCCACAGACCTGCTATCATCTTGGTCACTCGCCTCTGGATCCTCTCCACATCCTCCCCATCAAGAAGAAACCTAGGTGACCAAATCTGAGCACAGTAGTCTAGATGGGGTCTTATCAAGGCTCGATAGAGAGGAACAATAACCTGCTTGTCAACGTATTCTTCAGCAACCAAGTGATTTGATGAGCTGTTTTGGTCACTTTTGCAATGTGTCCCCTAAATTTCAATTCCTTATCCACCAACACTCCTAAATCTCGTGCCTCATCAATTTCCTGGAGCAGGGTTCCACCAATGCAGTAAACTGCCGCCAATCTTTTCACCCCAAAATGCATAACCTTACATTTTGCCACATTAAACTGACATCCATTCTCCTTAGCCCAGACCTCCAATCTATCCAAATCATCCTGCAAAATTTTGACGTCATCTGCATTCACTATTGCCCTACCCAACTTCGCATCATCCGCAAACAAATGAACTGTTCCTCTCAGATCATTTCCTATATCATTTATGAACAAATTAAACAGCAGTGGTCCAAGAACAGATCCTTGTGGCACACCACTAGTCACAGGCCGTCTTGTGGACTCTACTCCCGAGTAAACCACTCTCTGATATCTCTCCGTCAACCACCCTCCTATCCATCTCACCAACCCTATGTCCATTCCCATATGCTGCAATTTACTGATTAGAATTCCATGTGGAATCCTGTCAAAGGCCTTGGCAAGGTCCAGTAGAATCACCGTAAACCCATTACCCTTGTCCAGTTCAGCCGTCACTGTGTTATAATACATGAGCAAGTTACTGAGGCATGAAATTCAACCAAGGGTTGAAACGTTTGTGTGAGTTGAGCCAGTCATTAATGAGAAGTTCCATTGGAACGATAAATGACACCCTGTTGTGAATGTGTTAAAACTAATAGTGAATGTTGTTATGACAGTTTCAGATGTTATAGAATTCAATTGAAGAGAATTAGCATTTCATCTCAACACTCATCAGTTGCTTTTGTCTTTGGATCGTGCGATCTTTTGTTAAGACCGCACCAATCATATGCACATCTTTATAACTTGTCTTGTGTAAAACAAAATTCAGCTTGTACGTATTGTAACAATTAAAAAAAAAACTTGAATAATTTATAAGCATATAAAAGGATATCACCTGTAAATCATTGACGCGCCAGGAAAATTCTCAGGCGTGCCACCTCTGGCACGAGTGCCATAGATTCGCCATCTAGGGTTTACTGTATATAGTGTTTATTGTTTAAAATTGTCTTCATTTTCTGCCAGGAAAGTGTATTTAAAATCATAAGTGTGTTATTCTCAAGCAGAGCAGTTTATTTTCTGATGATTTACATACATATGTAATGCTTTTTTTTTTTTAATGTAAAAGTTTATTTTTATTGTAATGGCCACTAAAACTGCAACGAAAGGGAAAAAAACCAACATTTTCTCTCGAAGAAAAAATTAAAATCTTGGATCAGTTGAAAATTGGAGAAAAACCAGGAGTTGTTTCAAGGACTGAATTTAAATGAATCAACAATTCAAACAATCAAACAAAATGAACATAAAATCCGATAAAGTGTTATTGCTGGGTCAACGGTAAGTGCAAAGTGCGTTGCTCGTGTTCACGATATTCTAATAGAAAAAATGGAGAAATGTCTAATGATTTGGATAGAAGATTGCACTCAAACGAAAATTCCTTTGGATGGACACCTTATTAAGCAAAAAGCTCTCAAAGTTTATAAACATTTAAAAGAACTTGATCAAGATTCTTCAGAAGAAATCTCTTAGCATGGATTTTCTGCCAGTAAGGGTTGGTTCGAAAACTTTAAAAAGCGGTTTTCTTTGTATAATCTTAAAATCCAGGGAGAATCAGCATCAGAAGATGTTGAAGCTGCCCGGAAATACCCAGCAGAACTTTTAAAAAGCATTAAAGAAGTGGTTATAGTGCATACCTGGTGTTCAAAGCGGATGAATCTTAGTTATATTGGGAAAAAATGCCAAAACGCACCTATATTTTGAAAAATGAAAGATCAGCTCCTGGATTCAAAGTTTCCAAAGATAGAATTACTCTACTGTTTTGTAGTAATGCATCAGGTGATTACATGACAAAACCAATGTTTATTAACCAATCTGCAAATCCTCGTGCGATGAAAGGGCTCAACAAGTCCATCCTACCTGTTTATTGATGGGCCAATAGAAAGTCATGGGTTACAGCTAGCATGTTTGAAAATTGGTTTTTCAAGTGTTTTGTACCCGATGTAGAAAGTTACATAAAGAAAAAGAATATGAACTTAAAAATTCTACTAATTTTAACTTCAGGCCACCCAACAAATTTAAGCCATCCGAATATTAAAATAACTTTTTTGCTGCTTAATACTACTTCACTTATTCAACCACTCGACCAAGGAATAATATCAACATTTAAGTCATATTATATTCTGCTAACATTTCAATTAATTTTGGAAAAAATGGAATCTAATCCAAACATGACACTGCCTCAAGCATGGAAAGAGTTTTCAGTATTGAATTGTGTAAAAATTATTTCTCTGACAATTAAGGAATTACAACCCTCTATGCTGAATGCTTGCTGGAAAAAAATATGGCCTGAAGCCGTAATGGAACAAAATTTTGTACCTCCAGCGGATGCCGAGCTATGTCATATAATAAACGTCGCACACCTTTTTGGTGGAGAGGACTTTTGCGATATGGGTGAAAACGAAATTAATGAATTAATTGATGGAGAAACAGATTTAAATGAGGAGGAACTGGTACAATTAATAGATGGCGGGGAAAGTTCTGCCGAAGTTTCTGATTGTGATGAATCCTTTAAAGAATTAAGTTTAAAGAAATGAGCAGAAGTATTGGACTTGGCAAGCAAGTTAGGAAGTTATTTTACGGATAATGATCCCTCAATGGAGTGCTTGAGAAAATTCACGAGACAATTGGATATTTGTTTAGCACCATATTATGAACTTGATAAAAAATTGCAACATAGTGGAAAGCAAAGTCTTATTACTGACTTCTTCGTGACTTAACCAGCCGAAGTATGCAGTGAGAATTGCACAAATGATGTCCAAGAGATTTCAAGTGGTGACGACCTCCGGTCACTTAAAGAACGTCTACGAAATGTTATTTCTGAAGACAGTGATGACGATTAAAATATGCACTTTATTTTATCGTGTCTAAAACATTTATGCATTATGTGCAATGAAATTTATGTACAATTTGTAATTTTTATAATTTTATGCTATGCATTTGTCTCATAGTTTGTTTTCTTAACTTACATGAATTACCTGAATTAAATAAAAACATTGTTTTTATTGGATATGTCGTTGTTTATATAATTTAAAATAAAAACGATTTTGGAACCTAACCCTACTTTTTCTATGTGATCTATGTCTCGTATAACGTGGCATTTCTATGGAACCTAACATCCGCATTATGCATTATACGAGTTACCTGTAATTGTTTTTCTTCAGCTTCTGTGATGTCTGTAATATTTATTATGTATAACTGAGCTGGAAAGATTATGGTTTTAGAAGAAAAGGAAAAGAGCCCTATTTTCTAGTCTTCTAAAGTTTCAAAGTTCTGTATATAAGTTCTGGAACTGGTAATATTGGATAAGTGGAGAAAGGAATTCAAAGCATAATGTGGAGTTTTCTCTCTTAGGGATTAATTCAAAAGGAATGCTTTCAGGATCCCACTTTCCAAAAACTTTTAATTTTGTCTTGTCTGCATTAGTAGTTAATCCACTGATCTTGCTGAATTTTGTCAAAAAAAATATACATATGGAATCGTTATCCTTCAAAGTGCTCAGTACATCAACCGGCATATGCTAATATTTTTCTTCATAGTTGAAGGAACTGTTATTCCTTGCACAGCACATGTATTGTCAACTTCCTGTAAGAAAGGTTCATGAAACAATGCAAAGAGCAATGGACTAAGAGGGCAATCTTGCTCGACTCCTTTTCGAATTTTGACTGGGTCTGACAGAAATACATCATTAAATTGGAAGTGGGTTGTTGAAATGGCGTAGACTCCTTTGACAATTTGCTGGAGGATGTGGAACAGAAAGGGATACTGAGCAAGGTCTACTGATAGCACTGCCTTTGACTGCTTTTTCATATTAACTAAGCAGATTAGATCACTTAGCGGAATGAGATTAAATTCTACTGCTTGACCTGGAACTCATACACCTGTTTGCTTTTAATGATGTATTTCTTTCCCAATTTGAGCCTGTTGTTAATAATACCGAAGTCTCATCACTGGAAGGTGTCACACCTTATTACTAAAATATTCTGGATTAGAGATAGATATTGAAAGTTTTTTCACTTGGCTATACTATAAATTAAAGATGCCAATAAATTATATTATACTTGTCTGTCAGGATATGTGCTTTGCATTATGGGATAAGGCAATTGATGTGAAGTCATTAGCCTCTATATACAAGTAGCCCAGTCATGAAGTTACTTCATACGCAAACTTCATTTGCGTACACTTGGATAAAGGATGAAATCAAGAATATAATTTCTTGACATCTTTAATTATAGTATAATCAAGTGAAAAAATTTCAAAAACTTGGTGCATTTGGCTCTCACAAAGTCTGCTTTAAATTTGCTGATGTTTTTTACAGATGTTGCATTCTGTCGAGTGGAAGTCTGGAGTGTTTAATGGAGCCACTGAGTGCATGCTGCATTGTTAACTTGGACAGCCTTAATATGTCTCTTGGGAAAGCCAAGACTTGGGCAAAGGTTGGGGAAACCTGAGTGGAATGAGGAATAAAGGCACTCATTCCAGCAACAACAATCGCAGATATTAGTTCAAAGCAGGTGCTTGGATCAGGCAAGTGGAAGCTTTTATCAGACCAATGAAAAAAGGGTATAGAAATCCCAAAGGTCATCCCAGTTTTCACCATTGTTATGTGATAGGATACATGGTTAAACTGGGAGTAAGATGATCTGTGGGGAAAGAAATTTAAACAATTTTCTCCTTTCTAGCATTTATCTCCCTTTTTTAGTCTTGCACAGCATCACCTTTCAGACCATTATGATATACACTAAGTAATCATTAAAGAATTCCACATCTTTTGCCCTATTACCATGATTATCATATGATCATCCACCAGAGTTCACCATTCCATAATTCTTATTTTTCTTCCTATTGCCTATCACCTAGAGCAGCGCTTCCCAAACTGTGGGCTGCGGCCCCCTTGGTGGCCGTGAGTTTTGTTGAGAGGGCCGTGAAATAATGAAAACAAATTTAAAATGTTTTAAGACTAAGTAGATTTTTTTTAAATCTTAAAAGAAACGTATTTAATTTTTATTATTTATTATTTTTTTGTTCTTTTTTATATTTTAATAAAAAAAATCACACATTTGTGTTGGTTCACAAATTTTGCTTCTTGCGTATTTCGGCAATTAATGAATATTAGTAAATACATGCTTTTCATTTAAGTTTCATTTCAAAGGTATTTCATTTCTGATATTGATAAGAAACACAAAAAAGATTACAAACGCAAAATCTTGAATATGAATTGTATTGAATATAAATACAATAAATATTATAATAATATATGTCTATATTACGATTTTTTTTTTCTTCGATGGGGCCATGAAATATTTTAATTTATCCAAAGGGGGCCTTGGCATCCAGGAAAAATTCCTTTGAATTCATCATCTGGTAGTCCAATGGTTGAGTTTGCATTTGGCAGATGCTAGGAGAATGCTACCTGCTTGAATGTGTTCTACCAACTGTGCCGTTTGTTGGAGGGGGGCATCATGGAGTCCCTCTAGTTGGAGTGTTGGAGAATATTAACGCTGTAGCCTATAATGATATTCTAGACAATTCTATGTTTCAAACTTTATGGCAGCAGTGTGGTGAAGGATCTTTCCTATATCAGCATGACAATGTCCCTCCCTCCCCCCCTTTCACAAAGCAAAGTCTATGCAGGAATAAGCTTATGAGATGGGTATTGAAGAATTTGAATATCACGCACAGAGCCCTGGTTTCAACTCCTCCCCCATCGAATACCTGTGAGATGAATTGGAACACTGATAACAAGCTACACCAAATCATCTGACATCAGTGACTGCCCTCACTAATGGTCTTCTGGAAGAATGGAAGGGAATTAGTGCAGTAATTTACCAAATTCTAGTGTTAAGCCTTCTTCAGAAATTGAAGGTTGTTATAGCAGTGAGAGTTGGAATGAGCAGGCATCCAGATATTTTTGATCAGATAGTGTATTCCTGCCATCCATTCAGCTTACACTCACTTTGTTTAACCTCCAGGCTTTGGAATATATTCAGACACAGCTGCTGTCAAGTAGGTCTTGATAAGCACCCAAGAAATCATTTTATGCCACCACTCCAATCTGTCTGCTAAACTTTCCATAATTCTCAGCCTTGTAGTTCCACATATTCCTTGTTTGGCTGGTCATCTCATTTTCAATAATATCCTCTGATGAAATAAAAACATTGAAACTTGATCCTTGTATGCCTCTATTACGTACTGCCTCAGTTGTCATCCTTAGGAATTCATTTTTCTTGCTCATTCCATGTTTCATTTCAGTCTGTTTTAGTATAATTAAATCATCTGTCTCTTGTTTATTACTGTTATTATTATCTATCAATATTATTACTATCATTTGCCCACAGTAGCCAGTTCAAGTAATTTTGTACCTTCACTTAAACTCATTCGCAAGCGCAAGCACCACTTTAACAGCAAAATATTCAACTCACTCACTCACTGATCTGTGAGTGAGTGAGTTGAATGCTGCATTTGTGTGCAGTGAATAAAGGGTTGAGAGCTACGTTTTCACCCCTTTATTCACTGCACACAAATGCAGCTTCCATAGATGCCCCCTTGTCCACGCCTCACCTTCCATATTCCAAAAAATTTTATGAACCCAGTCCATAATATCCCCTAATTCAGAAGTTTATAGTCATCTGTCATGTCATATCTCTTTCTTCTGTTTACCAGTGTGTAGTCTGCATATGCTCAATCCATCAACAAAATACTCTACTTTGCATAATCCTCGTATCATATTCTTAAGTCTTCTTTACATCCACTCCACAGCTTCTTCATACTCTTAGAACTCAGAAGACCAACTCTGCTCACAGCAGTCCAGGAGAAATTGTATAAAACTCTTGCAAACAGTCGAAATGACTCCATCATCCTTACACGTTAGTGTTCACTTCAACATCACAATTATCCTCCGAGTTGTATTTGCAGTTTTTTGAATTTCAATATCTATCTGTAATAACTCTCAGTTCCCTGGCCTCATTACATTCTCCAAGCATATTCCTATCCACATGATATACCATTGAAAATATCACACACACACACACACACACACCAAAGTGTATAACTTTACACTTACTAGCATTCAATTGTCAGCCATTATCATTTGTCCACAGTGGCCAGTTCAAGTCATTTTGTATGTGCTGTATCAGTAGCATCCCTGATTGCTCTGCCTCTCTTTCTATCTTGAAATAATTGAATATCATTAATGTGTAGATTGAACAACAGTGATTGATCTAAACACTGATCCCTGGGATACACCACTAAGGACTTTAAATAAGACAGATTTATCCCCTCCCCATCATATACCACTTTCTGATACTTATCCATCAGCCACTTGCTTAACCAAGTCAATAGTTTATATTCCAATCCTATATCTTCGAATACAGTGTTTCTCAAAGTGTGGTACGCGTACCACCGGGAGTACATGAAAGGTCTTCGGGGGGGGGGGGTACGTGGCAATTTTTGGCTATGCTTCATTAACGCATGGACTATGGACTCAATAAATTATATATTATGTATAAATTCTCCTACTCAAATTGTGATCACTTGTTCATTTGAATAGTTTGCAAATTCGTGGGCAATCACTCGTGAATCTTTGTTCAGCTTCACATATGAAAGCACATTGTGAGCCTGCAACAATGCGAAGGGCATACGATAGCGACTGATAAAAAAGTAATTATATGAATCATTAATAGATGTAATAAGACACTTAAGCAGATATTACTCAATGTGCTTCATTATTTGATCATATTGCAAATTTGTTGTTAGTTAAAATAACAATTAATAGGTTAGTGACACAGTGATATAATTGCTTTAAAATACAATATGAATTACTTGAAATGTGGATTTTCATAGATGAAACCAGCATAAAACCATCTAGTTTAAATTGCTATTTTGAATCAAAACATAACAAATACAAGGACAAAACTCTAGAATTTTTTCAAAATAGACTAAAAAAATTAAAAGAATCTCAAAAAATGATGTCAATCATGTCAGGAGGTGAAAATATGAAAGTTTTAGAAGCTTCATATCATGTGTCACTATTAATAGCAAAAAGTGGTTGCAGCAGAAACAATCGGTGAAACTTTGGTCAAGCTTGCAGCAAAAATAATAGAAGAAATGGTTATTATTATTATTTAACACCTCCAGGGAGTCCAACGACTCATCGAGGGAGGGAACCTACTCTACAACTCTGTCTCCACCAACCACAACTACCTTCATCATCTACACCATCGCCATCTACCGCCGACCACCACTAGTATTTTCACAGACAATCACAAACATCCATACCCACGGCGGGATTCAAACCTGCAGCCTTTTGGCTGGAGAGCGGATACACTAACCACTAGGCCACCAGACCAGCAAATGATCAGAAATAATGCAAAAAGGTCTTTTGATTGAATTTGCCTTTCAAATAGTACTGTTCATTGAAGAATCACTGAAATGGCTGAAAATATAAAACAAGCATTGTTATCCAATATATGTCAGAGTCATCATTATGCATTGCAGGTCAATGAATCCACCAACATTACAAATCTTCTAGTGTTCGTTAGGTTAAAATAAAAAATAAAAAACAAAAAACTTCATGACGACCTTTTATTTTGCCGACCCTTTATTTCTCTTAATTGGACATCAATATTGAGTGGATAAGATACCTTTTCAATATCAAAAAATCTATGCCAAAGCTTCTGTCTCCAATAAAAGAAGTACAACTTTTAGAACTAGCTTCTGATGGTTTCCTTAAAAATAAATACAACAAGAATATACTATAAACATTTTGGCTACAAATACAGAATGAATTTCCTGAATTAACAGATAAAGCTCTATGCAAAGTTGGATTTTCGGCCCTTGTAGATATTAAGGATAAGAAGAGGAATTGCATTATAGATGTTGAACTGCATCTGAGATTAAAATTAACAACTATAGAGCCAAATTTTGCTGAAAGTTTTATACCACCATAAGCAATTTCACTCCTCTCATTGATGATAAATTATTTAAAATAAGTAAAAATATATAGTATCTTTATAAATTTGGTTCTATTGAAAATAAATCATATCTGTTTTCTTTACATGTACATCTAAATTCAAATAAAATAGACATTTAATGAAATATACTTTTTTATTTTATTTTTATTTATTTATTATTATTATTATTATATACTATATTACTATTACTATTACTATTATTACGGGCAACTCCAGGGAGTCATTAGACTCATCGAGGGAGGCCCCAAATCATATTCATCACAACTATTTGACATTCATACAGTATCTATCATACCTCGCCTTAAACTCATTCACTGTCACAGACTCAGGGAGTGCATTCCACTCATTCACTACTCTAAAAGTAAAGAACCCAGCTCTAACACCTTTACTAACCACACTTTTTCCCAGTTTCCATGGATGTCCCGTAGTCCTCCCACAACCAGCCCTGTTCTCAAAAATATCTTCTGAATTAATTTTATAGAAACCCTTCAGTAATTTGAATGTCTCAATCATATCTCCCCTCCTCCGCCTATCAACCAATTTTTGCAACCCACAAATCCTCAACCTGTTCTCATATGGTTCATTCCACAGACCTGCTATCATCTTGGTCACTCGCCTCTGGATCCTCTCCACCTCCTCCCTATCAAGAAGAAACCTAGGTGACCAAATCTTAGCACAGTAGTCTAGATGGGGTCTTATCAAGGCTCGATAGAGAGGAACAATAACCTGCTTGTCTCTGCTTGTCAACGTATTCTTCAGCAACCAAGTGATTTGATGAGCTGTTTTGGTCACTTTTGCAATGTGTCCCCTAAATTTCAATTCCTTATCTACCAACATTCCTAAATCTCGTGCCACATCAATTTCCTGGAGCAGGGTTCCACCAATGCAGTAAACTGCCGCCAATCTTTTCACCCCAAAATGCATAACCTTACATTTTGCCACATTAAACTGACATCCATTCTCCTTAGCCCAGACCTCCAATCTATCCAAATCATCCTGCAAAATTTTGACGTCATCTGCATTCACTATTGTCCTACCCAACTTCGTATCATCCGCAAACAAATGAACTGTTCCTCTCAGATCATTTCCTATATCATTTATGAACAAATTAAACAGCAGTGGTCCAAGAACAGATCCTTGTGGCACACCACTAGTCACAGGCCGTCTTGTGGACTCTACTCCCGAGTAAACCACTCTCTGATATCTCTCCGTCAGCCACACTCCTATCCATCTCACCAACCCTATGTCCATTCCCATATGCTGCAATTTACTGATTAGAATTCCATGTGGAATCCTGTCAAAGGCCTTGGCAAGGTCCAGTAGAATCACCGTAAACCCATTACCCTTATCCAGTTCAGCCGTCACTGTGTTATAATACGTGAGCAAGTTACTGAGGCATGACCTACCCTTCACAAAACCATGCTGTCCCCGATACAGTATCCCATTTTGTTCTATCCAATCTTGTATTTTCCTCTTGACTATTTTCTCTAAGACCTTGACAATGATTCCTGATATGCTAATCGGTCGGTAATTTACAACAGCAGTCTTGGAACCACCTTTATGCAGTGGAACTATTTTCCCCTCTTTCCACCCCCTTGGGACTGACACATTCCTGAGGCTCAAATTAAACAAAATGGTCAAGGGCACTGACAATTCTTTGGCCGCTTCACGTACGACACGAGCTGGTATACCATCCAATCCCACAGATGTATTGACATTGAGGTTATGCAATAGACTACTCACCTCCACTTCATTAACCACAATTCCCGTATAATCTACTGCGTTATTCGTTTCTGCAATGTCACCACCTGGATGATATACTTTTGCAAAGTGCTCACTCAGTAACTCAACTATCTCAACTGATTCAGTTACCTCCCTACCATCGGCATTCTTTAAAATCAATCTGCCATGTACATTTTTCCTTTTACTTGCTACATATCTAAAAAACTGTTTAGGATTCTCTTTAGCCTGCATGGCCAATGTTCTTTCGTAATCCTTTTTTGCTTTTCTTACCACACTCGTCACCCTTCTGGCCTGCGCTTTATACCGTTCATGTGCCTGCCGGTCACCCTTCTCCTTAAATTCCCTCCATAGTTGTTTCTTTTTTTGCAACTCAAGCTTAATGGTGTTATTCATCCATTTAACCCCTACTTGATTTATTATTCGGACTCTAGGTATACAGTCAGCCATTGCTTCATGCAAGCACTTCTTAACTACCTCCCATGCACTATCAACTTCTAGTCCTTGCAGTTGTACATGCCATGGCACTGAGCCAATTAAACTCCTAAGCTTGTCATACTTTCCAGCCCGATAATTCCACATGTACCCTGTCTTAATTGAAAATTCTACACCTTTAGCCACCTCCCAAGTCAAGACCCTATGATCACTCTCATCGATTGGTGACAACGTGGTCATATTTGTTACAGCCAAATCCTCAGATGTAATTACTAGGTCAAGCACTCTCTGACCCCTAGTATTTTCCATTACATGCTGTCGCAGATAGTTATCCCTTAATAACCGCATAAAATCCATTTCCTTCCTCCCGTGTGTCCTCTCCTCACTCCAATCAATGCGACCATAGTTGAAATCTCCCATAATAATCACCCTCCTTCCACTCATTTCTTCTATTTGCTTGTGCATACTGTCACCACCATCTTTTCCATCACCTGGTCTATAGCAGCACCCAATTGTATATTTAATTCTGCTAGCCACAATCTCACACCAAATGGCCTCAAATGTGCTCTTTTCTCTATCTTGCAATTCAACTTCTATTCTCCTTGGCTGTAGTTCATCAGCTATCATCAACAATACTCCTCCCCCATTTTATTCTCTCTGTCATTCCTGAACACACTATACCCATCACATTCAATCCCACTAGCTATCTCATCTACAGTCAGCCATGTTTTACTAATACCAATAACCTGTGGTCTGGAAGTGCCAACCATGGCCCAAAACTCTTCCTTCTTGTTCCTAATACTCCTAGTATTAGTGTACATGAATTTAAGACCCCCATTAGCCCCAACCCTACCTTGATGCCTTATATTAACTATCCCACTCTGGTTTGTCCTTATTTGCTCTAGCATATTATATTCATTCTTACATTCAACTGCCTCCCTAAGGACTGTATATCTACTCCCCCCCCCCCACTTAACAAATCTAGTTTCCCTGAATTTGCACATCCACTACATTCAGCAACACTTTTTCAAGTCTTCTCACACCGTAACCATTCAAATGCAAGCCATCCATCTTATATAGATCCTTTCGCCCATCAAACTCACTCCACACGTCCACAAATTCCACACCACTCGTCATACATAACCCACGCATAAAGTCATTTGCAATTATAGCCCTCCTTTTAAACATTTCACTGTCATACCGTGGCAAAAGACTAATCATTCTAACTCTCTCACTCTTTTCTTTTGCTACCTCAAACAATTCATTCAGGTCTTCTATCATTTCCATTTTATCTCCTTTCAAATCATTCGTACCTGCCACAACAAAATGATTGTTGTGGCAGGTACGAATCCTTTGCTTTTGTACGAATCTACCCTTTCCTTTTGCTCTCTAATAGATGCAGTTACGTCCTTTATGGTCGCACCAGGTTGGTACGATTTTGTCAAATCCTCTACTAACACACCTCGTACTAACGAGTCTCCATACAGCACTCTATCCTTCATTTTGTTCATGTTCACATTCATACGTCTATTTTTCCTCTCATACCTTTTATTATTGGTTGGTTCATTCAGTCTACTTTTGTTCATGCACTCTAGCTGCTGTTTTGCTCTTTGTATCGCACTATTCAACAACACGATCTCACTCAATGCATCTATCTCATCTTTTTTGTTCTCTGAGAAACCATTTATACTATCATTCACACTTTCTACATTCAATTACTATTACTAATATTATTCTTTTGATAAGGGGATACTTGGTAATAATTAAAATTTAAGAATGTTACACGGATATCTGAAGTTTGATAAACACTGCTCAAATACATACAACAGCCTTTCATTTAGTATCCCGTCAAATGTCTTAGCAAGTCCAGCAGAATTGCAGTGTGTCCATTCACTTTATTTATTCATTATAAAAATTATAATGGATAAAGGGCAGTCTTCCTCACTACTCCAGAGATATTAATGGATCATTTATTAAATACAGTGGTATCTCACTAATTCGAACTAATAAAAACCGTCCTTGTTCGGTTTTATTAGTATATTAGCGAAAAGTTCGTATTAGCGAATTTTCCCCAAGAGGCAACAATAACTAGCATTTAAGACAAAAATGATAAGATTCTAATGAGATGTCAGTTTAATTCTGTAAATAAATGAGGTAACTAATAGAAAAAAAAAAAAGCTACTGTACTGTAACGTAAAAATTAAACATGGCTCTACCAGCCTTGATGATCCACACGAAGGATGCCCAAAAAGTGTATGTACTGTATTGTTGAGGATTCTGATTTTAATAAAATTGCATAGTGCAGTACATAATTTAATTTGCGTAAAAAATATCACTTTCTTGTACAGAACACAAAAAAAAAAAGTTTCACAAAATAACACAAAAAGTTTTTTTTTATTTCTTTGTAAAAAAAGTCCCTGATTTTCTTTTGCTTCTTGGAAGCTAAACTTTTTTCGAATGCTTCTTCTCGGAGCTGCATTAGCAACAAAATTTTGTGGAATGACGTATCATTCTGCTTAGCCCATTCTATACACAAACTGTCAACTGCCTCTCCATGTTTTACTTTTTTTTCTTCGAGTTCTTCATCGTCAGGATCGTCTTCTAATTCATTCTACATTGTCATATTTATAATTTCAGCATCTGATTTGATTTCAAATTCACTTTCGGCTACCTGTAAGCCATTCCGTAACATCTGTTTGTGAAATTTCAACATCTGGATTTATATTTTTAACCAAATCATGCACGTTTTGAATTTCCTCTTTTTGTGTATCACCATAGTTATCTTGGTAAATTCTAGAAGGCCACAGTTTTTTCCATGACGCTCGAATTGCTTCAGGTTCGACGGCTTCCCAAGCAGCAGCAACTGAGAATGCTACATCCTTCAAATTTATGCTTTTTATCGCTGTGGTAACGTCATAATTTTGGGAAATTACGTTTAAAAGCAGATCTTTAGGATATTTTAATTTAATGGATTGTATTATGTTCTGATCCATTGGTTGCAACAATGGAGTACAGTTTGGAGGCAAAAACATAACTGTAAAATTCCCATCCTTAATAATCAATTCATCTGCCGGAGGATGTGTCCAGGACAGTTATCCGATAATAAAAGTGCTTTCTGTTCCAAATTCTGGGATTTTAAATAAGTTTTAACAGACGGTACGAAATCGTTGTGAAACCAGTTTGAAAAAAGTTCAATATTCATCCATCCTTTACGTTGACTTCGGTACAAAACCGGAAGGCAGCAGTTCTTAAATGGTCTTGGGTTTCTTGATTTTCCAATCATAAGTAACTTTAATTTATGTTTTCCTGAGGCATTTGCACACGGCATTATCATGACACGCTCTTTGTACATTTTTCGACCGGGTGCTGAAGCTTCATTTCTGTGAACTAGAGTTTTCTCTGGCAACGACCTCCAACAAAGACCACTTTTGTCCGCATTATAAATTTGATCATCGGTTAAATTTAATTCAAGAATTTTTTCTAAAAAAGCTTTTTGGAATGGTTCTATGGCAGAAAAGTCACTAGGAAGTTTTTCCCCTGATATTGATAGATACCGAATACCATGGCGTGTCTTAAATTTTTCTAGCCAACCATCACTTGCTTTGAATTTCTAATCTGGGTAAATTTGTGAATGGAAATGTATAACTTTCTGCTTTAAAATGTCTCCGTAGATGGGAGTATGACGGCTTCTTTCTTGAAGAAACCACGTGTAAACAGCAGTAAAGTAAAGTCAAGTAAAGAAAAATCACTTCTTTTCAGAGTTTGTCTCTTGCTTGGTCCTTCTTCTGTTGTTGAAACATAAGTTAAAATCCTATCTGTTTTTTTTTATGTCACTGATTGTAGATTATTATTATTATTATCCAGGCCTCCATGGAGTCAAAAGACTCATTGTGGGAGGTCCTGCCTAAGAACATAAAGTCTGTCAAGACTCATCGAGGGGAGGTCCCCCTAAGAAACACAAAGTCTGTCATACCACTCCTTAAACTCATTGACCGTTCTTGCCCTCACCACTCTATCAGGCAATGCATTCCACGGCTCAACCACCCTCCATGCAAAGAAACCACTCCTCACCCTCTTGCTCACAGTTTCCTTTCGTAACCTCCAGGGATGGCCTCTTGTCATCACTCCTTCCCGCTGTTCAACCAAGCAAAAGAACTCCCCAGTGTCAACCCTGTAACCACCTCTGACAGTTTAAAAGTCTCAATCATATCACCTCTCCTTCTATCCACCAAACTCTGCAGTCCACATTCCCTCTGCCGATCCTCATAACTATCTTTGTACAGTCTGAAACCATCTTTGTCATCCATCTTTGTATCCTTTCCACAGTTAATTTATCCCCTTCAAATCCTGGGGACCAAATCTGAGAACAATAATCCAAGTGTGGTCTGATCAGAGACTTATACAACGGAATGATAACCTTCTTATCTCTGCAGGTCAGTGTCCTTCTCATAATTGCAGCAATCCTCTGTGTTACCTTCACCACCTTTGCAATATGTCCCCTAAACTTCAGGTGTCTATCAATCATCAACCCCAGATCTCTTGTCTCCCCAACTTCCTCCAGTATAACTCCTCCCATAGAGTATGCAGCATCCCATCGATGTTTCCCAAACCTCAAGACCTTACATTTTGCTGCATTAAACTGGTACCCCCATTCATTTGCCCATCTATCTAGCTTATTCAAATCCTCTTGCAGGGCTACCACATCTGCACTATTACTAATAATCCTTCCCAGCTTCGCATCATCTGCAAACAACTGAATATCCCCTTGCAATCCACTGGCAATGTCATTGATATAAAGGTTAAGCAATATAGGTCCTAGTACTGAGCCCTGTGGGACCCCACTTGTAACCCTCTGTCTCCTTGAAACTGCTCCACTATACACAACTCTCTGATACCTATCAGACAGCCAATCCTGAATCCAGAGTTGCCGACATTGTATTTAGTAGCAAGTTGGATGGCTGCTTCGCCCTTTTCCAGACACTGAATTATTTTACACTTATCCGACAATGATAATGTTATGTGTTTTCTTTTGTTAGGCTTCGATCCACTAGCCATTTTAACGAAATAAATTTTAGTGTTAAAAACAGTAAAATAAAAAATGAAGTTAATAAACAATAAAACTGTCACTTTGAAAATTTATCTGAAAAATAAAATCACTTACTAAAACAATCGGTAATCATTCACTGAAAACTTACGAAAACACAAAACAATAAACAACAACTCAGACAACGTTTCATTTCAATAACCAAAGAACAACTGAGCGTTATATACAACCAGGCTTTATGCTAAGTCGTTGTTGTTGCAGGAACGTAAAGATAAACAAACACTGTGCAATAGTGGTGACTAATCAGTTCATTAAGGACAGCGGTGATACATGCCAACAATACGGTACGTACTGTACAGTATACAAAAGCAAATGTGAACACACAATAAATCAAAATAAGTCTACAGTATAACCGTACAATCGACGACAGTATGAAAAAAATACTCTACTGTACTGTAATAATAATAAAATAAATAATAACAGTTAAAATAATAATTATTAAATAAAAATAATAATACGTAATAAATAAAACTTTTTTTTTCTTTCAAACCGCAGTTCGGATTACTGGAGGGTTCGGATTAGCGAGATACCACTGTATATTAGTTTTTGTACCCCACCTCTGTGGTACAAAAACTGATATATTTAACAACTACAAACCAGTAGTACAAAGACTGCATTCTTTCCATTCCTGTGGGATCTTTCCTGAGCTGAGATTCAAATTTGTACAACCAAGATCAAGAGCTAACTAGTTCGGCTGAACATTCCTTTACCATATATCCCATCTTTTGTTACTTATTATAGTTCAGAATTATCCTGGTTATTCACTGCTAGAACCTCTTTCTCATGTACTTCTGTCTCTTCCATCCAATGGTGGTGATGGTGGTGGTGCTAGTAGTATCAGTAGTAGTAGTAGCACTCTTTACCATGTTGCATTCCCCAGGTTGATAGATCTTAGCAAAATGAGTGCTCATTGTTTAAACAATGGCATCTGTTTCTGATACAAGCATACAATCTACATTCATTAAAATTATTCTACAACATTCATTCTCCTTTCTTTTACTTCTAGCATAAGGATAAAATTCTTTTGATTTGCCTTTAGTCAGCAAAATCAAGTTTTTTTCATCTTTTAGTTTTACTTTCTTTACATTGCTTTTAACTTTTATGGCTTGTATTTTTTATATCTCATAACTTCTCTCATCCTTATTCTCATGAGATTCCTTCTACATCATCTTATTATTATGGATTTCTTGCTTAATATGATTGCATACATTTCACTCCCCTATTTGTTCATCAATCTCTAGGATCACATTCAGATACTGCATTATTTAAGCATAAGTTTTAAAAGAGGTATACCGTGAGTAGACATATCGATACAAATAACGGAAAAAACTCATGTACAAAGATTATTTAATAGTATAATTTTCGCCTGTGTGTCACAGGCATCTTCAGTACATATTAAGCTCAAATTAAACAATAACTGACAATTCCAAAAAAGCGCCACCTAAGTAGCTGGTGTAAGATAACTAAAATAAAATTTAAAAAAATCAATACAATAAAAAGTTAGTGCTTTACAAATCAGCTAATTTTTCCTATCTCCCATAAAGGGGACAAACGTAAGCCGTCGGATCTATTTAAGTTAGGAGAATGAAGCAGAGTTTCACATGTTTCTTTATAAAGGTGTTCCATGAGGAACCGACTTTTGTGAAGAACTCTTGTCTTTCTCCAATGAACTCTATGTCTAGTGAAGATGGCATGTTCTGCAAGTCCAGACTTTTCAGGTTTAAAGTATTCAATATAAGATTAGTGTTCTTCTAGCCGAATAGAGGCAGATCTTCCCGTTTGTCCGAAATAAGATAATCCACAAGAGCACGAAATCTGGTAGACACCTGAATGATTAAGATGTGGAAGCTTATCCTTAGGAGAAATGAGAAAGGTGGAGATTTTTCTAAACGGTTGAAAGACAACAAAAATATTCAGTGGTTTTAAAACTTTTGCTGTATGTTCACTGATGCCTTGTACATAAGGGATAGGAATGCAGAATGAAGCAATTCTTATAACCATTATATAGAAAGGAAGAAGTTATATATTGTAGTTCTTTCTGTTAAAGATCGTCTGAAGAACAAAAGGAGTGGGCCCGATGAACCAGTGTTTTAATAGTTCCTGCCTTTTGACTGGGATGGTGATGAGATTCTGCATGGATATAATGGCCTGCATGAGTCTTCTTTCTATAAACTGAGAAATGTAGGTTATCATCTGGTTGGCGAAGAATTAGAAGCTCTTAAAAGGCTAAATGCTTATTTTATTCTACTTCTAGGGTAAACTTGATCCTAGGATGAAGTGTGTTTAACTTAGTGAAAAATTATTGAAGTTCACGTGGATAGGCTTATGTGTTCATCAGACATGTTGTAATAGGTTTCACGGTATAATAAGAACACAGATGGTTAAGAAAATAACTATTTATTAACTTAAAGCTAATATTTCGCTGGTATTATATCCAGCATCTTCAGAGCACACAACACAAAGTTTGTTACAAATGTAAGACAATCACAATCCGGTGTAAAAGTGGGGGCTAGTATAAGTGATTGCAGCGTGCAACACAAGACTAAAGTCCTAATATGGCGCCATCTAGGTAAAAATAAAAAATTAAAAAAAAAAATTTCAAATTAAAAAAATATAAATTAAAAAATATTAATTTGGTCTTAGGATGACTGTCTCCCAAATCTTTGGTAGATTTATACAGCCATACTTGTTAAGGTTTGGAGTATGTTTTAAGGCTTCTGTTGATTCCAGGAACAACTTCTCTGACTTGTAGAAGCTTCTGTGCATTACTTGTGTTTCTTTCCAGTTGATCCTGTGTGCAGGGGTATCCAAAGCATGGTCTGGCAGACCATACTTTGGATATCCCTGTACCCAAAGCATGCCAGACCATGCTTTGGACACAGGGATATTTGTAACATCTTTGTGTTGTGTGCTCTGAAGATGCTGGATATAATACCAGCAAAATATTAGCTTTAAGTTAATAAATAGTTATTTTCTTAACCATCTGTGTTCTTATTATACCGTGAAACCTATTACAACATTATTGAAGTTCATCCGAAGAGCCATTCCATACAGCAAAAATGTCATCGACATATCTGAACCAATGAGTAGGTCTGGGAGAAATGTTGTCAAAGATGCGTTGTTCAAAATGTTCCATAAAGAAATTGGAGATAGCAGGAGAAAGAGGATTGCCCATTGCTGTTCCTTCAATTTGTTGATACAACTTATGTCTGAAGGAAATTCCTGTTGTAGTAATTCAATGCTTTCAGAAAGAGGCACATTTGTAAATAAAGAAACAACATCTAAACTGATCATGATATCAGAAACGTCCAAATGAAGATCTGAAATTTTATTTTTGAAATCCAAAGTATTTTTTATATAAGTATCCGTTCTTCTAGTTGAAGAGAAGAGTAAATTTGATAAAAATTTTGAGATTTTGTAAGTGGGGCAACCTATACAATCTACAACTGGTCTTAACAGAATGCCTGGTTTATGAACTTTTGGAAGACCATACAATCTAGGTGGACGACCGAAGAAGGTTTTAAGTTTTTTCTTTTGATCTTCATTCCATGTAATTACATTATCTATAAGAGAATGAAGTCTCTTCAATTGACTCTGGGTAAGATCCAATGTAAGAGGCCTATAAGTTGAACAGTCGCAAAGTAAAAGAGACATTTTTCTCTCGCATTCCTTCCTATCTTGAATCACTACAGCCTTCCTCTTATCAACTTTCGTAATAATTAAATTATTGTTATTCTTCAGTGATTTCAATGCTTTAAACTCAGAGTAAGAAAGATTAGGACGAGGAGGCTTGGCATTAAAAAGAATTTTTGCACATTCAAAACGTAATCTGTTGGCTGTTTTTTGGGATAAGGATCGCATAACCCTGTCTATGTTATGAAAAAAATCCATAAGTGGCACCTTATTCGGCGAAATCATGTCCTTTTGATAAAACAAAACGTTCACAGTCTGTTAGTGGATGTCTTGAAACATTTATAACTACTTTATCTATATCAATAGTATTAATACTGGATCTAGGTAGGCTGACCAGTGATTCAAATTTGCATTTTAGCTTGTCACAAGAATCATTAAATACCTTTAAGTAAGAACTCGAAGATATGCGCATTATAGTATTAAAAGTTTCAACCGTTAAAACAGATTCCAGAGCGTTTTTTATGTCCATAATTTCTCTATTTAAGAGGGCAAGAGATTTTTTAGCTTCGTGTAGCTGATTATTTAAAAGAGACTTACTAGCTTTTGGGGACCTAAAAACTTCTTTTATTTTACAGCAGGTTGGTATAACCTGGGCCATCTTACATCATTTAAGGAATATTAATCTGTTAATGCATTTGGCCTTCCTAACTTAAACAGATCCGACGGCTTACGTCTGTCCCCTTTATGGGAGATAGTACTTTACAAATCAGCTAATCTTTCCTAACTTTTTTTTTTTTTTTAGGAAATTTATTGACCTTTTTAGTTATCTTACACCAGCTACTTAGGTGGTGCTTTTTGGAATTGTCAATTATTGTTTAATTTGAGCTTAATATGTACTGAAGATGCCTATGACACACAGGCAAAAATTATACTATTAAATAATCTTTGTACATGAGTTTTTTCTGTTATTAATTTTGTATCATTATTTAAGCATCTTTTCAAAGCTTCTTACTACTCATATCCTTCCCATTCATTAACTGATCAAGGACCAAACGTAGTATTCTCTTGAAGTACATCATATCATGTAACCTTTCCTAATTGGTACTGTCATATATTTAGCTACTTCCCAGATCAGTATGGCATGATCACTGCCATGAACTGGTTGCAAAACAGTCAGTCACATCTAACACTTTCTGACCTCAAGTTCCTTCTGTCACATGCTGCGTGACAAAGTTGTCTTACAACAGGTCAATGAATTCTCCTTCATTCATATTGTGAGTTTTTCTGCTACCCAGTAAGTGTTTAGATAATTTAAGTCACCCATAATGATTACTTGTTTAATAGCCAGGGTAATTTGACAATTTCTCTCTAGCATCTGAACAACCAGGTCTGTAGCAGCACCAATATTAACCTCCATTTCACACGTGATAGTTGCAAACTTACTGCTACATGGAACATTATTACTGTTACTGTTTTCATGAGTTTCTGCCCTAATTGGATGCAAATCAACTGATATCATTAGTAATACCATAATAATATAATAACAGGAAAGAATTAAAGGACAACCTAAGTAAAATATAAAAGTGGTAAAGAAAAGAAAAACTGTATAAATTGCTTAAAAAAAATTTCATCAGACATTATTAAAATTTTAAAATAAAATATATACAAATGAACAAATACTGATATAATAGAATACAAGTATAGCAATATATTTTAAAAAGGGGATAAAAGAAAACCTGTTATTTACAGAAGGATTCATTTATTGAATTTATTCTACAAAATATATAGTAGAATACATAATGAACGAGAAGTGGCCACTAGGTGGCGAAGAGAGAGCTGTGAAAAGATAAGTTTAAAATTTTAAATTGTGTGTGGCATTAATGATAATTAGTTTTTAAATATTGTTGTATGATAGTTGTGATCAATAAGTGGTGTTCGGTGTAGTTATAATTCTGTATTTATTAAATTTCTTTGTTTCTTGTGTAGACTTTGAGCATGAGTAAAATGGTTGTGAAGTGTAAATTGCATGAAAGACAAGTGCAAGTGTCATGGATTTTTCGAAAATCCATGCCACTTGGTGAGATGCCGTGAATGCAGTATGTATGCTTGATGGAGAGATGACCATATTTATGTGGAGAGGATAAATAGGAGAGATGTGAGAGTTTTGGGTGTGTAAGAAATGCATCATACTTATGGATTATGAGATATCATTCACTGTAAGCAGTTGCAAGTTAAAGATCTTGGATGCAGCTATGGAAGTAAGCAGATTTGACATTATGGCTGAGTGCTTCAGCAGTAATAAGTAAGACAGTGTGCGAAATTAGCAATCACTTAATCAATGTTGATAAGTAAGACAGCGTGTGTGTGGATATCAGTGAGTTAGTGGCAGTAAGTGGTAAGAGAGAGCCAGCAGCAAGGTAGCAGTAAAACACCAGATATGCGCAAGGTAGTGCAAATGCAATTTGCATAAATGGTACTGAATAACCAATTCAAGATATAAAAGTAGAGTTGGTAAAGATGAGGCAAAAGATTGAATGTATGAGGAATGAACTGAAGAGAATAATGGATTTGCATGGGAATGTGAGGAAGAATGGGATGGGAAGATTTGAAAGAAATATCAAATGATTTGAGAGTGGCAATATATGGAGATTCAATGATAAGAGGTGTGGTGAGTGAAAATGTGCATGAGGTCTGTTTTCTGGGGCATAGAATGAGCATGGTGGTTGAAGCATTGGGTAAGAAAAGTAGGCGAGCTACACAGTTTGTAATGGTAGTTGGCATGAGTGATTTGATTAGTTACAAGAAGAATCTAAGGAGGGATGTCATGAGGCTGTTAAGGAGAATGAAAGATAACAGTTTTGTAGGTAAGGTAGTCAACATGTTGCCCAGATGAATCGAGAAGGTGAGTGAAGATTATAAAAGGTATGCTAGCAGATTTGTGTGTAGAGAAAGGAGTTCAATTTGTGAATGTGTGGGATGAGTTTGAGGGGCAGATAGAGCTGTATAAAAGAGATGGGCTACATTTGAATGGATCTGGTGTGAGTCATTTGGAGAAACTGTTGCTGCAAGAGAGAATGACTGAAGTGAATGCAAGACCTGAGGAAGCAGGAAAGTAAGGTATGCAGGTTTGTGAATGAAGAGAATAAGACAGGAATACAGAGTGGACAGGGAAACAGGGGGGGTTAGGGTGGACAGAAGGACACTGCTGAAAAGTGTAGGTGATGGTTTCTGGCATATACAGGGTGTTCGGGATAAATTTGACAGTTTCGTAAGGAAAAAGAAAATCTTCTTTGTATCTATTAAATTTAATGAATTGACAAAAAAACATTACAGGCAGAGTTAATTACAATACTATCAACAAGATTTACTCAAAATAACCACCATTAGCATCGATCACAGCTTCAATTCTGCTTCGGAACCTCGAACAAGCTGATGCTACAGTCTCCCTGGGAAGGGCCGCAAAAACTGTTTTAATTTTATCCATTAACTGGGCTTTTGTATTACTGGAAGTGCGATTGGTGTCTTTTTCAACTGCGCCCCATACAAAATAATCCATGGGGTTAAGGTCTGGGGAGTTTGGAGGCCAAACATTTGGACTGGTGAAGTCGTAGAAATTTTCAGACAACCATTTTTGACTTTTCCCAGAGGTGTGGCAAGGGGCCGAATCCTGCTGCCATACATACGGCCTACCATTGGCTACCCTTGTTATCCAGGGCTTGACTACAGTTAGCAACTCCACGAACAAAGCCCGAATTCCAATGCCAGGGTTCTTCAACACCTGTTCCTGCAGATTTGCGAGGAATTCTGCTGTACGAACGCAATCAGATCGTCTGCTAGGGATCTTTCTTCTTGCTACATCCTCGTAGTCACCATTGCAAGTCTCTAGTTCATGCCTGATTGTTTTTACTGTATTCAGGGAGCATTGGGCAGCAGTCGTAATATCCTTATTTTGATGGCGGGCACGAATCATCATGATACAAGTTATTCTCTTCCATGATTCAGGTGGGTTCCAGCTATCCATCCTTTCTGACATCTTGTATATGAATGAAGAAGGGTCCAAACTTTTAAATGAAGAGAAGTGTGTGTTAATACATGTAACTTACGGAAAAATATAATTAATTATAAATATGTCAAATTTATCCCGAACACCCTGTATGTGTGAGTGTGCAAGAAAGGATTAAGACAGGCGAGGATGTGGGGGATGACATTTAAGTCTGGGGAGGGGTGTAATATCAGTGATGATAGACTGGAATGGACAGGGAAATTGTGGAAAAGTCATATCTGAGAAGTGGGGCTCGTGGGACTTGTTATAGAAATAGAAATGAGCTAGTGTATGTTTCAAATTTTAGAAGTATTCGAAACAAGGGGAATGAAATTATAGCATTGATAGAGTTCATTCACCCAAAAATTGTTGGTATAAGTGAGAAAGGGGTTGAACAAAGATGACATTTTACAGGAATAGAGATGGAGGGATATGTAGTCTTTTGCCGAAGACAAACAAAACAGAAAGGTAGGTGAAAGTTATTGATGATGGCAGAGGAGTTGTGCCCATCTAGGGTGGAGATGCAAGAAGCAAATACTGACAGTGGTTTTGAAGCAGTAGTGTAAAATGGAGGTGGACAGGATGAAATGTTTAGTAGAGTATTGCTATAGACCTGGTAATGTGGACGGCATTGAGAAGGAAATGTTTAGACAAATTGATCCGGCTAATAAAAAAGGTGATCATTATGGGTGATTTCAATTATGGTAATATAGACTGGAATGAGAGCCTCTGTGGTTCTGTCAGTATAGACGAAGCCCTTTTTGGTCAGAAAGACCTGGGTTCGATTCCCATCCATGACGTGAGAAACCTTTATCTGGTCTCTTTCGACTAAAGGTGAGTTAACCGGTCTCACCTTTAGTTGAAGGTGAGACCGGTTATGGAGGTGGAGGGTTTTTTCCTCCAAGTAACTCGAGTTTTTCATCCCTCAAAACAAGCAAACCAGTCCCATGAACACACATGGTTACAGTCATAAATACTTATAGCAAGGAAGGCAACGGGAAACCACCTTGTTTCATAATCACCTCCCTAGTAATCAGCTGCAACCCTCTCAAGAAAGAGAGAGAGGAGGCCGCAGATGGGATATACTGGAGTGAAGAGGCAGCATCAGCAACCAAAGAGAATGAATTTCTTGAGTTTTTAAGGGATAACTACTTTAAGCATTGCATATTGGAGGCCACACATGGATCGGGGGGGGGGGGGGGGGGGTCTTGAATTTGATTATCTCATTAGATGTTGCAAATGAAGTGATCACTTGAATGGTATCTGTATCAGGACTTTTGTGAAAAAGAGTTATATGTGAAACTATAAGGCAGGTGATTATGGCAAAACTCAGGAGGTGACTTGCAGCAATACCATGAAATTAGGAATTGCATGGGAAGGAAATCAATGCTGCTTGGTCCCTACTCAGGAAGTACTCTAGCAGAAGCTATTCCAGAGGTCAGGAGATTAAATAAGGTAGGTGTAAAATGGATGACTGAAGAGGTGAAGCATGCAATCTTGAAGAAAAAAGTCATTGTCGAGTTATATGAAAAGTGCAAAGAGCAAGAAGGTGACTTACTTAGTAAATGTAGCAAAAGTGCAGTATGAGCAGTAGTTATCAAATGAAGTTAAAAGAAATCCTAGTGAGTTTTTTCATATGTTGCCAATAGAAGGAAGAATGATTATTGGAGAGTGATAAATACTGAGGAGGATTAATAAAGGTGTTTAATGATCAATTCATTAAAGTATTCCATCATTGTGATTGTAATATAATGCAGAACTTGAGAGCAGTGGAAACCAATTATGGTGAGTGAGCAAGAGGTGTATGGGGAATTGAGTAAACTTGACATTAACAAGGCCTTGGGACTTGATGTTACATCACTGCATGTCTTGAAGGAATGTTCCAGGATGTTAACAAAATTGGTAAAATTGTTCTGCTTCATAAAGGTGAAGATAAGTCTAAGGCTTCAAATTATAGGCCAATATGCTTGGCTAGAGTTGTGGTCAGGATGTTGGCAAAGCTAGTGAGGAAGAGGATTCAGAACTGGGTGGGCAGCAGTAGAATTCTCTTTAATGGACTTCATGGATTTGCTAAAAGAAGATCATATTTTAGCAATCTGCTTACTTATTATAGCAAAGTGATGAATACATTGGACAAGGGGGATGCATATATAGTAGTATGTTTAGATTTTGCAAAGGCTTTCAATAGATTGCCACTTGACAAACTAGTAGTTAAATTGGAACAGATGGGGTTGGATAGCAGTTTAGTGCATTGAATTGGAGATTGGCTGCCTGATAGGTATCAGCAAGTTGTGTATGGAGGAATGATATCACAGAAGAATAAGGTCACTTGTGACTTGCCCCATGTGGTCTGTTTTGGGACTATTGTTGTTTAATTTGTATGTAACTGACATTGGAAAGGACTTAAATGGTGATATACAGTTGTTTGCAGATGATACAAAGTTGGGTAGAGTTACAAGAAGTATAGCAGATGTTGTAGCTTTGCAAGATGACCTAAATAGACTGTCTGAATGGGCAAGTGTGTAGGGATGTCAGTTTAATGTTTCATAGTGTAAGGTTTTAAAATTTAGGAAGCAAAGATGGGATGCAGAGTGGGCCTATTTTAACTAATATTTTACTACATGCAGTATTGAAACTTTGTGGGAATTTTGCTAAAATTGTGATAACAACACAGCTGATGATGCAGAGAACACTCACGTGTAGAAGGAAGGATGTTTTGATTCCATTGTACAAGACTTTCATCAGATTTGGTTGCTATGTTTTCAAAAAGATGACAAAATGTTGGAGAGGGTTTAGAAATGATTAATCAAGTTGGTTTCTGGTCTCTGTAATGTGTAATATGAGAAAAGATTGAGAGAATCAAATTACAGAATCCAGTGGATTGAACGAAGAGGGAAGACATGATCAAGACCTTCTTACCAAGATAAGTTAGTAAGGGGTAATTACCAGATTAGCATGGAATGAGATTTTTCATAGAATATCTGAAGACAAGAGAATGAGAGATCATCCCTGGAAGCTGTACACGGTGTGTATGTGAGCAAGGGGGGTGAGGAGTAGATTTTATTGCATGGAGAGTGGTAGGCGATTGGAAAATGCATTGCTTGAGAGTGTGGTAAGTGCTAGGACAGCGAATGCATTTAAATCGAGTTACAGTGTATTTTGCATATGAGAGTTGGACTTCCATCGATGAGTCTCTTGACTCTATAGAGGTCTGTTGATAATAATAATTGAAAATATAAATCACTTAGGGAATTGAACAACGTAGATCCGAATATAAATTAAATTATACTTGAATAAATATTTCGGTAACGTCACATTGCCATTTTCAAAAGGAACTTACAAAAAGGCACGTGCACGTAGGCACTACAACACAGTAACTGAGAATGAAGATATAAAGCTATCGTTCTCCTAGAAGTCCTGATGGTGCCCTCTAGTGGGCTAAGTAGGTGTTCTTGGCCGTTAGGCTGAAGGTCTGTTGATGTATGCCTCCCAAATTCAGGGCAGTCGCATACAACCAAATTTGTTGAAGTTTGGAGAGTTTCTTAGAGCTGAGGCTGATTCCATAAATAGTCTTTTGAATTTGTATTTGCTATGGTGTATTACTGTAGCTTTCTTCCACTGTATTCTGTGGCGTGTATCCAGAGCATGGTCTGCAAGACCAGAATGGCTGTACTTATGAAACCAGATGTAGTCCTTGTGTTCAGAAATTCTGATATTCGCTGTCCTGCCTGTTTGCCAAAGTACAACAGTTTACAACTGCAAGGAACTGGTATACACCAGGTAGGTCTAGGAGAATTGGTTGGTCTTTGGTGGAGCAGATAAGGGATGCCAATTTTCTGTAAGGCCTTCTGTAACAGGAGGTTAGGTCATGTTTTTTTTAAATTTTGGTAATTTTTTCTGAGGTGCCTCGGATGTAGGGAATGGTGATGGATTTAGAGTAATCTTTGTTGTGGAGTGTAGTGTATAACTGTATAACTGACAGGAGACCTCCACATAGCCTTTAAAGGAATGTGGAGAACCGACCAGGGCTTCTGACCTAATGTCCAATCCTCACCTTCTCGTGGTACACCGTTGGGTATCTATTTTGATACTGAACGAACGAGGATGGGCTGGCAATTTGGGATTTAGCCCACCAAATTGTATTATTATTGGTTAAACCAAAATAAAAAATGATGGTACAACATGACAAAATTTCATGCCGGCTGGGGCGTCGCCGGTTAAACAAGGCCCCCGTTGTTTTCGCCAAGGAACCAGGGCGAACAGCGAAAAGTCAGCTACTGGAACAAATCTGAAAACAAACCCCTACTCAACATCACCAGTGTTAAAGATCGGTACTATCAACGTAAGAAGCCTGAATGGCAAAGAAATGGAGCTAGCTGAGGAATTAGATAAGTACCAGATCGACATAATAGGGGTGACTGAAACAAAAAAGACCAAAACTGGTGAGATCTTTCTGAGCAATAAATACAAAATGTTATATTCAGGCAATGACAATCAAGGAAAAGAAGGAGTAGCCATAGTATTCAACACAAAATATGAGGCTAATCTTCTTGAATGGCAGTCAGTCTCAAGTAGAGTAATGTGGGCAAATATGAGAATGGGGAACTGGACAATGAGACTTATTTGTGCCTATGGTCCCACAGAAGGTTCTACTAAGGTAGAAGTGGAGGAATTTTTTGACGCTTTAGAAAAAGCAACTGACACAATGAAAAAGGAAAAGGTTGGTCCTTGTTGGGGATCTAAATAGCAGAGTAGGAAATGATTGTGAGACATACAAAAATATTTTGGGAAAATTTGGAGAAAAGAGCAAAGCTAATAATAATGGCAAATATCTGTTGGATTTCTGCTCAGGACATGGACTGGTTATTACTAACACCATGTTCCAACATAAAAATGTGCACAAATTCACATGGAGAGAAGAGGCTAGGAATAAGAAAAGTCTCATTGACTATGTTATTGTTGATAGTGATGTTTTCTCCCTGGTGCAGGACACCAGAGTGTACAGAGGATTTGAAATTGGAAGTGATCACTATTTAGTCTTGAGCAGGATAAAATTGAATTTCATATTGAAAAGAATAACATGTAAGAAAGTTTTAAAGCGAATAAAAGTTGAGCAGCTCTCAGATGTGAACTGTAGACTAAAATACACAAAGAGTATTGAAAAAAAAATTGAAAGGGTTTGAGAACAGGAATCAAACCTTGGAAATTCAGTGTCTAACTCTGAAGAAAACATTGATTGATTCTGCCAGAGAGGCATGTGGTGAGGTTGTGTGCAAGGATAGAAAAATCAGAACTCCCTGGTGGACACAGGAAGTTAAAGAGGCAGTGAAGGAAAAGAAGAAAGCATATCAAAAGTTCCTGTCAAATAAGTCAGCTTTAACTCTTAGAGAATACAGAGACAAATGTAAGAAAGCTAAACAGTGTGTAAAACTAGCTAAACAAAAGTCATGGGAGGACTTTGGCAAGAATATAGAAAATAAATATCAAGAAGGTGGCAAAATATTCTGGAGGTTGTTGAAGAAGCTTAGGAATGGAGGAAAGAGTGCTGTAAAAGGAGTTAGAGATGATAAAGGTGACATGAAAACAGGAGAAAAAGATATCCTTCAAGTATGGAGTAATTACTTTGAAAAACTGCTAAATGAAACAAGCAGTGATGACAGCAGAGTGATAAAACACACTGACCAGGCATGCAGTCAGGAATACATATCCATACTTGAAGTAGAAAAAGCCATCAAAGGCTTGAAATGTGGAAAGGCAGCAGGAGTAGATGATATTCGACCAGAAATGCTGAAGTATGGTGGTATAAAAGTCTTACAGTGGCTGCATTGCATAGTTCAGAAAGCCTGGACAGAGGGACGAATTCCCGATGATTGAAGTAGAGCTCTCATAGTACCCATATATGAAAAGGGAAATAAAACTGAATGTGAGAATTACAGAGGTATTTCCCTACTGAGTGTTCCTGGCAAGATCTATGCAAGTATACTTGAGAAACGGTTGAGAAGAATTGTGGAAGAAAAGCTTGGTGAAGAACAAGCTGGATTCAGGGCAAATAGAGGTTGTCAGGATCAGATCTTCACTTTACGACAAATAGTGGAGAAAGCATGGGAATATAACAAAGATCTGTATTTAAGTTTTGTAGATTTGGAAAAGGCATATGACAAGGTGCCAAGAGAGAAGCTATTCAATGCGCTGCAGTTATATGGTGTCAATGGGGCATTATATCAAGCAATACTTAGTCTTTATTTGAGTTGTAAGTCAGCAGTTAGAATTGAAGGAAGTACAGGAAGATGGTTTAATGTTAAATCTGGTGTGAGACAAGGATGTACATTATCCCCTCTGTTATTCATTATCTATATCAATCACATTATGAAGAAAAGTGGTATTAAACCTGATGTCAAAATTGGAGATGTTAATGTCAGCTCTTTGCTTTATGCGGATGATGTTATACTTCTAAATAAATCCGCTACAAGTCTGCAAGATTCTCTGACTAAATTGAATAGCTGTTGTAATAGATATGGTATGAAGGTCAGCAATAAGAAGACAAAGACAATGAAAATAGGCATAATCATTGAAAATGTCAACTGTGTTGTGAATGGAGAACCTGTGGAACAAGTAAAAGATTTCAGCTACTTAGGCACGATTTTTACTGAAGATGGTAAATTAATATTGAAATAGACAACAGAATCAGCAAAGCTGGTATGGTGGGAAGTCAATTGAATAAATTCATGTGGAATAAAAGAGAAATTAGTCAGAACGCTAAATTAGCTGTATACAAGACAGTGTTCAAACCAGTTTTAACTTATGGATCTGAGAGCTGGGTCAGAAGTAAAACACTTGACCAACGACTAGAGACCGCAGATATGACTGTCCTGAGAAAGATTAGAGGCGTGAACAGATGGCATCAATGGCAATATCATATTAAAAATGAGGATATTAGGAAAGAACTTGACATTGTCAGCATCCAGGAATGCGTTAGCAGAGCTAATTTCAGGTGGTATGGTTACTTAAATAGAATGGGAGAGGAAAGATTAGCAAACAAGTGTTCTCTGCCAGGTTGGCAGGAAAACGACCCAGAGGAAGACCAAGATATAGGTGGATTGATGCAGTACAAAGTGCCTTAGACGATAGAAATATAAGATCTGATAATGTTGGAGTGTTGACAAGTAACAGACTAATTTGCCGGAAAATTGTAGATAGGAAGTTAGTAATGATGTAATTTTTTCATGTAGTACTGTCATATCCTGTACACCCCTTGAGGGTACATGGCAGGAATTTGATGATGATGATGATGATTTGTTGTTTTAGGGGGCTGTGGTTTGTAGGTTTTAATATTTTTTGGATTTTTTTTTTTTTTTGGGGGGGGGGGGGGGTTATCCATTGTCCAAGAAAGTGTTGAGGATGTGATTTAATTCAGTGTTTAGGGCCATGTCATTAGAACAGATTAGTTTACCCCTGTTGTATAGTGTTTTCACCACTCCATATTGTTGTGAGGCGGGGGGGGGGGGGGGGGATTGTTGGTGAATGTATCTGCCTGTATAGGTGGGTTTTCTATAAACTGAGAAAACCAAGGTTCCATCAGGCTGGCGGGTGACTAGTGTGTCTAGGAAAGGGAGGCTGCTGTTTCCCTCTTTTTCCAGGGTGAACTTGATTCTGGCATGTTGGTTGTTTAAGTGTGCAAGGAAGGAGAGGAGTGTTTCAGAGCCATGTGGCCAAATAGCAAACACATCATCAACATAGCGAAGCCATATGGTTGGTTTTTGTGGGGCAGATGCTAAGGCTTTTTCTTCAGAGGTCTCCATAAAGAAATTGGCGAAGGATGGGGAGAGTGGTGAACCCATGGCTGTCCCCTCTATTTGTTTGTAGAATTTTCCCTGCCAAACGAAATAGCCTGAGTTCATTGTGAACTGAAATAGGGCTGAGATATCGGGAGAAAATTTAGCTTGGATTAGCTCTAAAGTTTCCTTGAGTGGGACATTTGTGAATAAGAAGGAGACATCAAAGCTGACCATTATGTCAGTATGTTGGAGCGTAAGGGTTTCTATGCTGGCTTTGAAGTGGGCTGAGTTTTTTGTGTGTGATGGTGTGTTGCCAGTATAATAGTGTGTGAGCTCTTTGGCCAAATGTTTAGCTAATTTGTATGTGGGGGAATCAATGCCATCCACTATGGGATGTAATGGCACATTTTCTTTATGTATTTTTGGGAGTCCGTAAATACGGGGGGGGGGGGTATAGAGTTAAATGGCTTTAATATGTTGGTAACTTCTACAGGCCAAGAAGTGACTTTCTTAACGAGCCTGTGAAGATTTGTGATTTGGTTGGATTGTAATTGATAGGGAGGTAAGTAGCCCGATCTAATAGAAGAGCGTTAAGCTTACCTTTGTAGTCCTTTTCGTTAAGTACTACAGTTGCATTTCCCTTATCTGCTTTGGTGATAACTAATTCTTTATTATTCCTCATTTCCTGTAGAGCTTTAAATTCCTTGTTGGATATGTTGGATATAGGTGGTCTTGCTTTGGAAAGGACACAAGCTACATCCAGTCTCACACTGTTGGTGATTTGATGTGGAAGGTGGTGGATTCCCCTTTCGATTTGGATCATAATATCCTCACTAGGTATTTTTCTGGGTGCAATGGCGAAGCTGTGGCCACATGAAAGTGCATTGAGTGCTTCAGGGTGACTGAAGAAAGGTTGATTACGGTGTTGGTAGCTAGTTTTGGATCGACAGTAGAATTCTTTTTTAATTTTTCGAATTTTTTCATCTGTCGGCCTCGTATTTTTTCAAATTCTTTGTCTGCAGCAGTACACGAGACGTCATGTAGAATAGACCACAGTTCGTGATTTAAAGTGCACGAATAGCTTCGTTAATTTCTGCCAAGAGAAACCGCGTGGCGGTGATTTGTTTGCGAAGCAATTCGTAGCTAGCGCGGTTATATATACGGAGAGCTTTTTGTGAAAGAAAACGGTGCTTGAATTTTACACAGTTCGGGATTTCTTTATTATTCCGGCAGCATTTCAGGAA
This sequence comes from Typopeltis vanoorti, assembly GCF_054136105.1. Classification (NCBI taxonomy): domain Eukaryota; kingdom Metazoa; phylum Arthropoda; class Arachnida; order Uropygi; family Thelyphonidae; genus Typopeltis; species Typopeltis vanoorti. The sequence goes on along the minus strand of NC_143557.1, from coordinate 89,233,498 downwards.
AGTTAGACGATTTAATTGTCTAGACAACTTCAACTTCATTTTACCATATTAGCGGGCCTTCCGTGCGATAGTATCTCCGTGGATGATGTTGATTCTCATAGGCAGGCTTATACGTTGGTTAAGCATTTCTAAATCACTTAGGGAATTGAACAATGTAGATCCGAATATAAATTAAATTATACTTTAATAAATATTTTCGATATTCCGAAAAGGAACTTACAAAAAGGCACTTGCACGCAAGCGCTACAGCACAGTAACTGAGAATGAAGATATGAAGCTATCATTCTCCTAGAAGTCTGATGGTGCCCTCTAGCGGGCTAAGTAGGTGTTCTTGGCCGTTGGGCTGAAGGTCTGCTGAGGTTTGGAGAGTTTCTTGGGGCTGAATCTGATTCCATAAATAGTCTTTCGAATTTGTATTTGCTACGGTGTATTACTGTAGCTTTCTTCCACCGTATTCTGTGGCGTGTATCCAGAGCATGGTCTGCAAGACCAGAATGGCTGTACTTGTGAAACCGGATGTAGTCCTTGTGTTCAGAAATTCTGATATTCGCTGTCCTGCCTGTTTGGTCAAAGTATGACAGTTTACAACTGCAAGGGACCTGGTATACACCAGGTAGGTCTAGTGGAAGTGGTTGGTCTTTGGTGGAGCGGATAAGGAGAATCTTCATTCTCAGTTACTGTGTTGTAGTGCCTGCGTGCATGTGCCTTTTTGTAAGTTCCTTTTGAAAATATCGGAAATATTTATGCCAAAATATCGGAAATATTTATTAAAGTATAATTTAATTTATATTCGGATCTACGTTGTTCAATTCCCTAAGTGATTTAAAAATGCATAACCAACGTATGAGCCTCTCTACGAGAATGAAAATATAAAGTGCAGAAATATTATTATAATTTAAAAGGGATTTAGAAAAGGATGCAGCTTTTTGTTTAAAACTAATAGAGGAAAGAAGAGAATTTAATTTAGAAACTTGTCTTTTAATTATGAAAAAGCATTTGATAAAGTAAAAAGACATATATTGCAAAGAATAAATATAACTAATATTTTACTACATGCAGTATTGAATATATACAAAGATAATGAAATAAAAATAATTTAAAAAATGTATGAAAAATAATCTATAAACCAAGGAGTAAGACAGTAATGCCCTCTGTCTCCAGCACTTTTTAATATTTATATTAATGAATTATCAATACAGTAGAACACCTTTAATAACCCAGATATAGAAATTTCCTAGAATAACCAAATAAAATATGCTAATATTTTCAGATGATCAGGTAATAATATCAGATAAGGAAGACAATTTCCAAAGTGCAGTATATAATTTAAACATTATAGTAGAAAGTTTTGAATGAAAATATCCATAGGTAAAACTAAAACAATGCCATTTTGTGGACAAACTCCAGTTGGAAGTAAAATAATTATTAATAATAAAATTATAGAACAGGTCATATTGTGTGTGCTGCATGGTTATTAGTACTCCTGAAGGATTGGTATTTTTTTTTGTATATTAATTGATAATATTAGGTTAACTTATTGTAGTTTTTTTTTAAATGGATGTGTGATTGACTGAGTTATTTAGTTTGTAAGTAAACCTTGCATTCTTTTGTTTCAGTACAAAATGTTGGTATGGCACCAGTGCATTGTAGAACAATGACAGCAAAGACCATGTTGTTGTTGAGTGATTTGAATTTGCAGGATTTTGTGCAGTGCAGTGTGTGTGTGAGAGAGATGTATGCGTTACATAAATTAAAGGATATGTGGAAGGAAATTGAAACTGGAGAGAGAGAGAGAGAATATTAAATGTTTCAAAAGTGAGTGCCTATTAGGTGATGAGAATGGAGCAAATGTTAATAGAGTGGAAGTATCGATGATAGGTTGTCAAACGTGCAGATGTCATAATAAAGGAGAACAAAATGGAGATAAATAATGAAATAGTGCATCTGAATGTCATCCTTCACAAGACAAACCACAAAATAAACAACAGGTGCCTTTCCAATCGATTCTATGTAGAGTATACTCTACATAGAATTGATTGGAAAGGCACCTTGTTGTTTACATCACACCTATGGTATGAACGTAAATTTAAGGAGGCCTGTGAAATACCTCCCTGCTCAAAGCAAAGTTCGTCCAATATGATAAACTTCATTCCACCTTCCTTGGCTAAAGTGAATAACTTGACACGTAACAACATTGAAATGACATCCCCCATTCTTCAGCCCAAAGCACCATTCAGTTGAAATCCTCTTTCAACAACGTCACGTTAAAACAACTGAATATCTGTTCTCACACCCTAAACTATATCAAACAACAATGGTCTCAGAATAGATCCCTGTGGTGGGACCATTTTTGCCTTTGAAATAGTCAAAGAGTATGCAATTAGGAAACGTGAGATAAGTAATTGTTCAAAGAGGCAAAGACTTTCTATTTGGAAGAGTAGGTGTGGATTGATAATGGAAATGGACAGCATTGTATTTGGAAGACCATATGAAATAAATCTCAAAAGATTTGAGAAAATTGCATTTTTTTCTTGCATGTAACTGGTTTCTCTTTTCTTGAACTTCATATCAGTTTTTTGTAAGTTGAAGTGTATATATTTCTAGTAGTAGTAGTCACATGGACAACACTACCTGCAATATAGTTCTTATATTGATCCTTCACTTTATTATATTGAGGATTCACAATAGATAAGTTTGTAAAGTAGAAGTTTTATTTAATTTACTTATGTAATTATTTTACTTTTTGTATTCTCACACATGAGTAATATATTATTGGATTGTTTCAGGAAGAAGAAGCTGCATCCCTTCGTAATGACATTGAAAATTTGAAACAAAAGAAAATAGACTTGTTAACAGCAACTGAGGAAAATTCTAAAAAAATATTCGAATGTGAAGCAGAATGCAAAGAGTTAGATGCTATGCTTACACAGTTGTTTTCTGAAGTAGACAGTCTTCAAGTAGGTTCATTTCTACATATCAAAAAATTCCAAGTATTCAAAAAAATTAACATTTCTGTAGGAAATTTATTAGTTATATATTTGTAACTTATCTGACCAAATGGGTGACACCTAATTAAACAAGGCTCATGCTTTTTTCTTCAGGAAACCCAGATGAAAAGTCAGCTGTTGGAACAAACTCAATACAATTGAATATAAATACTATCAACATAAGAAGCATCGATGGAAAAGAGGGTGGCATTAGTAGGGGAATTTTTGGTTTTGTTATTTTTGACAGTGATAGCTTCAAGCTGGTTTGGTATTACTGTTTTGAGCAGATGAAAGTTTTTAAAAAAATCATCAAAGTCAAGCAGCTTTCAGATGTAAACTATGAACTCAAATGTACAAATATTATTTGGAGAAAATTGAAAGAGTTTGAAAATAAGAATTAAATTCTGTGGTAAAACCTGATTTTTTTCAGGTTTTACCACTTATTCAGCGAGAGAAACTTGTCACAAAATTATTCTACAGAAATAGAAAAATCAGAACTTAATAGTGTGTGTACTCATCAAGTTAAAAGTGGCAGTCATGGGAAAAAAAAAAAAAAAAACTTTACAAAAAGCAGTTCAAGAAAGAAGAACTGAAAGCTAATTTGCTTCAGGTAACCAACTGTCAAAGACCAGGTGATGTCCATTATGAGATGGTTAAACATCTGCCACCATCATTCAAGCATCAGCTACTCTACTTAGTAAAATTTTCTGTGAGAGTGAATTGCTGTAATCTTCGCAAAAGGCACTTATTATTATTCACTTTCCAAAACCAGGTAAGGATCCAGAAATATGAACATAATTACTATCCAAGTGTTTTGACCAGCTGCTCGTTCAAAATCTTGGAAAAAATAATTAACTCTAATCTTTTATGGTATCTGGAGAGAAACAATCCCCCCACACTCTTTTTCAAAATACAGTCTGGCTTTCAAAAAAAAAATCACTTCACTTCAAAAAAAAATATTGTTCACTTCAGAAGTGAACATAACAAAATGAAGTATAAATATATTTTATTACCAATTTGTTAAATGTGGTGTACATACCAGCATTATATTAGATTATAATCATCATTTTCATATGGTAGGATGTCAGGAAGGGGTTCCGTGTTCATGCATTTGATAAGACTACAAATGTTGGACATCATAATGATTAATTTTCTTATTTTTTATCAGAGTAAAAAATTGGGCTAAGCTGTAGTTTGGTTTGCCAAAACTTGAACAGTGTTTCTGGCAAGATTTATGCCAGTATACTTGAGAAACGGTTGAGAAGAACTGTGGAAGAAAAACTTGATGAAGAACAAGCTGGATTCGGGTCAAATAGAGGTTGTCAGGATCAGATCTTCACTTTACAACAAATAGTGGAGAAAGCATGGGAATATAACAAAGATCTGTATTTAAGTTTTATCGATCTGGAAAAGGCATATGACAAGGTGCCAAGAGAGAAGTATTCAATACACTACAGTTATATGGTGTCAATGGGACATTATATCAAGCAATACTTAGTCTTTGAGTTGCAAGTCAGCAGTGTTAGAATTGAAGGAAGTACAGGAAGATGGTTTAATGTTAAATCTGGTGTGAGACAAGGATGTACATTATCCCCTCTGTTATTCATTATCTATATGGATCACATTATGAAGGAAAGTGGTATTAAACATGATATCAGAATTGGAGATGTTAATGTCACCTCTTTGCTTTATGCGGATGATGTTATACTTCTAAATAAATCTGCTACAAGTTTGCAAGATTCCCTGACTAAATTCAATTGCTGTTGTAATAGATATGGTATGAAGGTCAGCATTAAAAAGACAAAGACAATGAAAATAGGTAGAATTGTTGAAAATATCAACTGTGTTGTGAATGGAGAACCTGTGGAACAAGTAAAACATCTCAGCTACTTAGGCAATTTTTAGTGAAGATGGTAAATTAAATATGGGAATAGGCAAAGAATCAGCAAAGCTGGTATGGTAGGAAGTTAATTGAATAAATTCATACGGAATAAGAGAGAAATTAGTCAGAACACTAAATTAGTTGTATACAAGACAGTGTTCAAACCAGTTTTAACTTATGGATCTGAGAGCTAGGTCACAAGTAAAACACTTGACCAAAGACTAGAGACCGCAGATATGAGAGTCTTGAGAAAGATTAGAGGCGTGAACAGATGGCATCAATGGCAATATCATATTAAAAATGAGGATATTATGAAAGAACTTGACATTGTTAGCATCCAGGAATGTGTTAGCAGAGCTAATCTCAGGTGGTATGGTCACTTATACAGAATGGGCGGGAGGGGAGGATAGATTAGCAAAACAGGTCTTCTTTGCCAGGTTGGCAGGAAAAAGACCCAGAGGAAGACCAAGATATAGGTGGATTAATATAGTAAAAAGTGCCTTAGAAGACAGAAATATAAGATCTGATAATGTTGAAGTCTTGACAAGTAACAAATTGATTTGGAGGAAAATTGTAGATAGGAAGTTAGTAATGATGTAAATTTTTCATGTAGTACTATCATATACTGTACACCCCTTGAGGGTACATGTCAGGAATTTGATGATGATGATGATAATAATAGTACTCCTTTGACATTGAAATGTACATTCAATCCTGATACTTTTTTAATGGAAGTTTTTTTCACTTGGGCTATGCTACCAATTATATATTTGGTTTAATCCTTTAACCAAGTGTAAGCAAACAGTTTGTGCCTGAAGTATTTTCAGGACTCTGGCAACTCGTGCTAAAAAAAAAGGTGGTATAAGTTCTGATCACTTACCTTAGTTTCCCATAATTAATGTATGCATAGGCAAATTGATGAAATGAGTGGAAGGAGGACAATTATTATTGGCGATTTCAACTATGATAACATTGATTCGAAGGAGGAGAGGACACATGTGAGGAAGGAACTGGATTTTATCCAATTACTGAGGGATGACTATCTGAGACAGCATGTGATGGAAAATACTACGGGTTCGAGAGTGCTTGACCTAGTAATAGAATCTGAGAATTTGACTGTAATGAATATGACCATGTTGCCACCTATTGGTGAGCGTGATCATAGTGACCACCTGGGAGGTAGCTAGATGTGTGAAATTTTCAATTAAGACAGGGTACATGTGGAATTACCGTGCTGGCAAATATGACAAGCGTAGGAGATTGATTGGTTCAGTTCCATGGCATGTAAAACTGCAAGGGTTGGATGTTGATAGGGCATGGGAAGCGGTCAGGGAGCATTTACAGGAGGTTATGGCTGACTGTATATCTAGAGTCCGAATAGTAAATCAAGTAGGGGTTAAATGAATGAATAACACCATTAAACTTGAGTTGCAGAAAAAGAAACAACTGTGGAAGGAATTTAAGGAGAAAGGTGACCTGCTGGCACATGAACGGTATAAAACGCAGGCCAGAAGGGTAACGAGTGTGGTAAGAAAAGCAAAAAAACGGATTATGAAAAGAAATGAGCCATGAAAGCTAAAGAGAATCCTAAACAGTTCTTTCGATATGCTGCTAGTAAAAGAAAAACTGTACACGGCAGAATGATTTTAAGGAATGCCGATGGTAGGGAGGTCACTGAATCAGTCGATAGTGGAATTACTGAGTGAGTACTTTGCAAGAGTATATCATCCAGGTGGTGACGTTGAAGGAATGAAGGAACCATTAGTTTATATGGGTATTGTGGTGAATGAAATGGAGGTGAATAGTCTATTACAGAACCTTAATGTGAATTCATCTGTGGAATTGGATGGTATATCAGCATGGGTCTTACATGAAGCGGCTAAAGAATTGTCAGTGCCCTTGACCTCATTGTTTAATCTGAGTTTCAGGTCTGGTTTAGTCCCGAAGGGTGGAAAGATAGGAAAATAGTTCCACTGCATAAAGGAGGATCCAAGACTACTGTTGCAAATTACCGACCGATCAGCATATCAGGAGTCGTTTTCAAGATCTTGGAGAAAGTAGGCAAGGGAAAAATACAGGAATGGATTGATGAAAATGAGATACTGTATGGGGGATAGCATGGTTTTATGAAGGGTAGATCATGCCTCAGTAACTTGCTTGGATTTTATAACACAGTGATGGCTGAACTGGATATGGGTAATGGGTTTACGGTTATACTGCTGGACCTGACTAAGGCCTTTGACAGGATACCACATTAAAATCTAATCTGTAAACTGCAATATATGGTAATGGATATAGGGTTGGTGAAATGGATAGGAGGGTGGTTGATGGAGAGATACCAGAGAGTAGTTTACTCAGGAGTAGAGTCCAAAAGATGGCCTGTGACTAGTGGTGTGCTGCAGGATTCTGTTCTGGGACTGCTGCTGTTTAATTTGTCATTAACGATATAGGGAAGGATCTGTGAGGAACCGTTCATTTGTTCACTGATGATGCTAAGTTGGGTAGGGCAATAGTGAATGCAGAAGATGTCAAAATTTTGCAGGATGATTTGGATAGATTGGAGGTCTGGGCTAAGGAGAATGGATGTCAATTTAGTGTGGCAAAATGTAAGGTTATGCATTTTGGGGTAAAAAGATTAGCAACAGTATATCACATTGGTGGAACTGCACTCCAGGAGATTGATGAGGCCAGGAACTTGGGAGTGTTGGTGGATAGGGAGTTGAAGTTTAGGGGGGCACATCGCAAAAGTGGCTAAATCAGCTCATCAAATCACTTGGATGCTGAAGAATACTTGGACGAGCAGAGATAAGCAAGTTATTGTTCCTCAGTATCGAGCCTTGATAAGACCTCATCTTGTTTACTGTGCACAGATCTGGTCACCTAGGTTTCTTCTTGATGGGGAGGAGGTTGAGAGGATTCAGAGGCGATTGACCAAGATGATAGCAGGTGTATGGAATGAACCTTATGAAAACAGGTTGAAGATTTGTGGGTTGCAGAAATTGGTTGATAGGCAGAAAAGGGGAGATATGATTGAGACATTGAAATTGCTGAAAGGTTTCTATAGGATTAATTCAGAGGATATTTTTGAGAACAGGACTGGCGATGAAAGGACTAGGGGACATCCATGGAAGCTGGGCAAGAGTGTGGCTAGTAAGGGTGTTAGAGCTGGTTTTTTTACTTTTAGAGTGGTGAATGAATGGAATAAGCTGCCTGAGTCTGTTGTGGGTGCTATGACAGTGAATGATTTCAAGGCAAAGTATGATAGATACTGTGTGAATGTCAAATAGTTGTGATGGACATTATGTTTAGGGCTTCCCTTGATGAGTCTAAGGACTCCTTCAAGTCACCCATAATAATAATAATAATAATTCAAAGCACATATTCTTATTTGTATGTATAATGCTATACATTATACATACCCATACCCATAAGGGTCTGGCTCCCACTGTGCGAGACCTCAATAAAGGTCGAAACCGGTCTTTGTAGTGACCCTTTCCATAATGCATAGCATTATACATACCCATAAAGATATGTGCTTTGCATTATAGGAAACTAAGGCAAGTGATCAGAACTTATACCACCTTTACCACAAGTTGCCTGAGTCCTGAAAGTATTTCAGTCACAAACTTTGTTTGCTTACACTTGGATAAAGGATTAAACCAAATATATAATTGGTAGCAGAACCAAGTGAAAAAAACTTCCATCAACTATCTTTTATCCAGAGAATTTTAATAATAAAGTGTTGATACCTTTTGGCAACTGGTGTTATGGTGATATGACTTGACTTCTGCATTACTTCCACCTTCTCTGGGTCTGGCTCCCACTGACGAGACCTCAATAAAAGTCTCGTCAGTGGTCTGGGTAGTGACCCTTTTCATAATGCATAGCAATATACATACCCATTACGATATGTGCTTTGCATTATTTGATAAGTTCTGATCACTAAGGCAAGTGATCAGAACTTATACCACCTTTACCACGAGTTGCCAGTCCTCAAAATATACTTCAGGCGCAAGCTTCGTTTGCTTACTCTTGGATGTAGGATTAAACCAAATATATAATTGTCAGATACTTTTTTGATTGAGTTCTCGTATAACCTTTTGAACCATTACTATTAGTGAATAGTGGTGTTCCTTGTAATTCTTGTGAACAAAGTTGCAAAGATGAAAATTGCTTATAAAAAACACCAGAGTATTTCCTTCTCTTAATTGGCCTAAAACAGTAAACTTGTTTTTAATATTCTCTAAAAATGGTTGCTTATATTTTAATAATATAAATAAAACAAAATGAAAAACTTTTTCTTATAGGGACAAACTCCTCAGATTGAATCAGAAATGTCAAAAATACAAGCTTCAAAGAAACATAATGAAACACTTGCAAATTCAACCAAGCAAAATGTTTTAGTAGCAGAAAATACTTACACTAGGCAGCTGCGTGAATTGCAGGTAATCTAATGAAATTATGATACTTTTTTTTTATATGCGTATAAAAAAGATTGAAAATCATTTAGGTTTTTTATTGTTGTTGTTGTGGTGATTTTGTCATTGTCTTTTTTAAACTCTGATAATGACTGCTATAATCAGTTAATAAAGTTCAGACTTCTTTTAACTTTTTTTTCCTTATAAAATATGTTGAAAACAAACAGAAAGATGAAAATAATCAAAAACACAATCCATGCAATAAATTTATTAGGGAAGGGGAGTTAACCCAAAATTTTTCAGGCTTTATTATTATTTTTTTAATGAATTATTTCCCATCTGATCATTCGTTAAATATTCATTAAAACAGTATTTTCTTGAGAAATTCAATGTTATTGTGTAAGAGCCTGTCAGTATTACACAAGAGATTTTGTGAATCATTATGTAACAGGCATAGTTCAATGATTCAGAATTTGTGCCTTTTAAGATTATTATTAAGAGAGACCAGGGAGTCAGGAACTCATCGAGGAAGGCCATACTATTCGCACCAACTATCATACCTGTTCTTGAATTCATTCATGCCACTTGCACACACACAACATCCAAGTGCATTCCAATCATGCACCACTCTATGAGAGAAAAATTTAGCCCTCATCCCCTTCTTGACAGCATTGATTCTCAATTTCCATGGATGTCCTTGCATTCTTTCCTCACCCCTCTATAAAATGAAAAATGCTGTATAACACTCATAAGTTTGTAAATCTCAATCACTCCTCTCCTCCTACAAGACTTTATAAAGGTCTTGTAAAGAGTCAAAATGACTTCCATATCTTTACATATCAAGGTTTGTTTCAACATTGCCATTATTCTCTGAGTTGTATTTACAATTTTTACTATATGACCCTTGAACTTCATCTTCTTATCTCCTAAAACTCCAAGATCCCTAGCCTCATCAGTTTCTTCAAGCATAATGTCACTGATATAATATGACATTGGATATCTAATCACAGCAAAGTGCATGATCTTACATTTATTAACATTGAAATGACAGCCATTTTTATAGGCCCACAATTCCAGCCTATTCAAGTCATTCTGCAAGTACTACATGTCAGCAGCACTCCTGATTATACTATTCTATTTCACAATATTGCAGTCAAACTATGATGAACCCATTATAGTGAATTCACTCAATATAACAAACTACTGAAAAGCCTTGGCTACATGAAGGCTTTCACTATGACTTATTATTCTTTTAGTCCTTACAAATTTATTATGGCAAAAGTGGAGTACATTTAATACACTGCTTGATATTGAGCTTCATCATACAGTATCTCTTTTATACTGAACAAGTTTTAACTTAAATGAGTAGGAGCTGATGTTATTGTCAGACATATGGCATAGGTAGGCTACCATATGTTAATGAAGAATGGTTGACCAATAATGTGGAAAGCATAAATTAACACTAGAACACTGAAGAGGCACAAAATTATGATATCATTTTATGTAACTTGTGTATTTTTTGTTAATTCTGCCAGGATCTGTTAGTCAAAACTCCTAATGTATTGCAATATTGCATCATGTTCTTTTAAATTTCTGACTGATTATCATCTCAGTATCTCCACTTTTACCTTTTCACACTATTAAGTAAATATTATTACTTGAGACAACTTTTAAATGTTAAATATATTAGTATTTTATCCATTTTGGATAAACAGAAACTAGGAAATATCTATGTTGAATACCAACAAAAAAAATCAGTTGTTAGCAATTTAGGTGTATAAACTGCCACTTAAAATGAAAATAATAAATGAATTAAAAAAAATAATAATTGTGTGATATAACTTTTCAATAGTTAAGTATGTTTGCCATTAGCATACAATGCATACTGGGTTACATTTCTGAGGGTTGATCTATGACTGAGAAACTTTTGTTAATTCTTCCAAGAAACAAGAGTATACCTTTAGATATCAGTGTACAGCAATCCCTCGATTAATGCGTTCTTTAAAACAGGTGCATTAATAGTAAATGCACTAATCGAATATAAGAACCTACAAGAAAATGTATAATTCGTTCCTCAGATTTCATTTTTGACCCTTAATTTTTTTAATAAAAGAATTAGGGTATGTCTCAGGGCCTAGTTAAAGGAACATCATGAAGCTGAAAGATGATAAAACATATTTAGAATATAAATTTATTATTCTGCCCTTCTTAACAAAGAATTGAGCTAATATAGTTTTGGGGGGCATTCTGTTTCTTTTTTTCATACAACTGACGGTTTGGCTCTATTGCCTCTTATGCCAATTTTACTAATTCTCTCTTCACCAGGGCCAGTCTCTAAGCATTGCTGCTTAAAAACATCGATTGTACGAAAACGGTTTTCAAATTGTTTGGGCTTGTCAGTGATTAAATTTTCTTCACATTCTTCGGGATCTTCCTGCTGTGCATCTAAATTTAGCAGGTCGGAATCACTCAACTTCTCAGAATGAGATTTAATCAACTTAGATTCATTTGAAAAGCCTCTAAAATCATTTGCACAATGTGGAAGAATGTGCTTCCAAACGGCTCACATGTTGCTAGCAGTAATTTCATTCGACTTTGCAACTTTATAACCAGGCTGAGATTTCTCTGATTTAGCTAGAAAAGTCTTGGAAGGAATTCGCTTTCAAAAAAAAGCCAGTTTCATCAACATTAAATATTTGTTGATCACAATAGTTCCCTTCTCACACAATTTTCTTCAAAACCTCTGGTAATCTTCTTATCTCACTTGCAGATTCGCCTGTGATTAGAACATTATGTATGCTATTTCTCTTTTTGAAATGCTCAAATCACCCAGCACTAACTTGGAATTCTTCTTTTCCATCATTGATAGCCCTTTCTTTCCAGGTTACAAAGCGACTTGATTTAATAAGGCCAGTGTTTAGCTGCATCCGTTTTTGGTTCAAATCTCCGATTCATGTAGAAAGAAGTCTTATAATTCAATCATTATAATACTTTGATTTTCAGTGCATGCATGATGAACTTCGAGCAGCCTTACCTTTCTCTTTGTATTCAGCAGTTGATTCACCCATTTTTATGTTCTTGTCCTGTCTTTGCTCTGGACTCGCCTTGTTCATTTTTCATTATTTCAAGTTTTTCTTCCAATCAGATTACTTTTCGAATCATTTTCACACTTCTATTTTTTGCTCATTAATTCTTTTACTCATGATTAAAGGTTAGGAAAATAATTTAAAATAAAAAAGCAAAGAAACAATTGCCTGAGATATAATCAGCAAAATGCTATGTAATGCAGATGACATCAATTTTGGTGGTAAATTTGGAACATAGTGTAGTATGCCATTAAAAAATAACTTTGTAAAATGTTTCAAATCGGTAACTAAATTATTTCATCCTGTCGAGTGATTTTTCAAAATAGGTAGCCATAAAAATGTATAGATCGAAAATTTTTAAAATCAGTAACATTTATTTTTAAGATGTATATAGGCACACTAAATGAATTTTGGTATCCAAAAAAAAAAAAATGATGCACTAATTGAGGGATTGCTGTACTGTCTAAAGGTGAAATATGTTTATACATCCTATACAAAATCAACAACAGCTACCAGCTGTAGCAAGTACAGCTATGCTATGTGTGCTGAACACAGGGAAGAAATATGTGTGAAATGCCAGGAAAAAATTGAATTAAAAGCACTGTTTATTTTTTTTTTTAATGTGGAATTAAAATGAAAATAATAAATTCAAAATTTTAAAATACTTTTTTTTTGTCAGCACATAACCCTTGAGTAGAAAATTTGACAAGTGTTACTAATAATGTTCTATTCACACACGCACGCGTGCACACACACACACACACACACACACACACAGAGAGAGAGAGAGAGAGAGTTTCTAAATAGGTAAGATGTATAAAGTAAAAATCTGTTTATACGTTCCTGAGATTGCATTGTAATTTTCTATCTTCCTGTTTTCAGTTTAAGTGTTTTATTGCTGATTTTCATTCCAAATTTGGCACAGAATTATTTAACTTGGCTAAAGACTTTTGAAGATTTGTAATAGATTTATTTAAGAGAATAGCATCATCTTCACAGAGTAAAATAACTTAATATCTCCTAGCTGAATGTCAGATTCAATACCATAATCCTTAATAATGTGCTTTCATATAGATTATACAGAACAAGGTTACAGAGATGCTAATTAATGTGATTATATTAAAGAAGGATTGTTAATTTTACATATCTGTGCATTTTTTGAAGGTAAGGGTGATGTAGTACTTGGACCAGGAGTTGATTAGACTGAGCTGGTATGTAATTAGGAGCTGTTTGAACACAGGACTGACAGTCTGGATATAGATGTCTTATCAGATAGCCAAAAATATGAATTAACCAATAATGAAGAAATAAATTAAACAAACTAATAATTTTAAAGATCTAGGTGAAAATAAAGAATAAAAGGAACATGAAACCTGTTATGTGCATAGAAAGCCTGCAACATTATGGATGCTGACTGTTGTTTCATTTTAAAATGTCATCAGATGTAGAACATAAATAACTGTGAGATTGCTACATGGTGTAATGAAACAATATATTCAGAGTTGAACTGGTGCAAGAATGTTAGAGCTGGTTTGGTTGGTTTGAGAGTTGTGGGAAATAATTTATTTTATTTAATTAGCCTGAGAGAAAAAGTATATAGGATCTTTTTATGCTTACGGCATACTATGGGTTCTTATTGCCAGTGATTTAGAGCAAAGCAACATAATTTGGTTTGGTTTTCTTTGAAATTGATAATATTGATCATCTCAGTTTCAGGGGTGTGTTTTGATTATATTGCATGTAAGGATATCTTGGTTCTGATATTTTTGTTGTTGCTACAAGTTTTTTGTTTGTTTGTTTTTCAGTGGTGGTAAGTAATATACTTTGACAATCCCTGATAAATTGATAAGAAATGAAATAGATTTTATGATGATAAATAATACATGTAAAAGTATTATAACCAACATCACGACATACCCAGGTGCTGATGTAGGTTCAGACCATAACTCTGTTGTGTCTGCTTTAAAGATTAAACTAAAAAAAAAAAATTCTAAACTAAAAACAGTCGTACTGGAAGATTTGACTTTACAGCTCTGAATATACCTGACATCATAATGTTGTTTAACTCAGAAATTAAGAAAAAATTAGATTATGTAGGATATAAAACAGAATACAATATACTTAGCAACACAGAAGAAACTGAAAAAAGATGGGCAGAATTTAGAAGTGCAAGATTTGAGACAGCCAATGAAATTATTCCAAAAATTAAATATAATAAGAAAAAACTCTGGATGACAGAATTAATATTAGAACTTATGAATGAAAGACGAAAGAAGAAAATACACCATAGTATAAAATACTCAGTAAAATGATAAAAAATGAATGCAGGAAGGCTTAAAGACAAGTGGCTAAATGAAAAATGTAAAGAAACAGAGGAATTGGACAATAAACACAGTAGTAAAGAAATGCATAAATCAATCTAAACTCTGAGAAATAAAAAGAAAAATTTCAACCATAATCTTTGTATAAATGATCAGAATGGAAAAATACCACTAGAAACACAAGATATCATAAAAAGCTGGGAAGAATGTGGAAAAGTACTGTTTGATTCTGATGGCACAGCCACACCAGTTATACAAAATATGAATGGTGAACCAATTACATACGAAGAAATAGAATATGCTATAATGCAAATGGAAACAGGTAAAACACCAGGCTCTGATCAGCGTATCAAATTGTTGGAGAAATTAAATGAAAACACAAATAATGGTGTAAAGGTTATTTTAATAATATATATCATACAGGATACATCCCTGATGATCTAAGAAAATCCGTCTTTGTCACTATCCCCAAAATTCCAAGAACTTTTGAATGCTCAGAATGTAGACTAATAAATATAACAAGCTATGTTACAAAATTATTATTGAGAATAATCCTAAAAGAATAAAAGCACTTTGTCAATAGAAATAGAAGACGCTCAATCAGGTTTTCAAAAAAACAAGTACAAGAGAAGGAATTTTCAATCTGAAAACATTATGCAGAAGAAGCCTCAATAACCAGTGTAAAAATAATGATTCTTATATATATATATATTTTTTTTATTTACCTTACTTTACTTCGTATATGTTGTACTACACCTTCGTTATACTTCAATATTGTTTGTTTCTCTTATCTTATCATTCATAATTCCAAGTTTGTACTCATTGCTTGAGCTAGCCTTATCACTTTTAATCCTTTAGTCTAAATTTCATTCCCCCCTCTCAAGGTCGCAACTATGCTACTTTCACTTGTGTGGAGTATAGATTCAGGGATTGCCTCTGACTGGAACCAATTCCTTTGCTTAACCAGCTGACTTTCTCTTACACTGATCTTTAAAAATTTATTTGTATAATGACTGCAGCATTAAAGATTGCGCAAAGGAATTGTTTGTTTTTCCTATACGTATAATAGAAATACTCAGCTGAACAAGAGTATTTTTCTTGTGTTCAGCTGAGTATTCAAGCAACGTTTGATAATAAAAATTAGTCAGTCGTTGCTAACTTTAACTTTTAGGACACACAGGCTCTATATTTTTATGAGAAGTGAATTGGTAAGTCGAAATCAGGCAAGTTATTAACAAGCAAAACAATTGATTCATACTACGACATGGTAAGATTTCGCAAATATAAAAATTATCTAGTTCTTACCAATTCTGCTAAGTAACAATGCAGTGCACGTGTCTGGTTCTCAGATTAATTAAATCAGCACTTCTAGCCTATAGCTTAAAGAAAAAGACAAATTTATACAATCACATATACATCAGAAGTTAGTTTCACACACATTTCAACTCCGTTTAACTTAGATCATTAACAGAATTATGCTTTACTAAGCTTCACATTCAATCTCTCCTTCAAACATTAACTCTTAACAATGACCTTTTAACATTAACTAATGCTCATCACTCTGCAGCTAACTATTTTACAATAATATAGAAGTGAGGTTTTCCTACCACAACTTTACAATATGTTAGCAATAAAATCAACAATCCCTGCTTTAAGGTTCACAATCCATAACAGTTCTATATTAATCTTACTTGAAACTTTTCTCAGCCGGTTCAGCATTCAAGATCCTAGAGATCACGAACATAATCTTCTTCTTTCACGTTAGGACTGTAAACTCACATTATTCCACGACAACAACGATACAGCATTCCTGGAGATCGCTTAAAGAACTTCGTGATGGGACTTCTCGAACAGGCCCACACTGCCATTAAAAATCTTCTATCATCATCGAAATGCTGCTAGCGGGATGTCCTTCCCCCATCCTTGGAGCAGCTGGACCAAGGAACCTCATCGAAGCGACACCGGAACAAGTCAGGAAGAGGGCTGGGAGCAGAGCACCTCTCTCCTTTTTATTCTACCTTCACGGCCTTGGAACTTCTTCAGATCGAGTTCCCTGGATGTTCTACCAGGGGGTTCCTTATCCCCCCCCATGAAATCGCTGACACTAAAGCATTTGATTCAATAGATAACAAGAAATTAATACACATCCTATAGAATAATGGTCTAAAAGGAAAGGATCTACATATAATTACAAGTATATGATACAAAAATGCATATTCTGACAGCTTTGAAATAAAAAAAAAAAAAGGGAGTAAGACAAGGGTGTGTCTTATCACCTTTATTTTATAATATAGATAGCAACAAATTTTTAAAGATATTGCAGAATTGAAGGGTGTAAAAGTTGGGGGTAGGAACTTCAACAACTTTTAAGTTTTTGGCTATCTGATAAGATATCTATGCCCAGACTGTTGGTTCTGTCTTCAAACACCTCCTGATTACATGCAAAAACTCAGTCTAATCAAGTTCTGGTCCAAGTACTGTATCATCCTTACCTTCGAAAAATATATACAGGTATGTCAAATTAATAATCTTTATTTAATATAATCTCATTTATTGGCATCAGTGTAACCTATTTGATTAATTTTTTTTTAAAAAAAGCATGCTCCATTACCAAATTATTATACAAAGCAGCTTTGCTTTCATTGTATAATAATTAATATTAATAATGTAATTACACCCAATTCTCCATTTATGCAGCAGATTGGTTTCAGAAAAAAAAACATGTAAATCAAAACCATTTAAAGGAATACAGTGTATATGAGAAAATAGAGGAATGGATCGAGATGTGAAAACCTGATACGAACAATAACTTATTTACAAACAAAACATATGAAAATCATTGAATAAAACCCTATTTAATTTTAATGGGATATTTTTTTATTTTAAATACTTATTTAAAGTGTGTGTGTGTCTTTTTTTCTTTCTTTCTTTCTTTCTTTCTTAAAGAAAATAGCGTGTCACTAATAAAACAAATTCAAAAAGGCCCAACTACACCTGCGCATATGGTTATTAGTTAAATTTTATTCGTCTTCACTTTCTGGCAGTAGCCGCATTCTTTTGTGTGAGAATGGAATTAAATCACTTTCATCACTTGAAACACTTTGGCTGTCCTGTTCATACTGAAATGCCAAAACAATTTTTTCAGTAAAAGGAATTAAATTAGCACTAATTTCCAATAATTATGAAGATTTTTTTTTACCACAAACTCTGTAATTAGTAATCGTTGAGAACCTGTTTTGACTAGATCTTTGTATAATTTTCATATCGCACCATACCTGACTTCAGTTGACGTTTAAACTGCTCAGCTCATTCAGCATTCGGATAATGTGTAAGATAATGACTTTAAAGACCATCAATTCTTCAATATCTGCAGACAAAAAATCATCAAATCTCTGCCAACTGCATGTGCTAATCTGATGATATTGGGATGTTCAGTTGTATGCAAAGGATGGTTTTTTTTTTTTTCTGCACATTCTGGCCAAGTAGCTTTCCAGCATGCATTTAATGTTGATGGTTTCAATTTTGTTAATGCCAGCTTAGCAAGTTTTATGCAATCCAAAATAGAAAATTTCTTCAACGTGTCAAAAAAACATCAATAACTGCCAGTAATTATCCTTATCTACGTTATCCGAAATGTATGGCATGACCTGGGTAGTGATCACACCCTGGTCTAGTTGTTGTATTAGGTGGCAGAAAACAGATTTCCACATTCGGGTGTTCTAAATCATGACGGCTAGGCACATTGTCTATAAAACTTTAAATTCCAGATTTTTTTTCCATCAAATAGTATTTAACTTCTGGAACAAAACATTGATGGAACCATTCATTAAAAATTTAAGAAAGGATCAATCATTAAAAATTTCTTTTCTAATGCAACTTTTTTCCCCTTCCAGTGCACTGGTAACGTGCTAAAATCCACACCTTTCATTTCCTGCGGTCTTAGAGATCGATTAATAATATTTTTTATGCTGTATATGTTCTATTTGGCTTTTTTTCTTCTTCAAAAAACACCGGTTTCATCTGCATTCCAAACTTGATCAGGAGTGTAGCCATCATTTTCAATATTTTGGACATTTTGAAGGAAATTCCCTATCTGCTAGTGCATTTGCAGATGCAGCTCCCCCTTTTATTTTTACATTATGAAGTGCATATCTTTTGAAAAATTTTGTAAGCCAACCTGTGCTTGCAGAAAAATCACAATTGTTGTTTGATGCTGTTGACTCCTTTTCCTGAATCTGTTTGTACAACTGTAACCTTTCTACTTCCAGGAACTAACAGCAAGTGACAGATGATCAGGTGGATCATTTCCTGATATTTAAAACATTGGGGGGGGGGGTCTCCAAAATTCAAGTTCAAGTACATATGTACTGTTCTAGGAAATTATAAATATAATGGAAATATCCTTTTTAACAGAACTAAATCCGAACAAATTTTAAAAATAAGCACATAAATCAAAATATACTGTATAAAAATAGAATTGTTTTTGTTTTCTAAACTGTGCTATTTCTAAATCCTGTAAAAAAAGCTCCGTAAAAAAGAGAATTAGCTGTATAATGATAGTACACAGGACCAAACTCAATGGACACACATCTCTTAGAGGCTTCCCAATCAGTAGTAAGTAATTCTGCTGCTGCTTACTCTTCAAGTTATGAGTGGAAGAGACCGAGGCCACTGTCTGAGGCCACTCTTGGACTGGTCTGAGCACTTCCTCTGTGTTGAGTTATGTACATACATAACTTCTGCCATTCTCTGTTATCACTTCTCTTGGTAACAGGACTTTAAAGCAGCTAAGGATCATGTGACTATTATTTTGCAGCAATGCTTCAGGAGATCATATATTAAAACCATTACTCATTAATCGATCCCTAAGACTACTGGCAATGAAAGGTGCGGATTTTAACACGTTACCAGTGCACTGGAAGGCAAATAAAAAAAAAGGTTGGATTACAAAAGAAATTTTTAATGAATGGTTCCATCAATGTTTTGGTCCAGAAGTTAAACACTATTTGATGGGGGGGAAAAAATCTTGACTTTAAAGTTTTAGAGACAATGTGCCCGAGTGTGAAATTTTGTTTTCTGCCACCTGTTGTATTACAACATCCTTAATACAACAACTAGACCAGGGTGTGATCACTACCTTCAAAACTTACTACATGAGAAGAATATGCCAATACATTTTGGATAAACTAGATAAGGATAATTACTGGCAGTTATTGATGTGCGGAAGAAATTTTCTATTTTGGATTGCATCAAACTTGCTAAGTTGGCGTTAGCAGAATTGAACCCATCAACTTTAAATGCATGCTGGAAAGCTACTTAGCCAGAATGTGTGAAAAAGAAAAACCCATACCTTTGCATACAACTGAATATAATAATATCATCAGATTAGCACATGCAGTTGGCAGAGAAGGATTTGATGATTTTTTGTCTGCAGATATTGAAGAATTCATGGTTGACAAGGCTATTAGTGATGACAAAATAATAGAAGCTGTCCTTGAGAATCTCGATGAAAAAGAAAAAAAAGTGATGATGATGAAGAGATTTCACTCACTGCAGGATTAATTAAAGAAGGACTTCAAATGCCTAATAATTTACAAAGTCATTATCTTACACATTATCCAAATACTGAATGAGCTGAACAGCTTAAATGTCAACTGAAGTCATGTATGGTGCGATATGAAGAATTATACAAAGATCTAGTCAAAACATGATCTCAACAATTAGTAATTACAGAGTTTGTAGTAAAAAAAAAAAAAAAATCAACCTTCAGAATTATTGGAAATTAGTGCTAATTTGGTTTCTTTAACTGAAAAAAAAACGTTTTAGCATTTCAATATGAATAGGACGTCCAAAGTGTTTCAAGTGATGGAAGTCATTCAATTCCAGTCTCACACAAAAGAATGCGGCGCTGCTGCCAGAAAGTAAAGACGAATTAAATTTAACTAATAACCATGTGCACGGGTGTATTTTGGGCCTTTTTGAATTTGTTTTATTAGTGACACGCTATTTTCTTTAAGAAAGAAAGGAAGACACACACACACACTTTAAATAAGTATTTAAAATAAAAAAATATCCCATTAAAATTAAATAGAGTTTTATTCAATGATTTTCATATGTTTTGTTTGTAAATAAGTTATTGTTTGTATCAGGTTTTCACATCTGGAACCATTCTTCTATTTTCTCATATGCATTGTATTCTTTTGAATAGTTTTCATTTACATGTTTTTTTTCTGAAACCAATCTACTGCATAAATGGAGAATTGGGTGTAATTATATTATTAATATTAATTATTATACATAGAAAGCAAAGTTACTTTTGGTAATGGAGCACCCTTTTTTTTTAAAAAATGAAGATTATTAATTTCACATACTTGTGTGCAATTTTTGAAGGTAAGGATGATAAAGTACTTGGACCAGAACTTGATTAGACCGAGTTTTTGTATGTAATCAGGAGGTGTTTGAAGATGGAACCAACAGTCTGGGCATAGATATCTTATCCAATAGCCAAAAACTTAAAGTTGTCGAAGTTCCTACCCCAACTTTTACACTCTTCAATTCCGCAATATCCTTAAAAATTTGTTGCTATATATATTATAAAATAAAGGTGATAAGCCACATCCTTGTTTTACTCTTTTTTTGATTTCAAAGCTGTCAGAATATGCATTTTTGTATCTTATAGGCCATTTGATTCCAGTATATATATTTGTAATTATATGCAGATCTTTTCCTTTTAGACCATTATTATGTAGGATATGTATTAATTTCTTGTGATGTATTGAATCAAATGCTTTGGTGTAATCATTAAAACAAAGAAATATGCTTTTCTGGTTATTGAGGCTTTTTTGCATAATGTTTTCAGATTGAAAATTCCTTCGCTTCTACTTGATTGAGTGTCTTCTATTTCTATTGACAAAGTGCTTTTATTCTTTCTAGGATTATTCTCAATAATAATTTCATAACATTACTTGTTAAATTTATTAGTCTACATTCTGAGCATTCAAAAGTTCTTGGAATTTTGGGGATAGTGACAAAGATGGATTTTCTTAGATCATCAGGGATGTATCCTGTTATGATATATATTATTAAAAATAACCTTTACATCATTATTTGTGTTTTCATTTAATTTCTCCAATTGCCTTGTAGCATATTCTGTTTCTTCGTATGTAATTGGTTCACCATTCATATTTTGTATATCTGGTGTGTCTGTGCCATTAGAGTCAAACAGTACTTTTCCACATTCTTCCCAGCTTTTTATGATATCTTGTGTTTCTAGTGGTATTTTTCCATTCTGATCATTTATACAAAAATTATGGTTGAAATTTTTCTTTTTATTTCTCAGTGTTTGGATTGATTTATGCATTTCTTTACTACTGTGTTTATTGTCCAATTCCTCTGTTTCTTTACATTTTTCATTTAGCCACTTGTCTTTAAGCCTTCCTGCATTCATTTTTTATCATTTTACTGAGTATTTTATACTATGGTGTATTTTCTTCTTTCGTCTTTCATTCATAAGTTCTAATATTGATTCTGTCATCCAGAGTTTTTTCTTATTATATTTAATTTTTGGAATAATTTCATTAGCTGTCTCAAATCTTGCACTTCTAAATTCTGCCCATCTTTTTTCAGTTTCTTTTGTGTTCCTAAGTATATTGTATTCTGTTTTATATCCTACATAATCTAATTTTTTCCTAATTTCTGAATTAAACTGACTTAAATTATTTAAGGAATTTACAAGGTATACTGGAATATTAATTAAAAGAAACATTAATAAATACTTCCTAAATTTCGGCAATGTCACATTGCTGTTTTCAACAGGAACATATAACTATGACAGGTGCATGCAGAAAAAAAAAAAAACAAATGAAGCAGAAGAGAGAAATTACTGTTGTTCCTAGAGTCCTAATGGTGCCCCCTATCAGGCTATATTGGATTGTCTTGGCTGTTGGACTGATGTTCTCGTGATGCAAGCTTCCCAAATTTGGGGCAGTCTCATGCACCCAAATTTGTTGCGGTTTGGAAAGTTTTTTAGAGCTGAGGCTGATTCTATGAACAACCTTTCATATTTAAACTTGCTGTGGTTTATTAACGTGGCTTTCTTCCAACGTATTCTGTGGTGGGTATCCAGAGCATGGTCTGCAAGCCCAGTACTGGTGAAACTGGATGTAGTCTTTATGTTCTGAAATCCTGACATTTGCTATCCTGCCTGTTTGGCCAAAGTAGGACAGTTTACAGCTGCAAGGGACCTGGTATATCCCAGGTAGGTCTAGGAAAAGTGGTTGGTCTTTGGTGGAGCGGATAACGGATGATAATTTTTTATGTGGTTTGTAACAAAAAGTTGTCATATTTTTTTAAGATTTTGGTTATTTTTTCTGAGGTGCCCGGGATATAAAGAATGATGTGGGATTTAGTGTAATCTTTGTTATGAAGGGAAGGGATTATTGGATTTAACATATTTTGGGAGTTGTAGCCATTGACTAAGAAAGTATTAAGAATGTGGTTTAGTTCAGTGGTTAGGGCAGTGTCATCTAAACAGATTAATTTTGCCCTGTTATATAGTGATTTTATAACCCCATATTGTTGTGGCAGGGGGGGGGGGGGTTGCTGGTGAATGTGTCTGCCTGTATGGGTGGGTTTTCTGTAAACAGAGACTACCAAGGATCCATCAAGATGGCGAGTGATTAGTGTCTAGGAAAGAGAGATTGTTGTTTTCCTCTTTTTCTTTTCATAAGACGAAAACAACATAAAAAGATCCTATATACTTTCTCTCTCAGGCTAATTAAATAAAATAAATTATTTCCCACAACTCTCAAACCAACCAAACCAGCTCTAACATTCTTGCACCAGTTCAACTCTGAATATATTGTTTCATTACACCATATAGCAATCTCACAGTTATTTATGTTCTACATCTGATGATATTTAAAATGAAACAACAGTTAGCATCCATAATGTTGCAGGCTTTCTATGCACATAACAGGTTTCATGTTCCTTTTATTCTTTATTTTCACCTAGATCTTTAAAATTATTAGTTTGTTTAATTTATTTCTTCATTATTGGTTAATTCATATTTTTGGCTATCTGATAAGACATCTATTTCCAGACTGTCAGTCCTGTCTTCAAACAGCTCCTAATTACATACCAGCTCAGTCTGATCAACTCCTGGTCCAAGTACTACATCATCCTTATTCAAAAAATGCGCAGATATCTAAAATTAACAATCCTTATTTAATATAATCACCTTAATTAGCATCTCTTCCATAATCTATATGGAAGCACATTATTAAGGAATATGGTATTGAACCTGACATTCAGCTAGGAGATATTAAGTTATTTTACTCTGTGAAGATGATGCTATTCTCTTAAATAAATCTATTAGAAATCTTCAAAAGGCTTTAGCCAAGTTAAATAATTCTGTGCCAAATTTGGAATGAAAATCAGCAATAAAACACTTAAACTGAAAACAGGAAGATAGAAAATTACAATGTAATCTCAGGAACGTATAAACAGATTTTTACTTTATACATCTTACCTATTTAGAAACTCTCTCTCTCTCTCTCTCTCTCTCTCTCTCTTTTTGTGTGTGTGTGTGTGTGTGTGTGTTTTAATCTAGTGTAAATAGAACGTTATTAGTAACACTTGTCAAATTTTCTATTCAAAGGTTATGTGCAGACAAAAAAAAAAGTATTCTAAATTTTTGAATTTATTATTTTCATTTTAATCCACATTGAAAAAAATAAGCAGTGCTGTTAATTCAATTTTTTCCTGGCATTTCACGCATATTTCTTCCCTGTGTTCAGCACACATGGCATAGCTGTACTTGCTAAAGCTGGTAGCTGTTGTTGATTTTGTGAAGGATGTATAAACATATTTCACCCTTAGACAGTACAGCAATCCTTCGATTAGTGTGCCTATATACATCTTAAAAACAAATGTTACTGATTTTAAAAATTTTCGATCTATACATTTTTATGGCTACCTATTTTGAAAAATCACTCGCCAGGATGAAATAATTTAGCTACCGATTTGAAACATTTTACAAAGTTATTTTTTAATGGCATACTACACTATGTTCCAAATTTACCACCAAAATTGATGTCGTCTGCATTGCATAGTATTTTGCTGATCATATCTTATGCAGTTGTTTCTTTTCTTTGCTTCTTTTATTTTAAATTATTTTCCTAACCTTTAATCATGAGTAAAAGAATTAGTGATCAAAAAATAGAAGTGTGAAAATGATTTGAAAAGTAATCTGATTGGAAGAAAAACTTGAAATAATAAAAAATGAACAAGGCGAGTCCAGAGCAAAAATAGGTGAATCAACTGCTGAATACAAAGAGAAAGGTAAGGCTGCTTGAAGCTCATCATGTATGCACTGAAAATCAAAGTATTATAATGATTGAAAGAGAGAGACTGCTTTTTACATGAATCCAAGATTGGAACCAAAAATGGATGCTGCTAAACACTGGCCTTATTAAATCAAAAGTCTCTTTGTAACCTGGAAAGAAAGGGCTATCAGTGATGGAAAAGAAGAATTCCACATTAGTGCTGGGTGATTTGAGCATTTCAAAAAGAGAAATAGCATACATAATGTTCTAATCACAGGCGAATCTGCAAGTGAGATAAGGAGATAACCAGAGATTTTGAAGAAAATTGTGTAAGAAGGGGACTATTGTGATCAACAAATATATAATGTTGATGAAACCGGCTTTTTTTTTTTTTTTTTTTTGGAAGCAAATTCCTTCCAAGACTTTTCTAGCTAAATCAGAGAAATCTCAGCCTGGTTATAAAGTCGCAAAGTCGAATGAAATTACTGTTAGCAATATGCGAGCCATTTGGAAGCACATTCTTCCACATTGTGTAAATGATTTTAGAGACTTTTCAAATGAATCTAAGTTGATTAAATCTCATTCTGAGAAGTTGAGTGACCTGCTAAATTTAGATGCACAGCAGGAAGATCCCGAAGAATGTGAAGAAAATTTAATCACTGACAAGCCCAAACAATTTGAAAATAGTTTTTGTACAATTGATGTTTTTAAGCAGCAATAATGCTTAGAGACTGGCCCTGGTGAAGAGAGAACCAGTAAAATTTACAGAAGAGGCAATAGGACCATACCGTCAATTGTATGAAAAAAAGAAACAGAATGCCCCGAAACTATGTTAGCTGAATTCTTTGCTAAGAAGGGCAGAATAATAAATTTATATTCTAAATATGTTTTATCATCTTTCAGCTTCATGATTTTCCTTTAACTAGGCCCTGGGACATATCCTAATTCTTTTATTAAAAAAATTAAGGGTCAAAAATGAAATCTGAGGAATGAATTATACATTTTCCTGTAGGTTATTATATTTGATTAGTGCATTTACTATTAATGTGCCTGTTTTAAAGAATGCATTAATCGAGGGATTGCTGTACTGTAGAGGTTTTAGTGCCTTAAATCCTCTAAATGTCGCTGTTGAAATTAAAGTGTAAAAGAATTGCAAATTCATTTGAGTGGCTGGACATGTGTGATATTATTTGTTTATAAGTGCACATATATGCATTATTTAACTTGCTGAAGGAGTAAGCATTTAGGTTACCCTTATAGAAATATTTAGAATTCAATTTACATGATCCTTCTAGCAAGGATCACAAATTTTAGGCATATCAAATTAAGAGTTTGTGGCTTGTGACGTTCACTGATATGAGCACAGGGTACCCCACACAACGAGTCTGAGACTGGAGATTTGTACACAAAGTGTTCTTCATGCACACACACACACACATGGGTCAGCAAAAATTAGAGAGAATATTGGAAGTGTAATATGTCCTGTCTAACCTTCTTTAGCTGATTATTCTATGGAACATCTAGAAAATCAACTCTTTTATACCATTTTCCCTTAACCTTCTATGTGGTGTCTTGTCTTTGATGATAGCTTTGCAGTTTGGTCCCACTCAGAGACAGAATTACTTCAAATCCTAGAAGAAATAAACTCTTTGTTCTCCCATGTAAAGTCTGCCTATTGAATGTGAATCCAATGACTTCTACCCTTTTTGGATACCTTGATAATTTGAATCCTACTGGCCATGTTGAATTTTTGATTGATCAAAAACAAATCTTACTGTCCGATGCATTCGCTCATCCTCACATCTTTTGTCATATCAAAAGTCTTGTGCATAGAGCTCATCTGACATGAAAAGAATTTCAATGCCCTTCCTTAAAGGAACATCTGAACAAATAGCATGAATTCACAAATCTCTATACTTCCTTCAAATCAACTCAGAAACTGAACTGTTTTCTTTTTGTACCATCTACAAAAGATAAGTTGCCACCTCTCTCTCTCTCTCCTTACCAGATGTCTATCAAGTACACTGTTCATGTCTACTTTCTTACTTTGCAGGCTGCTCTGCTTTGATTAGAATCCAAGAACATCAAGATTATATTACATTTTTGAATCTGACTAGTCCAGCCTTATTTCTCATGTCACTGACACTAGACACAGAGTTCTTTGGAACCACACAAAGATTCTTCATTCCAGCCAGTTCAAATTTGATCATCTTTTCCTTGAAATCTAAAACACTATGAAATTATTCAAACTTTAGCCGTTCTCATTGTATGACAATCTCAGAGTTTTGAGAAAGTGATTACCATTAACTGTTCATAATAATGATTTTTAAACTTTTAATTGCAGAGACTTTTATAGTTGTCCCTTTTGAACTCTAATGGTGTAACTCTGAACTCGCCAGCAATCGAGATGTGAGCTAGTAAGACATGCTACTTGACTCATTCTTTTGATTCATATAGAAAGTTCTTCCACTTGGTTATACTATAAATTAAAGATGCCAAGAAATTATATTCTTTAATCCTTTATTCAAGTGTAAGCAGACAAAGTTTGCAAGTGAAGTAACTTCACAATTGGGCAACTCGTATATAGAGGCTAATGACTTCACATCACTTGCCTCAGTATCACATAATGCAAGGCACATATCCTTACGAACATGTATAATGCTATGCATTATGGGAAGGGTCACTATGTAATATTTTATTATTGTTATTCGTTATTCTATTGTTTCCTTTCAGTTTATACTCTTTTTCTTACAATTCACTCATGGTCCCTTTACATATACTACCCTCAGTGATTCAGTACTTCTTATACCTGAGAACCATGGATATTTATGTTAATTTCTGACTGCGCCTCCATGTCCCAAGATTGGTACAGGAAATTATGAAAACTTCCGGCAGACTATGATTTAACCAAATTTCAAAATCTCAAAAAAAAGTCTTAACAGTCGTGGCA
This sequence comes from Typopeltis vanoorti, assembly GCF_054136105.1. Taxonomy (NCBI): domain Eukaryota; kingdom Metazoa; phylum Arthropoda; class Arachnida; order Uropygi; family Thelyphonidae; genus Typopeltis; species Typopeltis vanoorti. Next base: position 89,205,529 of record NC_143557.1, on the reverse strand, counting down.
TCTCTCTCTAATATGATTCTAGTGATTACCCGCGTTTATCTAAATACCTCTTATAACAAACATCCTTCTGATTATTCCATTAATTGATAAAAACTTTTCAAAGTAATATCTCGCATGTCAAATCCTCTGGTATCACAAAAATAACAAGATATTAATAGCAAATACCCTGATTAATTAAAATACGTGTCAATCCTTTCCAGTCACTCGGTTATCTTATGTTACTTAATTTATCACAGGAATTTTAGTATCTTAGTTTAAACTGCATCTATATTATCAGAACATATACATTAATTTATCAATTATATCAAAACACAGACTTAACTATTTACAAGTTACAGATCACTCTTAAAACCCATGTAACTCTTCAGGAATTAGCTATACTCTGCTCTACATATAATTATTAATTTCTATGACAAAGAGTGCATTAGTTATTCTCTGGCTATCCTATCCTATAAATCCCAACAGTCAGTATTATATCTTTCTTACAGCACACATAACTTATAACAAATGATATCACACTCGTGAAATGTTCTTCTATTGATGCATCAGCTGTTTCTATCAGTCACGGTCTGATGTTCCTATTTTTCGCTCCAGGCTTTAGGATCCTTAACCTCAAAGTTCACAGAGTACCAGCGGCTTTGTCAGGTCAGCAAGCGGGGTGCGAGAGACAGCTTTCCGGTCCGGGGGCGAGATTACGATCGTCGGCTTTTCACAGACTGTAGGAGTGGAATAGCATCTGGACATTCTCCTTCCTTGTTCACCTCGGGACATCCGTGCTTTTAGACTCAAACGACTTTATCGCAGCTCGACCTCCGGATTCCTTCCATCAGATTCTCTCCACATCTGGGCAGCAACTCCTCCTGGTTCACTCACTAGGTGACTATCTCTCTGGGTGTCGATTCCTATCACCCCCAATTCCTCATTTATATCTCCCTCATATTCCATGCCTTGGGTTCAGGTTTGGATCCCCCCTTACAATATCACGTGATAAGTGGTTTCTCGAACTTTCGCCGCTATCTCTTTTCATGTTACTAATTCGATAGTGGATTCTGGAACTTTCGTCGCGATCCTGTCTTATGTTCTTAATCCCATTTGGTCGGCCTGCGGAACTCCTGTTTGATTTCACTCATTCCTTTCTGCTCTGACCTTGAATTCACCTGTGACTGACTGCAGAGACAGGAATCGAATGGCTTCCCGACTGCTCCGTGTTGCCATTGACATTTGCAATTTTACATGCTTTGTTTTTGAAAGGAGTAAACTAATTCCTGTTAGGTTGTACATATTCTATAAACAAATAAGAGATAATACAATAAACATATTTACACGTTCCCTAGGTTTGACCTTCAGTAAAAGGTTGATGCGTTAGGCGAACAAAAATTTCTGCTGCATCGAACTTTTACAACTACCCAGACCAGTTTTGACCTATATTGAGGTCTCATCAGTGGGAGCTAGTCCCATCTTTAATTCCCAGTATGACCAAGTGGAAAACTCAACATTTGTCTCTAATCCACAGAATTTGAATAATAAGGTCTGACACATTTTGGCTGCTTGTACATGGAAATATGACTTCTGCAACTTCAACCTTGTTATCACTTCTAGTAAAGCCAGACCCAGCATTTCTTGTACTGGCACACAAAACATTTATAACAAATTCTCTCTCCATTTCTGTTTTCTGCCACAACCCATTTACTCTTGGTAATGAATATAGAATATACGAGGGTGGTCTGAAAAGTACTTGGCCTCGACCATAGATGGTAACACTATCAGCAAGATTTTTTTTTTTCTAAGTTGGTACATCTTTCATAAACATCCATGTGAAATTGTAAGTCATTCTATCAAGTAGTTTGTTTTATACAGCTGTCTGAAGCAAAAGTGTTGTCTGTATCCCTTGAAATGGATAAAATTGAGTAACATGCAGTTATAAAATTCTTTGTAAAAGAAGGTTTAACACCAAAAGAAATTCATTAAGTGCACAGAAGTTTATGGGCACTCTTCTCCTTTGTTTTTGACAATTAAGAAATGGGCTGCAGAGTTTAAACATGGCCATACAAGCCTTGAAGGATGTCCAAAAAAGTGTAACAACACCAGAAATTATTGATCAAGTGCATGATATGGTATTGGCAATTTCAAAGTGCATGAAATTGCTGAGACTATAGGCATTTCAAAAGAATGTGCAGGATATATTTTGCATGAAGAATTGCAAATAAAAAAGCTTTGCGCAAGATGGTGCCACACTTGCTCACAACAGATCAAAAACGCACTAACATGGAAATCTCTGAACAGTGCTTTGAGTGTTTTAACAAGAATAAAACTGATTTTGTGTCTAGATTTAATACTATGGATGAGACTTGGATTCATCATTACACATGTATAATGATATACATGTGTAATGATGTGTAATAATAGAATTCAAGCAGCAGTCAAACAGTGAACAGAAGGTTGTTCAGTGCCAAAGAAGACAAAGTCAGTTCCATCAGTGTTTTGGGATGCTAAAGGCATTTTGTTTATCAATTTTCTTGAAAAGGGTAAAACAATAACAGGGGAATATTATTCCGATCTTTTAATCAGACTAGACAAAAAAATTCGCAAGAAAAGACCCGGTTTGCATAAGAAAAAAAATCATCTTTCATCAAGACAATCCACCTGCCCACAAAGATGTTTTGGCAATGGGAAAATTAAGGGATCTGCACTGTGAATTGTTGGAACATCCACCCTGTTTCCCAAGATTTGACTCCCTCTGACTTTTATCTCTTCACAAAACTAAAACTCATCCTCGCTGGTCAGTGTTTTTCTTCGAATCAAAAGATGAATGCAGCTGTAGAGGGTTATTTTGCAGATCTTACTGGGAACCACTACAGGGATGGGATAATGGCTCTGGAGCATCACTTTAATAAATGTATTAGTCTTAAGGGAGATTATATTGAAAAATAAAAATAATTTGAAAATTATAAATTCGTTTTTTCATGGTTAGGCCGAGAACTTTTCAGGCCACCCTTGTACACAACATCATATACAATTCCTCGTGTTAACTCAGTAAGTTAACACGAGGAACCATATTGCATCTCACAAACAACACATACGAGGAGTGTACAAAAAAAGGCTGAACTTTTTAAATAGTGTGCTATTAACACAGAGAACATGCTGCAGCTGCTGAGTGCACCTTAGAGACAGATTTTGAGAACAAACTGCCATTTGTTCCATTCTGCTCTCAGCTCTTCATCAAATAAGTGATAATGAAAGAGGCTTGAAGAACAACATGTGTGTGTGTGTGAAATTTTACTTCAAATTTGGTAAAATTTTACAGAGACATTTCAATTGCTTCAGTTTGTAATTTTGACTGAAAAACCTCAGATGCATCGCATCAGTGCAAAATTCATGCTTTGTTTGCGGGCTGACAATCAGAAAGAGAACTGTGTTAAAATCAGTCAGGAAGAGCTTGCCAGTGCAAATGGTAATGAAAACTTTCTTAAGAAGATCATACCAGGAGATGAGATGTGGGTTTATGGCTATGATGTTTAAACCAAGATGCAATCATCGCAGTGGGTGGGGAAAGGGTCTCCTCTACCAAAAAACACATGGATGAGTCCGTCAAAGAGCAAGGTGATTACTTAGATAAAGAGCCAAAAAGGCTTCACTTCGATGATGCAAAATTATACAAATTAAGTGGATATTGAATCCATTATTTCCAAGCTGAATATAGAAACTCTAAGAGTTTCATGCCGAATATATATATCATCATCATCATCATCAAATTCCTGATGTATACCCTCAAGTGGTGTACAGGATATGATAGTACTAAATGAAAAATTTACATCATTACTAACTTCCTATCTACAATTTTCCTTCAAATCAGTCAGTTACTTGTCAAGACCTCCAGTATTATCATTATCAGATCTTATATTTCTGTTGTCTAAGGCACATTGTACTGTATCAATCCACCTATATCTTGGTCTTCCTCTGGGACGTTTTCCTGCCAACTTTGCAGAGAACACTTGTTTTGTTAATCTTTCCTTGCCCATTCTATTTAAGTGACCACATCACTTGAGATTAGCTCCGCTAACACATTCCTGGATGCCGATGTCAAATTCTTTCCTAATATCCTCGTTTTTAATATGATATTGCCATTGATGCCATCTGTTCACGCCTCTAATCTTTCTCAGGGCTCTCATATCTGCAGTCTCTAGTCTTTGGTCAAGTGTTTTACTTCTGACCCATTTCTTAGATCCATAAGTTAAAACTGGTTTGAACACTGTCTTGTATACAGCTAATTTAGTTCTGACTAATTTCTCTCTTATTCCATATGAATTTATTCAATTGACTTTCAACCATACCAGCTTTATTGATTCTGTTGCCATTCTATTTCCATATTTTATTTACCATCTTCAGTAAAAATCGTGCCTAAGTAGTTGAAATGTTTTACTTGTTCCACAGGTTCTCCATTCACAACACAGTTGACATTTTCAACAATTATACCTATTTTCATTGTCTTTGTCTTTTTAATGCTGACCTTCATACCATATCTATTACAACAGTTATTCAATTTAGTCAGGGAATCTTTACAAACTTGAAGCAGATTTATTTAGAAATATAACATCATCCGCATAAAGCAAAGAGCTGACATTAACATCTCCAATTCTGATATCATGTTTAATACCACATTTCCTTCTTAATGTGATCCATATATATAATGAATAACAGAGGGGATAATGTACATCCTTGTCTCCCACAAGATTTAACATTAAACCATCTTCCTGTACTACCTTCAATTCTAACTGCCGACTTACAACTCAAATACAGACTTAAGTATTTCTTGATATAATGCCTCATTGACACCATATAACTGTAGCGTATTGAATAGCTTCTCTCTTGACACCTTGTCATATGCCTTTTCCAGATCGACATAACGTAAATACAGATCTTTGTTATATTCCCATGCTTTCTCCACTATTTGTCATAAAGTGAAGATCTGATCCTGACAGCCTCTATTTGGTCTGAATCCTGCTTGTTCTTCACCAAGCTTTTCTTCCACAATTCTTCTCAACTGTTTTTCAAGTATACTTGCATAGATCTTGCCAGGAACACTCATAATGGAAATACCGCTGTAATTCTCACATTCAGTTTTATTTACATTTTTATATATGGGTACAATTAGAGCTCTACTCCAATCATCGGGAATTCGTCCTCTGTCCAAGTTTTCTGAACTGTGCAGTGCAGCCACTGTAAGACATTTATACCACTATACTTCAGCATTTCTGAATTTAATATCTTAAAAGATATTAAAACCACTTTAATATCTTTAATATCTTAAAAGATATTAAAGTGGTTTTATAAAATATTATGATGTACCCTCTTTTCCACTTATCAACTAAACTAGGGGTTACCAAAGTGGGAGGTGGGATTACCTGGGGGGGGGGGGGGGTGCTAAGATGGCACTGAAGCTGCAAAATGCAGAAATGTGCCATAATTAATTGCTGCTGTTTGATTATTATTATTATTGTTGTTGTTTCCAAGACATTTTTCGTTGTTTTCTAAGACATATACTGTTGTTTCCAAGACAACAGTGCCATCTTAGCACCCCCCCCCAGGTAATCCCACCTCCCACTTTGGTAACCCCTAGTTTAGTTGATAAGTGGAAAAGAGGGTACATCATAATATTTTATAAAACCACTTTAATATCTTTTAAGATATTAAAGTGGTTTTATAAAATTGATGCAAGTGAAATTTTTCAGTATATGACAAATAGAGAACTGGGGACCATCATCTGTGGACATTCTGTAAGAGTGTTGTTAGTAGGGAGTGTATGCGGACCACATTTATTTGCATAGAGAATGGTGGCCGACGAAATGGATTGCCAGAGTTAGTTGTTAGTTCCCTGATGGTGAACAGATTTAAGGAGAGGTTTGATAGGATATCCATTACTTATCACGGTATTAACAACACCACAAACACTTTTAACAACAAAGATGTTTTATTAACGCTTATATTTTGCTGATTTTCAACTCAGCATCATCAGAGCACAACACACATGTAAACGCGACAGTGAGTGAGTGAAACAATATAATTGCAAAAGACAAAAGATCTAAAGTCCTATTTTTGGCGCTCTCTAACGAAAAAAAAAAAAAAAACAGCAGTTATCCAGGAGTTTTTCTTAGGATAACCGTCTCCCAAATTTTTGGCAAATTAATGCAACCATATTTGTTAAGGTTTGGAGAATTCTTCAAAGTCATTGCTGACTCAAAAAATAATCTTTCAGATCTATAACGACTCCTAAATAGCACATTCGTTTTCCTCCATCTAATCCTGTGTGAAGGAGCGTCCAAAGCATGGTCTGCCAGTCCCGACTTGCCATAGTAATAGTAGCGAATGTATCTTTCATGTTCTTCCAGGCGGATGTTCACTGATCTTCCTGTTTGCCCATAATAGGTCAAATCACAGTCACACGGAACTTCATACACTCCTGGTTGTGCTAAAGGGTGAAGTTTATCCTTAGGCGAGCGGATCAGAGTTGCCAGCTTGACATGAGGTTTGAAAGTGGTGCGAAGGCCATGTTTCAACAATACTTTGGCTATCTTTTCCGATGTACCTCTGATATAGGGAATAGAAATGGTCGTGTTGTATTCTTGTGTATTAGGGAAGGGCAGAGTAATGGGCCTATGTAGTATTTTATCTATTTTGTAGGGATTGTAGCCGTTGGCTAAGAACGTATGGCGCAGGTATTGGAGTTCAGTGGTCAGAGCTGTATCGTTAGAATAAATGGCTCTGGCTCTGTGTGCATTTTTAAAATGCCATACTGTTGGACTGGACGATGATGTGCTTGTTTATGTAGGTATCTTCCTCTGTGTGTAGACCTTTCTGTAAATAGAAAAAGATAGCACACCATCTGAAAGGCGGGTAACTAATGTGTCAAGAAATGGTAAACAGTTATTTGATTCTTTTTCTGCTGTGAAGTGAATTTTGGGGTGTTGGCTGTTTAGGTGGGTGACAAAAGCATCCAAAGTGTGATTCACTTCACAGTAGAAAAAGAATCAAATAACTGTTTACCATTTTTTGACACATTAGTCACCCGCCTTTCAGATGGTGCACTATCTTTTTCTATTTACAGAAAGCCTGGATAACTGCTGTTTTTTTTTTTTTTTTTTTTTTTTTTTTTTTTTTCCGTTAGAGGGCGCCAAAAATAGGACTTTAGCTCTTTTGTCTTTTGCAATTATATTGTTTCACTCAATTATATTGTTGCAATTATATTGTGCTCTGATGATGCTGAGTTGAAAATCAGCGAAATATAAGTGTTAATAAAACATCTTTGTTGTTAAAAGTGTTTGTGGTGTTGTTAATACCGTGAAAAATAAGTCATGAATAACCATCAACACCTAAGCTTATCTGTTAGATAGGTTTGATAGGATTTGGGTGTATAATGGTTAATTTGAGTATCCTGTGCACCTCTTGAGGTGCACAGGATACTGAAGTTCCTGATACTATTGGGAACATCAAATTCCTGATACTACACATCAGGAATTTGATGATGATGATGATAATAATAATATTACAGTCTAAAATAAGTAAGATATAACCAAAAATAAATTATTTAAATTACTAATATTCATTAAAATAAAGTATCTTAGACTTTCGAAGGGAACCAAAGATTAAAATGTAAAGGTTAAGAATAATACATGGGGAAATAATTGAAAACACCAGAAAGAATGAATAAATAAGAATGATATCCCATAATTATGTGTATGAACCATTTCAACATGGAGTTGTCTTTCGAATTATGAAGAGTGCCCTCCTGAGGGAAGGAAATTGCAGATGAAAAGGGACAAAAAGTGGCAGAATTCGCTAAAATAGGCAGTTGAATTCGACGCAATTTTATTGGCTAAAACTTGGGAGTAATTTTAATGTTGTGGAGCTTCCAGTTTTTTTTTTTTTTTTTTTTTTTTTTTGTTATGGTTTCTGAGATCCTCAACTTAATTTCATTGTTTCAAAATCTAGGATGGTGGCATTCTCAATCTGATGGATATGGTTTTGGATCATGTGGATTGCAGTTTCTGTTATACCATTAACTCCCCTAACCGGCCATGACGTCTATAGACATTCAGCTAAATCTATATTCGATTCTGTAACCCTATTGAATAATATGGATGAGAAGTGCAATTTAGTCTCACTATTTCATCCACCTCAGCTGGTAGGGAGATAGGTTTTTATTATTTTGGCTTTTATTCTTGTTTTTGTTTTTATCACTATTGCTCAGGTGATCAGGAATAGGGATATTACAATTGCAAAAGTGTTTTAGCAAGTTGCAACCATAGAGATTCCAATAGTCGAGTCTGTATTGGATGAAACAATCTGGTTGGTAAGGGAATATGCTTTAGTGTGTTGTGGTATTCAAATATTTCTTGTATGTGTGAATTTTGGTGGGTTTCAGAAGGGTAGCCAAAATCTAAATTTTACTCTGTGTATTTAAAAATATAGTTAATACCTTTTTTTAAAGCATATTCGGATCATTTAACTATTTTACATGAAGGAAAATTTTCTTTGATGGGTGGAGTGGTTAACTGAATTCTGGCTGGTAAGTTTACATAATTTAGGTCTATTGAAAATCTGTGTAATTTATTTTCATTTCATTAAGATATCAACTGCTGGTTGAGATTTATGTGCATAGATGAATTGTGAAAGTATGAGTAATTTTTTAATAAAGTATAGTTGTTAGGGTTTGAAATGCAGGTAGTTCATGGTTTTTTTTGCATTTTCCTCCCAATAGTAACCCTACCAGGAGGTAATTTATTTTCTACATGCTCCATTGCATACAATGCATATATTACATGTAGCTTCCAAGTACTGATTAACATTTATATTTTTACATCTATGTGTATCTATTCTTCACACAATATCAGTAATTTATGTTACATTGCAATGACTGGAAGTTGATCTTATTGGCTAAATTAAATAATTCTGAGTAATACTTTTTGATAAGTGTCTGTTTTGACACTGGCAACTCATCTCCAGAAGTGATGACATGTTGTGTTAGAGGCATCGGGATGGAATCCAGTAGCTCGCAGTTGTAAAGTAAGTGAACGACAGTCTGTTGAAGGTGCGGACAACAAATGCATGATCGCAATTCCAGGATATAGAATCTGTGTAGGTAGTGTCTCAATTTTCCATGTCACATTAGTAGCATGGTTAAACCTGGAGAGATGCAATTTTTTTCAGCCAGAGCTTCTGATACTTGGCAAGAATTCTTTTGTTGTTGATCTGTTTTTAGATGTTTTCCATTCTTTTTCTTCTTCTCACAAGTTTAGGCCTATTTATTCTGCAAGTGTTTTTATAGTAAATTTTGAGTACTTTTGGTAACTTATTTCTAACTGTTCATCTATAGCCACTTCTTTAGCCAGCTGATCTGCTTGCTCATTTCCTGCTACCCCAGTATGCACCCTCACCCAGCAGAATTCAATTTCCCATTCCTCTAGAGTGAGATTCCTTACACGATTTCTTGTCTACTCTATATATTTATAACCACTTCTTTAGCCAGCTGATCCACTTTCTGTTTTCCTGCTATTTCTTGTTTCCTCTGTTAATGCTAGGTGGTGGTTCTGATTGTTTTTATGTCATCTATAGTGATTCTACTGTCACTGTAAATTGTTGCAATCTTTTGATGAGAGGTGTTGAATTCTAATTTCTGGAGATATGTGAGTAAATAAACTATAGTAAGTTGTTCTGCTTGATTAGGAACAGAGAGGATACAGTCTAAAGCAGCTTTCTTGTATAATGGACTGTCTGTAATATGCTATAAATGAACAAGTCATTTCATTTCTTTCTGTTTAGCTCTCACCCTCTGTCCAAAAAGAAACCGAACTTTTTGAAAATAGAAGAAACTAGTGGTGCCACCTGTTGTATCTTTTTGTTGTTGTCAAAAGCAGCAACCTTCATTAGTGTTGTGTCAACTGTTTATGACATTTGTTTCATTAAAAGCCGAGTTATAGCGCCAAGAGTGACAGTGTGTTTTGACGAACGGTCGGAAAACGAGTTTCAAACAGAGAGCTGCAATTGACTTTTGTGTTAAAGTTGGTAAAAGTTTTATAGAAACATATCAAATGCTTCGAAAAGCATACGGCGATGAATGCTTATCCCACACTCACGTTTACCAATGGTTTAAGCGATTTCAAATGGCCGTGAGACGCTTCAGGACGATGAAAAGCCAGGTCGTCCAAAAACTGGACTGAGCGAAGTTAACATTCAAAAAAGTGCGTGATTTCATCAAAGAAAAATAGTGAATTTGTCCATGAGATTGATTGAGGATGAATTGGGGATTCCAAATTCAGCTGTTCACAACATTTTCACTGAGAGTTTGGGCCTTCGTAAACTGAATTCGCGATTTGTTCCCCACAAGTTGACCGACGACCAAAAAATGTATCGAATTGAACACTGCAAGGACCTCATTAAAACCGCTCCTAAGACTCAGACTTCCTTGAAACGATCATTACTGGTGACAAAACGTGTTTTGAGTTCGAGCCAGAAACAAAGCGCCAGAGTGCTGAGTGGAGACCACCAGAAGAGGGCCATCCGAAAAAAAGTCGCTTGGAGAAGTTAAAAGTAAAGAGAATGCTGATTTGTTTCTATGATTCCAAGGGCATTATCCACAAAGAATTTCTTCTGCCTGGCCAATCGGTCAATGGTGAGTTTTATCTTGAAGTTTTGAAGCAGTTGATAGCAAGAATTTGTTGCGTACGGCATGAATATCGTGATGACCAATCCTTTCATCAAAACACACCGACACTCTTGGCACTATAACTCGGCTTCTAATGAAACAAATGTCATAAACAGTTGACACAACACTAATGAAGGTTGCCACTTTCGACAACAAAAAGATACATGTGGCTCCAGTAGTCTCTTCTATTTTTGAAAAGTTCGGTTTCTTTTTGGACAGAGGGTGTATATTCAGTATTCATCACTTTCAGAGCTTTGTATGTTTTCCTTGCAGGAAGAGGTCCACAGCAGGAACCTTGCGGACAGCGTTGTTTGACTTCTTTTGTCACAACTTAATTTTCAATGTCATTGGTTGTTCTTCTGTCTGTAAAATAAGGAAGAGTAGTTTTTTTGCACATTTGAAATTTCTTAATTGATTAATCATGACTGGCCACTATGCAGCATCGAAAGCTCCTTGTACATCAAGTGAGATCAGTAGTACTTTTTTTTTTTGTAGACTTTCTTCTGTGAACTTTTTAACCATCATAAATGCATACTGATTGCAGCTTAATAGGTCTTCTCTTCAATAGACAAAGTGCATTATACAGTTTATCAGAAGTTTTTCTAGTACCTTACCATCAGCATTTATGAGACTAATTGGCCTGTATTGTCTAATTTTCTGAGATGTTTCTTTTCCTGGTTTGATTATGGGTATAATTTTAGTGTGTTTCCATTATAAAGGAAATCACCCTGTTTTTAGGCATCCATTGTAAAACTGTTGTTATGAATTCTGGAAATTTGACAAACTCTCTTAGGAGTATATTACTGGTTATTCCGTCCTCTCCGAGAGTTTCTCTTGGATCCATTGATCTTAATATTGACTTGATTTCATTAGATATATATAAATCATTGTTAGAAGTGTCTATGTCTGTTTCCATTCTTTGTATGTACATTTTTGTTGTTTGCCATAATAGCTTGCTTATAGCTGCAATTTCTGCTAAGTGTTTAGTGTAAGGAGCTATGTTTTCTTAATAGTTGATAATATAGGTGTTGCTTTATTCTTGCTCTGCTAATTTATATATACAGTTCCAAGGATTCTGTATCCGGAGAGTTCACCGAAAAACATTTAACCGAAAGACACATTGAACGACAATTTATCGAAAAAGCAATTCACCGAATAATTAATTTATTGAAGATCATTTCATCGAACAACAATTAATCGAAAAAGCAATTCCTCAAAAGGCAATTCACCAATCAGCTGTTAATCGAAAACACAAGTCATTGAAACGCAATTGATCGAAAAACAACAATTCATCGAAAAATCACAGTTCACCAAAAAATGAATTATAAGGCATGTGAGGGTAAAGATGTGTGTGCAATCTTTTTTAATTGTTTTGTGAGGGCGATTTTTTTGCGGGGCATACTGGTTGCAGTGAATGATGTTCACTGAGGCAGATATAGTTGAGATGTTAAATGAACATTTCATACAAGATTTCTCATCATCATCATCAAATTCCTGCCATGTACCCTCAAGGGGTGTACAGGATATAATAGTACTACATGAAAAAAATTACATCCGTATTAATTTCCTATCTACAATTTTCCGGCAAATTAGTCTGTTACTTGTCAACACTCCAACATTATCAGATCTTATATTTCTATCGTCTAAAGCACTTTGTACCGTATCAATCCACCTATATCTTGGTCTTCCTCTGGGTCGTTTTGCTGCCAACCTGGCAGAGAACACTTGTTTTGCTAATCTTTCTTCGCCCATTCTGTTTAAGTGACCATACCACCTGAGATTAGCTCTGCTAATGCATTCCTGGATGCTGACAATGTCAACACTGTCTTGTATACAGCTAATTTAGTGTTCCGACTAATTTCTCTCTTATTCCACATGAATTTATTCAATTGACTTCCCACCATACCAGCTTTGCTGATTCTGTTGTCTATTTCTATATTTAATTTACCATCTTCACTAAAAATTGTGCCTAAATAGCTGAAATGTTTTACCTGTTCCACAGGTTCTCCATTCACAACACAGTTGACATTTTCAATGATTCTGCCTATTTTCATTGTCTTTGTCTTTTTATTGCTGACCTTCATACCATATCTATTACAACAGCTATTCAATTTAGTCAGAGAATCTTGCAGACTTGTAGCAGATTTATTTAGAAGTATAACATCATCCGCATAAAGCAAAGAGCTGACATTAACATCTCCAATTTTGATATCATGTTTAATACCACTTTCCTTCATAATGTGATCCATATAGATAATGAATAACAGAGGGGATAATGTACATTCTTGTCTCAAATCAGATTTAACATTAAACCATCTTCCTGTACTTCCTTCAATTCTAACTGCTGACTTACAACTCAAATAAAGACTAAGTATTGCTTGATATAATGCCCCATTGACACCATATAACTGCAGTGTATTGAATAGCTTCTCTCTTGGCACCTTGTCATATGCTTTTTCCAGATCGACAAAACTTAAATACAGATCTTTGTTATATTCCCATGATTTCTCAACTATTTGTCGTAAAGTGAAGATCTGATCCTGAAGCCTCTATTTGGCCTGAATCCAGCTTGTTCTTCACCAAGCTTTTCTTCCACAATTCTTCTCAACCGTTTCTCAAGTATACTTGCATAGATCTTGCCAGGAACACTCAGTAGGGAAATACCTCTGTAATTCTCACATGCAGTTTTATTTCCCTTTTTATATATGGGTACTATGAGAGCTCTACTCCAATCATCGGGAATTCGTCCTTCTGTCCAGGCTTTCTGAACTATGCAGTGCAGCCACTGTAAGACTTTTATATCACCATACTTCAGCATTTCTGGTTGAATATCATCTACTCCTGCTGCCTTTCCACATTTCAAGCCTTTGATGGTTTTTCTACTTCAAGTATGGATATGTATTCCTGACTGCATGCCTGGTCAGTGTTTTTTTATCACTGTGCTGTCATCACTGCTTGTTTCATTTAGCAGTTTTTCAAAGTAATTACTCCATACTTGAAGGATATCTTTTTCTCCTGTTTTCATGCCACCTTTATCATCTCTAATTCCTTTTACAGCACTCTTTCCTCCATTCCTAAGCTTCTTCAACAACCTCCAGAATATTTTGCCACCTTCCTGATATTTATTTTCTATATTCTTGCCAAAGTCCTCCCATGACTTTTGTTTAGCTAGTTTTACACACTGTTTAGCATTCTTGCATTTGTCTCTATATTCTCTAAGAGCACAAGCTGACTTATTTGACAGGAATTTTTGGTATGCTTTCTTCTTTTCCTTCACTGCCTCTTTAACTTCCTGTGTCCACCAGGGAGTTCTGATTTTTTTATCCTTGCACACAACCTCACCACATGCCTCTCTGGCAGAATCAATGAATGTTTTCTTCAGAGTTTGCCACTGAATCTCCAAGGTTTGGTTCCTGTTCTCAAACCCTTTCAATTTTTTTTTCAATAATCTTTGTGTATTTTAGTCTACAGCTCACATCTGAGAGCTGCTCAACTTTTATTCCCTTTAAAACTTTCTTACATGTTATTCTTTTCAATATGAAATTCAATTTTATCCTGCTCAAGACTAAATAGTGATCACTTCCAATTTCAAATCCTCTGTACACTCTGGTGTCCTGCACCAGGGAGAAAACATCACTATCAAGAATAACATAGTCAATGAGACTTTTCTTATTCCTTGCCTCTTCTCTCCATGTGAATTTGTGCACATTTTTATGTTGGAACATGGTGTTAGTAATAACCAGTCCATGTCCTGAGCAGAAATCCAACAGATATTTGCCATTATTATTAGCTTTGCTCTTTTTTCCAAATTTTCCCAAAATATATTTGTATGTCTCACAATCATTTTCTACTCTGCTATTTAGATTCCCAACAAGGACCAATTTTTCATTGTGTCAGTTGCTTTTTCTAAAGCCTCAAAAAATTCCTCCACTTCTACCTTAGTAGAACCTTCTGTGGGACCATAGGCACAAATAAGTCTCATTGTCCAGTTCCCCATTCTCATATTTGCCCACATTACTCTACTTGAAACTGACTGCCATTCAAGAAGATTAGCCTCGTATTTTGTTGAATACTATGGCTACTCCTCCTTTTCCTTGATTGTCATTGCCTGAATATAACATTTTGTATTTATTGCTCAGAAAGATCACATCAGTTTTGGTCTTTTTTGTTTCAGTCACCCCTATTATGTCGATCTGGTACTTATCTAATTCCTCAGCTAGCTCCATTTCTTTGCCATTCAGGCTTCTTACGTTGATAGTACCGATCTTTAACTCTGGTGATGTTGAGTTGGGGTTTATTTTCAGATTTGTTCACAAGATTTCTTCCTTGTGAAAATAACATCCTACAGAACTTGTGGTCAGTGGGGAATGAGGAGGAACACTGATGGTGAGTGAGTTGGAATTATACATGAGGAATTCAGTAAACTCGATATCAAGGGACATATCAACATGTGTCTTTGTGATATCTCAGAAGAGGAAGTAACTAGTGGTGTGGTGAAAGGATCAGTTGAAATTAACAAGCTGTACAAGGGGAGTGGCTGAAAAGTTCTGATAAACACCTAGAACAAAATGATGTTAAAGCATTCTGATATAAACCACAAGGAAGACCATATCTTAAAACCCTTTAACACCTATGTTTCCTGAAATCGTAATAATTATTGTTTTTTATGTAGGTTATGTAAGAAAACATGTTAGTGGTTTTGAAGAAATTCGAAGACACAGAGGTGTGGGCTGTCAGATTTTTCGTGCTGTAAAAAAAGTCTACAACTGAGATTCACCAAACATTGCGTGAGAATTTAGGGGACTGTCTTCCAGTATAACCAACAATTGAAAGCTGGGCATCCTAGTCTGGAGACCTTCCACAGTGATCACACCTGAAAACTTCCATGCAGTGATTGCTATGAACCTTGAGGAACAAGTGCCAGCCAAAAACATCGCAATCAGTATAACCAACAATTGAAAGCTGGGCATCCTAGTCTGGAGACCTTCCACAGTGATCACACCTGAAAACTTCCATGCAGTGATTGCTATGAACCTTGAGGAACAAGTGCCAGCCAAAAACATCCAAAGACTCTGGAGACATCCAGGGAACGAGTTGGTGTCATTATATACCAAAATCTGGAAATGCAGATACTCTCAGCAAAGTGTCCCCAAAGGTTTGAATGCTGACTAAAAGAGAAAACGTGTGCTGTCATCTCAAAGAATTTTTGATCATTTTGAGAAATCAGGTGCAAATGTTTTAGATCATATTCTGACCATTGATGAAACATGGCTTCGTCACTATGAACCAGAGAACATACAACACTCAATGGAGTGGAGACACAAAGGTTCTCCATGACTAAAGGAGTTTTGAACTAAAAAGTCAGCAGGATAGGTTCATGCCATTGTCGTTTAGGATATGGAAGGTGTAATCCTTACCAAGTACCTCAAAAAAGGTGAAACTATTACAGCAGCACTGAAGGAATTGAAGGAGGCACTGAAGTAAAAATGTCGCAAGCAACTAAGCAGAGGCGTGTTACTTTTACAGGACAATGCACCTGCTTATGAAATCCAACAGACAATATACAACTTGGGATTTCAATGTCCTCCTCAAACCATATTCACCAGACCTGTCCCTAGGGCCAGCCGTAGAAATTTTGTCACCCCAAGAGAGAGAGAGAGAGAGAGAGAATTAACCCTTTAACACTACATTCTTTTAATTATTATAATTTTTAAAAATATATACAACAATGAAGTTTTATCATGTAAAAATTTAACTAAGGACATCCTGAAGTCTGGTTTCAACAGAGAAGGAATAAATGAGTTTTTTATTATTTATTTTTCTTATAATTTAGGCCAATTTTGCCACTCCCCCAAAATTTGACACCTCTTGCAAATGCAAGTTTTTAACCTTTGGTAGAGCTGGCTCTGTCTGGCCCCATCTGACTATTTCCTGTTCCCAAATAAAAAATAAATAAAAATTAAATAAAAAAAAACTTCTGAGGAACAAAATTTACAAATATGAATTCTTATCTGCAGCTGAGGACTGGTTTGTGCAAAAACGGAAAGACTTTTTTAACAGAGGATTCAAAATGGCAGCATCGTTGTAACAAGTGTATAACAGTTCATGAGGAATATGTAGAATGATGTGTAAGTTACGAGGTTCTACCTCAATTTCTTCACGATGGTTATCAGAAATATTCCGCACACCCTTGCAAGATTTAATGGTATGGGAGGAACAGATGGGAAGCAAAATATAGAATGGTGAGAAGATATCTTAGAGGACGTAGAGGAAATGCAACATTTCAGATCCTTATCCACCAACATTGGTGATGTTAGTGGATAAGGATTTGAAATGTTGAAGATATTTTGCTAAAATTGTGAGGACTGCACAGCGCATTCTGGCACTGATGCCGATAACACTGATATATAGGGGTAAAGATGTAATGACTCCATTCTATAAAGTTTTATTCAGACCGCATATGGATTACTGTGCCAAGATTTTGATACTTGATTTTCAAATGGATGAAGATATGTTGTAAAAGATTCAAAGACGATTGACTAATGGTGGTTCTAGTCTCTGGACTAGAAACATGAACATGAACACAGATTGAGGGAATGCCATTATAAAGTCTAGTGGGTAAAGGACAAGGGGTGGGGGAGGGATGTCATCAAGATATTTACGTTTTTAAGGATAATTATCGGAATAATGAGTATCAGATTTTTCATAGAATGGATGGAGTCAGTGAAGAACAAGAGGCCATCCCTGGACGTTGTATAAAAAGATCATAAATGATGGTGAGTTTGAGGGTGGTTGCAATGCGTTGCATGGAAGTGGGTGTGAAGACAGTGAATGCATTCATGCCACAATATGATGAGCTGTGTGTGTAATGGAGGGTCTCCCGATGTGATTCGTTGACTCCCGAGAGGTCTAATAATAATAATAATAATAATACACGCATACCCGGTCGTACGACACGTTAGGTTCCAGACCACCTCCGTATGGTGAACCACTGCATTTTTTTTATCACAATGCATAAAATGCATGTAATAGCTAAATAACATTTTAGGTAGTCATGTATGTGAGTATATGACGTGAATAAAGCATTTGTCTACGTCAGTTACGCAAAAGAAATATTTAGAATAATTTCCGAAACTTAAATCTTATTCTGAATCACATGGCTAAAAGATCACACTGACCTGTTTACATACCAATCTGCATCATTAAAAGTTTTCACTGGAAGCAATAGAAATCATACTTTGAATTTTATCAAAGCTCTGACAAGAAAATAATTAATACAAACAGTTTACAATTCACAGTCAACGGAACACCCAAACCTAAAGAGATGTAACAAGCAGTGGCACACCCATGGAGGGGTTGAAAGTTTATTTTTCACTTGGTTAGAGTATAATAAATATAGTTTAATCCTTTATCCAAGTGTGAGCAAACAAAGTTTGCGCCTGAAAGTATCTTCAGGATTGGGGTAAGGTGGTACAACACCAGGGCACCCCTTGCAAAGGTGGAGCAAGATACCAACACTCCTATCTCAGTATCTCCCATAATGCAAAACACATCTCCTTGCAAATATGTCTAATGTTATGCATTAGGGGAAGGGCCACAACCCAGACTAGTTTCGACCTTTATCGAGGTCTCTTCAGTGGGAACCAGGCCCAAGTGGAGATACCAGGCAGAAGCATTAGCAGATCATCTCTACCTATAGGAGTTGCCAAATGGTGTACTACCCTTTTTTAATAAATTACTCTGGATTTAGAGAAAGATGTTGAAAGTTTATTTTTCACTTGGTTAGAGTATAATAAATTTAGTTTAATCCTTTATCCAAGTGTGAGCAATTAGACATATCTGCAAGGAGATGTGTTTTGCGTTATGGGAGATATTGAGATAGGAGTGTTGGTAGCTTGCTCCACCTTTGCGAGGAGTGCCCTGGTGTTGTATCACCTTAGTCCAGTCCTGAAGATACTTTCAGGCGCAAACTTTGTTTGCTCACACTTGGATAAAGGATTAAACTAAATTTATTATACTCTAACCAAGTGAAAAATAAACTTTCAACATCTTTCTCTAAATCTAGAGTAATTTATTAAAAAAGGGTGGCACACCATTTGACAACTCCTATAAGTAGAGATGACCTACTAATGCTTCTGCCTGGTATCTCCACTTGGGCCTGGCTCCCACTGAAGAGACCTCGATAAAGGTCGAAACTAATCTGGGTTATGGCCCATCCCTTAATGCATAACATTAGACATATTTGCAAGGAGATGTGTTTTGCATTATGGGAGATACTGAGATAGGATTGTTGGTAGCTTGCTCCACCTTTGCAAGGAGTGTCCTGGTGTTGTACCACCTTACCCCAGTCCTGAAGATACTTTCAAGTGCAAACTTTGTTTGCTCACACTTGGATAAAGGATTAAACTAAATTTATTATACTCATGGAGGGGGGTCAAGGGGCCTTCACCCCCCCCCCCCACAAAAAAAAAAAAAGAAACAGGAAAGATGCTCAGTCATTGGTCGTATGCAATGCATAGTGTGTATTCTCAAATCGCCTACTCAACCCCCCCCCCCCCCCAAGATTAAATCCTGAGTGCGCTACTGGAAACAAGTAATGAATGTTGTAAATTAATAGAAACAGAAGAACGCAGCGATTGTTTCACAGGAGCTGCTCGTTGCTAAAAAACCATCGTATGAGCTACAGCTGCATTGTATGGTGGGGAGGCTGGAATGTTTTGATAAGAAACTGTTATAACCACAAGAAAGAACATATCTTAAAATCCTTTAACTGCATGTTTCAAATTGTGATAATTTTTTCTTTTTCTTTTAATCTAAGAAAACAAAATTAATAGATTTTTCTTGTGGATTTTCATCAGACCCCCCCCCCCCCCATCGTATAAATGGGCACTGGTTATAATTGAAAAGCGTCATATAAGCGGAACTTCATAAAGCAGAACGTCATAAGACTGGTATTACTGTAATGATAATAATAATTTGAAGGATTAATGGCCCCATGTCACTAATCTTGGGGCCTATAAATGCTTCTCGTGTTATTGTTAAATTAAAACATATTCACTAAAGCTTTTTGGTTACATCAGTTTAATAAACATAAAAATAATAAATAAAAAATAGTAAATAATATTTTTGCCATAATGTCTTTCTTACAAACAAAAGAAATTAGCTGTTAGAAGATTCCCAAAGCAGGGAGAAATATTTATCAGAACAAACTATAAACAAAAACCGTAGTTTGACTTGCTGCATTGTCTGCTTCTAATGGAAAGACGTTGTTTTCTTAAACTGTACATAACTTACATCCTTTCAATAAAATGGAAAATTCTAAATCCCCTCCCATTCAAAAAATATAAAATAATAAATAATAATTGTTGTACTATTTCAGAAAATAAAATTTAAAAAAAATTTTTAAATGCATTTCAAATTTTAAAAAGCAATGCAATTCAAAATGGTCAGAATTAAAATATATATTCTGTATGTATGTGTAATAAGCAGATGTAGTGTCCACTCTGCTATTCTAAAGAGTTAGAGAAAAAAATAAAAAATAAATAAAAATTCACGATAATTTTAAAGGTAAGTAAAATTATAAATTATGGTAAATGAATCACAGGAGTATCGGCAGTTGTTCGTTAGAGCTATCTGACTTCCTGTTAGCTTTATTTCTGTGATGTTTTCTTTATTCTGGCTATCACATCAAGCAGTTACATGGTCTTCTTTTTTCTTTCTTCCCTACCCCATTCTCTTGGTATAAGCAAATGTTTTTTTGAGCATTCCACTTTTATAAAAACACCATGGCACTTCAAATTGTAAAACCAAACTTCCTTCACACTGTTCATCCTCCGTAACAAAATTATTTCGTTAACTTGTGTTATATCACACATACCATGAGAAACTTTGACTGTTATAACAGAAACGTATTCCTTTTAAGGCAGTGTTTCTCAACCTTTTTGGATCGTGCTCCACCTCGTCTCAAAGATTTTGATGCCCCCAAACTTGGCTGACTATTATGCTAGAGGGGGGGCATCAATATTTGAGACGAGGTGGAGCATGATCCAAAAAGGTTGAGAAACACTGCCTTAAAAGGAATACGTTTCTGTTATTATAATATCAATATGTACATATACATTTTCTAATTGCTCCTCCCCCCCAAAAAAAAAATTCAAATTTCCCCCTGTGGGACGTACGTCCCACGTTGAGAAACACTGCATTAAGGCTAAGAGATATATCGTTTTGCAGAGGTAGAAACGCAGTGGTTGGGCTGGTGTCAGAAGGGTGCCACTAACACTATGTTTTATTGAAAATGGGACACTTAAAGAAGGCGCATAGCTACGATTTTTGAAAGGCTCCAATGATTATGCTATGCTACCGATGCACTTCCTTTCTGAAATATCTTAATTTTTATAATCCCCGTATATCGCAACGGATGAATAAAATAACTCTTCAAAAATTACTGATTTTTAGGGCATACTGCTTTAAAAGCATGCCGGTGGATACATTAATACTGAGAAACATGCAAGTTATTCACAGTAATCGCTATAGGAAAATAGTTTTTTTTTCGTGCGGCTGAAATGGTCGCGGATTGCTCCGGATTTTTGGCACTTGAATGAATCCATATGATTTATCATATACGTTGGAATAAAAATTGAAAAATTTAGAATTATGGCGCCTTTTCAAAAGGTAAATGAAAAATGTCACAAGCCAAGAAATTGTATAATAAATTACATAGAAATAGTGGATATTAAAGATACAAAATGAGTTCTAAATGAATATTTCTAGAAACTATGAAAGTTTCCTAAATTTGACCTGAGAGCTTACAAAAATACAGTCCTCATAAGCTCAAGTTATTTTAAGTGTTCTTTTCAGTAGAGGAAGCTAAGGTAACTTCGATCAATGCCGAAGATTGTATTCTTGTAAGCTCTGTCTGTATAATCAATGTACCGGTCACTTCTGTGTATAGCAGACTTAACTTCTGAAACCTATGATACTTTATTAAAACGACTGCGTTTCATAGTTGAATTTAGCAAACTGTTAACCGCTACCCCCCACCTCCCATTCTCTACAACCATTAATAACATTACACAGCACAACTGAGATTACTACTCATTCGGAATGAATCATTCTTATAGTCGCGATGTTAGATTATCTGAGTGTGTGTGGAACACTCGGCAGTGTTGCTAGTCTTTTATCTCTCTAGACAAATTCCTAACTATTCGTAATATATATAGTTAGACAGTTGCAATGTAACACGCTTGGTAACACAGCAGGTCACTAGTGCCCTTGGCAACTTCTCCAATGCCAAAGTGTTCCTACGCTGCTGGGAATACAGTTTGACAAAGCTTATAAATCTGTCACAGATGACCTATACCAAGTTTTGAAAGATTTAAACATATTTACTGCAAAATATTTCATTTTTAAAAAAATGTATTGAGAATAAACTGAATCTGCATATTTTGTGTTAAACAATGAAGAAATTCTCATAATTTTTTTTCTTTTTATATTTACATATATTCACACAGTAGTGCACTCGAGATTTAATCTTGGGGGGGGGGGGAGTTAAGTAGATGATTGAGAATTCATACTACGCATCGCATACAACCTATGACTGAGCATTTGCAATGATCGCTAATTCATATGTAGTATAGAAATAGAAGACACGACACAACATAAATTTTTAAAAATTAACTTTAATTAAGTAAACATTTTGGGAAAATTTTCCAGTTTTTTCCTTTTTCTTTGGGAGCAAGGGCCCCCTCCCCCTGTTCCCTGGTCTGGGTGCGCCACTGATGAAATTATAGGAATATTTAGGAACAATCGTCTTTTTACTGTATTTAGTATTAAACAAATCCACCTTTTTTCTGGCTTGTGCACTATAACATCTGTTGAAGTTGGAAAGTTTCTTTAATGGTATATGGACATTTTCATTGGGACAAAACAGAAGTAGTAAAAATTTATCTATTCCGTAATAAAAATGAATACTTCTGTGTATTATAAGAAGTTATAATACACAGAATACTAATATGTGTGAGCTACCTTCCATTATTGAAAACACAGAACAGCCACTGACACTAAAAATAAAAAATAAAATAATGCATGGTAGCATTCCCAAACGTGTGGGTAATTCCTATAATGATCGGACATTATGTATCCTATTATTGCA
The DNA here is from genome assembly GCF_054136105.1 of Typopeltis vanoorti. Classification (NCBI taxonomy): domain Eukaryota; kingdom Metazoa; phylum Arthropoda; class Arachnida; order Uropygi; family Thelyphonidae; genus Typopeltis; species Typopeltis vanoorti. The sequence continues at coordinate 89,182,679 of NC_143557.1, read as the reverse complement.
TAAAGTGTATACTGAGTCTCAGTAAACAAAAGAAAATTCTTAGAAAACGAAGCGAAATATACACTAACCAGATATAGTATTATCTAGTTTATATTACTTATATTATAAATAAGATAACATAATATAATATAACATAACTTATAATATATCTTCAAACAAACACATTGACCCCCACTCTACACAGATTTGGCTAAAGTTAATTGAAAAGTTAAAGTAATCAAAGTGATTCTACGATTAATATGTAATCAATTAAGATTGCTGATGCGCTATGAACTCTCAAAACTTTCATACATCGATACATTCATAAAAATTCAATCACACTGTCAAAATGGCAGGAATTTTGTAACGCAGTTTGCATAAGCCACACGACAGCACATCCGACCTAATTGGGAAATCTACGCCACTGATATATATATTTAAATATAATTAGGAAACTACTCTGAACTCTATTAGTAATTATCTAGATAAAAGTAAGCGATGTTTGAGTTATTTATTGATTCATGAAATAATCTTAATCCTCTCTTTTAAAGGATGTCTTGATTTTTATTTCTGACTTTCCTTTAAGAGCTCAGAAATATTCTTGATGCTGGGAATGTGAAATGGCACTGCAGAATACTTTTTTGTGCCTCGGGTATTTGGAATAGTAGATAATCTTGCCTGAGGGCACGGTGCTGGCTCAACAAGGCGAATTCAATGTTTATTTCAATGTAAGAAGGTCAATATGCTATGAAGGTATATTTTGATATGCTGGACTAGGAGAAAGTTTAAATTGAATTGTTAACGCCCAACCGGCTGATGTGGATGAAATAGTCAGCTCTCCCTAGCTTTTTTGATGGATCAAAACTTCGTTGGCATTCTATCTTTTATCATGCCATTACCTTTCTCCTCCCTTAATGTTAACCTCGTTGTGGCTATTCTATAGCCATTAGTGGATTAACTATTGCTGAGTGGCCTTTGTGTTCCCGTCTTTACATCTATTGTCTCGCTTAAAATTCCCTTTACTGTCCTAAGATATTTGACCTTTTTTGCCTCTAAATGGATTTATTGTGTCTCTTCCCAAAAATGGAAACAAATTTCAAAATTTCACATGTGCAAAAATAATCAATCTTGAAATGACCAGCGATCAGCCTTTGCAATGAATCTATTTAGTGATAGTAAATTTGGTGTATTTTATTCTACAAATCAGTGCACCGGAAGGAAGAGTTGCACTGATTGTTCTTTCACTTATTTATAATATAGAAACAATTTTTTTCGAATTTCAGAATTTTCAAATGTTCTTTAAAAATATTATGTCAAATATTTATATTTTTAAGTCATATTTATTGAAATAAATATGTCCTTTTGTTTTCGTTCCTAGTCAAATAGCATTATATGGATCATCACATTTCAGTTTTAGAAATGATTTTTTGTTGTTCATGAAGACAAAAAAAAAAAAAAAGTTAAAATGCTAAATTGCATTACTCAGTTTCCAATTGTGAGTCTTTTTGGTATCAAAAATTTATATCCAATGATATTTTAGCAGTGATTCTTTGCCTTCATCTTTTATTTATTTATTTATTTGTATTATACACATTACGATAATATCCAGTGCATATTCTCGTAGATATGTTGAAAATATAATATGAAAAATATGATATATGGAATGATTCAAAATTTTTGCTCATTTTGATGATTTTCTAATGCTTCCCCCTTCCTTATCCTCTCCTGGAACTCAATTGCATTTTCTTGAAAGCTTGCATTCACTTGAAAGCTTTTTCTAGACCGTATTCAAAATCTATTACTTCATTTTACCATTTTGACAAAAGATATACGGCAATCAGATTGTACCGTGAAGCTTCTAATTCTGTATACTATTTATTTGCAATCTAAAACCAGTTGTTCTACTGTCTGCTGAAATTATGTGAAATTTGAAATTTTAGAAATAATATGCTATATTTTCACCATGCAAAATTGTTTATATGCATACCACACAAAAGAAAGTTCAGTAGTATTATTTTTGTTTGTTTTTCTTTAAAAAAATCTAAATATTACTACTTCTGTTGCTGGTTGCTATTTCTGAAATAATCTAGGTCTTAGAAATACTTCGTAATATCCTCTTAGCTGGAGGAAAAGCTGAAGGCTTATTACACTCAGTGCTATTGAGAAAGAAAAGACAGAACACTCAAGTCACACTAAAGTGCCTTAATCTATAGTGCAGAATACATCAAGAATGTCTTCAAGATTACCCTAACAGAAATACTGACATTTCTTTTACATGCTGATACATTTATGAAATACATAAATTAAGAAATTATTTATGCCAAAATAATTTCTTAATTTATAGTGATCAGTTTCACTTTTATTATCGAAAAATTAGAAATTATTTCATACAGTTATCTTGAAAAAGAGGATTTCAATTATTTTAAAAGAAAAAGTGCATATGAGTTTCATAATCTCTTTTTTTGGGATGTGTGGGGGGGTATATAGACCTATTCAATCTGCAGATATTTCAGAGAATGTATTTCATAAATCGTTCGCAATTACAAACGTAAATCACTTGGGGAACATACCCATTCATTTTAGTGTAAAATAGTAGCAAAGGTTTAGTTACTTTAAATATGTAATCTAGGAGAAAATGTTATGTCTGCTGATATTTGAATCTTACACGAATAATTTTTTCTCACATGATTTCTCTGTTCATTATAATGTAACCTGTATGCAGTGATTTCTTCTTTGTACTACAAGAAAAAAAATCAGATAAGAGAAGAAAATGTGTAGTATTTTCTTTTCCACTGGGTGAATTTATAATGTTCTTTCTTTGTGTTTTGAAGAGAAAGTGCAAATGATTTTTTTACTATTTTTGCCATTATAATATCTGATATAATTATAAGAGTGACATTTTACCCTATTTCTCCCACACAAAAAACAGAAATAAGGTAGTAATAATATTGTTGATTCTGCCAAACTTCGTTGTAGCAGAAATATTTTTATTTCAAAACTTTGTAATATATATATATATATATATATTTATTATTGGGAGCCTGTGTAGCTCTGCGGATGTGGCGTTTGCACACCGCCGCGCTTGGCCACACGAAGGAAGACTTGGTTTCGAGTCTAGTCGGCGACTAGAGGAAATTTTTCTAAGCCTTTTTTCGACCGGTTCCCGAGTTAGTCGATCTCTGGCACGGGCAAGCAGGTTTTTCCTCCCGGAAACTCGGGTTTTTCGTCCTGTAAACTGAAGAAAATCGACCGTAGAACCCACATTATTTCAGACATTAAATATATTGTGTTAGGGTTAGGGACCACGAGATGGCGGCACATTTGAGTCTCTCTTCACTGCGTACCGCTTAAGGAGTGTCCTAGGTTCAATTCCCGTCGGAGACGTGAGGAACTGAAGGATCTTCCTCAGCCATAGCCAAGTTAGCCGGTCTTGGGCGCGGGCAGTAGGGTTTTTTCCGCCAGTTTATCTGGTGTTTTTCATCCCGCAAGCAGGCAAACCGGCCCCGTGAACACACATGGATACAGCCAAGAATACCTTGAGGCATAGGAGTGACCATTCTATCCTCGTATTTCGGTTACGAAATCCAAGCATGCTTGGAAGGTTGTGGGCCTTAAAGGCCTGTTAAAGCCATTGGGATAGGATAGATTGTATCGAAGGTTGATGCTTACTAGTCTGGTCAAAGCTTTCTTGGCTTGTTCAGTTGTGTGAGCTTCCAGGTCCTCGCTGCAGCACTGTGGTTTCATGCGCTCGCATAGCCACTTCCACTCCCTTTACAAGTGTGCATGTTGCTTGGGAAAATTAAGTTATAACCAACTTTTTATGACGATGTTATTGACCAGTTCATAAAGAAAAACCATAAGGTACAATTTGTATTCAAGTAGCTAAATTGAGAAGGATGTTGTATTTCTATAATTAAATGTACATAAATTTCTAAATATATAGTTTTAAATTCTGCTAATCAGTCTTCAATCAGACCTCTCGCTCCCTGAATGATAACGAAAGCAAGCGTGAATTTCAAGACCAGCATTCGCCCCTGCTATGCATTTAATGTGATGCGTTATATACACCTGTGCACCATAGTTTGTTTGCAACTACAAAACTCCAAACTCTTAGAGAAAAACATGGTTATTCTGTTTATTAAAAAAAAAAAAGGGGAAGTAAAGATGACTGCTATAATTACCGTAGAATTATTCTGCTATATGCTGGAATATTAAATGTGAAGCTGACCAGTATTGTAGAGATCAAACTACCAGAATGACAGAATGGGTTCCGGAAGACCAATCTTGCACAGACTCAAATTTCGCTCTAAAAACCTTAATTGAGAAAGTAAAGAAAAAATTTCTAAACGAAACACAGACATGGCCTTCATTGATTATGAAAAACCCTTTGAGAAAATTAATAGAGAAACCTATTTAAGATGTTACCAATCTAAATATATGAAAAAAGCTCTTACAGCTTTTTCATGAAATAAACACAGGAAATAGAATAGCAGTCAAATTAGAACAAATATCAGAATAAAAACACATTAAAAGTTTTTTTTTTTTTTACCATATGTTTATTATATGTTAAAGACACCAAGAAATTTTATATTTGGTTTATATATTTAGTAGACATCATGAATTTGTTCAGGTTAGGATGGATTGGCTGCCTATTGCTGTTGCTCATTTAGCACCACCCAGGGGATATGTATAGCTTATTGCTGTGGGCATGGAGCAACAATAACTTCCTTATACTTGGTTTTTAATCCTTTTCCCAAGTAAGCAAAACAAATTTTTGCATGTGAAATATATTCACGTCTGAGCTACTGGTATAGAGAGGCTAATGACTTCATATCATTCGCCTTAGTATGTATGAATCCCATAATGCAAAGCACACCCCCTTTCGGGCATGCATAATGGAAAGGGTCACTACTCAGACCAGTTTCCCCTCTTTAAGCGACCTGAAGAATGATTTAACTCGGCAGTGCCTCTGCTCAGTTACAGGCTCACCCTATCACCAAGCAGAAGAGCTCATATTCCAGGGAAAAGCATCAGCCAAGGAAGCCCTAATACAGGCCACCCCAATGGATCCAAATCCGTGGATGCTCAAAGCAAAAAACTCTGCTCCCCTGGAATCAAGCTATCAACCAGTTTCGACCTTTATCTCTTATCAGTGGGAGCCAGACCGGGGAGAGATACCAAGGTTGAAGTAATTCAGTAATCATATATATCTCATATACAAGTAGATAAAAGGTGCTTGATCTTATTAATAAAAAAATCTCTGAATGAAAGAAAGATATAGAAAGTTTTTTTTAACCATGGGTTTATTATACGTTAAAGATACCAAGAAATTTTATACTTGGTTTTAATCCTTTTCCCAAGTAAGCAACGCAAAGTTTTGCATGTGAAATAAATTCACGTCTGAGCTACTTGTATATAGAGGCTAATGACTTCAAAGAATCAAATTGTATTAGCTACATCAGAAGATGATCTACAGAGTTTTCAGAATGATCATGAAAGGAAATTTCAGAACAGTATAATATGGAAATATCCAAGTAATGACAAAAATATTGACTTTCAAAGGTAAAAACCGAATATTAAGAACTAAAATAGTGATACATATGTTATTTAAAATAAAGAGCCAATAGGCTTCATTTCGGCGATGTAAACATTATTTAAATTAAGGGGATATTAAATCCCACATAGTTTTTCACATAAAATCCCACATAAATCTCACATGTGGGATTAAATATCCCCTTAATTTAAATAAGTGATACATAAGAAAATATTAGAGCAAGTGAATACGTTCAGATACCTGGGATGCGAATGAAGATAAAAAAATAGACATTTCGTTAAAGTAAATGGCATATTGATTAATATATTTTATAAGCCATCCTTGAGATAAAAACACACCAGAATCAGACTATATCATGTTCTCTCTAAGCCAAGTTACATGGAAGTGAAACATAGACCATATAAAAGAAGAATGAAAAAACGGATTCAAAGAACGCAAATGAAATTTCTCTCATGAAAAGAGCTGGTATACCAAGTGAGACCATAAAACAAATGAAGAAAATTTTCAGTCTCTGAATATCAAATCAATTAAGTTCAATATAAGTAAATATAAACAAAAATTATTAGAACATATAAATCAAATGGACAATAGCGGACTGCCAAAAATACTATACGGATATAAAATAAATGAAAAAAAAAATCTGGTCACCTCCAGTGATGAGTCTTTGGACTCCTGTATAATAATAATTAAGTGTTAAGTAAATTTACAATGTTATTTTTTATTAAAATGTGCATTGTTATTATAACAGATATTCATAGAATCAGTAGATTCATATTGGAAATCTTACTCAGTGAGTAATATAATATTGGTCATGTTGTTCTTTAATATAATATTTAATAAATTTATAAATTATTAATTAAATTAAAAATTTATAAATAAATTTCATAAATTTAAACATTCTATGTTTTATTCCCTCATCTCTGTGAATGATTATATCATCATCAGTTTTCTGATATGTACCTACACAGGGTGTACAGGCTATTACGACAGTATGACATGATTAAGTTTACATTATTACTAATCTTCCATCAACAGTATTGCTCCAAATTATTCTGTTATTTGTTAACACTTCAGTATTATTATCATATATTTCAATCTTCTAGGACACTTCTGACTTAATCAATCCACCTAGATCTTGATCTTCCTCTGAGTCTTTTTCCTGCTGTCTTGGCATAAAACACCTGTTTTGTAACCTTTCCTTGTGACCATACCATCTTAGATTAGCTCTGCTCACTTGTTTGTAAATGCTAACAATATAAGATTCACTCAAAATATTTTCATATTTAATATGATTCTGCTATTAATGCCATCTGTTCGTTCCCCTGACCATCTTCAGAACTCTCATGTCTTTGGTCTCTTTATTTCGAACCCAACTATCAGATCCATAACTTAAAACTGGTTTGAACACTATCTTCTGTGCTGTTACTTTAGTTTTATGGCTAATTTCTCTCTTATTCCATATATATTTATTCAACTGTGATTTTCATGCCAAATTTGTTATAGCTGTTTTGCAATCTTGTTAAAGAATCCTGAATACTTGCACTGGATGTTTGAGAGTACATCATCATCTGCATAATGCCATACATATAGATGATGAATTAGAGAAATGTGCACCCTTCTCTTACACCTGATTTTACATCAAACCGTCTTCTTGTATTTCCATCAATTTTAACTGCTGATTTGCAGATTTGCAACTTAAATATTAGACTGTATGTATTGCTCAATATAATGTTCCCTTTACCTCATAAAATGAGTAGCATTATGAAAAGCTTTTCATTGGGCACCTAGTAGTAAGCCTTTTCCAGATCTACAAAACTTAATTGATCCTGTTATATTCCAGGATTTCTCAACTATTTGTCATAAAGTGAAAATCTGATCTTGATAACCTCTATTTGTCAACATAATTTGTTCTTCTCCAAGTTTCTCTTCCACAATTTTTTCTTAGCCTCTTTTGAAGTATGCTTGCAAAAATCTCGCCTGGAACATTTAGTAAAGAAATTTTATTCTCTGTAATTCTCACATTCAGATTTTTTCCTCTTTTTTATAGATAGGAACTATGAGAGCTCTTCATCTAGAATTTGACCTTCTGTCCTGGCTCTCTGAATTATGCAGAGAGCATAATTTTTTGTTGTAAGGTCTGCATAATATAGAGGGCCTGAATTTTGCAGTGGCTACAAAACTTTAATCCCCTTATATATTTGAGCATTTCTGGTTGAGTATCATCTTCTCCACCTTCTTTTCTACATTTCAGGCTTTTCATAACTTTTTTTTTTCTATCTCAAGCTTTGATATGCACTCCTGTTTGTATTTTGGAATATTTTTACTACTATCTAATACTATTCTGTCACCTCATTTTGTTAAACAGTTTTTCAAAGTAAATACTCCAGACATCTAGAATATCTTATCAGTTTTCATGTCATGTTTATCATCCTTTGTTACTTTTATAGTACTCTTTCATCTATTTCTAAGCTTTTTAATAGCCACCAGAACATTGTGCCAACTTTCTCATATTTATCTTCTAGATTCCTTCCGAAGTCTTCCCATGACTTTTTGTTTAGCTACTTTTATACATAGCATAGTTCTCTTACATTTTTCTCTGTATTCTTTTAGGTCATCTGTAGACTTATTTGGTAATAGTATTCGATATGCATTCTTATTTTTCTATCTTTGCAAACTTTACCACGTGTGTCTCCTTAACTGATTTTTTTTTTTTTTTTCAGTGTTTCATTGAGATTCCATGATTTGATGCTTTTTTCAAATGGCTTCTTTTTGGGGCTGTGGTCAAAAATAATTCAATGTGCAGGTTGTGCAGAAGAAATGGGGATATAAGTTTTTGAATGCATGGAGTGAGTTTGAGGTAGAAAAGGACTTGAGGGACAGCCTGCACATGTGAATAGATTTGGCATCAGGAGCCTGGGAAAATTACTTATCGGAGTCAGATCTAATGCAGAGTTCATGGGAGGAATGAAGAGGGTGTGTGTGTGTGTGTGTGTGTGTGTGTGTGTGTGTGTGTGTGTGTGTGTGTGTGTGTTCAGAAATAGTATGCAAATATGATAATGATATGAATGTTTTTACGTATCTGGCAAAGGTCAGGAAAAGAGAAAGTTGGCCAACTGTCCATGGACACTGCAAATTTAATTATAAGAAAAAATCCCTGTTAAATTTATGTCTATACATGTATGCCAGGAGCATCAGGAAGAAAGGGGTGGAATTTGTTGCGTTGGCAAATACATTGTGGCCTAAGATGGTCGGCAGTATGAAACATGGCCATCAGGGTCAAATGTTGCAATTAAGCGTAAACGTTATAGCATTTTTTGTGAAGATCCAAGCAGATAGGAGAGGGGGGAGTAATTGATAATTTTAGTCCAGTTACAGTAGAAAAGCATGAAAACTCAAAGAAACAGACTGGGTTTTACTGAAGGAAGGTCATGTTTTATTCACTTTGTTCATATTTCATAATGTTACATCTGAGTTGAGTAAAGGGAAAAGATACTCTATTATACTTATAGAACTATATTTTTATTTTGACTAGTTTTGTAAAATTCTTTGTTTCACTTCTTCAGAAAATAACATGAATAAACTAAAAACTAGAAAGCAAATAATAACAGTTCACATTTCTAGTGGATAATATTTGAAAATGTTTAAACAATGGAAACCATGCATTCACAATTATGATGACTGCTGGTTTGTGGGCTTGCTGCAACATACTACTAGTAGATACAAGTGTACCATGATGGATTAAGCAAGACTAGACTCGGTGTAAAAATCATCCTTTGTTTTTTTTTTTTTGTTAACACTGTACAGCAGGGGGTATTCAACCCGTCGATCGCGGTGAGATTTTTGGTTGATCTCTTGTGTATTCCTCCTTACTTACAAATTTAATTAAAACTGAAAACATAATATTTTATTTATCGTTATTTTTAATTTGCTTTAAGTGTATTGCTATTGTTTATTTATTTTTCGTTAAAATTGTCAAATCGGTAATTTTCTTATAAGTCTGGGTAAATGAATTAATTTTCAAACAGCTAGCCGAGTGAATACAATTATAAGCAAAGTGTAAAAACTCGATTGTAGCTTAAATATTAAATATTCCAAAGCACATTACATTGATTTTTTACTTAGGTTAAGTCCCATGTGAATATTGTAAAAATAATAAACTTTTTTTGTCTCGGTATAGTTTGTATTAGATGTTTTTGTAAATAACTCTTTTGAAGCTAACTGTATATACTGCTTTAATAAGAATATGTTAGAGTGTTAAAAACAAAGGCAATGTTTTTGTCGCCGAAGCTGTACATGGCAGCATTAGAAAGATTGTTATTGAAACTTGTATGAGGAAGGCTTACAGGCTCTAAGTGTAAACATCTCTGAAGTCAGTCAGAAAGAGTTCAAACAACTTTCCGATGGCCAGCAACTTACAATCAAAAGAAAGTGGAGGAGAACCAAAAGCGTGCCGAACTTGAAACTTAAGATGAAAGACTCATACCGATTCTTTGGAGGTTGCCAAACTTCATGCAAGGTCTCAGAGGAGGCCTAATAAAAAGGGACGAAGCAAGCAGAAGGGATCCCGGTTTCAGAATTGCTGCCAGAGAGGAGGCCACCCAGTCCAGAGTCATCATCAGAGAGGCTGCCCAGATCTACGTTTCTTGAGAGAGGAGTTTCCCACTTCCAAAAAGGAGCTTCTTGGTTCGAGACGTCGCTAGAAAGAGACTACTTCTAGGCTGCAGACAAGGTTTCAAATTGCCGGAGAAAAGTTTCCAGGCCAGAGAGGGATCCAATTAACAGTTGGCGGCAGTTCTAGCTGTTGAAACAGCAGAAAAAGAAGACAGTCATCCAGGCATTTTCGGCGAGCCCAAGCAGAGGAGAAAAGGCAAGGCAAATTTCCGGAAGCACCTTTGCTCGTAAGTTTTTCTTTTCGCCAAGGGAGAGTAACCTTTTGCCGCAGCTGAATGAGCCCACAGCCCGCTATGTTCCCGATGAGATGCAGCCGAGCCAAACTTTCCTGAAGATCTGAGACTAAAGAATTGCCATAGAACTTTTAGTGAAAGACTTTTGACTGAATGTGAGATACACAGCCTTTGTAAGTTCAAAACTTTTATATAATTCCTGTTATAGTTGATACTAGAAAGACTTTTAAGATATATGTTTAATATATATCTTAAATATAGTGTTAAGAAATGTCCATAAGAGAATCAATTGGCATGTTAGAGGTTGATATCAAATGTGTAAAGATAACTTAACACAGATTTAAGTAACCTCTTTACGAGTAAGCTTAGAGATTAATAAGTAAAAATTTGTAAACTGAGAGTAGGTAACCTTATGTGTTAAAGAAAGTATTTAATGTTGAAGAAAGAATGTTCTAATTTTTGCTAAAGAGTTTTTATAGATGGATAGAGAAAGCAATCTCCCTAACGTTAAAATTGTGTATATTTCATAGTAATGTAAATAATTGTCATTTGACTTTCTTGTTAAAAGAGTGCTGCCTGTTTGTTTATTTACAACTGCACTGTTTCTAAAATAAATCGGACTTGTTGAGCAGGAATCTAAGTGAGTTGGCCAAATTAAGAAAAAGAATAGACCACGACTGTTTGTGAAAGTTTTAATGTAGGAATTTGTGTTAGAGAACTTTATAAACACCTGGAATAGACAGGGCAGAAAGCGAATCCTTAGGAGAGCAGAGAAGGGAAGCCTGCTTCAAATGAGATTTGAAGCAGGCCTCCCTCTTTCTACCCTGTCTATTCCAGGTGTTTACAAAATTCCTTGTTCTTGTAAATTATCATATTATGGTCAGACTGGAAGATCTGCTAACATCCGCTAGAAGAACACAAAAATACATCAGCTGCCACAACTATGGTCAATCAGGTCTAGTAGACTATCTCTTAGATAACTTACACAGAATTAGATGGGAAAAACTGCCAAGCTCCATCACAACAAATACAAACTTGAACAATTCTTTTTAGAATCTGCAGCAAACTTAAAAAAAAAAAAAAAAAAAAAAAAAAAGCCTAATTTTAGTCTTCAAACCAATTGCAAGCCTGGACATAGTAATTCTTTTCACTAATGTTCCAAAAATAGAAACATACAATAAAAAGACAAGTATTCAATCCTTATCCCCAAAAAAAACAGCCAATAGGATGCATTTTGAATGTGCAAAAATTCTTTTTAATGCCAAGCAATGCTGAGAAAGTTCTGGCTATATTGTCTGAAGTGCCCTGGATATAGGAAATAGTAATGGCATTGCTGTAGTCTTGATGTTGAGAGGGATGTGAGGAGGTTAAAGGGACAGATAATTTGTAAATTTTTTTGGCATTTTACCATTGAACAGGAAGGTTTGGCGAATAAAAGTAGGTTCCACTGTAAGGGAAGCTTGTGTAGAACAGAGGTTTGAGACTCTGTTGACAAGGGTTTTGATGATCCTATATTGTTGAAAGGGGGGTGGGGATGTGGGAAAGTTTATATGTATCTTTCTGCAAACTGAGAAAGAAAGGGTACCCACTGGGCAGACATATAATTAGAGTATCTAAAAAAAGGCAAGTTGTTGGTTTGTTTGTTTGTTTTTTTTTTCTTTTTCAGTAGTGAACTGGATTCTTTGGGGCTGTTGAGGTGGAGGAAGAAAAAGTCTGATGTGTGTGAGCCATGTTGTCGAATAGAGAACACATCATCGATATATCTTAACAACCAAGTAGAGGGTTTGAGACTGGTAGTATCAATAACATTTTTTTCAAAATGCTCCATATAGAAATTGGCCAGAGGGGTGAGAGCATGGAAGCATCATCTATTTGTTTATATGATTTGCTCTTCCAAGAGAAGTAATCAGTGTGAATGGCAAAAATAAAAAGGTCAATGATGTTGGGGAGTATAAATTTAGAAAAATCAGTAAATTTAAAATGCTTTCTCCCCTGACATTATTCATCTTTTCAATAAACATATCAAAAACAAAAGAAAACACATTCAATTCCACAGTAATACACAAGGATGTGAATATCTGTAAGCTCATGTTCACTGTCACTCTTTTGAATAAAGAAAAAGTGAAAGAGACTGAAGAAAACATTGATTGATTTATCTAGGGAAGTATGTGATGACACTCTCTGCAAGGATAGAAAAATCAAATCTCTGTTATGGACTCAAGAAGTTAAAGAAGCAGTCATGAAGAAGAAGAAAGTGTATTGAAAGATGAGTACAGGGATTTAATCAATTGTATTATTTTGCTGTCTATTCCATAATGTTGTAGAATTTTCCAAAGAGCATCATTGCAGCTAGAATCAAAGTTTTCTTTCTGTAGATCAATAAAATTATGACATCTTACTTTATTATGTTCTATGTATTTTTCATCTGTGGAGTCAGTATATAAAACCTCCAACTCCAACTTCTCAATTTATGGTCCCTTTGATTCTGACTCCTTTCTTTATATATCAATATATGAAATAAATAATAAATATTCTAATTATTTAATTTGATTGATATCATTTGAAAGCACTCAACTTACAACACATTTCATCCCTGCCAACATGGATCATGAGGCTACTTTTCAGAACTGTCATCATCATCAAATTCCTGACATGTACCCTCAAGGGATGTACAGGATATTATGATAGTACTAAATGACAAACTTACATCATTACTATTTTCCTCCAAATCAATCTGTTAAGACTCTAGCATTATCAGATCTTATATTTCTGTCTTTTAAGGCATTTTTACTGTATCAATCCACTATATCTTGGTCTTCCTCTGGATCTTTTGTTTGCCAACCTGGCAGAGAACACTTGTTTTGCTAATCTTTCCTCTCCCATTCTGTTTAAGTGACCATACCACCTGAGATTAGCTTTGCTAACACATTCCTGGATGCTAACAATGTTCAATTCTTTCCTAATATCCTTATTTTTAATATGATATTGCTATTGATGCCATCTGTTCATGCCCGTAATCTTTCTCAGGACTCATATCTGTGGTCTCTAGTCTTTGGTTAAGTGTTTTATTTCTAGCTTTGCTGTCAGCTTCATAAGTTAAAATTGGTTTGAACACTGTCTTATATACAGCTGATTTAGTTTGACTAATTTCTCTCTTATTCCATATAAATGTATTCAGTTGACTTCCTGTCATACTGTCTTTGTTGATTCTGTTATCTATTTCCATATTTAATGTTACCCTCTTTACTAAAAATTGTGCCTAAGTAGCTGAAATGTTTTTCTTGTTCTATAGTTCTCCATTTACAATGCAGTTGATATTTTCAATGTTTCTGCCTATTTTGTCTGTCTTATTGCTAATTTTCATACCAAATTTCTTACAACAGTTATTCATTTTAGTCAAGGAATCTTGCAGACTTGTACTGGATTTAGTTAAAAGTATAACATCATCTGCACAAAGTAAAGAGCCGAGACATCTTCAATTTTGATATCAGGTTTAATACTGCTTTCCTTCATAATGTGATTCATATAGATACTGAATAACAGTATTGTCTCAGGATAACAGAATGAATAGTAACCTTGTTTGACACCAGATTTAACATCAGACCATCTTCCTGTACTTCCTTCAATTCTAATTGAATTACAACTCAAATAAAGACTAAGTATTGCTTGATATAATGTCCCATTGACACCATATAACTGTAGCATTTTGAACAGCTTTTCTCTTCGCATCTTGTCATATGCTTTTTTCAGATCTGCAAAACTTAAATACAGATTTTTGTTATATTCCCTCAATTTCCCAACTATTTGTCATAAAGTGAAAATCTGATCCTGACAGCGACTATTTGGCCTGAATCTAGCTTGTTCTTCACCAAGCTTCCTTTACACAATCCTTCCTAACCGTTTCTCAAGTATACTTACATGAATCTTACCAGGAACACTCAATCGGGAAATACCTCTGTAATTCTCACATTCAGTTTTATTTTCCTTTTTATATATGGGTACTATGAGAGCTCCACTCCAATCATCTGGAATTCGTCCTATGTCCAGGCTTTCTGAATTATGCAGTGCAGCATTGCAAGACTTTCATATCTCCATATATCAGCATTTCTGGTCGAATATCATCTACTCCCATTGCCTTTCTACATTTCAGGCTTTTGATGTCTTTTTCTACTTCAAGTATGGATATGTATTCCTGATTGCTTACCTGATGAGTGTTTCCCACTGTGTTGTAAGTGCTTGTTTCATTTAGCAATTTTTTGAAGTAATTACTCTATACATCATAGTAGACATCACTCTACTATGTCACCTTTATCATCTCTAATTCCTTTTACAGTACTCTTTCCTCCATTTTTGAGCATTTTCAACAATGTCCAGAATATTTTGCCACCTTCCTAATATTTATTTTCTATGTTCTTGCCAAAGTCTTTCCATGACTTTTGTTTAGCTAGTTTTACCCAGTGTTTAGCTTTCCAGAGCACGAGCAGACTTATTTTCCAGAAACTTTCAATATGCTTTCTTCTTTTCATTCACTTTCTCTTTAACTTCCTGTGCCCACCACGGAGTTCTGATTTTTTTACCCTTGCAGACAACCTCACCACATGCCTCTCTGGCTGAATGAATTGATGTTTTCTTCAGGGCTTTCCACTGAATCTCCAAGGTTTGGTTCCTGTTTTCAAAGTCTTTCATTTTTGCTTGAATAATGCTTGTGTATTTTAGTCTACAGTTCACATCTGAGAGCTTCACAACTTTTATTTACTTTAAAACTTTCTTACATGTTCTTCTTTTTCAATAAATTCAATTTTATCCTGTTTAAGAACCAAATAGTTTCTTGACTCTCTTCTCTATGTGAATTTATGCACATTTTTATGTTGGAATATTGTGTTAGTAATAACCAGTTCATGTTCTGAGGAGAAATCCAACAGGTATTTGCCATTATTATTAGCTTTGCTCTTTTTTTTCACAAAATTTGAAAATTTTGTGAAAATTTCCAGATTTTCACAAAATATTTTTGTATATCTGACAATAATTTCCTACTCTGCTATTTAGATCTCCAACTTTTCCTTTTTCATTGTATCAGTTGCTTTTTCTAAAGCATCAAAAAATTCGTCCACTTCTACCTTAGTAGAACCTTCTGTGGGACCATAGGCACAAATAAGTCTCATTGTCCAGTTCCCCATTCTCATATTTGCCCACGTTACTCTACTTGAGACTGCCTGCCATTCAAGAAGATTAGCTTCGTATTTAGTGTTGAATACTATAGCTACTCCTTCTTTTCCCTGATTGTTATTGCTTAAATATAACTTTTTGTATTTATTACTTAGAAAGATCTCACAAGTTTTGTCTTTTTTTTGTTTTTCAGTCACCCATATTATATCGATCTGGTACGGTACTTATCCAATTCTTCAGCCATCTTCATTTCTTTGCCATTCAGGCTTCTTATGTTGATAGTACTGATTTTGTTGGTTCTTGCCTCTCCTTTAAATGCTTTGTGGAGGTCTCCTCTCAGTTATACATCTTTAACCTGTAAATGGTGATTGGAGTGTGTTTCAGAATTTGTTCTAGTAGCTGACTTTTCTGTTCGCCCTGGTTTCCTGACAAAAACAACAGGGGCCTTGTTTAACTGGACAATGCCCTAGCCAGCTTGAAAATTCTGTCATGTTTTATCATCATTTTATTTGTGGTTTAAGCCAATAAGAATACAGTTTGGTCAGCTAAGTTCCAAATTGCCAGCCCATCCTCATTTGTTCAGTATACAGGTAGATACCAAACAGGGTGTACCATGAGAGGATTAGGTATTAGGTCAGAAGCTAATTGGTTCTCTGCATTCCTTTAAATGCTATGTAGAGATTTCATCTCAGTTATACAGCTTTAACCTGTTAAAATTTTCTGTTGTGATGTGCCTGGATGTCCTTTACTACCAATGTCTGAGTTTTATTGTTTTCATTAACAAATCTAACATTAATAGCAAAATAATTGACTCTGTGACATGTGCATGCATCCATTTTAATAAAGACAAAACATCTCTTCAGACTTTTTCAAAGTTCTTCTTTCTTACATTTGGCCTCTTCAATTATCAGTCTACTTATGCTTTCTCTTTCCAGAAAACTTGAAGTTGTCTAGCCATTTCTCAATTTATGCCTAAAAAGGCTGGTTGCAAAAAAAAAAAGCATAGAGGTATACTATTCTTCACTGCCATTTCAATTATGTAGTTTTTAAACCCTTCTGACATCATTGTTACAGTAACTTTGTCAGATGTAAAGAATCTTAGTAGTTGTGTTTACCCTCCAGTAGATTTCTGATCTTTCTTTTGCCCTGAAGTAGAGGGAATATTTTTATTGTTCTTTCTCATTCACAGCTTGTATTTAGGATGAAAATGCAAATGTGATACTCTTGTAGTTGCATTTTTATCAGAACCACAATAAAACTTCTAATTTTTGCATCACATGCTTTTTTTACAATCATCATCTTCTATAATACATTGACACACACACAATATTTACCATCTATTGTTATTGTAAAGTGTTCAAAAACAGCTGACTTTGTTGACACTTTTTTTTTTTTTTTTTTTTTTTTTTTTGCCATTGTGAATTTTTTCATGGAGTGCTTCTTTCACTAATATATATAAATTATTATAAAATATGTTTTATTTTGAAATTTGCAGAGAACTCGAAATTAAAATATAACTGAAAAAAATAGGTTAATCAAATTATTATCTCTGAAATAGGAAATTTTAACATATTTATATTACAATTTAAATTCATTAGAAGTCAGAGTCTGTACATTTTTGCTGACTCTGACTCCACAACACGGGTATTTATCTCCTGTTTTATGGAGTATAAATATATGGTCTATTCTACTCCAGTTCTTTCTAAATCCAGACTGGAAGTCTGAAAAATTTGAATTCCATTTTGGCTTCAATTCTTTAGAGCAAAATGTTTAAACATATTTTGCTTGCTGGCTAATGAGACTAATTGTCCTAAAATTATCACACTTTTTTTTTTTTTTTTTAGTGAGAATAAGAAAATAACTGTGTCAATCTTTTGTTCCGATTTCAGTGTTCCACATCTGCAGGCAAACTTTTTTTTATGTATCTTTATATAATTATTCATATCAGCCACTTGTGAAAATAATGTGCATCAACATAGATTCTGGGAGACCTAAGCTATTCTCTCTCTCTCTCTCTGTGTGTGTGTGTGTGTGTGTGTGTGTGTGTGTGTGTGTGTGTGTGTGTGTGTGTGTGTGTGTGTGTGTGTGTGTGTAATTTATATATTTTTTTATCATAAAACAGTCTGTAAAGTTCAGATAACTAACTTTTTTTAATTAACAGGAGAATACAGAGAAAGCTTTGACCATCAGTGAACGTATCCAAACCATTAGGAATCCAGAAATTATTCAGAATGAGATAAGACACTTTGAAAATCTTCTTAAAAGTCAAGAAGAAAAGTAATTATTTTTGATAAACTGTTGTTATTGTCATCTTTAGAATTAAGATTTGTTATAAACAAAATTTAATACTAACTTTTGATATGGTTAAATGACTATACACCTAAAATTACATAATGAAATAAAGAATTTAATGTTAACACTAATATTTTATGATGCAATACTCCACAGTTACATGGTAGTGCTCCAGAAGTAAGTTGACATTTGTCACTCAATGATTCATTAAACGAATGAGGGTCAGATAACTGAAAAAAACTCTTTTGTCTGTAGGATTATGTGTATGTGTATATTGGCTGGTGTTAAGTTTTAATGGAATGAAAATAGCATGGTGAAAGAATTAAATACAGTTTAATGGCGCCAGTAGTTTGTTTCTCTCTCATAGAGGCAGAAAAGTGAAAGATATTAAGCTGGAAGCCTGAAGTGGGCACCTGCAGGCAGCCTTGACTGTTAAACAGGAAGTCTAAGAATTAGTATCCCAAATCTTGGGAAATCTCACACAACCAAGATTTGGTTGGGTTTTTTTAAATCTACTGCTGATTCAAAAAAAAAAAAAAAAGTCTTGCATGTTTATATTTGCTGCAGTTAATCATAGTTTTTTTTTTTCCTTCTTCTGCATTTCATTCTTATATGGAAAACTAGATCATAATGGGAAAAATAGTGAAAATTTATGCATAAGAAGAATGACTAAATTATATAACTGTGTTAATGATATGCTTGTGCTTAATCATGGAGGTTATTATAATGAAAGAATGATTGTGTATGCATCCACTTCAGACATCAAATTATACTTTGTACAGAGTACGGAAGAAAGTGTCTGAAAAGATCCTGATGGTGACTTATTTAATTCTGCACACAAATACCAGACATGTAACAAAAGGGTAGAGTTTGTGGGTTTGGTAAATATGTTGGATCTCAGATTGTAGACATTAGTGAGACCTGGCTCTCAGACACAGATGTACTAATTGGTATTGAGTGTAAAGGATATAGTATTTTTAGGAAGGATAAACAAGAGAGGGGGGGTGCTATCAGTAGCACCCCTCTCTCCCCATCGATACTGTATTATTTGAATTCACTTTAGAGTAGAAAGTTGTGAATGCAATACTAGTAACACTTTTCCATGTAGTACCGAATTTTAAGCCATATGGTGTGAGGTGATGTCTGACAAGATCAAATACCTAGTGGGTTATTGTTACAGACCTAGTGAATTGG
The DNA here is from genome assembly GCF_054136105.1 of Typopeltis vanoorti. Lineage (NCBI taxonomy): Eukaryota > Metazoa > Arthropoda > Arachnida > Uropygi > Thelyphonidae > Typopeltis > Typopeltis vanoorti. Next base: position 89,163,590 of record NC_143557.1, on the reverse strand, counting down.
TTGCTGGTGATGACGAAATGCATGACCAAATTAACCTGAACGATGCCAGACAAGTGATAATCATGGGTGACTTTAATTATTCGAGCATTGATTAGATAGCAAAATCTCAGGAGAAGAATGAAATTGAATTCTGCAAATGCAGACTGTTCTGCATCTGGTTTGTGATAGTGATCATGTTGGACTGACCTGTGAAGTGGCTAAGCGTAGGTTTTCATATCTTCAGTTTGACCTTAATCCAGAGGAAATGCAATGATCATCATCATCAAATTCCTGACATGTACCCTCAAGGGGTGTACAGGATATGATAGTACTACATGAAAAATTTATATCATTACTAAAATTTTCCTCCAAATCAGTCTGTTACTTGTCAAGACTCCAACATTATCAGATCTTATATTTCTATCGTCTAAGGCACTTTGTACCGTATCAATCCACCTATATCTTGGTCTTCCTCTGGGTCATTTTCCTGCCAACCTGGCTGAGAAAACTTGTTTTGCTAATACCTTTAATTTGCAGAATTGCACTTCAGGAAGTGAAAGCATTAAGAGAACTGGTAATAAAGGGAAAAAGTTTAGGGGATACATTATATCAGTTGTGAAAGTTGTTAAAAGAATGTTTACATTGAAAATGATAATAACAAGTCTGAATATCAATGCAGTTGTGCTATTGTATAAATCATTGATGAGGCCATATTTGAAGATAAAAGTCAAATGTTAGGAGGTAAAGAAATGCTGATGATTATCCAAAAGTAAATAATTAAGGTTTTATCAGAACTGGGAGATGTTGCATATGCAGAGAGATTGTGGGAGTATAGTTTGCAGAGCTAGGGTAATATCAGGAGAGAGAGAGATGATATAATTGGTGAGAGCAAGTTATCATATAGATCTAAGGGTGTTTAACAAGAACAAGAGATCATCCCTGGAAACCTTACCATTGTGGATAGTGATGTACAAAATTGAAAGCGTTCTCATTGAGGTATGTAGTCTGCAGAATAGAAAGACTCCTGTAGTGAACTTAATGACTCCATGGAGGTCTAAAAATACTGATACACATTTCAGTCCTTTTTTTTTAATATGATTATTAAGAGTAACCTCCAAAGAGTCAGGGACTCAACAAGGAAGGCCACATATCACCTGCACCAACTGTCATATCTTTTCTTCAATTCATTCACACCATATGTACTTACTACCTCCACATGTGAATGTCCCATTCCTCACTCTATGAGAGAAAATATAGTTCTCATCCTCTTCTTCACTATTCATTCTCAAGTTTCATGGATGCCTTCTTATTCTCTTTCTACCCTCCATAAAATAAAAAAAATTCCATCTGCTGGTATCCTGTATGACCATTCAGAAGTTTGTAAGTTTCAATCATATCTTGCCCTCTTTCTTTTGTTTGCTAGTGTCTCCAGTCCACAAATTCTCAGTCAGTCTTCATGCTCTGTATTCCACAATCTTGATATCATTTTTAACACTCTCCTTTGCACTCTATCCACTGTATCAGAATCACTACACTAGATCCATACACACAATAGTCCAAGAGAGGTCTTATATCAAGGCCTTTTAAAGAGGCAAAATGTCTTCTTTATCCTTAAATGTCAAGGTTCATATCAGCACTGCAATTATCCTCTAAGTTATATTTACAGTCTTTACTATATGGTCCTTGCATTTTAACTTCCTATCTGCTAAACACTCCAAGATCCCTAGCCTGATTAGTTTCTTCTGACATAATCCCACCAATATAAAGACATTGGATATCTCATTACAGAAAATTGCATGACTGTACTAACATTGAAGTTACAGTCATTTTTACATGCTCATAATTCTCACATGGTCAAATCATTCTGCAAATACTGCATATCAGCTTCATATTCCTAATTAACCTGCCTATCTTTGTGTCATGAACAAATAGCTCTATGTCTCCTGTCAAATCCTTTCTTGTGTGACACCACTGGTTTTCTTAAATCTTGCAGATTCACATCCACAGTATATCACTTTATATCTGTCAGTTATCCATCCTCTTATCCATGCTAATATTTTATAACCTAATCCCATAATCTCCTATTTATACAATGGTCTTCCATTTTGTAGCATGTCAAATGGCAAAATCCGAAGGTATCATGGTGTATCCCTTCTTCTTGTCTATCTTGGCAGTTATGAAATTAACATTATTATGAAATGTGAACAAGTTGTTCAAACATAATCTTCCATTGCAAACTATAGATTCTCTTTTAACTTGTTTCTGTATGTGAGCCTTTACCAAGTTTTCCAAAATCTTAATTACCACTCCAGATATACTGATAGGCCAATAGTTGTGGTTTCAGCAATACTTGTGCCATAAGGGTTCACAAAACAAGACGATAACTCAAGGAAAAGAGTGAATAATATATTTAATAGCTTATATTTAAACCTGAAAATTATATCTCATTATCAGACAGTTGAATGATGACTTGTAATTTTTAGGTTGAAATGTATTGCTATTAAATACATTATTCACTCATTTCCTTGTGCTATCATGTTAATTTGTGAAAAGGTCAATAGTTTGATACAACATTCTTTGTACCACCCTTGTGCAATGGGATTATCATACATTCCTTTCACTCTTATTGAATCTTTCCTGTTCTGAGGCCCAAATTATGTAGTTGGATGAAAAACTAATCTTTTAACATCCATGTTGATATCCCATTAGTCCCAATACCCAAATTCTTATTCAGTTTGTTCAGAAGCTCTAGTACCTCTTCCTCATATGCCCAAATTCCTTCATTTAGTGAAGAGGTAGCAGTGAGCTCAATGTTGCATATACCAAGTTGGTAACTTTTTGCAAAATGGGCACTCATTAATTGAACAATCTTTTCTGCATCTGTTGCATGCAGACCTGCAGACCATCAGAGTTATATAATTTCATGCTTATTCTTTCTTTTACTTGCAGCATAGTGATAGAATTCTTTTTTCTTTTTTTTTAAACTTGCAGAGCCAGTTTCTTTTCATACTTAGACTTAACTTCCCCATACAACAGTTGACATAGAAATTAGACTTAGAAATTTGCTGAAATAAAGTGTACTTAAATAATTCAAATACTTGGAAAGAGATAGTTTACTGTTTACTATCATTTTTAAAAATAATTCTTTTTTTCTTCAGCAGTGGGACAAAAGAAGAAGTAACAGCAAAATATTTAGAAATAACAATGATGTATAGAAGAATTAGCAGTGACATATCAAATCTCCAAAGAATTGTCCAGGTGAATAAGAATTACTGATGTTACTCCAACGTATTGAATATTTTAGCTATTAACAGTATGAATGAACAAATGTGCTGTTTTTGCATATCAATTGTAGTAAATTCAGTGATTTTGCATAATACTTATGAATAGTGATATTTTAGGAAATATTTCTGTCAGATTATTAATATTTTAATATCTGAAACTAACTAGATCATCATGACAGGAATGGCAAGAATATTTGCGTGACTTTAGCTGTAATATGCAAATATGATAATAATATATGTCATTGAGCATGGTTATGTATCTGGCAAACTTGTGGAAACATATGCTTTTGTTTCAGACTTATAGACAGTATTTCAGGAAGGAAAACAGAAAGTTTTCCTTTCTCAGATACACAAAAACCAGGGGCAGGTACAAATGGGTTGCGTTTGTTGCTTTGGTGAATATATTATTGTCATTAGTGGAACCTATCTATCAAATTCGGATGTCGTATTGAACATAAAGGGTATAGTGTTTTCAAGAAGGACAGAACAAACAGGTGAGGTGTGTATGTGGGGGGGGGGATACCAATATCTGAAGATTTTGAGTCTAATTAGAGTAGAAATGCATGAAAGCAATAATAGTCATAATATTACATGTAGTAGTGAATTTGAGGCTAACAGGATGAAATAGATACTGGGATGTTGTTAGAGACCAACAGTAATGGCTGTTCAGGATAAAGAAATGCAGTACCAAATTATCCTAATGGTTAGTAGGCAATAATCATTATGAGTAACTTAAATTATCTGAACATTGATTAGCAGTTGAGAAAACTCATGATACAGCTTTCTCAAGCAACAAATGGAAGAAGAAAGAACTCAAGGTCAAAGAATGTTATATTTGATCATAGCATCAGTGCTGAGACAAACAGCACTGAGAAAGGATTAAAAATGCTATTAATCCTATCCCTTATTCTTAACCTCCCACTGGGCATACCACATCATGCATAAAAAATATCTACCCAGTTTAAAATTTCTGTTGAAAATTTAATTGTTAATAATACAGATATCTTAGCCAGCATGGACATCACCAACATTCCTTTAAATGACACCTTATCACTTTTAAGAAAAGCTTTTCCTCCTGCTATCACAGATCTCTTTTCATTTGCAATCCATTAAGGGATATTTTGCTTGGAAGAATAAAACTTATCAACAAGTACCTCTATGGGTTCCTTTCCTCATCCCCTCACTGATTTTTTTATGGAAGATTTTGGAAAACAGCTCTTGACTCAGCTTCTCTGAAGCCTTCTAAAAATATGTCAGTGATATGTTCTCTGTTTGGCCTCATGGTCCAAACACATTAGACTCTTTCCTCTGTCACCTCAGTAGTCTAGCTTTCCTAGATACTTTGGTCTATCACCCCCCCCCCCCTTCTCAGTAATATGGTATAATTAAAACACTAGCCAATAGACCAATAACTTTATCAGAACTGAATTCAATCATATACACCACACCTTCCTATCTAAGGGCTACAGTTCTCACATAATAAAAAAGAATAATAATCCTCTGATTGCACAACCTTCTCTTCAGAAGAATTTTGGTAATGCTATCACCATCCCCTACATTCAAGACATGTTAGAAAAAATAGCCAGAATCTTAATGAAATACAGCTTTCAAGTCCCACTTGAAACTAACTATCCTTATACATGCCACTAAGGACAAAGTCCCTCCCCTCTCGATTCCTGGTGTATATGGAGGTCCCTTTTTAGAATGTGCAGCTGCTCTCAAAAAAAAAAAAAAAAAAAAATCAGCCTAGGCTTAATAAATATGGTTACATAAAACTCCCTAAAATATGGGATGCTACTACTTTGAGATCCCAGTTTACATCCAAGGCCACCAATAGGTGCCCACAAAGTGTGCCCCACATAGTTAGGATTTGAATCTCATCACATGTTTTGCTTAGTTTTGTGTTGTCTTTGTGTGTGTGTGTGGTACAAGTCTCATATTGTACTCCCTGAAGATGTCTCTGTGACTGACATGAAATATTGAAAGAATTAAATAGTATTTTTAATTCTTTCTCAGTGCTGTTTTAATTCATGTGATGGTTTTACCACAAGATGGTCACATCATTCATGCCATACTGACCCTGGTAAATAGCAAGCTACATGGATGTTCCAGTTAGGACAGGCTATGAGCTGAACTACAAAGCTAAAATTATGAAAACTCAGAGGAATAATATCTAGTCCCATGGTATCAGTTACTGAAGGTGAAAGATATCAATATTTGAAAAGGTGCTTCAATGAGTCAGAACATGTCCTTAGGGTTCAAAGAAAGGATAGTGCAGAGTGAATAACTTGAGATATGGGTTAGAGGATTAATGAAGTATATAGTGCTTGTCAGAAACATTAACAAGTTGTACAGAAAGCTAAACTAGATTGTGAAATGTACAGACCAAATGGTTATCCAAAAGATTTTTATCATTATGCTACAAGTAAAAGAAAGAATGAATGTGGAAGAATAACTTTATGGAATGTAGATGGTACCCTTGTGTCAGAAGCTGATGTCATTGTTCAAATAATGGGTGCTCACTTCACTAAGATCCATCAACTACAACATTGGATGAAGAGAATAGAGGCGGTGCTTGAGCTTCAAGGGCTATTCCATGACCTAGATAAGAATTGGACAATAGGGTTAGATGGGATATCAGCACATACACTAAAGGAATATTTATCCGAATTGACTAGATCCTTGACATATTTTTATAAATTGAGTCTCAGCTCATGAAAGATACCACATCAATGGGATGGGTGATGTAAAAACTTGTTGTTTTAAGGATACTTGCGACATAAGACTGAATGATATAATCACGTAATCACAAGAAAGATATTTATTTAACCAAATATTTCGGTCTGGAAATAGCAGACCATCGTCGGTGGTATTACAAGAACAGTTTAAAAAATATACAAGCTAGAATACTAACAATAGATCGTTGAAATTAGAACATGCCGCGTGATGTTATATCACTAAGTATGAAACGAAATATTTTGAAGTAGAAACATGATTGAATTTGCTATTTAAAAAAAAAAAAAAAAAAAAAAAAAAAAATTAATGGGTAATCTTGATTAGGCTTTCCCAGATTTTTGATATAGATATGCAGTCATTACGATTCAGGTTGGGATGATGGAGCAAGGCCTCCACGCTTTCCTTGAACAAACGTTCGAACCTATAACGGGATCTATGTAAGAGGCGCGTTTTGGACCAAAGGATGCTGTGGTCAGTTTCAATCCCGTGTTGAGCCAAACCAGACTTTTCAGGTTTATTGTGAAGAATGGATGATTGATGTTCTTGGATTCTTTTTTCAAGAGAACGTCCAGTCTGTCCAAAGTAAGAGAGATCACAGTTGCAAGGAATTTGATAAACTCCAGGAAGAGATAAAGTTGAGCGTTTGTCTTTAGGAGAAGGAAATTGAGAATATTTACCGGAACACAAGTTTATCTCTAATCCGTAATCAACTTAAAGCTGCTAAACGTGATCTTGCTATTCACAGTCATCAGACTTCTGATTTACGCACCTATATATCCACAAATTTGGATCCACATCTTTCTCACATAGTTCTAAATGTAGCTAAACGTTCTACTCAACGTGCTTATAATAAACTAAGTCAACATCTTAACCGTAAATATGAGGCTCTTTCGTCTAAACAATCCAAGCCATTCATAACTCCAGATAATTGGATTGTAAATATATCCGGACGTCCTTTGACTAAAAGCGAAACCCTCATCCTTTCAAAAGGACATGATTTTTCTATTGTTCCAAATAAAATACCATATCTAGATTTCCTAGTTAACATTGAAAGGAATCTTAATCATCTAACCAGCGATAAAGCTAATGCTCTTCGCCTAGAAGTCGCTTCTTCTCTACTTAAGGCTAAACTTCCTCCTTCTAACATATCTCCTTCTGAAATGAAATCTTTACAGTCCTTGAGAAAAAATAATCACCTCATTATCACTAAAGCTGACAAGGGAAAAGCAACAGTAGTTATGGACTCAGTAAATTACAGAAGAAAACTTTCTCTTTTGCTTCGAGATCGCTCCACATATCAAGAAATTGATTATAATCCAACCAACAGACAACTAAAGAAATTAAATTCTCTCCTTGATGAAGTCATCAGTTTGGATAAAGACACAATTGAAAGACTTAAAACTCATTTTGCAAGACCTCCTAGATTTTATGGCCTTCCAAAAATCCATAAGATTGACTATCCTCTTCGTCCAATAGTAGATTGCATTGATTCTCCTACTTACCGTATAGCCAAATATCTAGCTAAATTACTGAAATCTTACATTGGCAACTCGAGTTCTTTTTTAAAAAACTCCTCAGATTTCTTAGAAAAATTAAAAGATGTCTCATTACAACCTACAGATCTTATGGTTAGTTTTGATATAGAATCTTTATACACCAATGTACCTCTTAAGGAAACTTTAAAACTACTTGCTGACATCTTTCCTCAAGATATTATAAAACTATTCGATTTCGTTATACATTCTGGTTATTTCATATGTCAAAACAAATTTTATAGCCAAGTAGAAGGAACAGCCATGGGAAGTCCTCTTTCTCCAGCTTTAGCCAACTTTTATTTGGAACATTTAGAAAAAGTCCTCTTCACATCTAGTTTCCCTCTACCATCTTTTTGGGTAAGATATATAGATGACATATTTGCTATTTGGCCTCACAGTAAAAACACTTTATCTTCCTTTTTAAACAGTATTAATTCCTTACATCATCGCATAAAGTTTACTATGGAATTAGAAGAAAACAACCAGTTATCTTTTTTAGACGTTCTCCTCATCCGATCATCTTCAAATATTCTTACAACTACAGTATACAGGAAACCAACATTCACAGGTCGTTATATTCTGAAAGAATCAGCCCATCATCCATGTCATAAAACAGGAATTATAAAATGTCTCATCAAAAGAGCCAAAACTAATTGTTCTACTTTTGATTATCTACAGAAAGAACTTTCTACTATCCAGCAACACATGAAACTCAATGGCTTTTCTGAAAAAAGTATTCAACGTCTTCTTACATCTTATAATCCTCCACAAAACAACAAAGATTCAATACGTCGAGTACCTATTCCTTATATCTCCGGTATTTCAGAACCTATCGCAAGAATTTTGAAGAAATATGATTTAACAGCTACGTATTCTCCTATTAACAAATTGTCTTCTCAATTTCCTTCTCCTAAAGACAAACGCTCAACTTTATCTCTTCCTGGAGTTTATCAAATTCCTTGCAACTGTGATCTCTCTTACTTTGGACAGACTGGACGTTCTCTTGAAAAAAGAATCCAAGAACATCAATCATCCATTCTTCACAATAAACCTGAAAAGTCTGGTTTGGCTCAACACGGGATTGAAACTGACCACAGCATCCTTTGGTCCAAAACGCGCCTCTTACATAGATCCCGTTATAGGTTCGAACGTTTGTTCAAGGAAAGCGTGGAGGCCTTGCTCCATCATCCCAACCTGAATCGTAATGACTGCATATCTATATCAAAAATCTGGGAAAGCCTAATCAAGATTACCCATTAATTTTTTTTTTTTTTTTTTTTTTTTTTTTTAATAGCAAATTCAATCATGTTTCTACTTCAAAATATTTCGTTTCATACTTAGTGATATAACATCACGCGGCATGTTCTAATTTCAACGATCTATTGTTAGTATTCTAGCTTGTATATTTTTTAAACTGTTCTTGTAATACCACCGACGATGGTCTGCTATTTCCAGACCGAAATATTTGGTTAAATAAATATCTTTCTTGTGATTACGTGATTATATCATTCGATGTAAAAACTGTTGTGTCTTACTAGCAACATCAGTATCTCTGGAGGATGGTGATGATTTTACAAACACTGTAAGAACTTGTGTATGAAAATGGGTTGAAAGACAAGCTATACTTTAAAGGAATACCTTGGGTTTATTAAAAGATGGGCACGTTTTAGCTATCTTCTCATATTTTATAATGTCATGGTTCAATTGTATAAAGGGAATAGATATACTGCAATACTGTTGGACTTTGCTAAGGTATTTGACAGAATACAACATGAAAGAATATTGCATAATTTTGAAGATATAGAATTGGAAGTGAGTGGTAGACATGTATCAGAAAATTTTATATGGTCGGTGAGAATATGCAAGATTTAATGTGACCTGTGGTTGTACCCCAGGATCTGTCCTTGGACTATTGTTATTGCTGGATATCAGTAGCATTGGCATGCTACTGATTTGTTTGTTGTTATGTTCCATCGAGTCATTTTAGACGCCTTTCAGCAAGCATCATCATCTTCTCCAGACTCATTTGCTTGAATAATATGTCCAGAGTATGATAATTTTTGCTTGATGATCATAGCTTCGAGGGAGAAATCTGGCTTTATTCTGTCTATCACTGATTTATTGGTTTGCTTTGCAGTCCATGGTATTCTTAGTAAGTGTCTCCAAACCCATAATTCAAATGCATCTATCTTCCTTCTTCTTCTTTCACTCTTTCTCAGAGTCCAACTTTCACATCCATACAGTAACCACAGGGAATACCATTGCTTTCACAATTCTGATTTTTGTTGTGAGGCTAATATCTTTATCTTTAAAGATCTTGCTTAAATTTGTCATTGCTCTTTCTTTCTGAGTAATAATAATCTTCTTCTAACTTCTTCAGTACAATACCCATCTTTATCAATTCGGGATCCTAGGAGCACAAAATTGTTAACTACCGTATATTTTCGTGTATAATGTGAACTAGAAATTTTGTTTGAAAGCTAGCCCTAAAATGCCATGTCCACGTATAATGCGATCTGTTAATCTTGTTCCCTAACAATATAAATAAAACAGTACAAATTAACAAAAGAAATATTTATTTTAAAACAAAATGTCAAAATACAATACGAATTAATGAAAGAAATATTTATTTTAAAGCAAAATGTCAAAATCAATACGAATTAATGAAAGAAATATTTATTTTAAAACAAAATGTCGAAATCCTTTAAATTCTTCTTCATCTTTTGAGTCATTAGACATTTCATTTATAAATTCATCTGTAGGCATTACGTCATCAGTGTAGCAGTTGTCGTCATCGTCATCATGCTCTCCATTTTGTTGTGCTTCATCCTTGCTTTCTTATATGACATCATCTTCAGATCCATTTTCAGGCTAGGTTTATTTAACAAATAATATTTAAAATAAACCATGGTTAAACCGATATAACTGTGCTAATATCCCGCCAAGGGGACGGGATATTAGCACTACTTACATTACTGGCTTTATGTGCAGATACGGTGTGTGCTCAGTTGCCAAATGCAAGTGGGTCAAGTAGATTTGGTTGCATAGGCATTAGGTAGTATATATTGTGTGTACAAGTCTAATAAGATGTTATATTTTTTAAGATCCGCATATAATGAGAACCCCTAAATTTTTCGCATTATATGCGATAATATACGGTACTTCCATTTTCTTCCCATCTACTTCAAAATCATTAAGTTCACATGTTGTCTTTTTGAGGTTAAGTTTAAGGCCATATTTACCACTTTCTTCTTTAATTTTCATGTTATTGATATCCAGTACTTAGAGAATGATTTGAATAGGCTGGAAATGTGCCAAATGATAATGCTGTCGACTCAGTGTTATTTAAGTGTAAAGTTATGCACTTTGGTGTGATAAGATTTCCCATGACGTATTACATTGGTGGAATTATGTTATGAGAAACTGATGTATCTAGGGATCTTTGAGTAATAGTGGATAGGAAGTTAAAGTTCAATGGGCACGTTGCAAAAATTGCAGATACAACACAGAGGATAATTTCAAAGTAGATAAGGAAATCATTCTTGCCTCTTTTTAAGGCCTTGATCACAACTGCAGATTATTGTGCATAGATTTGGCCTCCTGGGATGTATCCTATCAGATACCTAATCTGAGTCCAGCATTATCATAAAATAAGAACAAATTGCTCAGATATAACCTCCTTTTAATAAACCCATACTGTTTCTTGCCAAGCATGGCCTGTTTTTCAACCCATTTCTGTATGCAGTTCTTACCTATGTCTCTAAAGTCTTTACAATCACTACAAAGATAGTGATAGGTTTAGTAGTTGGACACATCAGTCTTTGCATTTGCATCACCCTTGTACAGTGGGATTATCATACGTTAATTCTTTCCATTCCTGCAAGATCTTTCCTAAGCTGAGACTCACTATATTAGCATATCAAGGGCATAGCTAGTTTGGTTGAACATAGGCATCATGAGTATGCAGTTTTCCAAGCCATTCTGGCAAGTGGCCATCCTGTGTGAACTGATTCATTATTCTGGGTTGCTCTTTTGTTAGTGCTAACAAGCAAGTTTGGCAGTTTTGTGATGGCTGACCACAAGGAACTGAGAGTGTGTGTGTGGGAAATTTTGTTTTCTTTTGTGTAAAACTGTAGTTGAAACTATTGTTATGCTTTGGCAATCCTTTAAGGACGACACTTTAGGTAAAACACAGATCTATAAGTGTTTTTCCCTCTTCAAAAATGGGGACATGTCAGTTGAAGACCAACCACGATATGGCTGACCTTTGACAAGCAGAAATGATGAAAACATTGAAAAAGGTTTTAATCAATAATGCCAACAGTTTTAGTACACAACAAAGTATTCACCTGAGCAACAAACTCGATGACTTTGTTTCTTTTTTTGTACTAGTTTACTTATCTATTGGCATTTGTGTATACTTACATCTGCATGCTTGGCTGTGTTTGGCAATTTTTGTTTTTCATTCCCAGACTCACTCAAAAAGTCTGAACCGAAAGTATTTTTTACCACTTCACTAGATTCACATTAGTATCACATCTGCACACCCTAGCAGAACTTGGACATACATTCTCAGCATTCCTCCCAAGATGATCTAGTTCTCCTGGCTCACTATATTAAGTCTTACTCCAATAAATATTTTCTCCAGACACCTAATGACAAATTCATTCAAGTGCATGCCATTCCTTTTTCTGCCATCAAACTCACTCTGCACATCAAAGGACTCACATCCATTTCTTCTATATAGTCTGCTTATTGAATCATTTACTGTTGTTGTATGATAGGGTTTTTTGCATCTCTAACATCCAGATCATCCTATTTGTCCTTTGTAATATATATGCCACATGAACAGTAGATTTTGTAGTAAACACCTTGTTTCTGATTCATAAATCTAGAAGAGGAACTGCTTCCAAATGGAAAATGAAGCCTTTCTGTTTCAATAGTGAATATGATTTTGTGATGACAGCCATTAATAAAATTCCAGAAGTTATGCAGTTCTTTCAAACTTTTGCCAAAGCAATAAATATATTGTTCATGTAATGCCACCATATCTGCTAGCATGATTAGCTGAATGGATAACATCTCTTTTTTCCAACCAAGATTCCAAAACATCCATGTCCACTGTGGACATGGATTTTTTGAATTGCAGTCACAGAATCACAGTGGGATTCAAACAAAGTTTCATTTTGTATGATATTAGAAATCACTTATCCAGTCTTCAGTATATCTGATTTGTAGTGCACTACAACAACCTGTAAGATATTCAAAACACAGAACTTCACTTATAATAGATGTGCTAGGCATATTAATTGCTCTTAGCTTATAACAAAGCAGTTGCAGTCCATATATGGCAGCCATTTCTGTTTTGGTTGTATGATAGGCTCATCTGGATTTGTGTTTTCTGTTTCCTTTTCTTTTTTGCATCTCTAACATCCAGATCATCCTGTCTGTTCTATGTAACATATATTCCACATAACAGTAGATTTTGTAAACACCTGGTTTCTGAAGAGGAAGAGTAGTTTAAGAGGATATAAAAATCTTTAGATTTTGCATAGTTGAGCATTTTAGAAATTTTGTCCATAAGGAAAGAAACTGGAAATGCCCATATATTGAGCATAACTGCTTTCTCAAAAAATTCAAAGAAGGATATGCTAAGCACACCTTGCGCAGTGGAATAAAATTAAAGATATCATCTTACACCAAATGTGGTCATCATTCTTCAAAAATCTCATGCATGTAGATCATGGATATAATGTGCATTATATGTAGAAACTCAGTAGTTCCAACTAAGAAAGCATTTTACACATTTCAACATTTTTTGCACTACATTCTAACTCACAAATAATTTCAACTTTTTTTTCCAAACAGAGAGATATTTTCTTTTAATAGACATATTTCTGACAGAAGGGTTCATTTTAAACTGATTTTACAGTCTTTGTGGCAGTGTTTAAGTAAAGTGAAGGAGGAAGGCTCGACACTGGAGAGGTAGTGGAGTGATATTCCCAAGGACTAAATTAGGTTATAAACCAGCTCATAATCTGATACAAGTGGTATCAGATTACTAATTTACTCGTTTCATTTTTGTCTGTTCAAGAATTGGGTATTCTAAGAACTATCTGTGTAGTATGCTAATTATAAAAGTGGGAAATTGTATGGAAATATGCATGAATTAAAATCATTATGTTGTTTTTTTTTCTCATTACAGCTGTGATCTTGTTATTTTTATGCTTGTTACAACAAAATGCATCTGTACTAAATTATTGGTATTTTGATGCAATTAGGATGCTTCAGAAGATTAAAATGTATGAACTGATCATATCAGAGACTGGACAAATAGCAGACCAGCTTGGAAAAAAGTTGTTGGTCAGAAACTAATCATGAATTCTGAATTGTTCATAATAATGCTTATCAGTGTAACCAAAACCAAGAGGAAAAATACATTTATTTAACACTAATATTTCACTGGTTTTCTAACTTCTTAAAAGACTCTTCCACTTATCAGATCACAGGATGTAGAATCGTGGGATTCTACAAAATCCTAAAAGAAAAAAGTGTACAAATTATTTTTTAAAAAAAAGTTACATCCTGGCCTAAAGAAATTATCAAAGAACTTAAAGCTTATTATGTCAAACTACCCCAGATATATGGGGTCCCTAAAAGTCACAAACCCACAAACTAGTCTCCACATTATCCCATGGTATTATTACACCAGATCATAGAGATCAAATTCATGTATTTTATACAGCACCTTTTCTGGGTTGTTATAAAGTTCACATTTAGAAATATTCATATAAATTAGTAAATGTATCCTCGATGTTACAGATTTTGCAGATGGGGAAAAGTTTTATACCATTACTAAATTTGATTGGTTTTGTGTGGCCAGTTTTGAGGCAAGAGATCATGGTATTGGCATAGCAATTAAACTTGGAGTTGATGGGAGCTACCATCAACTAGAAAAAACTAGTTTATCTGCTAAATACCAGTGGTGAGTCATGTCCTGGAGAATCATTCTTTTTATGTTTTCTTTTTGAGTAGTTTTAAAAAGATCAAAATCTGTGGTATCACTTGATGTTGCAGCCATTTTTGCTACTTCATCTGCAGTTTCATTTCCCTTTAGTCCCACATGGGATGGAACCCATTGGAAAATTATTTCAGAATCCGTATGTAGTATGTTTATGTTTTTTGCTGTGTCTCTAAGTATTTCTTGATGGCTAGTGTAGCAGTTCTTAATAGCTTGAAGGGCTGCTAAGGAATCTGTGAAAAATATAAATTCCTTTGGGTTTCGTTTATCCAAATGTTGCAATGCTGTGTTAATGGCTATTAATTCTGCATGGTATGAGTTGCATGCTATACTTGGTTATTTTTAGTTCTATATTTTGAGAGTCATAGATGAGTATGCCACTCCCAGAATTGTTATCTGTGTAAATTTTTATTGAGTCATGTCCATATTTCATTATTTTTGAAAGAACTAATGATCTCAAGATTTCAGGGTTTTCTAGGATTTTTTCTCATGTTTCCCTATTTCAAAATTAATAACTATATTTTTCCTGTCTTGATTTGGAGGAAATGGTGGGTAGTTGGCTATTTTATTTGGACAGTCCAAGGGAATTTCATGTTCCATGATTTCATGCATTGTTGATTTTTTCTTTATTCTGTTTGTTGGTTGCCACTTTTTAAAAAGTTCACTTGCACTATGATGTGCAAGGTTGGTTCTTTTTTCTACAAATTTAGTAAGATGTTCTTGCCACCTTATTTTTAAAGGAACAAGGTTGGATTCAAATTCCGCTGTTTTTCCAGGAGTTGTATTCCTTAGTCCACATATGATTCTAACTGCATTTTTCTGAAATTTTATAAGCGTGTCTAAACTGGTTTGTGGTGTTCGCATCCAGATGGGCAAAGCATATTCCATTATAGGTCAGATATGGGTCAGACATGTCAAACTACCCCAGATATATTAGATCCCTAAATTCACAAACTAGTTTCCACTAGCAGGGTCGACTCTACTGATGGTGCAACACATGCATTTGCACGGAGTGGCAAAATTGACCTAAACTATATGAAAAATAAATCATAAAAAAAGTCATTTATTCCTTTTTTGTTGAAACCAGACTTCAAGATATCGTTAGTTAAATTTTTACATAATAAAACTTCATTGTACTGTATATTTTTTAAAAATCATAATCATTTAAAATAGTGTAGTGTAGTGTCATGTTGCATTTAATGTTGCACTGTCAGTGTTAATATCAGACGATGTGACAATAGCAGAACACCTATCTTGCATTTATGTCCGATTCCATTGTTGGCCGTGAGTTGACCTTGACCAGGTTAAAATACATGCATATTTATCAAAATTGCATAATGAAAGTACAGTAACATATTCTTAATGAATATAGAATTACAAGATTAAATTATATATAAAATTTATATAATAATTCCACTACAAGTGTTCAGGATTCTTTAGCTAAATTGAATAATAAATTTAACAAGTTTAGTATGAGTATTTGGTATGGGTTTGTAATTGTCATGATTTCCAGCTTTGGAAATTGTGATAAACTCAGGAGAATATTATCTTTAGCCCAGTGTTATCAGTTACTGAATGGGAAGGGTATCAGCAATATGTGGGAAGCTTTTAAAAGGTTCCCACATATTGCTGATACCCATTCAGATAATGAGGCATTATCTGAATATGTCCCAAGAGTTCAAAGAACAAATAAGATGTGAGTGAAATGGATGCACAGCCTTATTAAACAAGAAATCCATCAGAAGAAGATGATGTGGAAGGAATATCATGAGAAGAAGAGTGAAGGGCATTGTGGAAATCAGAAGCAAATGTTCAAATAATGAGTGCTCACGTTGGTAAGATCTATGAACGAGGTGTATGTAACATGGTACACAATGCTCAGCCTACCTATCTGTACACAATGCTAAACTATAGATAACTCATGCCATCTCCCACATGGCTTCGTTTTCAGCTGGCTAAACATTTCTTTAGTATACATGCTGATATCCCATCTGTACCTATTCCAAATTCTTATCCAGGTTATGCAATAGCTCTGCAACCTGATTCTCATGCATTTTTCAAATACCATACAGGATCAATCCTTGATTCCTGTTGAGCGTACCTTGTGAACGATTACCATAGTAGATTATTTTATATTACGAGCAGTGAAGTTGTCCTCTACGTAAAACATGGTGCTCTTATTCCATTCAGTTTTATGGTGTGGGTGGTGGTGGGGGGGGAGATGAAAAGACAGGCCTGTATTGTGTTCTCAGATGTTCTAAAATGTTATTGACATGAAATGTCAGTTTGGAAATAAAACAGAATATACTCTTCCTGTCTTATTTCCAAACTTCTAGATGTCTACCCTGTGTGAGAAAGGTCACAAGAACATGGAATATTTTTAAACTCCAGGATGTGGAAAAAGTTGTGGTCTTTAAGTGAACACAGTAAACCTCATATAGTCAAAATGAGCTCGAAAGTAATTCTTATCTCATGAGATTTGAGGAGACTAGCGATCATGAGTGAAAGTCTACAATTGTAAGGAATGAAACTGGAGTCATATAGTGAATGTTAGAATTTTGCTTTGGAGCAGTAGAGAATAGTAATTTTTGTATGAGTTTCTTTGAATATCTATTGCAAACACCATATTCAATATGGTGTTGTGGGGGGAGGACAAGGGGGGGTAAGAGATTTTTCTCTCACAGAGCAGTGAGCAGAAAAGTTTGCCTGTTGTAGTGAGTGAATCCAGTGTGAATGAGTTTAAGAGAAAGTATGACGACTGGGGTGTGTGTGTGTGTGTGTGTGTGTGTGTGTGTGTGTGTGTGTGTGTGTGTGTGTGTGTGTGTGTGTGTGTGTGTGTGTGTGTGTGTGTGTGTGATTTATGGCCTTCCTGAATGAGTCCTTGCCTCTGGTATGACAGCTGGTGTGGGTGATTTCCAGTCTACCTCAATGAGTTGTTGACTTCTGGATCTTGAATAATAATAATTTAGCATTAAAAAGACAAAAACTATGAAATTGGCAGGAAAAACACAACCTGTATTCTCAATGATGTCAATGCTATAGTTGATGCTTTATTTTGATATTAAATAGTTAAAGAGAAATATCTAAATAGTTAAATATTTCAACTATTTAAGTACAGTTGTGAGTGAAGATGGTAAACAACATACCAAAATAAATAATAGAATTAGTAAATTTGGAAAGAGAAATCAAGCAAAATGTGAATCTAGCAGTATATAAGACTGCAGTGTTTGAACCAGTTTTAACATATGGATCTGAGTGTTGGATTAGATATAAACTATGATCAGAGTGGAGATACATTTGGTGTGTGGAAAATTAGAAAAGCAACTCAATAGGCATCATTGGCAGATTCATATGAAAAAAATAATAATAATAAAGATATTAAAAAATCATTTGATATTATTAGCATTCAAGAATGTGCAAGGTAATCTAAGGTGGTATGCTCACTTAGAAAGAATGGGAGAATAAATGCTTGGAAAATGCATGAGGGAGGAGTGGGTGGAACTCAGAGGATGCTTATCAAGAAGTTATAATGATGATTTTTCCCTGGGGGATTATTTTACACTTTGTAATCAAACAAGAACGAACTTCAAAGTAACTCAAAGAAGTTGAAAATTTATTTATCACTAGGTTAGACTATAATAGATTTAGTTTAATCCTTTATCCCAGTGAGAGCAAACAAAGTTTGCGCCTGAAAATATCTTCAGGACTAAATATAGTGCTGTACTATCTTATCCAGTAAGTAGTGCAACACCAAGGCAACTCGTGGCAAAGGTGGAGCAAGCTACCAGGCACTTCTAACCCAGCATCTCCCATAATGCAAAACACATTTCCTATGTGGATATGTATACTGTTATGCATTAAAGGGATTGGCCATCTACCCAGACTAGTTTCGACCTTTATTGAGGTCTCTTCAGTGGGAGCCAGGCCCAGAGCTGGAGATACCAGGTCAGTCTGGGTAGATGGCCAATCCCTTTAATGCATAACAGTATACATATCCACATAGGAAATGTGTTTTGCATTATGGGAGATGCTGGGTTAGAAGTGCCTGGTAGCTTGCTCCACCTTTGCCACGAGTTGCCTTGGTGTTGCACTACTTACTGGATAAGATAGTACAACACTATATTTAGTCCTGAAGATATTTTCAGGCGCAAACTTTGTTTGCTCTCACTGGGATAAAGGATTAAACTAAATCTATTATAGTCTAACCTAGTGATAAATAAATTTTCAACATCTTTCTCTAAATCCAGAGTAATTTTTAAAAAAGGTGATAAACCTTTTGGCAACTCCCATAGGCACAGATGACTTGCTACTGCTTCTGCCTGGTATCTCCAGCTCTGGGCCTGGCTCCCACTGAAGAGACCTCAATAAAGGTTGAAACTAGTCTGGGTAGATGGCCAATCCCTTTAATGCATAACAGTATACATATCCACATAGGAAATGTGTTTTGCATTATGGGAGATGCTGGGTTAGAAGTGCCTGGTAGCTTGCTCCACCTTTGCCACGAGTTGCCTTGGTGTTGCACTACTTACTGGATAAGATAGTACAACACTATATTTAGTCCTGAAGATATTTTCAGGCGCAAACTTTGTTTGCTCTCACTGGGATAAAGGATTAAACTAAATCTATTATAACTCAAAGAAGCTCGTTTTCTCAATTAACAACAGTTCACTTTCTTTCCTTTATTTTCTCTTTTCTGAGGATTAAAAAAAAAAAAGGAAAAAGCTTTTTTCCCCTTATTGATTCATTGCATATGGAAAACAAATGCCTTAATTTCTTCTCACTGTATTTAAAAAATTCATTAAAATGATTATAATTCCACAATCTGATGATGAAATATGCAGTCACTACTTGAATTCAGTTAGAATATGTGAATATTTTTAACAAATATCCTTTTCCCAGCAAAATCATTTTGTTCATCACTTGAGAAAAGTTTCATCTGCAGTAGTTTTTTCCTTAAGAAAATGGATTATGAGAATATTTAAAGCGTTTTCTGGTTATTACCTGTTTTTTGCTATTTTTCTTTAAACATTAATTTTCTGTTTTCTAGCAATTGGATGCAGCAATGCAGCAGAGAGTGAAAACATTCAAGCAAATCAGAAACCAACTAAGTTTGAGGGTTAAATATTTTTTTATAACTGCTTTAGCTGTTCGTCATTATACAGGAAAAATAATCTTTGATCATAAAAATTGTCTGCTGGATATTTCAGTAAGTTATTACATAATGAAACAGAATAAATATGAGACATTTATAATAATCCTCTAATGCTACTGAAGTAATTTTAATTAGCTAAGAAGTGTATGTATTATTTTACTGACATAAATATTCTTAGCTATTATTATTATTGTTGTTGTTGTTTTTTATTATTATTATTATACAATATATAATATATCAGGTCATCTCAAAAGGAATGTCATTTTTTATATTGTACTTGTTCAAATGTGTCTCAGCTTGTCTAACATGAATTAAAGCTTTTTAATTACCAATAGAGGCAGCCTCATTCTAAGGAATTTCACCTTACAAAAACATCATGTATAAGTTATTGTTTAAATAACCCTTTATTACTGTGGAGGTTGCTGAAGAGCACATCATGCTCTTCAGCAACCTCCAAGTTCAAACAAAGCAAGAATGCTGCTGCTAACACTGTAAAAAATGGGCAATAAGTGTATGGTGATAATGTTCTGAATGTGCAAAAGTGCCAACGATGATTCTGAAAATTTAGACAAGGGGACTTTAACTTGAAAGACTCCCCTTGTTCTCGGCACCCTGTCTCTCTCTCTCTCTCGATAATGATAAACCAGAAGCCACAATTACAAGAAATACCAAAGCAACTATTGAAGATTTAGCAAAGGATCTTAATTCATCATCGATCATCCATCGCCATTTGCAAGAACTTGGAATAGTGTCTAAGCTCGGCAGGTGGTTTCCTCACAAACTGACAAACAATAATCAAAGAGAGCATGTCAACATCTGCACTAGTCTTCATTCTCGAGAGGTTCAATCTCCTTTTTTGAGGCGTGTAGCCACTGGTGATTAAAAATGGATACTTCACAAGAATTTTAAGTACTAAAGGCAGTGGATTCATTCAGGGAAACAGCTAGACCTCAGCCAAAACAGGACCTTCATCCTCAAAAGCTTTTGTTAAGCATTTGGTGGGATATGGCTGGTATTATACACTTTGAACTCTTGCCACAAAACTAAACAGTCACAGCTGAAGTATACTGTGAATAACTCAATTGATTGAATGAAAAACTGAAAAAAAAAAAAAGGAGTGTTCTCTAGTCAGTCGAAAGGGTGTTGTTTTTCACCATGATAATGCATGCCCTCATAGTGCAAGAATCACCTGTACCAAGATTGAGGAATTCAGCTGGGAAAGCTTCCACATCTGTATTGCCCTGATTTTGCACCTCCAGATCACCACTTATTTCAAAGTTTGCAACATTTCATTAATGAAAAACAGTATGATACATTAGAGGCATAAAATTGAGCCTATGCAACTTCTTTGCCTCCAAGCTTCCTGAATTCTATAGAAATTGCATTATGAAACTTTCGCAACATTCATATGGAGAAATATTCTTGATTAAATTAGTAAGTGATATCTTTTATATCCTTTCAAAAACTTAGTGCTAAAACTTACTTTTGGGATTGACCTGATATAACATTATATTATATTGTATAGCTATTATGCAATGTAATAGCTATAGTATCTCTTATTAATTGCCAATATTTTTTTATGTGTTTATATGCCATAGAAGAATAGATATGTATTTTTAACTCACTGCTCAAAGGGTTAAAATTAATCTCTAGGGGTCAGAATGATTTCTATTTGTCACACATTTATGTTCTCTAACATAACTAATAGTATTATTTCATCTGTAACCATAGAAAACAAGGAAGAAAATACTCATATATAGTCATAAAAATACAGGTTTTGTAATTACATACTTGTCCTAGAGTCATTCTGGTATATGTAATGTATGCATAATTAGCTTTTCTGATTTTGCCATTCAATCACAGAGAAAATAAAATAAAAATTATATATATATGAGCTTTCGTAGCTCAGTAAGTATAGAAGAAGCCCTTTGGTCAGAAAGACCTGGGTTTGATTCCCATCTATGATGAGGAACCTTTATCTGGTCTCTTTCGACTAAAGGTGAGTTAGCCGGTCTCATACGGAGGTAGAGGGTTTTTTCACCCGGAAACTCTGTTTTTTCGTCCGTGTGTTCACAGAGCCAGGCAAACTGGCTCCGTGAACACACACAGATTAGTCATGAATACTTACAACAACATGTGGAAGAGATAGGGTCCTCACCACATGTCATTACGCCCGTAGTTAACCATGAGTCACATCATGGTAGTCAACCTTCTAGATAGGAGATGACACATGTATGGGAATATATATATATATATATATAATTTCAAAATTTTTTGCCAGTAAAAAGGATTAGTTTCACAACAAAAACTACTGGTGAATACTATATCCATTCTGCTACTTTGATGTTATAGTTACAGTTATAATATAATTTTTAAGTAACAACTTCACACGTGCAAGAGAAAACTAAATATAATTTATTACTAATTATATGAAGAGCCAAAGGCTTCAATTCAGCGATGTGAACTTATTTAAGTTAAGGGATATTGCATCCCATATTGTTTCATAGCCGAATAAGAAACTCAAAGAGTTTCATGCCGAATTTAGAAACTATATAAAGTTCGGCGAGTCCAAGCATAAGTAAATACCTGGATAGTGCAACACATAACCATTTGGTAGTGCAACACTGAGGCAACTCATAGGAAGGGTGGAGCAAGCTCCGATCACTATTCTTTGTATTTACCCATAATGTGAAACTCAGCTCCTAGGAGCTGTATTACTGTTCTACATTATGAAAGTAATACAGCTTATTACATTATGACATCCCTTAACTTATTTAAGTTAAGGGATGTAATATCCCTTAACTTAAATAAGTTAAGGGATATTACATCCCATATTGTTTCATAGCCGAATAAGAAACTCAAAGGGTTTCATGCCGCTTGGACTCGCCGAAAGATTGAAACGGGTCTGGGTAGTGACCTTCTCTCATAATGTAGAACAGTAATACAGCTCCTAGGAGCTGGGTTTCACATTATGGATAAATATCAAGAATAGTGATCAGAGCTTGCACCACCCTTACTATGAGTTGCCTCAGTGTTGCACTATCCAGGTATTTGCTTACATTTGGACTCGCCAAACTTTATATAGTTTCTATATTCGGCATGAAACTCTTTGAGTTTCTTATTCAGCTGTGAAACAATATGAGATGTTATATCCCTTAACTTAAATAAGTTCACGTCGCTGAATTGAAGCCTTTGGCTCTTCATATAATCAGTAATTTATTAGGAGATACCTTCTTGGCAATTCTTATAGTAGGGTATGTAAGTTCTGTTCGCTACAAACTTGGTATTATCTAGGTCTACCTACTCACTGATGAGACCTCAATAAAGGTTGAAACTGGTCCTGGTAGTGACCTTCTCTCATAATGTAGAACAGTAATACAGCTCCTAGGAGCTGGGTTTCACATTATGAATAAATACCAAGAATAGTGATCAGAGCTTGCACCACCCTTACTATGAGTTGCCTCAGTGTTGCACTACCAAATGGTTATGTGTTGTACTATCCAGGTATTTGCTTACACTTGGACTCTCCAAACTTTATATAGTTTCTATATTCGGCATGAAACTCTTTGAGTTTCTTATTCAGCTATGAAACAATATGAGATGTAATATCCCTTAACTTAAATAAGTTCACGTCGCTGAATTGAAGCCTTTGGCTCTTCATATAATTAGTAATTTATTAGGATACCTTCTTGGCAATTCTTATAATAGGGTATGTAAGTTCTGTTCGCTACAAACTTGGTATTATCTAGGTCTACCTACTCACTGATGAGACCTCAATAAAGGTTGAAACTGGTCTGGAGAGTGACCTTCTCTCATAATGTAGAACAGTAATACAGCTCCTAGGAGCTGGGTTTCACATTGTGGGTAAATACCAAAAATAGTGATCGGAGCTTGCACCACCCTTACTATGACTTGCCTCAGTGTTGCACTACCAAATGGTTATGTGGTGCACTATCCAGGTATTTGCTTACGCTTGGACTCACCGAACTTTATATAGTTTCTATATTTGGCTATGAAACAATATGGGATGTAATATCCCTTAACTTAAATAATTTATTACTCCTATATAATTTGCTCAATATGTCATGACCTTCTTTCAGGAAGAAGGCAGAACTGGTAACAACATTTAAATTCTGAATCCAAGAATGAATCATGCAGCATGCATATAATATCACATCCTGGTTGCAGCTGTACAGTAGAAGGAAACACTATTAGAGTTCAGAGATTTAGGAAAGATGTATAATTAATTAATTAATTTTTTAAAATATTATAAACAATTAACAGCAATCTCTTCCCAAAACATAGAGATAGGTATACAGTCTGTCCGATTAAGAAGGTGGCATGGGGCTTCACATGATTCAAAAAATAAATGATCAAATTTGAACCTGTTGTAGTGTAACATCTCTTAAGCAGTTTGCTGTCTTCTTTATACAGTTGAGTATTCTGAGAGATGTAGAGACATTTGTGATTCAACTCACATGTAAGTACACTATTCTAAGCTTGGCAAATTTGGGATTTATATGTCTTAGGAGTTGAGCCAAAGAGAAATATTGGTTAGAATAGGAGGGGTGGGGGTAAGCAAGTATTTTGGAGACTGAAGAGGCTCGAGATGTGCTAGATTTAAACATCAACCCATGAAGAGAAACATTATCTTGGTTGGCAAATGAAATGTTATCAAAAGTAAGAGGGTGAAGCATGATCTCATTCGTCCAGGAAATAAAACAGGACTGTGTTTTGGTAGCATTAAAATTTGCTAGATTATCTTCACCCCCATTTGAGAATAATAAGGAGATGAGTGTTTAAGGCATTGGTTCTAAAAAAATTTGAAGCTTGTGTGATTTGAGCATTACAATATACTATCATTGCTTGCACCAGGAATATACTATCATTGGTAAACCTGATGTTAGTGAGAGAAGATTCCTAATGTATAGAAGGAATTTATGGAAAAATCTGATGAGAGGAAGTGAAGACACAATAACCAACTAGAGAGGAAGCTGCCAATCCACTCATAAAGACCAATATTGTTATACATGTTAATTACATAGGTTCTTCTAGCCAGTTTGCCTGTTTTACAAGATGGAAAACATCTCTGCCACCATCATATGAGAAAGCAAATGCATTAACACATTTTATTTTGTTTAAACTGGGGGGCATCAGAAAGAAGGGTTGAAATGTTCTAATCAAGATTAAGGCGTTTGACAATTGACAAGTGATTCTTGACAATGTCCTTGTCACATCCAGATCTTGCAGATCTATCCAGCAAGGATGGGAAAATGAAGTGCTTTGCTCTGCAATCACATTCCTTAATACAACCAATGGTCCAAGGCATTGTTTTAGCTTGCAAAAGGCTCCTCTATAAGACTAAGTTGTTTGGTGCGATAATGTTAATGAAAAAAAAAGGACAAAAGAGGAAGATAAACAACACTGGAAGTATATTAAGTTATATAATATCATATATATTATTGTTAATTAGCCATTTCTGTGAGGAATATTTTTTTAAAAAAATGAAAACTTTAGCAAATTGCTGGGGGGGGGGCACTTTACATGGCATAAATGGCACTTTGAAGGATTTGAGCTAGAGGATTCTGCTTTATCTCAAATCTACTGACTCTCCTCAGGACAGCTGCAAGACCACATACACAAAAAAAAAAAAAAGCCCAAAATTGACTTGAACAGGATGAATGATATGCATTTTTGGAAATTATGGAGACAACTACCGTGTTTGAATAAAAACTTTAGTTTACTATTACTAAAATTTTACAATTCGACGTTTCGACCTTTATGTCAAGGTCATCTTCTGGAGCGTACAAATATACACAGGAAACAAGCTATACTACAATCATACTGGTTCGTTAAAGACACTGACTAACTGCTACCACAATTGTTGGCCTGACCTCTGGTGAAAAAAAAAAAAAAAAAAAAAAAATTATACATCAACGCTAGAGTCCTATTATTTGTGTTGTCTACTATATACATATATTAACATCATTCCAGCCAGTTGGAGTGGAATGGTTTCTAATAATAGCAGATTGGCTAGAGTCCTGACTTATGTTGAATCTTTCAAATTAGGTTGGCTGAATGTGTGCCATCCAGATCCTTGGAATTTTCATACCATCTTTATTGTTGATATTTGGGTGGTTTATCAGGATTTCGCAGGATTCTTTAAATTTTTTCTTTCGTACCATGTTTTTGTGCGGTGTAAGGAGCAGGTGCTTTTCCAGTTGATTTGGTGTAAGGTGTTGAGTGCGTGGTCTGAGAGGCCTGACCATTATGGTGAAGCAGGCCTCTCAGACCACGCACTCAACACCTTACACCAAATCAACTGGAAAAGCACCTGCTCCTTACACCGCACAAAAACATGGTACGAAAGAAAATTTAAAGAATCCTGCGAAATCCTGATAAACCACCCAAATATCAACAATAAAGATGGTATGAAAATTCCAAGGATCTGGATGGCACACATTCAGCCAACCTAATTTGAAAGATTCCACATAAGTCAGGACTCTAGCCAATCTGCTATTATTAGAAACCATTCCACTCCAACTGGCTGGAATGATGTTAATATATGTATATAGTAGACAACACAAATAATAGGACTCTAGCGTTGATATATAATTTTTTTTTTTTTTTTTCACCAGAGGTCAGGCCAACAATTGTGGTAGCGGTTAGTCAGTGTCTTTAACGAACCAGTATGATTGTAGTATAGCTTGTTTCCTGTGTATATTTGTACGCTCCAGAAGATGACCTTGACATAAAGGTCAAAACGTCGAATTTAAAATTTTAGTAATAGTAAACTAAAGTTTTTATTCAAACACGGTAGTTGTCTCCATAATTTCCAAAAATGCATTCGGATCACCGTGCAAGCCTAAAAGAAAGGATGAATGATACCTTGAATTTCATCATCTGACAAAGGAAGAAATTGCCAAATATTGCTAACGATTCTGCTGTAGAAGGAGATAACAGAGAACTGGCTAAAACAGATGAACTAGAAGAATCTCTGATTAAAAAGAAACTTCTTAACAATGCAACAGATGGCACTGATGTCAATCATGTAGGCTCCTCATCAAATCAAAAGTTCCAGGGTTTTTTTTTTTTTTTTTGTATATAAAAAAAGCATTTATAATTCCAGGAGGTATACAAGCTCATCCGGAGCTATACAAGCTCATCCAGAGCTTTTACAAACACCTATGACACAGCAGGACTCGAACCCACGATCTGTTTATTGAAAAGCAGGCAATTATAAACCTATTTATAGACACTTAAATGCTATAAGAGAGATTATAATATATATATATTTAAAACACTGTTGAGGACACTGTTGAGGACTCGGACAAAGATTGACAGTTTTGATTCAAGATTTTAAGTCTTCTGATGGTGAATAAATCTGTTGTACTTTTTTTTTTTATAGTTTAAATGAAGAATTAAGAGTAAATTGTTTGGTTGATATTTTTTTGATAGACTCAAATTAGTGTTTGAGATAGCAACTCAGTATTATTTATATAATTTGCTCTGGTCCCTTACTAAGGCCATTGGCCACAATCCCTTCTCATATATGCTGCTGCCTCATCTAAATAGTGCCACAGTTATAGCACCCAAAAAGCTGTCCTCTTGCACAGATGACAAGACAAATTGCCTCCTACCATACTAGAATCTAATCACTAGCCTTCTGTGGTTTTTCAGCAAATAGACAGATGATACTAAATAACTTGGACACTTTAAAAAGTCTTCATGTCCTAATGGCATCTCTCTCCACTTGTATGCAAACATTGTGCTCTAGAGCTAACACCTGTCCTGTATTATCTTTACAATCTTTTGTACTTGGCTGTACTTATCCCAGTTTGTGAAAGCAGTCATATATTCAGCCTATTCCAAAAAAAAAGGAAGATAAAAGTCTATTGTCAAACTACTGACTAATCAGTATCATCTCAATCCTCTCCACAATAATGGTGGAGAGGATTGAGATGACTACCAAATCACTACCTGTAGATCCACCAGTTAATCAATGACCACCAGTACAGATTCTGCCATTCACAGCACTATGGCTGTTCTACAGGTATTTCTATGGTCATTGCTGCACTGCACTGGCCACCTTCATTCCTCCACTTTCTTTTGAACCTGTTGAAACAAAAGAACAGTAGCTTTAAAACATCCTTTTTCAATGAAACTAAAAACACACTAAACCTTCTTTTTCCCATCCTCTTTTATTTCTTCTATCTCAGTCATCTGGAATTGCTTTCCTCATGAAATATTCCTGAACAACTACAACTTGAGCTCTTCAAGAAAAATGTCAATAAACTTCTTTCTCAATCCTCATATGCACCTCACACAGTACTGATATGCTTATAGGTTCTTTGGCTTCACATGTTATAATGCATGCATGCAAACACACACACACACACACTGTACAGTGATGCACTATGAGCAATTTGTCACATGCCATAAATACTAATATAAATGGAGTCACGTACACCCTCTATCCATTCTCATAATGTTGCTTAAGGAAATTAACACCACACCTACTCTAGCCATAAATATTGTTACAACTTGAGCAGTGCATATTAGTAAATCATTTACAGCTTTCAGCACATAAACCACATGTATAATGTGCATTTAGTAGCACTCAATGTTTGAAATGTCCTCCCTTTGCCTTCAGGTATGCCTGAAGTCTGCGAGGTCACATAGCAATGGTAGCATACAACATCCAATGGAAACACTGCCACTGTTTGCTCCAAATCCACCTACAGGCTGGCAGTGCTGGGGTGTTGTTTCTTGTAGGCTACTCTCTCTCTCTCTCTCATGCTCCAACCATAATTTGGAGTCCAACGGATTCAGATCGGGACTTCCAGACAGTCAGTCAGATGGTGCTATGTGATTGGGCACATTCGCCTCCAGCTGCTGTTGAGTAGTCTTTGCCTTGTATGCAGGGGCTGAGTCCTGTTGGACGGTCCACTGCCTGATGTGAAACAAGGTGTTGTTGTTCAAGGGCTATACCAGCACGGTGTCTTGATACACTTTGGCAGAGGTTTGACCTCTTTCTCAAGAAAGAGGTGCAAATGCAACTTGAATACCCCTGCTATGTCATCCCCCCACCAAATCATCACTGACACTGGGTGATGACCTCTTTGAATCTGGATGCTGTGGCACAATCTGTGCGACCATCCAAGACATACACCGAATCATTTTGGTGATTAAACGAGTCTTCAATATCTTCTCATCTGTGACGAGGATATCTGTGTGTCACATACCATCAGAGAAGTGCCTTTTATTTTTATCACCCTCAGCTGCATAAGTTGTGGTATTAGGAAGTGTCCAGTAGAACAAAGATAGACTCTCATCCCCAGGTCATCATTTAGTACACGTGACATCATTCTTTTTGAAACATTCATTTCTTGCAACATCACTTTCTGCATTCTTACAGGATTACAGTGGAAGCATGTCTTCACAGACCTCATAAGCTGTTGTGTCCTAATGCAGCATGACCGACTTGTTCTTTGGCTGTCTGATGTGTTTTCTGTATCGTTATAACAATTAATAGTCTGGTACACAAACATCATGTAAGTAAGAATAAACAGGAGAAACAGGAGACCTACAGTACTAAGTAATGCCACATATTGGGTTTGATTAAGTGATCCTGTCCATTAGGCTGATTGTCTGCAGATGAATGTAGTTTAATGCAACTATGTTTGTTTGGGTTAAATAGTTAATGAGGATAGAATGGATTTGAGGAAAACCCTCTCATATTTAAATTTGTTTCAGTGAAGTAAGGTGGCTTTTTTCCCCAGCAGATCTGTGGTGGGTATCCAAGGCAAAATCTGCTAAACTTGAACAGCTACAGTGGTGGAAACAGATGTAGTCTTTGTACTCTGATATCCTAATGTTGGCTCTCGCCATACAAGGGATAATGTTCCATTGTTTGCAACTGATGTTTAGGCAAGTTGATAAGGGATGCTAACTTCCTATATGGTTTGAAGGTGACCACAACATTATATTTCTTTAGGATCTTGGCCACCTCTGTGAAAAACTCTGTATCTATTTTAGAGTTTCAGTGTTAGAGTTCTGTAGTACCAGAGCAAATCAATTTTGTCCTGTTGACCAGGGTTTTTATAATACCGTAGTTTTTTTTTTTGGCAGGGGGGGGGGGAATAATGTGCCTGTGTGCATCTTTCTAATGAAAGTCAAAAATCTGTTTAGTCATCCTGTAACTAGGATATCTAAGAAGGACAGGTGGTTGTTATTTTCTGTTTCCATAGTGAATTGGATCCATGAATGTTGGCTGTTCAAGTGGAAAAGAAAAGTATTTAGATTGTCTGGACTATGATGGCAAACATATCATCTACACTATGTTGATGATAAGTTTGCTATCATAGTCCAGACAATCTAAATACTTTTCTTTTCCACTTGAACAGCCAACATTCATGGATCCAATTCACTATGGAAACAGAAAATAACAACCACCTGCCCTTCTTAGATATCCTACTTACAGGATGACTAAACAGATCTTTGACTTCTATTAGAAACATGCACGCAGGCACAGATAATAAGTATCTGGATCAAAATCCATAAAATGAAGAACAGATATCTCACTTGCCTCTCTATGATCCTGGAACAAAATAGATACAGAGTTTTTCATCCAAAAACATCTGTAGATAGTTTCAGGGAAAATTTTGTCAAAAATCTTCAGCAATATTATCTTTATGTGGCCAAGCACATTCAGTTTTCAGTTTTAAGAATGGTATATACAGAATTATAGAGTAAACAACTGTAACAAGGTTGGAAGGAGTATTGACATGAGCAGAGAACAGTGGTATCAGAAACTGAAAAGGACAGATGTTAGTAGTGATTGGGAAATAATAAAGGATGTGTTTGAGGGAAGTAATATCAGGCTACACATACAGGATTGGGATGATTAGTCAGGCTTAAATGAATGAATACAATCATAAACAGGAGCTGCAAAAAAAAAAAAAAGGGAAATATTTGGAAGTAATAAAAAGAAATCGATGATCAAACTAATGAATAGTACAAAACAAAATAAGAAATAGCAACATGGCAAGGAAGACAAATCAGAATATTATTATTATTATTGTACTGACACCTCCATGGAGTCTGAAGACTTATCTTGAGAGACCCACACAATCTATCATACCTCTCCTTGAACCCATTAACAAAGTACTCATAACTGACTCTGGCAACCCATTCATTCACAACTCACAAGCAAAAAATCTAGCCCTTGCACCCACCCATTCCCCCTTACTAGCCACACTTTTATTCAATTTCCAAGGATGACCTCTTGCTAAAACTAAGAGCTGAAACATTCTCCCAGTCCTATAAGCAATAACTGAAATGCTTCTATCGTATTATCTCTTTTTTTGCCTATCAATGAACTTCTGCAATCCACACGCCATAAATCTATCCTCATGAGGGGCGTTCCGCTCACCATCTTGGTTGCTCACCTCTGAATACTTTCCACCACTTCCTCATCCACAAGGAAACCCAAGGATGGGTAGACCTGAGCATGGTAATCCAGATGTGTACATATCAAGATCTTATAAAGAGGAATAACAACTTCCTTATTTCTACTTGTTACTGTATTCTTCAGTAGCCAAGTAATGTTATGAGCTACCTTCATCTGTTTCCTAGAATATGGTTCCATCAATGTGGTACACAGCTTGTAATTGATTTATCCCAAAAATACACAACTACTTTTTCTCAACATTAAACTGATACCCATTATCTTTTACCCATACTCACAGCCTGTTTAAATCATCTGTCAATCCCTACACATCACCTTGATTAACTATTACTCTGCTCAAATCTTGGTTGCTCACCTCTGAATACTTTCCACCACTTCCTCATCCACAAGGAAACCCAAGGATGAGTAGACCTGAGCATGGTAATCCAGATGTGTACATATCAAGATCTTATAAAGAGGAATAACAACTTCCTTATTTCTACTTGTTACTGTATTCTTCAGTAGCCAAGTAATGTTATGAGCTACCTTCATCTGTTTCCTAGAATATGGTTCCATCAATGTGGTACACAGCTTGTAATTGATTTATCCCAAAAATACACAACTACTTTTTCTCAACATTAAACTGATACCCATTATCTTTTACCCATACTCACAGCCTGTTTAAATCATCTGTCAATCCCTACACATCACCTTGATTAACTAGTGGTACTAACAATGAATCTTGTGGCACACCACTACACACCAGCTTTTGCCTAGATTCTGCTCCTCCATATACCATGTTTTGATATCTGTCCAGCAGCCATCCTTTTACCATATAACCAGCATCATATCCATCCCCATTTGTTGTAATTTGCATAACAGAGTTCCATGTGATATTCTGTCAGATGTCTACAAAATCCATCAGAAACGTGTAGCCATTTCCTTTATCCATTATAAAAAGATAGTAAATTACTAAGGCATGACTTACTAACCTTTCACAAAGCCATGATGCCTCTCATAGCATATCATATTCTTATCCACCACTACTCTTGAGATAATGATTGGTCTATAATTTGTTGTTGCAGTCTTAGACCCTCTCTCGTGCAAAGGAATTATTTTGTCCTCTTTCTACTATCTTGGAATTCTACCAGGACTGAGACTTAAAGAGTCTACTCAGAGGCACTGCCACTTCCTTGCAGATTCTTGTAAAACATGAGCTGATATCCCATCTAATCGCACAGCTGTATTTATATTGAGATTCTGCCGTATTTTAAGAACTTCCAGTTCATCCACCTCTGTTCCCACATCAGTGTCTGTCACATAAATCATAGCAGTAACCTCAATTGAATGATATATCCTTGTAAAGTGGTCGCTCAGTAACTCAAATACTATAACGTGTGGACAGACTTATGTGTTCGTCGAACATGTTGTTTATTATTTTAACGGTATAATAGAACACAGAAACTAAGTAAATAATTGATTTATTAACTTGATGCTGATATTTCGCTGGTATTATAACCAGCATCTTCAGAGCACAAAAACACTGTTTGTCACAATACGCGAGACTAAAACAACATGGTGTACATTAACAAAATTGTAGCAGCAACACAACGACTAGAGTCCTGATTTTGGCGCCCTCTATCTGGAGAAAAAAAAAAAAAAAAAAAACGCTATCATATATTGCTAGAGTCCTAGAAAAGTGCTAGTTTTTCCTTAATATGACTGTCTCCCAAATCTTCGGCAAGTTAATACAGCCATATTTGTTGAGATTTGGAGTGTGTTTTAGGGCTTCTCTCGCCTCTAAGAACAATCTCTCTGATTTATATGGGTTTCTGTGTAGTACTTTTGTGTTTTTCCAGTTGATCCTGTGTGCAGGGGTATCCAGAGCATGGTCTGCTAGGCCCGACTTCCCATAATGAGCTTACTGGTTGCCTTTCTCCTTTTTTTTTTTTTTCTCCAGATAGAGGGCGCCAAAATCAGGACTCTAGTCGTTGTGTTGCTGCTACAATTTTGTTAATGTACACCATGTTGTTTTAGTCTCGCGTATTGTGACAAACAGTGTTTTTGTGCTCTGAAGATGCTGGTTATAATACCAGCGAAATATCAGCATCAAGTTAATAAATCAATTATTTACTTAGTTTCTGTGTTCTATTATACCGTTAAAATAATAAACAACTCAAATACTATGTTTGCTTCTGTCGCCTTGTCACCATCAGTACTCTTTAAGGTTATTCTTCTGTAGTCATTCTTCCTGTTACTTGTCAAGTAACAAAAGAACCCTTTGGTATTTCCTTTGGTCTGCTTGGCTAGACTCTTCTTATATGATTTTGCCTTCTTCACCTTTCTTGCCTGACTCTTGTACTGTTCATGAGCTTACTGGTTGCCTTTCTCCTTATATATACCCTCCACGGCATTTTCTTTTTCTGCAATTCTTGCTTAATGATATTACTCATCCATCTAACTCTTATCTGATTGACTCTCCTTACCTTAGGTATACAATTTAATATTGTTTCTTGTATATTCTCCTTCCTGTGCACTACCAACATCTTTCCCCTGCAAAGTTTTATGCATGGCACAGTATGTTCCTCATATTTTACAATCTCCCAAGTCAAGACTACATGGTCACTTTCCCCAATAGGAGGCAGTATGGCAACCTTGGTTGTTGATAGCACTTCTGATCATGTGATCAGGTCCAATATTCTCACACCCTGAGTCCTCTCCATCACATGCTGCCTCAGGTAAGTGTATAAATTCCATATCCTTCCTGCCATGTGATCTTTCTTACTTTCCTTACTGTGTTCTGTGTTATCATAGCCCAGACAATCTAAATACTTTTCTTTCCCACTTGAACAGTCTGTATCTCCATAGTTGGAGTTCCCCCATAATAATCACTTGACTGACACTCGTGCTAATTTGCTGATGCATGTCTTCTATAACTCTATAACCCCCCCCCCCCAGCCTATAGCAACAACCAACCATATATTTTGTCATATTGGTCTTGATCTCACACCATACTCCTTCAAATGACCCCCCCCCACACACACACACACCAATCTCCTGTTCTTTTTGTCTGCAATTCATATGCTTTCATCATCAGTATCCCTCCCCCATCCCATCTTTTCTATCCTCTCTGAAAATACTAAACCTTTGCATACCTTTTAGATCATCCCTGGAACTTCCCCGATCTATAGCAGCCAACCATTTTGCTATATTGCCCTTGATCTCACAACAAATTCCTTCAAATGAACTGCCACACTCCTGCTGATCTTCTATTCTTTTGGCTGCAATTCATCTGCTATAATCATCAGTACCCCCCCCCCCCATCCTATCTTCTCTATCCTTCCTGAAAATACTAAACCCTTCACATTCTATCCCTGTAACTACATCATATGCTTTTAGCTGTCTCACTAATGCCTATAACTTGGCAAGGTTGTATAACCAATGCCAAAAACTCCTCTCTCTCTCTCTTGTTCCTGATACTTCTGTCATTAGTATATATATATAGAAACTGCAGCATTAGTTTAGGCTCCCAGCTACATTGACTTCATGAATTGACTACCCTAGTCACTATTTTTGTTTGAGAGACTAGATTCTGCATTTGTTTGTTATGCTCATACTCATTCACCTTATGGATGCCTGCACACTTACTCACTTGCTTCTACCTCAATTACCTAAGTTTTCCTGAGTTTGCATTTCAGCATGCTTGATGAAAAGCTCTTTCTAGACACTTAACACCAAAATAATTTAGGGGCAGTTCATGCATCACCTACTCACAAAAGCATCTGAATCTGTAGTGCATTAGTACTATTAGTGGGCTGATGATTGAATTTTTTTTTCTATTTTTATTAATTTTATATTTTTTTTATTTTTATTTTTACATAATCCAGAAACTCTGCTCTGCATCAGATTATAAAATTCATCTCCCACCTAAGGATAATCACAACCATCCATGCCCACAGCAAGATTGGAATCCACAACCTGTTGATTAGAGAGTGTATAACTTAATCATTAAGCCAATCGTGCTGACCTTGTTCACTGAGATGATTAGGACATATTAGGCTGAGATGGTTGTTTGTGGTTGTCTTTAGGTGGGAGATGAATTTCATTGGCGGTGTAAGAGCACCACCCACTTATTGGAGGTCTAAAGTGGCTTGAAAAGGTTCCATGTTTGTTCTCTAGAGCAGGATTTCTGGACTGTGTAAAAAATAAATAAAATATATATAAAGTCAATAAAAAATAGAAAAAAATTCTTAGCCTAACCACTGTAAGAATATACTATAGATTTAGAGAAAAACCTTTCTTTTAGTGTTGCATGGTGATCAGCATTCATTTTGGAAATTACGCACTTTACAACCGTGTTATAAATAACTATTTTTAATTTCCTGACGTTTCGACCTTCCCATCAAGGTCATGATCTGCAGTATATACAAATATACAAGGACAAGCTGAGTAACATTTCACACAGTAAGCTAAAGAAACAAAAATTTGATCAACTGCTATTCAACTGGCATGACCTCTAGTGAAAAAAAAAAAAAAAGAAAAAAGATGCAGATAAAATTAAAAATTAATTAAATATTTAGAAACTACATCAAAGCTAAATTCTGTTTAAGATAACATGGGAGAAACATTCTTCATATTGATAGTTTTCTTACAGTAACAATGATGTCCTATTTTTAACATGACAGTTATATTAGATTTAAAATTCTGGATTATTATTATTATTATTATTGTTCAGGGAAACTCCAAGGAGTCGACAGACTCATCGAGGGAGGCCCTAACATCATGTCAAGAACAACTATTCAACATTCACACAGTATCTATCATACCTTGCCTTGAACTCATTCACCGTCGTAGCACCCACAACAGACTCTGGAAGCTTATTCCACTCATTTACCACTCTCCAAGTAAAGAACCTAGCTCTAACACCCTTGTCAACCACGCTCTTGCCCAGCTTCCATGTATGGCCCCTAGTCCTCCCACCACCAGTCATATTTTCAAATATATCTTCTGGATCAATCTTATAAAAACCCTTCAGTAATTTGAATGTCTCAATCATATCACCCCTCCTTCGCCTATTGTCCAATTTCTGCAGCCCACAAATCTTCAACCTATTCTCATAAGGTTCATTCCACAGACCTGCTATCATCTTGGTCACTCGTCTCTGGACCCTCTCCACTTCCTCCCCATCACGAAGAAACCCTGGTGCCCATAGCTGGGCACAGAAGTCCAGATGGGGTCTTATCAAGGCTCAATACAGAGGAACAACAACTTGTTCATCTCTGCATGTTCAAGTATTTTTCAGAAGCCAAGTGATTTGGTGATCTGTTTTAGTTACTTTTGCAATGTGCCCCCTCAACTTCAACTCCCTATCCACCAACACTCCCAAATCCCTGGCCTCATCAATCTCCTGGAGTAAAAATTATCTACAGTGTTTATAGTTAACTTTTAGGAAGAAAGGTTCCATGGATAGAATATGTGCCTTCCATATGCTTGGGATTTTTGGACCATCATTATTGTTCAGATTAAGGTGGTTGATAAGAATCTCACAAGCTTACTTAAATTTGCGTTCATACCACGTTTTGGTGTGATGTAAACAACTGGTGCTTTTCCAGTCAATTCTATGTAAAGTGTTCAGGGCATGATCAGAAAGGCCAGCTTCACCATAGTTATTATATATAATGTGTCGTTTACATTCCTTTTGTCTTATAGGAATTATGCGTCCTGTTTTCCCTATATATGATAGATTACAAGTGCAATAAATACGGTATATTCCAGAGTGGACCAGCAGAGGGAGTGGGTCTTTGGATGAGTTGAGTAAGCATTTTAATTTTGCAGGAGATTTAAAGGTGGCTTTGAGGTTGTATTTCTGTAGTATTCTGTTTATTTTATCTAATGTCCCCTTAATGTAAGGAATGGTTATAGTTTTAATGTAGTCTGGTTTATCTTTTTTTTTTTATTGAGGTCTTGTATCGAATTTTGTTAATGGTGTTTTGGCTGTAACCATTTTTTAGAAAAGTATTGCTGATAACTTTAAGTTCGTCTTTCAGTGCTTGTTCATTGCAGTAGATCTTCAAAGCCCTGTTTTTTAGTGTTAATGACACCTAGTTTTTGTTTTGGGTGATGGTAGGAGTTTGTCCAGTATGTGTCAGATTCCTGTAAACAGTGAAGGATAGACTGCCAGAAGGAAGACATATGACAAGTGTATCTAGAAATGGAAGTGTGTTCTGTTTTTTCAATCTCAATTGTGAACTGTATGCATTTGTGTTGTTTGTTTAGGTGGATAAGGAAAGTGTCTAGTGTCTGGCGGCCATGGGGCCAGATCTCGAAAACATCGTCAACGTATCTAAGCCAGAATTTGGGTTTTAAAGGAGAGGAATCTAGAGCATGTTGCTCAAAATGTTCCATATAAAAGTTAGCAATGGTGGGGGGGGATAATGGCAAGCCCATGGCTGTGCCTTCTTTTTATAGGTAGAACGTGTTTTGCTATACAAAACCAGAACATAATACATGCGCAGAGAGTGCCGTGATATCTGGAGGGAATTTGTTCTGTAAAAGAAGGATCGTGTGATTGATTAGGACATTCGTAGAGGCCAGAGAAGTCAAAACTGACTAATAAATCATCCTTTTCTAAGGTAATGTCATTGATTATGTTTATGAAGTGTTGTGTGTTTCTGATATAGGAGGGGAATGACTTACCAACTCCTTAGTATTGTCGCTAATTTCTTGGCTAGGTGATAATTCGGGCTGTCTATTCCTTCGACTATTGATCGGAGTGGTGTGTTTTGTTTGTGTATCTTAGGTAGACTGTAAATTCTTGAGGAACGAGCGTAGTGCAGAAGTAATTTTTTGACTATCTTCAGGCAATGTAGTAATTGATTTAAGTGGTTTCTCTGTTTTCTTTTTTATTCTATTGGTTGGGTTGTAGCTAGCCATTTGGTATGTACTATTGTCCGAGACTAGCAGATTCTTTGTTTCTAAATATGTGGTTTGGTTTAGAATAACGGTGGAACTTCCTTTATCGGCTCTAGTTATTACGATGTTCGAATTTGATTTTAATAATTTCACCATCTGGCCCCATTGCCCCCAGACACTGGACACTTATCTACCTAAACAAACAACACAAATGCATGCAGTTCACAATTGAGATTGAAAAACAGAACACACTTCCATTTCTAGATACACTTGTCACACGTCTTCCTTCTGGCAGTCTTTCCTTCACTGTTTACCAGAAACCGACACATACTGGTCAATATATACACATAAACTCCTACCACCACCCAACACAAAAACTAGATGTCATTAATACTCTAAAAAATAGGCTTTGAAGATCTGCTCCAATGAACAAGCACTGAAAGACGAATTTAAAGTTATCAGCAATACTTTTCTAAAAAATGGTTACACCACTAACAAAATTCGATACAAGACCTCAATAAAAAACAAAGATAAACTAGACTACAATACAACTATAACCATTCCTCACATTTTGAATACTACAGAAATGCAACCTCAAAGCCACCTTTAAACCTCCTGCAAAATTATAAAGCCTACTCAACTCATCCAAAGACCCACTCCCTCCACTGGCCCACCCTGAGTATAGCATATTTATTATGTAATCCTGTATTATGCACCTGTAATCTACCATATATAGGGGAAACAGGATAGCCTTTCTGATCATGCCCTGAACACTTTACATAGAATTGACTGGAAAAGCAGTTGTTTAAATCACACTAAAACATAGTATGAATGCAAATTTAAAGAAGCCTGTGAAATTCTTATCAACCACCCCAATCTGAACAATAATGATTATCTAAAAATCCCAAGCAAATGGAAGGCACACATTCTACCCATGGAACCTTTCTTCCTAAGAGCTAACTATAAACAGAACTGTAGATAATCCAGAATCTTAAATCTGATATAACAACTGTCATGTTAGAAATAGGATATCATTGTTACTGTAAGAAAACTATCAATATGAAAGAATATTTCTTTGATGTAGTTTCTAAATATTTAATTAATTTTTAATTTTATCTGCATCTTTTTTTCTTCTTTTTTTTCACTAGAGGTCATGCCAGTTGAATAGCAGTTGATCAAATTTTTGTTTCTTTAGCTTACTGTGTGAAATGTAACTCAGCTTGTCCTTGTATATTTGTATATACACCACATGATGACCTTGATATGAAAGTCGAATGTCGGGAAATTAAAAATAGTTATTTATAACATGGTTGTAAAGTCCATAATTTCTGAAATGAATTTACAGAAAAAACTTTTGTGTGTGACAGTTGCATAAAATAAAAATAATATAAAAAAAGTGCTATTATGATCATAAGCAATACTTTTTATGTAAGTTATTAATACGATGATTATTTCTTAATTATGCCTACTACCTTTCAATTGGTATACAGAAAATTGTCTTTATATATTATTGTTATTTAGGACCTCCATGGATTCACAAGACTCATTGTAGGAGGCCCATCTTAAACCCCACAAATTCTATCATACCATTCCTTAAATCAATTCAGTGTCTGTACTTTCACCACCCTCTATGCAAAAAATACTTCTCATTCTCTTGTCAATTTATTTAACTTATTTGCTGATATTTTGCTGGTAAGCTAATGACTGTCTGCACTTCCTATATAGGGATTCTAGACGTCCCGTTTTTGGCTAATGCATCCTGTTGTCCCGAGAAAACTCTTCGGGGCAGCTTTTTGTCCTGTGTTTTAGAGTTCAAGACTGAATAACAAAATCGATAAGTAACAATTTCTATTCTATTACAAACATCACTCTCCATCATTACAGGGAACTGTAGCCGCATTGTTATTTTCTCAAAGTGAGTGATGGCAACACTGCAACAATGACAAGTTTGTTAGAACAGTGCGCATGTGCATTGACATTTTGGCGTGTGCTGTGATAATGGCTCAGCTTTAAATAGCATGGAATAGTCCGCTTGACCCACGACATTTTAGAAGCTTGCTTCGAGAGAAACAGTTGGTGCTTGCAGGGTATTAATTACTGTACATCTGCTGTTAAAATGTATGGTTTTTCAATTCTCCTGTGGCCCTGTTGAGCATTGAAAATGCCGAAAAGGAAGTGTGATTATACAGATTCTTAAAAATAAACACTTGTTAAGTGAAATTCATTCTTCAGAAAAGTATTGCAAGACTGATTGATTAATAAGAATATTGTCAGGTGAGAAGAGCATTACTGTATTAACAATCTATTTTGTATCTATAATAGTAAGTAAAAAACCATTTGAAGGCAACTTAAAGTGGCTTAGTGAAAATATGCAGCTTAACGATTTGATTTACTATTTGTTTACTGTGTGCATAGTAAACCTTACCATGCAGACACTTGGAAAGTTAGAATCCTGTTGTAAGACTGGCATATGTGATGGATGCACATACTAAACTTTCACCCTCAGTTATAAGTCTCCCGTATTTTTTTCCAATGTATCTGGGATCCCTATTCCTATATACACTAGTTACATATCTTCCCGATCGTTCATTATCTTTTTCTATTTATAGAAATCCTACACATACAGGGAGATGTTTGCACAAACAATCACACAATCACCCAGCTCAGCAATATGATATCCTAAGAATACTTAACTCACAGAACCAGAGCTATCTATTCCAATAACAATGTGATTACCACTGAACTCACTTGCATCACACTTTTTTAACCATTGGCTATAATATTCAAAGAATATACAAAATACTAAATGCTCCCCAGTAATCCCCTCCATTGCCTAATATACAAAACTACAGCAAAACTGTCACCATTCCATGTGTTCGGGACACATCCAAAAAGACATCTAGAGTGCTTAATAAATATCAGCTCCGCTCCACATTTAAACCTTATGTCAAATTGGCAACTGTCATCCATTCACTTCTCCTTTATCACATCCAGGTGATAAAGGAGAGGTGAATGGATGAGAGTTGCAAACAAGCATAGGGCATTAATAAATTTAGTTTAATCCTTTATCGAAGTGTAAGCAAACAAAGTTTGCACCTAAAGTATCTTCAGGATTGAGGAAACTCATGGTAAAGATGGACCAAGCTCTCATCACTTGTCTTAGTATCTCCCATAATACAAAGCACATCTCCTTGAAGATATGTATAATGCTATGCATTAAGGGAAGAGCCACTATTTCCACCTTAGTATCACCACCTCTGGGTCTGGCTCCCACCAATAAAACCTCAATAAAGGGTGAAACTAGTTTGGGTAGTGGCCCTTCCCTTAATGCATAGCATTATACATGTATGCAAGGAAATGTGCTTTGCATTATGGGAGATACTAAGACAAGTGTGAGAGCTTGGTCCACATTTACACGAGTTGCCTCAGTCCTGAAGATACTTAAGGTGCAAACTAAATTTATTATGGTGTAACCAAGTGGGGAAAAACTTCCAAGCATAGGGCCCTTCATCCAGGTGTGAAGTGTCCTGTGCTTGTAACCTTGCAACAGTAAAAGGAAGAACTGTTGACATTCTCCCTTGAAGAACATAAAAATACTTTTGCAACTACCATTATGGTAAATCAGAACTAGCAGACCATATCTTGGATATCCTTTCACACAGCACCAAATGGAAGAAAACAAAGTGCTACACATAAGTCATTATAAGTCAGAGAGAGATTGTTTTTGGAATCAGCAGCAGCTTTAAAGCATCTTCCAGACCTCAGCAAGTATGCCTGTATCAATTTATCAAAAATCTGGGAGACAGTCATCTTAAGATCTAATTATCACTTTCTCTCTCTCTCTCTCTCTCCCCCCCCCCTTATCCAGCAATAGATGGCACAATTAGGACTTTAGTTCCTTGTATTGTCCATTAGTTTTTTTTTTTTTTAACTAGTCCCACTGTTATACCAAATTGTTGCTGTTCATGCACTGTGACAAACTGTTCTTGTGCTCTGAAGATGCTGGATATAATAGCAGCAAATAAATTAAATAAATTTTAATTATTTTCTTTTTAAACTATGTTATGAATTAATACTGTTAAATAAATTGCTGTAAACTGCCAACACATAAGCCTTTCTACTTTTTC
Organism: Typopeltis vanoorti; assembly: GCF_054136105.1. Classification (NCBI taxonomy): domain Eukaryota; kingdom Metazoa; phylum Arthropoda; class Arachnida; order Uropygi; family Thelyphonidae; genus Typopeltis; species Typopeltis vanoorti. The sequence continues at coordinate 89,121,395 of NC_143557.1, read as the reverse complement.
TCATTCTCTTACCACTTAATTTCACAACTTTCAGGGATAGCCCTTGTCTTTTTCCTTCCCCTTGTTCTACCAGTGCCTCTAAATACCTCTCAATAGCTATGTTTCAATCATATCACTCATTCATCTTGTATGAGTGATATGATTGCCAAACTCTGCAATTTGTACATGCTCTGTCTATCCTCATTATAAACATTGTGCAGCCTTAATATCATTTTTATGTCTCTATACCCTTTCCAAGGTGACTGCATTCCCTTCAAATCCCAGTGATCAGATATATGTACTGTAATCCAAATGATTAGGGTTACAGATTAGCTCTGATTAGGGCTTTATACAATAGAATTACCACTCTTTTATCTCTGCTGGTCAGCATTTTTCTCATTATTGGAGCATAACTGTCAGATTTTAGGGAAAGACAATGTACTAAAATATTAATTAAAAACTTTAATTAATACTTCCTATATTTTGGTAATGTTACATTACCATCTTCATGGAATGTAAAAATAATGATATGTGCACGCAGACACTAATAATAAACAAACATGGCTAAAGTAAACAACTGAAGTCAGCCCTAGAGTCCTAAAGGTGTCCCCTAGTGGGCTAAATTGGACTGCTTGTCTAGGGGCTAATGTTCTGAAAATGCAAGCTTCCCATATTTGGGACAGTCTCGTGCATACAAATGTATTGAGGTTTGGGGAGGGGGGGTTAGAGCTGAGGCTGATACCATGAATAATCTCTTATATTTATAACTTGCTGTGGTGTAGCAAAATGGCTTTCTTCCATCATATTTTGTGGTGGGTGACCAAAGCATGGTCAGCAAGTCCTGAGTGGCTGTATTAGTGGAACTGAATATAGTCCTTATGTTCAGATATCCTGATATTAGCTGTCCTGCCTGTTTGGCTGTAGAGGACCTAGTAGACTCCAGTAGGTCTACAAGGGACCTAGTATATTCCAGGTAGGTCTAGGGGAAGTGGCTGGTCTTTGGGAACAGATAAGAGATGCCAATTTTTTATATGGTTTGTAACAAGTTGTCAAGTCATATTTTTTTAGGATTTTTGTTAGCTTTTCAGAAGTACCCCCAGATATAAGGAATGGTGATAGATTTAGAGTAATCTCTGCTTGGAGGGAAGGTTGTAGTTAATAGGTTTAATATTTTTTGGATTTGGTGGGGGAGGTTGTAGCCATTGGCTACGAAAGTTAAGAATATGGTTAAGTTCAGTCATTAGGGCAATGTTATCCAAACTGATTAATTTTGCTCTGTTATATAGGGTTTCTATAATCCCATATTGTTGGGAGGTGGGGTGGTGTGATTGCTGGTGTTGGATTGTGATAGATTGGGATTTTTGGAACTCCTATCTTATCACAATCTAACATGCGTTTGCAAACAAAAAAGGATTATAAATACATGTGATTGCCTCTGAGTATTAAATTAATCTATATAAATATATCAAACAAATTTTACTATGAGAAAACAAATAAGTGTGCATTTAGTACCACTCACAAATGAGTTAAAATCAATAATAGAAGTGTAAACCTTTAGCAGAGTTTTATAAAGTACTATGTATTAAAAGATATAGAATGTTAACACAAATTCAAGATGGGGGGGGGTGAAGTCCAAAGGTCACGGAGCAGTAACGCGAGGGAGCGGCTCGCCCCAAGTAATATCGTGACATCAGCGCACATGCGATATAGCAAAGAAGGCTGGACGCCATGACGTAAGACCATGTGAGTGTGTTGGCTGGACATCGCAGAATGCGAGAAATGCCGAGAAAGAAAAGTGGAAATATAAGGGTCATGCACCCCTCAGAAGGGGCTTTTTGTTACTGGATCTCCTGGTGTGTTTGTCTCGCGGTACTGTGAAGGGTGGCAGTGCCTCCATTCCGGAGGATTTCGATAAAGGCAGCAGCGGAACTCGGCGGTTGTATCTCTGCGGAAGGAATAAGCCCAGCAGTCCATAGAAAGCCAGATTGGAGCATGTGGACATTTCGTTTCCGGAAAGGCAAATTCCGGTAGACCATTGATGCGATACAGAACAAAAGGGCAGATAAGTAGACTTTATTTGTATTTTGCTGATTGTGAATGAGAGATTTGTACCACATTGAAAAAATAACAGAAGAAAGAACATTAATGATATTAATTAGGACTGTGCTGCTATGATTTAAAGACGAATTAATTAGAAGAAACACACGTATAAACCACAGTGAAAATTATTTAATTATAAATATTTCATCCTAAGTATCTTAGGACATCATCAGTACAGTATTTAAACAAAATTATGAATAACATACAGTTAGGGTGCATGATTACAATAGAATCTCATGAAAACGTGTATAACGTGCTAAAGTAGTACAAAAAAAAAAAAACGTTAATTATTTAACACAATTTTGTATGATAATTTCCCATACTTTAGGAATAGTAAGAACATCGTTGCGGTTTAGGTTTGGTCTGTGTAGTAGGGCTTCAGAACTTTCTTTGTATAAACGTTCATGTTTAAATAAAGATCTATGTAAAAGTTTAGCCTTTTCCCACTGGATCCTATGGTTTGGATTTTCAATTCTGTGTTGAGAGAGGCCAGATTTCTGCGGTTTAAGAAGACAAATGTGGTCTTGATGTTCCGAGATGCGTTTCTGAACAGACCTACCTGTCTGTCCAAAGTAAGATAATTTGCATGAGCATGGAATCTCATAAACACCAGGTAACATCAAGGGTGAGAATTTGTCCTTAGGAGAAGGTAATAAGTTGTAAATTTGGTTGATAGGTTTGTAAGTAGTGGCAAAATTGTATTTCTTCATAATTTTAGAAAGACGTTCTGAGATGCCTTTAACGTAAGGTATGGGAATCCTATGCACTTCTTCCTGTCTGGTTTGATGTATGCAGAAGTGACTGATGATTTTTTGAGTTGTTTTGGGATTATATCCATTTAGGATGGCTGTATTTTTGATAACTTCTAATTCCTGGTTTAAAGATTCTTCAGAGGAGCAGAATTTGTGTGCTCTGGAAACTAGTGATTTAATAATGCCAGATTTCTGAGATGGATGATGAGCAGAAGAATTGTGAATGTAGCGACCTGAGAATGTAGGCTTGCAAAAGACGGACGTGGCGATGGAACTGTCTTCTTTTCTTTGGATGTGTAAATCCAAAAAAGAGATACCCTGTGGAGATTCTTTTTCTAACGTAAAGTTGATGCGATGATGAAGAAGGTTAATTTTATCTAGAAACAGTTGTAATTCAGGTTCGGGATGATTCCAAACTGCAAATACGTCATCGACACTTAGCACGTTATGCACGTTTTCATGAGATTCTATTGTAATCATGCGCACTAACTGTATGTTATTCCTAATTTTGTTTAAATACTGTACTGATGATGTCCTAAGATACTTAGGATGAAATATTTACAATTAAATAATTTTCACTGTGGTTTATACGTGTGTTTCTTCTAATTATGAACACACCACAGGTTTCATTATTTAAAAAAGATTTAAAGACGGTTACCTTAAATCTTACAGTCTCCTATTGTGATAGAGTTGCATAATATGTTATAGGAGGTTATGAATATGTCTAGAGTGAGGAATTGCTAATTTATGAAGGGATTGTAAAAGATATAAATGCTATCTTGTGTGGTTTGATTGAACTACTGAGAAATAGTGTTATTGTGATAATCATGCATGATTAAGGTATTTAAGAGTATAAATAAGAATCTTTAGAGAATTACAGCATAATCAGTTTTAAGTATACTTATATTATTGTATTGTTTTAACTCTCTCCTGACTGTCAGGAACTCCCTTAAGATATTGTATGTACATATTTATGTTATCTAATAAACCTTGCTTTTGTATCTAACTAAGACTATCTGTGAATTTTGGAATCCAATACACCTCTTATAAAAGTAAAACGAGCCTATGCGGGAGACTAGAGAAAAGTAGAGTTTGGCCACATCTGCAAAGTTACAAGGTATCACTTAAGTACTGTCTTGAGATCACCTCTTGATTGATAATATTGTTTAATCTAATAGCGCTAAGTGGCGCAGCGAAATATAAATTTTCTTGGCGTTTTATGAGAGGTTGATCTCAGACACTCTGATACTCTGGTGTTGCCTCGACCACAAGGCAATTCCATTGTCCCCCAGAGGTACCACGTGATACCCGTATGAGAGTCTAACGGGGAACTGACCCAAAGACAAAAGAATAGTTATATGAGTAGAAAGTTGACACAACATAATTTATGTTGTGCCCCCTTTCTTATAAATTCTTATATCTCATAACAAGCCGTTAAAAGTGATGTCTTTTCTACGTGGGTCACGTGGTATCTCTATCACACAAAGAAATAGCATCAGTGTAGAGCCAAAATTCAATGTGACAGAGTCCTCAAATGTTACCTCTCTTAGAATCCCAAGAAATTTGTATTTTTAGACTGCGCCACTTGGAATTATTAGATTAAAGATAATAACTCAATCAAGAAGTAAGTTAGAAGATATACTCATGTGACCTAGGGTTGCAATTGTAGCCTTAACCTTACTCAATTAAATTTCCACTCAGATCCGTAATAAATTTCACAAGTGGTGCATCGAATCCTATACACAGACTCATATTTAGTTAATTTCAAGCAAGATTTATTGGCTTCTAAAATTACAGTTTACATACATGAACAATCATCACTCTAAATAGACACATTCTAATCTAAATCAATTAAATAGCTAAACTTCATCAGGTATGATCTCTGAACATAATTTTCCTCAAGTAATTCACACACAAGTTAATAATTCTTTAACATCTAAATCACTACTAAATTCCATTAATTAATTTCTATACTAACAACTGGTAACTTTAAGCATTCTTCAACATACAAATATTCAGATTCACTTAATCACTATTCACTCATGACTTCCCATAAAACACAATTTTCTTCAGATAATTCACACACAAGTTAATAATTCTTTAACATCTAAATTGCTACTAAATTCCATTAATTAATTTCCACACTAACAACTGGTAACTTTAAGCATTCTTCAACATACAAATATTCAGATTCACTTAGTTACTATTCACTCATGACTTCCTATAAAACACACGTGCTATAGTCCTGACCTATAATTGTATCTAAATCCTTCACTAACAAAGGACCCATATCATCACACACTCAGATTACATTCATATAGATAACAAACTTTACTTATTTCCATTCAGTGGTATCTCTAATTTTCTGCATCTGTTTCAGTCTATCTTCTGTTTCATTAGGACAATTCTTTGTTTCCCTCAGTCTACCTCAGATTAACTTCTTCATAGTAATTACCAGCCTAGATATCGGGCGCATGCTTTTGCTGACTTTAACGGCATGGTCTGCCGTTACTTTCCAGGAACCTAGGACAGGGTTACCCACGGTAACATCGTCCTAGTCTAGAGGTATCGTTCGGCCATCCCCGAACCAGCACCAGACTAAACCTTCACTACTCGAGGAAATCCGAGAACTCCACACAATGAAAAAAACCAAGAGAGTTCGTCGGGGGGTTCCTAACCCTTTTATATGTTCACCCTATCGGAAAAAAAAGAAAACTTTGCTGTTCATCCAGCACCTCAGTTTCTTGTCACTTGACCTCACGATGTCCATTCTCTCCTGCTTGTTTACTCCACGCGACCACTTGGGGCAACAGACTGCTTTCCCCCCCCCCCCACGAATTTCAAGCTCATTTTTATTTTACAAGTTATTCTTACATTGAATTTAATATCAACACAAAACCATAACTCTCTTAATTTACACTTTATCTCTGGCAACTTTGCTTTATGCATATTTATCTAAATTCCCTTTTTTTTTATTATAAAATCCTCCTTGAGCTAATTAATTATCTCTTTCTTCTTAAATTAATGTATTCAATATTTTCTAAATTTCACAACGATACCTACTTAGAAACAAGCATGTTTACTTAATTATTTTTCAGGGTTTTTACTTCTTTGCTCGTTGTACCATGATAAGTGGAAATTTAACATTCTTAACTTATCAGGGTATAACACTGGTGAACACACTGACATAATGGTCAGTTTGATGTCTCTTCCTTATTCACCAGTGTCCCACTCAAAAATACCTTGGACCTCATCTAAGCCAAATTTCCTCCCAATATCTCAGCCCTATTTCAGTTCACCATGAACTCAGGCTATTTTGTTTGGCAAGGAAAATTCTACAAACAGATAGCGGGACAGCCATGGGTTCTCCATCTTCCCACCCTTGGCCAACTTCTTTATGGAGACCTTTGAGGAAAAAGCCTTAAATCCGGCTCCACTGTAAACCCACTGTTTGGCTACACTATGTAAATAATGTGTCTGCTATTTGGCCGCATGGCTTGGACACACTCCACAACTTCTTAACACATTTAAACAATCAACACCCCAGGATCCAGTTTACCTTGGAATAGGAAAACAATAACAATCTCACTTTCCTAGGCATGCTGATTACATGCCAGCCTGATGGATTCCTGGCTTTCTCTGTTTACAGGAAACCTACTCATACAGGTAGATACATTCACCAGTAATCACAGTCCCCTTCCAAGCAATATGGGATTATAATTTTGGCTGTTCCGGGCTTGGGACAGCCAGATACCAGCCTCAAGCCCGGATAAAATTGGAGAGTTGGGGAAAGCAGTGGTGAACTACCCTGCTGTAAAAATCCAGGAATACTTTATGGGCAATGCCTACAAAGTCACCTATGGTCGGAAACGACTGAAAGGGAAAATCAGATTAGAGAATTAATTAAGGCATAAGCTGGTAAATTGTAAATAAAATAAAAAAATTAAATTTACATTAATTTTTTAATAAAAAGAAATGAAATTTTAAATAAATTTCTTAATAGATACTTCAAAATTGATCTGCTTGTCACACTTGAAGTTCCAGCAGTCTCTGTTTCTTGGAATTTTATTGTAGTGACTGATGCATCTGGCATATTTTGTCTCTTATACACTTTTCAAAAGAATGTACTTTTTTTAATATTTTTTTTCTTTAAGCACAAATCATGAAAATCATCACACTTCATTTCCTTGAAACAGATTCTTATAATTATCACTGATTTGTGTCAATATGCATTTGATTTTTCTCCTTACTCCATAATAAAATCACTAAAGAGAAAGCTCTTTCTATTGAAGCAGTTATCCAGGCTGTGTCAAAATAAATTCAACAATGGCTTTCATATTCTCAAAAAGAATGTTTTATTAAGAAAATATTGGAAAAAATTTTCCATCTCTCTTACTAACAGACTTCTGGTGATCATTCCAAAATGCGGTTTTTCCTGTAAACTTGCTAATATAGGCACTAAATTTATTATTGTCCAGCTAGTTTTATTTAGTGCTTTCCAGGACATGGGATTAAAATATTTAGAAGGAGGAGCCCATTCTTGCATGTATTCCACTACTGTATTATAGAATTCATCTACATAAAATTTAAATTGTGCTAGTATCAGAAAATTGCTAATCAAAGTATTTGGTGTAATAATTCCTTATTTTGTCCTTTTTAATTATATGTTTTTCTATTTTTATATCATTAACTTTATCTTTGCAGTTATTATGTTTGCTCATCAATCTTAGCTGTGTTGATTGATTTATCCAATCTACTATTATGCAGTCACACTATCAACTCTAGGCCGCTAGTTAATCTAATGTTGAGTGTACAAAGTCTGAAAGACAAAGGGATTGCCTTTGGGTAGCACCAGTTCCTTTGTTTCGACTCTGGTGCTAATCCCTTCTCGAGTTTAGGAAAAAATTATATTTTCATGCTGTGCCATCCTAAATTCTAGACAAGAGAACTCAGTATCAGAGAATTAGCATCCAGAAATGTGCACTGTTAATTAATTCCTTGATTAGTTCGCTGAGTACTTAAATCATTATTATTATTATTTCGGGTGACTCCAGGAGTCCTTAGACTCATCGAGGGAGGCCCTAAACATCATGTCCACCCAACTATGCGATTACATTCTCACAGTATCTATCATACCTTGTCTTGAACTCGTTCACCGTCATAGCACCCACAACAGACTCTGGCAGCTTATTCCACTCATTTACCACTCTAAAAGTAAAGAACCCAGCTTTAACACCCCTGCTAACCACACTCTTGCCCAGCTTCCATAGGTATCCCCTAGTTCTCCCACCACCAGTCCTGATCTCAAAAATATCCTCTGAATTAATCCTATAGAATCCCTTTAGCAATTTGAATGTCTCAATCATATCTCCCCTCCTCTGCCTATCAACTAGTTTCTGCAACCCACAAATCTTCAACCTGTTCTCATATGGTTCATTCCATAGACCTGTTATCATCTTAGTCACTCGCCTCTGGATCCTCTCCACCTCCTCCCCATCAAGAAGGAACCGAGGTGACCAAATCTGGGCACAGTAGTCGAGATGAGGTCTTATCAAGGCTCGGTACAGAGGTACAATAACTTGCTTGTCTCTGCTCGTCAAGGTATTTTTCAACAACCAAGTGAGTTGATGAGCTGATTTAGCTACTTTTACAGTGTGCCCCCTAAACTTCATCTCCCTATCCACCAACACTCCCAAGTCCCTGGCCTCATCAATCTCTTGGAGTACAGTTCCACCAATGTGGTATACTGCTGCTAATCTTTTCACCCCAAAATGCATAACCTTACATTTTGTCACATTAAATTGACATCCATTCTCCTTAGCCCAGAACTCCAATCTATCTAAGTCATCCTGCAAGACTTTGACATCTTCTGCATTCACTATTGCCCTACCCAACTTTGCATCATCAGCGAACAAATGAATTGTTCCACTTAGATCCTTCCCTATATCGTTAATGAACAGATTAAACAGCAGTGGTCCAAGAACAGAACCCTGTGGCACACCACTAGTCACAGGCCGTCTTTTGGACTCTACTCCTGAATAAACTACTCTTTGATATCTCTCCATCAACCAACCACCTATCCACCTCACCAACCCTGTATCCATTCCCATATGTTGTAGTTTACGGATTAGTATTCCATGTGGTATCCTGTCAAATGCCTTTGCCAGGTCCAGCAGTATCACTGTAAACCCATTTCCCTTATCCAGTTCAGCTGTCACCTTGTTATAAAACTTGAGCAAGTTACTGAAGCATGATCTACCCTTCACAAAGCCATGCTGTCCCCTGTACAGTATCTCGTTTTCATCAATCCATTCCTGTATTTTTCCCTTGACTACTTTCTCCAAGACCTTGACAAAGACTCCTGATATGCTGATCGGTCGGTAATTTGCAACAGTAGTCTTGGATCCTCCTTTATGCAGTGGAAATATTTTCCCCTCTTTCCACACCTTCGGGATTAAACCAGACCCGAGACTCAGATTAAACAAGATGGTCGAGGGCACTGATAATTCTTTAGCCGCTTCACGTAAGACCCGTGCTGGTATACCATCCAATCCCACAGATGTATTCACATTAAGGTTCTGTAATAGACTATTCACCTCCACTTCATTCATCACAATTCCCATATAAACTAATGGTTCCTTCATTCTTTCAATGTTACCACCTGGATGATATACTCTTGCAAAGTGCTTGCTCAGTAATTCCACTATATATCGACTGATTCAGTGACCTCCTTACCATCGCCATTCCTTAAAATCATTTTGCCGTGCACAGTTTTTTTCTTGCTTGCAGCATATTGAAAGAACTGTTTGGGATTCTCTTTAGCTTGCATAGCTAGTTTCCTTTCGTAATTCGCTTTTACTTTTTTTACCATACTCGTTACCCTTCTGGCCTGCACTTTATAACGTTCGTGTGCCTGCAGGTCACCCCTTTCTTTAAATTCCCTCCACAGTTGTTTCTTTTTTTGCAGCTCAAGCTTAATGGTGTTATTCATCCATTTAACCCCTACTTGTTTTACTATTCGGACCCTAGGTATACAATCAGCCATTACCTCCCGTAAATGCTCCTTGACCACTTCCCATGCTCTATCGACGTCCAGCCCTTGCAGTTGTACATGCCATGGCACTGATCCAAGCAATCTCCTAAGCTTGTCATACTTGCCAGCACTGTAATTCCACATATACCCTGTCTTAATCGAAATTTCCACTCCTTTAGCCACCTCCCAGGTCAAGACCTTATGATCACTCTCACCAATAGGTGGCAACATGGTCATATTCATTACAGTCAAATTCTCAGATGCTATTACCAGGTCAAGCACTCTCACACTCCTAGTATTTTCAATTACATGCTGTCTCAGATAGTTATCCCTTAATAATTGAATAAAATCCTTTTCCTTCCTCACATGTGTCCTCTCCTCCTTCCAATCAATGTTACCATAGTTGAAATCCCCCATAATAATTACCCTCCTTCCACTCATTTCATCAATTTCCCTATGCATACTATCTCCACCATCTATTCCATCACCTGGTCTATAGCAGCACCCAACTGTATATTTTATTCTGCCAGTCTCAATCTCACACCAAATAGCCTCAAATGAGCTCCTTTCACTATCCTGTGATACAACTTCAATTCTCCTTGGCTGCAGTTCATCAGCTATCATTAATAATACCTCTCCCCCCATTTTATTCTCTCTGTCCCTCCTAAACACACTATAACCTACACATTCTATCCCACTAACTATATCTTCTTCCGTCAGCCATGTTTCATTAATGCCAATAACCTGTGGCCAGGAAGAGCCAATCAAGGCCAAAAATTCTTCCTTCTTGTTCCTAATACTCCTGGCATTAGTATACATGAAATGCAGTGATCCCTTAGTCCCACCCCTATATTGATACGTTATTCTAAATGACCCATTCCCATTTTTTGTCCTTAGTGCTGGCTCGGGTACATTATATACATTCTTACACTCATCTGTCTCACTGATGTCTTCATATCCATTCCCCCCCCCCTCCTTGGTAGTTCTAGTTTCCCTGGTTTTGCACATCCATTTTCACTTCATTCAGCAACACTCTTTCCAGTATCTAACTATATCTTCTTCCATCAGCCATGTTTCACTAATGCCAATAACCTGTGGCCAGGAAGAGCCAATCAAGGCCAAAAATTCTTCCTTCTTGTTCCTAATACTCCTGGCATTAGTATACATGAAATGCAGTGATCCCTTAGTCCCACCCCTATATTGATACGTTATTCTAAATGACCCATTCCCATTTTTTGTCCTTAGTGCTGGCTCAGGTACATTATATACATTCTTACACTCATCTGTCTCACTGATGTCTGCATATCCATTCCCCCCCCCCCCTCCTTGGTAGTTCTAGTTTCCCTGGTTTTGCACATCCATTTTCACTTCATTCAGCAACACTCTTTCCAGTCTCCGCACACCAAGTCCATTCAAATGCAGTCCATCCATCTTGTATAAGTCCTTTCCCCCTTCAAACTCATTCTACACGTCCATGAATTCCACACCACACCGTCTGCATAACCTACGCATAATGTCATTTGCAATTATGGCCCTCCTCCTAAACTCCTCTCTGTCATACCGCGGCAACAGACTAACCATTCTAACTCTGTCATTCTTTTCTTTCGTTACCTTTAACAATACTTTCAAGTCCTCTCTCATAAAAAATTTATCACCTTTCAATTCATTCGTACCCGCCACAATTATTAATTCTTTCACCCCCTGTTTTTGCACTCTAATACTCTCACTTACATCCTTAAATTTCGCACCCGGTAAGTACGATTTAGTTACACTGCCATCTATCACTCCTCTTAATAACGAGTCACCATACAACACTTTCCTTCATTTCAGAAACTCTCTCATTCTTGCACTGTTTTTTTATGTTATCCGAATCACTCTGGAAAGAGTTTTGCAGGTGCTCTAATTGCCGCTGCGCATTTTGTATCACTGCACGCAACCTAACGATCTCACTTCCTACAAGTAATTCCTCATTATTTTTATCATTTAAACCATTTTCTCTCTCAGTATGGTTGCTTTCACTCTTTCTTAGATCACCGCTCTCATTGCCATCTTGTACATCGCAATTCTCTATCAAGCCACTATTTTCACTCACATTCTGGCAATTCTGGCTTTCTTCAACCATAACTATCTCACTACCTGACACATACTTCAACTCCTCACTTTGCTTACACTTTCTACACATTCTCCCACCACTATCACTTTCAATCCAAATTCCAGCCTCATTCGGGAATGCATACATTCCACACACATCACATTGGACAAACTCTCTCACATTATAGTTTTTGTACAATGCCGTCGTATTTTTGGACGCCATTATCTTACGTCGCATTGGCGCCATATTCAAATCTATGAAACGTAACGTTATATACTAAATTAAATAACGTAATTCACACCAAAATCCCACAGACACAACAAGCTACCAAAATTAGGCAGTATTACGTTATAATTTTAACCTATATTCTAATTTTTACTCAAAATTGTACTTAGCTTTCGGGAGCTCTCTGAAAACACAACCATCCGTCTGGCCCTCTATCGGGCAATCTCAATCATACAAAGCTTATATTTCATTTGCAGTTGTAGTTACCCTTATGTCTTAACCTCCGTACTGGTTTTGGCTTTTATGAACGGTGCAATAGGATTAAAATCAGACAGGCTGTTAGATTGACAAAAAAAAGACATTTATTTATCAAATCAGACATAGTACAGGTATCATTAATTTCTAGTTAAAAATCAAAACTATCCTTCACAGTGAATTCAATTAATTAATACAAATTCACCCTTAACATTACATTACATGCCTCAAAATCTCAATTGAAACTAGATTAGAGCTTCAACTTGTAGCTTAACATTCTAGTTGGAATCAACACTTCCTGAGGCTTAAAGAATTATCAAAGTACACCACAAAGCATAAACAAATTCTTATACAACCTTCCTTTCTAGAACATATGGTTCACCCTTTTTCTTCTTGCTTTAGCCCTAATGTAACTTGATTAACTAGAAAGTTCCTTGCACAAACACAAATAATCCCTCTTAGAACTTAAGCTTAATAGAACAAAATTTTAACATTACCAGGGACTCCAGAAATATTTTGTCATCTTCTTATTTGTCTATGGAGTGCCTTCGTCTTGGTGATTGTGCCTCTGCTTGATTTTATCTGAAGGAATCAACTGGTGGGCTTGGACATGGTTCGCCTCCTTCGATGTAAGCCATTCTAGCCTGCCGCTATCGGATCAAGTGGTTTGGCATAACTTGTTGGTCTTCGCTGTGATTTCTGCAAGGCCAAAATCTGTACTCTCTGAACTGCTGCTTGACCAGTGAGCTGCCTCACTACATGTCCGCTCGGGAATCCTGGAACTTGAATCCGTAGAATGAAGAAAAAAGTAAAAAAAGTCCTGAGCTGGCACTGCCAAGCTCTATATATCCGAGGCGTGATGTTTTTATTCCTACGTCATGTTCTTCTCCCTTTTTTTTGCGCTCTCCTAATTCCTCCAGCACCTAGCACTTCTCCTAACGTGCTTTGCTGGAAACTTCCGCGTGCAACTCAACTCTGATGCATGTGTTCGCCTCAGGTCTTCAATGCTTAATCCGATTACCTAGCTTGCATTATGACTCAGATAGTTACACATTAACACAAGGTTCACATATTTTTTAACATCTGGTAAATTTAACAATGACCAACAACAGTAAAATGGATAGAGAAAAATATTTGAATTATAAACAGTGTCAGTAATTTACATTCAGCTTTCTGTTCTCTGATGCACAATTAGCTCCGGAAATTTTGTTACTCGTTAAATCTGAATGAAATAATTATGAAATAAATTCTCTTTCATTCAGAATTTAATGGTGGTAATTTTTTGACAGTGGCAGGTATTCATCCTTTCGTTTCATTTTAATTTCGGCAATAAACATTTCAATCTCAGCTCTGACATCAAATGCAGATGCATCTTTGTCTTTCTGTTCTCTGAACAGTAGATGAAACGAGTTTATTTTGAATATGGGAGAAATGTATTAATATTAGGTTGTGCAGAATCAATGAAATAGGATTTGTAGATCTGTGGCCTGTGTTTGACAGAAAGAAGGATTTGTAAAATGCTGATGGACTGCACCTAAATGGTTTTGGTGTAGGTATCTAGAGAGAGCTTTGTTCTGCAAATCCAAGAAAACTTTAGCAATTTAGATGAAAGCAGGTGAGTTTGTGTGAAGGCACCCATGAGGCAAGTGAGTGTGAGAATGACCAAGTGTGAAATCTAGTCTCTCAAGCAAAAATATTGAATAGGTTAGTCAATTCAGGAAGTAAAGTTATTTGGGGGCCTAAAAAAATGCTGCGGTTTCTATATACTAATACCAGAAGTATCAGAAACAAGAAGGAGAAGTTTCTGGCATTGATTGTGCAACCTCACCAAAAGGCATTAGTGAGACTTGGCTAACAGCTGATGATGCAGTTACAGGGATAGAATGTGAAAGATTTAGTATTTTCAGGAAAGATAGAGAAGATAGGATATAGGGAGAGGGTACTGCTGATGATAGAGGATGAATTGCAGCCAAAAAAAAGGAAAGAGAGATAGGTGGAAGGGTGGCTGTCCATTTGAACCAGTGTAGTGTGAGATCAAGGCTAGTATGACAAAATATATAGTTGTTTGTTGCTATAGGCCAGAGAATTCCACAGATGATCTAGAAGACATTCATTGTCAAATTAGTACAACGAGTACAGGTCAAGTGATTATTATGTAGGACTTCAACTATGGAAATATAGACTGGAAGGAAGAAAGATCACATGGCAGGAAGGAATGGAATTTATAAACCTACTGAGAGATAAGTACTCGAGACAGCATGTGATGGAGTGGGGAGAGTATTGGACTGGTCATAGGAGCAGAAGAGCTATCCATAACCAAGGTGGTCACATTGCCTCCGATTGGCAAAAGTGATGACCATGCAGTCTTGACTTGGCAGATTGTAAAATATTAGCAATATTCTGTCTAGAAGAGGTATATTTAGAAGTACAAGGCAGGTGATTATGACAAGCTTAGAGGAAGCTTAAGTCTATTCCATGGCATAAAACACCACAATGGAAGGATGTTAGTAGTGCATGGGAGATAGTTAAGGGTCATTTAGAAGAAGCAATATTAAATTGTGTACTTAAGGTAAGGAGGGTTAATCAGGTAAGTGTTAGATGGATGAATAATGGCATTAAAGATGAGCTGCAGAAGAAGAAAATGCTATGGAGGGGATATAAGGAAAAAGGTGACCAGCATGTCAAGAAAGGCAAAATCAGATTATGAAAAGAATCTAGCCAAGCAGGCCAAAGGAAATCCAAAGAGTTCTCTCATTATGTGGCACGTAAGAGGAACAGTGACTATGGAAGATTAACCTTAATGAGTGATGATGATGGTTACAAGGTGACAGAAGCAGATAAAATAGTTGAGTTACTGAGTGACCACTTTGCAAGGGTATATCATCCAAGTGAAGTTACTGCTGTAATATATGTGACAGGTGTAGGAACAGAGGTGGATGAACTGGGAGTTCTAACGATATTGCAGAATAACAGTGTAAATACAGCTTTGGGAGAATGTGAAAGGGAACTAGTAATGCCTCTGACTATCTCTTTAATTTAAATCTCAGCTCTAGCAGAGTTTCAAGGGAGTGGAAAGAAGGCAAAATAATTCTCTTGCATAAGGGAGGTTCTAAGGAAATTCTAATAAGAGGTTACTAAGGAGGGTTCCAGTAGCAAATTATAGACCAATTAGTATCTCAGTCGTGGTGGTAAAAGTATTGGAAAAATTGCTCAGAAAAGTGAATTTGAGAATGGGTGGATAAAAAATTATACTGTATCAGTGGCAACATGGCTTTGTGAAGGCTTGGTCATGCCTTAATAATTTAGTAACTTTTTATAGTAGAATAACAGTTAAGAGTAACAATTATAAGAATGCCATATGGTATGGCATTCTTACAATCTTTTTTGTTTTTAGTGGTATTTTTATGGTGTATCTTGTGAACTGTTTTTTTATTATAGCCATTTTTTATAAATGTATGGCTGATGATCTCGAATTCTTGCTTTAGCACTTGCTCATGCGAGCAAATAGTTAGTGCTCTGTGTTTGAGGGTACTTATGACTCCTACTTTTTGTGTTGGGATTAGATGGTGGTATGAATTTTTGTGTATGTACTGGCCTATGTGTGTGTGTGTGTGTGGGCTTGTGGTAGACCGAGAAGGAGAGACAGCCTGAGGGAAGACGTGTGATGAGTGCGTCTAGAAAAGGAAGAGAGTTGTTTTCGATTTCAATGGTGAATTGGATACATTTGTGTTATTTGTTGGGGTGGCTAAGGAATGTATTCATTGCTTCGCAGCCGTGGGGCCAAATTACGAAAATATCATCGACATATCTGAGCCGGACTTTGGGCTTTAGAATGGCCGAATCTAGAGCTTGTTGCTCAAAGTCTTCCATGTAAAAGCTTGCTATTGGTTGGGGGGGGGGGGGGACATGGCTGTACCTTCTTTTTGTTGGTAAAAATTGTTTTACCTACTAAAACTATATTAATCCCGATATTTGGGATATTCTAGACAAGATTACAGATGACTTGGCCAAGCACATATGACTTAAAAACAAGTTTTTAAATAATAAAACTACAAAAATAAGTAATTTTTGTTGTTATAATCCAATTCACCATTGAAATAAAAAACAACAACTCTCTTCCTTTTCGTACTCATCGCACATCTTCCCTCAGGCTTCTCTCCTCTTCTCAGTCTACCGCAAACCTACACACACACACACACACAGGCCAGTACATAAAACAAAGGTTACACCAGAAGAGCTGCATCCTGGTCCTTTGCATAGGGAAGGTAATGAATTTAGGGTGCTTATGACTTCACATAGGAGTCATAAGCATCCTCAAACACAGAGCACCAACTATTTGCTCGAATGAGCAAGAATTCAAGATCATCAACCACATTTATCAAATAGCAATAATAAAAAAACAGTTCACAAGATACTCCATAAAAATACCACTAAAAACAAAAAGATTATAAAAATGCCATAGCCATACCATATGTTAGAGGCATTTCGGAAAAAATAGACAGAACACTACATAAATACAACATCAAGACTACCTCCAAACTCCTGACAAAATTAAAAAATTTACTCATTTCTTCCATACCTGGTCCACCCAGGGGTTTACAAAATGCAATGTACATGTAACCTACCCTACATAGAGGAAACAGGATGCACTATCCCAATCAGGAAAGACGAACACAAATGACACATTAAATACCTCCATCATGGAAAAACTGGCCTATCAGACCACGCACTCCAGATGCCATAGAATTGACTGGAAAGGCACCAAGTCCCTATGCTGCACCCAAAACCTGGTTTTAGAGACAATTTAAAGAAGCCTGTGAAATGTTAATACATAATCCAAACCTGAACAAAAACGATGGACTAGTCATTCCAAGAATGTAGAGGACCTATCTACAAACCCCCATAGCAACTGGAACATGCCCAGAAGGAAATCGCAATATGAGATGACTTTAGGAGTGTTTATTGTAGTTGTTTTTAATTTTAATTTATTTTATTCTGGGGGGGGGGGGGGGCAAATCCCCCATGTTCCGGACTGGTAGGCCGGTTCTTAAATTTTGAAGACTCGAAAGGGGGGGTAATTTTTTAATTTATTTTATTCTGGGGGGGAGCAAATCCCCCATGTTCCGGACTGGTAGGCCGGTTCTTAAATTTTAAAGACTCGAAAGGGGGGGTAGCCCCTGAGTGTCAAGTCTTCTCGACAGGGGAGACGGGGGAGCTCTGCTCCCCCCCCCCTTTTGAAGTGACGTATACAATATGTCACTAATTTCTCTAAAATAAATCTTTACAGTGACAGAAAAAATAAACTGGCCTATAGTTTTGATGCCTCCATTCTGCCACATCTTTATGCAGTGACGCTGTCTCACCCTCCTTCCTCTCCTCGGACATTTTTCTAATAGCTAGACTTTTACCAAAAGTGAAGTCAATGGAGCTGTTGGTTCCTTACCAGCTTCTCTTAAAACATGCTCCAATCCAGTGCCACTGCCTTATTGACTTCCAGAATACAGTCATCCCTCGACTTACGTCTGGGTTCCATTCCATCCAGCAGGACGTAAGTTGATATATTAAATCAATATATCAACGGAGCTATAGGGATTAGGGACTTAACAGTAATAGTGTCATTTTAATTTTTAAACCTTATTATAAAACTACTGTGAGTTACTGCCACTATAAAACAGGAGAATAATCACCCAAATCTTCCTCCACAGTCACATCTTCATTACTTTCCCTATGTGAAGGACCAGGATGCAGCTCTTCTGGTGTAACATTTGTTTTTTTTTTATGTAAATGTCCAATGTGCTTTGCTTATTCCCTCTTCTTCTTTTCATCATAAATTTGTTTATAGCAAGCAAATGCGTTATGTACTTTCTTTTCTACTAATAAGTAGAGTTCAACATTGGGATCCATGTCTTCAGCCATTTTGAGAACATTTCTGCAAGACCCTTCACTGCGAATTGTTTAACTACCTCTTCTTGTTTCTCTTTTTCCTCTTCATTTTCTGGCTTCCTCTTCTGCAACACATTGTTCTTCCAGTTCAACCAATTCTTCGTTGGTCAACTCTTCAGGAGCACTTTCTATGAGTTGAATTACAAGTATGTCATCATCATCAGTTCTAGATTCAGGTTGTTTGCTAGGCCTACTGTTTCTTTACTCAATTTGCAAAGGTCTTCATTTTTTTCAAAACTTCCAAAATCGTGCACAAACGTTTTTAATGTCTTTTTCCATATGCCACTCATACACGAGAGGTCACTTCATCCCAAGCCACAGCAATATTTTTAATAGCATGATAAATATTGAATGTTTTCCAGAATTGCATGAGAGTCTGGTCGTTTCCTTCAGTAGCAGAAATGGCTTGTAAAAAAGTTCTCTGTAGATAATAAGCCTTAAACACTACAAGAACTCCCTGATCCATTGGTTGGATCAAGGAAGTAGTGTTTGGAGGGAGAAACATGACTTGAACTTGGTGAAGATCACCTATATAGGAGATGACCTGGGGCATTATCTAGAATTAATAAAATTTTAAATTCTACATTTTCTTTCACACAATGGCTTTCCATTGCACTCGCATAACAGTTGATTAAGGTATTCTCTAACAATTTTTGAGTCATCCACAACTTCTTATATCTCTACTAGTGAACTGGAAGAGTATGTTTCCTAATGTTTTTCAAGGCTCATGGATTCTCACTGTGCCATTTTCAGTTTATATCCAGCCACATTACCCCCTAACAGAATCGTAACATAGTCTTTAAGAGCTTCGAAACAAGGCATAGATTTTAGCTTTTTGTGGATGAATTGTCTGCTTGGGCAATTTTTTTTCTGAAACAAGGTCTCTTCCATATTAAATATTTGCTGTGGCAAACAATTTTCCTCAGTAATAATTTTATCCAATTTCTCCACAAACACCTTGGTAGCCTTCTCATTGTCACTTGCAATTCATCATACATTTTCACATTATGCAGCACAAAACGCTGCTTAAATCTCATGACCCAACAGGAAGAAGCGTTGAATTCATAGTCATAATCAGGTCTTGCTTTCTCCTTCAACATGTTGAAGAGACTTAGTGCCTTAGCGGTTATGGTCATATTGCTAAGAAGTATACGCTGTTGATTCAGGTCCTCTATGTATGATGGAAGTAGCTTTTCCAATCACCAATAGGACATTATCATTGCTTTGTCACTATCATTGAACTTCAACTTTGTTTCAAGATCAACTGCTCACCTCTTTTTCTGTGATTCTTCACTAGGTTTTTTAATTGGGTGTGTAGGGACCCTGTTACACAAAATATCATGAAATATTTAGCAATAAATACACAACTAGCTTATTTTTCAAATGCAAAATCAACAGAGGAACTGTTGAAGCCATGTGCTGACTGCCGAGGGAGGTTGCCACTGAATGCTCTGTTGCCGCTACATTGTTGCTAAATAAAAACCTTTTTACTTTACGCTCACTTGCATCTTGTTCAAAAGTATAGTTGAAAATGTTATTTATTCCATTATGGGATCAGGGGTGTAAGTCGAAGGATGACCGTACTTCATATTTTAAATACATTCTTCTCGTACCCCTGTTAGCCTTAAAATTCCCTTCCTACTGGCCACATAACAAAAGAATTATTTAGCATTATCCTTGTATTGCAATGCTAGTCTTTTCTTGTATTTCATTTTTGTCTTACTTACTTACTATTCTAGTCAATCTCCTGGCTTAAATCATATATTCTTCATGCAACTGTTCTCTTATCTTTATAGTTTTTCCTTAATCTCTTTTTCATTTGCATTTCCGGTTTGATTTTTCTAGTTATCTACTTTATATCAAATCATATTTTCTTTTCACTTGAAGTATGCAATCTGCCATTGCTGCTGATAAATAGTTCTTAACTGGTTTCATGTGCTTGATATCTTTCCCTTCCAATTCTTTCACACTCATGGAAACTGCTTCTTGTTAATTTCTGAGATTAATATAGTCACCTGCCTTATAATTTCGCATAAATTCCTTTCTCCTTGATACTTCTGTATGTCTGTTTATCTTCCAAGTCAAGACTACAACATCACTCTTACCATCCAGGGTCAAGGATGACATTCCAGTTATAATCAGATTCTCTGCTACTAGGAGAATCTAATTATAACTCCAAACCAAAATTCTTGATGCTCAATATTCCATGTACTGCCTGCTGCCTAAGACATTTGCCCATCAAGAATTCCAGGAATTACAATTCCTTACTACTGTATTCTTTCTTTCGAGGTTACACACAGTGGTCAGCATTATATGTTTTCCTGATGGTGACCTTGATATAGAGGTCAAATGTTGAGTATTATTTTCATAATCATAAAGTAATTACTCCAACACGTGTGTTTTTGTCTCCATAAATTCTTTGAAATCCTCAGGCTGCCTTTCATTCACAGTCTACCACAAACCTATGCGCGTGCACACATACAAGCTAATATATACACAAAAATTCCAACAAAAACAAGGGTTCATCAGCACTCTCAAACATAAAGCCCGATTTCATATGCCTTCTTCGTGCCTGCTCACTGGAGCAAACACGAAGAAGGAATATGAAATCGTTAGCCAAATGTTTATAATAATTCACAAGATCCACCACAATAATACCATTAAAAGCAAAAAAAAAAAAATTACAAGCATGCTATAGCCATACCATACATTAGGGAATATCAGAAAAAATAAATAGAACACTACATAAATACAACATTAAAGCAACCTTCTACTTTCCAAAGATCACCTTCCCTACCTTGCTCACACAGGGGTTTACATAATTCAGTGAACCTGCATCCTATCCTACATAGAGGAAACAGGGCGCACCATCCCAATAAAAAAAGACCACAAAAGTTCAAGGAAGCTTGTGAGATGCTGAAACATCATCCGAATCTCAACAAGAATGATGGATTGGTAATTCCAAGTATCTGGAGGAGGACCTATCTGCAATATATATAGCATCCAGAACATGATGGCAGAACCCCAATGTAAGAAAATCTTAAGAGAACTGTAGAGATGTGTTTACTGTAGTTCCACTATGAAACTTTTTTTTTATTACCTGTATATTATTTGAGGTTTGTCAGTTTTTTAAAACTTTTTTTTTTGATAAATTTGTAAAATTCGAAAACCAGTTTTTAAATTTAAAAAACCGGTTTTAGATACTAGAATTAATATTTAAAAATTAGTTAATTATTTAATTTAAAATGTTAACATTTTGACTTGAAACCGATATATATGTTACAAGTGAAGAATCGGAAGATGACTATAGCGAGGATTTTTTAAATTCTCTTGATCTAGATAACGACTGTGGATTCCCTTTGTTGTATGACAATTACAATCAATTTCTCCAAATTAAAAAAAATTGCAATTTTTTTAGAAAATCTCCCATAAGAGATTGCATCCTTCAGAATTATGTAAAACAAAAAAAGGAAATGAATTTAGTCTGATTCTTGACTGCCAAATGAAATACAGTAGTTTAGAGGCCAAGATTGAAAGAATTATAACATTAAAAGAATGTTAGTTTTTAATGATATTGGTGCTTCTCATATGTGGAATGAAGCTCAATATCCTAAAATCATGGAGTTTCTTAAAGTGTTGGGACCAGTACGTCTAGCAGCTGAGGCCTTAGGGTAGCGAGATGCCAGTTTATTAACAAGTCAAGGCATATTTGAATTTCTGTTAAATGAACTAAAAAATTTAAAGACTGAAATTAGTTTCAAATTATTAAATGCTTTAGAAGTACAAATTCAAAAAAGAAGACAAGTTGGATTGGTAACCCTTTTGCTATATTTGCAAAATCCACAAAACATTTCTACAAGAAATCTAGTGTATTTCCACTAGCATAAAAACTCGATATTATTAAGTTATGTGGAAAAATATTATCTAGAATATACCATAATTCTTCTATAGAAACAGATTCCGATGATTAATATATCAGAGATGGAGAAACTATTAATCAGGGCAATGCTCTAAAAGAAGCCATGGAAAAATAAATCCATAGGTTTCTTGAGGAACCTGAAGAAATAAATCAAATCCGAAGATAAAGGCTAAATTTTTAGTATTTGAGGCAACCAACAAAAGAACAAAGAATTTAGATTTATTATTTGATGTCCTGAAAACAATAAAACCAAGATCGGTAGCCAGTGAGAGAGTATTTTCCATTTCAGGCAATTTTGTATCTAGAATAAGAATGAACAAGATTAAATAATCGTTCATTTTATGTTTTTTTAAATCATATTTCCTGAAGAAATATGATTTAAAATACTAAATGAAATAAAAATTTATATTTTATACAGACTTTAGTTATTTTATTTATTTATTTTTTTTTTAAATTTAGTTTTGTATGGAGTATATTTTATTTTGTTATATTTTTTTAGTTTCATAAATATTAAATAAACTGAAAAATTTTATGATAAGTATAAATATTTTTTACTGCTTTAATTTTATATATATATATATTATGAAAGAATGATAATTAACTCGGTTAACATACATATTTTATAAAAAGAATTGAATGACTAGAACCGAGATTTAAGTATAAAGGTTTTAATATAAAAACACGACTAGTTTCGGCTTGTAACAGCCTTCATCAGGTGACATTATAAAAGAAAGAAAAAAGAAAAAACACTGAAGCTTAAATAAACTATGAACATCATAGAGTCTCTATACATAACTGATATAATATATACAGAGACTCTATATATATATTATGTCACATCTCTATACATAATAGATGCTACTAGCATGTACTTTCCCAACAATACAACAAACGAAAGAACAGCTTTAAATACAACCACAACGATATAATGTCAATTATATATAGAGACTCTCTATGATGATCATAGTTTATTTAAGCTTCAGTGTTTTAGTGTTCTTTCTTTCTTTCTTTCTTTTATCATGTCACCTGATGAAGGCTGTTACAAGCCAAAACTAGTCGTGTTTTTATATTAAAACCTTTTTACTTAAATCTCGGTTCTGGACATTCAATTCTTTTTTAAAAAAAAAAAAATATATATATATATATATATATATATATATATATATATATATATATTTTTTTTTTTTTTTTTTATAAAAGCCTTCATCGGGTTCTTCTTCTTCTTCAAAAACTAGTTGAACAGGTTTTTTTGGAAATATTTTGGAAATATTGAAAGCCGGTTTTCGTATAAACCCTAATATTATTATACTTATATGTATAAAAAATTTATTCTACTTTGTTAATTAATTAGTTAATATTTGTGTATAATTTTTTATTTATTATTTTATTATTATTTTTTTCACTAGCGGTCAGGCTAGGGTAAATGATTAAGAAAACGTTTAGATTTATCTTACTTTTGAGTAGTCTCATGTAGCTTGTGTCCTATGCATATGTATGTTTTCCTGATGATGAACTCAATATAGAGGTCAAAATATTGAGTGCTGAAAGGTTATTTTTCACTTGGTTAGACTATAATAAATTTAGTTTAAACCTGTATCCAAGTGTGATCAAACAAAGTTTGCACCTGAAAATATCTTCAGGACTGGGGTAAGGTACTACAACACCAGGCAACTCATAGCAAAGGTGGACCAAGCTAACATCACTCCTATCTCAGTATCTTCCATAATGCAAAACACATCTCCTTGCAGATATGTATAATTTTATGCATTAAGGGAAGGGCCACTTCCCCAGACTAGTTTCGACCTTTATTGAGGTCTCTTCAATGGGAGCCAGGCCCAGAAGCGGAGATACCAGGCAGAAGCAATGGCAAGGTCATCTTTACCTATAGGAGTTGCCAAAAGGTGTGCCACCTTTTTATTAAATTACTCTGGATTTAGAGAAAGATGTTGAAAGTTTATTTTTCACTTGGTTAGACTCTAATAAATTTAGTTTAATCCTTTATCCAAGTGTGAGCAAACAAAGTTTGCACCTGAAAATATCTTCAGGACTGGGGTAAGGTAGTACAACACCAAGCAACTCGTAGCAAAGGTGGACAAAGCTAACGGTGGCACACCTTTGGGCAACTCCTATAGGTAAAGATGACCTCGCCATTGCTTCTGCCTGGTATCTCCACTTCTGGGCCTGGCTTCCACTGAAGAGACCTCAATAAAGGTCGAAACTAGTCGGGGTAGTGGCCCTTCCCTTAATGCATAACATTATATATATCCACAAGGAGATGTGTTTTGCATTATGGGAGATACTGAGATAGGAGTGATGTTAGCTTGGTCCACCTTTCCTACGAGTTGCCCGATGTTGTACTACCTTACCCCAGTCCTGAAGATATTTTCAGGTGCAAACTTTGTTTGCTCACACTTGGATAAAGTGTGAGCAAACATTTATTAAACTAAATTTATTAATGTTGAATGCTGTTTTCAGAATTACAAAGGGTGTGCTGAAAAGTTGTGATAATCACCATGAAGGAACTGAGATAGAACTGTAACTTACACATTATTCTGCATATTCCCCACGAAATGTCATACACTTATTACAATCTGCTGCATCATTTGCAATCCTCGGAGAAAAAAAGTCTTTCCCTTGTTGCACAAAACGGTCCTCAGCTACAGATATGACTTCATCTGTAGTAAATTTTGTTTCTTTAAATTTAAGAATAGGAAATAATCAAATGGGGCCAGGTCTGGTGAATAGGGTGAAGGAAGCAGACATTAAAAGTCCAAGTTGTGTATTGTCTGTTGAGCTGCTGCATCATTTGCGATCCTATGAGAAAAAAAGGCTATCCCTTGTTGCACAAACCAGTCTTCAGCTCCAGGTATGACTTTATCATCTGTGGTAAATTTTGTTCCTTTCAAGTGTTTCTTTAAATTTAGGAATAGGAAATAATCAGATGGGGCCAGGTTAGGGTGGGGGAAAGCCGAGGTTGTGTATTGTCTGTTGGGTTTCATGAGCAGTGTGAGCAAAAGCAACATGCCTCTGCTCTTCTCAGTTTCCACGTGGCGTTTTTCCTTCAGTATTTCCATCAGAGCTATTGAATAACTGCTGATATAACAGTTTCAACATTTTTGAGGTACTTGGTAAGGATTACACCATTCATATCCCAAAAGACAATGGCAAAAACCTTCCCTTCGACTTTTGAACCTTTGTGTCTCCAGTTCATTGATTGTTGTTTGTCTTAAATCATAGTGATGAAGCCATGTTTCGTCAAAAGTCACAATATCAGGCAAAAATTTGCACCTAATTTCTCAAACTGACCCAAAGTCCCTTGAGATGACGGCACACACACGTTCTCTCTTTTGGCTACCATTCAAACATTTGGAAACCCACTTTGCTGAGAACTTCTGCATGTCCAGATGTTGGTGGATAATTACCCCAACTTGTTCCCTGGATATCCTCAAAATCTTAGCAATGTTTTTGGCCTGTATTCATCTATCATTAAGGATCATGCATGTACTGCATTATGTTTTCAGTGTGATTGCTGCGGAAGGTCTTCCTGACCTGGGGGAGGGTATCCATTGTCTCAAGGTGGCCAGTTTTAAACTTGGCTGCTTATCTAACAACTGCTGGATATGCTGGGGCACCGTCCCCTAAAGTGTCACACAAAATTTGGTGAATCTCAGTTGAAGACTAATGCTTGTTTCCTAGCCAAAGCTTATCTTACCAGTCAGTTCACAGTACTTAATGTGTTATAGAATTACAACTATTTGTGGGTAGGTAGAATTAACATTAAAAAAATGGTTAAAGGGGATAGGCTAATCGAAAAAATAGTTAAAGTGAATTTAAATATGTTCATCTGCATCCTTAATTACCAAATAATAAAAATATTAAAATATTTTTGATCCCATGTTTAATTATCATTTCATTGAGTTGCTTTGAATATAAATCATGAGCACGAGATATTCTCTCTTCATCACTAATCAATTATAATAGATTAACCCACTTGAAGATGCAAAAGATGTAAACCAGTATGTTAAATCTTTATCTGGAGGAGAAAGATCTTTTACCACCATGTCATTGATACTTGCTTTTTGGGATGCAGTTGAGTCTCCATTTAGAATTCTGGATGAATTTGATGTATTCATGGTAAGTGGCATATAATATAGCCTTTTTTTTTTTTTTTTTTTTGTCAGTTGGGAATAAAGTTGTGAATGAAATTAAAATGCTTTTTCCCCCCAACCATATTTATTAAAAGGTTTGAGAAACCTTTTAATAAATATGCTTGAAAAAATTTTTTGTTCTACTTTGAACATCTTAATTCTTCTGCCAGCCAATTCCCTCTTGACATTCCAGATGCACAAATAGGATGAAAATTAACTGCATTTTTATAACAAGATTTTATGCTGCTCTAAATTTGTAATGAACATAAAAGTTTTATAAATTACACTAGATAAGAAACCATATTTTTGTTTTAATACTTTACCCAAGTGTGAGCAGACAAAGTTTTTATGAATCTTCATCACTAGATACTTGTATATAGAGGCAGATAACTTCTTCACATCAAATTATTATTATTATTATTACAGGTATCTCCATGGAGTCAGTAGACTCATTGCAGGAGACCCAAACTATCAAAACAACATCTATCATATCTCTTCTTGAATTAATTTACAGACGAAGAACTCACAACTGAATCAGGCAATGCATTCCACTCATTCACAACCCTCCAGGCAAAAAACCTCATTCTTGCACCCTTGTTAACCACACTTTTCCTTAATTTCCAGGGATGACCTCTTGTTCTTCCATCACTATCACACAGCTGAAACATTTTGCCTGCATCAATCTTATAAAATCTTTTAGTAATTTAAATGTTTCTATCATATCCCCTCTTCTCTGCCTATCAACCAACCTCGCAATTCACAAGCTCTCAATCTATCAATGTAGGGAGCATTTTTTACATCACTCACCAACTTACTCACTCTCCTCTGAACCCTTTCCACAACCTCCTCATCTCCAAGGAATCCAGGTGACCAGACCTGAGCACAGTAATCCAAATGTGAAGGTATCAATGCTTTTTGAAGGGGAATAATAACTTGTTTATCTCTGGATGTTAGTGTGTTCCTCAACAACCAAGTAATCCTATGTGCAATCTTGGACACCTTAGCAATGTGTCCCCTGAACTACATCTTCCTAGCCTCATCAATCTCTTGGGGTACCATTCCATCAATGTAGTACACAGCTGGTAATCTTTTAATCCCAAAATGCATAACCACATTGAACTGACATCCACTTCCTTTTGCCCGTTTTACCAGCTTATTTAAATCATCCTGCAAACTCTCAACATCAGCAAACAACTGAATATCTTCCTTTAAGCCATTTCCTTTATCATTTATGTACAAATTAAACAACAATGGCCCAAGCGCAGAGCCCTGAGGCACACCACTGGTCACCTGCCTCATCCTGGACTCTGCTCCTCCATACACCACCTTCTGGTATCTCTCCCTGAGCCATTCTCCTATCCATATCACCAGTTTAGTATCCGTCCCCATCGGCTCCAATTTGCGCAACAGTATTCCATGGGGTATCCTGTCAGAAGTCTTAGCAAAATCCAGAAGTACCACTGTGTACTTCTGGATTTCCTTTTCCTTTGTCCTTTTGCCATTTCCTTTGTCCAACTCAGATGTCATTCTATTATATAAAGCTAATAAATTGCTAAGGCAGGATCGGCCTTTAACAAAACCATGTTGGCCCCTATAGAGTATCATATCCTGATCCACTCATTCTTGAATTTTGTCTTTAACCAACTTTTCCAATACTTCTACCACCACTCCCAAGATGGTGATTAGGCTGTAATTAACTACTGCAATTTTAGAGCCACCTTTATGCAAAGGAACTACTTTGCCTTCCTTCCACTCCCTAGGGACCATACCAGAGTTCAAACTTAAGTTAAATAATCAAGTAAGCAGCGCTGACAATTCCTTTGCACATTCATGCAACACCCGAGGTGATATTCCATCTAAACCTACAGCAGTGTTCACATTTAAATTTTGCAATATACTAAGTACCTCTGATTTCTTAACTTCAATTCTCACATTAGTTATTGCTACAGGTACAGAGATATTCTCATTTAATCTGATTTAGCTTTTCTTACTATGCCGGTAACCTTCCTAGCTTGAGCCTTGTACTGCTCATGGGTGTACTGATTGCCTTTCTCCTTGTAAATTCTCCTTAACATTTTCTTTTTTTTTTTTTTTGCAGATCAAGCTTGTACTACTACTCATCCATCTAATGCCTACCTTGTTTGTCTTCCTGACCATGCGGACACAATCTGATATATATTGCCTTCCTCACATACCTGCTGATTTTATCCCATGCACTGCTAACATTTGTCCCCTGCAATATGTTCTGCCATGGGACTGCTGCAAGCTCACTCTGAAGCTTGTTATAATTGCCTAACCTGTAGTTCCATGTATACCCCCTTCTTAAGAGAGAAATCCACAAATTTTGCAACCTCACAAGTCAATACCACATGATTGCTCTCACCAATTGGAGGTAACGAGGACACCTTACTTATGCATATATCCTCTGAACCAATGACCAGGTCCAGCACTCTCACATCACGTGTCCCTTCAGTTATGTGCTGTTTCAAATAATTATCTCGTAGAAGATGTAGGAATTCCATTTCCTTTTGGCCATGTGATATTTCCTCCTTCCAATTGATATCACCATAATTAAAACCCCCCATAATAATCACTAACCCTGCACTCATTGCACTAATTTTCTGATATATGAATTCAATATCACTCCCTGTACCCCCTGGCCAGTAGCAGCAACCAACTGTATATTGGGTTGCATTGGTCACTATTTCACACCAGGCCCCTCAAATGAGCTATAATTCAGATGTTTATCATCTTGATATACTACTTTCTTTGGCTGCAACTCATCAACTATCATCAACAGTACTCTGCCCCCTGTTCTATCTTCTCTATCCTCCCTGATAATACTGTACCCATCATATTCAATTCCAGTGACCACATCTTCTGCTGACAGCCAAATCACTAATGCCTACAACTTTTGGTGAGATTACACTGACTAATGCCAAAAATTCTTCCCTCTTATTTCAAATGCTTCTTGCATTGGTATACAAAAATTGCAGATTCCCTTTAGTTCTTATACCAGCTTTAGAACTGATATACATTCACTAATTTCAGTAGTCCCATGCCAATTTTTATCCACTTTATTCTGCAATTTATTCCGCGAATAAGGATCAACAAATATACAATCACTGCTTAAGTTTCTCCCTCTTACACTCAACCTTTTCAATTTTAGTTTCCCAGCCCAATTACTTCAACTTGTTCAGAAAACAGTAACTTCTTCAATCGCTTATGACCTTCCGTGTTCAGATGCAACCCATCTCTTGCATACAGCTGTCTTTTCCCTTCAAACACACTCCAGGCATCAACAAATTCCAGACCTCTTTTTTTGCACATTCTTGCAATCTTATGCAATCACTTTATTATCGCTCATCTACTTAACTCATAATTGTCAAAACGAGGCAGCACACACACTATCCTCCCATTGACACTTTTCTTCTTCACAATATCTAACAGTGTTCTTTAATCTTTTGCTACCCGATTTATACTACCACTCAGGTCATTTGTACACACCATAACTATCATCTTTTCTGCATCATGCCCTCTCTTTATTGCTAAAGCCACTCTCTCTATTGTTCCACCAGCCCAAGCACTCCTAGGCATACCCTTAATCATAGAATCACCATATATTTTACCACTCATAACTTCATTCAAGTCTAAACAAGAGTCACTCACGGCCTCATTTTCTATGCTATTCAGCATGACTCTCCCAGTTTCATTACTCAATGCTCTTTTACTTACTCTCACAATATCTCGCTTCTTCTAGACCTCCTTGTGCTTTCATTTTGTTGACTCCCAATCACTCTCATACTATTTATTTCTTCATCAATCGCCAAAGACTCTCCCATACTTAATCCTGTTCTAGTTCTTCAGCTAGAGTAATCTCCATAGTTCTAATTTCTCTATTCAACCCCATTTAACTCTGTTTTAATTTCCAGAACCTCCTTACTGAGCACTTCCAATTCCTCTTGCAAAAGATGATGGTCACTTGTCATTTTCCTGAACTCCTGTCGAAGTTCATCCTCTATGGTCCCAATGTCTGCTTCCATTCCTAATTGCTCCAGCCTATCCCGACACTTCTCACATACATTGACATTTTCATTCTTCTCATTTAGCCAAACAGTCCACAGATCCTTCACATACATATAACAGTTTCCACAACGCGTCCACTGCGAAAAATCCAATGCAGAGCCAGACTTTCGTATAGAAGTCCTCCGAGCCGCTGACATACGTTCTTTTGGACACTGTCTTTAGTTGCTGAAGCAGTAAAACAAACAGCAGCGAAAACACAATATATACAACGGAGTTCCAAACAAAACACCACTGAAGGACACTTGTATCCAACCGAAGCACAATTTGAGACAAAAAGCACACTATACTTTAATTTAAAAATGTGTTATCCAGCACAACTCAACATGACCGTCACGTTCACTAATGACCAAATAGATTATTATTATTACGTAACACCTCCGAGAAGTCCGAAGACTCGTCGAGGGAGGGCACCCACTCTACAGCTCTCCGTTTTCACCAGCCACAACTACTTTCATTATCCACACCAACGCGATCAACAGCCGACCACCACTAGTATTTTCACAAACGAACATCCATGCCCAGGCCTGGATTCGAACCCTCAGCCTTTTGGCTGGAGAGCAGATACACTAACTGCTCGGCCAACCAGGCCGGCAAATTACACTAGTATACCACATTGCAAAGCACACTTCCTTGTAGATGTATATATTGCTTTACATTATGAGAAAGGTCACTTCCCAGGCTGGTTTTGAACTTTATTGACGTCTCATTAGCAGAATCTAGACCTGTGAAAATACTGAGAGCTGAATCAATGCAGAAGTCATGTTTTCATGTACAGGTAGGAAAATGGTATACCACCATATTAAAATACTCTAGATTGGTTTTTTGCTTGTTTACAACTTATTTACTAAGGCAGTTTGATAAGAAATCACTTGCCTCTATAAGCTAGTAACCTAATCATGAAGATATTTCACATGCAGATTGCTCGAGCTTGCACAAAGGATTGAAACAAGAATATAATTCCTTATCTAGTAATTACTTTATATCCAAGGGAAAGAACTTTCTACAATAAGAGCTTCATGTCCTGAAGGTTGAACAATAGATCACAGCAAAAGTCTTGAAGAAATTTTATAAACATGGTGTTATTTTTATTTGCAAATAAAATAAGTTGTTCTTTAATTCTGCAATTTTCAATAACAACAAAACATTATGAAGGAAATTTGTATAAACATTTTTGAGTCAGTACTCCAAGGATTACAAGGTGAGACAATTGAATTCCCAGAATGGCTTCATATTCTTATGCATATGGCAAGTCAGGCAGAACTACATGATGCATGTTTGTTGTTGTCTGTGTTATCACCTTGAGTCATACCAAAACAATCAGAACAGTAGTTGATAAACTTTGGTTGAGTTTGCATGTGTGTGGTTGTTGCTTTCAGTGAAAAAATAAATGGACAAAATTTGAACAGTGCATTAATCATGTTTGTGAAAAGTTAGGCAAAAATGTAAGTAAAACTCTAGACATGTTAAGAGTAGTTTATGGTGATGTTGCCATGAAAAAGCCTACTGTATTTGAGTAGCATAAAAGGTTTAAAGAACACCACTAATGAACTTGGCAATCACAAACTGATTGTATGAAAATATGTAAAGAATGGAGCGTTTAGTGGTAGAAAAATTACATTTAGACAGAGAAATACTGAGGAAGATTTTGACAGGCAATTGGGAATGAAAAAATTCTGTAAGATTAAAGATTTTCACAGTTGGCTGTTTTGGAGTTATTACTGGTGATGAAACTTGGTCCTTTGAGTTATGACCCTGAAACAAAATAGCAGACCTTGTGAATGCCTATTTCCAATTAGGACAATGCTTGTTTGTTTTTTTATTGTAAGGTCATGGTTCACTTCAAATTCACTAAACAAGAACAAACCAGTCAGCCAGCATTATTATTTAGCATAAATAATAGAAGTGCTGCAAGGTTATGCAAAGCTGGTCATAAAAAGAGACCCAAACTTGCCCAAACAATTCAATCATCTATTACAGGGTTTCAAACTTTTTCTACAACGGAACACTTCACAAATCCTGAAATGTTCACAGAACACCTTGGTTATTTTGTAATGTATTAATTAATAATTAATTGGTAATTTAGCTTATTTTATTTTTAATTAATCATTAATTATTGATAATTAATGATTGATGATTATGTAGTTATTAATTATTAATTAATAATTAATTAAGCATCAATTAAAGCATCATTAAATTAATTTGTGCTGATTTTCATTGACATATCCCATTCTGATCACCAAAAATTTATAATATTATTATAAGTACTTACGAGTGAATGCAGACTTTTTCTCCTGTGTGCTGGTTTTGTAGCGTAGGTAAATATAAATAAAATAAATGAGTAAATCTAAGTGTTAAGAAAAAACAATCATTTATTGTCAAATATTAATTAGTAAAAACAAAACACGTAAAAATAGTAAAACACGTATATTGCAAATTAAGTTCTTAATGACTCCGATGTTTTTGGGTCTTTGAATTACAAATTCTTTTGATATCAGGCATAATATGAAAATCCTGCCTCGCATAAATATGTTGTTGTAAAAGTTGCAAAAATTAAGTAAAACAAGAATAGCTAGTTTTGACGTGCTGGGGTACTCTTCTGTTAAATTTCTCCAGAAATCATTTATTGGCAGTTCTTGGTATTTTTGTTTTAAATCAGAGTCACTAATTAAGTCAATTAGATTTTCATAATCACTTGCGCTGAAGCCTGCTGGCTTAGCTGTCACTGTAAATGGATTCAGAACCCAGTGTTGTGTCCCAATTTATGATTATCATTCTATCTAGTGAAATTCTGCTTATCTATATTCAACTTTTATCTATGTACGAGATATCACTCCAAAAATACAAATATTTAAGCTATTTCTCCTCTTAGTATCCCTAATATTTATATTATACTGTGCCTTTTGGGACATTTAGTTTGAGATATTAAATACAAAAACAAGGAGCAATTACTAAAATATCTCTGAATGTGAAACAATATTGCATTCGTGACACTTTATCTCGTTTTTTAACACATTAATTTCCCGCGATTAGGTTCGTACGTTTTTCAAGTGGTGCATTGGGCAGCAATTTCAGACAACTGTGTTATCAATGAACAAAGGTTTATTAAACTCGTTAGCATGGTACAATTCAATTTCTAATATAATTCAATTCAATACTAAGAAAACATTTACAAAATAACATTATCTTATCACAAGTAACTTGGCTGTGATCCTATATGGGTATTGCGATCATGCCGCCATAACAAATTCAACTGATACAATCATATGTATAATCCCAGATCTAATTAACACATTAGTTAACCCTATATTAGTCTGAATACACGCTATATGCTGTAGCACATGAGCATGTGATCAATTCAGTCTATTTAACTATCTAAAACTATGTAGATTAAATTATCCCTTCACTGTACTAACACATAACTTAGACATTTAAAACTTTCCTATACGTTACAATACACATGCATAATTCTCAGGACACATGAATTACTTATATAATATTAATATTAGCAAGCATACTTTCATTGTAATCAGTCATGTACTAAAGTCCTAGTATAATTTTCCTTAGAAATACAATTTTATTAATACAGACCAGTATTAGTACTATTGTGGCTTCCTTAAATACACGATGTCTGTAGTCGTCATCTAGATATGACATGGAGCTGTTTTGCCAATCTATCGTGTGGTTAGACGTGCAGAAATGATGTGCTAAGCCGGAAGAGATGCTTCTGTTGTGGTTTACATCACCGACATGTTCTTTTTGTCTAATTTCTAAACTTCGTGAAGTTTGTCCGATGTAGGCAAGACCACAGGAGCAGGGAATGTAATATACTCCTGGATATTTGTAGAACGGAACTTTATCTTTTGGAGATCCTAAAACTTGTCTGATGTTGGTGGTTGGTTTGAAGACCACTCTGATGTGGGCTCTTAGTATTCTTGCTATTTCATAAGAAATCAAATCATTTCTTAGCACATCATTTCTGCACGTCTAACCACACGATAGATTGGCAAAACAGCTCCATGCCATATCTAGATGACGACTACAGATATCGTGTATTTAAGGAAGCCACAATAGTACTAATAACCGGCGGAAACCTCAACAGAAATCAGGGTATAATTCTAAACAGTTCGTGGAAAAACTTGATCCTCTCTCTCAATCAATCTGAACTACAGCTAGCCAGTAATCACATTACAAGTCTACAACAAACACGCATGCATGATAATGAATAAGAACAATAAGCCATCTCTGTCATGCGAAACGTGTAACCATAGATACTAGTTTGGTTTACAACGTTTTTTTATGTTCCTTTTAATTTGCATTTACTTTCATATCTCCGTTATGCCTTGAAAAAGCCAGACAGTTTGCTGGCGAAACTGGTAGGTTTTAATAAATGTTATTGTAAAATACTGGTCTGTATTAATAAAATTGTATTTCTATTATAAAAAAGACCAAAAATGTATACTTTAAATAATTTTCCTTAGTTTCTTCAACAGTTCAGCAATAGGATAATGATAACAATTACAGACAATTTTTAGTTAACACGAGATTTTTACAGAACCTTTTTCTCTTGAGCTTTCTATATTGGCATCTACGCTTTTCCGATTGTGCTATCCTGGTATGATCTCTCTTATAATCTGTTACTCCTAAGTTCTTTTGCCATTAAACTGTGCTTATGCGATCTTTACTTTTCATAGTTGAATTAATAACACACTTTAGAATCATCTATACCATGGCTGTGAAACACGCCACGTGAACACCGACTTTACAGATTTCCCTTTCTCGTAGTTGTCACTGAATGATGAAACACTTAGACAGTACCTTCTTTCCTTTGGCTAAATGGCATTCTTCGTTTCTTACCATAGGAAATACGGAATCGAAATCCCGTTCACTTTTGTTTCGTTGTTGTGAGGATGGAGATTAACTCCAATCCTGCCACTCAGGAAAACAACGTGAAACCTATACGAAGGAGCTCGTGAAGAAACTCTCCGGGAAAAAAGACCTAGTGGGGAGAGTTTCTAACCCTTTTATACCTTGACCCCTAACGCCACCTTCTTTAATTTCTTTTCTCCGCCCCTTACTTGGTTCGACTTCATCGACCAATTAGGGTGGTGTTTTTCTGCCAAACATCCTTTGGTCGACGAGCCCATGACGATGTCTAAAATCTGGGAATTGACCCTGAGCGAAAGTCTATTGTTTTTTTATTTTTGCTAGCCTCTAAATTAATCCCCCTTCCAAATTTTTAAAAATTTACTTAATATTTTAATCTCTAGCCTCTCACATACAATTTCTTATAACTAATCCTTTCTGTCTTACTTAGCTAAATTTTTTTTTTATATCACAACACTAATATATTCCTTCTTTTATTAGTTAGTTCAACAAACACTTTTTTTTTGTTATATATTTTACTTGGATGCAAGAATATTTTTCTTTCTTTTAAATAATTCATCTATTAGCTTTTATACAGGGGTTTTATTTTATTTTCTCTTCATGTTCACCATGATAACTGGGAATTCTACATTCTTAAGGTATCAGGGTGTAACACCAAGAATTGTCCTCACTGGATTTTGGAAAATATTGCAAAATGGTTGATTACGAGCCATGCAAGTGTTCTAAAATTACGTTAGATACTTCTTCATTTACTTCAGAATTTATTTCAGTCAAAAATTCGTGCAAGGTGGGAAAACAATCAAAATTATTCTGTTCAACTGTAGAAATCCAGAATTGCAACTTCCTATCAAAAGATGCAATTTTATCTCTTGTATTAAAAATTGTAATATTCTTTCCTTTTAATGATAAATTAATTTCATTGCACTTTGTAAAAATATCTGCCAGATACGCAAGACTCATCAACCATGAAGAATTTCTTAATAATTCAATAAAATTTTGTCCTAAATTATGTGACATCAAGAAACCATTAACTCACTACGAAGTTCAAAAAGCCTCATTAAGTGCATTATGTGCACTGCCTATTTCATTGCACAAAATTTTAAATAATCTGGATTGAAGTGGTCGAGATTTTGC
This sequence comes from Typopeltis vanoorti, assembly GCF_054136105.1. Classification (NCBI taxonomy): domain Eukaryota; kingdom Metazoa; phylum Arthropoda; class Arachnida; order Uropygi; family Thelyphonidae; genus Typopeltis; species Typopeltis vanoorti. Next base: position 89,084,845 of record NC_143557.1, on the reverse strand, counting down.
AGTTGATCATTTTTACGGTTTCATCCAAAATAGTTTTTAAATATGTAAGAATTCTTTTTGTTACTAGTACTTGTCTATGCAAAACTGACTTTTGGCGGCTCTTGTAGCTACTTGTAGGATACGTGTTACAACTCCCTTCATCTTTCCTACCATTGCTTGAGCACCATCTGTAGAAATATCAATACACTTCTCCCAACCAATTTCCTGTTTTGTAATATAATTATTAATACAGTTGCATATATCTTCTCCGGTAGTTTTTTTCTTGTAGATATTTGCACGAGTAAATCTTCTTCAATACTTTTATCAAATATGTAACGAACAAACACTAGTAATACAACGAGTCCTATGACATCTGTAGATTCATCCATTTGCAATGAATATTCACTGCAAAGTCTAAGTCGATGAATTAGCTCTTTTTCTATGTCAGCAGAAAGATCTTTGATGCGGCGTGAAACAGTATCATTTGATAATTGTACTGCATCTATTTTTTAGCAACCTGCTTGTTTAACATGCATGATACAATGTCTTTCACACAAGACTTAATGAGCGTCTCACCAATTCTATGAGCTTCACCATGAAGTGCAATGCGGTAACTCACGCGAAAAGATGCCTCTCTTGCATTTTCAGTTGTAGCAATTGTAGCCATGTGGAGTTTAGGTTTTTCTAGCAAGTCACGTTGTCTCTTAAAAAAATGTATATCTTTTCCTTTGTAATCAGTGTGTTTCATTTAGAAGTGCCTACGAAGTTTTGCTGGAGCCAAAGAACTGTTTACTAGTATTTTATTACATAAAACACACATTGCATCATCAGCATGTGTATTGCCAATATACGTAAATCCATAATTTAAATAACTTTCATGGTACTTTCGTTTTGGTCTGTTCTTAGATGACTCTTGTTCTTTAATATTAGCATTTGAAGGAACCACAGTTTGCAATTCCATATCTTCTCCAATCATACGAGTAGATGTGTCAGCAGAAGTACTTGCTCCTCCTTGTGTTAAAGTTCCTGTCTTTAAACAAGAATCCATGAGTATTTTTTCAATATTGACCAATATTTGTCAGAGCTATAATAAAAATAAATAGAATTGTGTTGTATAGGTAACTTTAGTATGAAAAACAATAAGATTATAAATAAGAAATGTTGAATAATATAAAAGTAAATGAATAATGCAAAATAGTAAAAAAAGACTGCAACACACAAAAGTAAATATGAATTGTGACAATACTTGTAAGAAAAAGTACTAAACCGTATCAAATAATGTAAAAGCATTTGCAATAAGAATGATTTGATAAAATGTTCAGTAACAAACAGTTCGAAATAAATCAGATATTAATTATAAAATTAGTTAAAAGAGTAAGAAGAATTCTTTTTTTAAAAGCCGCCTTGCCAACTCCCTATATACGGGAATAAAAAGGCATTAGCTGATTTTTTTTTTTTTTTTCGAGGGCCCAGTCCCAACAAATTTACTTGTAAATACCTTTCTAAAATTTTTTAAAGTTCATACATTAACATCAGTATTAATAATTAATTATGGCCTAATCATAAAGAGTATTAGTACACTTATGTATACGGTGTAGCATGTTGACATTTAAATTAGTTATCAATCACTGGACTAATGAAATATTGTAGCATGTCGTAGTTTCTTCAGGCAATCATCATTAAATTAATTTGTGCTGATTTTCATTGACATATCTCATTCTGATCACCAAATATATTTATAATATTATTATAAGTACTTACGAGTGAATGCAGACTTTTTCTCCTGTGTGCTGGTAGTTTTCCTCCTCCTTTTATACATCCTGGAGATCTTTGTAGGCTTGAGTTGGATGACTCACTATCTGTTCCGTCACAAACACCTTCAATAAGAGATTTCTTAATACCAAAATTAAACGGTCCATTGTCTCTTATTCATATTAGATTTTAACTCTGTATTGCTATTACTTTTAAAAAAATCACGACACTCCAGTTTCAGAACAAGCACTTACACACTGCAATACGAACTTTGTGAAGAAAGTATTCAGTATTACTAGATTTGAGAACTGTATACAGACTACCTGGATCTTCAATTTCAGTGGAAAAATTTTCTTTATACTTTCTTGCTGATTGGTCACTGACATTTGCAATGCAGATTGTATTTCGTTCAGTTTTGAGAACATGCCACCCATTGTTGTAATCAGCTTGCAGGCAATTTTTATGATCGGTCATAAACGGCGGTATTCTCTTTCCCGATTGTTGAAAGATTTCAGTGTGTGAAAACTAACGATAATTCATGAATATTTCCATGTTTAAAAATATGCTGCTTGGTCACTGACATTTGCTACACAGATGTCATTTCCTTCAGTTTTGAGAACAGAGGATATGATATCAATTGTTGTGATGGGCTTGCAGGCAATTTTTATCATTTTCCTTTTCCCGAATGTTGAAAGGTTTCGATATGTGAAAATTAACGATACACAGATGTTATTAGGTGTTCTGGTCTGATCTTTTTGACATATTCACGAATATTATTCTCCTCAGAATATTTTTCAAAAAAATCAAAAATCAGCTAACGCCATTTTATTCCCGTATACAGGAGTAGGCGAGGCCATGTAGCCCTATCTAACTTTTGGAGACTGAGTGGGCAGTTCAATCTCCACTGGTACCCAATCAGAGACAGATGGCCCAAGGCTATCACTAATTAAGCGGTACGCAGTGAAGAGAGACGGCTCAAATGTGCCGCCCCTCTCGTGGTTCCTAACCCTAACACAATATATTTAATGTCTGAAATAATGTGGGTTCTAAGGTCGATTTTCTTGAGTTTATAGGACGAAAAACCCGAGTTTCCGGGAGGAAAAACCTGCTTGCCCGTGCCAGAGATCGACTAACTCGGGAACCAGTCGAAAAAAGGCTTAGAAAAATTTCCTCTAGTCGCCGACTAGACTCGAAACCAAGACTTCCTTTGTGCGGCCAAGCGCGGCGGTGTGCAAACGCCACATCCGCTGAGCTATACAGGCTTTTTACTATAAAATATTTATTCATGAAAAATGCTTAGAAAACTAAAATGAGAAATTCCAGTACTTCTCGCGGAACACCTATTCACCTTCCACGGAACACAGTTTGAGAAACCCTGATCTATTACAACAATAGCCTCTGCACATTATTTAATAATTATCTGCTAGTTTTTGACTAAAAATCATCATAAAATTGAACCATCTTCTGTATTCATCATCCCTTGTGACTTTTGGCTGTTCCCAAAACTGAAGAATGCCTTGAAAGGAAGCAGATTTTCTTACATTTCTGACATCTTCTTCTAGAATTCACAAGATGAGTTCCAGAAATTTTTAGAATAATGGCATCATTTAACTAAGTGCATTACAAGAAAATTTAATTCTAAAGTAATGATAATAGCCACTAGCTAGTCTATGGATAAGTAGATATTGTTTTATGTGTGAGATCATGGGGTGGAGGCTGATTGTGGACAGAAAGTTTAGATAGCATATCTGAAGAATAGCCAACAGCACATTAGTTGACATGGTTGTTGAAGAACACACTGACAAACAGAGATAGAGAGGTTATTGTTCCCCTTTATAAAACTCTAATAAGGTCACATCTTGACTAATACACACACAGATCTGGTCAGAGTTCTGTGAGATGAAGAAGTGGGGGAGAGGATCCAGAAGCAAGTATAAAGATTATGGCAGGGTCTATGGAATGCTCTCTATGAGAATGGATTAAAGGTGTGTGGTGTCCAAAAACTAGCTGATAGGTTAAAAAGAAAAGTATGATAGAGACATTTAAGTTATTAAAGGGGTTTTATATGATTGACACCAAAGACTTTTTTCCCAGGATGGGAGAGAACAAGGTCACATATGGAAATTGTGTAAGATGTGGTTAGCAAGGATGTTAGGACTATATTTTTTTCTTGGAGGTGAATGGGTGGAATAGTTTTGCCAGAGGTGGTTGTGAGTGCTTCATGAGTGAATGTGTTTCAGCGGAGAGGATGATAGTTATTGTGTGAATAATGACTGATGTGTAAATAATAATGATAATAAGTCTGGAAATTTGTCACACCTTTAATATACCTTACAATAATGAAATTTTTGAAATCTCATATTCTTTGACTATCTTACTTATGTGGCTTACTAAAAATAAAAATACATAAGCTAATCTTTCATTCAGATCACTCATGCTATTTATTTTTCTGAACATAAATTAACTAAATCTGCTTAAAAGGAATAATCAAAGGCCCACATATAAAACATTCAGTAGGCTTTATAAATAAAATCAAGAGAGCATCATATTACAGGCAGATCTAATTACTAAGTTCTGATTTTTGTCTCACTTTATTTATGGCTAATCCAATGAAGAACACAGTCACATTCAAAATTTCTTCCTTATATATATATATTAAGAATTGTGTAATCATGCATTATACTTTATTGTGCATTTTCCTGCAGAGAATAAAAAGGATTGTTATAAGTTCATTCTGTTCATGGAGAAAGTTTGCACAGTTAGTTTTATTCTATTCTGCTAGCAGTTTGATGAGAATTTAATTAATGATGCATAATAATTCTGTACTTGTGAAATTCAGTAACAATTAATCATCCTGATATCACAATAACATATAACCACAATATTGTGATTGAACTGAAAAACTTGAAAAGTCTTCTATTCCGTAAAGTTTCAGTCTGGAAGATTATTATTATTATATTATATTTTCATATCCAGAAAATTATTATTTTCATAGGATCTACACACTTGCTCCTTTTTCTCTATATTTTCTATTTGAAAATTGTTATTAATGCTGTGCTATAATATGCTAGCAGTCTTTTACAAGTGCAAAAATGAATGCATACATTGTTTCAGAGTTATTTGATTTGTAAGTTCAACAAAACTGTAGGCTAAAGAATGAAAAGGGAGAAAAAATTATCAGGATTTATTAGCTAGTGAATTGGTGTACAGGAACACCTTGCTTAACACAAATTCGATGTGTGTGATTGAATGAAATGATACTATTTCCTGCTTTAAGTGAGTGATTAATCAGTTAATGTGATTTTTTTACATTATGCAAAATTTTACGTTACATGAAATTTTTTATCACCAATCTGCAGCGAGCGGAAAAGCTGGAAGTCATTAAGAGACATGAAAGTGGCGCTAATAATACAATGATTGTTCAAGACCTGGGATACAGGAAGTCTACAGTTTGGAAATATTAAATATGACCAAAGAGTACAAAGAAGAACGAAAAGTTGCTACTGCTTCTTTAAGCATAAAGATCACCCGAAATAGAATCGATTTAATGATCGAGATGGAGTGCCTTCTATCACTCTGGATTGAAGATTATAAACAAAAATTAATACCTCTTAGTACAAGGAATATTCAGGCAAAAGCTTTCAATATTTTTACATCATTGAAAGAGCTAAATTTCAAGAGGAATGTGAAAGCTTTACTGTGAGTTTAGGATGGTTTGACCTTTTTAAAAATCAAACTGGACTGCATAACATTAGAATAACCGGAGACTCTGCTAGTTCTGATAAAGATTCTGCAGCCAAGTTTCCTGAAGAATTTCAGTGGATAATTCAGGAGGGTGATTATGACAATTGGCAAATATTAAAAATTGACGAAATTGGTCTCTTTTGGAAGTGTATGCCAACAAAAACTTTCCTAACTAAAACTGAAGCGTTTCAACCAGAACACAAAGTGTCTAAAAATTGTCTTATGCTTTTGTTAGGAGGCAATGCAGAAGCCATTGCCTCCTAACTTTAAACTCAAGCCTGCTTGAGTTTAAAGTCTCCTTTATTTACCTGCTTGTCTTTTAAAGACAAGCAGGTAAATAACCTGCTTGTCTCTGCTCGCCAAAGTATTCTTCAGTAACCAAGTGATCTGATAAGCTGATTTAGCCACTTTTGCTATGTGCCCCCTAAACTTCAACTCCCTACCCACCAACACTCCCAAATCTCTAGCTTCGTCAATTTCGTGACGTACAGTTCCACCAATGTAGTATACTGCTGCTAATCTTTTCACCCCCAGACTGCACATTGTAGTGCCTCTATGACAAGAAGTACACTAATATGTCGGGATAAGGAGGTGGTTGTGTCACCACTTAAGCACAAGTCAGACCACACTTGGACTATTGTACTCAGATTTGGTCACTTAGTTTTCATTGTGATATGGAAACATTGCAGAAGGTCCAGAGATCAGTGACCAAGACATATCAAGACTGGAATGTTGGCTATGGAAAGAGAGGTTAAAGGAATGTAATGATATGACATATGATATGATAGAGATTTAAGTTGGTGAGAAATTTTATTGGATTAATACAGAGGGGATTACCAAAAGGGTAGAAGGTGAGAGGAAAGGAACCATAGGCCATCCATGGAAGTTGTAATCCATCCACATTGTAGGCCATCCACAGTGTTATAAAGAAGGGTGTGAGGAGGTGATTTTTTTACATGGAAAATTATGGGTGAGTGAAACACATTCCTGGAATATGTTGTTAATGCAAGGAGTATTAAGAATTTTAAGGTTCAGTAACTATGTTGTCAGTTGAGGGAACCTCCCACAATGAGTCTGCTGACTCCATGGAGATATGTCGATAATATACAATAATAAATTGTATCTGTGTGGTCAGTTTAATGGGAACTGTGTGTAAAATCTTTTGTTCGTGATATATTCATAAAGGTATTATCCAGAAGGGGAAATGGGAGGATCTATAGTTTTTCCTTCTGTTTGTCTGAGAGTTAGGTTAGACATAAAGCATTTGATCAAAGATTAGAGACTGCAATTATGAAAGGTCTGAGAAAAGTTAGGGCCTGATGAGATGGTATCAGTAGAATCATATATTAAAAATGAAGATATTGGAAAGAATTTGATTTGTTAACATCATTCAAGAACATGTGAGTAGAGCTATTCTAATGTGGTATAGTCATGCAAACTGAATGGGAGAAGAAAGGTTAGCAAAACAGGTGTTTGGTACCAAGATGGCAGCAAAATGACTTAGATGGAGACCAGTGAATTGTTTAGTCAGAAGTGCCCTAGAAGACTGAAATATTAGAAATGACAATAATATTGAAGTGCTAACAAGTACTTGACTTATTTGGAGGAAAATTAATAATAATTTATGATGAAATTAGTAATAATTATTACTAATCTCGAAGTAGTATGATGTTAGTAATAATTTAAACTTAATTATGTTGTACTCCTTGAGGGTACATATTAGGAAATTGATGGTAATGATGATTGCTTGTGGAATTTACCTTATGTATGTATGTGGGGTGGAGGATGGAATTGGAATGAACTAGAAAGTGTAATTAGTTGATATCTTGAGCTACTTTAAAAAAATACTAACATAATTAATTAACACCTAATTTTGGTAATTTTATGTAGTAATGGCACATAGGGTAATACATCCGCCAATAATCAAACCACTGCTTCTTACAGCAATATTGCATTTTAATTTATTAAACAGGCAAAAGTCATCTGCTCTGAAAATAATTCTTTGCCACTGAACCGAATCACATATACAATACTTTTTTATCAATGGATACAATCACTACCAGCGCAGTAGAATGCTAATGCACCTCCTTCCCTTCCAATTAGACTACAAACATCTGTAACTGACTGATTTGTCTGGCAAACTTCTGAAAAGATGACGGAAGTTATAAAGAAAATGCATCCTCCTTACTGGTTACTTTGTCCCTTATCCCTTAACGGAAAGGTAAACTACCAGCCATTAGATTTCCTAGAATTTTCCTCCATAGTCTGCGGTTGCAGACTTTCTTATTTTGATCAGACTAGTAGGTCATACAACATCAGGACCTTTGAATATAAAAATTGTATCCAAATTACTTCACTTTGGTTAGTCACTTAGGCCCTACTAACCATGCTGTGAATATTCATCATGGAATCAGAACCTTATTTCACAGAAATAAATATAGTATATAATTTTTTATGAATCTTCTGCATTTGCTTGAAAAAGTCTTATCTTTAGAACTTTAGTAAACAGGATTAGGGAGTATACTCAACTATGTCCTATTAATAGCAACCTTCAAAACTACATGTTTTTCTTCTTATGAATGTTGTTATATTCAATAGCAATTAGGAATAAGATGAAGATCTGAAAAAAAAGATCCAGTATAATGTACAATAACTATCAATTTGCATACAAGACTAACTGCTAATTAATGAGCTCATTATTTTTAAAGATCAGTTGTTAGTTTTATTTTTGAAATCAATGGAATTCTTTATAATGGATAAAAACTTTACCAATAATAATAGTACTAATAGAAATGTGTGAAGCCAGTAGGTTCAATAATCTATACTGCAAACTGATTAAAGATGGGCCAAAAAGAAACTTCTTTTTCATATGCCACAAATTCTATATAGGCTTCCCTTGCAATTTTATAATGGAATTTTTAAGAAGACACACTCTCTCCCTCTTGTAGCTACTTAAAATTCCTTATCTGGCATATTAAATTATTCAGATTGCAGTCATAAGAATGTGTGCTATTACATCTGATCTTTGATTTTTAGCTGTATCTGCTAGTAAGGATATATGAACTCCTTCGGTGTTATATGCTAATAATAAAATGTCTTTTGCTTAATTTTAAGTTATGAGTTTATATTTTTTGTTCACTCATGCTTATGGTTGGATTTCTTCAGAAAACTAAAAGTTTCTTATTAAAGAAATTTTTATTTCACTTGCAGGATATGGTAAACCGACGATTGAGTATGGAAATGCTTTTAGCTACAGCAAAGAAGAAAGTGAATACACAATTCATCCTTCTTACACCACTTGATTTAACCTCAGTAGTAAACTCAGACTTGATACGTATTCATTATATGCCTGATCCTGAACGCAGCCATTCAGAATTGCCATCTAGTGAAACGCAAGATCAACCTATGGAAGATTAATAAACACAAAAAAATTCATATTTAATTAACATTTCTTGAAATTCTCTTCAGGATGATTTCAGGGTGTTATTTTGGAATTTCAAGTCTTTTAAAATGACATGTCAAAATGAAAGCTGATTTTAATTATTTCTTATGAAATATTTTTTTTATATAAATTTTATTTAAGAGAAAATTGGTATAAAATAGATTTGTAATAGTATTTTGTAAATAGAAATAAAGTATTTTTATATGCTGACTATGGTTACCAGTCCCATTTTGATTTATTTTGAAAGCATATGTGAATGTGAATTATCCAAAATGATTATTTTTGAATAGTTTGTTCTCCAAAGAATTTAAAACAGTTGACAAACTAGAGGGGAAATGATACAGAATGTTCAGTAGAAAAAATTCACTGGAGAGTGTTCTTTGAAACTTATTTTTCCCATGTTTATTACACAGATAGTGACAAAATCAGGATGAGAAATTACATCCCAGGCAATCAGCTCAGAGAAAAAGGGCTGGACAATGCACAAGTTATGATGCTGAAAATTTTTAGACCATCTGCAAACTGCTTAGAAGTTGCACAAATTTATTCCTACTTAATATATATTATATACAGAACTATGCAAAAAAAATTACTTTTATCATCATTAGAAGTGATATGCTTAAGCTTTTATGTAACTACAAAATACATGCAAATTAGAATATATAAGATTCATTTGGAATCCATACTAGGTTAGCAATTCATTTGGATTAAATGCTAACTACCTGGTATGGATACTTGGACAGTGATTATCACTCATGCTTTTTTGCTTCAAGGAAGAAACATGGGGCAATAATGTTATAACTTTTTATTAAACTGTTGCTGATATTTTGTCTTGGTCACAAGGCATTTTCACAGGCACAGGAATATGATGTGTATTGTGCACAGGCACACTATAGGAAGGCAAACACAGAATGGATTCAAAACAACATAATCCTAATGTCCTACCTGATACTTTCTCTGGATGCAGTGAACGGGGGGGGGGGGGGGGGGGGTCTTAATCAAAATTGTGCTTCCCAGGGTGCAAAAATTAACAAAGTTAGCAAGGCTATTAGAATGCAGAAAAGGTAAAGTGAAAGAGTTGATTGTTTTGGCTGGAACAAATGATTTGAAAAGAGAAACGTATGGTATAAGGAAGAACATGAAAGAGTTACTGAAAGTAGCAAAAGAAAAGAGTGAGAGAATTTATACGAGTCTGTTGTCATGGTATGACAGAGTTGAGCTGAGGAAGGTCATAATAGCAAATGATTAGATGCAAGAAGTGGAATTTCTGGATCTGTGAAGTGAGTCAATCCTTCTTGGACTTATACAAGAAGAATGGTTTGCATCTGAATGGATTTAGTGGTCAGAGTCTAGAAAAAGTGTTGTTGAATGAGAGTGGATGTGCAAAATCAGGGAAACTAGAGCTTTTAGGAGAGAAGCAGTTGAGTGTTAGAATGTCCATAAAATGCCTAAGTTATCATCACTGGTCACAGACCAGAATAGGATAGTTAGTATAAACTGTAAGGGCAGCAGTCAGCCTAAGAGGCTATTGCGCTTCATGTGAACTAATACCAGGAGCATTCAGAACAAGGGGAAGGAGTTTTGAGCATTGTTGACAGGATGAGACATGGTTGACAGCAGATGATACAATTAGTGGGATAGAATGCGAATGGTATAGCATGTTCAGGGAGGATAAAGAGAAAAGAATGGGAGAAGGAGTATTATTGATGATAGCCATCAATAATACTGTAGCCAAATAGAGTAGGAGTCCAACTGCAGGCCAATGAAAATAGCACATTTGAGGCCATCTGGTGTGAGATATTCACCAGCAGACCAAAATATACATTTGGTTGCTTCTGTAGACCAGGGGATGTAAAGGATGATGGAGATAGCATGCATCAGAAAATAAGCTCAATGAGTGGAGGGCAGATAATTATTATTGGGACTTCAACTATGGGAACATAGATTGTAAGGAGGAAAGGAAATGGAATTAAAGCAGTTACTAAGGAATAATTTCCTGAAACAGCTGTGATGGAATGTACTAGGAGTTTCAGAATGCTAGATCTAGTAATTGCATCAGAGAATTTGTCCATAACTAATATGACCACATTGCTACCGATTGTCTTAACCTGGGAGGCAGCAAATGTGTGGAATTTTCAGTTAAGAGGGTATATATATATATATGTGTGTGTGTGGAATGTAGTTAGCAGGACTAGATTTTTTGCTTGGATAGTGGTAAATGAGTGGAATAGTTGCCAGAGTCTGTTGTGGGTGTTATGACTGTAAATAAGTTCAAATCAAAGTATGATAGATAATGTAATAGTGTTTGGCATGATGTTTAGGGCCTCCCTTGATGGAATTACAGGGCTTGTAAGTATGACAAACTTGAGAGATTGTGAAAAACATGCTGTTGTTAAACTGCAAGGGCCAGATGTTCATAATGCATGGGAAGTGGTAAAGGAGTGTTTGAAGGAAGTAATAGTAGACTTCATACCTAGAGTCAAGAGAATAAGTCAAGTTGCAGTTAAATGGGTGAATACCAATATTTAGCTGGAACTACAAAAAAAAAAAAGAAAAATTTGTGGAGGGAATTCAAAGAGAAAGGTGACCAGCAGGCACATAGCAGTACAAAGCACATGCCAAAAGGGTAAAAGTATGGGAAGAAAGGCAGAAGCAGAGTATGAAAGGAAATTAACAGTACAGGCCAAAAATAACCCCAAAGAGTTCTTTCAGTATATCACAGGTAAAAGGAAGAATGTTCATAGCAAAATGATTTTAATGAATGTTAATGTTTGGGAGGGGAGGTAACTGAATTAGGTGAAAAGTAGAATTACTAACTGAACACTTCGCAAGAATATATCATCAGGTTGAGATATTGCAGTAATATAAGAGCAAAGGCTTATATAGAAAGTAAATGAACTTAGAAGTGTTACATAGCATATTACAGAATCTTGATGTGAATACAGCAGTGGGATTAGATGGTTAAACCAGCTTGAGTTTGACAAGAAAGTACTAGAGAATTGGCAGTACCTTTGACCACTTTGTTTAATCTAAGTCTCAGGTCTCAGTTAGTCCCAAGGGAGGAATAGTTGTACTGCATAAAGGAGGCTCCAAGATTGATGTATCAAATTACCAGCTGATCAGCATATCAGAAGTCATAGTCAAGATACTGGAGAAGTTGGTCAAGAGCAAAATACAGGAATGGAGAGAGAAATGGGATACAATATTGGGGGAACAACATAGTTTTGTGACAGTAAACTTGTTCACGTTGTATAATACAGTGACATTCGAGTTGGATAAAGGTAATGGTTTACATTGATACTGTTGGACTTTGCAAAGGCTTTTGACAGGATACCACATGGAATTCTAATCAATGAATTGCAGCAGATGGGAATAGATATAAAGTTGGTCAAGTGGATAAGATGTTTGATGGAGAGATATCAAAGAGTAGTTTATTCATGAGTACAGTACAGCAAAAGGCCTGTGACTCTGTGAAAAGGCTCTGTTTTAGGGCCACTACTATTTAATTTGTACATTAACAATATAGAAAAGGATCTGAGATGATGCAAAATTGGACAGAGTAATAGTTAATAAAGATTATGTTAAAATTTTGCAGGATGATTTGGATAGTCTGGTAAAAGAAAATGGATGCCAGTTTAATGTGGCAAAGTACATTTCTGCATTTCAGGGTGAAAAGATTATCAGCTGCGTATCACATTGATGAAATGTACTCCATGAAGTTTGAAGCCAGGGATTTGGGGATGTTAGTGGGAGGAAATTAAAGTTTAAAGGGCATATTTCAAAAGTGGCTAAAGCAGCTCATCAGGTTACTTGGTTTCTGAAGAATACTGTGACGAGCAGAGGTAAGCAAGTTATTATACCTCTTTATAAAACTTTGTAAGACCCATCTTCACTACTGTGTGCAGATATGGTAACCTGGGTTTCTTGAGGATGAGGAAGAAGTGGAAAAGATCCAGATACAAGTGACCAAGATGATATCAGGTCTATGGAATAAACCTTATGAGGAAAGGTTGAAGATTTGTGGGTTACAGAATTGGTTGACAGATGGAAAGGGGGAATGATGTGAGTAAGGCATACAAATTACTAAAGATTTGTACAAGATTAATACAGAGGAAATTTTTCAAAACAGGTCTGGTGGTGGGAGAACTATTGTCCATCCTTGGAAACTGAACAAGAATGTAGTGGTAAATGAGTGGAATAGTTTCGTGAGACTGTTGTGAGTGTCATGACTGTAAATAAGTTGATAGATAATGTGATAGTATTTAGCATGATGTTTAGGGCCTCCCTTGATGAGTTTAAAGATTCTATGGAGTAGTGCATAAGAATAATAAAATCTCTCAGCTAACAGTCTGTCTTAAAATTATAGTCTCCAAGTTTAGATTAATAGATTGAGTATTGTAGAGCTGTGGCAGATTCCAAAATTCTTTCAGATTTGTATTTATCTGTATGGTAGCTTTTTTTTTAATTAATTATTTTTTTTACAGGGTCCATTTGAGCTGTGTATGAATGGTGTGTAAAAATACCAAAGTTACAATTATGCCATTTTGAACCTGTTTATTGTGTGCCTCATACAGTTTGTCTGCATGCATGTGTATGTCACATCTTGTGCTCATGAAACTGCTTTTGTGACCAAGGTGAAATATCTGTAATAGTGTAATAAAAAAGTTATTTAATTATTGACCCAGGATGTGTGTTTCTTCTCTGTGAAGCAAAAACACCAGTGTATTCAGGTGGTTAGAATTATGGCCAAAGCAACTAAGACTATGAAGCCATTGTATTATGTTTCTTAATTGCATGTGTTGTTCTAGTTTATCTGTTTGTAGGATGAAAAACCAAAGTTTCCTGGAAGGAAACCCTGTCCAAAACTTGGGATTTTTTTTATCCGACAAATAAATAAACAAATAAAGTTTATTTTTCAAAGTTACAGTTTTCAAAGCTGTATAACTGAGAGGACACCTCCACATAGCCTTTAAAGGAATGCGGAGAACCAACCAGGGCTTCTGACCTAATGTCCAATCCTCACCTTCTAGTAGTGCACCCTGTTAAGTATCTACCTGGATACTGAACGGACCAGGATGGGCTGACAATATAGGATTTAGCTGACCAAAATTTCAAATGATGGTACAATATGACAGAATTTCATGCCAGCTGGTGCGTCACCCAGTTAAACAAGGCCCCCGTTGTTTACACCAGAGAACCAGAGCGAACAGCAAAAAGTCAGCTACTGGAACAAATCTGAAAACACCCCAACTCAACATTACAAGAATTAAAGATCAGTGCTATCAACATAAGAAGCCTGAATGGCAAAAAAATGGAGCTAGCTGAGGAATTAAATAAGAACCAGATCGAAATAATAGGGGTGACCAAAACAAAAAAGACATTAACTGTTGAGATTTTTCTGAGCAATAAATACAAAAGGTTATATTCAGGCAATTACAATCAAGGAAAAGAAGGAGTAGCCATAGTATTCAACACTAAATACGAGGCTAATCTTCTGGAATGGCAGGCAGTCTCAAGTAGAGTGATCATCATCATCATCAAATTCCTGCCATGTACCCTCAAGGGGTGTACAGGATATGATAGTACTACATGAAAAAACTGACATCATTATTAATTTCCTATCTAAAATGTTCCTCCAAATCAGTCTGTTACTTGTCAACACTCCAACATTATCAGATCTTATATTTCTATCGTCTAAAGCACTTTGTACCATATCAATCCACTTATATCTTGGTCTTCCTCTGGGTCGTTTTGCTGCCAACCTGGCAGAGAATACTTGTTTTGCTAATCTTTCTTCGCTCATTTTGTTTAAGTGACCATACCACCTGAGATTAGCTCTGCTAACGCATTCCTGGATGCTGACAATGTCAAGTTCTTTCCTAATATCCTCGTTTTTAATCATCATCATCAAATTCCTGAAATGTACCCTCAAGGGGTGTACAGGATATGATAGTACTACATGAAAAAAATTACATCATTATTAATTTCCTATCTACAATTTTCCTCCAAATCAGTCTGTTACTTGTCAGCACTCCAACATTATCAGATCTTATATTTCTATCGTCTAAAGCACTTTGTACCGTATCAATCCACTTATATCTTGGTCTTCCTCTGGGTCGTTTTGCTGCCAACCTGGCAGAGAACACTTGTTTCACTAATCTTTCTTCGCCCATTCTGTTTAAGTGACCATACCACCTGAGATTAGCTCTGCTAACGCATTCCTGGATGCTGACAATGTCAAATTCTTTCCTAATATCCTCGTTTTTAATATGATACTGCCATTGATGCCATCTGTTCACGCCTATCTCAGGACTCTCGTATCTGTGGTCTCTAGTCTTTGGGCAAGTGTTTTACTTCTGACCCAGCTCTCAGATGCATAAGTTAAAACTGGTTTGAACACTGTCTTGTATACAGCTAATTTAGTGTTTCGACTAATTTCTCTCTTATTCCATATGAATTTATTCATTTGACTTCCCACCATACCAGCTTTGCTGATTCTGTTGTCTATTTCTATATTTAATTTACCATCTTCAGTAAAAATCGTGCCTAAATAGCTGAAATGTTTTACTTGTTCCACAGGTTCTCCATTCACAACACAGTTGACATTTTCAATGATTCTGCCTATTTTCATTGTCTTTGTCTTTTTATTGCTGACCTTCATACCATATCTATTACAACAGCTATTCAATTTAGTCAGAGAATCTTGCAGACTTGTAGCAGATTTATTTAGAAGTATAACATCGTCTGCATAAAGCAAAGAGCTGACATTAACATCTCCAATTTTGATATCATGTTTAATACCACTTTCCTTCATAATGTGATCCATATAGATAATGAATAACAGAGGGGATAATGTACATCCTTGTCTCACACCAGATTTAACATTAAACCATCTTCCTGTACGTCCTTCAATTCTAACTGCTGACTTACAACTCAAATAGAGACTAAGTATTGCTTGATATAATGCCCCATTGACACCATATAACTGCAGCGTATTGAATAGCTTCTCTCTTGGCACCTTGACATATGCCTTTTCCAGATCGACAAAACTTAAATACAGATCTTTGTTATATTCCCATGATTTCTCAACTATTTGTCGTAAAGTAAAGATCTGATCCTGACAGCCTCTATTTGGCCTGAATCCAGCTTGTTCTTCACCAAGCTTTTCTTCCACAATTCTTCTCAACCGTTTCTCAAGTATACTTGCATAGATCTTGCCAGGAACACTCAGTAGGGAAATACCTCTGTAATTCTCACATTCAGTTTTATTACCCTTTTTATATATGGGTACTATGAGAGCTCTACTCCAATCATCGGGAATTCGTCCCTCTGTCCAGGCTTTCTGAACTATGCAGTGCAGCCACTGTAAGACTCTTATACCACCATACCTCAGCATTTCTTGTCGAATATCATCTACTTCTGCTGCCTTTCCACATTTCAAGCCTTTGGTGGCTTTTTCTACTTCAAGTATGGATATATATTCCTGACTGCATGCCTGGTCAACGTTTTTTACCACTGTGCTGTCATCACTGCTTGTTTCATTTAGCAGTTTTTCAAAGTAATTACTCCATACTTCAAGGATATCTTTTTCTCCCGTTTTCATGTCACCTTTATCATCTCTAATTCCTTTTATAGCACTCTTTCCTCCATTCTTAAGCTTCTTCAACAACCTCCAGAATATTTTGCCACCTTCTTGATATTTATATTCTATATTCTTGCCAAAGTCCTCCCATGACTTTTGTTTAGCTAGTTTTACACAGTGATTAGCATTCTTGCATTTGTCTCTATATTCTCTAAGAGCACAACTGACTTATTTGACAGGAACTTTTGGTATGCTTTCTTCTTTTCCTTCACTGCCTCTATAATTTCCTGTGTCCACCAGGGAGGTCTGATTTTTTTATCCTTACAGACAACCTCACCACATGCCTCTCTGGCGTGATGTGGGCAAAAATATCAGAATGGAGAACACTGAATAATGAGACTTATTTGTGCCTATGGTTCTACTAAGGTAGAAGTGGAGGAATTTTTTGAGGCTTTAGCTTTCTCTAAAGAAAGCAACTGACACAATGGAAAAGGAAAAGTTGGTCCTTGTTGTGGAACTAAATAGCAGAGTAGGAAATGATTGTCAGATATACCAAAATATTTTGGGAAAATTTGGAGAAAAGAGCAAAGCTAATGGCAAATACCTGTTGGATTTCTGCTCAGGACATGGACTAGTTATTACTAACACCATGTTCCAACATAAAAATATGCACAAATTCACATGGAGAGAAGAGGCAAGGAATAAGAAAAGTCTCATTGACTATGTTATTGTTGATAGTGATGTTTTCTCCCTGGTGCAGGACACCAGAGTGTACAGAGGATTTGAAATTGGAAATGATCACTATTTAGTCTTGAGCAGGATAAAATTGAATTTCATATTGAAAAGAATAACATGTAAGAAAGTTTTAAAGTGAATAAAAGTTGAGCAGCTCTGAGATGGGACTGTAAACTGAAATACACAAAGATTATTGAAGAACAAATGAAAGAGTTTGAGAACAGGAACGGAACCCTGGAGATTCAGTGGCCAACCTTGAAGAAAATCCTGATTGATTCATCCAGAATCAATGTGGTGAGGTTGTCTGCAAGGATAGAAAAATTAGAACTCCATGGTGGACACAGAAAGTTAAAGAAGCAGTGAAAGAAAAGAAGAAAGCATATCAAAAGTTCCTGGCAAATAAGTTGGCTTGTGCTCATAGAGAATACAGAGACAAATGTAAGAAAGCTAATCACTGTGTAAAACTAGCTAAACAAAAGTCATGGGAGGACTTTGGGAAGAACGTAGAAAATAAATATCAAAAATGTGGCAAAACATTCTGAAGGATGTTGAAGAAGCTTAGAAATGGAGGAAAGGGTGCTGTAAAAGGAGTGAGAGATAACAGTGACATGAAAACAGGAGAAAAAAATATCCTTGAAGTATGGAGTAATTACTTCGAAAAAGTGCTAAATGAAACAAGCAGCGATAGCACAGTGGGTAAAAAACACTCAACAGGCATACAGTCAGGAATACATATCCATACTTTGAAGTAGAAAAAGCCATCAAAGGCTTGAAATGTGGAATGGCAGCAGGAGTAGATGATATTCGGCCAGAAATGCTGAAGTATGGTGGTATAAGAGTCTTACAGTGGCTGCACCGCATAGTTCAGAAAGCCTGGACAGAGGGACGAATTCCCGATGATTGGAGTAGACCTCTCATAGTACTCCATGAGTCATATATAAAAAGGGAAATAAAACTGAATGTGAGAATTACAGAGGTATTCTCACATTCAGTTTCCCTATCGAGTGTTCCTAGTGAGATTTATGCAAGCATACTTGAGAAACAGTTGAGAAGAATTGTGGAAGAAAAGCTTGCTGAAGAACAAGCTGGATTCAGGCCAAATAGAGGCTGTCAAGATCAGATCACTTTACGACAAATAGTTGAGAAATCATGGGAATATAACAAAGATCTGTATTTATGTTATGTCGATCTGGAAAACGCATATGACAAGGTGCCAAGAGAGAAGCTATTCAATACGCTACAGTTATATGGTGTCAATGGAGCATTATATCAAGCAGTACTTAGTCTTTATTTGAGTTGTAAGTGTCAGCAGTTAGAATTGAAGGAAGTACAGGAAGATGGTTTAATGTTAAATCTGGCGTGATACATTATCCCTTCTGTTATTCATTATCTATATGGATCACATTATGAAGGAAAGTGGTATTAAACATGATATCAAAATTGGAGATGTTAATGTCAGCTCTTTGCTTTATGCGGACGATGTTATACTTCTAAATAAATCTGCTACAAGTCTGCAAGATTCCCTGACTAAATTGAATAACTGTTGTAATAGATATGGTATGAAGGTTAGCAATAAAAAGACAAAGACAATGAAAATAGGCAGAATCATTGAAAATGTCAACTGCATTGTGAACGGAGAACCTCTGGAAGAAGTTAAACATTTCAGCTACTTAGGCATGATTTTTAGTGAAGATGGTAAATTAAATATAGAAGGTATGGTAGGAAGTCAATTGAATAAATTCATATTGAATAAGAGAGAAATTAGTCAGAACACTAACTCAGCTGTATACAAGACAGTGTTCAAACCAGTTTTAACTTATGGATCTGAGAGCTGGGTCAGAAGTAAAACACTTGATCAAAGACTAGAGACCACAGATATGAGAGTCCTGAGAAAGATTAGAAGCATGAACAGATGGCATTAATGTCAATATCATATTAAAAACAAGGATATTAGGAAAGAACTTGACTTTGTCAGCATCCAGGAATGCATTAGCAGAGCTAATCTCAGGTGGTATGGTCACTGAAACAGAATGGGCGAGGAAAGATTAGCAAAACAAGTGTTCTCTGCCAGATTTGCAGGAAAATGACCCAGAGGAAGACCAAGATATAGGTGGATTGATACGGTACAAAGTGCCTTAGATGATAGATATATAAGATATCATAATGTTGGAGTCTTGACAAGTAACAGACTGATTTGGAGGAAAATTGTAAATAGGAAGTTAGTAATGATGTAAATTTTTCATGTAGTACTATCATATCCTGTACACCCCTTGAGGGTACATGGCAGGAATTTGATGATGATGATGATGATGATGATAAATAAATGTCTGCACAGTTAGCCTAGTGGCTGTGCACTTTGCAACCATATACCTGGGTAAGGAGTGTCCTAGGTTCGCTTCCTGTCTTTGACATGAGGAGCTGAAGGATCTTCCTCAGCCATAGCCAAGTTAGCTGCTCTTTGGCATGGACAGTAGGATTTTCCCCAGTTTATCCTGGAGTTTTTCATCCCGCAAAGCAGGCAATCCGGCCTTGAGAACTCAACACTACGGACATAGGATAAACGGGGGGGCATAGGTCTTGACCACCTTATCCTGTGAATAGTTTGAGGTTCGATGATTAATAACCTCAACACTACAAGGTCAAAGAGGGAAAAGGGAAAATGAGAATGAAATAAAGAAACAAGCAAACATAAAAATATCACATGCAAAACAAAATAGTGCTGTGTGGGCAAATAAGGAGAAAGAAGGAAACTGCTAATTCATTTCTTGAAGGTTTAATCACTTGGGAAACAGTGTAGGAAATGCTATTCCAAATAGCAGAAGTAGTGGAATGAATGATAAGGATGAGAGATTGGTATGAGAAGTTAATCTTACTGTTGTTTTGAGTAGTGGTGGTGACAGTGGCCAGTCTGTGGAGCAGCATCCATGAAAATACCTATTAAAAAAGACATAATTGCAGAAACAGAATGTCTGTGAGAAAGTGATTGGATAGTGTTTGTGTGAGAGGGGGGTATTTATTACAGATTTCTGAACAGCATCATGTATTCATAAGTAGGTTTTTGGTGTATTACTCCAAATAAGAGAATCGGACTCTAAAGTTCAGTGAGTTTCAAGTTTATCAAGTGTAGGGAGTTGTGAAACAAGATGTAGTGTTTTGAACTGAAGAGGAAATCAAGTTTTTTAGAAGCTGTGGAGACTATGGATGTGATGTGTTTTTGACAGGATATGGTAGATATGAAGGTCAATCCAAGAAGAGAAAACTAATCTTACTAATATTAAATTTAAAGTAAAGGGAAATGAAACGAGATCTTTCTTCCAAGAAATAAGAGAAGATTGTTTTAGATTTGCATTGAAATTCACAGTCCGCATAGTTAGCAGATTGGCTATGTGCTTCACAACCATATGCCCGAGGAAGGAGTGTCCTGGGTTCGATTCCCGTCGCCGACGTGAGGAGCTTAAGGATCTTCCTCAGCCATAGCCAAGTTAGCCGGTCTTGGGCGTGGACAGCAGAGTTTTTCATCCCACAAGTAGGCAAACCGGATCTAGAGCAATAAATACCTACCCCCCCCCCCCTCCATGAGGGACTCAACTCAGCCCAATAGGGATGGGGGAGAAAAGGGAGGAAACTCCATATGAATAAATAAATAAAATTGAAATTCACAGATGGTTTTCATCCCACTGGAGGATGGTGAGGAAATCAGTGCTTAAGACACTGGTTATGGAAGATCTTGAAGCTTGATCATTTGAATCAAACCTCTAGATCTTCCATAACTAATGTGTAATAGCACTGATCTCTTCACTTTTCTCAAGTGGAGTGGAGAAAATTTAGCAAATTTCAATGCCAGAAAACATAATCCTGTCTTATTTTCAAGAAGAAAGATCTTGCTTCACTTTTCCTTACTTTTTTTTTTTTTGATAACATTTCGATCTTCAGTCAAGATCAGTTTTCTATTTTTGGTTGACTTTTGCATCTAGTCTATCCTAGCACAAACTCGTGACATCCATAGCCTACTAATTTGTCGAAAATCTGGGTATTTTCTTTAATTCTGAACCATTACTTCACACCTACAAAACTCCTACACTTTATAAATTCTAAATCCATCTGACCTTAGAATATCTCTCAACACATTTGGAGTGGTGAGTGGTGTACCAAAAACACCTCCCTAAGAATACTCAATGCCATCCAAAAAAAAAAAAGGGGGAGGGGATGCGGTTGGCATAATCTGCTTAATAGAGAATCCCTCTTTCTCAAATCCCCTTATTTTCTTACAGATGCTCTGTTTCTGCATTATTTATTTTTATAGTTATTTTCATGTGTGCAGCTGCTGTTCAACATCCATACAGTTCAGCTCCAACTTCTCATCTTTTATTCCATCTACACTGTACTTTGGAGCAGCCCTCCCCCCAGTGAATACAATCTCCAGCTTTTCAACAAACTCATTAACAGGTCCCATCTTTCTCCTAATTATTTTCCCACACACACACACATAGCACTGTTATGTGATAGGTATTCATGACCTTGTGTGTATATGGCTGACATTTAAAAAAAATAACAAAAAAAAAATATACATATATATATATATATATAAGTTTGTCAAACAAAGAAGAGAAGTGACATCTGCTGTCATCAGCAAAAATATGGATAGGATTTAAAGTTAATGAGAGGTCATTAATTTTAAATCTAGGTGAAATAGCTAGAGCTTGGAGTACCCTGGTATTATTAAAAAAATATGATAAGTGGAAACTGTCTGCCATGATTCATACTGAATGACAAGAGAAACTAGCAACCAACTCACAGTGGGCAGAAGGGAGACCATAAGATCATTGCTTGGTAAGAAGGCATGTATTCCAAATCTCATCAGTTGTCTGGGAAATATTAAGAGTAACTACAGGAGTTTTTCGAAACTTTCCCATGCCATGTGTCTAAAAGTAGATAGGGGTAGCTAGAAGATCTGTAGAACAAGAATGGAAGAATTCTGTCCTAATTTTAGCACTGCAAGCAGTCAGAAATGCCTTCACAAATATTAATAGAGATCTTGAATGTTACATTTCATTGAATTCCATCCAGCCAGTATGGAATTATTAATATTAATAGTGACAATTTTTTTTTTTTTTTTGGATAAAAAAAAATTAAAAAGTAAATTATTCATTTAATCCTTTACCCAAGCATGATCAAAGAAAAGTTTGTCACATCTGTGACATTTAGACCCTTGCAAGAATATATCCATATCATTGAATTCTGATTTCATCTGGATCGTTTGTATTATGAATTCTGGCAAAAAGAACTGAACTGATATTATTGAATTATGTTGAAAGTTTATTTTTCACTTGGTTAGACCCTAATAAATTTAGTTTAATCCTTTATCCAAGTGTGAGCAAACAAAGTTTGCACCTGAAAGTATCTTCAGGACTGGGGTAAGGTAGTACAACACCGGGCAACTCGTAGCAAAGGTGGACCAAGCTAACATCATTCCTATCTCAGTATCTCCCATAATGCAAAACACACCTTGATCTGGGCCTGGCTCCCACTGAAGAGATCTCAATAAAGGCCAAAACTAGCCTGGGTAGTGGCCCTTCCCTTAATGCATAACATTATACATATCTGCAAGGAGATGTGTTTTGCTTTATGGAAGATACTGAGATAGGAATGATGTTAGCTTGGTCCACCTTTGCTACGAGTTGCCCGGTGTTGTACTACCTTACCCCAGTCCTGAAGATACTTTCAGGCACAAACTTTGTTTGCTCACACTTAGATAAAGGATTAAACTAAATGTATTATTGAATTATATTCAACCAGAAAGTTGAGATCATATTCTTGTTTTATTCCTTTACCCAAAGGTGAGCAAACAAAAGTTTGCAAATGAATTGCAAAGCTTTGTTTGCTTACTCTTGAGTAAAGGATTTCCACAACTAGTTAAAAACTTGTGTATAAAGAGTTTGCTAACTTCATATCTGCATATATGAAATATATACAGATTTATTAATTGACGAGTAATAATTATTATTATACATGGCCATTTCCATGGAATCAGAGGACTCGTTGTGAGAGGTCCACTAAACATTTCAGGAAGTATTTAATCATCATTTGCATATTACCTGTCATACTTCTCTTTGAACCAACCCCCATTCACTGACAAAGCAGGTGATTGATTGGCAACACATTCTACTAATTCACCACTCTCCAAGCAAAAAATCTAATTCTCACAATAACCACACCTTTACTCAGCTTCAAGGGATGACACCTTGTTCTCTCCTATCCACACTCTTCATTAGTTGTTCTACTGAAAAATTTCCAACTGTGTCAATCCTTTGAAACCCCTTTAATAACTTAAGTCTCTGCCATATCTCTCCTTTTCTGCCTATCAGTCAGTGGCTGCAATCCTCAAATCTTCACTTTGTCCTCATAACGAGCATTCCATAAATCCGCCACTATCTTGATCACTCACCTCTGGATCCTCTCCACCTTTTCCTTGCCTCCAAGAAACCAGGTGACCTAATCTCTTCACAGTTGGTCCAGATGTAGCCATATCAAAGCCTTATAAAGAGGTATAATAATCTGCTTATCTATGATTGGCAATGTATATTCTTCAATAGTCAAGTAATCCTATAAGCTACTTTAGCCACTTTTGCAGTATTCTCTCTGAACTTTAACTATTGTTCACTAGCATCCCCAAATTTCATCAATATTGTACAGTTCTATCATTCTAGTACACAGCTAGTAATCTATTCATCCCAAAATGCATAACACTTTACATTTTGCCACATTAAACTGGTGGTTCCTTTTCCCATACTCTCAATATATTTAAATTATCCTGCAAGATCTCTAAATCATCGTCGTTAACTATTGCTCCCAAATTTTGCATCATCAGAAAAACAACTGAATATTTCTCATCAAATCACTTCCTATATCGTTAAATGACAAATTAAATAGCAGTGGCCTTGGGTATAGAGCCCCTCAGCACACTGTTAGTCACTGGCCTTCTCCCAAACTGTGCTCTTCCATAAACTACTTTCTGATGTCTGTTCATCAACTACTATGTTATCCATATCACAGCTTCATATTCATTCCCATTTGCTTCATTTTATATAAGAATGTCTTTGCGAGGTCCAGCAGTATTCATCATGTAATTATTGCCTGTATTCAATTCAGCTGTCACTTTATAAAAAAGTGAGTAAATTACCAAGGCATGACCTACTCTTCATAAAATCTTGCTGTCCCCACACAGTATCATATTCTATCCATCCAGTTCTGAAATTTGTCCTTAGCCAACTTCTTCAATGCCTTGACTACCACTCCTGAGATGCTAATTTGTTTATAATTTGCTATATCTATCTTTATGCAGAAGAGCTGAGCTGTTTTTCCTTCTTTCCACTGGATTAAACTAAGCAACCAAGTACTTAGATTCTTATAATATCCAAGCAGATATCCTGTCTTATCACATAACCTATATTTGCATCAAGGTTCTGTAATATCCAAGAATATCTAATTCATCATCCACCTATCTCTCTCTCTCTCTTATGTCCGCATCAAACCTTTCACATGTGTTACTACAGTATCTTGACTTGTATGTACATAGCTATAGCTGCGAAAGGTTTGATGTGGACACGAGAAAGAGAGAGAGAGGGAGAGAGAGAGTGATCATTCAGTAATTCAACTATTTCATGTGCTTCTGTCACTTCTCTACCATGAGCATTTATTAAAATTATCCTCTCATAGTCATTCTTCATTTTACTTGATGTATAGAAAAATGAGTTTTTTACTTGGGTTTGTATACGTCATGAGTATGTGATCACTTTTCTGTTTTAATTCCTTCCACAGTGTTTTTTCTCTCGCTCAGCTTCTGCTTAATGATACTACTTCATTGAGTTCCCTCCTGACTTTTAGGTATGCAGTCTGCTTCCTTCAAAACCTTTGACCATTTCCTCTGCATTGTTTATGTAGTTTCTTATGCCTAGATATGCAGTCTCCTGCATTTATCATAATTACCAGGAATTCCATAATTCCACATATACCTCTTTTTAACTGAAAATTCATTTTAGCCACCTAGCAAGACTGCATCATTGTAATCAACTGGCAGTAAAGTGATCATCTTGCTTATTATTATGTTTCACCTCCAAAGGGTCCAAGGACTCATTGCAGGTGAGCACTCCTACTTTTTTTTGCTCAATCTATCTGTCATAGACAAATACCTCTGATACAGTCACCAGATCCTGCACTCTGAAACTTCTGTACCTTCTGTCATGTACTACCTCTAGCTAGGCCCGTTTCTACATTTTGCGGAGCCCTGTGCGAAATAGAAAAGCAGGGCCCCTGAAAGTTAGTAACATTTATGGAAATTTTAAATGGAAGAATATCTTAATTAATTAGTTAAATCAAATATGAAAAATATTTATGCACATAAATAAACAAGTATGCTCTTTAGCATCAATTTAAGAAAAGGGAAAAAATTAGTTAAAAAATAAATGTGTTTGTATGTACATGATATATTATTTTATTATGTAAGTACACATTTTCATATAAATACGCCAGAACAATGATTTATTTAATAATATAAATATATAAAAAATATCAATTTTTACTATAAAGAATGAAATATATGTATAACAAGTTATAAGATTTAAAAGGAATCTTAATATATTAAATTTTATTTAACCTAATGCACTTATCAATAAAATCATTTATAATGCTATCAAAATTCAAATGTTTTGCAATTTCATGCTCTATAGAGATTATTCCCAGGGATGACAAACGTTCTTGAGACATACAAGATCGCAAATAGGTTTTTATTAATTTTAATTTGGAAAATGACCTTTCTGCTGATGCCACCATAACTGGACTGGTCAATAATATTTTAAATGTCGTAGTAATATTTGGATAAATATCCAACAAATTATTTGCAATTATGAATTTTAAAATATTAATGGGTGCATCTTCTGGAACAGTATTTCTAAAAATAATTAATTCATTTAATTCATTGTAAAATTCAGATGAAACATTAAAGAATGCATTTTTGTTAGAAAATGCATTCTTTAATGTTTCATTGTGTTTAATTCCAAAACTTCCACCTGTAGTTGGTTTGGTTCGATATCAGTGCCCACATTAAAAGAATCCAAACATAATCGCATTTCGATGCTATTTTTATGAAAATCAACAAATCTTGTTGATTTTGTGAAAATCAACAAGATTTGTTGCACAGATGATATATCACGAAGTATAAGTATAAAATTATTTTTTATTTATTATTGATATTATGAAATGTATTATTTAAATAATTCAACATACGGGCCACATGCCATGTAAGTATGGTCAACCTTTTATGGGCCGCCAAAAATATACGTTTGGGTCGCATGAGGGTTGTTGACCCCAACTCTGTAGGAAAATTTTAATTCATTTTCTGTCATTTTTCTAATTAATTTCATATCATAAAGAAATCCAAATGATTTTTCATGAATTTCATACAATTCAAATCTTTTTTTGATAGATTGTAGAGCAGTATCTAAAATTACAAAAAAGAAATTTATCCTAAAATTATCTTTGTTATCACCTATGTGTGATTCATCAGGCGTTTCATAATCAAAAAATACTTTTCTTTGATATACTCGACTTTCTTTAAATTTAATTTCTATTTCTAATAGATTTGACAGTTCTTTAGCAATCTCAAAATAGCTATCGAATCTTAATATTCTCTGCTCTTCAAAGTACTGCACTAACTCTTTAATGTGCTTAGTTGCTACGTCTATGGGAATGTTTGCATTTTGTAATACTTTACTTACTAAATTAACTTTTGACAAAAGCTCATACCAAATTACAAGGCTTAGTATAAACTCAAATGAATCTATTTGTTCATATATTGAAACCACTTATACTTTTATAGTATTACCTGATGCAGTTTTAAATAATTCTTTTAGTGCATTTAAAAATTCTGGAATTTGAAAACGTACAGCTCTAACTGATTCTATTCTACATTCCCATCTTGTATCACATAATGGTTTTGGAGTTAATTGTTTAACAGATTTCTTTAATATGTCCCAACGTGAAGTTGAGGTAGCAAATAATACATATATTTTTTGTATAACATTAAAAAAATTTATTGCTATAATTGATGATTTTGCAACAATCCCTAAAATCAAATTTAAATTATGACAGGTGCAAGGAGTATAAAATGCCTTTTCGCTTTTATTTAAAATGTAAGCATGAACTCCCTTATATACTCCTTTTATATTCGATCCGTTATCATACCCTTGCCCTCACAATCTGACAATTTAAGATTTAATTTATTCAAAAGTGATTTTATATTTTCATATATACCTTTACCAGTAGTGTCATTAGTTGTTAAAAACGTCAAAAAGTGTTCATGAATTTCAATATCTGCTTCAAATATATGTAAAAATCTAAACATTACTGAAATTTGTTCCTGATGACTAACATCAGGAGTACAATCGAGAATTATTGAATAGTACTTTGCCTGTCGTATCATTTTTACAATATTTTGTTGAATTTTGATTCCCATATCAACAATTAATCATTTTGAGCAATGGGTGATAGATACGAATTTTATTTCTTACCTATGAATTTTTGTCATTTATAATAATATGAGAATAATGAATTCAAGGGAATACATAAATATACTGGTCAGCCAGAGGATACAAATCAGTAATTGACTACATTATCACAAATTTTAAATTAGTGGAGAGTGAACCAAAGCTAATGCAGGAGTTGGAGCAGCAGTTAATTTTAGACGTAAGAGCATATCGAGGCTTTGAATTAAACTCTGATCATTATATGGTATCAGCAAAAATTCGTTTTAAACCAAAGTGGCTAAAAACACATAGAATTGAAAATTCTTACCAACCAAGCTACAAAACTTCTTCATTACAGGATCCCAAGTTAGACAACAATATCAAAAATGCACAAACTTAAAAACAGAAACCACACATGAATCAAGTGACATAGAAGATGAATGAGAAAATTTGAAACAAATTCTCACAAAAGCAGCAACAGAAACCTTAGGAATGAAGCACAAATGGTTTAGAAAAAGAGGACTACAAGCCTGGAACAAAGAAATACAAAATATAATAAAAACCAAAAAGGAAAGTTACCAGAAATGGCTAAATTCCAAAACAATAGAAGCAGAAATAGACTATAAAAGAAATAGTGCAATTGCAAAACAAGAAGTAAGGAAAAAACAAAGAGAAAGATGGAACAATTTCGTAACAGAACTAGAAAAGGATTTATTTAAGCCACAACCCGAAACCTATAAAGTAATAAAATACATGAATAAAGAAATAAAAGAAAAGATAAAAATACAAAGAATAGATTTAGAAAAATGGGTGACCTATTTCTAAAATCTCTGGACAGATGAGAACAATGAAATAAAATTTTATAAGATAAAGAATGACCTAATAGAAAATATCACAATGTTAGAACTGAAAAATATAATAAAGAAGATGAAAAATAGGAAAACACCAGGAGAAGACAATATAAATATAGTACTATACAAAAATGCAGGTGAAAAATTTAATGAAAGACTTCTCAAATTTTTTAATATGGTTTGGATGTCCGGCAAAAATCCTTAACTCTTGGAAAAAAGCACTGGTTATCCCAATCTATAAAAAAGGAAATAAAGACAATTGCAATAATTTTAGGGGAATTAGCCTGCTGAATACAGGATATAAAATATATGCAGGAATATTATAAGAAAAACTAAGCAGCATTGTAGAAGAACAAAATGGTTTCCGAAAAGCCCAATCCTGCATAGATCGATTTTTTTACTTTAAAATTATTAATAGAAAAGAGAAGAGAATTTCAAAAAGAAACACGCATGGCCTTTATTGATTATGAAAAAACCTTTGACAAAATTAGTAGACAAAAATTGTTTAAAATATTAACCGATTTAAATACCAAACCAACTTTTACAATCTATTCAAGAAATATATACAGGAAATAAAATAGCAGTTAAATTAGAACACATCTCAGAATGGAAAGATATATCAAGAGGAGTACGACAAGGATGTACCCTCTCACCTCTGCTATTCATTTTTCTCACTATTCATTTATATATATAAATGAAATATTAACAATCTAGAAACAGCATAACCCATTTGGTATACAAATGACCCTGCAAATGAAGATAGATATACTACTATTTGCAGATGATCAAATAGTATTAGCTACATTAGAAGATGACTTACAAATATCATTAAATGATATCTCAAAGCTATATAATATGACAATATCTAAAGAAAAAACAAAAATAATGGCATTCAAAGGAGAAAACCCAATAAGAAGTAAAATAGTGATAGATAATAAAATACTAGAACAAGTAAACACTTTCAGATACTTGTGATGTGATCTATCATACGAAGAAGAAAAAGACATAGACACTAAAATATCAAACTTTGTCAAAGTAAATGGCATAATAAATAATATATTTAAGCCATCCCTGGTATAAAAACACACTAGAATCAGACTATATAATATCTTGTCAAAACCAACTCTACTATATGGAAGCGAAACATGGACAATGAAAAGGAAAGATGAAAAACCAATTCAAACAGCAGAAATGAAATTCCTCAGAAAAACAGCTGGATATACCAAGTGGGACCACAAAACAAATGAAGAAATCTTACAATCCCTGAAAATAAAACCAATTAATTACTTACATAAGATAGTATAAACAAAAATGGCTAGAACATTTAAATCGAATGGACAACTGCAGACTACCAAAAATATTATACAGATACAAAATAAGTGGAAAAAGAAGAATCGGAAGACCAAGAAAGAGATGGCATGAGACCAAACAGGCCACTTGGCCTAAATTCCATGTTAGGAAGAAGAAGAAGACGACCTATTTTAAATAATTTGCAACAGAAACAAAAAATAGTGTTGGAAGAGTTTGAATATACAAGCCATCTTCTGTTTTGCTTCTCTTTGTTTGTAATTGTCCTGACATAGTGAACTGTGGAAAAACAACTCTTGTTGTCATCTTTTGGAAAATCATTTTCAGTCAGAGGAGACGGTGGACCAAGTTGTACAATTTGTGTTAGTGTTGTGTTGTTCAAAATTTTGGGCCATGTTGCTGGATCATCAGTAGTAAATAGTTCACCTTCCTCTGGTGTCTCAGTTTTAGGATCTTCAGTACTCATTGTTTGACCAAACGCGTCATGTTCTCTGCTTCCTTTGATCTTAAAAACGTGGTGCAGTGCTATTGAAAGAACGAAGCGCCGTTTTCAGTATAATTTTAATATATTTTCATGAAAAATTCGGTGTTTATTTTACCAAGAAAATACATACAAATATTTCGCTTTCTATAACAATAGTTGTTTGTAAAATTATATACATATATTTTTCTGTATAAGAATATTTTAATATAATAATTACAATATTAATTTATATAATAATTTTAAAAAATTAATTGATTTTCTTTTTGTCAATTGGCACAGGGCCCTGTCCCACTGCACAGTTCGCTCACCCATGAACACGGCCCTGCCTCTAGCTAATTATTTCTCAGTGTCTGCATAAATTCCATTCCCCCTCTCCATGTATTATTTTTCACTTTCAATCTGTGGCTGTGTAATTGAAGTTTCCCATGATAATTGCTTGTCTTCCACTCATTGACATTATTGCCAGTACATACTATACTATTTGACATCATTTTATGCATGCCCTTCATATACCTGCAACCAACTACATATTTTGTCCAACTAACTTTTATCTCACACCAAATAACCTCCTACTCCTTTTGGCTTCCATCTTTATTACTATTAACGATTACCAATGATAACAGATAAATCTGTTATCATTAGTAATATGATAACCTCATCTTATTCTCCCTGTCTTCCCTTAATCTATACCCACGTTCTATCCCAATAACTATATCATCATCTGCCAACCACATCTTCTAATACTAATAATTTCTGGCTAAGAAGAACTAGGCCAGTGTCATAAATCCCCCTCCCCCATGTTCCAATGCTTCTAGCAGTAATATTCAAGAAGGAAATAGAGAAAAGAATGGGAGGGGGGGTGTTATTGATGATAGCCGAAGAGAATAGAAGTTCAACTGAGATTGAGGCCAGTAGAACAAAATATACAGTTGGGTGCTACCATAGACCAGGGGATGGAATAGATGATGGAGATAGTTTGCATCAGCGAATAGACTCAATGAGTGGAGGATAGGTAATTATTATGGTAGATTTCAACTATGGTAACATTGATTGGAAGGAAGAGAGCGCACATGGGAGGACGGAAATGGATTTTATGCAGTTACTAATGGATAATTACCTGACACAGTATGTAATGAAATATACTAAGGCTTCGAGAGTGTTCAATCTAGTAATTGCATCTGAGAATTTGTCTATAACGAATATGATCACTTTGCCACCAGTTGGTGAGAGTCTTGACCTGGGAGGTGGCTAAATGTGTGCAATTTTCAATTAAGACAGGGTATATATGGAACTACATGCTGTCTCAGATAATTATTCCTTAGATCCAACATTAGGAGATTGCTTGGATGTTAATAGTGCATAGGAAGTGGTAAAGGAGCGTTTGAGGGAGATAATGGCTGACTGCCTAGAGTCTGGAGAGTAAATCAAGTGGGAGTTAAGTGGATGAATAACACCATTAAGCTTGAGCTGAAAAAAAAGAAACAATTGTGGAGGGAATTTAAGGAGAAAGGTGACCTGCAGACACATGATCAGTACAATGTACAGGCCAGAAGGGTAACTAGTGTGGTAAAAAAAGCAGAAGCAGATTATGAAAGGAAGTCAGCAATGCAAGGCTAAAGAGAATCCCAAACAGTTCTTTAGATATGCTGCAAATAAAAGGAAGAATGTATACGGCAGAATGATTTTATGGAATGCCAATGGTAGGGAGGTAACTGAATCAGTTGAAATACTAGAATTACTAAGTGAACACTTGGCAAGAGTATATTGCAGGAATGAGGGAACTAATGGCTTATACAGAAACTTGGGTGAATAGCATATTACAGAACCTTAATGTGATACATTTGTGGGATGGTACACCAGCTCGAGTCTTATGTGAAACGGCAAAGGAATTTCAGTGCTTTTGACCATATTGTTTAATCTAAGTCTCAGCTTTGGATTAGTCCTGAGAGGGTGGGGGAATAGTTCCATTGCATAAAGGAGGTCTCCAAAACTGCTGTTGCAAATTACCGACCAATCAGCATATCAGGAGTCATTGTCAGAGTATTGAAGAAGTTGATCAAGAGCAAATACAGGAATGGATAGGTGGAAATGGGATACTCTATGGGGGGGGGGGAGCATGGTTTTGTGAAGGTAGATCATGCCTCAGTAACTTGCTCACATTTTATAATACAATGACGGCTGAATTGGATAAGGGTAATGGGTTTACAGTGAACTTTAGAAAGGCCTTTGAGAGGATACCACATGGAATTCTAATCACTAAACTGCAGCACATGGGGGATGGATATAGGGTTAGTGAGATGGGTAGAAGGATGGTCGATAGAGAGATATCAGAGAGTAGTTTATTCAGGAGTAGAGTCCAAAAGAAGGCTTGTGACAGTGGTGTGCTACAGGTTTCTGTTCTTGGACCACTGCTATTTAATTTGTTCATTAATGATATAGGAAAGGATCTGAGAGGAACTGTTCAGTTATTTGCCGATGATGCAAAGTTGGGTAAAGCAATAGTGAAATCATGATGTCAAAATTTTGCATCATGAGAACTACTCTAGTCATCCAGAATTGGATGATCTAACTAAGCCTGAATTATGCAGTGCTGCCACTGTAAAACATCAAATATCATCTACTTTAGCCCTTTTGACATTTCAGGTTTCTGATGACTTTTCTACCTCAAGTATTGATATATATGAATGCATTCCCCTTGAATATTTTATATCACTGCCTGTTTCATTTAACGGTCTTTCTTGGTATTCACTTAGACATCCAGAATAGCTTTATTATCAGTTTTCATGTCACCTTTATTGTCTCTGATGCCCTTTTTTTTTTTTTTAGTTAGTTATGAATTTTCTTAGTTATTGTTTCAAAAGAAGCATACTGCGTATGCTTCTTTTGAAACAATAGGCTTGTACTCATTCTTAACTACTTTATATTCTTTACAAATATCTTAACAATAGACATAGTGAAAAATGCAAATTTCACTTATTTGCATAATAATTAAACATGTAAAAAATTATTACATCTAAATATACCTTATCAATATCTCACATGTCACAGTTAATGAAAGTTCCAGTTTGTGTTCAGACTGTGTTCCAGTATGCCATACTCTTAATTACCATTCCAAAAAAAAAAAGCACTGCTTTTATACATTGTTTACTTTTTTTTTCTTTGTGTGTGTGTGTGTGTGTGTATTCTCTCTCTCAAAGGACATGCTGTGACTTACTAGCTAGAACATTCAATACCCTTTCTTCTTTTCCACAACTGCAGACACAACCTCTATCCTTGCAGACAACTTCACTTCTCTGGCATAATCAATCAATCTTTTCTTAACACTTTTCTTTTCAAAATGATATTCAATTTTATTCTGTGCAAAATTAAATGGTGATCACTTCTTATTTCAAATTCCCTTATATACCTTGTGTCCTAAACTAGCATGAGGCTATTGTTTTCAGCAATAACATATTGAGAGTTTTCTTACTTGTGTCATCTCAATTTGTGCATGTATTTATGTTCGAACATAGCATTAGCAATGACTAGCCCATGTTTGGAACAGAAATTCAGTTGGCACATACCATCACTATTAGTTCTGCATCAAATTTTTCCTGAAGCATTTCTGTATCTTCTTCTTTCGTTGTCCTAAATGAACCGTTGGGTCATTCATGGCTGGTAGGTGATACCCTTTTGATATTTCTGTATATACTTGGTATTAATTTGCATAATAATTTCTTTATGTCAGCTGCCTTCTCTAATATCTTGAAAAATCCCTCCTCTTTCTTAGTAGAACTTTCTGTGGGATCATAGGCACCAAAAAGTATCATTGTCTAATTCCCCATTATATTTGTCCACATCAGTCTAATTGATATTGCTTATGAAGATTATCCTTCTTCACGTTTAGTGTTGATTATTATAGCTACCTCTTCCTTTCCCTGATCATAGCCTGAATATAACACCTTGTACTTATTTAGAAGAATCTTACCTATTTTTGTCTTTGTTTTGGGAACACCAATTATGTCAACAATGTGATACTTCAGTTCTTCTTCCAATTCCATTTCTTTTCTATTGCTATTTCTTAGGTTTATGGTGCCACTGCTGATTTTGAATTTGTTCCAGTAGTTCACATTTTTTGCACTGGTTCCCTGAAAAAAAAAAAAAAAAAAAAAGTAAGTGCATAGTTTTTAATTGGGTTACATGTCCCAGCCAGCATGCTTTTCATCTTGTACTATTGTTATCTTTTGGTTTAATACAATTTTTAGAGAATTTGTAGGATGATTTAAATAGGCTGATATTATGGGCAAAAGATAATATGGGTTTAATGTGGAAAAGTGTAAAGCTATGCATTTTGGGATAAAAAGTTTACATGGTGTATAGACTGTACTCCAGAAAATTAATAAAAGTAGGGATTTGAGGTAATAACAGCAGATAGAGAGTTGAAGTTTAGCGAGCATATAGCTAAGGTTGTCACCGAAGTAGATGAGACACACGCACGCTAGCCACTGAGTTCGAAAATTTTATTTAATACCATGTTGGATCTCCTTCCAGTACCAGTCCTCTTCAATTATCTGCACATAGTTCAGGAACAGCCTTCGTTAAATAATTCTGCCAATTGCTGCACACAAGAAGTTCTGTTAGTACAAGCTTTCTCAGATGACCACAATTTTGTTCCTGACTGACTGTCTTAGGTCCACAGTTATGCCTCTTAGTCAAGCAATGCAGGTTATTTTTCCACTGACTAACACCCAGGATATCACCTTTTGAGAAAGCAGTCGCCTCTGCTGTTTTCAAAATTGTGGCTCCAAGATGATACCCACAATAAGCCCTTTATCAAACTTGAACTCCAAAAAATCCTTTGTTTTTGCCATTGTGATCAACACTATTCATGATTACTGACCAGCAACATTCTTAACCCGCGATCAAAAAAATTGCAGCATAGGGTAGGTCGTGTATATCTGAGAAATGCATTCATTACTAATATGCACTAAAATGTGATAAAACTTAAAAAAAAAAAAACATCTACAAATATAATACATGATGGTTAATTTATTTTCAGTTACAATTTAGAAATTATTGAACAAAGAAAAAACAATTGAACCAATACTATACTGACATCGGAGTTTGCTGTATCTCTCACATACAATTTACTATCAAATATCACTTTCGCATTCAACTCTATCATTCTCATCATCGGACTTGAGTAACAAAATCGCTGAATCTCTTCAACATCTGATGGATTATCCAATCAATATATTTTTCCAGCCATTTTCAACAGTGAATAAAAAAAACAATACCATACTGACATCGGAGGTCACGGCATCTCTCAGATGCAGTTTACTACCAAATATCATGCACCTTTACATAACACGTTAAGCCAAAACTGACTGCATAAACAGTGTGGAATATCACTCGTAATATATATGCAGGCTGTCGCCAGATTAGATCGCACCCTGAGGCAAACAATTAAACACTATCCCTGATGGATTATAAGACAAAAATTTAAGAAAATCTCAGATTGTTGTTTGTTTGTTTTTATTTATTGCAAGAGAAACATTAATGCAAAACGATCACATAATATTGATTAAATGTTTGCTCTACTGGGACATCACTCAATAAAACTATAAACTATTAAATTTAAATTATAAGCTATGTCCACCTCTATCAATACAGTTGCTAGACCAACCAATCTTTCTTGGGTCATTGCTTTCTCAAATAATTTTTAATCAGTTTAACTTGGAAAAACTTCCTCTGTATAGCTCAACAAGCACCCTTATTAAGCTGCACCGTGAGGCTGCCTCTATGCTACACCCTGTCGATAGTACTGAATATATGCATGCGCAGCTAGTCATGACCTCCACGCTATACACTGGATATGTGTTAGAATATTTATATTAAACAATTTGTTTGTATCTATCAGATAAAAACAAATTACAGATACAAAGGGTTAAATATTGCTTAGAATATGTGGTGATGCACATGATCAAGTATTTTCCATACACGCTGTGTGATATTTACTTATATCTGCATAAAGGTTTCTAATTTAGTGACCAGTATGACTTGGTTTATTGAAGAACACACTAATAAGCAAAGAAAAGAAAGTTATCATTCCTTTTATAAGGAATTGATATGGCCACATCTGGGTTACTGTGCACATGCCTAGACCTCAGATTTCTTGGGGGAAGGGAATGAGGAGGTAGTGGAAAGGATCCAGAAGTCAGAGACGAAGGTGGTGAGTGGTCTGGATTGTGAGGATTTATAGGTTGCAAAAGCTGATTGATAGGTGGGGGTAAAAAGGAATTTGGTGGAAACATTTGTCACCTAAAGGGTTTTATAGGATCAATGCAGAGGAAATATTTCAACACTTGGCTGGAGAGGGAACAAGCAGCATCTCTGGAAATGAGTAAGAGAGTGATTAGTGAGACCAGAATTTCTGCTTGGAGAGTGGTGAATGAATCAAATAGGTCACCAGAGTTAGTTGTAAATGCTGTTTGTCAGGTTCAAGGACAGGTATCATGTGAATAGTTTGGGTCTTCAACAATGAGTTTTTGGACTCCATCGAGGTCCCTGTGTTATAATACCAAGCAGGCTTCATTGTTAGTCAAATACTCTGGAAATGTTGAACAATTCATTTCTATAAATCTTTCCAAAATATAAAATTATTTGCTGCTATATACAGTATGTATAGACCAAGGATGCTGTGGAGGACATGCATTGGTAGATTAGTACAATGAGTGTAAGTCGAGTAATATTTATGGGACTTCAACCTTGTAGACATAACTTGGAAAGTGGAAAGATTGCATGGCAGAAAGGAAATGGAATTTATGAACTTACTGAGAGATAATTACTTCAAGCAGAATGTGATGTTGGGGGGGGGGGGTCTGGG
Source organism: Typopeltis vanoorti (assembly GCF_054136105.1). NCBI lineage: Eukaryota > Metazoa > Arthropoda > Arachnida > Uropygi > Thelyphonidae > Typopeltis > Typopeltis vanoorti. Next base: position 89,047,583 of record NC_143557.1, on the reverse strand, counting down.
TATGAATGTTGAATCTGGTTATAAAATCAAAAGACTTGTCCATAACTAAGGTAGTGACATTGCCTCCACTAAGTGAAAGTGATCATCTGGTCTTGACTTGGGAGCTAATAAAACATGGAAAGTCCAGTTAAGATGGGATATCTGTGTGAAACTACAAGGCAGGTAATTATGATACACTTAGGAGGCAGCTTAAAGCAGTACAATGCCATAAAGATCTGCAAGGGAAAGATGTTCACAGTGTATGGGGTGGATAGTCAAGGTCTGTCTGGAAGAAGCAATATTACACTGTATACTATTTTACCCTCTTGACAAGGTCAGGAGAGTAAATCGGTTAGGAGTTAGATGGATGAGTAGTATATTAAGCATGAGCTTCAAAAAAAGAAAATAAGAAGAAAGGTGACCAGCTAACTCATGAAGAGGCAAGAAAGGTGACCAGCATAGTAAGGAAGACAAAATCAGATGATGAGGAAATATTAGCCAAGCAGGCAAAAGGAAATCTTTTTTGTTGTATGGAAGATAATTCAAGAGTGCGAATGGTAGAAAGTTGACAGAGGCAGATGAAATTGTTATGCCAGAGATGACAAGGACTGATGTGAGAACAGAGGTTGATGAATTGGAGGTATGTATGATTTGCAGAATACAAATGCAAATACAGCAATGGGATATTCTTATGGTGCCATCTATCTAGCGAAAGTCAGTGACCATCTTAGCGAACAAAGTATGTTCCTGCGTTGATCTGAGCAATTGTATACTGCTGTTTCCTGCCCACATTTTTATGTCAAACCATGATATTCTTTTTCTTCCTCTAGCTCCTTTGCCATCAATTCTTCCTACCAAAGTGGTTTGTGGAAGCTGATATTTACAGTTTCTCATGATATGGCCAAGATCTTTATGAGATCTTTGGCTTTGCCAATAGATTTAGACATCTTCATTGGTTATGTTTTCTGTCATGATATCTTTAATATTTGTCTATATAGCCACATCTCAAAGACTTCAATTATCTTGATGATTGCTGCCTTCAATGTCCATGTCTCAACTCCTTAGAGCAAAATTGGCCAGACGTAACATTTCAGCATTCGGCATCTGACTTCTGTGTTTAGATTCTTTGTTGCAGAATAATGTTCTCATTTTCATGAAAGTGCTGCACAACTATAATTTTTGTCTGTATATCTATTTCAGGATTTAGCATCCTGAAATAGACATACATTAAGCCAGCAACCAAGATATTTATACCTTGACACTTGATCTATAGGGGGTGCTTAAGGGTCAAAGCTGTATAACTGAGAGGAGACCTCCACATAGCCTTTAAAGGAATGCAGAGAACCGACCAGGGCTTCTGACCTAATGTCCAATCCTCACCTTCTCGTGGTGCACCCTGTTGGGTATCTACTTTGATACTGAACGAACGAGGATGGGCTGGCAATTTGGGATTTAGCCGACCAAATTGTATTCTTATTGGTTAAACCAAAATAAAAAAATGATGGTACAACATGACAAAATTTCATGCCGGCTGGGGCGTCGCCCGGTTAAACAAGGCCCCCGTTGTTTTCGCCAGGGAACCAGGGCGAACAGCGAAAAGTCAGCTACTGGAACAAATCTGAAAACAAACCCCAACTCAACATCACCAGAGTTAAAGATCGGTACTATCAACGTAAGAAGCCTGAATGGCAAAGAAATGGAGCTAGCTGAGGAATTAGATAAGTACCAGATCGACATAATAGGGGTGACTGAAACAAAAAAGACCAAAACTGGTGAGATCTTTCTGAGCAATAAATACAAAATGTTATATTCAGGCAATAACAATCAAGGAAAAGAAGGAGTAGCCATAGTATTCAACACAAAATACGAGGCTAATCTTCTTGAATGGCAGTCAGTCTCAAGTAGAGTAATGTGGGCAAATATGAGAATGGGGAACTGGACAATGAGACTTATTTGTGCCTATGGTCCCACAGAAGGTTCTACTAAGGTAGAAGTGGAGGAATTTTTTGAGGCTTTAGAAAAAGCAACTGACACAATGAAAAAGGAAAACTTGGTCCTTGTTGGGGATCTAAATAGTAGAGTAGGAAATGATTGTGAGACATACAAAAATATTTTGGGAAAATTTGGAGAAAAGAGCAAAGCTAATAATAATGGCAAATATCTGTTGGATTTCTGCTCAGGACATGGACTGGTTATTACTAACACCATGTTCCAACATAAAAATGTGCACAAATTCACATGGAGAGAAGAGGCTAGGAATAAGAAAAGTCTCATTGACTATGTTATTGTTGATAGTGATGTTTTCTCCCTGGTGCAGGACACCAGAGTGTACAGAGGATTTGAAATTGGAAGTGATCACTATTTAGTCTTGAGCAGGATAAAATTGAATTTCATATTGAAAAGAATAACATGTAAGAAAGTTTTAAAGCGAATAAAAGTTGAGCAGCTCTCAGATGTAAACTGTAGACTAAAATACAGAAATATTATTGAAAAGAAAATGAAAGAGTTTGAGAACAGGAATCAAACCTTGGAGATTCAGTGGCAAACTCTGAAGGAAACATTGATTGATTCTGCCAGAGAGGCATGTGGTGAGGTTGTATGCAAAGATAAAAAAATCAGAACTCCCTGGTGGACACAGGAAGTTAAAGAGGCAGTGAAGGAAAAGAAGAAAGCATATCAAAAGTTCCTGGCAAATAAGTCAGCTTTTACTCTTACAGAATACAGAGACAAATGTAAGAAAGCTAAACAGTGTGTAAAACTAGCTAAACAAAAGTCATGGGAGGACTTTGGCAAGAATATAGAAAATAAATATCAAGAAGGTGGCAAAATATTCTGGAGGTTGTTGAAGAAGCTTAGGAATGGAGAAAAGAGTGCTGTAAAAGGAATTAGAGATGATAAAGGTGAAATGAAAACAGGAGAAAAAGATATCCTTGAAGTATGGAGTAATTACTTTGAAAAACTGCTAAATGAAACAAGCAGTGATGACAGCACAGTGATAAAAAAACACTGACCAGGCATGCAGTCAGGAATACATATCCATACTTGAAGTAGAAAAAGCCATCAAAGGCTTGAAATGTGGAAAGGCAGCAGGAGTAGATGACATTCGACCAGAAATGCTGAAGTATGGTGGTATAAGAGTCTTACAGTGGCTGCACTGCATAGTTCAGAAAGCCTGGACAGAAGGACGAATTCCTGATGATTGGAGTAGAGCTCTCATAGTACCCATATATAAAAAGGGAAATAAAACTGAATGTGAGAATTACAGAGGTATTTCCCTACTGAGTGTTCCTGGCAAGATCTATGCAAGTATACTTGAGAAACGGTTGAGAAGAATTGTGGAAGAAAAGCTTGGTGAAGAACAAGCTGGATTCAGGCCAAATAGAGGCTGTCAGGATCAGATCTTCACTTTATGACAAATAGTCGAGAAAGCATGGGAATATAACAAAGATCTGTATTTAAGTTTTGCCGATTTGGAAAAGACATATGACAAGGTGCCAAGAGAGAAGCTATTCAATACGCTGCAGTTATATGGTGTCAATGGGGCATTATATCAAGCAATACTTAGTCTTTATTTGAGTTGTAAGTCAGCAGTTAGAATTGAAGGAAGTACAGGAAGATGGTTTAATGTTAAATCTGGTGTGAGACAAGGATGTACATTATCCCCTCTGTTATTCATTATCTATATGGATCACATTATGAAGGAATGTGGTATTAAACCTGATATCAAAATTGGAGATGTTAATGTCAGCTCTTTGCTTTATGCGGATGATGTTATACTTCTAAATAAATCCGCTACAAGTCTGCAAGATTCTCTGACTAAATTGAATAGCTCTTGTAATAGATATGGTATGAGGGTCAGCAATAAAAAGACAAAGACAATGAAAATAGGCAGAATCATTGAAAATGTCAACTGTGTTGTGAATGGAGAACCTGTGGAACAGGTAAAACATTTCAGCTACTTAGGCACAATTTTTACTGAAGATGGTAAACTAAATATAGAAATAGACAACAGAATCAGCAAAGCTGGTATCGTGGGAAGTCAATTGAATAAATTCATATGGAATAAGAAAGAAATTAGTCGGAACACTAAATTAGCTGTATACAAGACTGTGTTCAAACCAATTTTAACTTATGGATCTGAGAGCTGGGTCAGAAGTAAAACACTTGACCAAAGACTAGAAACCGCAGATATGAGAGTCCTGAGAAAGATTAGAGGCGTGAACAGATGGCATCAATGGCAATATCATATTAAAAATGAGGATATTAGGAAAGAACTTGACATTGTGAGCATCCAGGAATGCGTTAGCAGAGCTAATCTCAGATGGTATGGTCACTTAAATAGAATGGGAGAGGAAAGATTAGCAAAACAAGTGTTCTCTGCCAGGTTGGCAGGAAAACGACCCAGAGGAAGACCAAGATATAGGTGGATTGATAAGGTACAAAGTGCCTTAGACGATAGAAATATAAGATCTGATAATGTTGGAGTCTTGACAAGTAACAGACTGATTTGGAGGAAAATTGTAGATAGGAAGTTAGTAATGATGTAATTTTTTCATGTAGTACTGTCATATCCTGTACACCCCTTGAGGGTACATGGCAGGAATTTGATGATGATGATGACTTGATCTATAGTTTTCCCATTGAGTATCAGTTTCATCGATGAGGTTGAGTGTTTCCTGATGACCATGTATTTCGTCTTGTTGATGTTTATATTTATTCCCATTCTTTGACTTTCTATGTTTACTCTGTCAATGAGTTTTTGGAGATCCGTGATGTTATCTGTAATTAACACAGTGTCATCTGCATATCGTAGGGTTAACAGTCTTTCATTGTGATTCCCTCTGGACATTCTTCCAATGCCTTTTTAAAGATTACCTCTGAGTATATGTTGGACAAAAGTGGTGAGAGCACATACATTCTTATCTCACTCCTCTTTTGATGTTAATATCACTGGTGGTAATGTCTAATTGAATGGTAGCTGATTGATTTCAGTACAGATTTCTTATGTCTTTTTCGTCTAGCTCTATTTATTGAAGGACCTACTAAGTTAGTGTATCTAACCTTGTCGAAAGCTTTTTCAAAATCTATGAAACACATAAAGACAGTTTTCTGTTTTTCTATGCATTTTTGTATCAATATTTGGGTACAGAAAAGGGCCATTCTAGTACCAAAACCATTCCGAAAGCCAAACCGCGTTTCACTCAGAGTTTCTTCACATTTTCTATAGATGTGATTCTGAATTATTTTCAAAAATATTTTTAATGTTTGGCTCATTATCCTCTGTCCAAAAAGAAACCCAAAATAGAAGAAACTAGTGGCGCTACCTGTTGTATCTTTTTGTTGTCGAAAGCGGCAAATTTCATTGGTGGTGTATGAACTGGTTATGACATTTATTTCATTAGAAGTCAAGTTAGAGTGACAGTGTGTTTTGACGAACGGTCGGTCCTCACGATATTCATGCCATACACGACAAATTTTCGCTATCATTCGCTCCAAAACTTCGAGATATATATGTGAGTTTTATATCTTCGAGATAAAACTCACCATTGACCTTTTGGCCAGGCGGAACGAATTCTTTGTGAATAATGCCCTTGGAAGCGTAGAAACAAATCAGCATTGTCTTTACTTTTGACTTCTCCAAGCGACTTTTTTTCGGATGCCCTTCTTCTGGTGGTCCCACTCAGCACTCTGGCGCTTTGTTTCCGCCTCATACTCAAAACACCGCGTTTCGTAACCAGTAACGATCGTTTCAAGGAAGTTTGAGTCCTTACGAGCGGTTTTAATGACGTCCTTGTAGTGTTCAATTCGATACATTTTTTGGTCGTCGGTCAACTTGTGGGGAACAAATCGCGTATTCAATTTACGAAGGTTCAAACTCTCGGTCAAAATGTTGTGCACAGTTAATTTTGGAATCCCCAATTCATCTTCAATCAATCTCACGGACGATTTCGGGTTTTCTTTGATGAAATCACGCACTTTTTGGATGTTAACTTGCTCAGTCCAATTTTACGACTACCCAGCTTTTCGTCGTCCGTAAGCATCTCACTACCACTTTGCAATCACTTAAACCACTCGTAAACTTGAGTGCGGGATAAGCGTTCATCACTGCATGCTTTTTGAAGCATTTGATGTGTTTCGGTAAAACTTTTACCAAGTTTAACACAAAAGTCAATCGCAGTTCTGTTTTAAACTCATTTTCTGACTGTTCGTCAAAACACACTGTCGCTCTTGGCACTATAACTCGGCTTCTAATGAAACAAATGTAATAAACAGTTGACACAACACTAATGAAGGTTGAGCTTTCGACAACGAAAAAATAGAACAAGTGGAGCCACTAGTTATATTTTCGAAAAGTTCGATTTCTTTTTGGAGAGGATGTAGACCAGCATTTCTCAACCGGTGTTCTGTGAGAAATAATAATGAATAACAGTGGCAAATAAATGAACTTAAACATTGGAAGAAAATAATAAGCGTTTTCTGAAAGAAATAAATTCGAGTTCACATTGCATTAACTCCTACTGGGATGCGAGGCAATGCTGTCCATGATCCACTTATACTGCAACTGGAGCTAGTTCTAGCGCTAGCTAGTGTCGCTTATGAGTCAGTGCAAGCAAGAAACGCGATCAGCGCAGTCGGTCTCTTATCAATTCTATGTGTTTTCTAGCGTGTAGGTACGTATTCACTCATTAATATGAAAAGTTTGTATGTTTTCTCGGCTAAACTCCACTTTACTGTGATCGTAATTTTTGCGAAGGTTATTCCTTTATTTCAGGTTGCAGTTGATAGTTTGAGCAATCGATTTTTGTTAAAAAAAATTTAAATCAGCTGACGCTTTTTTGTTCCCATATAGGGAATAGGTGGGGCCGTTTTTAAGCCCTATCTAACTTTTGGAGACTGAGTGGGCAGTTCAATCTCTACTGGTAGCCAATTAGTGATAGCCCAAGGCTATCACTAATTAATCGGCACGCAGTGAAGAAGGTGCTAGTAAGTGCCGCCAACTGGTGGTCACTAACAATATATTTAATGTCTGAAAATAGTGTAGGTTCGACGGCCGATTTTCTTGAGTTTACGGGACGAAAAACTCACTAACCCATTCAGAGATCGACTAACTCTGGAACCGGTCGAGAAGAGGCTTAGAAAAAGTTACTCTAGTCGGCGACTAGATTCGAACGCCCTTCGTCGTGCGGTCAAGTGCTGTAGAGTGCGCTACACAGGCTCTTATCGATTTTTGTTATTTCATCAATTTATTAGTTATATCGTTACAAATTGTGCATTTAGGTGTTATGTATTTATGAAAGTTAGACTCAAATAAATAATAATTATGTTTAAATAATATTAATTACATTATTTGGTACTTATGCATTAACGAGGGCCACCCGATTTTTCATGATTGTTTAATTTCTTTTTATTATACTTTTTTTTCTATTATATTTTTATTAATTTACTAAATATTATATTACTTTTATATATTTTTAAATATTATATTTAACCAATTAAAAAAAAAACTAATACCTTTAATGATAGTGTCGCATGTATTAAGTATTTTTATTGTTTCAAAACCAATTTCATTTGAGTTACGTAGCAACCACTGTTAGCTAACCTGCGTGAAAATATATTCACACATTCAATTCGATATATCGATAGTTTGTTCTGAATGGTGAATAGGGTTACATAAGTGCTTTTCATGATGTAAACAACGATCACCGTACACTGGAGTTGTTCCGTTTTCCCATGTATTTCTTTTGTTTTCCTTTATTTATGTTTTGTGCTTCAGTTTTATTAGTCTAATTTTGATTTATCATCTTTTTTACATTTTTTTTTATTTTATAGAAATTTCTAACCGTTAAAATGTGTGGAAATTTTTGAAGAGAAAAAATCCAGACAATTCTGAATAGGCTAGTGATGAAGAATTAGAAACTCATACCGAATTTCAAAACATAAATACAAAAACGAATACAAAAAACTTTCGTATTTACAATGAAAATTACTTATCAATGGGCTTTTCATTGACTGGTGATCCAGATTGTCCTCTTGCACGTCTGTGGCAAACAACTTTCAAATACAGCAATTGCTCCAGCAAAATTGAAAAGACATTTCACGAAAAATCACAATGATATGGAAAATAAAAGTGCTGATTATTTTAAAACGTTATTGCAATATCGAAAGAAACAGTGCAATTTTTATGAATAAATTCAGTGTTAGTGAAAAGGCTCAAGAAGCAAGTTATTTGGTAGCAGAAATTATTGCACAGAAAAGGAAAAGTCACACAGTTGGTAAGAACCTAATAATGCAGGCATGTAAAATTATATTGGGTAAAATGCTTGGACAAGATGCAGTACGAGAAATTGAAAATATTCCACTTTCACTCAGTACGATAAGTCGCCGTATCCATATGTCAAATGATCTCGAGAAGATTTTGTGTGATAAACTGAAGAATAGCAGTTTTTCCATCCAAGCTGATGAGTCATCAGATCTTACCAATAACTGTTATATTGTAGCTTTTGTAAGATTTGTTAATGAGGGTGAAATTAAAGAAAACTTTCTCTGTTGTAAAGAATTACCTAAGACAAGAAGAGGAATAGATATATTCAATATTTTATCCTCATATCTAAAAACAAAAGGTCTTTCTTGGAAGAACTGTATTGGCATCTGTACCGGTGGTGCTCCATCCATGGTTGGCTCCATAAGAGGTTTTGTTTCTCATGTAAAAGAAAAAAATGCTGATGTTGTCTCAACACACTGTTTTATTCACAGAGAAATGGTGATGTCAAAATCTTGGAGATGAACTGAAAAAAGTTTTTGATGATGCCACAAAAATGGTTAACTTCATTAAACAAAGGCCAGTTCACTCCAGAATTTAAAAATCTGTGTGAAAACCTGGACAAAGAGCATATACATTTTTTGCTCTATATAGAAATCTGGTGGCTAAGTAGATGAAAAGTTCTAAATAAGTGATTTAGGTTAATAGGTTATTCTAAATAGGGTGTTTGAGCTAAAAGATGAATTGCAAAGATATTTTCACAAAAACAATAAACAAGATTTTGCCAAGTTTTTGAAGATCAAAAGTGGGTGCAGATGCTAGCCTATTTAGCCGACATTTTTCATTACATTAATATGCTGAACAAGTCACTGCGTGACAAGATTCTTGGATTTAAAAGAAGACTGAATCTTTGGAAAAATCATGTTGCAAAAGGGAGGAAATTTAGTATGGAGGAAGCTTGAAAACCGTTTCTTTTCTTTCTTTTTTTTTTTTTTCAAAATTTCACCATTCCGACTATAAAGTAGCTGCGCGATGATGTAGAGTTTCTTGTGGTGGATTACATCAGCAGGCTGTAGTGCATAATACATGACCTCTTGATTTTACACTGGTGTTATGGACAATTGCGAGTATCTTGTCTAACATTGTGTCAGTTTTATACTATTCGCCTTTATTCTTTTAGAATTACTCTCCATGTTTACGAAGAGTGATTGTAAAACCATGCTTTGAAGAGAATACTATCAGAATATTGCAATGGCCAACACAGAATGTCTATCTAAATTGGATAAACCATCTGTGTGATGACCTGGAACGCAGAATTAGAGCATGGCCAAGACAACATTTGTAGAATTTCATTAGTGGAATTTGAAATTTAATGGTTTAAAGGAGCTGAGAATCGAAATGAGAACTTCAACGACGTACTAAAGCGGTTATTACTATCAAAAATAGCAGCAACATATTGTTAATTTGTGTCAATAAATTAGTAATATCTAGGTGTAGATAAAACAAAATACATGTTTTGTTTTATCTACACTCACAAATTTTAGTGAGTTAACGTGTATAATCATAATAGTTGCAAATCAGTAGTTAGAATTTGGAGATCTACAGAAAGATGGCTTAATATTGGCTTGAACTCATTGTCCATAGTTATGTGTGGTTAGCACTTATATAATATACGAGTATTAGAAAATATTTATTTAGTTATTAATTTCGTGCATCATTTTGTGTACATGTTCAGATTAAACACAAACAGGAAAAATGATTTAACAAAAATTTTAAATTAATAATTATTATGCATCAAATGAACATAAACCAAATGTTGAATACAGTATCGAGATGTGAGGTGTGTGGCTCATTGTTGCAATGTGCTGCGTGATTTCTCTCATATCCCAATTTTTAATATGTAGTTGTTTAATAATACGAGTATGATGACCAAAGCACGTCCAAGTTGAGGTCTTGGTTTTTTATTAAACTGGGTTGGACATCTTATCATTTTGCTAGCATCTTTAAAGCTGACATACATAAAATTCAACAACTATGTTGTGAATTCTATGTATAGCATATGCATGTACAGAAAATTGTGTACACTGTTGGCCTTTTAAGAAGAGGGAGGAGGTTGTTTTTGCGATCTTAACATCACAGACACTTTTTTTTTGTATTGGCGTGAAGGCAGCTTTTGAGCTTTACTGCTCAATAATTTTCGCTATTGAAATATTCATAACAAAACCAACGTTATGTAAATATTTATTTACCTAACGTTGATTTATTTATTATATTATTTATTAGATAAATAAATATTTGTAAATGGCTTGTTCCCCTAGGGAGATAAAAGAACAAATCACTTCAAAACATTCAGTCGTCATTCCATATCTATAGTGTACCCAAAATACACAAGCAGAGTGTTCCACTGATCCCTATTATGGATGCCAGACATTCTCCTCTAATATCACCTCTCTGTAAATATTTACTGCTTTTCTGTCTCCACATGTAGAAAAAATGTCATCATATATTAAAAAAGACTTCAAACATTTCATAAACAAAAAAAAAACACATTAAACTAGATCCAACAGCATGGTAACTTACATCATATGCCCATTTACCAACGTCTCAAGAGAAAACACCTTACTAATCTTAGATGATATTTTTTCACCAGACACTCAACATCTTTAAACATCGTCGAGAAAACACGTTCTTCAACTTTAACGACCACTATTAGGAGCAAACAGAAGGTCGTAACCATGGGCACGTCATATGGCCAAGCCTTTCAGTTCACATTAGAAGTTGAAAAAAAAGGCAAATCAATACCTTTTCTAGATATTCCCATCTTAGTAGAAAATCATGGCAATCTTTCATTTGACGTCTACAGAAAAAAAACTCACCATGTATCCGCGGGGTTAGCCTAATGGCTATGCATTTCGTAATCATATGCCTGGGGAAGGAGTGTCCTAGGTTCGATTCTCGTCGACGACGTGAGGAACGTAAGGATTTTTCTCAGCCATAGCCAAGTTAGCCGATCTTGGGCGTGGACAGCAGGGTTTTTCATCCGGCAAACTGTCCCCGTTTACGCACACGGATATAGTCATGAATATCGCCCTTGGATACCGGGGATGCAGCAGAGGAGTGGCAAACCGGCTGCATTAATACACCATTTTTGACTATCCTCGCGAGATGATCACCCCTGCTGAAAAACGTGGCTGATATATCCTATCCTTCTCATCCGTCTAGGGCTGGTTGAATCAGCCACGTTTTTGAGCGGGATTGATCATCCTGCGAGGATAGTCAAAAATTTAATTGAACTAAAATTCTTGCTGTAAGTTTTTGAGATAAACAAGGTATCATCAAAACACTCAGAGACAGTGCCCTCTTAACATCCTGTGATGACAACTAAAGGCAGAAAGAAATCACATCTTAAAGATATACTCAAACAATAGATATAATTTTAAAACCATTAATAACATCTTGATGGTGTATTTACCAACACATATTCGAATAAGTATACATCAGCAGCAAAATCACAACAAATGTGCCGTTTCTTTATCCTACATAATATTACAGGCAAAATTTTAGCAAAAAATTAGCAGTATTTGCACAATTATTTTCTAGTGAAATTCTCCAGAAATATAGCTCATAAGTTGCTTTCATGCAACTACAAAAGTGAAGTGCTCATGATGCTACCATTGCCAAACCAACCTCAATCTTCTCAAAAGACTAGGGATGTACAGAATTTTCTGTGCATGCGGTATCTGCTATGCGAGACAGACCTGGAGAAATTCGACTCAAAGAACATGTCAAAGATGTGAAGAAAAAATGGCGCATACATTAGAATTCGCATTTCATACCACCAAAGAAAAGCATCAAGTACTGCGATACATACATATAATTCCACAACTATGTTCGCAGATTTAAAGAAGCTAGTGAAATGTTCATCCCAATGCAATAAAAACCAGTGGCTCATCTTGAAACATCTTTGGTCAGCATATATCAAAGACCTATATAATTAATGAAATATTATTATTATTATTATTATGTAACACCTCCATGGAGTCCAAAGACTCATCGAGAGAGAGTGTGCCAACAGCATCGAACGATTGATCCCTTACAACTACTAACCGCGCTCAAACTTGCTTAACTTTTTGCTGAGTCATTAGTAGCAGAGATTACCAATCGACCAACCTTTGCTGGCTTATTATGCTATTAAAGAAATACGCAACACTTTGCAACAATGATCCATGCGTCTGACATCTCGATTCTGTATTCAACTTCTACTTTATGTTCAGTAGATTTAAATTTAATTTGAAAATTGTCATGACAAGATGTATGAATGTAATTCAATATGTTTTAATAAGTTGTGTAACACGATACTAGGCATTATCCTGAGTTGTGAGTTCGTGCTTGTTTATACTATCCGAATTAATCGCTTTGCTAGGCTTAAATATACCAATCTTGATTATAGTGATTTGATTTTAAGTATTTGTATCGTTTGTGAAGATTTTCTTGGAGGAAACAGTTAACTGAATTTAAACTAAACATATGGAATCCTGGCAAATGTGTTTAAAATGGATTAATCATCAGCCACATATGTTAGCAGTATTTGCACAATTATTTTTTAGTGAAATTTTAGTGAATGTAATATTATTATATGAAGGTTTTATCCCAAAGGCTCATAAGATAGCGTTGTCTGAGTTGAGTCCATTCTTTTTTAGCTTATTTCTTGAAAATCTTTATAAACATCCCATTGAACCTTTGACGCATATGGCATTCATTGATCTGAATGCAACTACTGTATAAGTTTTATGTACAATGGTGAAGTCAACGTTTCACAAGACCAGCTTTCTATCTTTGAAAAGCATCTGAGACCCTAATGGTAAATGGTTTAAATGAGGTATAGGCAAACACTGGAGTATTTCTAATCTAGTGCGACAGGGAATAATCAAGAGTCTTTGCGCTCTCATCAGTATTTTTCAACTAGTGTTGAACGACGACAATCAAGTAGAGCAGTATTGCTGCAGATAAGGGGGGGGGGGGAAGAGAGGACTCTGTAAAAGATCTCTTGGTAACTTAAATCTGAGTAACGTTGCGAGCTATTTGTCAGATATCAGAGATCCAGCGTTATTATTATTTGAAAATATTAGTAGGAAAGTAAGGTCGAATGGTAGAAAATTTACGAGGATGTTGCCAGCACCACAAATCATTCTCAAACTCATGTTCCACAATCAAGTGGGCATCATACTGTATCCCAGGAGTTCACTCCATGTATACAGAATATGGTGACAGTTGATGTGTCACTACTCTGTGATAATCCGAAATTTAAGAGAGTGCAGCCCTCAGTAACAGACGTAGTTCCGCTATCCCATGAGGGCTAACGTTGTGGTCCTATTAGCTCCAGTCACCAGTCACTTATCCTTTTCTACTAATGCTGGATTATTCAACACTCAGTCTTTCTTCGGAATACCAGGTTCTAGTAATGATGTACAATCTTTGGTTCGTTGTTCTATGCTACCGAAGGTATCTGCATTATGTGATATTACACATGATATAACTGACGTCAAGCTTAGTGCCGTGTCATTTAGTAGAGATTCTCCTAATCACCTGTTGCGTGTCCTTCACATGATGCTCCTGGTACTTAGATAAAGGATAATTCATATGGATTGCGTGCTGCAATCTGTTGAACGTCAGTTCAATAAACAGCAATCTCAGTCACAGGTGCCACTAAAGAGCATCTGAACGAGTTCGAAGTTGGCATAGAGAATGAATCATTGGCACTTGATCGCAAATCGGTTTTGGTGTCTGTTCTGCTTTCTAGGTTGAAGAGGAGTGTTGTATCAGTTAACTGTTGAACAAGTACTGATTCTGCTGATTCTCTAGCTTTTATTAAAGATCGAGATTCCTGAAAGAAGACTCATATCATAGCTAGTGCCAAGGGAAGAAGTCTGGAGGTGTCTGAGGGAGAAGACGGTTCCGAAGAAATATGTCAGGTTGGTGCGGGAGATGTACAGAAATGTGAAGACAAGTGTTCGGACCTGTCTGGGACAGACAGAAAGTTTTCAAGTAACAGTTGGCTTGCATCAAGGGTCAGCATTAAGTCCGTTTCTGTTTAACATTGTCGTGGAGGTGGTGACGGAGGAGGTAAGAGAAGATGCGCCTTGGACAATGCTGTATGCAGATGTTGTAATGCTGTGTGCAAATTCAAGAGAAGAAGCGGGAACTAAACTGGAAAGATGGAGAAAAGTAATGGAAGAGAGAGGTATGAGACTGAGCAGAAGTAAGACAGAGTATATGTGTTGCACAGTGGGCGGCGGCCAGGAGACAGATCTGGAGCTGGAAGAAATGTCATCAGGAAGGTGAGGGACTTTAGTTACTTTGGTTCAACAGTGGAAGAAGATGGAGGAGCTGAGAAGGAAGTGGGATGCAGGATACAAGCCGGTTGGAGGAAATGGAGGGAGATGGCTGGAGTGTTATGCGATAAGAGGGTGCCGATTAATCTGAAAGGCAAAATCTATAGTACAATAGTGAGGCCAGCTATGATGTATGCTATAGAAACTGTGGCTCTGAGGAAAAATGACATCAGCAGGATGGAAGTAGCAGAGATGAGAATGCTTAGGTGGATGTGCGGTGTGACCAGAAAGGATCGTCTGAGAAATGACTATGTGAGGGGAACAGTGAAAGTTACGAACTTAGGAGCTGAGATACAAGAGGCAAGGTTGAGATGGTTTGGTCATGTGATGAGGAGGGAGGACGAATATGTGGGAAAGAAGGTCATGCAAATGGATGTGCAAGGAAGGAGGAAGCGTGGGCTGCCAAAGAAGAGATGGAGGGAGCTGGTAGAAGAGGACTTGAGGATGAAGAACTTGGATGTGGTGACAGCCCAAGACAGGAGGATGTGGAGGAGACTCGTCATCAACAGTGACCCCACTTAAGTGGGAAAAGCTGCAGAAGAAGAAGATTCCTGTAAGAAGAGCTTCTCGTTCTTTTCTGGCCCTAAAATATCTGAACTTGATATCCTGCAAGAGGATTTGGGATCGTTCAGTAAGGAGGTCCAGGGTATAAAGACTGAATTGAGAGTGATCAATGGAGATTAGGACCATTGAGATTACTTTAGCTGATATAACTAGCACAGGATTGTTCTGGTTTTCGTTTGCAATATTTATATTTATGTCGCCGATTATCATTAAGTATTCGGTTCAGCATATTTCTTGACGTGAAAGGCAGCAGTTGAGTTCGTGTAAGAATTTTATCACGTTTAAGGTTGGTGGCCTCTAAATAGTATTTAGTGTTATGGGATGCTGTCGATTAGTGGTATTAATGATTTTGATGCAAAAAGTTTCAGCATGCTCAAATTGATAAACGGCTTCTTTTGGTATTAATTTATTTTTGATCATCATCATCATCATTATGCGTATCAAGGATTTAGGCTTAGCATGGCCTGTTCCGGCCTTAGAAGTCATCGTTGAATCGTTTAAGAGGATGTCCTGGTTTTCTTTTTCCTAATGGCTTGTACTTTAAGGCTTGTTTTGGTAATCTTTCTGTTTTCATTCTTTGAACGTGTTCCATCCATTTATGTTTATATTTTTTCATTTTTTCTATTACTGGTTCTTGGTTTAATTCTTTCATAATTTCCTCGTTTCTTTAGTGATCAAATAGGGTATACTTTGCAGTTTTTCTCATAAACTTCATTTCTGCTGTTGTTATCTTTGTTTGTCTTTTTGTTTTATTGTCCAGATTTCGCTTCCGTACATTAAGACTGGTAGGGCTAATGTATTGTATACTTTTAGTCTGGTTTGTTTTTGAACTAGGTTTGGTTTAAATATAGAGTTAATTACACCTCTTATTTTTAAATATTTTGCAATTTTTACGTTTATATCTTTTTCATTTTCATATGTGATCATACATCCTAGGTAGTTAAATGAATTCACCTGTTCTAAGATCTTGTTATCTATTACTGTTTTAGTTCTTGCTGGATCTTGTCCTTTAAAGGCCATAGTTTTTGATTTTTCCGTTGATATTATCATACCATAATCTTTGGATATCTCATTTAGATCTAAAATAGCTTTCTGTAAGTTATCTTCAGAATTTGTAATTATTATTTGGTCGTTGGCAAAGAACAGAGTATTTAAGTTAACTGTAGGAGAAAGTTTAATTCCTTGATGTAAATTTTTATTCTATTTTATTATTATTTCATTTAAGTAGATATTAAAAAGAGTTGCTGAGAGGGGACATCCCTGTCGGACCCCTTGGTTTATCTCTCTCGTATATGATAGCTCGTGATTTAACCTTATTTGTATTTGGTTATTTTCATATATACTTGTGATCGCTTTTAGGACATTATTTGATATTTGTCTTTCTTTTAATATGTTAAATAACATGTTTCTTTTAACTTTGTCAAATGCTTTTTCAAAGTCAATAAATGCAATATGTGTTTCTAAATTATATTCTCTTCTTTTCTCTATTATTAATTTTAGGCAAAAGACTGGGTCTATACATGATCGTCCTTTTCTAAATCCATTCTGTACTTCTAGAATAAAGTTTTCGGAATATTTCATTAGTTTGTTATTTAAGATTCTGCTATATATTTTGTAACAGGAATTTAGTATACTGATACCTCTGATACTGTACAATACCTAGACAAACTATTTATGTTTATGTTTGATAAATATTAATATTCCACCCCCTCTTTTTAGAAATATATAAACGTTTGCACAAGAATAATGTTTAATTTGCCAAATATTTCGGTCTGAATATTACAGACCATCTACAGTGGCTACATAGGAATAGGTTTAAAAATCAAAGTGGAATACGAACAATTCATCATTCACACATAGAACGAGCTGCGTGATGTCATATCGCTAAGTATTAGAAGAGTAAACAGAAGAAATCCTAATGACTGTATATCTATATAAAAAATTTGGGAAAGTTTAATCAGGATAACACATTAATTTTTTTTTGTAAATTTCCTATATTAGTCTAATGTTATTTAAGATTATTACATGAATTTCTGAATTAATATCTTTAATTATGACTTTAAAAATGTTTACTCTTCTAATACGCGCGATATGACATCACGCGGCTCGTTCTATGTGTGAATGATCAATTGTTCGTATTCCACTTTGTTTTTTAAACCTATTCCTATGTAGCCACTGAAGATGGTCCGTAATATTCAGACCGAAATATTTGGCAAATTAAACATTATTCTTGTGCAAATTTGTATATATTTCTAATCATTATGTCACAAGTATCGTTAAAAAATCAAATTTTACCCCCTCTTTTGGTTTGGCGGCATGATCTATATTGTTGGAACCCTGGAATTTGGAAAGAAGTCGCTTCGTCATTAGTTACGGATACTTCTGTTAGGACCAAAATATCAATAACACCAGTGTAATTCCTCAGATAAGCCTGTAAACAATAACCAATGTTTTCGGATGCCTCTGATGTTAATATGTAGGATGAAGAGTCCTCTCGTTTGTACTGTGTGTTGTATCCATCATCGAGCCAGTCAAAAGTACAGTTACTGATGTATTCTGGTGTTATTACATCCGTCTGATGGTTCACATTCATTTTTGTTGTGTTGAGGTCTTCTTTTTGAACTAATTAGGAGTCTTTTGTTTCACTCTGGCAACCTCTCTATGTCTTCCGAGCTTTTTATTTGTATCGACTTTGATGTTTGTGACTTTCTCAAGAATATCTTGCCGTCTGTCATGCACAAAAATTTATATTTATTTTTTTCTGTTTTTGCTTTTCTTGCTTGGTACAACAGATTCTGATTGAATGGTGTTAAATACTCAGTTAGAAAGATTGGTGTATTGTCTTGCGATGCGTTTAAGTCCTTGGCAACTGTTTTTTTTTTTTTTTTCTGTTTGCTGGCTTTTATGAGATTGTCTCCTGTGGACTTGCTTGTCAGACGAACTATGACTGGTGCGAGTCGTGGCAAACCTTGTTTCTTGTTCTTCCTGGGAATCCGATTTACGGTCTGAATGTCATTATGCTGTGTGTGTGTGTGGGGGGGGGGGGGTGTCAATTGCATGGCCTAACTTTAAAACTACATCTCTGAATCTCTGAGATTTTCTGTGGATGCAGTTTCAGGAAGACCGTTTATGACAAGATCTTTATGTTGTTACTGATTTAAAAATTCGTATTGTAGTTTTAGGGAATTAAGTTCTTGACGGAATTCAGGTGTCTCTTTCATCAATTTGTGTTGCCTATCAATTAGTACGTTAAAGCTGAGTTTAATGTCTTTTACAGTTTGCAAAACTTCTTAGAGTGTTGAATTATTATATGTAACAAAATCCTCATATTCGCTAATTTTTTCTGTTATTTGTTCATTCTGTTTATCGAAGAGTTCTTAGACAAGATCTACTAAGATCTTGTCCAAGAATATAATATAAGAGAATAGAGAATATAATGCTTTTATATTCTCTAAACCTATTTCTAGTAATAAATTTACGGAATTCAAATTTTAAGACTCATCTGTATTTTTTTGTCTGTTCAGTTCATCGTCCGATTCTGCCTCCGGTGTAATCGGTCGTGCCGTGGATGGCGGCGTTTCTTTGTTCTCTCTGCAGTATAGGCACTTCCATTCCTCTCGTTTTGCATTGGATTTGGTGTTGTTTCTGAAATTTCGGAACATGTAAATGAAGATTCCTAAGGCATTTACTGCAAACTATATGTCCGTGGGACAATAAATCCTTCAAGCATTTGTTGCACTTCATGAGTCATCTTTCTTCCCTTGAGCAACTATAAAGATGGCGACGTCCTTTGTTCTTTGCTCGTTGGTGACCATGGTAAATTCTGTTCAGTTTTCAGCACTCAAAATTAGAATTCTACTTGGCCGATTTCGGTGATTTATATATCACTGTCTTCAGCTTGACAAGTATAATTACTTTATGACACTTTTAAATTAAAAACAGCAGTTAGAACCACTTTAAAGCTATAAAAAACGGAAACAGCAATATCACCTTGCAGCTATTCGTATGCCTACACAGCGCCTTGTAAATAATAATAATAATTATTATTATTATTATTATAGACTTGGATCAGGGGAATGATTGACAGACAGATATCAAAATGTGGTATACAGTGGGTGTGAATCTGCCATATTTAAGGTAACCAGTGGTGTACCTCAGGGTTCAGTCCCTGGGCCATTATTGTTCAGTCTATACATTAATGACATCAAGCAGGGACTGTCATCAGGTGTGCAATTGTTTGCCGATGATGCGAAGATAGTCAGAGCAATCAGGAATGCTACTGATATTCAGCAATTACAAAATAATTTGAATAGACTGGAAATCTGGGCAAACGAAAATGCCTATCATTTTAATGTTAGTAAGTGTAAAGTTACGCACTTTGGCGTGATTAGAGTTCCAGCGGCATATTATATTAGCGGGGTTATGCTACAAGAAACTGAAGAGGCAAGAAAATTTTGCCTCTTTATAGGGCTTTGATAAGACCACACCTGGATTATTGTAGGTAGATTTGGTCTCCCAGGTTCCAAGGGGATAAAGAAGCTATGGAAAGTATGCAAAGAAGAGTTACAAAGATTATATCCAAATTATGGGATTTAGATTATGAAGACAGATTGCTAGTATGTAGATTGCAGACTCTGGTGAACAGGAGAAAGAGGGATGATATGATAGAGCTCTATAAACTTTGAAATGGGTGTTATTTCAACTGACGAAATTTTCATTATATGGAAGGCAGGGAGAGAACATGGGAGGGCATCCATGGAAGTTAAGTTTGTTCACAGGCAAGAAAGGGGTAACAGCTAGGTTTTCCCTCACAGAAAGCAGTGAGTGAGTGAGTGGAATAATTTGCCCTTAGGGGAAGTGAGTGCATCTAGTGTGAATGAATTTAATGGAATGTATGACAGCTGGTTTGGGTAATTTATAGCCTCCCTCGATGAGTCCTTGACTTCCTGGAGGTCTCAGATAATAATAATAATAATGATAATTTAATTACTATTAAATTATTATTATATTATTAAATCATTATTAAATTATGCATCATGCATTACGTCCACGAAGTGATGTTGACCAGTTGTATCTACCAAGGAGAATAGGTGGACGGATGTCTCTGCTGCAAATGAGACAGATTGTGGAAGAAGAAGAAATTAGTAAAAAAATTACATCGATAAGAGCTCCGAGCAAATGCTTCAAGAAATTACACAAGGGGGGGGGGGGGGCATCTAAAAGCAACAGGAAACAAATCCAATTACAAAAAGAACAGCAAAATACCCGATATGTGCGCTGGAAAAAATAAATCCTTGCATGGCCAATTTATTCGAGATACCGAGAACAAAAGTGACGTGAACAAGACGTGGCAATGGCTACAATATGGATATATTAAAAAAGAAACAGAAGGATTTATTCTAGGCAGCTCAAGAACAGGCATTACAAACTAATGCAATCAAAGTAAAAATTTTGAACATCAATAATAACAGCAAATGCAGATTATGCGATCAGAAAGATGAGAGTGTAGAATATCTAATAAGTGCCTGCAGCAAAATAGCTCAAATTGACTATAAAAACCGCTATGATCAAGCGGCCAAAATAATTCATTGACATGTATGCAAAAAATATGGTTTTCCTACTTCTGATAACTGATGACAGCATGAAATAGAGACAGTATCGGAAAACGAAACAGCAAAATTCTCTGGGACTTTAGAATACAAAACTGATCGGCATTTGGAATACAATAGATCTGACAGCACAATTATTGAACATCGACAGGTTTGGATTATTGATATTGCAGTACTTAGTGATAACAACATTAACAACAAAGAACTGAAAAAATTACTTAAATATCGAGATCTTGCAATCAAAGTTGGCTGGCTGTGGCTTAAACACATAAAAGTCATCCCAATAGTTATCGGTGCACTTGGTGCAATTTCAAAGAAGCTATACAACTATTTCTATTCTGAGAGGAAATAGAATCATCAGAGATGCCATCGAAGGAAAAATAGACGGGGAAAGACCCAGAGGAAGAGTAATGAAAACAATGCTAGATGGCATGCTGAATGGAGATAGGTACACAACCTTGAAAGAGAAGGTTCAGAACAGAAGAGAGTGGAAGGAAAGTTTTTGCTACTAAGAGAAGAACCTGCTGAATTGCAGAATACTCAAGAAGAAGAAAATACAACTATTTGCAGCAATTAAACATCACCATATGATCTACAAAAAATAGCATCATTTGGAACAGTCCATTGATGAAGATGAGTATCATCATCTTGCAGGATAAATGTCTTTCCTATTGCACTCACATATGGACAAACATTGGGATCCAAGGCCTCGTCCCTATAAGTTGCAGTATTCATTGTTTGTACGTATAGGGTGGTGCATCCACCTAATGAAATGCCTCCCTAAACCATCACACTACTTCAATTCTTGGGTAGAATCTAAATTGTTCTGTATCATCAGTCAAATTGTTGTCTTGTTTTGATTGTGTATCAATTAAATGAATAAATAAATAATAATAAAGTAGGAAATATTAAACTTATGTCTTCAAACTCTTTGACCAAATTCAGCATAAAATGTGACAAATTTGGCATGAGAATCAACAATAAAAAAAATCTATGACAATAGGCAGAAAGATAAATAATCAGCTGCCTTTTACTCATGAACCTATAAACAGTAATACATTTAGGCTTCTTAGTTTGAGGAAGGCGGAAAATTAAATATGAAAAAATAGATAAATTAAGGTGGTGCATATAATAGTGTTCAGTTGAATAAAGTTATATGGAATAAGAGAAAAACCAGTTAAACACCGAGTTAGCAATATACAAGACTGTTCAATCCCACTTTAATGCATAGATCTGAAATTCGAATTAGAAATAAAATAGTTGATCAAAAAGATTGGAGCCGTATAACATGTAATTATACTAAAGTTATATGGAGTGATTATGTATGTGCTTAAGGAAATTTCGCTTCATATTATTTTTCTTTAAAGAAAAAAAAAGGAAAGAACAAATTAATTGAGTTAGCTTAAACAAAGGATTTTTGTAGGATCTTAGATCCCCTCTGAAATAATAATAACAACAATAATTAGCTTTTTTTTTTTTTAGATGTAGGCCTTCTAGAAACATAAAATATCACCAGTGACAAGAATCTTTGGACCTTGAAACCTTATTTACTGGTATCCATTAAGTCAGTGTTTCTTAACCTGTGGTCCGCGACGATGGAACAGGTGGTCTGCAGGCAGACTTAAATTAATTAAATAAATATATTTTTTTTAATTATCCAAACAAAACAAATTAAAATTGAATAAGTAAGTAAAAATTATTGAAATCAAATGGAGACTTTAAAAACCCAACAAATAGCGTCAGAATGTTCAAAGGCGGAAGCAATAAAACTATATTGTTGTTCACTTCACTCCTCTTTTATTATTCGTCATTCTGCCGATAAATTCGTAGCGGCAGATTGACGAATAATGAAAGAGGGGTGAAGTGAACAACAATATAGTTTTATTACTTCTGCCTTCTTTTGCTGTTTTGTCAAATTTGAAGTGAACATATGTTATTTACATTTCAACCAATTGCTTGTTGTTTATTGATTATTATTATTGAAGGTTTCCCTCCTTCAACTAAGGCTCAGTATATCTTCAGAAGTGCTAAGTGATACTTGGACAAAGTGTGTCATGAGTTAATCCCAGTATTTATATATATTTATATATTTTTCTGAGACGTTTTTTAATAATGGAAAAGTGACTTAGAACTAGGACTTAGGACTAGTGACTTAGGACTTTGAAAAAAAGAGCAAATTAAACAGGTGATGCTAACTCTAATTGTGATACACATGTTGTAACGGCGAGTAAATCTGATACTATTAAAGTAGAAGAAACAAGCAGTTCAAAGAAAAAATACAGTAGGATATATAACAGTTCATATTTGGAATTCGGGTTTACTTGGTGTGGAGATGAAAGTGAACAGAGACCTTGATGTGTTTGGTGTTACGAAGTGCTGTCGAAAGAGTGCATGAAACCTGCGAAACTCCGACGACATTTAGAAATTAAACTGAAGAATAAGCCAGTTGAATTTTTTTCAGCGACGCTTAGAGACATTAAACCATAGGAAAGATATAGTTTCGACCATGGGTTCCATTAATAGCAAGGCACTAGAAGCATCTTATCTCTTAAGTTTGCTCATAGCGAAAACAGGGAAACCTCATTCTATTGAGGAAAATTTACTACTTCTAGCCATAAAAGATGTGGTAAAAACAAGTTACTAAAAGATGTTGATTTGATTCCTCTTTCAAATGACACTGTCGGTCACCAGAAGTAATGATATGGCAGGTAACGTGGAATCTCAGTTAATGTAAAGAATTAAGAAGAGCCCTTATTATGCATTACAAATAGATGAGACTACTGATGTTATAAAAGACGCGTAGTTAATATGCTACGTAAGATATGCACATGATAACAACATTCATGATGATATTCTGTTTTGTAGAACTTTGCCATCCCGAACAACTGGAGAAGAAATATTTCACACTCTCAATAATTACATAATACACAAAGGGATCCAGTGGGAAAAATGTATAGGCTTCTGTTCGGATGGAGCTCGCGTCCTTATATGCAGGCATAGTGGGGTTGCTTCTGTGGTCAAGGAAGTAGCTCCGGATATGAATCGGGTATATTGTTTCACACATAGGGAAGCGTTAGCCTCCAAAGGAATGCCGCCAGAATTTAAAACTGTGCTATACAACGCTGTCAAGCTAGTTAATTTTATTAAAGCTCTACCGTTAAATAACAGGTTATTTTCAGTACTCTGCGATGAAATGGGCAGTGAATATATTCAACTTTTGCTTCATTGTGAAATTCGCTGGCTTTCCAGGGGCAAAGTACTAAGAAGGTTATTTCAATTAAGGCACGAAGTTTTATTATTTGTAAATGAACGTAATTCTGATTTTGCATCACTCCTTGTTGACGAAGCATGGTTATCAACACTGTCCTATCTTTTAGACTTTTTTTCGAAATTAAATGAACCAAATCTCTCCCTTCAGGGAAATTCTTTAACTGGTCTTGATGCCTACGACAAAATAAAGGCATTCGAGAAAAAACTGGTTTTATGGATTAATTATGTAAAAGACAGACAATTTGCACTTTTTCCAACATTGGAATCCTTTTTAGTGGAAAATGATATGTTTGTTTATTCTGAATTTCTGAAAAGGGTTTGTGACCACCTCAAAACTCTGAAACAGAATTTTGAAACATATTTTCCGAATAACTTTTATAAGAAAGTTCTGATCCATTTCAGGCTTGCAGTCACGAGAACGACCATTCGTTATCGAAAAAAGGACAGTTAATTGAGCTTTCAAGTGGACAGTGGACTTAAAATGCAATTCCGTGATCTTGGTTTTGCTCGATTTTGGATCTCGCCTTCAGTGACAAGTGAATTTCCCGAATTATCTGAAGAAGCATTGAAAATCGTCATGCAGTTTTCTACAACCTATCTTTGTGTGAGAAAGGATTTTCATCGCTCCTTCAAATAAAAACAAAATACAGAAATCGTCTTAGTGTGTGTGCCGATCTTCGACTGAAGTCGAACAACAATGAGCCAGATATCCAGAAACTCTGCAAGGGCCGAGAAGCTCAACCATCTCACTAAACGTAAGTAGTAACATAATTATATCATGTTATTTATTTGTTTATTAAAAATTAAAACTTTGTTCAATGATGATACACTTTTAATCGCTTACTTCCAAAATTGTTCCCATATGTATTCAAAACATGCTTTTAGATTTGTTATGTTATAAATGGCACAGTTTTTCCGAAATGTTGGTAATTCCTACATAGGCTTTTAAAAAAATTACAAAAAGTCAAAACGACGTATAGGGAATAAATTAAAAACACTCTGTTTATTTTTTAAGTAAAACTTTAATTCCAACATTCTAAAAATGTTATTTTTCTTGCTTTTCTGTTCAAAATCGTGGATGACATTGTCGAAGTCTATTTCATCACTCAGTTGCTGTTCTATAGACAGTATGATAAGATTTCTTAAACGCCAAAAAAAGTGCCGCCCGGGGCAGATCACTCTCCCCCCCACCCCAACTACGCCTCTGTAACTTAGTGGTGCGTCGAATTGTTTTAGGTATTTTACTGCTCCTTGGGCTTAGAAAGGTTTCGATAAACGCTGCACTAAGTCATTACTATGACTATTAAAATATTAACATGTTTTATTATACTGATTTAATTTAATTTAAAATCTTGCTACCAATTTTTGAGATTATTTGAGATCATTGGTAAAGGAAACATACTAATCTCCACTCATGCAGTGAAAATTACATTACGATAATAACAATAATAATGAGTTCTAATAAGAGCAGAAAGATAGTTTTAAATTAAAAATGCTTAAATTCTTTGAAGAATTATTTTACTGGAATTACATTTCTTGTTTTGTGTATGCCCGTATTCAACACTTGGAGTATCGATGCAAGAAATTCTGTTGATGACTTCCTCGAAGCCAACGAGCATGTTTCGTTTTCTTCACAAAGTAATGCTGACAAAACATAACGTTCCCTGAAGACAGGAAATCTTGACCTGGAGGAACAACGATGATAGACAAGACTATAAACTTCTAAACCAATGACGTTTACTGGTATGAATGAATGAATTATAGGCAGTATAGATAAGAAAGGTGCAACATCAGATAACGCTTACACAGTGAGGCCGGTTTGTGCTGTTACAGAGGTGACTCTTCAGATCACTTCTATTTATCTTGGAATAACAAATGACTAGGAAATGCACCTGGTGGTTTATGCACAAGTCGAAAAAGTTAGTGCTGTATTTCAGGTAGAAGTGGCATAAAATTGAAGAAAATTATCGTGGAAATTTGACTGTTCTGATTTATTATAAATTCTCTATGCAATAGGCAATTGCAATTCTTTGTATTAAGATAATACAGCATATTGTTAAGTAATGATTAGTAAGTACTACTTGAAAAACTTAAGAAGAAAATTAATTCAACACTTCACAAGATGAAAATATTTCACAGAATGGAACGAAAATTACTTTTTTAAATTTTTTATTTTAAGCATTTACTTTGCCCATTCGCGAGTAGGTAAACTGAACGTAACCCCTTCCTTTCTTCATCATGAGAAGTCCTACAACAATGCCATACCCTTCGTAACCTGCTTGGTTACGATTTTTATCGATCAGAAATATAGTAATTGCAAGTTACTGAATCATGTATTATTTTAGCATTATTATACGTTTACAACTTAAAAATATAATGTTGCATTTACTTTATATATATAAAATAAATATATATTTTAATTTTAAATCTTACAATAGCTACATTATATTATATTATATTAACTACGATTTTTAAATCCTCCACGAATAACTTCCGGTAAGAGTCCAGAATTTTATTGGAATTACGGAGTTTTGGTATGTAGTTAATTCTCTGTTTACTTATGTATGTAAATACGACAGGGATCTCAAGAGGACTCTCTTTCTCTTCGTGTATCATCGGACTTCCAAATATTCTCCATCCTTTGCTTGAGAAGGGAAAGAGAGAGGAAGGAACTTCAGTATAATAAATAAATTAATTCATTAATTAAAAAAATAAAAAAAATAAAACCACTTGGATCATAGGATTAGGATGACTAAAATGACAACTCTCTTGCGGAATGATGTTGAGCGAAATTTAGTATTTAGAATCTTTATTCAAAATTATTGATGATTTCAATTTTGATTGAATCGGAACTTTTTAAGGACAAAATTAGATAACAAACGTACGTGTATAAAATAGCTATGATAGTGAATTGACTTATTATCAAGAATGCGATTTCAAAATGCACATTTGATGATTGGCAACGTGACACTTCGTGGACTAATCAAGGATCATCTACCATCCTAAAATTTCAGGATTACTATTAAATACTATTACTATTAAAATACTAATAGTATTTTAATCTGTTAAATGCGTGTGTTCTTTAGCCGATTTTCCTATATACAGAATGAAAAACTTAAGTTTTCGGCAGGGAAAAATCTTCTTTCTCCGCGCATTAGATCGACTAACTTGCTTTCAGTTGAAAAATAAAAAATAATAAATAAATAAATATATATATATATATATATATATATATACTAGGGCGATACGCCCCTCCCCTTGGCGCCTACGGCGCCCAACCCCTTGGAGCCGACCTACCAGTCCGTGTTCCGAACTGGTATGCCGGTTCTCCTTCAATTCTGATGACTCGAATTTTGAAGACTCGACACTCAGGGTAGCCCCTGAGTTTCAAAACGTTTCAAAAAACGTGACATAAAAAGGCTTATCATTTTATATATATATGGTAGATATAGGTGACTCTAGTCATGACGATAATCATACTCAGATCTTTTCCAATCAAAGGACGCAATGTCATTCTTCGAGCTGTGCTACAATAGCGCTTGCTTTTATTTAAGAAATGTATCATATTTTGCGAGAAATATAAAAATAGAATAGCCTTAGCCTTGCTTAATGTAGTGAATAGGTTAAGTGCCAATTGAGCATTAAGTAAAATTCGCGTTCGTCCGAAGTCATTGTACGATGTAAGTTGTAAGCAGAAAGACAATGAATAGAAATAAGGTTATAAAAATGTATTAAAAAATAAAGATTAGCACAGATGTTAAAGTTCAGTATAGGTATAAGTATCGTAAAAATTATCAGTATAGAACAGATATCAGTCCAGCACAGAAAGTCAGTATAGAATATATATCAATGCAGTGTAGAATATCAGTATAAACATAGAATAAAGATCGATATAGATTAGTATAGCTCTCTTAGGAAGAATGAGGAACCAATGATGCGCGCTTCCCGGATGAGACCTGTGTTCAATTTTTGTCATGACTAGAGGGAGCTTTGTATGAAGTTTTTAATTGAAGGTGAGTTAGCCAATTTTATACGGAGGACTCATAGTAGTAATAATAATTATTATTATTATACATTATTATTATTATTATCCCGGAAACACGCGTTTCTCATTCCGCATAGAGAAAAATCGGCAGAGAACACACAATTATGCAATTAATGGGGGAGTGGATATCATAATATGTAGACAATGGATTAAATTGTATAACGATGAGCTGTGTGGTGTAGAGTGGCTGCTGTTCCCTGATAAGTTCTGTGCTCCATAGAGGTGTCGCGTAATAATAATGATAATAAATGGAAAGTTAAACATGAAAATAGTGGCTGTCAATTGAAATGTTCCCTGAATGTTTGTCTGTTTCACGATATGAAAACAAGAGTTTTCGTGAAGAAAAATCCTTCCATTGCTGAATGAGACCGCCTAACTCATCTTCGAGTTTAAAAAGATCTTTAAACTCGAATCTTGGGCGTTGTCATTGCAGACTGAGCTATGTATTGACTGCAATGTACTTAGACGTGGTTTTCCCCTTAGAGAGAGAGAGAGAGAAATAAAATTCAAGGTAGGCTTCTACACGGTGTCCCAAAATTCACGCAAGAAGTAATTTTGATAGAAAACACAGGCTTTTAATTAAAAATTGTAATTTCTTATTCATTCATAAAGTATACAGTATAGGGTTATGCATGGAATAGCATATCGGGTAAATGGACTCGGCTTTGCTGGCACATACGCACTCTTTTGTCGAAATTTTCCATGACCGTTTTGCATAAATGTGGCTGAATTTCGTTAATACAGCGCTCAATTTCCTCCTTCAAGGCGTGGACTTGTTGGCATAAACCTTAGACTCAAAAAACCCCAAAGATAAAAGTCCAACGGCGTTAAGTCACATGATCTGGGCTGCCAATTCTGATCACCAAAACGGGAAATTACACGACCAGGAAATGACTCATGCAGTAATTGAATTGTTTCTCGGGCTGTATGGCATATGGCACCGTCTTGTTGAAACCACATGTCGTCCACATCCATAATCTTGCAATTTAGGCACAAAAAACTGGATTATCATGTCGCGATAGCGAGCACCATTAACTGTTATTGTCTTACCAGCCGCATTTTCGAAGAAGAATGGACCGATGATGCCTCCAGCCCAAAATCCGCACCAAACAGTGATACGTTGTGGATGCATTTGTTTCTCAACAATCATTCGTGGATTTTCTGAACCCCAAATGCGACAATTTTGTGGATTAACAAAGCCATCAAGATGAAAATGAGCCTCATCGTTGAAGTTGATTTTGTTCGAAAAATAAGCATCCACTTGTTCCATAATCCATTCAACGAACTCTCTTCGCTGTGTGTGTAGTCATTTTTAATAACCCTGAACTGTCAGCTGTCACGCTGTCTTTTTTTCTCGTTGGCAACACTTTACCGCACAAATGGCGCTAAATTTAAATCTTGCGTGAATTTTGGGACACCCCGTATTTGTGCGCGTGTAGTGCGTTAAAGTGAAATTTCAGCATTATACGTGTATAATGCTGATATTTCACTGTAGTTTTAACAGTGTAATAATCTCAAGACTTTCTTAGATGTGTTTGGCAAAATGCATAATGAGTGATTACATTTGTTTCGCTCGTCTGTATGCATATGACAACTTCAACTGACTAGACGGATTTACTGAATTTTAATATTTAGGCTTTCCGCTAAGATCTGTCGAGCGATTTCAATTTTTGTTTTAATGGTATCTTGTTTAAATGAATCGAAATAATAATAATAATAATAATAATAATAATAATAATAATAATAGGTCTCCATCTGGATGGAATTTAATGAAATTTGATACATGGGATTCTGTGACTGTCTAATCCTGTGGTAATGCTTCCGTGATTCTTCTTCTTCTTCTTCGTCTATGATCTCTATAAAACATGCATGCAGTTCTTTTCTATATTCCAATGTTTTCTCTGATATTGTCTAAGATTGAAGATAAGATCCTGTGTGCTTCTGTTGTTTCGAAAGCCATATTGCATTTCGTCCAGTGTATCCTCTATTTGGTTCGTAAGCCTCTCTTCTAAAATACGGCATACAACTTTCCTGGATCGCTTAAAAACGAAATCCCTCTATGGTTTTCACATTTATAGTTATCTCCTTTCTTAAATATGGGGATTATTATTGATACTTTCTAGTCTTTGGGCATAATTTTCTTTTTCCATACGACATTAAATAGGTGTAAAAGAAATTTTATGGTTTTCATTCCTAAATTCTTTGCCATTTCTGGTGTTATTTGGCCATGGCCTGATGATTTGTCCAGTTTAATTTTATTTATTGGTGCTAGCAGTTTATTTGCATGAATTTCCTCACTTTTGATATTCTATTTTGCTTGCATTTCTTGCTCTCAGGGTTTATTTTTTCCCTGTCTTACATCTTGGAATTCTTGGAAGTACTGTTTCCACCTTTCCATGATGTCTTCGGAATTTGTAACTTTCCATCCTTATTTTTGATAAACTTTATGGGACATTCTTTCTCTGACCTCATTCTTCTTAAAACATCATAGAAGACTTAAGTATAAAGAGCTAATAAGCTTCATTTCGGCAATGAAAACATTACTTAAATTAAGGGGATATTAAATCCCACATAGTTTTAAAACCGAATAAGAAACTCAAAGATTGGAATCAGAGAGTTTCTTGCCGAATATAGTAAACTATAAAGTATCGGCGACACTAGCGTTAGCAAATGCAAGTGATCCTAGTACGTAGTACAATACCGGACGACTCGTTGCAAAGGTGGGGGAAGTTCAGATCGCTATTCTGTAGTGACCTCTCTCCATAATGTAATAACAGCATACATTTCCTAGGAAATGTGTTTTTACATTATGGAAAATACCTAAGAATAGCGATCTGAACTTCTCCCACCTTTGCAACGAGTCGTCCGGTATTGTGCTACGTACTAGGATCACTTGAATTTGCTAACGCTAGTGTCGCCGATACTTTATAGTTTACTATATTCGGCAAGAAACTCTCTGATTCCAATCTTTGAGTTTCTTATTCGGTTTTAAAACTATGTGGGATTTAATATCCCCTTAATTTAAGTAACATCATAGAAGAGTTTTTGGTTTCCTTTTAAATTTTGTTCTAAAGTATGTCCGAAGTCTTCCCAGCATTTTCTTTTCTCTTCTTTCACTAAGATTTTAACTTTATTTCTTTGGTTGTTCTATAGTTCTCTATCAATCTGCAGCTTCGATGTATATATCACAATTGCTTTTTCTTTTTAATTTCTTCTTTTATTTCTTCAGTCCACTAGAGTGTTTTATGTTTCTTCTGTTTATTATTTAGTGATACACCACAAATTTCGTTGCTTGTTTCTAGAAGTGTTTTAAACCTGTGCCATAGGCTTTCTACATCTTGGTTTTCATATATCTCTTTTTTTTTCGACTTCTTTCATCTTCTCTTCTATTTTACTTGTATACTCAATGGCTGTTTCTTCTTTCTTTTGTTTATAGTTCTTTATCTTAGCATTTATTCCCTTGCTACTTTTTCTACATTTTTCTACTTTTATTTTATGGATCGTTTCCAGTACTAATAAGTAGTGGTCACTGCCTCTTTCAGGACCTCTTGCGTTTTTTGTATACTTTCAGTAGATCTGCTTATGATGGCGTAGTCAATTATAGATTTTTCATTTCTACTGCGCTCTTCCCTGGTAAACTTATGGATTTCTTTATGCTTGAACATAGTATTCGCTATTAGTAAATTA
Source organism: Typopeltis vanoorti (assembly GCF_054136105.1). NCBI lineage: Eukaryota > Metazoa > Arthropoda > Arachnida > Uropygi > Thelyphonidae > Typopeltis > Typopeltis vanoorti. The sequence goes on along the minus strand of NC_143557.1, from coordinate 89,015,777 downwards.
TTTATAAGGCAAAGATTTATTATTCTTTCTCCATTATTATTCCGGGTTATTTCTCCTTGTGATCCCAACACTTGTTTGGTTTCCTCGTCTACTTGATTCCCTACCCGACCATTAAGGTCTCCTAGTAGTATAATATGGCCCTTGAACTTCAATTGTTTTTTTGTAAGAGTTCGAAGAATGCATCTTTAATTTCTTTATTAGCATTATCATTTAGGCCATATGCAACAATTACAGTGAATACTTGGTTATCTGATTAAAATCTATAGTAATTGTCAACAACCTTTCATTTATTAGTTGCCATTTAGTAATATATTCTTTGAGATCTGGTTTAAAAAAAAAATCATATAAAAGTGTGATTTCGAAATGCAGAAATAAGAAAAATGTGTTCTACTTGGTAGAGTCTATGCCTAAGCTAATTAATGAACTTATTAGTAACAGAGGAGCACATATAAATTATCAAGTAAAGTAGTTTAATTTTGGCACTTATTTTCTTGCGAAATTAAAATGTTTCTTTAAAATATGTGTTCGGATTAATTTGTTCACGACTGTATAAGACCTAATAGCCTCGCTTCGCGTCGTGAAAACATGCATATGAAGTGATTCATTATCTCCAAACAGATTTTCTAGTCTGACTGCAAGCTAAGGTAACTAGCCTTCTCAAGTAGCTCATCATTCTCTTTCAGGACTAAGCTTACCAAGGCATGTCTTGTGCTCGGCGTCACCATTTCTTTATTATTATTATTATTATTATTATTATGATTATTATAAAAACCTCCATGGAGTCAAAGACTCGTCGTGGGAGGTCCACTGTTATAAACACAGTTTATCATACCGCGCCTTAAATATATTCACTGTCTCTGCACTCATCACACTCTCGGGCAATGCATTCCAATCACTCACCACTCTCCATGCAAAAAAACCTGCTCCTCACTCCCTTGCTCACACCCTCCTTATACAGCTTCCAGGGATGCCCTCTTGTTCTCCTGCTATCCTCACCCATTCTGTGCAAAACCTCCCCGACATTAATCTGGTAATAACCTCCTAACAGCTTATATGTCTCAATCATACCCCCCCTCCTATCCACCAATTTCTGCAAATTGCATTTTGTCAATCTGTCTTCATACTCTACATTCCAGAGACCAGAAACCACCTTAGTTAATCGCCTTTGAACTTTTTCCAACGCATTTTCATCTTTTTGAAAACCAGGTGACCAGATATGTGCACAGTAATCCATATGTGGCCTGAACAAAGCCTTATACAAGGGAACCATAACATCCTTACTTCTACAAGTCAATGTCATCCGCATCATTCCCATTATCCGCTGTATTGTCTACACAATTTTAGTAATATATTCCCGAAATTTTAGGTCCCTGTCTACGATCACTCCCAGATCTCTCATCTCTTCTACCTCCTCCAAGATATTTCCACCGATTGTGTACTTTACATCCCATCTCTGCTTCCCAAATTTCAAAACCTTACACTTTGAAACATTGAATTGATATCTCCACTCATTCAGCCAGTGTATTCAAGTCCTCTTGCAAAGCTACAGCATCCACACTACTCCTGATAGCTCTCCCCAACTTTGCATCATCTGCAAACAACTGCATATCACCATTGAGACCTCTCCAAATATCATTTATATACAAATTAAACAGCAATGGACCCAAAACAGACCACTAGTAACTTTGCTCTTCTGGGATATCGCTCCTCCATAGACAACTCGCTGATACCTATCAGATAGCCAATCCCCAATCCAGCGAACTAATTTATTGTTCAGCCCCCATCCGTTCCAATTTAATTACCAGCTTGTCATGTGGCAATTTATCAAACGCCTTTGCAAAATCTAAATATACCACTGTATATGCAACACCCTTATCCAACGCATTTGTCACTTTATTATAAAAAGCAAGCAGATTGCTAAAGCACAATCTTCTTTTAGTAAATCCATGCTGGCCGCCAAAGAGTATTTTTCTGTTGTCAACCCAATTCTGAATCTTAGTCCTAACTAACTTCTCTAATACCTTGACCACAACTCCAGACACACAGACTGGTCTATAATTCAAAGCCTTACTCTTATCACCTTCCTTATGAATTGGAACAATTTTAACCTCTTTCCACTCCCTTGGAACTTGACCCAGTGAGAAACTCATGTTGAAAAGATATGCAAAAGCTGTTGTTAATTAACTCTCTGGCACATTCCCTCAAGACATGTGGTGAAATAGCATCAAGTCCCACAGCCTTATTTTCTTCAAGTCTATTCAATTCCTCATACACCTCCTGTTCACTTACTACCAGTTCCTTCTCCTTCTTCTTTCCCACTGCTTTGAAGTTCTCCATGATGCCACAGAATGAAAACCTTTAGAAATTGCTCACTAAATATTTCAACTATATCTTCCGCAGCGGTTATCATTCCTCCGTTTTCACCAATCAATCCCATCCTACCATAATCATTCTTTCTTCTACTGGCCACATATTGAAAAAACTCTTTAGGATTTTTTTTTTTTTTGGCCGCTTTAGCTAACTGCTGCTCATACTGCATTTTTGCTACCCTTATCAAGCTAGTCACCTTCCTCGCCTGCTCTTTGTACTTCTCATGCAATTGGTTGTTATAAATACTCATTTTGTGTTTCTTCCATAATACCTTCTTCTTCCAGATTGCATACCTTATCTCTTGATTCATCCATTTTACACCTACTCTATTTACCCTCTTAACCTTTGGAATACACTCTGATATTGCCTCCACCAAATAGTTCTTGAGTATGGCCCGAGCAGCATTAATATCCTTCCCATCCAGTTCAACTTTCCAATTTATTATCGCAAGCTGTTTCCTGAGCTTTTCGTAATTACCAGTCTTATAATTCCACATATATCCCTTTCTAACAGATGTCCTCGAATGACTGGTCACCCTGCAAGTGATCACCTCGTGGTCACTCTCACCAACTGGTGGAAGATTCGACACCTGATTTATAATAACATCATCTGATGAGATGATCAAATCCAATACTCTTGATCCTCGTGTACCTCCGTTACGTGCTGCCTAAGGTAATTCTTTCAAAAACTCCAAAAATTCATTTTCTTTACTCCCAGATGCAGTCTCTTGCTTCCAGTTTATATTACCAAAATTAAAGTCGCCCATAATGATAACTCGTTTCTTGCAAGCTAGACCAATTTGCCTATACATTTCCTTCTCATTACCCTCCATATTACCAGGTCTATAGCAACACCCAACTAAATATTTCATCCTGTTTACTTCTACTTCACACCATACTGCCTCAAAGTGACTACTATTTGCACTTTGCAAATCCACCTTAGATGGGCACAATCATCTGCTACCATTAACAGTACTCCTCCTCCCTTTCTTCCCTGTCTATCCTCACGAAAAATATCATATCCGTTCATCTCTATTCCTGTCAGGATGTCATCGTCATCTGACCATGTCTCACTTATACCAACAATTTTGGGGCGAATAGACTCAAGCAAAGCAACAATTTCGTTCCCCTTATTTCGAATACTTCTAGCATTAGTGAATAAATATAAGAAATCATTACTGCTTCTACAAGTCCTACGAACGTCACTCCTACGATGTGACTCTTCAATACATTCCCCAGTCACTTCTATATTATCACCAATTCTACAACTTTCCTCACACCTAAACTCTCCCTACCCATCCCAGACCATCTCAATCTGTGTTTTGAGATGGTCTGGGATGGGTTTTCCCGCTTACACATTCACCTCTGAATTCAGCATCCGCATGTTTCATAAAGTGTCTCCCCGTCTACTCTGACTCCCCTGGTTTCCCTGTTTGTGTTGTGCCTCCAATCTCTCATTTACTTCATTCATAATATTCACCTCCCCATTTGCAAGTGAACAAATACCTCTCCCTATCCTGCTATTTTGCTCTTTCATATCACTTCGCACCACCTCAGATCTGTTCATTACAGTCATTACCTCTCCTGCCAGTAACAATCTCTCTAGCTGACTCACACCAAAGCCATTTAAATGCAGCCCATCTTCTTTATACAATTCCATCCGTCCCTCAAATTCCTCCCACACATTCACAAAATGCACTCCATTCTCCTCACATAACCTCGCTAACATATCATTCATAATCTTTGCTCGCCTCCTCAATTCATCACTATCATACCTTGGCAACACACTGTTATCTTTTACTCTTCTTAATAATCTCTTTATATCCAATCTGGCATTTTCCTTGTTCCCATCCAAATCATTTGTTCCTACTACAACTACCAACTCTTGTGCTCTCTTATTCCTCATGTCCAACGCTTCAATCACTCCCTCTCCATTCTACCACCAGAAACAAACCTTATGCATCTTCTCAATCACCACGCTTCTAATAATGGAATCTCCATAGAGAGCCACCTTCTACTCTTTTTCACTCTTCCATGTATGTCTGTAATCCTTTTCATTTCATTTCGCATGCAGTTCATCTCTTGCCTCATCATCATCAACTCTGCTTTCATGTCCGCATTCAATATATATTTCTGTCTAACATTTTCATGTAGTTTCATATTATGTCTTTAGATATTTTTGGTCGCGCAGCATCTACAACAGTCCTCACACTGATGTTCTAACGAGGATATCCAAGGATAATTAACTGACCCATTTTCCTTCTCTTGAGCAACATTCTGTTCCTGTAATGTGGTCCTGTGTGTTTATGTGGTCTTGAGCTTCTCGTTACCATTCACGTTCGATCAAAAAGGCTATATAAAGATTCCTGGTTTCTAATTTTAACCCTGGTCATTCCCAAAGGCCACGTGTCTTTTGATTGCCCTCACAGTCGTTACTAAACTTGGGAATTTAGAATGCTTCATTGCAGCACATGTAAACGTTGTTCCTCCAAATGACATCCGATTATTTCTCTCTAAAGCGAAACGCTGTTAATTTATTCTATCCGTGATCGAAATAATTTCCAAAATTTTTATCTGCTTTATACGTCATAAAATTATACATTGTATAGTCGCATCCATTTCCCTGCAAACGGACACTTGTATAACTTTAGCAGCAGACGATATGAAGTTTTATTTTGTATACAGTACTTAGTTAATACCCGTGACGAGAGTAGAGCGCTAATAACAGTACGTTACGAAAAGCTATGCAGTAGTTTGTTTTCAGTGCTAATATTAATAAAACTGTTTTGTTCATGTTTTTTGATATTTCGCCATTTCTATAGTATATCTGTATTTAAAGTATATTATTTCATTTTAAGAGAACTGAATGATAAGGTAAGAGTTTTGCTTTTTTGTATTATCAGTTGCAAAGCAAAATTATATATCTGCGAATGCAATTATGAATTATAAATATTATCGGTGTCTGCGATGAAATTTGGCAATTTTGTCGCGGAGTGACCTCAAGGAAATTCGCTTACTGACGTTCATTTTTAAGTTATAAATTTTGTTACGAGAAACCGAAGCCCACTTCGTGCAATAATCCGTGTTTTTAACCCGTGCGTATAATAATAATAATAGATTATTATCTTAGTAAGTCCTTACTAAATTCCTAGGGTATAATTTTGTAAAACGCGACGTGAAAGTCGAAAATAACAGCCACGGTAGGCTTCTGCTGTCTGAACAGAATTTGGAAGGCAAACATATCAACCGGTCTTGTTAATCGCACACTTTCTTCAGGTGCTTAATATTCATGCGCTCACTGATTGAATAGTATTTAAAATAACGTTATCAAGTTAACCGTAATTAAAAATTATATAAGGCCGTAATAAATATGAATCAAATATTCTTAGGGAAAATTTAGAATGAATCATCCGCTTGTTCATCTACACCGGAGGTAAAGGGCACTATGTCCATTTTTTTTTACGCCTCCGAAGTAAACGGCTACTTGTCCACTTAGTGCTCTTTACCTCGATACCATGATGGCACATAGTGCCCTTTCCAACTGGCTAATTCATTTATTATTACACACAGGAGATAGTGCTTTGCACAACTGAAAAGAGCGCGAAAAAAATAATAAACAAAATAAAAACACACACGTGTGTGTGAAACAAAACAGACGATTGTCTTCGCTGTTTATTGCGAACTGGTGTACCAGCTTCAGAACATCACTTTTAAAATAAATTGTTGCAAATATTACAGCCCTAAATATTCCACTGATAAATGTATTTTTAACGGTAATAGTAACCAGTTATTATAAAGTTAAATTATAATATCTTTTAATTAAATCTTTAAATTAATCCCAGAATATCTTATGTTTTCTACAATAGTTGGCATTTCATCAGTATTGGATATACTGTACATGACAATGTTTTTACGATCACTTTCACTTGAATGTTACATATCAGAGATTTAGTATCCTCAAATGGTAGCGATATCAATGTATCCTTTAAAATAAATTGTACAATGCTAAAATATGCTTCTTGTCATGGTTCAGCTTGTAGTCCAACATCACTCATGTTGGACTAACATTTATATAAGACATTACTGCTTACTTACTGTCATCTTCCGTCGGGGACGGGTTGAGTCTTCCGTGTTTTCACAGCAACCTCCAGGAGTCTAGGTTTCTTGCGTGGCTGGTGAGCTATCTATAGGTTTGTATCCGGAGTTAACCTTTATTGATGTTATCCATTTAGTTCTTGGTCTTCCTTTATTTCTTTTAATCTTGCATACAGAGCGAAGTCGGGTAGCCTTTTTGGTGGCATTCTCTCGACATGTCCATGCCATTGATGTTGTCTTCTATTAATGGTCTTGTCTTACAGTAGTATGGGTGGTGGTTTAAACAAGATCAAGATAAGATAAGGAAACGTGACGTCATTGTGGGCGTGATGTCATGAGATTGGAATGTTTGGAATTTCCCTGGGGGCTTTGTGTGTGTGTGTGTGTGTGTGTGTGTGTGTGTGTGTGTGTGTGTGTGTGTGTGTGTGTGTGTGTGTGTGTGTGTGTGTGTGTGTGTGTGTGTGTGTGTGTGTGTGTGTGTGTGTGTGTGTGCGTGCGTGCGTGCGCGCGCATGTGACGTCGCGTTGTTTGTTTTGTTCGCGTATGGAATTATGGGTGATTATTAGAGATAAGGAATCGTGTCGTGATTGGCGGTGCACTTCAGACAAGATCAAGATAAGATAAGGAATCGTGACGTGGGTGTGTGTTGTTATAAGATGTAGATAAGTGATCATTTGACAGTTGTAAATAAGTGATGTTATTTTGAATGGAAAGGGAGATATATTAGTGTAAGGAATCGTGTCGTGATTGGTGGGACACTTCTGACCAGATCAAGATCAAGATAAGATAAGGAATCATGACGTGAATGTTGTTATTGAGATTGGAATGTTTGCAATTTCGCTGGGGCCCCTCGTCTGTCAGGGACATCACGTGCTGTGTTAGATTCGCTTAATTCATTGTGGGTGATATTTAGAGATAAGAATCGTGACGTTATGTATTTGGAAATTTCTGGGGAACATATGTCTCTCTGTGATATCACATGGTGTTTTTTTTTGGTTTGGCTATGGAATTGTGGGCGATGTTTTTGAGATAAGATATCTTGGAATTTTCCCAGGGTGACACACATCTGTCATGTTTTGTGTTTGGTTGTCTATAGATGGGTGTACTAATTTTCCAATACATTTTGGGGTATTTCTTTCCTGTTAAAGGGTGGGAATTCTTAGAGTAGAGTCTAGTGGCGGCCGTGTTTCGAGATTTTCTGAATAATTTAATTATATACTGGTGTCCCTCAAACACACACTGTTTTTTTTTCGATCACTCATCCGTATTTTCTTCTATATTCATATTCTAATTCGAATTCATATTTTATTCATTGTTAAAGGGTGGGAATTCTAGAGTAAGTCGTGCTGGTGTCCCTCAAACATACACTTTTTTTTTTTGCTCCGAAGTTTTCATTATCAGTTGGAGGTGACATTACTAAAAGATTATTGGCAAATGACAACCTCTTTTTCGAATTAACGTTATCTTGTTTACTACTGTTCTGGTAATGTTTTCTTTTAGTTTACATGAAGAGAAAAACCAAATGGTATTTTAAAAATAAACGGAGACTTAAAAGGTTACAATAACATTTTTGTATGTAGTCTAGAAATTCTAACGATAATTTAAATTTACTTACAGTATTCCAGAATGATTCTTCTTAATGCAAATAGATATTCCAAAATAGTTGAATTTTTATTCACACCACAACACACAAAAACACAATCTTCAAAGAACAAAATTTCTGTAATAACCTGAAAAGCTATTTGACTTTTGTTCATTAGATATTCTGTCTGTTTGGTACACTGTTAATTCCTTAGCATTCGGTCATACGATGTTTCTGATGTGACTATATGTTTTTAGCATTCACATGATGCGTTCATTGTGACACACATATCCTAAGTGGTGTGTTTTCATGAGTAATATCCGGCAGCTAGCGGTAACTTCAAATTCACCTTTATCATGACTCATATTCTCCCTTTGATGTTTTGCGCTGTTGGTTCGGGGAAGTATGACTGATTTTCTGGTGTAAAATTCTTATGACACATATCCTAAAATTATTCATTTCTGATTAAGGATTTTATATACTTATTGTTTTCAAGTAAATAAATGGCTTGTTTGTTTGTTTGTTTGTTTACATTTTGTGTAGTTATGAAATTGGAATTTATTTCAAATGAACATTAGCTGTGTAATCTCTTATCTGGTCGCCAATTTTGTTGTACGTAGGTGAGAAATCGTGTTTCTCACCTACGTAAGTACAATTTAGGTTGGAACGCTTCGTTCCCGTGGGAATTTATTGCTGTAGTAAATTAATGCTTATATTTATTTTTTTAAAACCAATATTGACTATTAATTTTACCTGCGATTCCTTGTGCTCTTAACCTATTTCTGTAACTGAAATTTATTTATTTTATTTATTTTTTCTTTAGCATTAGTAATTTAAGTAACGGATATGCGACAAACAAGGTTTTGAACTCGCCATAGCGTTTTCTTTTAGAAATTTCTTTTGCCAGCACAACAAATAAATAGTTATTTCTTATTATTTCAAATGAATATTAGCTCTGTGATATATACTTTGTTAATTTCTATGTTACCTTTTATTTGACTAATATTATTAACAAATTGTATTTACTGAATCTAACATACAGAAATTAAATAAAGTGAAAAAGACAGGTATCTATGTATATAATAAATAAATTGTCACTTTTCAGGTGGAACATTCTCCACTAAAATTCTGCCTATTAATTTAATACCCATTTCCTTTTGCTTCCAACAGTTCACACAGTTTCATTGAGTGGATTTTAAAAAAAAAAGTCTGGTTAGTTTGTGGCATGAAATTTTACAAGGAGAAAAAAAAATATTATGGTCTTACTTAAATTTGTATAACACATCAACGACACCCAATTTGTTCATTTAAATTTACACATTTCATTTGAATGAAATATTATTTACAAATTGTATGTACTGAATCTAACATACAGAAAACAAATAAAGTGAAAAATACAAGGTTCTTCCCATGCTTGTGGAATTGCCATCATGTGTTTTTTGACAATGTGACTCTCATCTGAAAGTTAATTTTCATCTGGTGATCGTTGGGAATTTATTATGGTAGTAAAATTAAGGGTTGCATATTTATTTTTTTAAGCCAATACATATACTTCTGAGAATTATTAAAAGCACAGAATCTTTCGTTATGTTTCCAAAAGCATTTAAAAATACAAGTTATGTTTTCACGTTTTGGGCATTAAATTTCATTTAAATCAAGAACAGGCCTCACCTATTAACCTCGTTAATGTTTTTGATTTTTCTCTTCCTTTGGCGAGTAATATTTGATTGCATGTTGATTTTATCATCCAATTTCTTAGTTTGTCCAGAGATAGTGAACCATTTCCCATTGAACAAATTTCTGTAGGAAATAAATTTGAAGTCTTATTCAAAAGAAATTGGCAATCAATTATCCCAATGATAACTGAAAATTCATATTTTTCACCTACTGTCGATTTTTCATAATCGTTTTCCTTCATTCTTCTTCTTCCTAGATTACTCCATTTGCCACCACAAATAAATAGTTATTTATTATTATTATTATTATTTCACTGATTATTAGCTCTGATCGTATATTTTATGTTAACTTTCTGTTACAAAATTCTAAACAATTAGAACTTTTCACAAAGAAACTTTTAAAGAATTTTGTGGCTCACCCATTATTTTTACATTACCAAACACAAAACAGCAACTGCAGTGGATAAACGATTACCTTAAGTCCAAAGTCACTCGACTCTATGGTATTTTCTTATAGTACTATTTACACTTACCATGCCCTACCCTGATCATTCCTTCAGAAATGAACCTTTTGTGCAGATGACTCAACAACATGTTTTTACATGCTGCTGGATATACTGTTGGTGTGTTTTCTTACTTTGTGTGGGGAAAGGTAAAATTTGTATATGTCTTATCTGGAGAGTACAAACATTTTTTCTATACCAAACTTTAAGAGTTTAAGTTCCGTTTTTGGGTTAATTATCTGCTATATCTCTGTAAAACAACCAAATTCTAACAGTTCGGATTTTCGATTATGTGAACGAATTCTTTTCAGATAACTCAAACAATGTCAATAGGTAGCATTAGACAATTTCTATAATAATCAATACATAGATATCAGTTTTCAACACTCCCCCCCCCTGTTTCTGGCATTAATTTCATAGTAGTGATTTTTTTAAAATAAACAGAATTGCATTCAGGTATAAAGTTGTGGATTTAAATATCAAGTTCTAATCAGAATAACTGAGTAAAAAATTCACTGTGGAAAAACACAACAAAAGCATACATCTTTGTTCATTTAAGTTTACAAATGCATATTTTATTTTGCTGAAATACTATTTACAAGTATATTCACTGAGAAAAATTAGAAACATGTAATTACCTAAAAATATTTAACAATATTTAATTTAGCCTCTTAACATTTTCCGAAAAGTTCAATGAATAAAATTTTTGTTACTCAGTGTTTCTTGGTTACATTACATCAAAATAGCTGTTCATGCAAAAGAGTTTTTAAATCAGATACCATGGTAACCACAATTCCATACATTTGATATTGTGTCAGTCTGGAAATGACACCATACCTCCCTAAACATTCTGTGTATTCTTTTGTCAGCAAATATAAACAAACGGTTTTTGTAAAATGTTCGTAAATGTCCTAAAATAAAGAATCTTTATTGAATTGGATAAAATCTTGAAAGTTTAATTTTACCATTGATGAATTTAAATGATTAGTGATAATTTTCCCCATGATATGAATAGATGGTAATTCAGTTTCCAAAAATAGTAAATGATTATCAATGTAGTACATTTTTGGTGAAAATCTCTCAGCTTCTGCACAACTAGTAGAAAAAACTTTACTTCCATCAGCTCCTGTATCATCAAGTATTAGTTCCCCATCAGAATATAACACTCACTGAGGTCCATTTCATAGTCAACTCTTCTTTGCAAGTAGCCGAGGATATCAGACCACTTCCTGCATAACTTTTCCCAAGTGGTCTTGGATAAATACATCACAATGTACGTGTCTTCTAAAATAATAATCGGTTTCCATCCTTTTAGAGCTATGTGAAAAGTTCTGTCTCTTGCTATTTTCCTGAAGAAAGAAAATTTCAATGACTTTTGTGGCTCACCCATTACTTTACTTTACTTTCCTGGATACCAGTCACCACAACACAATACGATAGCTGCATGGGATGAACGAATTGCCGTAACTGCAAAGACACGAGACTCGTTTATTTTTCCTTATAGTACTGTTTACTTGACCATTCCTTCCAAAATGAAACTTTCATGCAGATGATTCACGGACATGTTTCTGTATGCTGTTGGATATGATGTTGATGTGAGATTATCTTACTTTGAGACATCATAGGGCAAATCTTATCTCTGTGGCTCCAATGGTATTCTATATTATTTGTCCTTATTATGTTAAGTATTTTATCCTCAAAAAGTATTTTTTATGTTAGACGATGTGACTATTCTCTCACTCATATGTCCAAAATTGTTGGGATGGGAAAAAAAACATTAGGTGGTGGAAGTGAAATGGTCATCAAGAGGGTGACAGAGGTCTTCCCTGCAATGCTCCCCCATCCCTCCCCTTAACCTCATCTCCCCCTATTCTCCCCCTCTCCTCCAGAAGATGTCTGCTCAGCCTAGTGGAGATGAGCGAGCACATCTTTTGCGGATATCTTTTAGTGATGTCACCTCCAACTGATACTGATAACTTTAGAGGAAAAAAATAAAAACACATCTTTTTATTTTTTTTACATTTTACAAAAATTGTTTGTGTATATTTGCTGACAAAAGAATACACAGAATGTTTAGGGAGGCATGGTGTCATTTCCAGGCTGACACAATATCAAATGTATGGAATTGTAGTTACCATGGTATCTGATTTAAAAACTTTTGCACGACCAGCTATTTTGATGTAATGTAACCAAGAAACATTGAGTAACAAAAATTTTATTCATTAAACTCTTTGGAAAATGATAAGAGCCTAAACCAAATACTGTGAAATATTTTTAGGTAATTACGTGTTTCGAATTTTTCTCAGTGAATATACTTGTAAATAGTATTTCAGCAAAATAAAATATGCATTTGTAAACTTAAATGAACAAAGATGTGTACTTTTGTTGTGTTTTTCCACAGTGAATTTTTTACTCAGTTATTCTGATTAGAACTTGATATTTAAATCCACAACTTTATACCTGGATGCAATTCTGTTTAATTATTTAAAAAAATCACTACTGTGAAATTAATGCGAGGAATGCGGGGAAGTGTTGAAAACTGATATCCACGCATTGATTATTTTAGAAATTGTCTAATGCTACCTATTGACATTGTTTGAGTTATCTGAAAAGAATTCGTTCACATAATCGAAAATCCGAACTGTTAGAATTTGGTTGTTTTACAGAGATATAGCAGATAATTAACCCAAAAACGGCACTTAAACTCTTAAAGTTTGGTATAGAAAAATTGTTTGTAATCTCCAGATAAGACATATACAAATTTTACCTTTCTCCACACAAAGTAACATAAAAACACACCAACAGTATATCCAACAGCATGTGAAAACATGTTGTTCAATCATCTGCCCAGAAGGTTCATTTTTGAAAGAACGGTCAGGGTAGGGCATGGTAAGTGTAAACAGTACTATAAGAAAATACCATAGAGTCGAGTGACTTTGGACCACTGCAGCTGCTGTTTTGTGTTGTGGTGTTTTGTGTTTGGTAATGTAAAAATAATGGGTCGCAAAATCTTTGAAAGTTTCTTTGTGAAAAGTTCTAATTGTTTAGAATTTTGTAACAGAAAGTTAACATAAAATATACGATCAGTGCTAATGATCAGTGAAATAATAATAATAATAATAAATAACTATTTATTTGTGGTGCCATATGAAGTAATCTAATAAGAAGAAGAATGAAAAAGGAAAACGATTATGAAAAATCGCAGTGGGTGAAAAATATGAATTTTCAGTTATCATGGGATAATTGATTGCCAATTTCTTTGGAATAAGACTCCAAATTTATTTCCTAAAGAAATTTGTATTTCTGATGGAATTATTGTAAGATATGCATTGACAAAATCACCTTGTAGTTGGAAAGAATTAGATAGAGTTAAAAAACAGAATTCTTGGATAATAAAATATAACCATCAGCTGAAGTGGGAAATTGGTTCACTATCTATGGACAAACTAAGAAATTGGATGATAAAATCAACATGCAAATATCAAATATTACTCGCCAAAGGAAGAGAAAAATCAAAAACATTAACGAGGTTAATAGGGAGGCCTGTTCTTGATTTAAATGAAATTGGATGCCATAACATGAAAACATAATGTGTACTTTTAAATGCTTTTGGAAACATAACAAAAGATTCTGTGCTTTTAATAATTCTCAGGAGGATATGTATTGGCTTAAAAATAATAAATATGCAACCCTTAATTTTATTACAGTAATAATTTCCCAACGATCACCAGATGAAAATTAACTTTCAGATGACAGTCACATTGTCAAAAACTACATGATGGCAATTCCACAAGCATGGAAAGAACCTTGTATTTTTCACTTTATTTGTTTTCTGTATGTTAGATTCAGTAAATACAATTTGTAAATAATATTTCTTTCAAATAAAATGAGTAAATTTAAATGAACAAATTGGGTGTCGTTGATGTGTGATACAAATTTAAGTAAGACTATAATATATTTTTTTTTAAATTTTATGCCACAAACTAACCAGAGACTTGTTTTTTTAATCCACTCAATGAAACTGTGTGAACTGTTGGAAGCAAAAAGAAATGGGTATTAAATTAATAGGCAGAATTTTAGTGGAGAATGTTCCACCTGAAAAGTGACAATTTATTTATTATATACGTAGATACCTGTCTTTTTCACTTTATTTAATTTCTGTATGTTAGATTCAGTAAATACAATTTGTTAATAATATTACAGTCAAATAAAAGGTAACATAGAAATTAACAAAGTATATATCACAGAGCTAATATTCATTTGAAATAATAAGAAATAACTATTTATTTGTTGTGCTGGCAAAAGAAATTTCTAAAAGAAAAACACTATGGCGAGTTCAAAACCTTGTTTGTCGCATATCCTTTACTTAAAATTACTATTGCGAAAGAAAAAAATAAATAAAATAAATAAATTTCAGTTACAGAAATAGGTTAAGAGCACAAGGAATCGCAGGTAAAATTAATAGTCAATATTGGTTTTAAAAAAATAAATGTAAGCATTAATTTACTACAGCAATAATTTCCCACGGGAACGAAGTGTTCCAACCTAAACACACGATTGCTCACCTATGTACAACAAAATTGGCGACCGGATAAGAGAGATTACACAGCTAATATTCGTTTGAAATAAATTCCAGTTTCCTAACTACACAAAATGTAGACAAACAAACAAACAAGCCATCTACTTGAAGACAATAAGTATATAAAATCCTTAATCAGAAATGAATAATTTTAGGATATGTGTCATAAGAATTTTATGCCAGAAAAACAGTCATACAGCCCCAAACTGATAAAACAGTGCAAAACATCAAAGGAAGAATATGAGTCATGATAAAGGTGAATTTGAAGTTACCGCTCGCTGCCGGATATTACTCATGAAAACACACCACTTAGGATATGTGTGTCACAATGAATGCATCATGTGAATGCTAAAAACATATAGTCACATCAGAAACATCATATGACAGAATGCTAAGGACTTAACAGTGTACTAAACGGACAGAATATCTAATGAACAAATGTCAAATAGCTTTTCAGGTTATTACAGAAATTTCTTCTTTGAAGATTGTGTTTTTGTGTGTTGTGGTGTGGATAAAAATTCAACTATTTTGGAATATCTATTTGCATTAAGAAGAATCATTCTGGAATACTGTAAGTAAATTTAAATTATCGTTAGAATTTTTAGACTACATACAAAAATGTTATCGTAACCTTTTAAGTCTCCGTTTATTTTTAAAATACCATTTCGTTTTTCTCTTCATATAAACTAAAAAAAACAACATTACCCGAACAGTAGTAAACAAGATAACGTTAATTCGAAAAAGAGGTTGTCATTTGCCAATAATCTTTTAGTAATGTCATCTCCAACTGATAATGAAAACTTCGGAGCAAAAAAAAAAAAAAGTGTATGTTTGAAGGACACTAGCATATAATTAAATTATTCAGAAAAGTCTAAAAACACCTGCCATCATGACTTACTCTAAGGATTCCCACCCTTTAACAATGAATGAAATATGAATTTGAATTAGAATATGAATACAGAAGAAAATACGGATGAGTGATCGAAAAAAAAACAGTGTGTGTTTGAGGGACACCAGTATATAATTAAATTATTCAGAAAATCTCGAAACACGGGCCGCCACTAGACTCTACTCTAAGAATTCCCACCCTTTAACAGGAAAGAAATACCCCAAAATGTATTGGAAAATTAGTACAACCATCTATAGACAACCATATACAAAACATGACGGATGTGTGTCACCCTGGGAAAATTCCAAGATATCTTATCTCAAAAACATCGCCCACAATTCCATAGCCAAACCAAAACACCATGTGATATCACAGAGAGACATATGTTCCCCAGAAATTTCCAAATACATAACGTCACGATTCTTATCTCTAAATATCACCCACAATGAATTAAGTGAACCTAACACAGCACGTGATGTCCCTGACAGACGAGGGCCTAAGCAAAATTCCAAACTCAATAACAGCAAACATTGACGTCACGATTCCTTATCTTGTCTTGATCTTGATCTGGTCAGAAGTGTCCCACCAATCACGACACGATTCCGCATACACTTAGATATCTCCCTTTCCATTCAAAATAACGTCACTTATTTACAACTGTCAAATGATGTCACTTATCTACATCTCATAACAACACACACCACGTCACGATTCCTTATCTTATCGTGATCTTGATCTTGTTGAAACCGCCACCCACACTACTTACAGTTTTTTTGGTTTTCTTTTCTGTCCGTTTTGTTTTATTTATTTTTCTGAGACATTTCATCTCGAAAGCCTCCAGTTTTCATATCTCTGTCTTCTTGAGTGCCCAAGTTTCTGAAGCATATAGCGGAGTTGGTATTATAATTGTGTTATATAATTTTATTTTTAGAGGTTTGGAGATTTTATTATTTTTCTTCATTTTGCCTAGCTTATTAAATGATGCTCATGCAGTCGATATTTTATGTTTCATAGTCGCCATGGTATCTAAGTGTTCTGTTATCACTATTTCTAAATAATTGAATTGTTTTACCTGTTGATCGATTCAGGGAGAAGTTTACTTTTTCTTCATTTTTTCCAATTACCAAGATTTTTTGTTTTGTCCGTATTTATTATCATGCTGTATTCTTTAGCCATATTGTTTAGTTTAGTTATTAGGTTCACCATTTTTCTTTTGTATCCGCTATCATTACGATGTCATCTGCATATTTTATGTTATCAAGGTTATAACCAATTAGGTTGATTGACCCCTTTTTCAACTTCCAAGGCTTGGTTAACCATTTCCTCTAGGTAGTTATTAAAAATGTATGGGGGAGATGGGACAGCCTTGGGAAAATCCTTTACTGATGTTTATTTTATCTGTTGTTATACTATTATATTTAATTATTGCTTCTGTGAGAATATAATATTTTTCTAAGAAGTCTAGGGTATCGTCATCGATTTGTTTCTGTTTTAATATTCTTAATAAAGTTATTCTATTTATTGAGTCGAATACTTGTTTAAAATCTATAAAACATTAATAGCAATATTATTGTTTTACAGATTTTAGATAAGACATTACTGATATTTTAATCCAGTACTGAATTTTCTTATTGACAAATGATTTTAGAGTGAGGTTTTTTAGTACTGACTACTCTCTGATATTCATTTGGATAACTTAATATAAATTTTACGAAGAAATATTTTTGCAGTGCTACTTCAGAGAAGAAAGAAAGAAAAAAATAGTTGCGTGTGGCTTCGCTGCATTCTAGAAATACGTTGTACCAACACTTTAAAAATGCTACCGCACATAAATAAATACCCTCATGAATTCCAACCCCCGCAACAGAAATACAGAGCTATTTAGTCCGCTTTTCAAGCTAAGTGGCTTTCCGTGACACCACCGAGAAGGTGAGGTCATCTGACCTGTTGGGTGACTCACACCCTTTAAACTTGCCTAGAGAGTGAGGAAGGGATTGCCGTCGACTGTTAAACTGGTCTTTTTTCGGCGTTCTTTTCTGCCCTCCTAGGCTGCTGCAAGGAGCGGCTCTGCCCACAAGGCTAAAATTACTGAATCTGATTCACTTTTGAATCTGTCCCCCCCCCCTCTCTCTCTCTCTCTCTCTCTACAACAAAGAATGATACCATGCGTAGATATTTGAAATCGGCTCTCTGCTATCTTCCCTCTCTGAGCAATCTATTCTGTAATTGTCAAAGCATTCATAAAAATGGGCTGTTAACCTAATTTCGGAGAGTGATTGAATCATTAATTCTGTTGTAAAATTTAAATTACAGGTGCTTTTCAAAAATAACTGCATTATGAATTGGCGCTTCATTGCCAATAAACTTGGTATAATTCAGCATGGGCTATATGGAGTAAAGGTATATAATTGAACTTCCTGCAATACAGTCCATATTCATATAACTACTGCCGAATACGACATTTAATAGTAGTAGTGGTTTGTCTATAATAGTGAAGTGAGCTTGTGCACAAACAGGCATGTGTGCGTGCGTGTGCGCTACGGATCTGATGAAATGTGCTATATATTCAAATATCGCATGTTTCATTGTATATACAGCCAAACACCGATTTCAGAGATTACATATCAGATTAACAAGGAATGTAATCCTCCATGATCAGTGATGAGGGGTTAATATTCATATAAACTTGTCTACTAGTATGCATGGAGCTATCCCGAAAAACAGGAACTAGTGTTTAAAAAGGGGAAGAATGAAAATGAAACTAATATGGACAATCTTTTACGGTTCATTGGGAAACAGTACAGGAAAGACCAAGATTCGAATTCCTCCTCCTCCAACTCCTGTCTGAAAAGAGACGAGCTTTAATAGTGACTTTTTACATTAAAAGGTAAATTAGCTAATCTCATACGTGCGATAAACCAAACTATTCTTAATACTAGGTGCAGCTGCCACAGTTCCTAATGTACTAATTTTGTGGGAGCATCCTCTCAACAAGCTTTTTCTTTACAGATTTAAGAATCGTGTGTCGCTTCTCAATAAAACATGGCTATCTTGGCGTAGTTTAGATTTGCTTCTAAAACAGTTACTTCTGCCAAACTCCACTGCGAGTACTACACAGTCTTCTCGAAAACATTCTATAGCACACCACGTTGCTAACGATGAGCGATTTGTGACCCAGTAGTTCAAACAAACGATTTTTTATGCTGAAGTTTGTGTATAAAACAGTTCATACTTCAATGGAAATCAAAGCTGATTCATAGAATGCAATTTGTTTACTATGGCAGGGGTGTTTGCACTTTTACATGTTGATAGCTACTTTCACTCTCTGGAAATTGCATTGTTGTTACTGAATTCCTCTAAAATACAATAACAAAATTCGTGTCGAATGAAAATCGCAGCGACATCTGTTGATTAAGTCTCGAACTGATATATATCTTCGCAGTTATTATGATTATTATTATACAAGGACTCCTCCATGGACTCAGTAGAACCCCATCGCTGGAGGTCTACTAATATCAACGCTAAGAATCATTTCCGCGATACCTATCATATCTTGATTTGAACTCATTCACCGACAAAGCACTCACAACTGACTATGGCTATCCATTCCACTCTTTCTAAGCAAAAATTCCAGCGCTCAAGCCCTTGCTAATTACACTGTTGCTTAATTTCCAGGGATAACCCATAGTTTCCCCACACTGTCATGCACTGAAACATTTTCTCCATATCAATGCTATAAAACCCAAGCACACTTACATGTGTGTGTGTCTATCATATTCATCCCCCCCCCTCCCTTATCAGCCTATTAAGCAGCTTCTCTAACTCATAGAATATCAGTCTTTCCTCATATGGAGCATCTCATAGATTTGCCACCATCTGGTCCTCGCCTCTTTATCTGTTTCACATCTTCAAGAAACCTAGGTGACCAGATCTCTGTACAGTAGTCCAGACGGGACCTTATCAAAGCCTTATAAAGAGGTACAATACTTGCTTATCTCTAATTGTCAGGATGTTCTTCAGTAACCAGGTAATCCAATAAGCTGTTTTAGCCACTTTTGTGATATGTCCACAGAACTTCAACTCCCTTCCACCAATATCCCAAGTCCCTGGCTTCAGCAATTTCCTAGAGTATTATCAATTTGGTACACAGCTGGCAATTTTTTCACCCCAAAATACACAACCTTACACTTTATCACATTAAATTGACATTCATTTCATTTCCCCATACTGCCATTCTATGTAAATTATCCTGCAAACTTTCAATATCATCTTCATTGACTGTTGCTCTACTCAATTTTGCATCATCGGCAAACAGCTGAATGTTTCCTCTGAGATCATTTCCTATTAATATATCATTTATACATGTATTTGAATACAAAATATAGTTCGTACCAGCAAACAATAAGAACGACATCTCCCAGTTAGCCTTAAACTGCTATACATTTTCTTAGTAAGTGAAAAACGAAAAGAAAAAAAAATGTAAGTGAAAAATTTACAAAATCAGATGATTAAGGCTTAGATGGCAGAAACCTTAGTTTTAAATATAGACATAGGGGATTGTAAGAAATATCTGTATAAGTAAATGCAAAAATGACGAAGAAAGAATTTATTATCAGTTAAGAGCATCTCATAAATAGTTAATAACGTTGAAATTGTTTGACTGGATGGCGCTGATTTAGAATCACAAAATAAAAAATAACTCAAAGTCTCCATTTCGTCGGGCGATGGCATTTCTCCTAAAAGGCAAAGAAATTTTTTTTTGTTGTATTAGACATCCCTTGTGTTGGAATGGGCTGAATTGAATCCCTTCTACAACGCATGGGACTTTATAAGTGCTTTTCAACGTATCCAGGGGTGTAGTCCTAAAAAAATAGTGCCAGGGCTGTACCTTGAAAACAAAAATCCAGAGCACGAAGTGCGGCATCATTATTATTATTATTGCGACGGCCATATGGCAGAGAGATTGCCTTGTTTTCTGAAACGAAAATGACAAGAGCAACAAGCTGCTATTTTTTGACCGAAAGCTGGAAATGCATTATAAGTCTCATTATTATTATAATGCTTATAATTTATTATAATGAATACGACTACACCCCTAAACGTATCCCATATCGAGGTAGAAGGGTTTTTCTTCTAGGACAGTATATGCAATTGCAAGCTATATCAGAATATGACAGGATTAACCTTCCTATTGTGACATAAATTGGATTTATAAACGCAAGTTTTTTTTTGGTTGGACGGCCATTTGATCTATTATGTTAATAGAAAATGTCTTTTGGTGCTTGATTTGACCATTAGTATTACAGGATTTATCCAAAATTACGTAACAGCGTTTTCCTTAATTTTGGATCCTACTCCATAAATTATAACCACTTTAAACGCTACGTAATAAATTGGTATCCTTTATTCTCCTATGAATTACAAGTTTAACCCCCCCCCAAAAAAAACGAATAATGCTGTATTTTTATATTTATAAATCTGTTATTTAATTAATTATTGATAATAATCAAAAACAGCTTAAAGATAGCGAACATATTAATTTTCTCAGACCATCCCTTATTCTCTAATTAGATTTTAAAATAAAATCCAAATTATGGTGAAAAATAGAATACCTTTTTAAATAAAATAATATCTTGGATCCAGAATGATAGGTAGAGTTTATAAAAATTTGATTGAAATGTGATAGTTTAATGTAGAACATGAAATTGAATCACAAGTTTCTTTGTTTTCCCTTGAGATTTATAACACCTCATCCTATAACATTATAACATGGATTTTAAGCCAGGTGGCCTGTTCCGATCTCACGCCATCTCTTTCATGGTCTTCCGATTCTTCTTTTTCCACTTATTTTATATCTACAGTATATAATATTTTCGGTAGTCTGCTGTTGTCATTCGATTTAAATGTTCTATCTATTTTTGTTTATACTGTCTTATGTAATGATTAATTGATGTTTTATCGAGATTTTATAATTCAGGGATTGTAAAATTTCTTCATTTGTTTTATGGTCCCACTTGGTATACCAGCTGTTTTTCGGAGAAATTTCATTTCTGCTGTTTGGAATTCGTTTTTCATCTTTCCTTTTTATGGTCCATGTTTCGCTTCCGTATAGTAAGAGTTGAGATTTATAGCACACCTGATTTAAATTCGAAGTAAAAAATAAAAAAGGAAAGAACGACATCGAAGTCAAGAACGAATGAATAAATAAAGCCTAAGAAGGATATCAATTCGTAATAAAAATTAGAATACTGAACATGTTGCATAATAGTTAGACTATAAATATGCAAAGACTTTCCCTGAATGAAATTCTTTCTGATGATTTGATTATCGAAACGACTTGGATTGGATTGTTTTGAATTATGGCAGAAGCAACTAAGGCTATGGAGGGTAGTGTTCATCATTATTATTATTATTACGTGACACCTCCAAGGACTCATCGAGGGAGGGCACTCTACTCTCCATCTCCACCAACTACACAGAACGGACTAGTTTCATCTGGCTAGTTTGTGGATCAAAACAGCAGTTTAACCTATTCGCTTTTATTTCTTCCCTTCAATTCCAATCCATAGAATGAATAGTTATGCAATCAATACTGAAAATACCAATTTCATCATATACTTCTAGTTCTTTTGATGAGCTACAAATTTATTCCTGGTGACACTAGGAATGAATCGATTCATTTTCCTCACGAACAATAATCACTATTATTACTTTATCTCCTTCTGCATTGCAGCGATACAGTTGTGTGCTTGTATTGCTGCATATTTAAACTGAAAGTATGTCATTCATGTTTTCTACGTTTACTGAATTTCAGAAAGAAACTTTCGAGTTTATTTCTTGTTATTAATATATATACAGGTGTCCCAAAATTCACGCAAGAAGTAATTTTGATAGAAAACACAGGTTTTTAATTAAAAATTGTAATTTCTTATTGATTCATAAAGTATACAGTATAGGGTTATGCATGGAATAGCATATTGGGTAAATGGCCTCCACGGCTTTGCTGGCACATACGCACTCTTTTGTCGAAATTTTCCCCGTTTTGCATAAATGTGGCTGAATTTCGTTGATACAGCGCTCAATTTCCTCCTTCAAGGCGTGGATGGTCGTGTGCTTGTTGGCATAAACCTTAGACTTCAAAAAACCCCAAAGAAAAAAGTCCAACGGCGTTAAGTCACATGATCTGGGCGGCCAATTCTGATCACCAAAACGGGAAATTACACGACCAGGAAATGACTCATGCAGTAATTGAATTGTTTGAATTGAATTGAATAACGAAACTGCACGTGTTTATGGATTTCATAAAAAAAGGTGAAATATTTTTGTAAACACACACACACAAAAAAAAAAGAAAAAAAAATTCTGTTACTTAACATATTCTTAGTCCTCTCCTAGCTCGCGTGACCATTGCCGCGGTTACAAAACCAATCTGTATACCCCCCCCCCCTCGCACCAACGTAAGAGAGAACGACGCGATATTTATTTCTTCGGTTAAAAACCTGGTTTTAAATGCGAAGAACGTTTACAAAGGCTTTTCAAAACGCAAGTGGCGTCATATACGGATATAACAATTTTTCATTCTGTATAATAAAGAGGGCGGAAAACGCAAGATATTAACATAACATACCAGCTCAAAACTAGTTGCTTCGGCCGTAATTAGAGTCCTATCTCTCTCTCTCCCACCCCTCTTGGAAAAATTTGCAGAATTTATGAATGAGTACAGATAGAAATAGTTAGATTAGGAATAAAAAATAATAATAATGGCAGTACTTAACACCTAATATGACAATTTCTGGTTATAAATGGAATTATAAACTTTCTTTTATTCAAAAATTGTCGCTAAAGGAATCACGTGAACATCTCAGCTAAATGAACTAGATTTAAGAACGATTCGTCAGTGATAGCTGCTGTGAAGAATGAACTCTCTCTCCTACAGGATCGTTTCTAACCATCTAGATACTTGGGGATAATTTTTTTCTCTCTCCCACAAAAACTAACTGAACCAAAGTAAAGAAAATTAAAAAATGCGGGTTCGAATCCCGCCGTAGGCATGGATGTTTGTGATTGTCTGTGGAAATAGCAGTGGTGGTGGTGGTGGTCGGCGGTAGGTGGCGTTGGTGTAGATGCGGTCAGTTGGTGGATTGAGTGGTGGAGACAGAGCTGTAGAGCAGGTGCCCTTCCTCGATGAGTCTTTGGACTCCCTGGAGGTGTCAAATAATAATAATAATTATTATTATTATCCCTCCTCTTCCGGCTACTCTATGGAGTCATAGTTGGAAGAATAACGAAACAATGCAGCTTTCGATTGAGAAACCTTAGTCACAATAATTATAATTGATCGGGAATAATTCATTAGAAATAATAGTGAATTGTTACTTGTAATAACTTATGTGTAAAAAATCTAGAATATAATAATAATAAATTATGTGGGAATATTTTAGAAGAAATAGAGGCGTTAAGAGATCTGGGATGATAGTGGATAAGCACTTGAAATCGTAAGGACAGCAAAACACATTATGGCAATAATACGGAGGCCACTGATGTGTAGAAGTAAGAAGATTATGGTTCCATTGTATAAAGCCTTGATCAGCCCACCACATATAGATTACTGCTGCGCACAGATTTTATTACCTAGTTTCAGAAGGATGAGGAGATATTGGAAAGGGTTTAGAGACGTTGGCTGAGGTGGTTTCTGATCTCTAGAATGGTGAGCATGAATTAGTAACCTTTATGCAAATACACGTAAACATGACTTATGCAGCGTATATGCAAAATACTCGCGTGCGTCACCACGTGTTCTAGACATGCTGCTGGTCAGTAATCTTCAGTAGTGTTGATCACAATGGAAAAAAAAAAACAAATGATCTTTCGGAGTTCGAAAGGGCTTATTGTAGGTGTCGTCTGGCTAAAGCCACAATTTTGAAAACACCTGGTATGCTGTAGATGTATATGCAATCCAACACCTTATGCAATCTATGCTAAACTGCATATGCTCTGTAATTCTGGCTAAATGAGGTACAGCGTGGTATTAAATAAAAGTTCTAATTCAGCGGCTGGTATGTGTACAAGGAGTATATGAATGACAGGAATGAGGAGTAGATTTTTTCGCATGAAATGTGGTGATTATTGCGATATTTGAGGTGGGGGGGGGGGGGGTGCGGATATAGGGAATGCGTTTTAAGGCATGGTTTGATGAGTTGTGTGACATTGGAACCTCCCACAATGAGTCCTGACTCCATGGAGGTCTGATGACGACGACGGCTATGATGATGTAATTCTCATCTCGACTAATACCTGATTAGAGACGATGTGGCCTCATGGTATGACTGTTCGTAATGTCTCGGTCGAGTTTGCGAGACTTTAACCTTAACAGCGCTCGTGTTGCGTTCGTTGGATAGGCCCTACTTCTTGTTCGGTGCTAACCATAAGAAGTTGTTTAGTTATGAATGAACCATTGATCACTAATGATGATGGCATCCACAAACAGAAGTGATTAAATCATCATCGAGAGGGATAATGTTATTATCGTGACAAGAAGACCGTCATCAGTTTCTGGTATATATACTCTCACGGGTTATAGGATACTGTGATAGTAGTAAATAATTAAGTTTACATTATATATTATGTAACGGGCGCCAAGTATGATTGAAGAACGAGCGAGCAAGCAAGCAGTGGTGAGGGATAGACAGAGCTCCCTAGTCCCATGTGGATAAGAGCCTTCTACTGTTCTTTGTCCAAAGCAATCTCTTTCATATGCCAACAGCTTTGAAAGTCCAATGAAGTTCTTAAGAACTTTATGCCATATTAATCTTAGTCTTTCCCTAGGTCTTGTATCCTGGGACCAAATCGCACAATGTGACCAAACCAACAGAGTTGATGCTTTTTAACTATGTTACGAATTGTTGAGTTAGGGATATTCAAATCTTACAGCACATGTGAATTAGTCTTATGTTCTGTCCAATGAGCCTGTTTATTTTCCTGAAGCATTTCATTTCAAAATCCAACAGTTTCTTTGTGCTCCTTTTTTTTTAAGTCCAAGTTCCTGCCTTGTAAAGAGCTGTTGGTAGTTTTATACTTTCGTATCATGTTATTTTTAAAATTGTAGGAATTTTGTTGTTTTTTAAAATTTTGTTCAGTTTATTCATCATTGACTATGCTATGGAGAGTCTGCGTTTTATTATCGGTATGTCATTTAAATTTGAAATCAAGTATGCGTCTGGGTAATTAAAACCATTAACTCGTTCTATTGTTTCCTCATTAAGTGTTATCTGTATATCTTCCAGGTGTCTTCCAATTTTCATTATCTTAGTTTTACTTGAATTTATAATCATATAATGTCTGTAGGTTTCCTGTGATTTTGCAAGCTGGTATATTTGTAATCGGTTATTATTACTACATCATCTGCATATATAATTCCTTCGTATAATATGTGTGATTGGTCTTCCATTTGACTTTTACGCCTTTTGTTAAGGACAACACTTCTTTAATGAGTTCCTGGATAAAAATGTTAAAAAGGCATGTAGGTGAACAGTCTTGCATAACTCCTCGTTTGATCTGAAGTTTTTTTGATTGTGATATTTTTATATTGAACTACTGCACGTGTATTTTGAGAGTAGTTTGAAACAAATCTTAGTGTTTCAGCCTATGCTTTTCTTTATTAATATTTTCATAAGTTTTTCTCTAGTGACAGAATCAAATGCTTGTTTAAAATCCACAAATCAGCAATAAAGATTTCTCTCATTGTCCCATGCGATTTCGGCAAGACTATGAAGAGTAAAGATATGACCAATTGTTAACCTGTTTTTTCTGAAGCCAGCTTATTCTTCTTCTATCAGCTGTTTGTAAATGTTATTTAGAAAATTCTGTATTACTTTTACAAAAATTATGTAAGAGTAGCAAAGAAGAGTAATTACTCTGTAATTGTTACTTAATTCAACATCACCTGTTCTATTTATAGGCAAGATTTTGCCTATTTCCCTTTATTTGGGATAATCCCACTGAAAAGAATATTATTGAAATGTTTGGTTGATCAGGTCCACCATTGTTATAGAGCTCCGTGGATGTTCAGTCAATTCTAAGTACTTTTGATAATTTCATTTGATTAAATGAAAGGATTACTTATGGGTACTGTATCTTTCTCACTAGCTGGTATATGTGGGTGAAAGCTCTTATCTTTAAAGATATTAGAGAAGTAATTGTACCAGATGTCTTCGATCTCTCTAATATTTCCAGTTACCTTGTCTTGCGAATCTTTCATGGTAATAGGTGAAGAAATATAGTATTTGGTAATCTCTTTAATTGTGGGAATAGAGAAATTGGAAGTCGTGACGTAAATAGTCTTCTGTACATTTGTCTGCTTAATCATTGAGCCAATCTATTTTTTGCATTTCGCACATCTTGTCTAGCTGGTTTTGTAGGCACGCACGCGCACACACACACACACACACCAGCTATCATACTTATTCTTGAATTCAACACTACTTGCACTCACAACATCCAAAGGCAATCCATTCCAATAACGCACCACCCTCCGAGAAAAATCTAGTCCTCACACTCTTCTTGGTGGCCTTCATTCTCAGCTTCCATGGATGCCCTCTCGTCCTTTCCCCACCCTTCATAAATTGAAAAATTCCATCAATTGAAATCCTGTATGATCCTTTCAGAAGTTTGTAAGTCTCAATCATATCACCACTCTTTCTCCTGTTTGTTAGTCTGCAGTCTACAAATTCTCAGTGTCTTCATAATCAGTATTCCACGATCCTGATATCATTTTTAACACTCGCCTTTGTGCTGTCTCCAATATACCAGAATCACAACGGGAAACCAGGACAC
Organism: Typopeltis vanoorti; assembly: GCF_054136105.1. Lineage (NCBI taxonomy): Eukaryota > Metazoa > Arthropoda > Arachnida > Uropygi > Thelyphonidae > Typopeltis > Typopeltis vanoorti. The sequence continues at coordinate 88,988,252 of NC_143557.1, read as the reverse complement.
CAGACCTGCGCACAGTAGTCCAAGTGAGGTCTTATCAAGGCCTTGTAAAGAGGCAAAATAACATCCTCATCTTTACATGTGAACGTTCATTTCATTATTGCAATTATCTTTTGAGTTGTATTTGCAATCTTAGCCACATGGCCCTTGAACTTCAACTTCCTATCTATCAACACTCCAAGGTTCCTAGAATGATCAGTTTCTTCTAGCCTAATCCCATCAAATTAGGAAGTAATAATCTATGCAATTTTTAGTATTTACGTCTGGTGCAGTCCAGGTGTATTTTATGAGCAGGTCTATGGTAAAACATGGTATTTGCAACCATGACATTATTTTCTCTACAGAAATCAAGCAGATATTCTCCTCTCTCATTTCTTGCTTCAATTCCAAATTTATTCATTACATCACGCATGTCGTCTGAATATTGTCCAGTTTGGGCATTAAAATCATCCATAATTATTAGCCGATTTTTTTTTTTAATTTTTTTATTTTTTTTTTAAGAAATCAATATGATCTTCTGGATGTGAAGAATGAGACCCATATGTTTGTATTATTTTAATAAAAGTTTTCTTTTATCTGCCTGTAGTCTAATAATGACTATGATATATTTGTAGGAGGTAAGCCCATCTGGATGAGATGGCCTTAACTCCTACAAAATGTTGGGAAAGTGATTTATGGACTATGACTGCTTTCCTTCTCTATGTGCTAAATCATTCTCGCCTGAGTAATATAATATTGCATATTTCAGATTTATGTGGCCTTGTCTATTCCATTGTGTTTCCGAAAAACCCACGACATTCCATTTAAATCTCTTCAGCTCCTTCTCCATTAAATACATCTTTCCTGGTTTGTACAATGTCAGAATGTTTATAGTAAGTATGTAATGAATGGATTTCGCTGACCACATAACCAATTTCTCACCGTATCTCTGTGGCATAAGATTCGTCACGTCGTCTTCCCCATACTCAACAGCATTATCGACTCTTCTTTTAGTAATATAATCAGTTACTCTCCATTACTCACTATTAAAGCGATATCAAACATTTATTTTCACTTTCATGTGTTAATACATGTGTATTACTTAATTAGGTGCACAATTGCTCATAATTCGAAATTATTCTGTGATAAATATGAAAAAAATCACACGAAAAATAAATTCAACGTTTGAATAATCGTTTTTTCCCCCTCCCTTTTAATCTATATATGTATTGCATATTATGTAGTAAAATATAAAAAAAAAAACTGACAAAATTCTCCATTTGTGATGTTACATAAAGAAACTCAAGTTTACTACAGTTAGATCAATTTTGTATCTCTCTTAAGAAAATTGCATTGCTTGGCAAAGAAAGTTTTCCACGACAGAACGACAGGAATGTAGTGAATTGGGAAGTGCACATGTGATGTTTAATTAGAGCTGGAGCGAAAAGTAGCAATTAGGTCGGTGTCACAAATAACCATGTGAGTTGTGTAGGGAGACAGAATTAGTGTGGTATCAGCTTACTGTTCTTCGCATCTTGCAAACGTAATTTGAACCAATAGATGTTGACATGGAATTCCTGTCACCTTATTTTCTACATTTGATATTGACGTTATGAAGTATTCAATATGAGAAGTTTTGCCACTCATATCCCAAGTTCTTGAACACAGTTAAAAGTATAAAATATGCAGTTAGATGTTCCAGGAAATTGACGCCATCATTTCATCAAGCGTTCATTCTAGTTTAAAGAGCATTGTGTACTGCTTTCATCAGTTCATCTTTCATTAAAACAAGAATGCTTATGAACGAGCAATTCATGTTTCAAGCCTTCAAGTTTCTTACTAGTTAATTCGAAATACGTTATACAGATGTTAAAAACTTTAGTATAATGTATTAACTATGTTATTATTATTATTGATGAGAATATTTTTTTATTTTGTAGTGTTTTTAAGTGAATAATTCTGTATTAGTAATATGCACACGTTAGAAGATTCTTGGTTCTTCGAATTCCAGCTTCCTTAGTGAATTACTATTCTGACCAATCCACTAATTTAATAAAAGTATCCTCTATATGATCAGTAATCGTAACATTTTAAATCCAGGTAGTATACATACACTGTCTACATATTCTCATTGCAGTATTTCTCAGATAGGGAAGGAGTTCATTCTGACATCTCCTTCCCCTTCCTTATTGAGACAAATGAAGAGACACGAACTTTTTTTGTGTTAGTTATGTAACAGCGATTGATTTAATATTTCTCTTTTCCCGAAATATAATGAATTTCAACTAAATATCACACTGTACAGTAGAAAATTATTTGAACTTATGAAACTTATACTTCCAGATAATATTTGTAGCCAAAAATTCGGGCTTTTAACTCGTAATGCAGAAAATTTGATTACAGAACACAAATAATATTCACATAGTACTAGTTAGGATTGTGCTAACTAGATTGTGCTAGTTAAGATTAGGAACACGAGATGATTGCAGTTTTGCCGTATTATCGTATATGGGTTTCGTCTGTCCACGCCTGTTATTGATCTCACCTATCTTTCAGCGATGATAAGGGTAGACATCGGTCGCCAACTTATTTCCAAAAAAAGTATATAGCATAGAAGATTTATTTTAATTCTTTTAATTAATTCATACTTAATTTTTAATAATATAAAATATTCTTGATTGTATACAAAAGAGGGTAGTGCGCCCAATAGTTAATCTTTCTGTCATAGTCACTTGTTTTCATAAGCACTCTGTTTCTGCATTATGCCTTTTTTATCGCTACTTTTTAGGCCAATATATATATATATACAGTATATCTACTCTCTCTATATAAAAAGATACGCCGAAATTTGAAACGTTTTTATGTCGCGTTTTTTGTCTTACCAGCACGGAACTCGGGGGATTGGGCGCCGTAGGCGCCAGGGGGGGGGCGGAGCCCCCTAGTATATACAGTGTCTTTGAAGTCTTCCAGTCATATATTATACTCTCTTGGTCATTTTTTAAAATGCAATAATTTTAGTAGATTTTATTTAAGGATATATTACAAAAAATAATGAATAGGAATCTATGGCACTTCGAAAAAAGTCTTTTTAATATTCATCTTGTATGTTTGAGGATGGACAAGATTTTCTAAGAAAGCTCGTGAAAACAGAATAACAAGCGTAGGTTTGATTAAAAACTGTCGTCATGATTTGTGAATTTTTTTTATAAAATTAATTTTCACAACAGAGTAGGATATAGAATCTAGCTGAAAGTTTTTTATTAACAGTTTTTGAACTGCTATCACTCTGAGTGTATGTGTATTTGAATTGCTTGGGTCTGTTTTAAAAATGAGGAAATGTATAAACAAAAAAAAATTTTTTTTTCTGTAGCACCAAGAAATTAATTATCTAACTGTAGCTTTCACTATTTCTTCTGGCTTCTGGACGTTTCTTCTTCGCGATCGGCGGTTCGATCGACACAGCTCAGCACCGCTATGTCGTTCCCTTCCTTGTTTTGTGCGCCAAAACTTGCTTTCAAAAGCGAATGCTCAGTACATTCTGTAATCTCATGGAACATTAAAGATATTAGGATTAAGGCTACCTGGTTCTCTTATCCAACTTGCGAGACAAGTTTTTAGTCCGGACTGCTTGCTGAAACAAATCACAGTTCGCATACAGTTTTCCAGAACCGTCTAATTGCAACGGGAAAATTCATATCCTCTTCGCTGTAAACTGATTTTCCCTCTTACCAGAATCCCTTATATTTGCAAACACTGTAAGCATTATGCTGCAATTCACACCCACAAGATTACAGTTACCCGTGTATTTCGCGAACTAAGTTGCATTGTTCAAAGTGGTAGTAATTTCCTTACAAATAAGTATTCACTGAATTGTTGTCCTTCTACACCGCCCCCACTGGAAGCCATAAGCTTGAAGTGGTTATTGAGTAGGCGTGCGATGGACTGTAGAGAGTTTAATTTACAATAACCATTCAATGGAAAGCGAATTACGTGTTTGGTGTCTTGATTCCATGCGACCCCACTCCGAGCATCCATTAAGGCTGTACTTATCTCAGGAAACACTTCTTCCACCACAGATCTTTCCCCACTGATCACTATCCTTTCCCCCAAATCAGGACTGATGTTGAGGGCGAGGCACTGAAATCCCGTGTCACTGTTCCTCTCATCTGAAGATATACATTTATCATTGCAATGGTTCTCTTGATGATCCAGTTGATCATCGAATCCCCTTTTATTCCTTTCCCTTTTGAGATCCTCTAGGAGGCGGACCATAGCTGGGATGTCGTAGTACTTTGCTTCTTCGTACAGGAGATCCAATTCTCTAAAGTGGTCAGGAATCACGAGAGTATTGGTTCGCAAGAAGTTCAAAATGTGTCGAAACATTTTACCATCTCTATCGATGAAATAGTGCTGTTTCAAACTGTCTAGCACGATCGGGATGCTGCCATTGAACATACGTGCCAATCTAGACTCTGGATGTCTGTAAGAGCAAAAAAGGAAAAAAAAAAATACGATAGTCTACAACACATTATTCTTAATTATATTAATATAGTAATTATTAATATATTAATATAAATTAACATAATATAAATAAATAATATAGTAAATATATTAATAGTAATATTATAAATATGATAATTATGTAATAAGTATTAAAGATTTTGGAAATGTTCAGTAATCACAAATACAAAACAACTGTGGGGGGGGGGGGGGGATGTTGGGTGTTTTATTATAGGCTTAACATGATTTTTTTTTCTGAGTCGTCTGTGCCTGGATAGTTACTTATGATATTATAAAGATGAAGCAGGTAGATCATAGAATTTTGCAAAAAAAAAAAGTTTTCCAGCCCTCTTTTGTTTGTTTGACAAAATGCGAGTACATTTTGTTTGTTTACTTGTATTCATCAACTAGCTTATATGTTTTGCAGGGCTAAAAATAATTTCCTAATAAATATTAATAAAATGTCCTGATTTTTTTAAAAAAAAATATCTTCACCACCGTATTTGGTCCAGTCCGTCCAATCCAATCCACCACCATCAATCTAATCTAATAGACTGCACCAATTTACTTAAGTTGGAAAAAATGCGTCCTTAACAGGATTCAAATTTTCGTCTTGGCTTGTGTGTGTCAAGTTGTGTGTGTGTGTGTGTCGATTTATCTGACTGGCTGTAGTTTGCTCCTGAGAAATCAGCTTTTCTTCCCCCCCCCTCAAACAAATCTGAAATACTTTATTTATATTTAGTTGTGCACTGCATTTAGCTTTGATTATCCCCGCCTTATCTACACTCCTTCTCTAATTATTCTGATTGTCATGTGAGAATATGAATTCATACAAATGCTGAACTGGAACGTTGCAATAAAAAAAAAGGGAAAGAAAGGAAAAAAGAGCTCCATCAGTAGGCATTGCATATGTGAATTGATCAGCATGCCATTTGCTTTGATAACTTAAACGAAGTGAGTCGCGCTTATAATGACGTGCGAAGAAGCAACACTGGCCTCTCTAAGATGACTATCAACACTGGAAACTTTTACAACTACGTCAGAAGTATACAACTAGTAAATAGAGCGTGGAGTCTACCAAATGACCGCTAATTTACATGGGAAAATCGTGCTCGTTATAAAGGAAGTGGTGCTTGTCGTGCCAGAAGGATGGCAACCTCGGGCAATGGTTTGTTATACAGACTGAGTGGATAGCGAAGTTGTGTGTGTCGCTGTGTGTTTAAACTTCATGCAAACTGAGTTTATGTAATTGCGTTGAACTGCTACGGGCAGAAGGGTATACGCCAGCCTGAAGATGCTACTGCCCCGAGGATAGAGAGAGAGAGAGGTTAAAAGAACTTATTCCTCTAAGTGTAAATGTGCGCACTCTGTTAATCGAACCAGCGGCGTAACTGCCATTCCGTAAAATCCCGCAAAACAATAGAGGTCAAACACTTAGTGGGCCAAATAAAATCGTTAAAGGGCTTTACTTGAGAAAGTCTTAGAAATTTAATATCATGCTTCGTTGTATCATACGTATATATCTGGGTCAAGATAAACCAATTATTATAAATGTATTATTTTATCCGTCTGTACGCAAGATATTTCTGGGCTATGACTAGGGATTTTATTCAAATTTAGTATTGGTATCGGTATTTGCACAAAAATTTGCTGAATATCTCAGTTTTGTTTTCATCAGACTCTTTGTCTGTGCAGAATTTTTCAAAAGGGAGTAGGGGGCGAGTGTACCATAGCAATAACACCATTCTGGCTGAATGGAATTACTTTTGTATGGACTTTAAAACGTGTCCATTCATCTTAATTTTGGTAACACTTCAACTGTTTTTGAGTGCGTCTTGCAAAATGCGTAGAACCTATTAGATTCATCTTTTATAATATGAATCATAAAAATGAAATAAAAAATTACAGCTATCCCAGTATTTGTTTCAATAGAATTATTGGCAAGGGAACAAATGGACAAAAAAGTATATAATTTATATGTCTTTAACTAATAAACAATAATAATAATTAAATAATAATTGTATTATTTTTATTGACAAAATCTGACAAAACAGTTCAAACTGCTTATTAATAATTGCACACTTTCCGAAAGGCATTTAATGCAACTTGGTATTCGGGGTTCATTGAAAATCGTCGAGTGATTTCGATTTCAGTTTCAGTCAGAACATTTGTAGGATAAAATTCGGCAGCACAAAATTATGTCTAGACTATATAAGTGATGTTAAAGATGACAAGGCATACAAGCAAATCGGCCAGGAGAACACAAGCAATTTACAGCCAAATAATATTGTTGGTGGTTGGCACCAGATGGCGTTATGCGTAGTTGGTGGATTAAGCAATAGCGGAGACGGTCAGTTATGTGCAGTAGAGTAGAAAATATCTCAATGAGTCCTTGGAGGTGTGTCTATATATATATATATATATATATATATATATATATAAGAAATCTTCTGTCTTTTATTCCCTAAAGGGAGTAGGGGCGAGTCTACCATACCTTTCAAAATCAGTCTTAACCCTTAGTTGTCATTAGTTGGTTCAAGGCTATCAAGTGATTTTATAGGTATCTGGGGTAAGAGTGTGGTAGACAGCTGCTGCAGTCTCGTGGTCTCCAAACCGAACATTCGTGTTGTTTGTAATAGTAGAAGTTCTAAGGTAGATTTTTTTTTTGGGGGGGGGAGGAGGCTGTGGGTTCAAAAACCTGAGTGTCCAGCAAACACTACTTGCCTGCCAGAAATCGACTATTACATGAACATGAAAAGGCACAGAAAAAGTTCCTATAGTCGACTACTGTAATCGATTTTTCAATGGTCTTTCTTCTGGCAATCTAGTGCTATGGACGGAAATGCTGTTTCTACAAGACTACACAGCATGCATCTGGAGTAATAGCTGAAAAATTACATGAGATTGAGATAAACACTGACAAAACAGTGAAAAAATATTCAAGAAAATGCAATCAGGAATATATATCAGTACTTAAGAAAATGAAAAAAGTCAATATAAACTTGAAATGTGGTAAAGCAACTGGAGTAGAGAATATTAAATCAGAAATGCCCAAATTAGAGAGGTATAAAAGTTTTACATCGTACATCAGTTACACTGCATAATTCATAAAGTTTAGAAAGAATTCAAGATGATTGGAGTATAGAGTTCTCATAGTACCCATTTATAATTCCTCTGAATGCGTTTTATTCTCTAAAATGAGTAGGGGCAGAGCTCCTTTAGCTCCAACTAACTTTTGAAGACTAGTGGATCTGCCAGTCTTCATCCCTTCAAGCATTTACTGGTAGTGAGTCCAAGTGACTCTCAATAAATCAAAGCTTATCAGGAAAGAGAAGGAATGCCAGACAACTGCCTGTCTGGCATACCTTCCTGAGTCTAATAACTCGGGAACACCAGTGTTGAAAACAGAATTGGAAAAAATTTTCTAGGTGTTCAGTATCAAACTCAGAATAGCCTTTCTTTGGGCGATCTAGCACTGTGGTGCAAATGACATTTCCACAGGGTTACTCAGCCATCCTGAAAATGGGTGCCTGAGTAGCCCTTCTTTTCTTTGAAAATGGAAATAAAACTTAATGAGAGCGTTACAGAGGAATTTCCCTACTCCAGGTAAGTTTTATGCAAATATAGTTGACACTAAGAAAATTATGGAATTTTGAGTTAGGGTTGAAGCAACTAAACCTACGAGTTCAGTCCATTAGGTCTGTCAGCGCTCGTTCTTCTGGCCAGTTTGCCTGTTTTGTGGAATGAAAAAAGCCGAGTTTTTCGGAAATAAAAACCTTTCCACTATAATATGAGATTATCTAGCTCAATCGATATGACGATGCCCTTTGGTTGGAAATACCCGGATTCGAATCCTATTTATTACTCGAGGAACCTTATAAGAGATTTTGAGTTAATGGTGCGTTAACCGCTCTCATACGCATGCGGAAGTGTTTTTTTTTTCTCTCCAGAAACTGGAGTTTTTCACGCAACATGGAAATCGGTCATAAGAACATACGTAATTTACAGAACACCCATACCCTTGGTTACCTCGGTAACTCCAAATAGGGAACTGGCTAACTCATCTTCAGACGAGGAAAAAAAACTTAAAAGTTCTTCCTTCTTAGAAGAGTTTTCAAACCAGTCTTTCTGGGAAAAAAAAAAGAAAAAGAAAAAAAAAAGACATTCTCGATTTAATTGTTTACATATAATAAAGTTTGTTCAGTGTTGAATTTTCTATTATTATTATTATTATTGTTCCAGGAAACTCCAAGGAGTCGACAGACTCATCGAGGGAGGCCCTAACATCATGTCTGGAACAACTATTCAACATTCACACAGTATCTATCATATCTTGCCTTGAACTCATTCACGGTCGTAGCACCCACAACAGACTCTGGAAGCTTATTCCACTCATTCACCACTCTACAAGTAAAAAACCTAGCTCTAACACCCCTGTCTTCCATGCATGGCCCCTAGTCCTCCCACCACCAGTCATATTTTCAAGAATATCTTCTGGATCAATCTTATAAAAACCCTTCAGTAATTTGAATGTCTCAATCATATCACCCCTCCTTCGCCTATCGTCCAATTTCTGCAACCCACAAATCTTCAACCTATTCTCATAAGGTTCATTCCACAGACCTGCTATCATCTTGGTCACTCGTCTCTGGACCCTCTCCACTTCCTCCCCATCATGAAGAAACCCTGGTGCCCATAACTGGGCACAGAAGTCCAGATGGGGTCTTATCAAGGCTCGATGCAGAGGAACAACAACTTGTTTGTCTCTGCATGTTAAAGTATTTTTCAGAACTCAAGTGATTTGGTGAGCTGTTTTAGTCACTTTTGCAATGTGCCCCCTAAACTTCAACTCCCTATCCACCAGCACTGCCAAATCCCTGGCCTCATTAATCTCCTGGAGTACGGTTCCACCAATGCGATATACTGCTGCTATTCTTTTCACCCCAAAGTGCATAACCTTACACTTTGCCACATTAAACTGACATCCATTTTTCCTAGCCCAGTCCTCCAAACTATCCAAATCATCCTGTAAAATTTTGACATCCTGTGCACTCACAATTGCTCTACCCAACTTTGCATCATCAGCAAACAAGTGAACACTTCCTCTCAAATCCTTTCCAATATCATTGATGAACAAATTGAAAAGCAGCGGTCCAAGAACAGAGCCCTGCGGCACTCCACTAGCCACAAGATGTCTTTTTGACTCCACTCCTGAATAAACCACTCTCTGGTATCTCTCCTTCAACCACCCTCCTATCCATCTCACCAAACCTATATCCATCCCCATCTGCTCCAGTTTACTGATTAGGGTTCCATGTGGTATCCTATCAAAGGCCTTGGCAAGGTCCAGTAGTATCACTGTAAACCCACTACCCCTATCCAGTTCAGCCGTCACTGTGTTATAAAACGTGAGCAAGTTACTGAGGCATGATCTATCCTTCACAAAACCATGTTGTCCCCCATACAATATCCCATTTTCATCTATCCAATCCTGTATTCTTTTCTTGACTAATTTTTCTAAGAGCTTGACAATGATTCCTGATATGCTAATCGGTCGGTAATTTACAACAGCAGTCTTGGAACCACCTTTATGCAGTGGAACTATTTCCCCCTCCTTCCACCCGCTCGGGACTAACCCAGACCCGAGACTCAAATTAAACAAAATGGTCAAGGGTACTGACAATTCTTTAGCTGCTTCTCGTACTACACGAGCTGGTATACCATCCAATCCCACAGATGTATTGACATTGACGTTATGCAATAGACTACTCACCTCCTCTTCATTCACCACAATTCCCGTATAATCTACTGGTTTATTCGTTTCTGCAATGTCACCACCTGGATGATATATTCTTGCAAAGTGCTCACTCAGTAACTCAACTATCTCAACTGATTCAGTTACCTCCCTACCATCGGCATTCTTTAAAATCATTCTGCCATGTACATTTTTCCTTTTACTTGCTACATATCTAAAAAACTGTTTAGGATTCTCTTTAGCTTGCATGGCCAATGTTCTTTCGTAATCCTTTTTTGCTTTTCTTACCACACTCGTCACCCTTCTGGCCTGCGCTTTATACCGTTCATGTGCCTGCCGGTCACCTTTCTCCTTAAATTCCCTCCATAGTTGTTTCTTTATTTGCAGCTCAAGCTTAATGGTGTTATTCATCCATTTAACCCCTACTTGATTTATTATTCGGACTCTAGGTATACAGTCAGCCATTGCTTCATGCAAGCACTTCTTAACTACCTCCCATGCACTATCAACTTCTAGTCCTTGCAGTTGTACATGCCATGGCACTGAGCCAATTAAACTCCTAAGCTTGTCATACTTTCCAGCCCGATAATTCCACATGTACCCTGTCTTAATTGAAAATTCTACACCTTTAGCCACCTCCCAAGTCAAGACCCTATGATCACTCTCATCGATTGGTGACAATGTGGTCATATTTGTTACAGCCAAATCCTCAGATGTAATTACTAGGTCAAGCACTCTCTGACCCCTAGTATTTTCCATTACATGCTGTCGCAGATAGTTATCCCTTAATAACCGCATAAAATCCATTTCCTTCCTCCCGTGTGTCCTCTCCTCACTCCAATCAATGCGACCATAGTTGAAATCTCCCATAATAATCACCCTCCTTCCACTCATTTCTTCTATTTGCTTGTGCATACTGTCACCACCATCTTTTCCATCACCTGGTCTATAGCAACACCCAATTGTATATTTAATTCTGCTAGCCACAATCTCACACCAAATGGCCTCAAATGTGCTCTTTTCTCTATCTTGCAATTCAACTTCTATTCTCCTTGGCTGTAGCTCATCAGCTATCATCAACAATACTCCTCCCCCATTTTATTCTCTCTGTCATTCCTGAACACACTATACCCATCACATTCAATCCCACTAGCTATCTCATCTACAGTCAGCCATGTTTTACTAATACCAATAACCTGTGGTCTGGAAGTGCCAACCATGGCCAAAAACTCTTCCTTCTTGTTCCTAATACTCCTAGTATTAGTGTACATGAATTTAAGACCCCCATTAGCCCCAACCCTACCTTGATGCCTTATATTAACTATCCCACTCTGGTTTGTCCTTATTTGCTCTAGCATATTATATTCATTCTTACATTCAACTGCCTCCCTAAGGACTGTATATCTACTCCCCCCCCCCACTTAACAAATCTAGTTTCCCTGAATTTGCACATCCACTACATTCAGCAACACTTTTTCAAGTCTTCTCACACCGTAACCATTCAAATGCAAGCCATCCATCTTATATAGATCCTTTCGCCCATCAAACTCACTCCACACGTCCACAAATTCCACACCACTCGTCATACATAACCCACGCATAAAGTCATTTGCAATTATGGCCCTCCTTTTAAACATTTCACTGTCATACCGTGGCAAAAGACTAATCATTCTAGCTCTCTCACTCTTTTCTTTTGCTACCTCAAACAATTCATTCAGGTCTTCTATCATTTCCATTTTATCTCCTTTCAAATCATTCATACCTGCCACAACAATCATTTCTTTCACCCTTTCCTTTTGCTCTCTAATAGACTCAGTTACATCCTTTATGGTCGCACCAGGTTGGTACGATTTTGTTCATGTTCACATTCATACGTCTATTTGTCCTATCATACCTTTTATTATTGGTTGGTTCATTCAGTCGACTTTTGTTCATGCATTCTAGCTGCTGTTTTGCCCTTTCTATCGCACCATTCAACAACGCAATTTCATTCAATGCATTTATCTCATCTTTTTTATTCTCTGAGAAACCACTAATACTATCATTCACACTCTCATAATTCTCATGTACAACCTTGCCGTTTCTTGTCATTTCGCTATTTTCTTCATTCTGAAGTTTGATAAAAAATATCACACTCACGATCCGAAATACACTTCAATTCCTCATTCTCCCTACATTTTCTATACACATTCAATCCTTTATTATCATCTATCCACACTCCGACCGCACTCCGCAAAGCGTACATTTCACAGCTAGTACACTGACTCATTTCTTTTATACTACCGTTCTTTGATAAAGATGGCGAACCATCATTACTGGCCGCCATTTTCCTTCGTACAGGTGCCATAATTATTTGCAACGTGTTTTATCAAATAATAAGTTATAACACACCAAAAACACACAAACAGACGCACTAAAATACGCAAGGCAAACAAAACTACGCAATATTAAGTAATTTTATCAACGATAACTGAAAATAATACTTATCTTATCAGGAGCTTGCACGAACACTACACATAACTACGATATAACCTCGAACCCAACATTGTCGATATCTATTGTTTTTTCCGAAAACTATCATGAAGTATGTGACACGTTTTGTATAATATTATTCTGGAGTCTAGTGATTATACTTTTAGTAAAAAAAATTGGATGAGCGGGCCATTTATTTTTGTTTTACTATGAAATTTTGTTTTGCCGAAATTTGGGACTGAAAATCATCCTGTTGAATTCGAAATTGAAACTACTCATCGAAATTTCATTGATGTTGGATTGATAAAATTGATATCTCAATTTTATCCATTCATCTATAATTTCCAGAGATGTTTTGTCTGTGTTCCTTGCAAATAGTCTGATAGAAACGAACATCGGAATAGATCGACAAATAAGAATACCAGACTCCGAATTTTAATAGAATCCATCCAGGTAGAGTCCTGGAAAAAGTTGCCATCAAATGTACACCGCTTGGAAAAAAGTTGACACCATAGTGTGAGGAACAAACAGCCATGGCGGCCACCTTAATAAGATGTAGGACCTCCTTTTTCTACGATGACTGCAGCAATCTTATGCGGCATACTTTCCACAAGCGTACGATAGCGATCAATGGGAATTTTGGATCATTCTTCCTGTAGGCATGTAATGAGGTCCTGGACTGTTGTGGGGCGACATCCTTTGAGCTCACCGGACGCTCCATTTCATCCCACAGATGTTCGATAGGGTTGAGATCAGGGCTCTGTGGAGGCCAGTCAAGTATGGTGACGTTCATGTTCACAAACAGTTGCAGCAGCAGCAGCAGTCTTATGACACAGTGCATTATCTTGCTAAAAGAGACAATGGTCATTTCCGTAGAAACGCCTCAAGGTATGAAGCATTGCATTTTACAAAATGTTCAGACACCTCTCGGAGTTCTATGTTCGTGGCACCACAAACAGAGGCCCGAGGCCAAACCAAAAACAGGACCATATCATCACACCGCCACCTCCGAATTTCATACTTGGGGTTACGCACTCTAGTAAGAGACGTTCACCAGGCATTCCCCACACTAGTCCTCCCTCTGCTTGGTAGAGGGTGTAGCGTGATTCGTCGCTCCATAACAGTTTCCAAGCTCCAACTGTACACGCTCTTTGCACCACTGTGTTGAACGGGTAATGTGGGGCTTAGATACTGCGATCATGGAAACCGATGCTGTGAGCATAAGTTCTGAATGTTTTTGTGCAGATTTGTATTCCAGTCGATACCACTCTGCATTCCACGTGTCGGCCGACAAATGGCGGTTTTTACATATGTATGTAAAAACATAATACCTCAGTATGGTAACCTTGTTGACCTGGGATGGCCCACCTTGTCAACAATTTGCCGAACAGATAGACCTACAGCATGGCATCCTATCGCAACGCCTCTTTCAAACTCCGTCATTTTCCTTCTCGCAGCCATTTCATTCGGATGCAGTTGCACTGACTTGTGAGCATCATATTTCTCCAATTTGTACTGGCTACAAACACGTGACTCGTTATATGGCAGGACGCATGCTCGTGCTATATAGAAAGTGAGTAAATTACTAAAGCATGACCTGCCAATCCAATCCAATAATCCAATCCCATTCGCTTTAGTTTATATAACAGAGTTCCATGCAGTATCCTGTAAAATGTCATTGCAAAGTACGGCAGTATCATTGTGTAGCCATTCTCCTATCCAACTCAGCTGTTACTATATAGAAAGTGAGTAAATTACTAAAGCATGACCTGCCAATTAGGAATCCGTGCGACAATCATGATGCAGTATCCTGTTCCCCTTCAGGAAATAGTGCTGCTATCTCATACAGTATACTATTCCCGTCCACCTCATTCCTGAATTTTGATTTAAAAAACTTCTCCAATACCCTGATCACTAAGATGCTGATCGGTCGATGATAATTTTCTATTTCTGTCTTGGAGTCTCCTTTATGCAACGTTAGTATTTTCTTCCGTCTTTCCAGTCCACTAGGACCCTACCAGAGCTAGGACTCAATCAAGTCAATGGCAGTGTCAGTTAAGCAGCACGTGTTAGTAGTGCTTGTTTGTCGCATCTCTGTTACTGCAATATCTCCACCTAGAAATAGACACTTTTACAAAGGGATTACTAAATAATTCAATTTATTTAGTTCACACAATCACCTCCATTCATCAATATAACTCTACATTCATCAATATAAGTCTACATTCATCAATATAACTCTAACACAGATATTCTTCCTTTTACTTTTCGGATCAGTGCCATGGCATGTAAAACTGCAAGGATGGATGTCGATAGAGCATGAGAAGTGGTCAAGGAGCATTTACAGGCATACCTAGGGTCCGAATAGTAAAACAAGTAGGGGTTAAATGGATGAATAACACCACTAAGCTTGAGCTGCAAAAAAAGAAACAACTTGGAGGAAATTTAAAGAGAAAGGTGACCTGCAGGCACACGAACGGTATAAAGCGCAGGCCAGATGGGTAACGAGTGTGGTAAAAAAAGAAAAAGCGGATTATGAAAGGAAACTAGCTATGCAAGCTAAAGAGAATCCCAAACAGTACTTTCAATATGCTACAAGCAAAAAAAAAAAAAAAAATTGTACACGGCAGAATGATTTTAAGGAATGCCGAGGGTAAGGAGGTCACTGAATATCAGTCGAAATTACTGAGCGAGCACTTTGCAAGAGTATATCATCCAGGTGGTGACATTGAAAAAATGAAGGACCCATTAGTTTATACGGGAATTGTGATGAATGAAGTGGAGGTGAATAGTCTATTACAGAACCTTAATGTGAATACATCTGTGGGATTGGATGGCATACCGGCATGGGTCTTACGTGAAGCGACTAAAGAATTATCAGTGCCCTTGACCATATTGTTTAATCTGAGTCTCGAGTCTGGTTTAGTTCCGAAGGTGTGGAAAGAGGGGAAAATAGTTCCACTGCATAAAGGAGGATCCAAGACTACTATTACAAATTACCGACTGATCAGCATATCAGGAGTCGTTGTCAAGGTCTTGGAGAAAGTAGTCAAGGAAAAATACAGGAATGGATTGATGAAAATGAGATACTGTATGGGGGACAGCATGGCTTTGTGAAGGGTAGATCATGCCTCAGTAACTTGCTCAAGTTTTATAACACAGTGACGGCTGAACTGGATAGGGTAATGGGTTTACAGTGCTTCCTGGACCTGGCTAAGGCATTTGACAGGATACCACACGGAACTCTAATCTGTAAACTGCAACATGTGGCAATGGATATAGGGTTGGTGAGATGGATAGGTGGGTGGTTGATGGAGAGATATCAGAGAGCAGTTTATTCAGGAGTAGAGTCCAAAAGACGGCCTGTGACTAGTGGTGTGCCGCAGGGTTCTGTTCTTGGACCACTGCTGTTTAATTTGTTCATTAACGATATAGGGAAGAATCTAAGAGGAACAGTTCATTTGTTGGCTGATGATGCAAAGTTGAGTATGGCAATAGTGAATGCAGAAGATGTCAAAATCTTGCAGGATGACTTGGATGGATTGGAGTTCTGGGCTAAGGAGAATGGATGTCAATTTAATGTGACAAAATGTAAGGTTATGCATTTTGGGGTGAAAAGATTAGCAGCAGTATACCACATTGGTGGAACCGTGCTCCAGGAAATTGATGAGGCACGAGATTTAGGAGTGTTGGTGGATAGGGAGATGAAGTTTAGGGGGCACATTGCAAAAGTGGCTAAATCAGCTCATCAACTCATTTGGTTGTTGAAAAATACTTTGACGAACAGAGACAAGCAAGTTATTGTACCTCTGTACCGAGCTTTCATAAGATCTCATCTCGACTACTGTGACCAGATTTGGTCACCTAGGTTTCTTCTTGATGGGGAGGAGGTGGAGAGGATCCTGAGGCGAGTGACCAAGATGATAGCAGGTCTGTGGAATGAACCTTATGAGAACAGGTTGAAGATTTGTGGGTTGCAGAAATTGGTTGATAGGCGGAAAAGGGGAGATATGATTGAGACATTCAAATTGCTAAAGGGTTTCTATAGGATTAATTCAGAGGATATTTTTGAGAACAGGACTGGTGGTGGGAGAACTAGGGGACACCTATGGAAGCTGGGCAAGAGTGTGGTTAGCAAGGGTGTTAGAGCTGGGTTCTTTACTTTTAGAGTGGTAAATGAGTGGAATAAGCTGCAAGAGTCGGTTGTGGGTGCTATGACAGTGTGTGAGTTCAAGGCAAGGTATGATAGATACTGTGAGAATGTCGTATAGTTGTGTGGACATGATGTTTAGGGCTTCCCTTGATGAGTCTAAGGGCACCCTGGATTCTCCCGTAATAATAATAATAATAATAATAATAATAATAATAATAATATCCTGAAAGAACTCTTTGGGAGTTCTATCTGAGAATTTCCTCTCATATTCTAATTTTTCCTTTCTTTCCATACTTTTTCATTCTACTTGTGCTTTTGAGCCTCCTGATCACTTTCTGTTTTAATTCCCTCCATAGCATTTTCTTTTCTTTCTTTCTGTTTTTAAAGATTAACCCCACACGTGAGAAGATACATGACATAAAATGCGGTGCTTGGGCAAGTAGTTAAAGAGAAAGAAGGAATCTGTTAACGAGTTTCCTGAAAAGCTTAGTGTTACGCTAAAGTGGTTCAATATGCAATGTGTTCAGAGTTGGATTGTATACCAATAATGATCAATTGCTGCTCTAGTTCATATATGACAAGAGAAAAGCAGAGGAATTGAAAAAGAAGCATAATGCAGAAACAATGTACATGTGAGAAAGTGGATGGAGAGATTTTTGTGTATATGTGTGTGTGTGTGTGTGTGTGTGTGTGTGTGTGTGTGTGTGTGTGTGTGTGTGTGTGTGTGTGTGTGTGTGTGTGTGTGTGTGTGAGAGAGAGAGAGAGAGAGAGAGAGAGAGTATTAGGAATTAATAGTGAAATAATCAATGTTTAAGACACTGCTTATGGAAAATCTTGAGGTTTCAATCATTTCAGCTCTACAAGGTTTCTCGGATGATGAAGAGGAATGGAGAGTACTGCCATCAACAAAACTATGAATAAGATTTGAAGTTCGAGAGTGAAGGTCATTGATGTAAATGAGAAAGAGCGTGGGTGATCATATAGAACCTTGGGGTACTCTAGCATTGATAAAGAAATCTATTGAGAGGAAGCCATCAAACATGACACTGAACGCACGACCGGAGAAAAGGCTTCAACAAGGTAGTAACTTGTTGAGATGATATCGATGCGAAACAGGATCAGATGCGTTTGAAATATCAACATTGACCACATGAGTTTCTCTGAATGGTTCTTTGGACTGTGTCCAAAGGTGGGTAAGGTTAGCGAAGAGATCTGCTGTAGAACGAGAATGGCAGAATTCATATGGATCACTAATTAGCTGATGGTTCTGCAGTAGTAAAGAACCTGGTTATTGAATGACTTCTCATTCATTTAATATCTTTTTGATTTATCGTTCTGACTTTAAGTATGCGGTCTTCAAACACTCCTGGACCATTTCTCATGCATTGCTAACATCCTTTCCTTCATTTTCATATGGCATTATCTTTCATGAACTTCTCGTAATTATCAGTTCTGCAATTTCACGTATCCGCCTTATTAAAAATTGCACACGTTTAATCACCTCCAATGGAAATATAAATATTGCTCTCACCAGTTCACGGCAATGTGACCACCTTTGATGTATTCACAAGATTCAGCACTCTCAGTTCCCCTGCTGTCTTAAGTAATTATTCTTTAGAGTTGCATAAATTCCATTGACTTCCTCTGAGGTAACTTTTCTTCTTTCCAATCTGTATCCATTGTTGACGTCCTCATAATAATTACTCGCTTAGTTTGCAATGCATACTATTGCCATCATCCTTTACATTGCCTAGTAACAACAGAAGTAGTATACCAGGCACTTCTGACAAGATCGAGATCAAGATAAGATAAGGAATCATGACGTGATTGATTGTTGAGATGATGACGTCATTGTGTGTGTGACATCATGAGTTTGGAATGCTAGCAATTTTTCTGGGGACCATCTGTGTGTGTGACATCATGAGTTTGGAATGTTGGCAATTTTTCTGGGGACCATCTGTGTGTGTGACATCACGTTGCTTGTTTTTTTCGCGTATGGAATTATGGGTGATGATTAGAGATAAGATTCGTGTCGTGATTGATGGGACACTTTGAACAAGATCAAGATAAGATAAGGAATCGTGTCATGAATGTTTGTTATTATTACATGTAGATAAGTGACGTCATTTGTTAGTTGTAAATAAGTGACGTTATTGTTTAGAATGGAAAAAGGAGATATATTAGTGGATAAGGATACGTGTTGTGATTGGTGGGACACTTGATCAAGATGAAGATAAGATAAGGAATCGTGACGTGTATGTGTGTTGTTTTCAGATGAAGATAAGTAATGTAATTTGTTAGTTGTAAATAAGTGACGTAATTGTCATTTGTAAATAAGTGACGTTAGTGTTTTGAATGGAAAAGGAAGATATTAGTGGATAAGGATTCGTGTCAAGATTGGTGGAATACTATGAACAAAATAGGGGAGCGACATCAGTGTCCTGGATGTGTGTGTTGTTATGAGTTGTAGATAAGTAAATGATTTGCGTATGGCATTATTCGTGATGGATAGTGATAAGATAAATTTGGGAATGTTTATCTTATCACTGTCGAATTTCTATTTATCTTATGGAATTTTGCTGGACCCCCCCCCCTTCTGTCAGGGCCATCACGTGCTGTTTTGGGTTCGTGTAGAGCATTGTGGGTGATATTTAGAGATAAGCAATATGACGTTATGTGTTTAGAAATTTCTGGGTAACATATGTCTCTCTGTGATATCACATGGTGTTTTGGTTTGCCTATGGAATTGTGGGCGATGTTTTTGAGATAAGATATCTTGGAATTGTCCCAGGGTGACACACATCCGTCATTGTCATCATGTTTTGTCTTTTTTTGTCTATAGATGGCTGTACTAATTTTCCAATACATTTTGGGGTATTTCTTTCCTATTAAAGGGTGGGAATTCTTAGAGTAGAGTCGTGATGGTGGCAGTGATTAGGCTTTTCTGAATAATTTAATTATATGCTGGTGTCCCTCAAACACACATACATACACACACACACACATTAGACATGAAAAGTCGCTCATGTATCCATGCTAATACTCTAATATGTACCCTATGATTATTCTTATGAAATAAAAAAACTATTGAGTATTAGAATTACGCGTACCAAAATATACGAGCAGTGATTATTGAAATTACAATTATCAATTGTTATGTTTAAGTTAAAAAAAATGTACTTACATTTATTTCCAGAATGGGAACATCTTGGTATTATCTAGGTTTTCTGAATATTCCAAATTATTGATTTTTAACATATATTCACAGCACAGAACACAAACACAAGTCTGAAAATGCAGTTGACTTTTTCATTATAGGTTACTGGGGCTAACATATATTCACAGCTCAAAAAAGACTATGGAACTGTAGTTTAATCTGTTTGTGTTAATCACATCCTGTAATATATGAGTTACGGTATTGTTCAAAAGGTATCATTTTCCCACGGATGGTTGTTTATCAAACACTTACATATGACTAAGTGATTAACCTTCACATTATTGTAATGACACATATCCTAAACTTATCCATTCCTGATTAAGGATTTTATACACTTCTTGTTTTCAAGTAGATGGCTTGTTTGTTTGTTTACATTTTGTGTAGCTAAGAAACTGAAATTTATTTCAAATGAATATTAGCTCTGTAATATATACTTTGTTAATTTCTATGTTATCTTTTATTTGACTGTATTATTATTAACAAATTGTATTTGCTGAATTTAACATACAGAAATTAAATAAAGTGAAAAAGACAGTATTTTTTTTTCTTATTCTTCTGATTTAACATATGCGCTGACGTTCATAGTGTATAATTTTCCACTGGTGCTTACGTGTAATTCACATGATTATTCTCCATGTGACATTTAAAAACAAGTTGAACTATGGTTTTTAAATAGTTCAACTATGTAAAATTCATTTCAGTTAGTCCCAGTTGACTTGTCCTCTGAGCCCGACATTTATTTCACAGTAGAGATATTTATATATATATTTTAACACAATTATTATATTAGATATTCTTTCCAATACAAATAAATAATTATTTATTCTTATTTCAAATGAAAATTAGCTCAGAAAGAAAGAAAGAAAGAAAGAAAAAACATGTTTACCCTCAAATAAATATTTATGATCACAGCAAACAAGAAATTCATCAGCTTTATCAAAATTTTGAAATTCATGCAAATATTATTTTCATCATTTGGTATCATTTAAATGAAGAATGGATCTGGCTATTAAGTTCGTTAATGTTTTTTTTTTTCTTTTCCAATTATGAGTATTATTTGATATATGCATGTTGATTCACCTGATGTTATCTGCACACTATGATACCTTTTTTCTACAGCAATCTTTTTAAGAGTTTTAGTAAAGTGTTGGTTTAAAATATGGAATGTCTCTCTCTGTAAAATAACCAAATTCTAACAGTCGTACTGTCAGTACGACTGTTTTTTCTACTCTGTTGGAGGTATCTACAGCTATAATAACAAAAGTGTGACTTTTCAGGTGAAATCTTCTCCACTAAAATTCTGGCTATTAATTTAATAACCAATTCCTTTTGCTTCCAAGAGTTGACAGTTTCTTGAAATATTTGAGGGCTTGCATGAACAAATAAGAATTTTAATTCACTGAGTGGATTTTCAAAAAAAAAAGTCTGGATAGTTTGTGGCATGAAATTTCACACAAAAAAAAAGTCTTACTTAAATTTGTATAACACATCAACCACACCCAATTTGTTCATTGTAATTTACACATTTTATTTGAGTGAAAATTTTATTTACAATGTATTTACTGAATCTAACATACAGAAAATAAATAAAGTGAAAAAACCAATCTTATTTTTTGGTCCTTAATCTGCTTATTGTTAATTTTGAGCTGTTGTTCAAAGGATCTCCCCATGGTTGCGGAATTGCCATCATGTGGTTTTCAACAATGTGACTCTCATCTGAAAGTTTCTTCGTTAGTGATCATTGAGAATTTTTTACTGCAGTAAAATTAAGGGTCACATTTTTATTAGTTTGAAACCAATACATATATTTTTGAGCATTATTAAAAGCACAGAATGTTCACTATGTTTTCAAAAGCATTTAAAAGTACACCTTATTTATGTTTTTACGTTTTGGGCATCCAATTTCATTTAAATCAAGAACAGGTCTCTCTAACAACCTTGTTAATGTTTTTGATTTTTCTCTTCCTTTGGCGAGCAATATTTGATATGTGTTCCCAAGTGAAATGTTTTTTCTACTCTGTTGGAGGTATCTACAGCTATAATAACAAAATTGTGACTTTTCAGGTGAAATCTCCACTAAAATTCTGGCTATTAATTTAGTACTCGATTCCTTTTGCTTCCAAGAGTTGAGTTTCTTGAAATATTTGAGGGCTTGCATGAACAAATAAGACTTTTAATTCACTGAGTGGATTTTCAAAAAAAAAAAAAACCCTTTTTGTATTTTCCTCCAAAGTTATCAGTATCAGTTGGAGGTGACATCACTAAAAGATATCTGCAAATGATGAGCTCGCTTATCTCACTAGCCTGAGCGGACATCTTCTGGAGGAGAGGGGGTGAGCATTGCAGGGAAGACCCCTCTCACCCTCTTGACTACCCTTTCACTTCCACCTCCTAATGCTATTTTTTTTCCCACCCCAACAATTTTTTTCGGACATATGAGTGAGAGAACTAGTCACATAGTCTAACATCAAAAACGCTGTTTGAGGATAAAGTACTTAACATAATAAGGACAAATAATATAGAATACCCTTCGAGCCACAGAGATAAGGTTTGCCCAATGATGTCACAATGTAAGATAAAAACACACCAACAGTATATCCAATAGCATGTGAAAACATGTCATTCAATCATCTCCACAGAAGGTTCATTTTTGAAGGAACAGTCAGGGTAGGGCATAGTAAGGGGTAAACAGTACTATAAGAAAAAACCATAGAGTCGAGTGACTTTGGATTTAAGGTAATTGTTCATCCACTGCAGCTGCTGTATTGTGTTTGGTAATGTAAAAATAATGAGTGAGCCACAAAATTCTTTGAAAGTTTCTTTGTGAAAAGTTCTAATTGTTTAGAATTTTGTAACAGAAAGTTAACATAAAATATAAGATCAGAGCTAATAATCAGTGAAATAATAATAATAATAATAATTAAATAACTATTTATTTGTGGTGCCATATGAAGTAATCTAAGAAGAAGAATGCAGGAAAACGAATATGAAAAATCGACTGTGGGTGAAAAATACGAATTTTCAGTTATCATTGGTATAATGGATGTTCAATTTCTTTTGAATAAGACTTCAAATTTATTTCCTAAAGAAATTTGTATTTCTGATGGAATTATTTTAAGATATGCATTGACAAAATCATCTTGTAGTTGGAATGAATTACCTGAAAGAGTTAAAAAACAGAATTCTTGGTTAATAAAATACAAAAATCAGCTGAAGTGGGAAATTGGTTCACTATCTCTGGACAAACTAAGAAATTGGATGAAAGAATCAACATGCACATATCAAATATTGCTCGCCAAAGGAAGAGAAAAATCAAAAACATTAACAAGGTTGTTAAAGACCTGTTCTTGATTTAAATGAAATTGGATGCCCAAAACGTAAAAACATAAATAAGGTGTACTTTTAAATGATTTTGGAAACATAGCGAACGTTTCTGTGGTTTTAATAATGCTCTAAAATATATGTATTGGTTTCAAAATAATAAAAATGTGACCCTTAATTTTACTGCAGTAAAAAATTCCCAACAATCACTAACGAAGAAACTTTCAGATGAGAGTCACATTGTTGAAAACCATATGATGGCAATTACGCAACCATGGGAAGAACCTTTGAACAACAGCTCAAAATTAACAATAAGCAGATTAAGGACCAAAAAATAAGATTGGTTTTTTTCACTTTATATTCTGTATGTTAGATTCTGTAAATAAAATTTTCACTCAAATAAAATGTGTAAATTACAATGAACAAATTGGGTGTGGTTGATGTGTTATACAAATTTAAGTAAGACCTTTTTTGTGTGAAATTTCATTCCACAAACTAACCAGAGACTTTTTTTTTTTTGAAAATCCACTCTGTGAATTAAAAGTCTTATTTGTTCATGCAAGCCCTCAAATATTTCAAGAAATTCTCAACTCTTGGAAGCAAAAGGAATCGGGTATTAAATTAATAGCCAGAATTTTAGTGGGGAAGATTTCACCTGAAAAGTCACACTTTTGTTATTATAGCTGTAGATACCTCCAACAGAGTAGAAAAAACAGTCGTACTGAAAGTACGACTGTTAGAATTTGGTTATTTTACAGAGAGAGACATTCCATATTTTAAACCAACACTTTACTAAAACTCTTAAAAAGATTGCCGTAGAAAAAAAGGTATCATAGTGTGCAGATAACATCAAGTAAATCAACATGCATATATCAAATAATACTCGTCATTGGAAGAGAAAAATAAAAAAAAATTAATGAATTGAATAGCCAGATCCGTTCTTCATTTAAATGATATACCAAATGATGAAAACAATATTTGCATGAATTTCAAAACTCTGAAAAAGCTGATGAATTTCTTGTTTGCTGTGATCATAAATATTTATTTGAGAGTGAATATTTTTTTTTCTTTCTTTCTGAGCTAATTTTCATTTTAAATAAGAATAAATTATTATTTATTTGTATTGGAAAGAATATCTAATATAATAATTGTGTTAAAATATATATAAATATCCCTACTGTGAAATAAATGTCGGGCTGAGAGGACAACAGTCAGTTGGGACTAACGGAAATGAGTTTTACATAGTTGAACTATGTAAAAACCATAGTTCAACTTGTTTTGAAATGTCACGTGGAGAATAATCACGTGAATTACACGTAAGCACCACTGGAAAATCATACAGTATGAACTTCAGCACAAATGTTAAATCAGAAGAATAAGAAAAAAAAAATACTGTCTTTTTCACTTTATTTAATTTCTGTATGTTAAATTCAGCAAATACAATTTGTTAATAATAATACAGTCAAATAAAAGATAACATAGAAATTAACAAAGTATATATTACAGAGCTAATATTCATTTGAAATAAATTTCAGTTTCTTAGCTACACAAAATGTAAACAAACAAACAAGCCATCTACTTGAAAACAAGAAGTGTATAAAATCCTTAATCAGGAATGGATAAGTTTAGGATATGTGTCATTACAATAATGTGAAGGTTAATCACTTAGTCATATGTAAGTGTTTGATAAACAACCATCCGTGGGAAAATGATACCTTTTGAACAATACCGTAACTCATATATTACAGGATGTGATTAACACAAACAGATTAAACTACAGTTCCATAGTCTTTTTTGAGCTGTGAATATATGTTAGCCCCAGTAACCTATAATGAAAAAGTCAACTGCATTTTCAGACTTGTGTTTGTGTTCTGTGCTGTGAATATATGTTAAAAATCAATAATTTGGAATATTCAGAAAACCTAGATAATACCAAGATGTTCCCATTCTGGAAATAAATGTAAGTACATTTTTTTTAACTTAAACATAACAATTGATAATTGTAATTTCAATAATCACTGCTCGTATATTTTGGTACGCGTAATTCTAATACTCAATAGTTTTTTTATTTCATAAGAATAATCATAGGGTACATATTAGAGTATTAGCATGGATACATGAGCGACTTTTCATGTCTAATGTGTGTGTGTGTGTATGTATGTGTGTTTGAGGGACACCAGCATATAATTAAATTATTCAGAAAAGCCTAATCACTGCCACCATCACGACTCTACTCTAAGAATTCCCACCCTTTAATAGGAAAGAAATACCCCAAAATGTATTGGAAAATTAGTACAGCCATCTATAGACAAAAAAAGACAAAACATGATGACAATGACGGATGTGTGTCACTCTGGGAAAATTCCAAGATATCTTATCTTAAAAACATCGCCCACAAATTTAGGATGTTTGCCTAAACATCACATGGTGTTTAGGCAAACCAAAACACCATGTGATATCACAGAGAGACATATATTCCCCAGAAATTTCCAAACACATAACGTCACGATTGCTTATCTCTAAATAACACCCACAATGCTCTCTGCGAACCCAACACAGCACATGATGGCCCTGACTGAAGGGGCCCCAGCGAAATTCCATAAGATAAATAGAAATTTGACAGTGATAAGATAAACATTCCAAAATTTATCTTATCACTATCTATCACGAATAATGCCATATGCAAACCATTTACTTATTGACAACTCATAACAACACACATCCAGGACACTGACGTCGCTTCCCCCATTCACCCTATCCCTATTTTTTTCGTAGTATCCCACCAATCTCGACACGAATCCTTATCCACTAATATCTTCCTTTTCCATCCAAAACAATAACGTCACTTATTTACAAATAACAATTACGTCACTTATTTACAACTAACAAATTACGTCACTTATCTTCATCTGAAAACAACACACACATACACGTCATGATTCCTTATCTTATCTTGATCTTGATCAAGTGTCCCACCAATCACGACATGGATCGTTATCCACTAATATATCTCCCTTTTCTATTCAAAACAATAACGTCACTTATTTACAACTAACAAATGACGTCACTTATCTACATGTGAAAATAACAAACATTCACAACACGATTCTTTATCTTATATTGATCTTGTTCAGTGTCCCACCAATCACGACACGAATCTTATCTCTAATCATCACCCATAATTCCATAAAACAAAACAAACAACGTGACGTCACACACACAGATGGGCCCTAGAAAAATTCTTAACATTCCAAACTCATGACGTCACACACACAATGATGTCATCGTCTCAACACCCAATCACGTCACGATTCCTTATCTTATCTTGATCTTGTCAAAGTGCCCGGTATTCTACTAACAGACTATATACTCGCATTTTTTTATGCTGTTTGGCTACAATATGTTTAAGGCATATTACTGATGACATCTGTTTCCCCATCTTTACCCATTGGCAATAAGTAGTGAAATTGATTATATTGAGGCTTTCAGTCATACAATCTGTGTATTAAATACAAGTAATTAATATTTTTTAACAAAATCTTAAACATAATACCAATCAGTACACGTATTTTAGATCCTTCAAAAGTTTGTTCAAACACTCTGATAAACTATATATTATTATTATTATTATTATTATTATTATTATTCCTGATACCTCCAAGGAGTCCGAAGACTCATCGCGGGAGGACATCTTCAACTGTCTCTACACCTTACCTCTACTACGAATCAACGCCATCTACCGCCCACTTCCAACACCACAACTAGTAATTTTTGTCTGTAAATTGCGTGTGTTCTGAAGGGCCGATTTGTATGTATGCGGGATGAAAAACCCGAGTTTCCGGGAGAAAAAACCCTGCTACCTCCGTATGAGATCGGCTAACTCACCATCGATTGAAATCGACCAGATAAAGATTCCTCCCGTCGCGACGAGAATCGAACTTAGGCCTATTCCAATCGAAGGGCGCAATGTACCGTCGTTCTTCTAATTGCACTACGGAGGCGCTTAGCAGTATCCGGGTCAAAAAGTTTGCCTTGTTACACAAGGAAGTTTTTACCTCTATAAATTCAATAAAATAACACTTAACACAGAAAAGGAAATTTTAATGCCTGACTTTCATGAATAACTACAACTACGGAAATCTCAATATGGACGTCTCCGACGACATAATATCACGTAACTCGATGAAAGCCCTACTGTTCAAGGTCGTCTCAAAAGATCTGAAGAAGACAATACATTAATTGTCAGTGTTCTAGTTTATTAATTGATAAAAAATGTGCTTGTATAAAAAGTTTTAAGTTATTTTATGTCGAACAAATATTTTATTGTAACTGAATTCTCGTGATTTATGGTATGAAAAACCAATTAATACTTTTCATTTGTGCCCGTTCCAATTACCGAATTCTCTGCTGCATATAAATTGGCAGTTTTACTGTATAAATCATGTCTGTCCTACTATGTTAAAACCCAGTTATTTTTTCGCGTTATGCTTTTTGGCGTTGAATCCCTCTCTCTCTCTCTATGTCGCGAAACGATTTTTAATTATTAAATACATTTCAATTATTGGAATCCAGTACACATACAGTAATAGTAAAAATTATGAAATTTAAATTTTCAGTTTAAAAAAAGTTTAATGAGAAGAATGAAATTTAGCAGGGAGTTCGAACGACACCGGTATAACGTAATCATGTTGTTAATCAGACCCGGCCCTAATGGAGGTTAGTTGATACATGCCAAGAAGAACATTTTGTTTAAACTTCCTCTAGATTTTAAAAATTAATTATAGAATAAACCCACACTTATCTGCAACAAGACGGCTACAAAAATATAAAAGTTAAAAAAAAAGTGCCTCGCATCTCCTTAAGACTTTTCTCGTATACCATCCCCTGGAAGTACGAGTACACGTATCGCACTTTGAGAACCACTGCTTTAGAGAGTTTGTTGCATTTTGAAATCCTTTTGGAGATGAAAAGTGGGGATTTGTATGGTGTATGTTATATTTTTCATTTAGGTATCCGTTCTTGCATTCTGGAAGAGGGTGAGTGGTTTCCATAGTTCCTCACAATATCTGGGACTGTTGGAAAGATAACAAAGGCAAAAGGCAAACTTATTATTATTATTATTATTATTATTATTATTATTAATTACCGCATTTGTGCTTCCGCTGCAACTATTTCCGAGTATAAGCGGGAACATTCCACCCTAAGTGTGTATTGCAGGTCTATTTGGCCAAGTGGTTAATGAAAGTTGCTGTTTCTAATCTCACCCTGGGCAGAGATGTTTATAAATGTCTTTAGATGGAAGATAAAATTCATTTCCCAGTGTAAGACCACCCTCCTGCTTATTGGAGACATGAAGTAGCTTAAAAAATTCCGTTTGGTCTCTAGGCCAGAAGTTCCGAATTAGGTACTACTACTGGAAAAATATATAAAATATATTTGTGAAATCAAATATAAAAAATAAAAAGATATGTGTAAAAAAGAAAAATAAAACCAAATATAAAATATAATCTCATCTCATCTCATCTTCCTTTTACCCTCTTTTACTTTGCGGTGTCGAGGGTTTGTTAATCATCGGACTTCAAACCGTTCACAGGATAAGGTGGTCAGCCCTACGCTCCAGTGTATCCTATGTCCTGTAGTGTTGAGTCCTCAAGGACTTAACACTACACTACTATAAAAAATAATAAAACCGAATATAAAAAATAAAAATAAAATAAAAACTTTTAGCCCATCCATGTTGCTAATTATATTAATGTACTTTAGGTTTATAACCTTTTGTGGATAGGAGTCACAAAAAAAAAATCATTGTTTATGTAAATGGCAGTAGTCTGTTGATGACTGTTCAACAGAAGTACAAAGTTCCCCTCGAAAAGCTGCACAATGGGTATATTCCTCGCTTTCAGTCATATACGGTACTAAAGTACTATAGGTTGACCAGCCAACCTCTCGTATATGGGCCCAACATTAAAAAAAAAAAATACGGAGCGTTACAGCAGCAGCATCAACTAGTCATTCCTACTACTGGAAATTGAATAATAAAATCCGAATATTCGGGATTTATGACGAGGTCATTTTCATTTTGATTTTTATTTATTCATATGGAGATTCCTCCCTTTTCTCCCTTGTCCCTATTGGGTCGAGTTGATCCCCTCATGGGGGGGGTTAAGTATTTATGGCTGTAGATCCGTGTGTTCACGGGGCCGGTTTGCCTGCTTGCGGGGTGAAAAACCCCAGATAAACGGCGGGGGGGGGATGGAACCCTGCTGTTCACGCCCAAGACCGGCTAACTTGGCTGATGAAGCCCTTCAAGTAAACCCTATAACCAATGTTTTATATCTTTGGTTCCAGCAAAGTGAACTTTGCGAGAACCAAAGATACCTGATCCTTAATCCCACATTCTGATATAATTACGTTCGCAATCATTCACATAACATGTACAATGGTGTAAATTCATTTTACAGATCGTAGAGTTTAATGATTCAAGAATTAATGTGATATAGCAGATTATTTTGGATGAATCAGTGAACATTGTAAAGGCGGGAAAAGAAGAATTTGACGAATTTTCTCGCTGGTTTGAAAAAAAAAAAAAAGTAGAAATATATTTTTTATATTATATGACATAAAATGATAGTTTAAAACTTAAAGTTATTAAAAAGCTTAAAATGTAAAGTTCTTATCTGCTTAATGACCTTAATATTTTTTTCTTTTATCCTTTCTCCTTCAAAAAAAAAAAAAAAAAAAAGTTCTCTTCACTCTTTCTGTAGAACTAACTGGATGAACCAGTCTGCCAGAGTATTTTCGCCGAAACAGGTTTTCATTTAGGAAGGAATTTTAGTAATTGATTGACATTGTTTGATCTGTATAACACTACCACTTGTTTCTTCTTCTTCTTCATATAGCTTCCTCAGTGAGAGGGTGCAGCACCATGTCCTTCCAGTTCTCTCTGTTGGTGGCTTTACTTTTTGTTTCTGCATAGCCATGTGATCCTGTCCATGATTTTATATCTTCAAGCCATGTCCTTCGTTTTTTACCACTTGTTTAAATCATTAATAAAAATGAATCGTTGAAGGAAATATTCCAATATCATAATAAGTTATTTTATTCAACAGATATCATAACATTTAATATATAATAGTAAACTATTTTCAAATTACTGGCTGCTTTCGTATACACTTTGCAGAAAGACAATTTATATTCTGCAACAAAATACGAGTATTTTTTTTTCTCGCGTGAATTCACCAGTACATTAAATAAAGATAGAGGAAGACTTTTTTGTTTCTCATATATGTCGATGTACAACTGCTTCTATATCCCAACAAAGTTTACTAAATTTCCCGTCACCCTCAAAACACGTTCAAAATTTGAGTCATCAGAATTCAAGGAGAACGGGCCTACCAGTCCGGAACTCGGGGGATTGGGCGCCAGGGGGGCGGAAACCCCTGTCGAGTCTTCAAATTTCGAGTCATCAGAATTCAAGGAGAACCGGCCTACCAGTCCGGAACTCGGGGAAGGGGGGGTTGCCACCCTAGTGTATATATATATATATATATATATATTTATTTATATTAGGGTTACCAAGTAATTTTATAAGCTTGGTTATTTAACTCCTAATCCCAAGCATGCAAACAATTAAGTTTGCGCCTGAAACAGTTCAAGTCTAAAGATAGTACAACACCAGGGCAACTCATTGTAAAGGTGGGTAAAGCTCTGATCACTATTCTTAGTATTTTCCCATAATATAAAGCACATCTCACTAAAAGATTATACTGCAATACATTATGGGTGGGGTCACTACCCAGACCGGTTTCAACCTTTTTTGAGGTCTCCTCAGTGAGTAGCTAGACTAACCAAGTAAATAAATAACCAAGTAGTAATTAACAGCTTATAAAATTACTTGGTAACCCTAATATACAATATCCCCAAGTTAAAAAATTAATTACATATATATATATATATATATATAACTGAAATTAACCAACTGTGACAAGTCATGATAGTAGAATATTTTTATCTTTATTCTTTAACAAATCAGTGGGATATTTATATTCACTTGGGAAATAAATAAAAGCGAATACGTGCTTATATACCAAAATATCCACTTTACACCGCGCTTCTAAAAAATCAGAACAATTCATCAGAAGCACAATTATTCAAAGAATATGTAAATAGAAGCTCCAAATGAATGTACATATTGGTCTCACCTCACTAATATCCCTTTCAGTGTCAGCGGTCCCTTATATGCTCATAAGGGAGATATTAGTTTGAACTCAAAATGATTAACGACTTCGATCGTGAAACCAACTTCATGCTCAGGAACAGCTGTTGTAGTGATGTTCACTTCCTGAACTTATAATCCTCTTCCCTGACTACTATGAAAGGTCATCTGTTCCATCAATGGCTTCTGTCAAAGAAAAAGTCTATTTTGGCTTGGTCTGAAGATAACACTTGTCTTTGATGAACTCGCCATCTCAGAGACCCGATCTAAATCTGATCTCAACAATCCTACGTGAAGAATGGAAGTTAATTTTCCACGAAACTTGTCAGATTTGCATAAGTTGGACCCACACTTTCTTGAAAGAAAGAAGTAATGTTCTGATATTTTTCTGTTTCTTTGATGTTTCAATACGTTTGGAACCATAGGTTGCGTCTTATCAATAAAAAAATAATTTTTTTAAAATTCTTTTTAAAAAATTGTGCTGAAGTTGGTGTTATCTGAGAGAGAGAGAGAGAGAGAGACGCCATCACATTTCCAAATAAACAAAATAATGGCTTGTTTCATATAAGGTAACTTACTTAGTTAGGGTTTCCAGCGAAGAAGTATAGATAGTGCCACCCACATCAATATGCACTGGCGCAGTGTACCTTGAAGCTGCTGCGACGCATGGGATTCCCGAGATCTTGTGATTAAATGCATCTCCAATTAACAACTTTGGATCCATCAGTGACCTGAAAAGGAATATCCATCGATAAGACCAATAAGATTTTGTACACAAGTTTTATTATTATTATTATTATTATTATTATTATTATTATTATTATTATTATTATTATGTGAATTCTACACATGAAAGATAGTACACCTATCGTACATTTGGAATGTAGATGGGTTAAGGATTAAATACTCTGGAGGAAACATGCTCTGGAATATGAAACTTTTTCAAACTACTTGAAACTTCTAATAAGCAGGATGGTTGTCTAGGCGATGAAATTCATCTCCCACCTCAAGGCATTTACAAACATCCATGCCTGTAATGAGATTCGAACTCACGACCTATTGGATGGAGAGCGTAACGTTTTCCACTATACCATCTCAGATGGCTCAATAACGATAATCAGTATCGTTATTTTTATCAATGTAATCTAATATCCTTATTCCAATTGAAAAGTATTCTCATGCGAATCTGTTACTGTGAAAAGTAAGGTTCAAATTTAAATGCGGATTTACAAGGTAAAATCAGAAAGTTATATATCATCGTATTATGTTCTCCATCAGATTGTTATATCAGCATAGCGTAATAATAAATTAAAAAAATAATAATTTATTTCGAACTCTTAAACTTTTTACATCTTTTCAGATTCATTTGGAATGAAAAAAAAAAAAAACTTGACCCCCTCCCTAATTAACTTTATCTTATTTACTTACCCTAACAGATGTATTAATCATCCTATTAATACATTTACTTTTGAGGAACACTAGGATTGTTTTCTTTCTTTCTTTTTATGAAATTATTCATTCGCTTCTCTCGTCTGAAAGACCTTCACATCTCATTAAATATTATATTGTTGGCTGATTTATAATTTGGAAAGGGCTTTCCAATTATAATTTGGAAAGGGCTGTTTTATGTTCAGCTTAATCATCCATCCTGTTTTTATTCATTTCGTCTCGAAATTTATTTATTCGTATGGGGTTCCCCCCCCCCATCCATCCCTTAGGACTGGTTGAGCCCTCCTAATGAGGGATTAACTATGTATTTATGACTGTAAATCCGTGTGTTCATGGGCCGGTTTGCCTGTTCTGAGGGACGAAAAACCCGAGTTGAATTCATGATGAAAAAACCCCTCTACCTCCGTATGAGACCGCCAACTCACCTTCGGTCGAAATAGATCGGATAAAGGTTCCCCACGTCATAGACGGGAATCGAACCCAGGTCTTTTCCCACCAAAGGGCTTCGTCTATACCGACTGAGCTACGGAGGCTCTATGTTCGGATGACGAGACGAGATTGGTTAACATATAGCAGTGTTATTTCCATGAGTAACGTTTCCTTCTGCTTAACGAGAGTGTTGTCAAAGACTGCATTATCATTTTTTGTCGCTAATTCATTTGAATGTTCGGAAGAAAATGCAGGCAGAAAGTTTCTTTTAAGTTTTCATTTTTCTCCTTAATATTCTTGATCCAAACCAAAATGCTAAAAACGCTACAATTTGTGAAGAGCTTTCGATAACTTAATTCGAGTACAGTTCTCGAGTTCGCAGATATAGGTACTATTTTTGCTGTTTGCAACATTTGAAAGTTTTAAGAATGTGTTCGCTCCAGTGATTAAACTGAGGTCGTAGAAGATTAATAGAAGTTGAACAAAAAAATTCCTTCCTAACATACAGTGTGGCCTACCTAAAAAAAATTCTTTTCTGTGTTCCTATTCCTTTCGTGAATAAAAAGCTGAAAATATATTTTTATTTACAACTTTCAGTCACTTGAAAAGTTGCAGAAATCATCCGGGCTTCTCGTTAGAGAATCATGTGATCGGAAGATGTTTTACATCCGCGTGGTTTCTTTCTGCCATTTCTGCAAATTCTGTCATTTTAAACTAATTTTCCGTCATGTAGCTGCCAGTAAAACAAAGCAAATTCAAATTGTTTTTCAGCTACTTTTAAAACCAACACTATTTTCGTTTCAAAGTGTCAGCCATAGATATTCCAACATTCGCGGCCTCATCAGAGATGATTTCGGTTTTGTATTGCTTATCTTTCGACATAACTTCTAAATTACAGCTATTCTTTTTACGAGTCTCAGTGGGGAATGCTGCTCCAGAGACTGGTAGGATGATTAGTTTGATTCATATATAAAATTCTCGTGTACGTATTTTGCTTCCTTCCCCCTGTGGTCAGCCTATTTTTTCCATGCACTTTATTATTAGACAAACAGAATCTGAATTATCCGCAGAAACTATTAAAGAAGGCATTATTAACTTACAGAGTGGTCTGCAAGTTAAATTGTCTGCTCTAGATACTCTCGCGAAACATGTTTCCTCTAAATTACTCATTATTTAAATTACTCACTTTAAAATAAAAAGCTTTCTTTCTCTCTCTCTCTATGTGTGCGTGCGTGTGTGTGTGTGTGTGTGTGTGTGTGTGTGTGTGTGTGTGTGTGTGTGTGTGTGTGTGTGTGTGTGTGTGTGTGTGTGTGTGTTTTAATCCAGCAAACCAGCTTTTGTTTCTTTTTCATCTTCTCCACATTCATTCTCTGAGCAGTCCTCTTCTTTGGAGAATCCCGAAAAAAGACTTCTTCATTTCAAATGCCAATCGGTTCTTCGTTTCTTTTCTTGTCCACTGACTTGTTATAGATTTTAGAACCTTTAGTGTTTGGTATAAAATAAAAAGACAGATATGACCATTCTGCATGGTAATGATGCTAGAAACGCTTCTGATTATTGTAACGCTGATATAATAGTATGCGTGCGCTAATTTCGTGCTCAATGGATGATCATTCTGTTTGGGAAAGACATTCCAAGCAAAGAGGATACTAAGTACCGATGAATAGAATGATCATCCATTGAGCACAAAACACTGTCAATCTAAATAATATAAGCACGTAAACACAAGAAAGATATTTAATTAACTAAATATTTCGGTGTGGAAATAGCAGACCATCTTCAGTGGCACTACAAGAACAGTTTTTTTAAAAAAATACAAGGTGGAATACTAACAATAGATCATTTAAAAATAGAACAAGCTGCGTGATGCTATATCACTAAGTATTAAAGGGAATATTTTTAAGCAGAGACATGATTGAAATAAAGATATTAATTAATAATATTAAATAACATAAAATTAATATGAATTAATGAGTTATCCTGAAGATGGTCTGCTATTTCCAGACCGAAATATTTGGTTAATTAAATATATTTCTTTTGTTTACGTGCTTATATTATTCAGTCTTTATGTCACAACTATCCTTAAAACATCAAATTTTAAACTGTCAGTCTAGCTTCATGGATAAGCAGTGTGTGTTGCATGTGGATGTTTTTGCGGAATTGCATACTACAAACTCCATTATCAGCTGTTCGAAGATATGCTTTAGGAGTTGTGGAATTTCGACATATTTGTGACTCTGAGTGAAAGAACATGCACGTGTAATGAGTAGCCACCTGTTTTAGAACTAATCGAGTGATTTTACAATGCGGTGTTCAATATCAAAGAGCACATTAACGATGGAGTTACTGATGTCATTTTCCTATAGTTAGGAGGGCCTCGTGAAAATCGTTCTTCATTTCAGAAAAAAACATTGATTCCATTCTCGTATGACATGAGGAGCCTTTACGAATGCATGTCAACTGAAGGTGAGTTAATCGATATAATACGAAGATGTCACATTTTTCCTCCCTCAAACTTAGGTCCTTCATTCTGCAAAACAGGCAAGCCAGTTAACAGATAGAATGATCTCATAACCTAGTATAACCTCATAGCAATCTCATAACATCAGTTGTTTTGGCCATAATTCAACCAGCTCAGTCCAGCGCTCCTGGGATTATTTCAAAAGCAGTTATCTATTTCTACATGCTGATTGCCTCTGATCATATGGATCCACCCGTTCTTCTGACCCAGAGATTCTGTCGTAATATTTCCTCTAGCGTATTTTATTTTCAGAGCCTCCGTAGCTCAGTCGGTATAGATGAAGCTCTTTGGTCGAAAAGACCTGGGTTCGATTCCCGTCTATGACGTGAGGAACCTTTATCTGGTCTCTTTCGACTAAAGGTGAGTTAGCCGGTCTCATACGGAGGTAGAGGGTGTTTTCACCAGGAAACGGAGGTTTTTCCTCCCTCAGAATAGGCAAACCGACCCCATGAACACACACACACACACACGGATTACAGTCATGAATGCTTACGACAATATGTGGAAGAGATAGGGTTCTCACCACATGTCGTTAACGCCCGCAGTTAACCATGAGTCACATCATGGCAGTCAACTCCTAGATAGGAGACGACACATGAATGGAAATGGAATTTTATTTTCAACTGAATTATTTTAGCCCTAGCTCTGGTAAGATCAGAAGATATCTGGTCTCCACCCTTAGCCATTATCGATAGTATCGAGAGAGAAAGAGAGAACAGTAGACAACCGCCTGCCATCCTCTAGCCTCCATAAGCTGTCGTATTCACCAGTATCTATCCCTACAGCAGGGAAACAACCCTTCATCCAGCCTGTCTCTAAAAAGGGAAACGAAAGTCAGCCATCCAACTATCGCTCCCATTGCTTTCATCTCAGTTCACTGTCTAAAATAATGGAGAAGGTGATCAACAACCAGCATCATCATCACTTACTGGAGACCTCATTGACCTTTGGACACAGGCCATGGAAATGTTTGGAGAAACTCATATGGTTGTTCTTGATATTTCCAAGGCATTTGATTGTGTCTGGCATCCAGGTTTTCTCAACAAGCTACCATCTTATGATCTTATGATCTCCCTCCTATCATTTGTGATTGAATTACCAGCTTACTTTCTCTCTGATCCTTCACTGTGCGTCATGGTATTTGGTTTCCTCTCATCAGATTTTTTTTTAATCGATGCTGGAGTATCGCAAGGTTCTGTACTCTCACCCACGCTCTTCCACTTATACATATATGCTCTCGCTCTCTCTAATTCCTATTCATAATTTTACTGATGACAACACTCTCCATTCGTGTTGTTTGCCCGAGCAAAGAACACGAATAATACCTTATAATAAATAGTCTTCAAAATCTTCTATAACTAGTGTCTAAAACACTAATCTCCCCACCATTCTCAATTGGGGTAAAGACAACATAATAAATTTTGAAGATATCAAAAGAGCTGATTCTTATTACGGAAGAAAGATTCTACATTATCCCCTCTTGCTTTCGATAATTCATTCATTCATTTCAATGCTTTTAACCAGAGTCAGCTAAGCATTATAGGAAACTTGGAAATGCAAAACGTGCTTTTTTGTGTGGGTAGCGATCCTAATTTAATTACAAATCAGTTATTAAAATTTTAATTAATTCTATGTAATTCATCATCATCATCATTTATTTATAATTTTACAATTATGAATAGGGAAACCAATCAAAACAAATAAGTAGTCTGTGTACACTAAGATAGGACTTGGAGACTGTTATGACGTGAAGGAAAACCAGGCTTCTCTGTCATATGCTAATTGACGGATCTCTGATGCAGAGAGTTGGGGGAAAACGGGAGAATATTGCTGATGTATTTCCAATATGGAGTTCAGGGTCCGCCTCTTTTTTCTTTTTCAATCTGTAGGGGCGTGGAGGACCAGAGCATCACATCAAAGGGTACAGAGGGTGAATGTCTAAATTGGTGGCCGCGCCATTTTATTTGGTTTCTTTGAACAGTGCTGACTAGAGAATCTTGCTGGGTTTCATCTAATATAGTAGAGTTGGGAATGTGGCCTTCCCAGGAATAATCCAGGATATTTCTTAGACAAGTAGTTCCAAAGTTATTTATAATATTGGTCGCTGCTTTTGTTGAGATGTTCCAGGTCTGGGAGCCATACAGAAAGATAGACTGGCTGGTGCACTTGTAAAGACGAATCTTCGTCTCCTTTGCGATGAGGCTCGACTTCCATACTTTATTAAGACTTCTGTGGAACTGCAGTGCTTTCTGTTTTCTTGTTTTAATGTCTGTTAAGGAATCTGAGATGTCTGATCCAAGGTATACAAAGTTCTCTACTTCTTCAAGGTGACCATTTTGATTTATACACCCCTGTCCAAAAAAAAAAAAAAAAAACCCGAACTTTTCGAAAATAGAAGAAACTACTGGCGCTACCTGTTGTATCTTTTTGTTGTCGAAAGCGGCAACCTTCATTAGTGTTGTGTCAACTGTTTATGATATTTGTTTCATTAGAAGCCGAGTTATAGTGCCAAGAGTGACAGTGCGTTTTGACGAACGATCGATCGTCACGATATTCATGCCGTACGCTACGAATTCTCGCTATCAATCGCTTCAAAACTTCGAGATAAAACTCACCATTGGCTGTTTGGCCAGGTGGAACGAATTCTTTGTGAATAATGCCCTTGGAATCGTAGAAATAAATCAGCATTGTTTTTACTTTTGACTTCTCCAAGCGACTTTTTTTCGGATGCCCTTGTTCTGGTGGTCTCCACTCAGCACTCTGGCGCTTTGTTTCGGGCTCATACTCAAAATACCACGTTTCGTCACAGTAATAACGGTCGTTTCAAGGAAGTTTGAGTCCTTACGAGCGGTTTTAATGACGTCTTTGCATTGTTCAATTCGATACATTTTTTGGTTATCGGTCAACTTGGGAACAAATCGCGAATTCAATTTACGAAGCACAAAATCTCGGTCTAAATGTTGTGCACAGT
The DNA here is from genome assembly GCF_054136105.1 of Typopeltis vanoorti. Classification (NCBI taxonomy): domain Eukaryota; kingdom Metazoa; phylum Arthropoda; class Arachnida; order Uropygi; family Thelyphonidae; genus Typopeltis; species Typopeltis vanoorti. The sequence goes on along the minus strand of NC_143557.1, from coordinate 88,949,273 downwards.
TAATTTTGGAATCCCCAATTCATCTTCAATCAATCTCGGACGATTTCGGGTTTCATCGCACTTTTTGGATGTTAACTTCGCTCCGTCCAGATTTTGGACGGCCCAGCTATTCGTCGTCCCCAAGCGTCTCACTACCACTTTGAAATATCTTAAACCACTCGTAAACTTGAGTACGGGATAAGCATTCTCCACCGTATGCTTTTTGAAGCATTTGATGTGTTTTAAAACTTTTACCAAGTTTAACACAAAAGTCAATCGCAGCTCTCTGTTTGAAACTCATTTTCCGACCGTTCGTCAAAACACACTGTCACTCTTGGCACTATATAACTTGGCTTCTAATGAAATAAATGTCATAAACAGTTGACACAACACTAATGAAGGTTGCCGCTTTTGACAACAAAAAGATACAACAGGTAAAGCCACTAGTTTCTTCTATTTTCGAAAAGTTCGGTTCTTTTTGGACAGAAGGTGTGTAGATGTGCCCATCTATCTTATGTTTTAATATCTTTGTTTTTTGGGAGTTTATTTTTAGTCCAAATATTTCTGCGGTTCTCCTAAGGCTGTTTCTATGTAATAATTTAAATAAAATAGTTTTTTGATTAAATTATTGATTATAGTTGTTAATTAAAATTATAATAATTTAAATAAAATGTATAAATTATTTTAATGATAATCCCGTTAGTCTTTTTTGATGTTTTTTTATTATTTAGAAATTTATTCTTTATTATTATTTAGAAATAATTATAAAATATAAAACATTTATGAAAAATAGACAATTACGATATATTGTAGATGATAATCCTATCTATTTTCATTTATACATGAAATTATTTTAACTTAAGCTTTATTTCGATGGTTTGTGGCGTCTCCAGTTAAGAAATTAGAGGATGTATACCATTAATTAGAATAACAGCTAGATAGAGCTTCTTTTCTCCAACTACCAATCTGTATGTTCGAGTCTCACTGTGGTCATGAATGTTTGTGAATGTCTTTCGGTAGTAAATGAATATCATCATCCTTTAAGAGCTCATCAGTGCCGCTTATCGGAGTCTAGAGGCAGGGTTTTCCGGACTGATTTAATCTATAAACTTACATAAGGATCTAATGTAAAAAAATTTAAACCTTTCAAGGATGTGATTCACATTCAAAAAATATTGGCGTGCAGCTTATTTATAAACTTGAATACTTTTTATTAAAAGTTTAATAGAAATAATAAATTAATAAAAAAACTTTCTAAACGAAATATTTTTAAAGAAAACATAGATGCAGCACCACTAATCTTGATGGAATTCCTGTTGACTTATTGCGACATATTTGAAAATGGGGAATCTTGGCGAGCATTTTTTTAGGTGGGGAGTAGGATTTTGCATAATTCGCCTAGCCCTAGACATGAGCATATTTGAAATTGTTGAAATTTATAATTTCTCTTTATTTGTTAGGATGGTGAGGAACTTTTTTTTTTAAATCGCGCGATTTTAGTTAATTTATTGTTAATTTTACTAACTTTATTATTATTATTTTTAACTATTTAAAAATGTATTTAGAAATATTTGCAGTTGCGCAAATGAACAAGTTTGGTAATGCTGTATTTAGCAGGAAATAAATCAATCGTAAACTGCGAAATAACTGACATGATTTTTTAAATTTTAATTTAATGCATTTTAAGAGGTTGTGCGAATCGTTAATTATTAATAAAACGATAAAAATAATTCTATATTTTAAGAATATTATAAATTTGGATTAAAAACAATTCCGTTTCAGAAACATTATAAATTTAGATTAAGTAAATAAATCTTACCTTCTCTATACGAAAAGAAGGAAAATATATTATTTTCTTAAATTATCAACTTTGAGTTTATCACAAAAAGTAGGATATCTTGTTAATTCAAGGTCAATAATCCCCCCCACACACACACACTTCATGCATTGATGGAAGAAGAAGAAAACTCTTAGTTATCATGATCCCCTTTCTCCCCCCCCCCTCTTCCAGGAATAGGTTTTCCTCTTTACGTAGTTTTCGTAGAATTCCTATTCATTCATTGAATCTTAAACTCTCTTAATCTCGCTTCCAACCTCCTTTATTGCGATGCTTCATGGCTTAGTTACGCCTCTGTATTTCTTGTGGAACTGATTATTGGATCTTCCAAGAATTACTAGTTTCGTTCAAGAGGATTAAAGGATTACTGATGTAAAATGTCAGGTTTCATTTATTATGCAACTGTAAATTATAAATCAACCCTAGCCAAGAATATGTCAGAAGACATATATACATGTACAGGGTGATCATAATTAAAGTATTCCTGTTTCAGGCCTTGTGAAATGCCATCCAGTGATCCAGATGCTGCAAAACTTTGCAGGAACACACTGTGCGTGGCACAGGGACGTTGTAAACACCAAATGCATGGAATTTGCATATCACGCAACTCGGCAGGTGCCAGGAGGGTTTTCCCCTTCATTCTGGTTGTTAATACCGTCCACGGTAATGGCACTAACTTTTCCCCAACGTGCTCTGCTCGTGAAGCTGCACTACCTAAACAATTGTAATGCTGTTGCCGTACTCCGCAAATTTGAATTGTTTAGGTAGTGCAGCTTCACGAGCAAAGCACGTTTGGGCAAAGTTAATGCTATCACTGTGGACGGTATTAATAACCAGAACGAAGGAAAAGCGAGTGTCAGTCGACTGACATTCGCTTTAACATTCCTTGCTCGAATGGAGTTGGACGCTACGTGGCCGTGGATGATGTTGTGGGAGATGAGGCTCACTTTCACCTGAACGGAGCTGTGATTACACCAAACTTAAGAAGAAAAAGAAATATGACGTGTCAATTAAAGTGCTACCATCTCATTTTTATCTACTTATTATTATACTATTATTATTATTTTTTAACCTGAAGGTGCTATTTTTTAACAGAAGTCCACAAATAGCATAAGATACCTTCGAATAAATAGGCGCCGACTGTATATCAGCGGTAGATTGTTTTCAGGAGACACTCTTTTGGTTCATGTGTGTGTATGAAAATGAACAAAGGTAACGACTTAAGTGATTTCGAATAAGAGGAGAGAGCGTTAATGCCTTTAGAAGAGAGGACCAGACGGATCTGTAAGAACATCTCGGAATTTGATTTCGAATAGGAGGAGAGAGCGTTAATGCCTTTAGAAGAGAGAACCAGACGGATCTGTAAGAACATCTCGGAATTTGTTGCTATATTAGAATGGCTACATGCAATGTTTTCGGATACACCGAGAATGGTGATAAACAGTAAACATGAAATCAAAATCGAGCATGCTGTCGGAAGTAGTCTAATCGATACGTATGCAGGTGAAGAATCTATCTGGATTGTAAAAAGTCTAATATATATATATATATATTTTTTTTTGAAAGGTTATCGGAAACCTCGTACCGTGGGCAGGCTTTTTATTCATTTTTTACCAAGTCAGGAAACTCTGCTCTAGAGGCCAACCATGTAACTTTTTCAAGCCATCAATAAGCGGGGAGGTGGGCGATGGAATTCATCTCGAATGCTATATAACAGTAGATAATCATTGCGAGTATAACGCCACTCCAGCAAAAATAAGCCGCTGCGGTTACGGTTGGTGAAGGATCATCAGTATTAGACATCAGAGGACTGGAGAAAAGTAGCATGGAGAGATGAATTCTGATTTTTGTTATTTAATGCGGACCAAAGGACGAAACCACGAACCGTTAATGCCTTTAGTCATAACACACTGTGCCAGGCGATGTTCAGGTGCCTTAAATTTGTCAATTATGCATAAGACCACTTATAATAATAGTAATAATTTGCAGTATTTACAGGCCTTTAAGGTCCACGACCTACCCAGATTGACTTACGTAACCGTAGGATAATTTATTCCTCTTCTTATTATTATTAAGAGAGACCTCCAGGAAGTCAGAGACTCATCGAGGGAGGCCACATACGACACACACCAGTTATCATACTTATTCTTGAATTCATTCACACTGCTCGCTCTCACAACATCCAGTGGCAATCCATTCCAATCACGAACCACCTTATGAGAGAAAAATATAGCTCAACCCCTTCTTAGCGGCATTTATTCTCAGCTTCCAAGGATGCCCTCTTGTCCTTTCCCCACCCTCCATAAATTGAAAACTTCCATCAATTGAAATCCTGTATGACCCTTTCAAGAGGCAAAATGACATATTTACATGTGAACGTTCGTTTCAGCATTGCAATTATCTTTTGAGTTGTATTTGCAATCTTTGCTACATGGTCCCTGAACTTCTTCCTATCTACTAACACTCCAACATCCCTAGCTTCATGTGTTTCTTCTAGCCTAATCCCACCAATATAATACGACATTGGATATCTAATCACGCCGAAGTGAATGACTTTACATTTACTGACATTGAACTGACATCCATTTTCCCATGCTCATAATTGCAGCCTATTCAAATCATATCAGCATCATTCCTGATTACCCTACCTATCTTTGCATTATCAGCAAATAGCTTATGTCCCTTGTCAAATCCTTCCCAATATCGTTAATGTACATATTGAATGTGTGTGTGAATTGCGTATATCCCCTGACTGGTTAGCCTAGTTGAAGGAGGGAAAACTCGGTCATCTTGAATTCTCGCCTGGCAAACTTACCTTCAGTTGAAAAGTCCTGAAATCGAAAACCTTCACGTCCCAACGAGATTCGAACCCAGATCTTTCCAACCAAACGGGAAAAAATGAAGAGAAAAAAATTAGCAGATTATGCTATCCCCCCCCCATCAGAGATAGATTGGATATGAAATCTCCAGCTTCCTTTTTCGTTTATTCCAGAACTTGAAACAGTTGCAACAAATTATCAGCACATCCAAAATTGATTTTGAAAAGGTTAAAAGCACTATATGATTAATTTCTGATCCCTTGCCAAATGGATTTGCACATTTTGCACATTTAATCCTACTTGAACTTTGCTGGATCTGTTGCATTGTTTGCCAAAACAAATCGGAAAAGTTCAAAATAGATACAAAATGCCTCCTGGATTTATTTCTAAAACTATAGAATCACACGTATACCACAGTTAATAACTTTTTATGTAAATACTTCGTCTTATGTATCATAAGACATCATCAGTAAAATGATTGAAAAACAATAGGAATGGAATTCAAAAAACAGTAGCGCACATGCTTAAATTGGAATCCCTCTACGTATACAGTCACGTGTTCATGAATTAAACCTAATGGGCTGAAATTAAAACTAATTAAATTGAGTTAAAATATAACAGATAAATTTATTTAATACAATCGAGAATAACAATTTCCCAAACTTTTGGATTATTGAAAGAGTCGTTCCGATTAAGATTATGTCTATGAAGTAAGGGGGTGGAGTCTGAAGATGGTAAGGGTCTGAAGCAAGGCTTCGGCACTTCCTTTATATAAACTTCGTGTTTATATAATTATTTGTTCGCATTTATATTTTAGTATTTTATTATAGTATTTGCTCGCATATACGAGCAAATATGCTCGTATATGCGAGCAAATACAGATAGAATAGCTACTGCGACTTTTTTCATTGCTATAAATGATAACGGAATTGCTGTCGAACATTCTGTTATAATTTGGTTTTGATTTTTGGTATCTTTATATAGCGCGTTGCATATTTATTTCAATTTATTAGTCCATATGACTGTACTTTTAAATTCAAACATTCTCTTTCTAAATTATTCCTGAAAATACAAAATAACGTAACGAATGAGCAACTTTAGTTGTTTCGGCAAAATCCTCTTTTAGTGTCATAATATGAAACTAAAAAAGCACCATGCGCCACATTTTGAAATCGATTTTCAAATTCCAGTTTTATACATGCAATATAATCATTAGGAAATGTACGTTTATATTTTCAGTTTGCTCTTGACCATTGTTCATGTTTTTTTGTTTGTTTGTTTTTTACTTGGGAAAATATTTAAACCGCGATGTCTTCATGACTTTGCAGAATAAAACGAGTTTGTTTACAAAACCTTTCCATTCTTCATGTATTTATAGGATAGTAAGATTTTTATCCTACAGACGAAGATTCAAATCATTGAAATAATTCATTATATCGTTAATAGTCCAAATTTTATTAACCAAACATAATTATCAAGTATCGGAAAATTTTCGCCTAATTCATTTCAAAATATTTTAATCTCATCGATACCTTATGTCTATAAATCGACATAAAAATTTGCCTCTTGTTAACCATCGAACATCTGAATGTAACAATAGATTAAATTCTGAGTCGATATCTTCCACTAAGATTTTGAAATCGTCTTTGTGTGACAGTTGAACGTGCTTTGATTAAATTTATTGTTTTTGCCACAATATTCTTAACTTCGTTTAATTGTTTTGCAGATGCTTAACACACAGACTTTATTCATGAATTATACAATGAAATGATAAAATTGGACGACAAATTTAATTTTTCTAATAATTTTATAAATTCAATATTTTTGCCACACACGGCAGTGGAATTGTCAGTCGTTACAGTTTTTTCTTGAAGTCTAATCTCCTTCCTTCATCAAAATCTGTGAAATCCGTAATTTTTTTGAAAAATATCATATCCTTTAGTAGTACCAAACATTGTTGTTAATGTGCATAATTCTTCTTTGATTTATTGTAAAACGAACTACTATTGCCAACAGTTATTATTATTATTATTATTAGTAGTAGTAGTAGTAGTAGTAGTAGTACTTTCTTCAAGAGTAATACTAAAAACATCACATGACAATTGATCATTTTTCATTTGTTCTTCAATATTTTTGACATATCGTCGACTCTACGTTGAACAGTGCGATCTGATAAAGGCATTTCTTTAATTTTCTTAATTATATTGTTTTGATTCTTAAAATCTTTAAAAAGTTCCTCAGCATAGTCAATAAAAATATTTTTCAGAAAATCCGTAAAATACTTTCCATATTTTGCAATGCATAGAGATGCAATAAATCAGCTTTTGTTGGGTACTGATCCTGATTTATACTTTCTGCAAAGTTCCCTTTTGTCGCTTATAATTCAATACATTGTTTTATGTGTGCTGATCTTTCTTCCACATTGAATTTTCTAATTGAACTCAAATGCTTGGTTTCATAATGACGCTCGGTATTTTAAGTTTCACTTGTTACACATTTCTCTGCATAAATTATACACAACCCTATCAAAATTTTTCACAACTCCATACTTTTCTCCACACACAACTTGCAAATTCCTAGATTTCTTTTTCTTTGGTTCCGACATTGCTAAAAATAATTGTTAATTAAATAAATATATTATATGTATTATAATACCTTATAAATTCGATGCACATTTAAAATTACTAATAGCAGTAACCATTTGACTTTTTAGCGTAACGGACATAATGACGCCGCGACACATGCACTACTGGGAGCATGCATCGACAAGGAGTGTTGCGTGACAATTCGCAATACAAGGGCAAAATGCAACTGTATTAAATATAAATAAAAACACAAAAGGGAATTAACTTATTTGCTTTTTTATTTTTAAAAATTTAGATTATTAGTTTTCAAACACCAACTTTCGCCGAGTCGCCCCAAATGATTTCGCGGGGTCACTCAGTGACCTGTGGATCAAAGGTTGCCGCCGCCCAGTGTTTCTCAACGTTTTTTGGCTCATGCCCCACCTTAACGTCTCAAAGATCTTGATGCCTCACCTCAACATCTCAAAGATTTTGATGCCCCCCCCCCCTTCTAGCATAAGTGTCAGCCAAGTTCTGAAAAAGTATAATATAAATATGTATAAATATGTACGTGTACATTTTCTAATTGCCCCCAAAATATTCAAATTGTCCCCCTGTGGGGCGTACGCCCCACGTTGAGAAACACTGCCGCCGCCGGTCTATACCAGGGTATCCCAAACTATGTTCTCCGGAACACCAGTGTTCCGTGAAACATTATCAAAATTAATATGAGCCTGGAATGGTTTTAAATTCTGCGACAAGTTCAAACATGTTTGAAAATCAGGCGCTCCTCACTTTGCGTGTGGATTGTGCTATTAAGGCAAGCACACGCTGGCCTTGACTCAGCCGCCCGCGGTTGTCGACACCTCTGAGTGCGAGTGAAGTACCGAGGTATCTATTCTAGGAAACGTTCGTCACAAGCAAGGTCAATGCGATGCGGCCTGGCACGCCTGTGTGCGCTGTCGCATTTTTGCGATGCGATACATCCTGGTTCGGCGATAGTGTGCTCTTAACTTTACATTGAATTCGAGACCGATGATACTCGACTCTAACCAAGGTGTTCCGTTAAAATTTCAGGATTTGTGAAGTGTTCCGTCATAGGAAAAGTTTGAAAAACGCTGGTCTATATCATGGTGGTATAGACCATATAATATAATTTATATTATATTATTTATTATATTATTTATATTATTCGATTATTATACACAATGGAATTTTGAAAAAACTAAATGAGAATTAGCTGCCTCTGGGTAATATTCTCGACGACTAGGTCTATAAAAGAAAGAATTAAAGGTTCGATTTAATCACCGACTAGAGGGACTTTTCTGTCCTTTTTTACTGGGGTTTTAAATTACTCACTCAGTTAAAACCACCACAGACAATCTCACGATTACACATGCAAAGAAATACGACTTAAGATTAATAATATCGTCTTCGCCTATCATATCGCATAAATATACTCAACTGCAGATGGTAAGGGGGGGAAGGGAGTCTGATTACCAGTCGATTTCAAAAAGTTAGGTCTAGGGGAGTGCTCTTTTTGCTACCATAAAATAATGAAAAGGCGTTGCAGGAGTTATTATTATTAGTTGTAATTAAACATTCAAATCAGTTATGTTAATAAAACTGAAGAAATCATTTTTCAATCTCCTCTCCTAAAAAATCCCCCCCCCCCCGATCAGCGGTCCTGTACAAATATAAATGTCTTGATGAGGAATTGGACTAACTAATTCCAGACAAAATTTATGAATAACAACATTAAAAAAAAATAAAGAAAACGTGTAACAAAGTGTCATAGGAGCCATTAGATGTTCAACCAGTCATTGTTCAAAATCTAATGGCCGAAGTTGAAAGAAATTGGAATGGTGAGGTTCTGCTGACATTATTTTGACTTTTAAAGCTCCAAACTGAAGAACTTTCAGTAACTTAATATTAATGGTTTATAACCTCAAGAGAACTACATTCTTTCAGTCAGTACCCTGTATGTTGTGCAAACAGAAACGTTTCCCTAGGCCTCAAACCGGGAATAAGAAAACAGCAAAGTATATATAGTGGCTGAGTACAGTTCAAAGGCTGGAGGTATATTTGAAGAAATCTAGCCCCAGCGGCCAATCTCTTCGCTGTGACCCCGCTTTTAGATATGTGTTTCTCTTTGCTTCAGTTGAATGTTTTAACATTTTGTACTGTATTATATTTGTTATATTGCATCATATCATATTACAGTTACTTAATATTCTCTTTCAGATAATATTAAGTAAATCAGTAAAAAACAGTATACTGAATTTCGACACAATTCATAACTGTAGTTTTTCAATACTGTTTTTTTTTTTCTTGCGCTATACTGTATATGAAACTGCACCAGGTTTTTAAGAGACAGTCAATTATACTCCGAGTATGGTCGAGCAGGTTGGTGAGCCTGCCTTGAATACAAGATATGATATGAACTATTAAAATAGGCAGGTATGTCAAGACTTGTATCCTACTGACACACTTCTCTTCCCCCTCTCTATACACACCTGAATGTGTACAGAGTTGTCTCCATTAATACCGGGTCATTTCACTGTGCCCCTCATACGATCAGCATATATCTCACAGGCACGATCACACGCCTCGCAGCAAGGGTCCATTGTGAAGGTTTGGCCACTTTCGTACATGCTTTTCATGGTTCGTGAAAGCGTCGCAGCGAAGGCCCGAGGGGAGATATACTTCGCTGTAAAGACTCTGTCACGTGATACTCTTGCTGATCTATTCGCCTTCCGCAATTCCTTTAACACTTTTTCGATAATGCAACATTTATGTCACCTTTTTAATGTGACCCTAAACACCTGGTCACCAGTGATGAATATAACGACATAGAACGTGGGTTTGGTAAAAACATTAGGATCCATTTTCTTCTAAGATTCCTTTGCATTATTAATCGCGGAATATTTTGTATACGTATTTCATTTCCGTGAAGACCGAGGTTCTCAAAAGTACGACATCACTTCTAACATCTACTCAGCTTAATGTTCATGCTATACTTTGTGCTTTTAACTACTTAATATACCATCCTAATATTTGATTTCTCTGAAAGGAATTATTCCTGACTGCCTTTAATTTCGTGGAACGAATTCTCTACTATTCATGGCAGTTTCTGAAGAAGACCAAACGCCAACTATCACAGCCTTTCGTCAATATGTAAACGAAACCCTCCGAACATAACATCTTAACCTTCCTCTGCTGATAGCTTATGATCTTATCATTTCATTTTACTCTATCATTATTTCTTTCTCTTAACTTGTTAGACTCAGTGACCTATCACGGCTGAGCAACTTGCTTTCGTAGGAACCTAATTGTATGATAGGGCGCGCGTATTCTTGGTTTTGTGTGGGGGTGGGGAGTGTCCAGGAGTAAATACTCTTCCATCTCCTTGTCAGAGGCTGCCTAACTCACTTCAGTTGAAAAAGGAACCTTTTAAAGGTTCTTCAACCGTTCTACAGAGGATTCAAAACCAGGTCTTCAAAACTGAAGGACATTGTTTGAATTGCGGATGGTCATAGCTTATGATCTTAATGACGTTTCAAAATACATAACTATCATTTTGAAAAATGATTCCAAAAGCCTCTATAAGGACAAAAATACATGTATGTATGTATAAAATGTATTATTATTATTATTATTATTATTACGTGACACCACCAAGGAGTCCAAGGACTCATCGTGGGAGGGGCACACTACTCTACTACAACTAACCCTTTTCCTTAATTAATCCTTCAACTACACGACAACACTAACATAGTGTTTAAATTCTAAACGAATAAGTTCCGGGGCCCTATACAAAATAACCAATTGCATTTACCTTTGGATGCTATCCGGGGAAGCTCCAAACCTTCCCGTCCCTTTTATCACGGGTTCGTAATCAGGCAACTGTTGATATTGACTTTATATATACATTCAAAACTGTAAAGAATTGTTGAATAACATAATAATAATGTAGGCATAATTACCGTAAAGGGAGAAATGTCACAAAACACAAAAATGTTCCTACAAAATAATAATTGTATTTACCTTTGAATGCGAGCCACTGGTCGAGTGTCCAGCAAGTCGGCAAATCTTTCCTTTCATTCAACGTATTAATATTATCGCATTGCAACTGATGGAAATTCTGTTTCTGTGGATTCCTAACAGACCTCTTTCTCTTCAGAAACTACACACAAACTATCTCTGTCATCCGAGCTATTTTTCCGTTTAAAGAAGGTACTAATGTACTTATCCATAGTCGAAATATCGTATTTACTCGAATATAACTCGCATCCCTGGTTTTACTTTTCGAAAAAAGAAATTAAAAAGGTTCGCAGATGTCTCACACATGAAAAAAAAAGCTTAAACACGTTCACGTCGGGGCGATAGTAACTTGCTCCCGCGGTAAACAACATGCCCTCCTCAATAAGCCACTATACTGCAGAGGCAGGAAAAACAAGTACATGTATTATGTACAAGTACAAGTGAATAAAGTACAAGCACTCTGTGTAATTATTTCTCAACAAATAGTGCAATAGAGACAACTAGGATAAAAACGACACTAATGAATGAATCACATTTCCCCTCATACAAAAACTATGCTGTATAGACTCAAGCAAAACCATATGCATTGTTATTAATTAGATGTGTGTGAGTTCGCTGCTGCAAAGCAACAGTAAAATTCAACTGTTAAAATTCGTAAACGTGTTAAAATTAAGAAATATATATATATAGTGAATGTTGTTTATGACAGTTTCACATATTATTAGAAATCGGTTGAAGAGAGTTAGCATTTCAATTCAATTGTCGGCTTGCTTTTATCTTTCCGTCGCGCGATCTTTTGTTAATACAGCAGCAATCATATGCAAGTCTCAATATCCTGCCATTGCTGTCTGTTTCGCGTTAGGCTTAATTACCGGAAGAAAAGTCACAAAAATAAAAAAGTTCCGGGCGCGGGCCCCAGTTGAATTTAACCACTGCACTAACATTAACACAGCGTCATCTACCGCCCACTGCCACCATTAGTGTATACACAGTCTGTAAATTGTCTGTTTTCTCATGGCTGATTTTCCTGTATGCGGAATGAAAAACCCGTGTTTCCGGAGAATAAAACCCTGCCACGGCCGTATGAGATTGGCCAACTCACCTTCATCTGAAAAAGCCCATATAAAGATTCCTCTCGTCACGACGAGAATCGAACTCAGTCATTTTCCACTCGAAGCGCGCAACTTACCATCGTTCTTCTACAGTAATTGTGCTACGGAGGGCGTTTACCTAGATCTTTCCAACAAGAAAGTATCGTCGATGCCAACTGGGCTACGGAAGCTCACCGAAAATAACAAATAGAACAGTATTACTCTGCTGAACCACATTCGTTATATGAGGCTCAGGACAGTATTACTGTACTACACCGCGTGTGGATGGTTAGATTTCCAAACCATTCAAAACAAATAAGAGAGTGATGATATTTGTTTAATATTTATCTTAAAAAAAATAGAATAAGATAATATACGAATGTATTCCAGAAATTAATAGCTCTTAGATACATGGAGACTATCGTGCGGCTATATAAATCAGATGACGAAAATACAAGTATTGTACTTCATCTAAGCATGATCAAAGAATACATCTTAAAAAAAAAAAAAAAATCCAGTATTAGTACCTTAAATGGGAATATTTAATAATAGAAAAATTAAACCATAGCATTAACCAATATTGTGAATGAAACAATTTGGACAGTTTGGAGTATATACATTTTTGTTTTTTATTTGAAAATGCTGCCCGCGCGGTTAGCCTAGTGGCTGTGCGCTTCGCAACCATATGCCTGGGGAAGGAGTGTCCTAGGTTCGATTTCCCTCGGTGACTTGAGGAGCTGAAGGATCTTCTTCAGCCATGGCCAAGTTAGCCGATCTTGGGCGTGGACAGTAGGGTTTTTCTCCCCAGTTTATCTGGAGTTTTTCATCCCGCAAAGCAGGCAAACCGGCCTTGAGAACTCAACACCACTGCGGACATAGGATACATCTGGGCTTAGGGCTAATCACCTTATCCTGTGAAGGGTTTAGGTCTGATGATTAAACCCTCACACTGCAAGGTAAAAGCGGGAAGATGAGATGAGATGAGATTTGAACATGTGATCCAATACGGGAGTTGAATATGACAAAAGCTGAGTTACAGGAAAACTTGATACATTCTGCCTGTTAATCAGTTGTTGCCATGTCTCTGCTTCAATGCCCAGAGCTTTCCGACCTGTAGACTTACGTTTATCGGCTTTGCCACTTTCTTTAAGTTTATTATATTGTCACATTTATCAGTGGAGTATCCTAAATTCTCTTCGAATGCGGATCACTGATGAACCAAATGTTTACGTACCATAAAACATAATCACCTGATCTTGAGATCTACTGATCAGAATGGGATGGATACACATGAACTCTTTGAGTAGGTGAACTGCTTAAGTTAGGTAAACTATTATCAATTCAGTCTGGAAAATATTTGCATTTAAAACACCGTATTTTTTGTGGAAATCTGTTTTGGGCAAACACCCTAGACAAGAATTCATAAAAGATATGGAATACCAAATATATACATAGCATATATATGCATTATTGAACTATATCAAGACTGGCTGCCACCAGATAAAGAAACGAAACAATAGCAAAACGGAATTTTTGATTACACTGGAATTGTCAATAATACCATGGACAATTCCAGCTGCAGAAGCGTAATGTATATTACAATGAAATGTGTCCCTTCTAACCATGATGATAACCACAATACGCAAGCTATTATCATTAGAGAATAACAACAAAAAGAGTGTGATCCAGAAATAAACCGCCAGTATTGCTCCTAATGAATAAATGTTATTATCACAGCACGTTAAATACTTGTCTTAAGAGTTGTATAATGCTGCAAGATATTTTATTTCGTTATCATTTTGTGTCGTAGATCAGTGCTTCCCAAACTTATGGATGTAAAGGATCCCTTGGAAAAATTAAAATATTTCACGGCCCCCCCCTCGTCGAAAAAAAAATCGTAATATACACATATATTATTATAATATTTGTTGTATATATATATATATATATATATATATATATATATATTATTATATTTATTGTATTTATATTCAATACTAAACATACACAGCGAATATCGCAAAAATCAAATACAAACATTACATTTTTAACATCTTACATACATATTTGATATGGCACACTTATTCTTAAAACATTTTAAAGGGAGCCGCTGCCCACAGTTTGGAAAGCGCTGTCGTAGATGATTATGAGCTATAGATTTAGAGTTTTGCGTGGGTGAGAGTGATATGAAAACTTTGTATCTTAATTTACATTATTATACAGAATAGGATCATGTCTTTTAATTAATAAAATTTTATTTATTTTGTGAGATAAAAATCCTGCCATTCCCCCCCCCCCTTTCCATATGAGAGTGGATAACTTATTTTTATTGAAAACACCTTATAACGGCAGTCCTTTGTTCTTAGAGTGGGGGGGGGGGATTCAAACCCAGAACTTTCCAACACAAAAGTGTCGTCTATGCAAACTGGGCATGGACGACCGAAAATTACAAATAGAACAATATTACTCTATTGGACCACTACGCTATTACTGTACTGCACCGCATACTGTGATACAATAGTTAGTCTTCTTCTTTCAAGATATAGGCTAAAAGCCTTTCGGCATCTAAAGGACTATACTTTCGTTATCTTTCGCGGTCTTTCTTATATCTCTTTTCCTTTTAGCTATACATCCTTAAAACATGTACATGCTCTAAGAAATTTTATTTGAGCTGCTTGTATTCTATTTTCATATCTCCCCCCCCCTCTATCCAACTTTCTGAACCATATAGTATTGTTAGTATTGCCATAACTTTATAAAAATTTGTTTCCTTCCTTGTTTGTCTTTTGTTGTTCGTCTTATAGTACCAGAGATTGCTTGAAAATAGCATAATTTATTATCTACATAATTATTCAAATCAAATGTTATATAACATCCTAAATATTGAAAATGTGTTACTTGTTCTAGAGTTTGGTTTTCAATTACTGTTTTAATTCGTATGGGATATTTACCCCAGAATGCGATGGTTTTAGTTTACTCTAATGAAATTTGTAAATTACTATATACTCCTGTAAATGGTGAAATGGTGAACGGATCTCTGAAGAGTTCTCTTCAAATTTTGTATGATTACTTGATCATCTACAAAAAAAAAGCATTGCGTTTACTGTTGTACGTTGATTGATTTTTATTCCTGGGTTTACTACAGATTTTCACTTTCTTATTAGATCACACACACACACACACACACACACACACACACACACACACACACACACACACACACACACACACACACACACACACACACACACACACACACACACACACACACAAAATTTGATTGCAGTTGCATTTTTATATAGGCTTTTAATTGCATTTAATAACGGTTTTATTAAATTCTTGTCATTTTTGTATTATTAGTTTTTAGTGCGAATTATTTGTTTTATTAATTTGCTTATGTTTATCCATTAATTAATGTCCAAAGAAACAGGAATTTGAGATAAGTACTAGTCAATCGGTTTTGACACAGATTTCTAATTCTCTCCTCTTGAAGTAGGTAAGTTATGTAGTTTCTTTCGACGTTTTTCTTTTCATTAGATATCGTGGTTTGTTATTTCCGTCTTGCTTGTATTACTATTTTTGAGAGTACCGGAAAATGGTCTGAATATATATCGTTACCTCTACAAATTGTTGTGCCTCTTACTTGTGATGATGACCTTTTGTCAACGATTAATGATCGTAGTCCTCTGGCGCTCGACATATATTTAACTCTCTCTTTTTTTTTTTTTTTTTTTTTGAAAAAATGTGTGTGTGATTTTTAATTCATAAAATGATGAGGAATCTCTCAATTTATTTCCATTTTGATTTAAATTTTATTCTTCGTATCTGCCTACAATCTGTGATATATTTTGGTTCCCTACTCTAGCATTAAAGTCTCCTGTAATTATTAAATAATCATTTTAATTACAATGTCTCATTAGCTTTTCTAAATCATTAAAATATTTCACTTTCTTCTATTTTTTCTTCTTCTGGAGCATATATTCCCATTATTTTTTTATAGACTCTTTCAAATTTCAGTCTCACAGTTGCTCTTGTGTTATCTATTTATAGCCACAGTTTGCTCTTTTATTCTGCACTATATATCATTACATAATCTGCCATGTCTGCAATTCCCTTTAGTTTTTTTCTTAGTTTCGGTTAATACTGTTGTATTTATCTTTTTCTCTTTTTAATGCATGTTAAGTTCTGTTTCTTTCCTAGCTAAGCCCGTAACAGTCCAAGTGGCGACATTTAATACGCGCACATAAAAGACTTGTCTTTTATGCGCGCGTTAAACACGGTGGCGTGCACTTGGAAAAGAAATTAATAAACTAAAGGTACATCAGTTATTTCAAATCGTTTACCCTTTTCCTTGCTGTTGTTGTCGTTTCTCGTAAATCCGCCTTTTTTTTTTCTTTTCAATATTTCAATACTTCTGAGTTTTTTTACAAGAGGTTACCCCGCCTTTTACTCAATCCCCAACCTTGAGAAGCACGGTATACCGGAAATATAACAAGTATGAACATGATTTGGAGACAATAATAAAATGCTATGCATTTTGCAATAACATTTTTGTATAGAGGCACCTTTCATTATTACACTGAACCTGTTTTTTGAATCATTTTTGGCATTTTACAAAATTTATTAGCATAGATTCCTTATGTCCAACCATCCCTCTCCTATATACAGATAATCAGATTGTTTATAAATTGTTTAAAACAATGCTTCTCTATTTTGACGGATTTTAATAAAATTTGGGATCCTCCTATAATATTCGGACCATTCGTAGGGACAAAATTCGATAAAACGTTTGGGAATGATACAATGAAATAATTCTACTCCGATTTCATGGAATTTAATAACGTTTGGTATTTAGGACTTCTAATAACACTTGTCGCGTCACTTCAAAATTTGATTTTTCATTCGGATCATTTTAGTGGCAAATTAGGCAAAATAATTCGAAATGATACAAACTCGTATGTTATAAATGCTAACAACTAAACTATCTGCAACGTAATCCAAAAGTGAGTATGGGTTTAATTGCTGCAGATTTGTTTGCTGCAGTTTAATTGTTTGTATTCATAACATTTTTTTTTAAACATATTATGTTTAACGTATTTATATTTAAAGTTTTTATAGCTTTGGTATTTAAAATAGTTTATGTTATTTTACATTTATTTTCATTGATAACAAGAAACACTTTTGGTTTGCGATTGAAACCAAAAGTGAGATAGCTTAACAGATTTTTGTAAAGTATCTAAATTGCCATATGTTAGTCAAACCTTTTCAGCAGGAATGAAGTTGTTATATATGTACGAATAGGCGAAAAAAAAAGAAAAAAGAAAAACACGAATTTAATTGATGGCCTTGCAGTTTGCGAAACGCATCTAAAAAACTGAACAAGACTGTGAGCTAAATATTAATGAACTCAAAATTTTAGTTTAAAAAAAAAATGAACGCGCTTCCAAAGCTCTCCTTACAAGCTCCATCTATTAGATATACCTTACGGATAGGACCAATTCGTAAGGCTGACATCTTCCGATATCTGCAGACATTTACCAATTAGAGTGACCAATAAGTGACGTTTTAACGTTACTTACACGTAGCACTGTGGTGAAAATTACTTGGAGCACAGACCTGCTAATCAAACCAAGGTTATAGCCGGGGCGTATTCAAGAAGTGTGTTTTATTCCAGGAATAATAAATTTCCCAATGACTTCTCTTGTTTCCAGAAAAAAGGAAACATTTTCTTCCATCAGAACTTTGGAGAGTGACGTTCCTCTTTAGCATATTCGTGCTTGTAATGATATTCATAGTCATCTGGCAACGCTGTTGATATGGGCAGCTGACAATGGATGCGAGATTAAGCTGAGCTTGGAGCAAAGCTCTGTGATGAAGGTCATAAATAAAGCAGTTCGCTTAATTAGCTTACCTGGATACATCGCGGCTTCGTCCATCACCTTTCTGAGTTACCTCCACAGGGAACAAACATATTAATTATGTGCTAAAATCACGAGAACTAATTACTAGAAGGGCAGCTGCGGGTCTCCATAAGCAATTACAATTGACTGTAGGTTCCCAAACCAGTTTGTTTTTTCTGTTGTTGTTGTTTGTTTAGATTTTTTTTTTATTCTGTTATTCGAAGTGTTTGGTGCTTCTTGCCAGATAGTCGAGTCAATTTAGTAATGTTCACATTGAAATGTATGCCCAGGCAAGAAACGAAAGTTAAAAATACATATGCGGATGTCTTCTCAGGGGAAAAAAAAAAAAAAAAAGGATTAAGACTAATCGAATTTTAGATTTGGAATATTGTTTACAAGTTAGACTTGTCTTTTACAAAAACGCGCGTTAAACATGTGGTGGCATGTACTTGGAAAAGAAATGAATAAACTAAAGATACTCGTTCCGTGCTTGGCGGACCTAATGACCTGTCAACAAATAGAGGGGGGGGGGGATATTGTACTGCACCAATAAGGATTACATTAACAGTTCATGCAATTAAGAATGCTAATTCAAACAAATAATATTAAGGCTTAGCTTACGATGACAATTATGTGGACTTCGAAGACCTGTAAAGGAAGTGCTTCTGGAAGCCAGCCAGTCAGTCTTTTGCTTGGTTAAAATGATTTTTTTTTTAGACTAAAATATTTAATTGCTCACACCCGCTCTTCAAGGTATTGACTTCTGCCTACGATTCCTAGCAAACATACAAATTTCTTTATTTTCGACTCGGGAAAGCCATTTCTGGCTTCTACTTGGTCTTCCATAGGAATCCTGTTAAAACTGTTATTTCAGCGAAGATTTCTAAAATCCTGTAACGAAAAGAAAAATACTTGTCTCCCACATATAAAGTTTAAAATTAATTCCACCACGAAAGCTTATAAAATTACAGCATAGTACACTTGTACCATGCACAGGACTTTTGGCAGATTTTGAGGGTTAAAGGTCAAGACAAGAGAGGGAAGTTAATTTACATTGTCTTAATTGATTACAGGTTGTGAACTTTAGAAATGGCGAGGGGAAAAAAGTTGCTCTTCCCGAAAGAAGGAATTTCTGTGACTGAGTATAAAAGGCAATAACAGACTTTTAGGTGGTAATCAGGGGTGTAGTCGGGCCAGGGCGACGCCCTGGTACTTTTTTAAAACTATCAAAAATTTTAAATTTATTATAATAAATTATAAGAATTATAATAATGAGACTTATAATGCATTGCCAGCGTTCGGTCAAAAAATAGCAGCTTGCCGCTCTTGTCATTTTCGTTTCAGAAAACAAGGCTCTCTCTCTCTCTCTCTCTCTCTCTGTCAATGGCTTTCGCAATAATAATAATAATAATAATAATAATAATAATAATAATAATAATAATGCCGCATTTCGTGCTCTGGATTTTTGTTTCCAAGGTAGCCCTGGCACTATTTGTTTTAGGACTACACCCCTGGTGGTAATAGTACACTTGGAGATCTGAAATGACTTGCAAAGAGTATCATATTGGTCTCTAGAGCAAATTCCCAGATTATCTAACTCAATCCACCAAAGATTTCTTGTGTGATTGTTAGTCGAGTAAGAGTCATATATAAAGAGAGAGAGAGAGAGAGAGAGAATACTAATGAATTGCTCTCCTCTTTAGGATAATGAAGGATCACATCTGTTTCTCCATCTAAACTGTATAAAAATTGATAACTGTAAATCAGATGTGATCACATAACTAATTTTTAGAGCCCTTTCAAATTAGAAAACAAAACACCCAGCGATTATTGTCAACAGGTGCGTTCGTTGGAATTACTGCTGAAGCAACTAAGCTGTTAGGCCAATGTAATCATGTTCATTAAGTGTTTCTGGTCATTAATTTGACTGTTTTGCGGGATGAAAAAATCTAGTTTTGTGGAGGAAGAAAACTGTGCCACTTGAGACTGCATAATTCACCTGCTTATTAAAGGTCCTTCGCTTCCTATATGGTATTTAAACACAAGTCTTTCCATCGGAAGAGCATTGTTCAAACTGACTGAGCTACGGAGGTGTGTGGACAACTTGATAAAAAACCGGATTTACAGTGAAAGATATTCTGGCCACAGAATTGGCTAGTGACTAATGAGAGGAACAACGGAATGATAGATCAATGGTCAAGATATATGTCCATTTTTAGGAACAACCTAGGTATAAACTAAATTTTCAACTTCTGTTTTTCACGAGACCCTAAGCAGAACAATATAAAATAGAAATAGAACAAGATAAAAGAAAAAAGCAACATATGTAGGGGATTAGTTCTGGAGCTTAAATTACGAGTCCAGTTGGGAAAATGCTTCACTTTTGAGATTTAGACATCAAGATTCTTCTGATCTCTTCATAATGAAAGACCCAAAGGTATGAGTAGTTTTAAGTATGGTATATGTAAGTGGGGGTCACGAGATGGAGTTAGAAAGTGTTCAGAAAATGAGAAGAGTAATATCAGTATGCAAAAGAGGTCAAAGGAAGTTTTTCTTTCTTTCCTTTTTTTTTTTTTTTTAAATAAGAATCTCACCTATAAAAGACGGTAAATACATGACAGATTAGTACCTTGGATCAAAGTTGGGTGGACTAGGTTCGTTAATCCTGAAACCATGCTTTAGAGACTACACATAGAAACTAAGTACATCCAGTCTCCAGTAAACAGGGATGGTGGTCTCCCACAGACGATGAAAATCAACTACCATTTAAACATATAAACACGCATTTTACAAAGGGGGATTCAAACCTACAGTGGAAGCTTTGTTAAACTCTCCACTCTCCTAACTAGTTCTGCTGGTTGGACACAATTAGACAGAAGTTACAACGATGGCTTAAGCAAAAGATCAGAAAGCACAACTGTCTTTCCATTATTCTGTAGTTGCTCGGAATTACACCAAATTACCAAAAACACCAAATTAACCCAAAGTAGCTAAGGCTATGAGGTGTATTATGTGTATTATGTCTGTAAATTGCAAGTGATCTTCTCGCTGGTTTGCGGGATGAGAAACCTTGATTCCTCATGGCTAATTCATCTTCAGTTGAAGAAGAAAAAAAAATGAAGGTTTTGCACGCCCTAGATAGGATTCGAACGCACGCCTTTCCAACCAAAGAGCATCATCGATACCGACAAACCTATGGAGGTTCATGCTAGTATGTCTACACGGATAAAATTAAAATGTCACATAGGTGTAAAGCCTTATATGTAGAATTTTAAGAAGCTCACACCATATTTAATGAATAAATATATACCAATCGCAGTAGTTTCAGTACAACACCATTTTCAATTTCCAGTTTTTGTATTTGTGTTCTTAGCATTCAGCAGAAGGAGAAAAGTGGAATTCATCTTTCCTTCAATTTCTTATTTCTGCAGCATACTGATTTTTAACATGCTTTATCAGTGTTCGGAGTGTCCTAGCTCAGTCAGTATAGACGAAGCACTTTGCTCGGAAAGATATGGGTTCGATTCCCGTCAGTGACGTGAGGAACCTTTATCTGGTCTCTTTCGACTAAAGGTGAGTTGACTGGTCTCATTCGGCGGTGGAGGGTTTTCATCCCTCAAAAAACGGCAAACCGGCTCCCTTGAACACACACACACACGGCTACAGTCATAAAATATACTCTACAACGGCGAGGAAGGCAACGGGAAACCACCTTGCTCATAATCATCTCCCTAGTATGGTAACATATAACTATCCCCCCCACCAGCCGTATAGCTGAGGGAATAGGGCAGGATTCATAATAACTGAATACAAAATAATAATCAGTGTTCATAATAACAGAATACAAAATTCTAAGCGATTTCTGTGTTTGCTTCCTATCCACTGCATACATTTGACCTTTGATATAATTAAATTTAGCGTTGTATTCCGTTATTTTTTTTCTTAAATCATAAAGCATCTATAGCAGGGGTAACCAACTACGCGTTCTTTTGGAGCCAAAATAATTCCGGTAAGACTTAGAAAAGCCGCAACCTCTGACCGATGCGATGATACGAGAGTAAGTGAGTGTGCGCATGGTGAGGTTGTAACGAGCTTGTAAGAACTGCTTTGACTAATTACACACCTAATTTAAGGAGCTTACTATGAAAATAGATACAAGGAAGGCCTCTACTAGTAAATAAGTAATTAAATTATTGTGTTTCGACTTTAAAATTATTCTAATTGTTCATAGTAATCTTCATTTAATGTGTTTCAAATTAAACTTTTTTATTGCAGTAATTTTTATTAACCTGTTTTTCTCTCTCTTTTCTCTTTTTATTTTGTTCTTCTTTTTTGTTATCTCCTCTTCTCTTTTTGTTTAACTTTTCCTGGTAGATCGTGAAGAGCTGAGTGACGCATGGACGAGAGCCGCATGTGTCTCGCTAGCCATCCCTGATCTATAGCGATAAACGATATAAGACTAATTTCTGTCACAGTTCTGGTGACACGCCTTATGCCGTACTGTCTTCACGGTAAAATAAAGTCCAAAAAAAAAAAATTACAGCACTGTACAAAGGTGGGAGAAAACTATAAATTTCATATATACCGGATATCTCAAAGTACAAAGACGCTGAGATTTACAATTATGTTTGTTTATAATTTGCCTTCAGAACAGTTTTTTTTATAGATGTAACGTTTATACAGAGATCATCCTTAAATATGTCACTTTTGGTTCGGAATTTTCACTTCCCGTTCCTTCCCTTCGCCACAAAAGTATCATACAGAGTTTCAATTCCCTCCCCCATATCACGATCTTTTAAATAAAAGTTTTATGCAGAAACATGAGAAGTTTCGAACCTTTGAAATTTCCTGGCAAGTTTCTGTTTTTATAACTTTAATAATTCCTTGTATAATAGTTGCCACATTTAAAATGAAGTGCTTTGCCATCTTTATGATATAACATTGTTCTAGATATAACCCCCCCCTCCACACACACACACACACACACACACACACAACACACACACACACACACACACACACACACACACACACACACACACACACACACACACTAAAAGCGTGAATGGGGTATTGTTAATTAGAAAAATTACCTGCAAACTAAATAATTGAATACTGTAATGCATTTTCCATAGCTCAGTCATTAACGTTAATGTTCGTTAGTTGGAAAAGGCCTGCGTTCGAATCCTCTAAAATAAACCAAAAACCACGCAAGATCCTGTTAGGGGATTATGTGATGTGTAACAACTTCTAATTAGCTAACATCGAGTTAAATGTTTCCTTGTTTCCTGTAAGCATAGTTTTGTATTAAATAATTTCTCGATTTATTAATTTCATAAACCAATATTTATTTAATTATAGTATTTTCGAATTGGGAATAATTAAATATTAAATATAATTTTGCACAATAATTTCCTTCAGCTGCATAATTATGAGAATGCCAGTGTGAGGAGAGGACAATGAGTCTTTTCTCTAAGGGCAAATTTAAAAATATTATAACAATATTCCAGCTCGGGATTCTGTAAATTCCGATTTACAGAATTAAAAATATGCTAAGCTATTTCGCCCTTTATATTGGCAGAAATATCAATAATTTGACACGATTTTCGGTTGGCGTTTTGAGAATTGTGGAAAAGGAATTATGCTTTTGAATAATCGAATATACAGTATATCACGCACATTGTCCTTTTTAGCAGATACCACAAAAAACACGAATGAATCGTTAATATTTTATTCGATATTTTCAAATTAGTGTCTTGTCATTTAGTGCCCAGAACTAATTGAGAAGAATAATTTTAAAGTCAAAAAGCGAATTATTTGTCAGCGTTATCAGGCCTTAATCTGAAATAGACTGAGAGTTGAGACTGGGAGATGAAAAGTACATTAAACATAACAAAAAGTGGAAAGGTCCATCCCATTGACTGATGAGGAGATATGATACTTATAGAAAACATTATATTTATATTATCTCATATGATTCATTCTAATAGAAATGTAATTTTTAAATCACCAAGTATTAAAAAGTATCCATAGATCTGTTTCTATTTATGCCTGACGTAATGTAAGAATCTATTTTTTGAGCATTGCTGATACGTCGAGCCGTATGCTACAATTGAGGACTGGGCGGTCACACATTTCTTACTAATCTATGAAAAAAGAGTGGTTATCGCAGTTTTTACTATCTTTTTGTCCCGCATTGAAGCATACACAACTAGGGCTAAACATCGAACATTCGAGGCGCTTGAACAAAAATAAAGCAGCCAGATGTGACAGCTTTGTCGCTTAGGTATGCGGGACTCCTTGGAAACACGAGGGTTCGTGTCGCTCCGGGCTAGGCAGGGAGGAGCATAAACGTCCTGGAGCAAAGTGCAGAAGAAAGAGCGGCTGTCACCGAATCTTCGTAGAACCCGGGGGTTTTCTGTCTCCTTCGGACTGTGCATGCACTTTAGCCGTAGGATGTAATCGTCGATGACCTTGTCTCCCAGCGGTGGACCGCAGTCTCGTCCTCGATATTCCCCAGTTTCTTGCGCCTCAAGTTAGTCTAGTATTCACCTCCAGGGTGTGTGCGACCCTCGAGGGTATCGGCAATAAAAGGCCTCTCATTTGTCAAACACGGGGACATATTTGGCTGTGCCCGAGGAATGCCACGCGGGCGAGATGTAATTCCAGACAGTCACGTGACATTTATTCCCACTAAATGACCTTTTTCTAGGAGGGGGGGGGGGGACAAATGTATTGGTCCAAGAGGAGAGAAGTGCTTCACTCGTGATTTTTATTTCAGAATAATCCCCCCTCCCCCGCTTATTCAACCTCCTCATGATTCGATTGATAAAATCCTCTCCTGTTCTTAAAATATGTTATTATTCAAGGAATTCACTTCAGAGATTCATCCAATTTAGCTACATGATGGCTGTAGGTTGTGCAAGGCTTTTTAGGATGGTGGGGGGGGGGGGGTTTGTTTTGCTAGAAATCTTATTGAAAGCTCCCGAAGAAATCTAGCCGAATTTTTCCTGGAAGAGAGATAGTTCCTACTAGCGGTTGCTAAAGAATTTTGTTGACCGTTACAGGTTTTTTTTTTTTTTTTTTTTTTGTCACTTGTTAAAAGAAAATTTTTGAAATATAATGTTAACTTTCAGTCTCATAGTAGATTCATACAATGCCTGGACTGCATATTCTAAATTGCAACGTTTACGCTCTGTTTAACTCCTATATTTTGTGTAATGCTCTTGTATCTCCTGATAACGTACGGTTGTTGGGAAAATACGTTCTAAATTTATGCGTGTATTATATTCCCATGATATATACGCCATTATTTTTGTAGTAGTAGTTGGTTTCTATCAATTAGAATACTCCTCGTTCAGTTGGTCTACTGATCTGACCCTACTGTAAAAAGTTTCATATAGTACAACATGCCGAGTTTCTCATCCACCGTCAACAATAACTAGGTAATCCCTAGGATTACCTACGGCAGGGTTTCCCAAACTGTGTTCCGCGGAACACTGGTGTTCCACGAGAAGTTCTCCTGGAATTTGTCATTTTCGTTTTCTAAGCATTTTTCATGAATAAATATTTTATAGTGGAAATATTCTGAGGAGAATAATATTCGTGAATATGTCGAAAAGCTCAGACCCAGAACGCCTAATAACATCTGTGTAGCAAATGTTAGTGACCAAGCCGTGTATTTTTAAACGTGGAAGTATTCATAAATTATCGTTAATTTTCACACATCGAAACCTTTCAACATTTGGGAAAGGGAATACCGCTGTTTATGACCGATCATAAAAATTGCCTGTAAGCCGATTACAACAATGGGCGGCGTATCCTCTGTTCTCAAAACTGAAAGAAATAACATCTGTGTTGCAAATGTTAGTGACCAGTCAGCAAGGAAGTATAAAGAAAAATTTTCCACTAAAATTGAAGATCAAGGTAGTCTGTATCCGGTTCTCAAATCTAGTAATACTGAATACTTTCTTCGCAAGTTCGTATTGTAGGGCGAAAGTTTCGTAGTGCCGTGCTTTTTTAAAAGTAATAGGCCTGCAGATTTAAATTTTAATATGAATAAGAGACAAGGGACTTTGTTTAATTTTGGTATAAAAAAATCTCTTATTGAAGGTATTTGTGACGCAACAGATAGTGAGTCATCCACCACCAGCCTACAAAGCGATCTCCAGGATGTACAAAAGAGGGGAAAACTACCAGCACACAGGAGAAAAAGTCTGCATTCAATCGAAAGTACTTATAATAATATTATAAATTTTTGGTGATAAAAATGGGATATGTCAATGAAAATCAGCACAAATTAATTTAATGATGTTTATGTTTAATTAATAATTAATGATCAATTATTAATTAATAACAAAAAATCAGCTAAATTAAAAATTAATTATTAATTAATACATTACTAAATAACCAAGGTGTTCCGTGAAAATTTTAGGATTTGTGAAGTGTTCCGTCCTCGGAAAAGTTTGGGAAACACTGATCCTAGGAATTACCTAAAACTCATGGGTAATCCCATCATAATAGCTGTAAACTCCTTATGGGCATAACAATCATTCCTGTATTGATGGGAAAGTACCCAACAGGAGGAAATCCGTGTAAAGCCCCTTGTAAAGTATTTCAGGGTAACTATGTTTTAATCCTCTGTCGCTTCTATCTTCTAATTAGTAGTCAAAAGGCAACTGCTTAGAAAAGTAGTTCATTGCAGAATTTTATTAGAGATGTTTTTCAAGTTTGCTATCACCTAAGAGATAGCCTTCAGACCAGATGTATTTTAGACAACAGGGATGGCGCATTGGATGATTAGAAGTGGAACTTTGGACTCCAATGATAATAATAAAAAAAGTAAGCCTATTTTTACACAAAGCATTAACCAAAAACCGATTTGCAGAAAATAAGCTAAAATAGTAATTATTTTTAGCGATTTTATTGTTTAGTGCACATCTTTTGCACATTCACTTGTTTGATCCTGAGGCGCCAAGCGTTAGCAACAGCGGTTCGTCGCAGGTTTTTTGTCAGTCAGTTTACAATTGATACTCGTGCGCTGTGGCGTTTTGCTTTGTTCGTCCTTTGTAAACATTTGCAGTTTTGTACTTTTTCGAAAATTAAGCCTGTTTCTACCCATCACAGTGCAAAAGAAAAACAGAAGGTGATAGATAGTAAGCGTGAATTCAATGAACAGTGGCAAAATTAGTTCTTATTTATAGCGAATCCATCACGAAAACCGTTGTGCATTGTTTGTGAAAACACTTTCTCACATAAAAAAGACATGGTCTGAACAACTGAAAGACTTTGTCCATGCTCGTACTTTCTTTTCTTTAGCTTTGGATGAATCTGCTAAAATATGTGAAATAGCCCAGTTTAGCATTTTTATAAGAGCAATTGATGATAATTTTAACGTTTTTGAAGAACTTATCAGTCTTGAATCGCTTCATGGAAAAACAAGAGAATCAGACATATTTGAGAAAATAAAATCATGCCTAGAAAATCTACAAGTAGATTCTAGTAAATACAAGTAAATATATCATCTGTATTAAAATAATTTTAAGGGTACAAGAGTTGTATTGCGCATCTGAACTCGTACATGAAAAAATTGGCGCATGGAACGTAAACGGTTGGCCACCCCTCTGCTCCACAGGATTAATTTTTACGATAGGTAGAGGCATTCAACCCAAGACTCAGGTCCAACTTCGTTAAAGATAAAAATATTTTTAAGCTCTCTTTTAATCTGAACTTTAAAAAAAAAAAAAAGGAGTTTTGTAATACAGTATATGACGTGTCCTTAGTCGGAATGATGGTAATCCTAGGAACGGTCTGCCTGCTAATCGAAGAAATATAATAGAAATTCTGGATTGGTAAACTAGAACAATGAATAATGGAAATCATAAAAATTCTGCACAGGCAGATTTATAAATTGTACTGCTTATGGAATTTATAAACTTGATACATTTCACACCTTGAAAATTTAGAAACTTATAAATTTTAGCATATTTTTGTTTTGAGATCAAAGACTGTTGTAAATGATAGAATTCATAAACCAAATTCAGTATAATTTTTCATTTTAAATTCTTCCCATAAGTATCCAGTAGTAGAAGGCCCAGCGTGAAGCTCTAGTCCCCCATGTAAAATATTGCAGGGTAACTCTTAGTACATAATTAGTACATAATTAGTAGTCAAAGGGTAGCTGCTTAGAAAAGTGAAAACTTACTACAGAGTTTTATAGAGATTATTTTCCAGTTTACTTCTTACATACCAACTGATAATATATCATGCAGACAGAATGCTTTTTTCCCCTACTATAGGAATGAGGATCGTACAGCAGAGTCTAGACTAAATCTAGATGCTATAAAATTTAAGGGAGCAGAATGTCGAAGATAAAAATGGATGATATGAGATGTTCTATTATCTTTCTTTTAATTTACTAATGTTTTTATTATGCATAAATAATTTAATAATCTAAGTAATTTTAATACTTAGTTATTAATCCAAATCAAAAGGAATAGTGGCCCACTCCAAAAAAAAAAAAAAAAAAATCTTGCCCATTAATTTTGGAGGGAAAACAAAGAAAGAGAAAAAGAAAAGATTTGGCCATTCTTAAACTTGAGAAGTAATATTTTGCATTTTATTAGTCCTTGTTATTAATTTCAGCATGTCATTTATCTCTTAGCATGGTGTTATTACCAATACAATTTATATGAACTGAATAAACTTTAATTCCCCCCCCCCACACACACACCACAGAATATTTGGGTTCTGCACACCTTTAGCACGTATAAGTTAAGCTAGCTCATTAATATTTGATCATGAATATTAATTAGATAATTAATGAATAATTAATGAGTGACGTCCTTTTTTAAAATAATCTGTGTGTGTTGTGATATTAGACAGCTGAATTCTGTTTTTATAAGTATGAGATGATCTTTAGAAATATGTGAACTAACATCACGTGATCACAGTTTTAGTATGCTAACTTATTGACTTATTGTATAATATCATAACATTTGTTTGTTTGAAGCTCAAAACGTTTATTTTATTTCTTTCATTTGAAATTATATTTTCTGGAAAAATTATAGCTTCTATTTTCCACTTTATTTAGGCTGATATTCGCTGTGCGTCTAGTATCTGTACATGTTGTGTCCGCTTAGTCGAAAAATCTTATGTACGTTTTGTAATTCACTCATACTGGTGGTAAACTTTGTTTTACAATTTAATTTAATGTACATTTAGCATATCTGCTTTCTCAAAAAAAAAAAAAAAAGAAAAGAAAAGAAAAGAAAAACGCTGTTTATCTCTCAAAACATGTGTAAAGAATGGCTGTACATATATAAAGATCGTGGCTCCAAAATTAATTCAATTACTATTTTTATTATTTAAAATAACGCTGAAACTTTTAGTGTTAGATAAAAAGTCCTTTTAATTTAAGAATTAAAACTCCAGAAAACTAAGAGTATTATGCAATCATTAGGCCATCATTGATTTAGAGCAGCGCTTCCCAAACTGTGGGCCACGGCCCCCTTGGGGCCGTAGGTTTTGTTGAGGGGGGGCCCGTGAAATAATGAAAACAAATTTAAAATGTTTTAAGACTAAGTAGATTTTTTTTTATTTTAAAAGAAACGTATTTAACTTTTATTATTTATTATTTCTTTTTTGTTATTTTTTATATTTTAATGGAAAAATTCACACATTGGTGTTGGTTCACAAACTTTGCTTCCTGCGTATTTCGGCGCTTAATGAATATTAGTAAATATTGCTTATTCATATGTTTCATTTCAAAGCAGTGGTTAATTGTATTTACTTCGAATGCTCTCCAGAAAAGCTCCAAATCTTCCTGTCCCTTTCATCACGTTCATAATCAGGGACTGTCGATATTAACTTTATATATATATCAAAACTCATTTTATATTATCACTGTCATCCGAGCTAGTTTTCTGTTACCAATAAAAGTTTCGCATATACTCCACACATGAAAAAAAGCTTTAACAAGTTCATGTGGAGAGATAATAACTCACTTGCAGTGGTAAACAACACACCCTCCCTAACAGCCACTATACTGCAGAGGCAATAAAAAGAAGTACTTTTATTATGCCAGTGAATAAGGTATGAGGAGTCTGTGTAATATATTTCTCAACAAATAGTGTAATTAGAGACAACTGGGATATATAAAAAAAAACACTAATTAATGAATCACATGTCCCCTCATACAGAAACTATGCTATATAGACTGAAACAAAACCATATGTTGCATGGGCAAACACAGTATCTACCTAAAAACTATTGTTATTAATTAGATGTGTGTGAGTTCGATTTCCCAAGGCAGCAATAAAATTCAAACGAAATTGTTAAAATTCGTAAAAGTGTTAAAACTAAGTAATATATATAATGAATGTTATGGCAGTTTCACATATGGAATTCGGTTGAAGAGAGTTAGCATTTCGACTCAATTGTCAGCTATGCTTTTATCTTTCGGTTGCGCGATCGTTTGTTAATACCGCACCAATCATATGCACGTTTTAATAACTTGCCTTTGCTGTCTGTTTCGCGTTAGGCTTAATTACCGTAAAGGGAGAAAAGTCACAAAAGAGAAAAATGTTCCTGGTCCGGGGATTCCCTTATTCAGGTAATATTCACTAATTTCATGTTATCAGTCTGTGGTGTGCCAGTATCGGTAAGTGGTGATATTATTTGATCTATTCTACTTTAAAAAATTTAACCCTGAAATGGATAAGTGGCTGATAAAAAATAAAAAATAAAAATCCCGCGAACAATCAGAAGAAGCAGAAACAGACTAAAAAAAAAAGGGCAGTATTTCATATTTTACCAGAACAGTCCGCATCGTCTTCAGAACCAAACGGTAAAAGGCAAAAAATGTAATATATGCATTTCATTTTTGCAATATTCTCTGTGTATGTTTTGTATTGAATATAAATACAATAAATATTATAATAATATATCTCTCTATTACGATTTTTTTTCGAGGGGGAGGGCCTTGAAATATTTTAATTTTTGCAAAGGGGGCCCCTGACATCCAGAAGTTTGGGAAGGACTGATTTAGAGCATTCACTTTGCCTGGGTAGCTCAGTCGGTAACAACGTGCTACAGAGTTTGTTTAGAAAGAGCTGGGTTTGATTTTCGCTAAGACGCGAGAATCTTTGAGTTTTTCAACTGAAAGTGAGTTGTCGGTTTCATAGATAGGTAAGAGTTCGTTTCTCATTAACCAGCCATAGTATAGCACACCCACCCAGTTAAACAGAGAGAAGAAAAAAAAAAAAATTGGTAGTAGATAAGTGTGAAGCGTCTGTACGATATAGATTAGTGCCAAGATACCTCCTTCAATCAGCACTGGAACTCCATGGTAATGATGTGTAATAATAATAATTGCACTAGTCCTTATTGGTACAATTGGGCCGAAAAAGAATAAGGAGTACTAAGTGCTCCTTATTCTTTTTTTTTTATTTTTTATGCATAATTTCTTTGGAGTCACGTTGCCCATAAAGAACGTGGCATCAAAGAAAATCAGATTAATAGTTATTAAATCCAACCTCTGTCTAAAAAGATTAATTAATAAACTGTCTTCAAGCTTTTGCAAGCTGATATCAACTTTATTAGCTTCCCCTGTATATTCTCAGATTAAAAATTGGTGTAGTGATTTCAAATGAGGAAGGAGGTCATATGAAGATGAACATGACTCGGGAACATGAACACAGAAAGCGTGAGAAATATTCCTAATAGATAATTAACGTTCACAATCAGAACAACTAGAAGCATAAACTTTCTATATGGTGTCATGCAAAAGAAGCTATATAATAATAATAATGAAATGGGATTAATGGTATGCGTCAATAAGATGAACGCAGCTTTATGCTTATCAGAAAGCGTAACAAGTAAGACAGAGGCATGGAACATCATTATCGTCATTTTCTGGTGGATACCTTCAGGAAACCAATATGCAAGCATTAAGTACCACTCAAATTTTGTTGTTGTTATTGTTTATTCGATTGTTTGCGTTTAAGACAAAATTATTGTTTTTTATATATGGCGCCACGAAATGTTTGATTAGCGTAGATGAGCTTATCGTATCTCTACATGTATGCAATCTCTCCCCTGGAGTTTTGCGAAAGTAATTCAGAATTTATATCTGAAATCTCATAAAAGTGATAAAAGATATTTTTCAAAAAATAAATTTATAATGTTTTTGAAGTGAAAAATTACATTTATATGTGTGTGATAAAAATAAACAAAAAGAAATAATCGCGTATGTGGTACTACATTTACATATGTATAATAATACATTAAAAAAAGCGCTAAAAGTTTTTATGAACACGGATTTGTTTTAATTTACTTGTTTACTTAACACTTTCATTGCCAAGCTGAAAATTGGAATTTCGTGTGGTGGCCAATTTTTATTTTTTTTATTTAGTTAGCGACGTCCACGCGATAAAGCGTGATCGGCCGTTTAGTGAGAACTCGCATCACGCGATATCGCTTGATTGGCAATGAACATGTTAAAACATTCATAAGTTAGAGAGTCACGGAAAATGGTTTTCGCGGTGTAAATTAAAATGGGAGTTTTCATACTGTTAAAATTCTTAAAAAATGCTAATTTTTAAAGTGAAATTAAACAAATTTTCATGACAATAAGACAATTGAATATCTAAAAAAATCACAAAAGTTTATCCGGCTATGCGGTTTATGCGACTATGCTTCCGACGGTCACTAATAATTATTTCAAAAATTAGTATATACAAAGGGGGCGAAAAACACTAGGGCTCAAAGCACAGAATTCCAGAAAATTTATAAATCAAATTAATATTTCAAAATCCCTTTATTTTAAGTTTATTAATGAAATTAATAAGATTATGCGCAAAATCGCTTAACTAAAACAATTCCTTTATGTACAAAATCATTCAGGTTCAAAACACCACAGTTCACCATGTGACGATTCCAGTCCTGTGCTGTAGCCTAAATCTAATCCCAGGAATATATACTGTACATTATTGATATTACGCAACATTATTATTATTATTTGGTAACCTCCATGTAGTCAACAGACTCATCGTGTCCTAATGCTATATAACGGAGTATTTATTTAATCATCTCAGGTATATCCATGCCAATAGTCCTTAAATTTTATGAATATTTCAGCTTGTTTTATTTCTTATGAAAACTTATTAGGTTTCAATTTAAAAATTAGCATTAATGTCACTTTTGCTAATGAGACTTCAGTTCACTCACGCGCTCTTATTACTGTTTTCCCTTTCAGTCGTTTCCGACCCTAGGTGACCTTGTAAGCATTGCCCACAAAATATTCCTGGTGAGATATTTACAGGGTAGTTCACCATTGCTCCCCCCCCCCCCCATTCATGACTGTAATCCATATGTGTTCAAGGGGCCGATTTGCCTGTTCTAGGAGGACGAAAAACCCGAGTTTCTGGGTGAAAACTCGGGTTTTCACCCAGAAACTTCAGATAAAGTTCCTCATGTCACTGACGGGAATCGAACTCAGGTCTTTCCGACCAGTGGCGCACCCGGGGGGATTCCCCCCCCCCCCCCCCCAAGAAAAAGGAAAAAACCAGTGGCGGCCCGCACATAAGCACTGCGACACTGCAGCACCCCCAAGGAAAAAATGAAAAATTTAAATTTTGTTTGTGTTTATAAATAATAACAATGCTTACAACTTATTCAGTTATACAAAATACTGAAATAATAGTTCCTGACATGTTTCGTAAATCGTAGGATTTACATCTTCAGGGGATAAATAGTATAACTTAAAGTTTAAACAAGAGAATTAATAAATACAAATCATAAATCCTACGATTTACGAAACTTGTCGGGAACTATTATTTCAGTATTTTGTATAACTGAATAATAAAAATTGTGGTGTAATCACCGAAATATATCTTTTGAACCAATTAGCCACAGAAGTCTACGCCTGCAAATGCTTACAACATTATATAAATGCAATACAACATGTTAAAGGTTACAGCTTATGTTTTGACATTGATTGTCCACATTATCACATTCAACCAATTGCAGCCAGACTCGCCGATATTTGTTTGCGCTTCTTATTGCACGTAACTATAAATCTGACACTGCTCTTTGGGTAGTGTATAGTATGTTTGCGCGCGTTATTTCTGTGAGATACGAAAGGGTGAACTATTTTTTGCAATCTTATTTTATTTTGTTAAAATAACATGTAATTATTTATTTATTATACATACAAGGCTGAATTATGACGGGTGTCACTGTTGAAAATATGAAAAGAATTATATTTTTTCAATTATGGTTACACGAAACAAATACACTGCGATCTAACGCGGTGTTAGAATGATGGCGCCAATTGCAGGTAGACTCGCCGATATTCGTTTACGCTTGACGCTGCTCATTTGGGAAGTGTATCGTATGCTTGCGCTCGTTATTTCTGTGAGATACGAAACTTTTATTATTGGTGTTTGTTCGTGGTGAGGGTGAAATATTTTAATAAAGCAATTTTTTGACATGTAAATTTATTTATTAATAAATTGGTTACTGATTAGGGGAAAAAAAATTTTTTTTTTGAATTTTATTTTGTATATGCAACACCCCTACTTAAAATTTTCACCGGCCAAAAAACACACTAGAAAATTTTCCAAAAATCTTTTCCTAATTAAAATTCATTTTTTTTTATTTATGTTGTGTCGTGTCTTCTGTTTCTATACTACTTATGAATTATCTATCATTGCAGATGCTCAGTCATAGGTCGTATGCGATGCGTAGTTTGTATTCTCAAATCGTCTACTCAACTCGTTCTCCTCCCCCCAAGATGAAATCCTGAGTGCGTTATTGTTTCCGACCAAAGGGCCTCGTCTATACTGACTGAGCTACGGAGGCTCCGCGCTTTTATTTGCTTTGTTTAACGTGAAAATGTGGACATATTAAATCTAACTTCAATATGCATTACTTTTTATATAGATACAAAATTAGTTAAATCAGAATCTTTGGTTTGCTGCAGTAGGCCGCAATCATTCACTTAAAAACTCAGATACATTAACTTTATCTGTTTCATATGATATAAAGAATTATTCACAAACACTTTTTAATTCGAAATAATGGGAAATGTAGCGCGTTTTTTTTTTATTAAAGATGAAAAAAATACTACGTCAACTACTTAAGTTTGTCATTGTCTGACTGTAGTTAAGATGTTTTTCTCCAAGACCACTCGTTTATCTATTATCATAAATAAACCTTCATAAATTCAGTCTACAGTACACTTATGTGGGTGTTTAAACAATGATAATGACAAAAAAAAAAAAAAAAAAAAAGGGATGTAGTAGTTAAAATGTGCAGATTCTAAGTGCTATTTAGAACAAGATAGGAATTTTTGATAAGGCAAGAGGGATGTATATGTGGTCCTTTTGTCAGTGACAACTATTGTTGTCTGGTCTGAATCTTTATCTTAATTCAAAAGAAAATGAGCTCTTTTTCTTTCTGACTCTTTAAATTGTTTTTAAAAGTAGAAATATAAATAAAAACAATAACCCATCGCTTTCCCTTTGTCTTTGAGAATACAAAACAACACTGCACATGCTTTCGTAGCTCAGTCGTATTGACGATGTCCCTTTGGTTAGAGAGACGTGGTTTCGAATCCCGTCTAGGACGCGCGAACCTTTATAAGGGCTTTTCAGCCGAAGGTGAGTTAGCCGATCTCATACGATAATGATAAGGTTTTTCCCTCCTAAAAAATCGGAAAACCGGTCAGAAGAACATACTTATTTTAAAAATATTATGCATTCACCTCTTAGCCATAGTTAAGCTCGGCCGTAAATCCAAAACAGCATTGATCTTTCCCTTTGTTTCTCTTTTTAAAATCTGTTGTCTTGCAATCTAGTAATGGAACCTTTCTTGTGAAGTTTAACTTCTTACGCTGAACAGTTTTCATTAAAATCGCTTACACCGGACGAATAGACAGACGACGAACGTTTTTTAATACAAATAGACAAGAAATTTTCTTATTTTTGGGTTATTTCATTAATGTACACTTTCATATTTAACTGATATATATATATATATATATATATATAACCGATCTTTACCGAATGACGGTGCGGAAATAGTTAGGAATCATCAATAATAAATTTCCAAAACGAATTCAGATCATTCAACTAAGTACCATGTTTTCTAACTTATCAAAGTGTAATTTATGACTCTATTTTCATCGAAGGCAGTCATTCATTAGGGTTTAGTTCGAAAAGAAACAAAAATATTTTCCAGCTGTTGATAGTTAAGAATGTTACTGCAGGAGTGAGTTTGATAGAAATGTTTATCATAATTATACGTACTTGTCTGAAACATTTTAAGTATTCAGTGGTGCAGTTTTCTCGTCAGTTTTATTGATTTGGTCGACGAAATGCGTAGGATTCGAATGATATTCGACAAAGAAAGGATTGGCACTTGCATGCCACTATAGTTCTTATGTTCTTTCATGCGCACTGGAAAATTTACATAACCGGACCTCTCCTGTTCATTATTTGAATTTGTATATGTCAGTAGAAAACCGTGCAGTATACAGCTATTAAATAAAATAAGAAAGAACATGCAAGCATCGTATTTCAAAATGATTTTCGTTTTTTTTTTCGCTGAATTCTTTAGTTGTAAAGTGATCTGAAAAGGGGTCCACCCAAATTGAAAGAAAAATGGAGTACAAAGTTCAAATAAGAAATCATAGGAGAGATTAGGAGTTACCGAGACTCTTATTTCATTAGCACATCTGTCGGAATGTTGTATTTACACTGGGAACTGAACGACCTTTCGCAGATAACTCAAAAATGTGTCAGCCATCAATGTCTTTAAATACTGTATTTGAAATCAAGCCCAGAGCTAGAGTAGAAGAAAAAATGCCACTCGATATCCCCAGTATTCGTTTTCCCAAATGAGTCCACAGCTGCGCTCATTGATTGACACACCTTCTGGGGTTCCTATGAAAGTGAAACCAGGAGACGTTTAATAGGGTACTCGAGAAACAAGCTGCCTTGGTTGATTTATTAACGTTCGTTGGCACCTCAATACAAGAAGACATGTACAAATAGGTGTCTGCAGTCCTCTTTTAATGGTAAACAGTTTTTCATTTGTCAGCTATCCATGAAACCCTGACTGCTTCAAACCTAAATAAAAGACACCGTAGCTAAATAAGACAGAGCAACTTAGTCGTTGATCCAACTATCTATCAAACAATTTCTGTAACTGACAACACAGTCAGTCACAGAAATTACACAAAACATGGAGAATTTTATTATTAGAACTCCATTCAATTACTAGGGAATCCAAATTCGTTGTGAAATTATCTATACCTGCATAAAGATATATGCATTTAAAGTGAAATATACGAAGGAATTAAGCTGGTGTTGTTCAAGAGAGTTTATGTTTACTTTAACGTTTATCAAAAAAAGAAAGAAAAAATGAGGAAACGATATTTTTACTATTCATACGGATAATCAAATATCACGTAATAATTATGTTCTGTTATGGACATCTGTGGAATAACCAGACTTTTCTCAACAAGCTTTATTGGGTTTCCTTTGAAATCTTTAGATTTTTTTTTTTTTTTCAGAGCCTTCCCTCGACACACCTAAGTTCCCACAATGTTAGGCTTCAATACAGTGTGAGTTACGCTGTTGGCGGACATAGGTTAATCAACAATATTCTTATTAATATATACATTAGTGTGTTTGTGATTTGTTTATGTTAATATATGAGTTATTTAAGATAGACAAAACATTTAAAAAAAATTGAAATTATGATTACAGATACAGATTTTGAAACACTTAAATACAGACTGAAACACTTAAAGAAAACATAAAATTAAACACCGAATTGAAATTAGAAGAATTTTTAAATTTCTATACGGAATTGTGGACAGATAAATATTTTAAAAAAGATAACTGGCAAATATTTAATGGAAATGAAAAGGAAATAACAAAAGAAGAATTAGAAATCAGCCTGAAAGAAACAAGAAACGGAAAATCACCTGGAGAAGATAAGCTAGGTTCAGAACTATATAAATATACAGGAACAAGGTTCAAAGAAAGATTCTTATTATTTTTAAATAAAATCTATTCAACTGGTAAAGCCCCCAATAGAATTGGAAAAAGCAATTGTGATTCATATCTTTAAAAGAGGTAGTAGAGATGACCCTAAAAACTATAGAGCTATAAGTATACTAAATTCCTGTTACAAAATATATAACAGAATTTTAAATAACAAACTAATAAAATATTCTGAAAACTTTATTTTAGAAGTACAGAATGGATTTTGAAAAGGACGATCATGTATAGACCCAGCCTTTTGCTTAAAATTAATCATAGAGAAAAGAAGAGAATACAATTTAGAAACACATATTACATTTATTGACTTTGAAAAAGCATTTGACAAAGTTAAAAGAAGCATTTTATTTAACATATTAAAAGAAAGACAAATATCAAATAATATCATAAAAGCTATAAGTATATATGAAAATAATTAAATACAAATAAGATTAAATCATGAGCTATCATACTGTATATGAGAGAGAGATAAATCAAGGAGTCCGACAGAGATGTCGCCTCTCAGTAACTCTTTTTAATATTTACCTAAATGAAATAATAATAAAAGGGAATACATTTTCCATCAAGGTATTAAGCTTTCTCCTACTGTGAACTTAAACACTCTCCTTTTTGCCGATGACCAAATAATAATTACAAATTCTGAAAATAACTTACAGAAAGCTATTTTAAATATAAATGAGATAGCCGAGATTATGGTATGATAATATCAACAGAAAAATCAAAAACTATGGTCTTTAAAGGACAAGATCCAGTAAGACCTAAAATAGTAATAGAGAACAAGATTTTAGAACAGGTGAATTCATTTAACTACCTAGGTTGTATGATTACATATGAAAATGAAAAAGATGTAAACCTAAAACTTGCAAAATACTTAAAAATAACAGGTGGGATTAACTTTATATTTAAACCAAACCTAGTTCAAAAACAAACCAGACTAAAAGTATACAATACATTAGCCCTACCAGCCCTAATGTATGGAAGTGAAATCTGGACAATAAAACAAAAAAAGACAAAGATTAATAACAGATGAAATGAAGGTTATGAGAAAAACTGCAAAGTATACCCTATTTGATCACAAAAGAAATGAAGAGATTATGAAAGAATTAAACCAGGAATCAGTAATAGAAAAAAATTAAAAATATATAAACATAAATGGATGGAGCATGTTCAAAGAATGAAAACAGAAAGATTACGAAAACAAGCCATTAGGAAAAAGAAAACCAGGACGTCCTCTTGAAAGATTCAATGATGACTTCTAAGGCAGGAACAGGCCACTCTAGGCCTAAATCCTTGATAGGCATGATGATGGTGATTCAACGGCCGAGAGCCTCTTTTACGAGGAGGTACGGCACCACCTCAATCACCCCTATTTTTATCCGGGCTCGGGACTGGCATAGCTGACAATTCAGACCTATGGCTGGAGGGATTGTCTTAAGTATTCCTGAATGTATCCGTGTGCGTTCACGGGCCGGTTTGCCTGCTTGCGGGATGAAAAACCCTGCTGTCCACCCTAACTTAGCTATGACTGAGGAAGATCCTTAAGCTCCTCACGTCGTCGACGGGAATCGAACCTAGGACACTCCTTTCCCAGGCATATGGTTGCGAAGCGCATAGCCACTAGGCTAACCGCGCGGACTATGATGATGATGATTGCAAATAAGCACTATAACCAATATTTTGTTCAGAACCTTTCTAATCTTAATTATTGCTGGATGTCTTTGACATATACATTAGGACTTTTTTATGGTATTATTTCTCCATTTAATTTCTTTTAATTATCATTGTTTGAGATTAATGTTCCAGAATTTTTAATATACTTTAAAATATACCAAAAATATAAGGTTGGAAGGGTCAATAAACGAAATGCGGTCAGCAGTTAAGGTATTTTTAAAAGATACAAATTAAGTTTTTTTTTGCTGCAAAATCGTAGAAATTGGAATCAATCACCGTATTGATTTTGACTTAACACACTAGAAAACTAT
Organism: Typopeltis vanoorti; assembly: GCF_054136105.1. NCBI lineage: Eukaryota > Metazoa > Arthropoda > Arachnida > Uropygi > Thelyphonidae > Typopeltis > Typopeltis vanoorti. The sequence goes on along the minus strand of NC_143557.1, from coordinate 88,908,985 downwards.
ATTGGTTAGCCACTGCATTATAATACAAGCCAAGGAAATATACATAAACTTTGATATCATCGCGTGGACGAAATCCAAAATTTACAACCAGGAGTAGCGAATACCATAGGTTGATAATTTTTATTGCAAAATTTGAACATGAGTTGCACAAGTTTATCGCCAGGAACAACATAATTCATATGTAATATGTTGTTTATGCTCATTAATGCTGTTATTGTTGTATTAGCTTGTAATAGCTTGCTGCGTTTTATCTTATAATGGTAGCAATTAATAGTCAATAAACAGTTGTTAATTGCTCTTTTTTTTTTTTTTTTTCTTTTCATTTCATGATGTGATGAAGAGATATTTCAAAGTGGACATCTGAAAAAATTTTTAAACTCGTTATAGAGAGTTGAGAGTCTCCATAGCTCAGTCGGTATAGACTAGCCCTTTGGTTGGAAAGACCCGGATTCGAATCCTGTCTATAACCCGAGGAACTGTTATCAGGTCTTTTCAATGAAATTTTGAGTTAGCCGGTTTCACGGGGGTAGGGGATTTGGAAACTAGCTTTTCATCCCTCAGAACAGGCATCTCAGCCTTGTGAACACAGTTCTAGTCATAAATACTTGCCCTTAGTGGATGCAGTAAAGGAGTGACGTGCCGGCTGCATTAATTCGTCATGATCCTTGATCAAGGAACTCTACCTGTCCTAAGGGACAGTTGGGCTGAAGAAGAAGATATAGAAAGTATTGCTTCCAAATGTTTAAATCGTGCATTTTTCAGAGTAAGGAGTTGCATATCTTGGAAGGGAAAAGGTAAAAGCACTTGCGACCAGAATATCCATAATGATTTTACTTATTTTTTCCCCCCTTTTCCATTTGTTTGCATATTTCTAGGTTCTCCTTCCTTGGTTTTTATGATCTTTACTACTGTTTATATACATTGCTTTTTGTCGTTTTAATCTTTGAATCCTCTTAATCATTACTCGTTGTTAAAATCATTGTGTATTTATTCTGACAGTAAACTATAGCAGAGCATAGACTGAATTACACGAACCGATACAGGTGACACTGAAAGAGATGTGCATATGTGTCTTTTGAACTTGCCGTTTATTTCCGGTGAAGATATTTCTTGCGCTAATAAAAAGAAAACCACATCGTCATTAGAATCGATAAACGATTATCAACACTCTCCTCAGAAAGTAAGACATTAGACTGTCTTCAGAATTCTTGAATAACCTTGAAAGTTCTGTTTTCTCCCTTACTCATTCTATTCTTTATCTCATTCCGTTTCTCAAATAAGTGAGCTTCAAAATATCTTCCTTCAACGCAAATGTCGATATTTTTTATATTACTCACCACAGGTAAGTTTTTCCCGATTTCAATTTCACTAATACTGAATCGTCTTATTTCTTACTACAACAAAACCAAATCAAACAAAACTTTTCTATTCAGAAATACACTAACTTTAGATAAGAACAAATTTCTATTCTTTGAATAGCATTAATCTCAACCTTTTCATAGCATGAATAAAAATCTGTAACTTCCTCAGCATTCATAAAAAATTAAGTTTTTATTTTGCGTCAAGCAGTTTTTCACTTACAAAAAAAAGTATTAACTGTAAACCATGGAAATTCGTTCCATCATGGAATCTTGCTCCTCCTACATTTGGGGGAACTCTTAAAACTTTCTTAAAATCCGTTCAGAAGGCAGCCGATTGCTTAATTAGTAAATTTTCTCATCTCGCTGATTCACTTCACTTTTAAGACACACCCACACCCACCCACCCACCCACCCACCCACCCACACACATAATGCCATTTCACAAAATAGGATTTAAATATATTTTTGTCACTTTATTCCAATCTTGTTTAAACCCACCAGTGAAGTAATGGAAAATCATTAAAGACATAATGAATGAGGAAGATGGATAATATTTTGTTTTAACTAATTCAATAAATAATATTTATTAATATTTTGAAAATGGCAATACATTATAAATGCATTTCCAAATTATGTAAAATAATATTCGTTGTAGTTGTACAGTTAAGTATACTTGAGTTGTATGTTCAGATACTTGAGTTGTATTTGTATGTACTCCTTACTAACTTTAGTTCAAAATGTATTAAATTAAATATGCATTAAACTATTTAAGCTTCGGAAACAATATCTTTGTGTACAAGTACAAAGAAATCCACGTACTTTGTATTATTCCTTTATCGCTAATCTTTGTTTTCTTTTTCTTTCGAGAAATGCGAATCAAACATACAAACCAAGTGATAGAAATAAACTGATTACGGTTTCATGTTGCAATATTATTATTATTATTATTAAGAGAGACTACCAGGTAGTCAAAGACTCATCGAGGGAAGAAAAATCTAGGAAGAAACCTATGGAAGAAAAATCTAGCCATCCTTGGAAGCAGTCATGTCATTTCCCCACCCTCCATAAAATGAAAAATTCCATCAACTGAAATCATGTAAGACCCTTTCAGAAGTTTGTAAGTCGCAATCATATCACCCCTCTTTCTCCTGTTTGCTAGTGTCTACAGTCTACAAATTCTCAATCTGTCTTCATAATCAGTATTCCACAATCCTGATATCATGTTTAACACTCTCCTTTGCACACTCTCTCCACTATATCAGAATCACAATGGAGACCAGGAGATCAGACCTGCGCACAATAATTCAAGTGAGGTCATCAAGGCCTTGTAAAGTGGCAAAATGACATCCTTATCTTTACATGTGAACGTTTTTCAGCATTGCAATTATCTTTTGAGTTGTATTTGCAATTTTTGTTACATGGCCCCTCAACTTCAACTTCCTATCTATTTACACTCCAAGATCTCTAGCCTGATCAATTTCTTCTAGCATAATCCCACCAATAGGGGAAATATGCATAATCCCACCACTAGAGGAAATATAAAATGTAATCTCTTCTCTTGATCCTTCCCGCATTGCGAATCCTTCCGCTACGTCACTGAAATCTATCATCTGTGACATCAAATTACACACTTATTAAAATAATTTTTCTCCATCTTCCTTGAAAATTCTCACACACTACCGTTTGTTTTTTATATGTATTGCCTAAAAACTATTACGAATGTCCAAATCTAGTGTTTTATTCTTTTTCTGTAGCTTCAACACATCTAGTTGGTTTTCATAGGTTCCGCAACATTGTTGTATAGGATTCTTCCAGTAATGAGTCAGTTGAAGGTCTAAATAAAGTTAGATCTTAAAAAAACGCATATGCAGCGGCTACTCAATGCCCCTCACACTTCAACTCCAAACTCAGAGAACAAATTTTTCTTCCTCTTCGTTCATTCCCTTTACTGCTGTCCTTTGAAACAGTTTCATCGCTCATATAGGTCTTCAAATCCAATGTTACAACTTTCTTCTTTCTTTTCAGTATTCTACCCATCCACGATACTAATGTACTGTACTGTACTGATGAACAACCGTTCGTGTGTGCGTGTGTGACTATGCTAAAACCATAGAAAACATTTTTGGTAGCAGACTTCACCTTGAACGCAAGTTTTATTGAAAACAGTTTAGATACTAGACCCACATGCACACCCTTCCTATTGCAATCGTCGTGCTGTAATGCTCTCTATCACTACAGTTATGATCTATGTTTTCGATCTTTGCACAACGGCACTTTTACATGATGTTCGTAGGAGACAGTCTGGACTTATGAGTACCACCGCCACGAATCATATCCATCAAAAATTTGTTTTTTGTTTTCTTCTTCCATCGCATTTAAACAGTAACTAGGACTGTCTAAAGGATATTGAGAATCAGGTTAACCTCGCGTCACACATTTTTAGAGGTTTTGCAGCAGACCTCACTGGAAAAGAAAGAAAAAAAGTATATATATAATTATTTTAATGTTTTAATTTTTAGGAGTTCTATAAAAATAATTTTCCTGCAGTTCGGATACCTTACTGCTAGTCCTACTGCATCTAGTCCTGTTCTTTCGATATTCCCCCATATAATTTATGCAAGGTAGCCATGTGTGATTTTGTTTCATAACGCGAAATTAACGACAGACTCTGGATGTTGCTGATAGAACTCTACTAGGCTTCGTTTGATTGAGATCACTAATTTTTCAATGTCATAAGTTGTTCCAACGATTGATTTTAAATGTCTCAGAATATGGCCGACTTATCCAGAGTATATTCTCGTTCTTATTACACATCTCATGAAATGTTTGGATCAGTTTCTCAGTTCGGCTTTCGATCTGTGTGTTGTTAGGCTATTTATAATTTCTTGCTCTTATATAATCAGTATCTTCCTCGCGACCTTCTAATTTACCTACTCTGTCTGTGGTTGAAATATTCCAAATGTAGGTTGGAAGATAATATACATGACAACTGTAAACTATTTCTGATCTGAACAAGTGCTGTTGTTCTCCTTGTGTAGAGGCTTAAGTGTTGTGAGGACATTATGTTTATGTTGGAGGTTTAATGGATTTTTTACAACACTCAAAAAGAATTAAAATAGAATTTAATACTTCCTATATTTCGCCCTAGTCACTAGGACATCTACGGGGATTACAAAAAAACAATTAATGTAACATGCACACAAAAACTTACAATACTAAGCCCAACCACGTGGGTGACACTAATGTCCTATCTAGGTGGAGCACCCTCTAAGGGCGGTAGTAGGTGGCCTGGAATGTAAGGTGGGACCTCTGGTGATGAGTGTTTCCCAAATCTTCGGAAGCTTAATGCAGCCGTATTTATTAAGATTTGGTTGGTTTCTGAGAGCTGCTGCTGCTTCTAAGAAAAGTCTCTCTTTCTTGAATTTGCTGTGGTGGAGCATGGTGGTTTCTTCCATGATACTCTGTGGGTGGTGTCCAACACATGGTCAGCCATGGAAGAAAACCACCATGCTCCACCACAGCAAATTCAAGAAACAGAGACTTTTCTTAGAAGCAGCAGCAGCTCTCAGAAACCAACCAAATCTTAATAAATACGGTTGCATTAAGCTTCCGAAGATTTGGGAAACACTCATCACCAGAGGTCCCACCTTACATTCCAGGCCACCTACTACCGCCCTTAGAGGGCGCTCCACCTAGATAGGACTTTAGTGTCACCCACGTGGTTGGGCTTAGTATTGTAAGTTTTTGTGTGCATGTTACATTAATTGTTTTTTGTAATCCCCGTAGATGTCTTAGTGACTAGGACGAAATATAGGAAGTATTAAATTCTATTTTAATTCTTTTTGAGTGTTGTAAAAAAACCATTAAACCTCCAACATAATGCTGTTGTTCTGTTGCAGGAAGAACCAAAAATTAAAAAGGAAACAGTTTCTAGGAAATTGCAAACCTCGCTTTCTGTTTGAACATTTTCTTTCTACGACGATGACGACGACCATTTATTCATTTAACAGAGTTCATAGTCAAAGAGTAGCAAGAAACATGAAATAGAATAATGAACTCTTTGACTGGCAAATGAGTCCCATTCGGGCCTTATCCAAAGGCCTAGGAATCGACTAGATATCGTCATACAATGTGAGATGTCCCCAAAAGTTATCTTGATATTGCTCCTAGCACTCCAATGACAACTGGAATTGTTGTTTTCTTACTCCAAAGTCGTTGAATTTCAATCTCCAGATCCTTATACTTGGTTAGTTTTTCATGCACTTTTTCTTCTAGTCTACTGTCCCCTGGTATTACCACATCAATAAACTGCACATGTTGTTCGACTACAGTGATGCCTGGCATATTATGTTCACGATGTCTATCTATCTGAATTTTAAAGTCCCATAATATCTTGGAATTTTCATTTTCAATAACTTTTTCAACTATGTTCCCAAGGGGTTTTGCAAGTTGAGAAACCATATTTCCCACTCATGAACTCTTTCTTTATAGTCTATATGGGCAATCTTGCTGCAAACTAATTAGATGGTCCACTGTCTCTTCTTATCTCTGCACAGTTGGCATTTGCTATCTTTACAAATCTTTTTAATCTTCGATAATAATAATAATAATAAGAAGAAGAAGAAGAATAAATAATAATAATAATTATTATATATAAAATTATATATAATTATAATTAATATAATTATTATTATTATTAATTTCTACTGGATACTTAAATCCATTTTGAATGAAAACGTGATGCCCATGAATTATCAAAATTCATGCTTATATCTGGATAGCACATGTAACTACTACCAAAATGTGTTCGAGATCGGTTTTATGTTGTTTTAATTTTATGTTTATGCTTTATTATAAATTGATTGTGTTATATTCATATTTTAAAGAAAACACCAAACTATTTCAAAATTCATCCATGAAAACCGTTATTGAACAAGTATCTGCAAAAACGAAATATAATAATTTGTCTGACAATATTCATTACAACAGAAAGCAATTCGAGTTGCAATTATCCAAGCCAATGGCGAAGTTTAGTTACGTTAAGGCTGATTCTTTGCAAAAGATGCCTTTTTTTTTTTAGGGGGGGGGGGGTTTCTTGTAGTATACCGCGATACTTGCAGGCACTCAAGCTCACGACACCTGCCCAGAATGGTTTTAGTAACCATAATTTTAGGATAAGGTAGTCTTATGCCTTAGCACGTATTTTTAAGCACATAACTTGTTTTGTTTGAACTGCGAACTCTCTCTTTCCCAAAAGTATACATTTATAAATAATTTCTTCCACTGAAGTAAATTATCAAATGAGAAACTACATAGTAAGCTTAAACTGAGTTTCAGATATTAAGATTTATATTTCTGATATCATTATCATTATATACAATGTCATATATAAAATATACAAAACAGTGAGCTTAGGATGCCCCTTCCCCTATTCCTGAAATTCTTACAAGCTCAAAAAAGAATAAGTAAATAGATAATTTTTATCGAATTGAAAAAATTCGAGAAAATTACAGCATTGCAAATGTGTTTTGAGATTTAAAGCTCATGTGTCCATTGCGCGTTTGAACACTGTCGGAGTGATACGAAAGATGATCAGAGATAAGTTCTAAGAATACAAAATCTCGAACAGATCTTTTTTTTTTTTTTTTTTTTTTGGAAATTAAATCACATACTAGTTATCCTCCACAGTACAATACTTCCATTGTTCGGCGCATCCAGATCTGGTAACCTGTTTGGGAATAGCTTGCGGCTGCTGTATGGTGTTCAGTTAACATATGTGAGTTCCGCCTGAAAATTGTTTCTCCTTCTGGAATTCTCCAGGGAAAAAAAAAAAAAGTGCATTTCACAAAATCTAGCGAGAATGGATTGGGGAAAGCACAGAAATGTTTTATTTATCAAAAAATTCCCGGACACTTAGGATTTCATAGCTTTGCGATTAGTAAACAATACAATGACTTCATAAACTTAGTTGCATTATCCTAATTCAGAAACAACCCAACATAACAATTTCATGGTTTGGTACAGAAACCAGGTGTCGGAAGACTTCATGAGGCTGTTTCCGACTAACTTCATCTCAAAAGCATTGGAGAATGGCTCTCTCGATAATCTAATTCATGATCCCTTCGAAAAGAAATTCTTGATCAGCCAAACCTTTTTTGCATTTAGATGGTCAAGTGTCGACTCAAAAATTTGATCACTCAAATATTGTGAAAAGACTTGCATTGTTTCTCCGAATACTTGATGTTGTATTTCATATGTTTTCTCTGGTTGTCTTTTCAAATTTGCAGTATACTTCGTTGCACGCAGTTGCTCCTTCATACATCTATTTCGCAATACAACGAAGCTTCATGCATACATGAAAAAAAAAAAAAAATGCTGCTCTCAGTTATAATAATAAAACAACAAATGCAGGCACAGTTTCTACGACTTTTTAATATATGCAAAATATTACAAACTGTTTACAGAAAAGAGAAATAAATTGACACATGCTTTCCTAAAGGATCAGAAAACTGAGGCATACGAAAACCACAGTTATTGTGAGATTTTAAAATGACAATTAAAAAAGGTAAGATGATTGAAATTATCGATGAACTGTTAATAAATATCTGGAGATTGACGGATGTTTTCTATATTACAAGAGTATTAAAAAAGCACAACTCAGAATATTATAAATTGATCACAGAATTTTTTGGCACATGATATTTCGAGAGGGTGCCTGTGTGTGTCACGACAAACTGTATTAAATGTTTATATCAGCTTGTATGAAGCAGTAAATGGTCAGTGCAAATAAACATACATGCACAAATAGAAAATAATATAAATTCTTTAAAAAAATACATACATAATTTTATGCAATTTATGAATAGTACTATATAAATATACTAAATCAACATAAATTAAAAGAAATTTGTTTTTTGAAAATTAGAGATATTTGTGCTTCAGTGCTTCATTTATGCAGTTGAAAAATTGAGTTGATTATGAATCAATAGGAAAACAAATAAGATAAAAAAATAATGAGGAGGATTATTAAAGAAGCGGTGATATATTATAAAAAATGAATAAAATCAATGTTGATAGGTATTTAAGCTTATAAAAGCACATACGAGGAGTGGCACCATTGCGAGAGAGAGTTGATGGCCTCACTGCACTATTCGTAAAACAACAGGGAGACAAAAAAAAAAGTATTGGAATCAAGTAGATTGGATTGACGAGAGTTATTGAATTATCAAACACCAGAGGGTTTAAAAATAAAGCGCGAAAACCAAAATTGAGGACATAATAGTGTTATTTAAACAATTACACATTTAATTTTTTTCTAATTAAAAATCTCAACAAAAACCCCGGGAAAAAGGCAAAGGAGGGAATTTCTCCTTTTGTCTAAAATTTATCCTACTAATTTCCACTGATCTCAGAAAAAATTGTCTTAATTTCACGATAGAACTTAAAAATTGTTACAATTGGGAATACTTCAGATAAATACGAATTGCTGAATACTCAAAACTATTTGTGTTAATTTAAATGTATTCCATTTGTGACTTCGAAAGAATTCATTAATATGCAGCTTGATTTGGGACGATGTGACAGTGCACTTAGAATAATAAACGCAATTAGGCTAGAAATTTCCGTCCCTTCTAGGTATTTTATGGATGGCAATCCATACCTTCCCATAGTTTAGCATTACTCTGAAACATGCCAACTTTTTACCAGTCGGGTTGCATTGGAAAGGAGATGTACAAGGATGTGGAGCATCAGAAGTGCATTAGACACGCTAGTCTATTTTTAGCTGTTCAAATAAATCTATCTTAATCCTCCACGTGTTGCAGCAAAGTCCACATGAGTCTTAAAGTATGCACCACTGAGGGACGCACATTGCACACTGGCTGCATCAGGTTATGCAGAAGAGAGCGAACACAAATCACAACTGGAAGATATAATGGAAACCATTAAGAGAAGTGACCCCAGCCAGTCACACCATAAAAACCTGAAATTTATCAGAAGTTTAGTTGCTACCGTTAAGAGATAGGCACCCTCGACGACAGCGGGACCGGTTTGATATTTTATACAGCTGTCACCGTGTTCCAGATTAATAAGTTCCTCGAAGGACACACACACACACACACACACACACACACACATACAAAAAAAAAAAAAAAGTTCCTTCTATGAACTACTTTGGTTGATGACCGAAGAAGGAAGGGGGAAGAAGAGAGTGGACAACTTAATGATGGATATTGATATTTATGGTCCTTGCACCTGCATATCAAATACACATAGGAGTAACAATGAATTTTTTAATTCGACAGCGCAATGCTGACAATTTTTTTCTTTCTGGTTTGCATTAATTTTTCTGTGAATTAATTAAATTTTGGCTATCGTTGATTGTTTCCATTTGATATATCAAATGCACTAGGAAAAGCAAGCGATTTGTCTTCTTACCATACAGTTTTCCGATATAAGCACCCCGCAATAAATTATTAATCTCGCTTCCCGTTATAGGCAGTTAGTATTTCTGGAGTGGTCATAAGTCTTGACAAAGTCGGTTAGGGGTCAGGATTTAAAAGGTGTACATATATATGTTTGTGAAATGTTATAGGGGACATCAGTCTTTGTTAAAAGTATATCTTATTTTGCTAATCTGCTTACATTTTATAATAAAGTGATTACTGAGCAAGATACATGCGATAACTAGACAGTGAAATTAGAACTCTGTAAAGCCTTTGATAGAATATATCACTAGAGTGACGGGTAATGGATAGAGAGCTAGTGACATGGGTAAAACTAGCTTTGATAGATACATAGATTGGTGTATGAAGAAAAAGAATCAAACGTTGACAAACAGGGGTATCATCATCTGATTTAGTCTACTGCTATTTAATTTGTATAAAGGAGATATATAGTCGCTTGCTGAGATGCAAAGTTAGCAAAAGCGATAAGAAATGACTGACACCGTATCACTTTAAGATGACTTGAATAGAACAGTAATGTGGACAGAGGCGAATGACTGGTGTTGATAAGTGGAATGCTTCTCACTTTGGATTGAAAAGGTTGCAGATTATGTATCATATTAGTGAGACAACTGGTGTGATAGACAGGAAGTTGAAGTTTAGGGAAAGACATATTGCAAATGTGACAAAATCTCAAAGAAAGTTGAGCACACTGATGAGTAGAAATAAAGAAATGTCATTACTTTTTATAAGGCCTGAATCTTAGTGGGTCTGGACTGCAGATGAACTCGGATTAAGACTTTGGACACCGATTGTCGCCTGTGCTACTGAGAGATGTAAGAAAAAACAGGGGAGAAGCGGATAACCAAATGATATAATGACTGAAATATTGAATATGGTGTTAGAGGAGTGCAAGTTCTATAGGTTAGCGAATAAGAGAAAAGACGGGTATACTACAGATATATAAGTTGATAAAGGGATTCTATATTATTTGATGCAATGGAGTTTTTTTCAGTATATGGTTGTTTTTCTTTTTCATGGTGAGATGTGAGTGGAATATATTGTCTCAGAAAGTGATGAGTTCATTGACAGTGAATGACTATGAGGAAAGTATGGTATCATTGTATAAGCTATCATAAGCTTTCTGCAATTCCGTTTAGGAACTTTATAGAGGCACCGATTAATTATAATGATAATTTGATGTCTTCATAAAAAAAAGTTGCAGATCCCAGTTGTAATATGATTGAAATTAGGGATAGCGATTATCCGGAACACATCGGATTTGATTATTTTGCAAGGAAATTTGTAATTATGCTATGATGACTACATGATAGTCATACATTTCTAAAATTGCAGGTTATATTCAAATTTCATAAAATTAATTAAAAGTTTTTAGAATTTTTATTTAAAAATTGTAATCAAAATTTTAACTAAAATAATTTAATAATATTGATATTATTGATATTTCTCTAAAGAGAAATACGTATCAATGATCGTTCGTTTAGAAATAAAAATAATATTGTTTTTATGAATCTTTAGAACGTGGATTTTTTCTTCTTCAAATATGTTTATTTAAGAACTTTAGATCGATAAAAATTTAATTAGAATAAGGGTTCGCTGACTATTAAATTTTGAGAGCAGCTGCAATAGACAATTATTTCAGTTTTTTTGGCGAGAAATAAATTTAAAAAAATCGTTAAATTTTTCATCTCTGTTAAGATACACGAGATCATCACTGAATGGTAATGATTAATATATAAGTTAGAACTATAGATATAAAACCATCATGATAATTATTATCGTTATGTGTATATTGCAAGAAGTTTTCACACTTAGCGATGTTTGAAGTCAGAAGAGGGGTAATCTCCCATTCTACTTCATATTACAAAGTTAAAAATAAAAAGCAAAAAAACAAGAACATAGCAAATTTACTCAAATACAATCCCCATATTAATTTATTTTAATTGATATCTTATTTATAAGTAAGCAATAATTATGGATAACGATGTCCGCAATACCATATTTTGATATCATAAGATAAAACTGTTTTAATCATTTTTACAAGTTGGTAAGTTGGTGCCCTGTTTCTAACCTGCAGAAATTCAAAATGCTTCGAAATCAAGTAAACGCATTGATTTCTTTGTGACATCACATTGTTTTAGATATATCTCACTCTCGCAAAATATCATATTCTTCTCATATTCTCTCTCCCTAAAGAATAACTTAGCATTTTTTTTAATTTATTTTAAAAATACATTAAAACAGCATAAAAAATAATATAACATGATTAATGTGTTCACACACACAAATAAATAATGCTGCTTGCTTTCAGCATGTTCAGCTTATTGAACCTCTTGGAGAAAGAATTCTTTTTAAAATATTTACTTAGTTAAATTACTCGCTTTCCATTTGAAGTGTTCAGTTCGGATAAAATGCAAGTTAGAACTGAAACGATTGCTGCTATTCTAGTTACTAACCGCTAATAAATATTTATAATGAAAATTTTACGACGTTGATTCACCAGTTTCCATCTTAAAATATCATATTGATCACGTGTATTCGATGGAGCGAAAACGTTAGGCCTGTACTCTTCATTACATATTGAAATGAAAAATTCTGTAAGCGTTAATTAGTAGATAAGTCAAATACAAGAGTTTTCCTGTTGATCGTAAAACTATATGGATTTAGTAGCATGACGTCATTTCCTATACCACCAGTAACGTCTTTGCATTGTTGCGTCTTCTGCTAGGTCTACCAGCGATTGATAACGTTACTTTGGTTTGGAATATAATACGTTATTTCTTAAACAACAAGTATTTAAAGGTCATAAATATTCACTCTTAGGGTTATTAACCGACAGCGCGCCATTTATACTTTATATTTATGAGAACTTTATACTAACATAGCAGTAATAAGAACTGAGTGAAGTGGCATTTTAAGGGTTTCGCCATCGACGCACAGTCTTAAGTGATACATTTCTAGTAAAAGAGCAGCTGACTGACTGACTGACTATACTTGTTAAAGATGATCTCTTGGCCGCAACCAGTGCACATTACCCGAATTAGACACCGCTTTCATTCGCAAGCCATCACTTACCTAACCATCTTACAAAAGCAACTAACGAAGGTCAGCGAGATTCAACCAATCAATAGTGTCGACGGAGAGGGCAGCTGGTTACACAAGATATCGGAATGTCCTACCTGCTGATTGAGAAGTGACCGGCATAAGCAGCAGCAGCAGACGCAACGGCTGGATCCACCACAGTGGAGGGACTGAGACTCTGACGCGGCGTAGCCGGAGACACGGCTGTAGGGACGGGACGAGCTTCGGCACCGCGGGCTGCCATACGATTTGGCGCACAAGCAAGTGCTGGAAACAGACTGACAGACTGGAAGACCGTTACGGCCTCTTGGCTGCGGGCGGCCTCTCCTTAGGATCGTTCTAGGCGAAGTAAGGGTTAATCATAGCCGCGGGGAAGGAGGTAGCACGACGGCAGTGTGCCGGGGCGGACTGCATACGGCAGGCAGTGCGCCAGGCAGACAACAAGGCCTCGGGCCCTCGAGCAACTTTTTTTTTCTTTTTTTTTTTTTGATGGCGGAAACGTAGCTACGAGCGACGGTTCCAAGGCCGGCGAAAGCCCTGGTATCATCAGCCACTGCCTGAGGACACGAGATGCAATCGATCGATGGGCGTGCTCCTGTAGGCAGATCTCCAGCAGAGCCTTGGCGCACGTGTGCACGGTATAGCACCACCGCCCAGCTCCTGCAGATTGCTTCCATATGGCCAGTTTTTAGATCCCACTTCATCATGTTTGACCGCATCCTTTCACTGAAGGGGTTAACATCTCTCTCTCTCTCTCTCTCTCTCTCTCTCTCTCTCTCTCTCTCTCTTTCTTTCTCTCTCTCTCTCTGTGGCCTGCATCTTCTGCATCCCTTGGTAGTGCACACTTCCAGCTTCGTTTATTCACGCATGCGCATATATTCTTTTCTCTCGACTTTGGTTTGCTAGCTCTTGTCAAAGCCGTTTGCTAGGCATACAACTTAGGAATGCACACCGAGTCTCCAACGGAGGAGGAGGAGGAGGAGTAAATTTATGTCGCTGATAATGTACAAGTTTTTCAGGCAGTGAAACTAACCGCGTGTCTAATGACAAACTATTTACCTGACTATCGTATTAAAATAGTGCTTTGCTATTACTGATGGTCGCTGTACAGATAAGAAGCAATGAAATTGTAATTACTTACCAAAGTACCATGTTTTTTTTTTTGTTTTTTTTTTCCTGCTTTCACCGCGCTTCCTTTGCAATAATGGACTGCTGTTAGAGACACTAATGTTACAAAAACCTCTTCAGAACGAACTCCATTGGATTATATATCGAAAAAGGGCCATTCATCCTTTATGATATTCACTGTCTGTTTTTTTTTTTCTCTTTAAAAACAGAAACTAAACTTTGTTACCGTTTTTTTTAAAAATATTTCTGATCATATGAATAGTCATATATTGAGGTTTTAATTTTTGTGAAAACAGAATTTTAAACTATGTATATAAATATATAGGGGTGCTTAAGGGTCAAAGCTGTATAACTGAGAGGAGACCTCCACATAGCCTTTAAAGGAATGCGGAGAACCGACCAGGGCTTCTGACCAAATGTCCAATCCTCACCTTCTCGTGGTGCACCCTGTTGGGTATCTACTTTGATACTGAACGAACGAGGATGGGCTGGCAATTTGGGATTTAGCCGACCAAATTGTATTCTTATTGGTTAAACCAAAATAAAAAATTATGGTACAACATGACAAAATTTCATGCCGGCTGGGGCGTCGCCCGGTTAAACAAGGCCCCCGTTGTTTTCGCCAGGGAATCAGGGCGAACAGCGAAAAGTCAGCTACTGGAACAAATCTGAAAACAAACCCCAACTCAACATCACCAGAGTTAAAGATCGGTACTATCAACGTAAGAAGCCTGAATGGCAAAGAAATGGAGCTAGCTGAGGAATTAGATAAGTACCAGATCGACATAATAGGGGTGACTGAAACAAAAAAGACCAAAACTGGTGAGATCTTTCTGAGCAATAAATACAAAATGTTATATTCAGGCAATAACAATCAAGGAAAAGAAGGAGCAGCCATAGTATTCAACACAAAATACGAGGCTAATCTTCTTGAATGGCAGTCAGTCTCAAGTAGAGTAATGTGGGCAAATATGAGAATGGGGAACTGGACAATGAGACTTATTTGTGCCTATGGTCCCACAGAAGGTTCTACTAAGGTAGAAGTGGAGGAATTTTTTGAGGCTTTAGAAAAAGCAACTGACACAATGAAAAAGGAAAAGTTGGTCCTAGTTGGGGATCTAAATAGTAGAGTAGGAAATGATTGTGAGACATACAAAAATATTTTGGGAAAATTTGGAGAAAAGAGCAAAGCTAATAATAATGGCAAATATCTGTTGGATTTCTGCTCAGGACATGGACTGGTTATTACTAACACCATGTTCCAACATAAAAATGTGCACAAATTCACATGGAGAGAAGAGGCTAGGAATAAGAAAAGTCTCATTGACTATGTTATTGTTGATAGTGATGTTTTCTCCCGGGTGCAGGACACCAGAGTGTACAGAGGATTTGAAATTGGAAGTGATCACTATTTAGTCTTGAGCAGGATAAAATTGAATTTCATATTGAAAAGAATAACATGTAAGAAAGTTTTAAAGCGAATAAAAGTTGAGCAGCTCTCAGATGTAAACTGTAGACTAAAATACAGAAATATTATTGAAAAGAAAATGAAAGAGTTTGAGAACAGGAATTAAACCTTGGAGATTCAGTGGCAAACTCTGAAGGAAACATTGATTGATTCTGCCAGAGAGGCATGTGGTGAGGTTGTGTGCAAAGATAAAAAAATCAGAACTCCCTGGTGGACACAGGAAGTTAAATAGGCAGTGAAGGAAAAGAAGAAAGCATATCAAAAGTTCCTGGCAAATAAGTCAGCTTTTACTCTTACAGAATACAGAGACAAATGTAAGAAAGCTAAACAGTGTGTAAAACTAGCTAAACAAAAGTCATGGGAGGACTTTGGCAAGAATATAGAAAATAAATATCAAGAAGGTGGCAAAATATTCTGGAGGTTGTTGAAGAAGCTTAGGAATGGAGGAAAGAGTGCTGCAAAAGGAATTAGAGATGATAAAGGTGACATGAAAACAGGAGAAAAAGATATCCTTGAAGTATGGAGTAATTACTTTGAAAAACTGCTAAATGAAACAAGCAGTGATGACAGCACAGTGATAAAAAACACTAACCAGGCATGCAGTCAGGAATACATATCCATACTTGAAGTAGAAAAAGCCATCAAAGGCTTGAAATGTGGAAAGGCAGCAGGAGTAGATGATATTCGACCAGAAATGCTGAAGTATGGTGGTATGAGAGTCTTACAGTGGCTGCACTGCATAGTTCAGAAAGCCTGGACAGAGGGACGAATTCCCGATGATTGGAGTAGAGCTCTCATAGTACCCATATATAAAAAGGGAAATAAAACTGAATGTGAGAATTACAGAGGTATTTCCCTACTGAGTGTTCCTGGCAAGATCTATGCAAGTATACTTGAGAAACGGTTGAGAAGAATTGTGTAAGAAAAGCTTGGTGAAGAACAAGCTGGATTCAGGCCAAATAGAGGCTGTCAGGATCAGATCTTCACTTTACGACAAATAGTCGAGAAAGCATGGGAATATAACAAAGATCTGTATTTAAGTTTTGTAGATTTGGAAAAGGCATATGACAAGGTGCCAAGAGAGAAGCTATTCAATACGCTGCAGTTATATGGTGTCAATGGGGCATTATATCAAGCAATAATTAATCTTTATTTGAGTTGTGAGTCAGCAGTTAGAATTGAAGGAAGTACAGGAAGATGGTTTAATGTTAAATCTGGTGTGAGACAAGGATGTACATTATCCCCTCTGTTATTCATTATCTATATGGATCACATTATGAAGGAATGTGGTATTAAACCTGATATCAAAATTGGAGATGTTAATGTCAGCTCTTTGCTTTATGCGGATGATGTTATACTTCTAAATAAATCCGCTACAAGTCTACAAGATTCTCTGACTAAATTGAATAGCTGTTGTAATAGATATGGTATGAAGGTCAGCAATAAAAAGACAAAGACAATGCAAATAGGCAGAATCATTGAAAATGTCAACTGTGTTGTGAATGGAGAACCTGTGGAACAAGTAAAACATTTCAGCTACTTAGGCACAATTTTTACTGAAGATGGTAAACTAAATATAGAAATAGACAACAGAATCAGCAAAGCTGGTATGGTGGGAAGTCAATTGAATAAATTCATATGGAATAAGAGAGAAATTAGTCGCAACACTAAATTAGCTGTATACAAGACAGTGTTCAAACCAGTTTTAACTTATGGATCTGAGAGCTGGGTCAGAAGTAAAACACTTGACCAAAGACTAGAGACCGCAGATATGAGAGTCCTGAGAAAGATTAGAGGCGTGAACAGATGGCATCAATGGCAATATCATATTAAAAATGAGGATATTAGGAAAGAACTTGACATTGTCAGCATCCAGGAATGCGTTAGCAGAGCTAATCTCAGATGGTATGGTCACTTAAATAGAATGGGAGAGGAAAGATTAGCAAAACAAGTGTTCTCTGCCAGGTTGGCAGGAAAACGACCCAGAGGAAGACCAAGATATAGGTGGTTTGATACGGTACAAAGTGCCTTAGACGATAGAAATATAAGATCTGATAATGTTGGAGTCTTGACAAGTAACAGACTGATTTGGAGGAAAATTGTAGATAGGAAGTTAGTAATGATGTAATTTTTTCATGTAGTACTGTCATATCCTGTACACCCCTTGAGGGTACATGGCAGGAATTTGATGATGATGATGATGATGATATAAATATATATTCCTTCTCTTTCTCCATCTCTTGTTTTTTTCCTAGGCTAAATTAAGATCCTTTATCTGCCAATTATCCTTGGTTTCTGTAACCTTTATTTAGTAGGGACATTTAGTTTTGTGCACCTCGGAATATTTTATCTGTAAATTGCATATGTTCTTCATCGATCTGCACGGATGAAAAACTCAAGTTTCCAGGAGGAAGGAAAAACTCTGTCATCACCATATGAGACCTGCTAACTTACCTTCAGTTGAATGCCTTTATAAAGGTTCTTCACGTCCTACTCAGGATTTGTAAGTTCTCTTACGGCAGATCTCCGATATACCATTTACTCATTGCTTTTCAGCAATTTTGTGTTAATAAAACTAGTATTTATATACTAAAAAAAAACTATATATATATATATATATATATATATATATATATATCGTCACAATACATCCGTGAGAAAAACCCTGCACTTCCGTATGAGACCAGCTAACCCACCTTCAACTGCAAAAAATCCTGTTAACGGTTCTTCGCGTTATGGATGAAATTCCAGGTCTTTTCAATCAAAGGGCTCTGTCAAAACCAACTGTGCTACGGTGGTTACAATATTATAATCATGTATTAGTTGCCTACATAAGATGTGTTCTTTAAAGGGGGGGGAATCGGAATTTTTACTTTCTAGAATGTTTATTACTGCTATCTACCACTTTGTTCCCAAATAGTAAAATTTTTACAATGCAATGATGATCTTTGTCAAAATTATAATTTAAAAAATCTCTACTCTAGTGTAACTGATCTTTCGGCAGTGTGGTATACATCCTCCTTACGGGTAGTTTACACTCTTGGACCTTGTTTTGCCTAATGCCACACACACACACACACACACACACACACTACAATTTATATTCTGTATTTTGACTACATCTTTCCTGGTCGCTATGCAGATTTATGGGTATCCACCCATAAATCTGCCTCATTGGCCTCATTTATCATGTGATAATTTTCAGTCAAATGAGATACGGAATATGAATTCAAATGTTAATAACTCCAATCGCTACACCAAAGATTAGAGACAAACTAAACCTGTCAGAAATTAACTAAAATAAATAAATAAATAATAAGAATTTGTTATTATTATTATTATTATTATTATTATTATTATTATTATTATTATTATTATTATTATTATTGACACGAAACATTCACTGTAGACAGTACATATTACTATAACCAATTACAGCCAGGAACTACAAATAGCATTAACTAGACGCATTCAAAGGGCCTCACGAACTGCCATCGACCTTAGGTACTCGACAGTGGCCTATGGTATACTGATTAATGTTATGAATGAAGTCAAACACTGAACAGGAATCTGTTAGCCTTTGGAGCCAAGCACACAGCAGATAATATACAATTAAACCTCTCATATCATGTATTATTCAGTTCTGGTTACAAGCCAAGGATATCCAGCAACCTGTTGATGTAATATTTATGAGTTTGGTACCAGCAGTGAACTCAAGTTACTTATCATAGCAATAATGGTCACAAATTAGAAATCATAAATATTTTACTGTGAACTCGGACAAATTACATTTACGGGATTGTGGTAAGGCACTACTGATCATATGTTCTTAGTCTTATTCTTGAAACCTCACCACTCATTTCCGATTTGCTCTCTTAATTTCATGTTAGCAATTTGTTTTCCTAGTTTATGATTATGCATTTAGAAGTGTGTGCGTGCGTGCGTACGTGCGCGCGCTATGAAACTCTCGCAAGGCCTAAATTATATAGTCAGTAAATAATTAAGACACCCCCCCCCCAAGGAAATTGTGCACTCTGGCTAGCTTACATAGATTTGATTTTTCAACTTGGAAAAAGTTTAGAACTTTTTTCCAAGTTCTTTGTATGACACAAAGATTTTATTTTGTATGACACAAAGAAATAAAGTAATTTAGAAATCAGGAAATTATCATAATATACTTTTATGTGTTTGAAATTACACTTAAAATATATTTTAAATTTAAACTAGTTTTCTCGCCTTAGTTCTTGATACAGTTAGCAATCTGGAGTTAGCAGTAAGCATGCGACTGCCAGTACCGATCCTCTTCATATCCCTGCGCATAGTTCTGTGAGATATGGTCAGGAACAGCCTTTATTAAATGCTTCGGTCAATTGTTGCACACAGGAAGTTCTATTTGTCTGTACAGGCCTTCTTACACGACGGCAATCTCCTTCCTGATAGACTGTCTTGGGGCCACAGTTATGCATCTTTAAAAATGTGGATTAAAAGCAATGTGGATTATTTTTCCACTAATTAAACAGCCGGAATGTCTCACCTTTTGAGAAACCGGTCAGCTCTGTTGTTTTCAAAATCGTGGTTCCAGCCAGACTGGTAGCCACAAAAGCCATTTATTGAGACCCGAAAGATCGTTGTTTATCCCATTGTGATCAACACTATTGACGATTATCATCGTTCTAAGCAGATACTTTTATAGTGCAGGTACTTTTATAGTTTACTATATTCGGCATGAAACTCTCTGATTCCAATTGAGTTTCTTATTCGGTTTTAAAACAATGTGGGATTTAATATCCCTTTAATTTAATTAATCTGCATAAAGTTTTCTAATTCAGTGGCCAGTATGTATATATATATGTGTGTGTGTGTGCTGTTAAAATTAATAGACTGAACTATGTATTTAAAATTACTTCACTTAAAAAAACTGCTTTGTTTATTTATGGGCGAAAAAACAAAGTTTTAGGGATAATTTATCGTCTACCATTGAACTACCGTCCTATTGCTCTCATCTCATTGTTTTTAAAGCTAATGAAAAGATCTTCGACAGCTTCTTCGTAATGCGGAGAACTACTAACTAATCAAGATCAACAGAAAATATTTTTTGCTTACATAGAAAGGTTTGTAGAAAGCTGTATTGTTGCACTTGGCATTTCCAGGGCATTGGCCAGCACAGATTACCGCTCAGCAAATTTCCATCTTATGGTCTGCCTTCCATTGAGTTAATGCCTTGTAATGAGTTAACCCGTTTATTCTATGGTCGTTCGCTTTGTGTAACGGTGGATGGTGTTCTCTCATCAGATTTCTTAACAGCTGTTCCTCAGGGCTATTTATATCGTCTCTCATCTTCATTATATGCATCAATGACCTTCTTTTACTCATCTCACACCCTGTCCACAATTTTGCTAATGATAGCACACTTCATTCTTCTTACTTATATGATAAACCTGCAATGCTCTAACATCCCAAGCTTCAGGATCTCCGATTAGGTGCTCCAAACACTGATCCCATATTATCCTTCAGTGGGGTGATGATATTCTGGTCATCTTCATTGCTGACAAACATACAGTTCTGTATTTTATCTCTTTCCCTCTCTCTCTCTCTCTCTCTCTCTCACACACACACACACACACACACACACACACACACACACACACACACACACACACACACACACACACACACACACACACACACACACACACACACACACACACACACACACACACACACACACACACACACACACACACACACACACACACACACACACACACACACACACACACACACACACACACACACACACGCACGCACGCACGCAAAAACTTAGTGCATCTTCTCTAACCTTTGATAACAACACTCAGCTCAACAATCAGACTAGATCTCTCCTTCTCTTCTCGGAATGGCACTTTGCCTCCATCTTTTCCTAGTACAGACGCATCACATCTGTAGTTTCCTCAAATTCTGCTATATCTTTCTCGGTCAGGACGGTACCTTTCACCTACTAACTATGGACAATCCAAATCTGCTCAGCCTCAGAATACTGCTCTCACTTACTTAACATTCTGGATGTTGTCAAAAAGAGGAGGTAGTTCAATTATTCGACGATCCTGTCACAGACTTTCTCCACCCACTGTTTTACAGACAGTTTCCTCTATTTTTTTTTTTTTTTTTAAGATTCCTCCATGAGCTTTGATCAGCAGAATTAGCATCAATCATTCCTCTATTTCTGCTAGAGTAATAACACAAGCAACACTTGAAGCATTCATTTACGGTCTAACTGCTAACTCACCGAGCCTGCTATCCAGCTTATTTTTCATTCCATTTGACTCTGTTCTCTGGACTAGCCTTTAGCCTTCCGCATGAAGTATTTCCCAACAACTACAACCTCCAGTTCTTAATAAAGAAAAAAAAAAAAAACATTAACAGAATCCTTCTTTCTTAATCCCTGTTCACATACGGCATTAATTTGCTATTGGTTCTGAAACCGCTTTTTGGGAATGAATAAAAAAAATGAATAAATCAACTTCAATGAATGGAGATGAGACTAATTTTATTAAATTATTTCTACAACATTTATATTACTTCATTATTTGTAGTAATATGTAATACATTTGTACTACATAGTACTACATAGTACTATGTAGTACACTTGTAATACCATGTATGATATTTTGTTCTTTCAAATACATAACAGTTCATTGTTATAATTTCTTTCCGATAATTTTTTATATGAAAATTTCAATAGGGATTCAGTGAAAAAAAAAATAGTTTTATGTAGGATCCAGCAGTCTGAAAACGTTGGACTAGTAGAACTTACCGCTAGACTTTTTTTTTTGTTTTTTTTCCAGCGATTTTTGAGTTAGTTGATTTTTGGCTCGTTCAAATAGTTTTCCTTCAAAAAATCGAGTTTTTAACCATGAAATTCAGAAAAATTGTATGTAAAACTGAACTGATTCAGGAAATAAAACCAGTTAGGAATACAAGATGGTGGAAGTTGTCAGCCGTACTCAATTATCAGACATGACTATTGGACATTATTCAATAGTCATATCAATTATCAGACATGACTACTGTCAACCGACTTCCAAAAGTTAGGGGAAAAACAGTTCCCTTAGAAGAGTAAAAACAGTTCCTATTCCTTTGAAGAGTAAAAAGGCATTTAAATTATATTTATTTTTATAAAAAAAGACATTTATTATAACATTTTTCTAAGAAAATTATTGATGAAAAAGTCTTTATGATACTTAAAAAAGTAGAATTACTCTCTAGGCAAAACATCATCATCAAATTCCTGACATATACCCTCAAGGGGTGTACAGGATATGATAGCACTACATGAAAAATTTACATCATTACTAACTTCCTATCTACAATTTTCCTCCAAATCAGTCTGTTACTTGTCAAGACTCCAACATTATCATATCTTATATTTCTATCATCTAAGGCGCTTTGTACCGTATCAATCCACCTATATCTTGGTCCTCCTCTGGATTTTTTTCCTGCCGACCTGGCAGAGAACACTTTGCTAATCTTTCTTCTCCCATTCTGCTTAAATGACCATACCACCAGAGATTAGCTCTGCTAATGCATTCCTGGATGCTGACAATATCAAGTTCTTTCCCAATATCCTCAGTTTTAATATGATATTGCCATTGATGCAATCTGTTCATGCCCCTAATCTTTCTCAGGACTCTCATATCTGCGGTCTTTGGTCAAGTGTTTTACTTCTGACCCAGCTCTCAGATCCATAAGTTAAAATTGGTTTAAACACTGTCTTGTATACAGGTAATTTAGTGTTTTGGCTAATTTCTCTCTTATTCCATATAAATTTATTCTGTTGACTTCCTACCATACCAGCTTTGTTGATTCTGTTGTCTATGTCCATATTTTACTTACCATCTTCACTAAAAATCGTGCCTAAGTAGCTGAAATGTTTTACTTGTTCTATAAGTTCTCCAATCACAATGCAGTTGCTATTTTCAATGTTTCTGCCTATTTTCATTGTCTTTGTCTTTTTAATGCTGACCTTCATACCATATCTATTACAGCCAATTTAGTCAGGGAATCTTGCAGACTTGTAACGAATTTATTTAGAAGTATAACATCATCCGCATAATGCAAAGAGCTGAGATTAACATCTCCAATTTTGATATCACGTTTAATACCACTTTCCTTCATAATGTGATCCATATAGATAAGAGAGGGGATAATATACATCCATTAACACCATATAACTGTAGCGTTTGGAATAGCTTCTCTCTTGGCACCTTGTCATATGCCTTTTCCAGATCTACAAAACTTAAATACAGATCTTTGTTATATTCCCATGATTTTTCAACTGTCATAAAGTGAAAATCTGATCCTGACAGCCTCTATTTGCCCTGAATCCAGCTTGTTCTTCACCAAGCTTTTCTTCCACAATCCTTCTCAACCGTTTCTCAAGTATACTTGCACATATCTTACCAGGAACACTCAGTAATGAAATGCCTCTGTAATTCTCACATTCAGTTTTATTTCTCTTTTTATATATGGGTACTATGAGAGCTCTACTCCAATCATCTGGAATTCGTACCTCTGTCCAGACCTTCTGACAGAGGTACGAATTCCAGATGAATTTTTTGAGCATTTTTGTCGAATATCATCTACTTCTGCTGCCTTTACACATTTCAGTCGTTTGATGGCTTTTTCTACTTCAAGTTTGGATATGTATTTAGGACTGCATGCCTGGTCTGTGTTTTTTACCACTGTGCTGTCATCACTGCTTGTTTCATTTAGCAGTTTTTCAAAATAATTACTCCATCCTTCAAGGATATCTTTTTCTCCTGTTTTCCTGTCACCTTTATCATCTCTAATTCCTTTTACATCACTCTTTCCTCTATTTCTGAGCTTCAACAACCTCCAGAATATCTTGCCCCCTTCTTGATATTTATTTTCTATGTTCTTGCCAAAGTCCTCCCATGACTTCTGTTTAGCCAGTTTTACACAGTGTTTAGCTTTCTTACATTTGTCTCTGTATTCTCTAAGAGCACAAGCTAACTTATCTGCCAGGAACTTTGATATGCTTTCTTCTCTTCCTTCACTGCGTCGTGGAATTCTGATTTTTCTATCCTTGCACACAACCTCACCACATGCCTCTCTGGCTGAATAATCAGTGTTTTCTTCAGGACTTGCCACTGAATCTTCAAGGTTTGGTCCCTGCTCTCAAACTCTTTCATTTTTTTTTAATAATATTTGTCTATTTTAGTCTACGGTTCACATCTGAGAGCTGCTCAACTTTTATTCTCTTTAAAACTTTCTTACATGTTCTTCTTTTCAATATGAAATTCAATTTTATCCTGCTCAAGACTAAATAGTGATCACTTCCACTTTGAAATCCTCTGTACACTCTGGTGTCCTGCACAAGGAAGAAAACATCACTATCAACAATAACATAGTCAATGAGACTTTTCTTATTCCTTGCATCTTCTCTCCATGTGAATTTGTGCACATTTTTATGTTGGATCATTGTGTTAGTAATAACCAGTCTATGTCCTGAACAGAAATCCAACAGGTATTTGCCATTAGCTTTGCTCTTTTCTCCAAATTTTCCCGAAATATTTTTCATGTCTGACAATCATTTCCTACTCTGCTATTTAGATCCTCAACAAGGACCAACTACTTTTCCTTTTTCATTGTGTCAGTTGCTTTCTCTAAAGCCTCGAAAAATTCCTCCACTTCTAACTTAGTAGAATCATCTGTGGGACCATAGGCACAAATAAGTCTCATTGTCATTCTCGTATTTGGCCACATCACTCTATTTCAGACTGCTTGCCAATAAAGAAGATTAGCCTCGTATTTAGTGTTGAATACTATAGCTACTCCTTTTCCTTGATTGTCATTGCCTGAATATAACATTTTGTATTTATTGCTCAGAAGGATCTCACCAGTTTTTGCCTTTTTGTTTCAGTCACCCCCTCTTATGTTGACCTGGTACTTATCCAATTCCTCAGCTAGCTCCATTACTTTGCCATTCAGGCTTCTTATGTTGATAGTACCGATCTTGAACTCTGGTGATGTTGAGTTGTGGTAAGTTTTAGAATTTGTTCCAGTAGCTGACTTTTCGCTGTTTGCCCTGGTTCTCTGGCAAAAACAACGGGGGCATTGTTTAACCCAGCTGGCATGAAATTCTGTCATGTTGTACCATCATTTGAATTTTTGGTTTAAGCCAATAAGAATACAATTTGGTCGGCTAAATCCCAAATTGCCAGCCTATCCTCGTCCCTTCAGTATCCAGGTAGATAACTAACAGTATGCACCACGAGAAGATAAGGATTGGACATTAGGTCAGAAGCCCTGGACGGTTCTCCTCATTCCACTGAAGGCTATGTGGAGGTCTCCTCTCAGTTATATAGTTTTGACCCTTAAGCATCCCTAGGCAAAGCATCGTGGTAGAGAAATGCTTCATCGATTTGTTTTCAGATTTCCAGGGAGGAAACATTCCTGCTTGCCTTGTCGTTTATTTGTGACTTCTGCACCAAATCATGCGAGCTCCATGCTTTTGAGTGCACAGCATCGTGTAGCAGACTGTAGAATATATACAGTATGTGACCTGCCCGAAGAATGGATTTAAAAAGACTATGCTGAAAAACTTCCAGATCGTTTGAAGTTAATCCTTATCCACTTCTTAATTGCTGCTTTCTTTCTTCAACCTAGAACCAGTTTTCAGTTTTTAAACTGTTTATGTCTTTCCATTATGATATTTCCGGCGGGTGGATGAATCCTGCACTGCTTGAATTTACTTTGCACAGTAACTGGAAACTTGAATTTAGAAGAAAAAAAAAAAAGAAATAGTGTTGGATCTAATATCCACTTGACTTATATAATTTTACACTGCCAATCTGAAGCTTTTTGGCTCTTTAGTTTAGTAATTACTTTTACGCACCGAGCTTACAAAAAATACATCTCTCTGACATTTCAAGTTCCTTAGTACTGAACGAGAGTTTTTGCTCTCTTAAGGTTTCTTCCGGAATTTCGCTCCCTGTGAGGTGGGGGGCCTTAGATTTCTGGGGGGGGGATGCCTTGAAAGAGCAACTCGAGCCTCCGGGGAAAGTGTTTTCCGGCATGGCGGTGGGCTTTGTCGATAGATGCTTTTCTCTGGAATATGAGCAGAGCCGCCACTAAGTTAAATAATCCTTCAGGTCGCTCATTGTTGGGAGATCTGAGGGATTGCACGAGTTTTTAGAGAGGTAGTACCGCACTTAAACAGGGAATTTCGCTCCCGGTGAGGGGAGGGGGGCTTGGATTTCGGGGACGTTTGCCTTGAGAGAGCAATTTGAGTCCCCGAGGAAATTGTTTTCCTGGGTGGCCAGTGTGGGGCTTTGTCGGTGGATGCTTTTCCGTGTCATATGAGCGGTTCTGCTTAGTGGTAGGGTGAGCCTGTCACTGAGTGGAACCAACGCTGAATTGGACGATCTTTCGGTCACTCGTAGGGAGTGGTCCAGGGGAATCGCCTAATTTTTAGAGAGGCCCCTTTACTTAAAACACCGGTCTGGTCCCGCTGAAGGGTGCTGAAGATTTCGGAGGAATTTTGCCTTGAGAGAGCAACTTGAGTCTCCAGTGAAAGTGTTTTCTGGCATGTCCCGTGTGGGGCCTTGTCGGTGGATGCTTTTCCCTGGAATATGAGCGGTTCTGCTCAGTGGTAGGATGAGCCTGTCACTGAGTGGAGCCAACGCTGAGTTGGATGATCCTTTGGTCACTCGATTAGAGTGAGAGTGATCTGGGGGTATCGCCTAATTTTTAAAAAGGACTTTGCTTATATAGTTTGGCTCCCGCTGAATGGGGCTTAAGATTTCAAGAGTTTTTGCCTTGGGAGAGCAATTTGAGTCTCCGAGGGGAGGGTTCCTACGTGGCCTCATTTGGGGCCATGTCGATGAATGCTTTTCGTTGGAATATGAGCGGTTCTGCTCAGTGGTAGGGTGAGCCTGTCACTGAGTAGAACCAACGCTGAATTGGACGATCTTTCGGTCACTCGTAGAGAGTGTCCCGGGGAATTGTCCCTTTAGAGAGGCACTTTAATTAATGGTAGGTGAGCCTGTCACTGAGTGGAACCACCACTGAGTTGGGCGGTCACTCGTTTGAAGTGATGTGAGGGATTGTCTAATTTTTAGAAAGGACTTTACTTATGTAGTGTGACTCCCGCTGAGGGGGGGGGGTTGGCTTAAGATTTCGGGAGGATTTGCAAGAGAGAGAGTATTTTGAGTTTCTGGGGGTGGTGTTTTCCAGCATAGCCTCTATCGGAGCCGTGATGGTGAATGATTTTCCCCTGGAATAGTGGCACGCAGTGAAGAGAGGCGGCTCAACAAGTTCTGCCATCTCGTGGTCCCTAACCCTAACACAGTATATTTAATGTCAGAAATGATGTGAGTTCTACGGTCGATTTTCTTGAGTTTACAGGACGAAAAACCCGAGTTTCTGGGAGAAAAAACCCGCCTGCCCCTTGCCAGAGATCGACTAACTCGGGAACCGGTCGAAAAAGGCTTAGAAAAATTTCCTCTAGTCGACGGCTAGATTCGAAACAACGTGTTCCTTCGTGCGTGCAAACGCCACATCCACTTAGCTATACAGGCTCTGGTATATAGGTGTATAAAATAGGTATACAAATCACACATTTGCTGATAATAAATCATAAAGAAATTTATTTAAAAACAATTCTTTGGTATACATATAATTTTACCATTTACATAAAGAATTACAAACAATAGCCTCAAATTCGAATTAATTTTTGGTCATTGCGTATTCAGTAACCTTTTACTATTGCCAAATTTTTCGCGATCCCCAACATTCGGTTACGCGGACTCATTTGGGTTCGCGACCCACAGTTTAAAAAATTCTGTTTTAGAGCATATGCATATCAGGTATCACAGAATCTCAAGCAGCGATTAGTCCAACGCAGTTCGGCAAATTTCTTCACCTTCTTTTAATATAATAACCTTTTTTCTTTATTCGCTCTATAAAAAGAAATTAAAGTTAAATCTGGTGAGCTAGTTGGCCATGCGATGAGATTTTCTCTCTCTCTCTCTCTCTCTCTCCAAGTCCATTTGTCTAGAAATTGTTCATTCAACAGATATGTTGAGATTCCTACTGAAACATCAGTATCTCTTAATTGCTTGTATTCTTCTGCCGGTTGACCTGTTTAGCGTGATGCAAAAATCAACTTTTCACGGGGGAAAAACCCTTCCACATCCATCAATACCACTGTATGAGAGTAGCTAACTCAAAAAAAATCTTATAAAGATTTCTCAGCCTAGAGGAAATTACGAAATGTATCATTTCGTTATTGATAATAATTTATTAAAGTTAAAAACTTCAGTAAACCAATAGTATTTTGCAACAATTATATTTCAGCCTTGGAGATCATAGTTATACTACTACAATCCAGTGGTGTATATACGATTTTTTAGACTCCCTGCAGCCAGCCTTTCAGTGCACTCCCCTACCTCCAAACGTTAATGTTTCTCTTTAGATTTTTAGACGATTTTATATATATATATATATATATATATATATATATATATATATATATATATATACAGTATTTGTAATTTTATAAATATAATATATTACAATTACAATATTTACAATATTACAGTATAATTAGTAGTTTATAATTACAATTAATATATAATTATAAAATAAAGGGTTTTATGCAGAAAACAATGTTACGTTAAATATGATACGATTACTTGAGAGTGAGTAGAGACCGCGTCCTAATTTTCTTGCAGCGAAATTGATAACTTTGATTGGCCATTCAATATGGTCACTTTAGCAGAGAATAAAACGGGAATATTGCATTGGAATATGCCCTAGGCATTTGCGCGGAGTGCACATACATTCATGCACACAGCATTTTGTTTGCTATAAGCTACGGTTCATTATCTTGCTTAAGGCGTTGGACGATTTTTTTAATACTCTTATCAGTAAACTTCATTGGAATTGCCTTGTTGAATTTCTGGTCAGAATATTTGTTCTGAAAGACAATCTTTGACTATATTTACTCAGTAAAAATTGTTTATTTATAAAAGTCCTTTTCTTGAAGTACAACAGAAATTGTCAAAAAAAAAGTTTATTTGTTTTACAAAGTTTTTTTCTTAGTTTTTCGAATACTTTATTCTCATATTTTTTAAAGGATGTAACTATGAATAAAAATAGAAAATTTAGAGAAACCCAGAAGATTAATACTTAATTACTTTTGAAAATATCTGTGTCATTTATTTGGCTAAAAATGTTTTAATTGACGCATTTAAATATTCAATAGTTTCTGAGTTAAGTTTGATTACTAGTAGGTTGATTTAAAATAAAGTACTAAACACTATCAGGAAATTAATGGATTTTAGCTGTCATTAGGAGAATTAAGCTTAGGGGATTAAAAAAAATCGTTTAAAAATCTAAAGATTAACGTTTGGAGGTAGGGAGTGCACTGAAAGCTGGCTGCAGGGAGTCTAAAAAATCGTATACACCACTGGATTGTAGTAGTATAACTATGATCTCCAAGGCCGAAATATAAATGTTTCAAAATACTATTGGTTTACTGAAGTCTTTAATAATTCATTATAATATTTTAAATAAAAATGAAATATCTTTTAATTTAATTTATTTCAATAAAAAGCTTAAATGCAGCCAGTTTTTAATACCACTTATTACATGTCATCGCTGATATATTTTTTTTATGTTTTGAGAAATTTAAAATGTATATTTGGAGGGTACGGTATTATTTTTCTCGAAATAAGCAATTTTTTTAAAACAAAAATTTCTGTAAAACTCCAAAATTTAGAGGAGGAAATGGTGGTTTCTATTCATTTTATAAGTAATCAAACCCAATCTTCTTTCCTTATGTGTTAGGCTCGATGGCCTGTCATGACTAGGTAACTTTGCTTCTTAGAAACCTGATAACGTATAATGATAGGGCGGTTAATGCTATCTAAGTTTTTCATTCCGGCAAAATGTGATGAAAAACCCGAGTTTCGGGAGGAAAACCTTTCCGCCTTCGTGAGATCGGTGGAAAACCTTTCCACCGATCTCACGAAAAGCTGTAATAAAGATTCTTCACTTCCTAGATGGGATTCTAATCCATGTCTTTCCAATCAGTGGGTATTGTCAAAACCGACTGAGAACGGAGGCTCTTTTTTATGTACTTAAACAGGATAATCATTGACTGCATTTGAGACCATTTTTCTTGCAATGATTCTGACTGCGTGTTCACTTACAAGTTCAAAGAAGGCAATACCTTTATGGTAGCGTAAAATTGAGCAACGCTTAGGTATGTTTCTGGTGAAGTTTTTTTTTTGCTTGAACAAAGCATTCAATAGAATTTATGCTTTGTTTAAGTATTTAGTAATATGTAGTGGTATTTAGATAGTATTCCAACAGAAAGAAATTATATCATAGAAAATTTCCGGGGAGAAGAAATCAATTGCTGATGAAAATAAATAATGCTTTTAAAAAGAAATGTCTGTTTCAAAAGAATTTTCGATCTTTTTATTTATCTATTATTTTTCGATAATCAGCAAGCTAATCTGATCATCATCATCATCCTCAAATTCCTGACATGTATCCTCAAGGGGTGTACAAGGATATGATAATACTACATGAAAAATTTACGTCATTACTAACTTCCTATCTATAATTTTCCTCCAAATCAATCTGTTACTTGTCAAGATTCCAACATTGACAGATCTTATATTTCTATCTTCTAAGGCTCTAATCTGATTTTTAAAAAAAAAGTTGAAATGCGCTATGGTTATACAGGACATATATTGCAATGGGAAAATCTTCAAAATTTCAAACTGGCTGTCTAATGTGGTAATCCGAATTGAGTAAAATAGATGAAAATCTGATCACCTTAATATTTGTGTGTCCTGTAAAATTAAATTTAAGAATTGTTGAACTTTTAGTATCGAAAAATTTAATCACTTGATGAAATTTCAAGAAGAAATTATATTGACATCGTATGTAAATCACTTTTTTTATATTTTTAATATTACATTATTTCAAATTTCTTTTTTTTTATTTTTTATGTGACTCCTATCCACGAATGATTGAGTGCGGTGGGCATAGTAAGATTTTTTAATTTATTTTCTTCATAATTCGGAAACTGCTCTAGAAACCAAACACGTCTTTTTCAGTCATCGTCTACCTATCCAGTTTTACTGGATATCGATGACTTTTCCATTCCATGTATTCCATATGGTTCTCTGTCTTTTATTGTTTTGGTCTTTTAGTGATTATTTTATTTTTTTAATTTTTTTTTTATGCTTATTGACTGATTTATTCAGTTGCCATTTGCTGAACTATTGGAATTTTCTGACACTGATTATAGGTACCACGGAGCAGAAACATTAAAATTGGGACTCTTGAAAATTTTGGACGTGTGGTCAGCGTAATCAGTTGCAGATTAATCTCTCATTTCTGCCAGTGTACAATACGATGAGGTTGGTTCTAAAATGCAGCTCTCGAAGTTTTGACGAAAATAAATTAATGAATAACTTATTATTCTATCTTTGTGAATATATTGATCATAGTGACTGATTGGCCGAGTGGTTAGCTTATCCGCTCTCCCGCCAAGAGGCTGCGGGTACGAATCCCACGTAGGCTGGATGTTTGTGATTGTCCACTATGGACTGGGTCACCATGAGAGGAGTAGACCCAGTACCTCTCGCAATGGGAAAGACCTTCACCCTGGATAGAAATATAGGTTGAAAATTTATTTTTTATTTTTTAATGAACAATAATAATGAAAAACAACATAACTGCATCTGGGCAAAATACATCGAATTACACATCTCCTATTGTTATCGGCCGTACAGTATATATTATACAACTCTACTGCGCCATCCATTTTTACTTTCTTCCGGGTATCAGTCTTTGTTCTACTGACGATTTTTTAAAATTTATTTTATAAGCTTTTTTAACGGAAGCTAATAAATAAATCACCACGTTTTCTTTAAAACTCAGAGTCATTCCACTTCATTCAAATTAAAGCTTGTTACCTGACATTTACAGCCATCTTAACTCATTAAAATGATATATATAGCCATAAAGTAACGTACTACAGTGGTAGCCACTTCATGAACTAAAGCGAACTCTATTGAGAGGTTGTTTCTCGGTGGTTCGAGTACCATTTAAAATTTGAAAGAAGGGTTTAAATAGACAAATAGGGCAAGCATTATGGCAATCTTTAGCAAGTGCTTATTTCTCCGAGGAAATGAGCACGGTCTTTTAGCCATTAAGTCTCATCTTTAAAAAATAAACGACATGGAACTCAACTACAATCATTTATCTTTAATAATTAAAAATTCTCACGCACAGATTATTGTCACCAAAGCCAACTAACATTAAGGGTGGATATAAACTACATAGTAGTTTTTATTTTTATTAAAAATTTAACTGACTGGCTTAAGCAAATTCTCAAAACATGGCATATCAGAATTAAAAATTGCTGAAATGAGACACTTCAGGAAAATGAAAATTGTCAAGTTCTATTTCTGAACCTCGCACACTCTTCTTTATTTTGTAATGCATTCATAGAGGGACGGTGCCCGTTGCTAATCGATTTTCACATACCCTAAAATAGTTTGTCGGATTTACTGTTTTAAGTGAGGATTTTTTAAATGAAGTACACTTCTAAATCAAGTCTATTATATCTGATGGTTTAGAAACAGAACAGTGAAAAACTCAGGAAACTACCCAATGGAAAGAGGTTGCCATTGGGTAGTCTACCAAATGGAAAGAGGAAATCCTCATGTAAAAATATTATACAAGATTTTTCATTTTTCAGTCCCCAAGCTATTTAGATATAAATAGTGAAATTAGTGAAAATGATAAATTAAATATAAAAAATACAACGAATTAGCAAAGGTAGTAGGATAGGGAGTTAACTGAATAAATGTATATGAAATATGAGAGAAATTAATCAAAACACTAAAACTTAGCTGTATACAAGACATTTTTCAAATCAGTTCAAACAAAAGATATGAGTGTGTGCTGAATAAAATGAGAGGAGTGAATATATGGAATAATCATATTAAAAATGTAGATATTAGGAAATAATCTGATATTGTTAGCATTCAAGATTATGGGAGCAAAACTAATCCCATGTGGTGTATGGTTACTTAAATAGAATGGAAGAAGAAAGGTAGAAAAACAGGTATTTGTTGCCAGGATGGCAGGCAAAGACCCAGAGGAGGACCAATATCTAGATTATTGATGCATTTCCTTAGAAGGCAGAAATATATGATCTGACAATATTACAGTCCTGACAGATAACAAATTAATTTAAAGGAAAATATTCAGTAGGAAATTAGTAGTAATGTAAACTTTTCATGTAGTACTATCATAGCGTCATGTATAGCTCTTGATGATACATATCAGAAATTGAGTGATGATGAATCACTAAGTCATTCAAGCTATGGAAAAAATTGGTGACATATTAGATAGACTGGCACCACCATAGGTAGTACCAGGTTATCTTTTTCTTTTCTAGTTTAATAATCTGTTCATAATTTGTTTGTTATTAATTAATAATTTGTTTAATAATTTTTTGGTCTCACTCACAAAGATTAACAAGCGCGACATGTAAAATGCTCATTGATATCAGACGTTTAAAAGCCCATCCCTGTTATCACTCTTCTTCATAATACTACTAAGGTGTCATTATATTTTTATAAAGGATAAAAATAAATATTTTTCTTTAAGTTTTCTAACTGGTTCCTTCATGTTAATAATACATAATACTGTACTTCGTCATAGTTTTTGTGTCGTACAAATTACATGGCAAATTATGAAGGTATTGCGAGGACTGAATGTTGATTATTATAAAAGCAAAGTTCATCCTCATTTTAAGTTAAGGCGAACTTTTCACTTCGCACCACTAAAATGACTTCTTTATATTGGAATATTTTCTTGAAATTCGAATAACTAATTCGAAATCCTTGTACAGGAATATGAACGATGCTATTCTGTAAATGTGAAAAATAATAAAAATATTGCAAAAACTCGTTAGATTTTTATTTTTACTAGCAGACATGCCTATGCACAACAAACACTTGATACTTGATAAAGAAAGTTGACGACTACAGAGGTGGGGTGATGAGTTTCCATACATAATGTAAACCACCCATTTCTCATCAACGGTCGAGCACGCTTTGGACCTCATCGCTGACATGGTTCAACCATTGCGCCAGTAACATCAAAACTGTTTACTACCGAACAATACATAGAATCATTGTACACAGGACACTAACATTAATCACTCGAGTTCTTATCTTGGTTTATCTGCATCATCCGTAAATCTAAACCAAAATTATTTCTCCGGGTTCGGCCTCTCATGAATAAAGACACCGCTAAATCAAGGATACCTGACACCCCCCCCCCCACCACCTACCCTAGCTTCAGTATTGTCGTGCGTGCAACGTCGCTGCCCGGCATTCTCGTAACTAATGGTAACTCAGTGGAAGACTGGCTTGGACGTTGATATGGTCGAGCCGAGACTTCTCGGGCAGGTCACAGAGGTCGCTGATCTCACATATTAGGGTGGTGTTGGAGCTTATCCCACTCAAAGATGAGCTAAGCCTCGTCTTGTAAGGCCTTTATCGTATCTGCCTTGTTGCGGACACCCATTATCAACAACATCCCTGACAGGTTGGAGCTAGAGCCACAAACCTGTATATCTGGCCGGGGAGGGAGGTGGGCACAGCTACCTGACAGTTTTAGGTTACACCTTACCAAGACGATGGCTACAAAGGCGAGATGAAAATAGCGGGCAATTACCACAGGCGTGAGCGCACTTTATTCTTCTATCTTCTTATCACCTGATTTATCTATTCATCGATCTGGCGATCGTGGAGAAAGAGAGAGAGAGAGAGAGAGAGAGATTGTAGGGGGGGGGAGGTACAAAAACCAGATAGCGCTTTTCGTTAATAAGTGTAAATCCTTGAGGGGTAAAGCTAGTAGAGAGATACATTAGTACATTTCATTAGCCTGGCGCTATCCACTTTCATAGGAT
This sequence comes from Typopeltis vanoorti, assembly GCF_054136105.1. Taxonomy (NCBI): domain Eukaryota; kingdom Metazoa; phylum Arthropoda; class Arachnida; order Uropygi; family Thelyphonidae; genus Typopeltis; species Typopeltis vanoorti. The sequence continues at coordinate 88,873,447 of NC_143557.1, read as the reverse complement.
ATTTTCATTCCTGTTCACACTAATTTTTTTTCCCGATATCATTTTGATAGCAAACATAAAACATAATACACATGCAAATAGATTTTTGACAGACTACATTCAGAATGTATATAGAAAATTAAATAATTTGGAACAATTGCTGATGCTAACGTCAACTTTAAACATTCTAGAAATTTTGATATTCGAGTTATCAGAAGGTAAGTTACACCTTACCAAGGGATATCAAGATTAATGTTAGTGTCCTGTGCACAATGATTCTATGTATTGTTCGGTAGTAAAAGGAAAAATGCTCATGGTAGAATGATCTTAAAAAATGCTGAGGGCAGGGAGGTAACCGAATCAGTCGATATTGTGGAATTACTGAGCGAGCACTTTGCAAGAGTATATCATCCAGGTGGTGACTTTGCAGGAATGGAAGAACCAACAGCTTATACTGGAATTGTGATGAATGAAGTAGAGGTAACTAGTCTATTACAGAACCTCAATGTCAATACATCTGTGGGATTGGATGGTATACCAGCTCGTGTCGTACGTGAAGCGGCCAAAGAATTGTCAGTGCCCTTGACCATTTTGTTTAATTTGAGCCTCAGGACTGTGTCAGTCCCAAGGGGGTGGAAAGAGGGGAAAATAGTTCCACTGCACAAAGGTGGTTCCAAGGCTGCTGTTGAAAATTACCGGCCAATCAGCATAACAGAATCATTATCAAGGTCTTAGAGAAAATAGTCAAGAGGAAAATACAAGATTGGATAGAAGAAAATGGGATACTGTATCGGGGACAGCATGGTTTTGTGAAGGGTAGGTCATGCCTCAGTAACTTGCTCACGTATTATAACACAGTGACGGCTGAACTGGATAAGGGTAATGGGTTTACAGTGATTCTACTGGACCTTGCTAAGGCCTTTGACAGGATACCACATGGAATTCTAATCAGTAAATTGCAGCATATGGGAATGGACATAGGGTTGGTGAGATGGATAGGAGGGTGGTTGACGGAGAGATATCAGAGAGTGGTTTACTCAGGAGTAGAGTCCACAAGACGGCCTGTGAGTAGTGGTGTGCCAGATCTGTTCTTGGACCACTGCTGTTTAATTTGTTCATAAATGATATAGGAAAGGATCTGAGAGGAACAGTTCATTTGTTTGCGGATGATGCGAAGTTGGGTAGAGCAATAGTGAATGCAGATGACGTCAAAATTTTGCAGGATGATTTGGATAGATTGGAGGTCTGGGCTAAGGAGAATGGATGTCAATTTAATGTGGCAAAATGTAAGGTTATGCATTTTGGGGTGAAAAGATTGGCGGCAGTTTACTGCACTGGTGGAACCGTGCTCCAGGAAATTGATGAGGCACGAGATGTAGGAGTGTTGGTGGATAAGGAATTGAAATTTAGGGGACAGACACATTGCAAAAGTGGCCAAATCAGCTCATCAAATCACTTGGTTGCTGAAGAATACGTTGACAAGCAGAGACAAGCAGGTTATTGTTCCTCTGTATCGAACCTTGATAAGACCCCATCTCGACTACTGTGCTCAAATTTGGTCACCTAGGTTTCTTCTTGGTGGGGAGGAGGTGGAGAGGATCCAGAGGCGAGTGACCAAGATAATAGCAGGTCTGTGGAATGAACCGTATGAGAACAGGTTGAGGATTTGTGGGTTGCAAAAATTGGTTGATAGGCGGAGGAGGGGAGATATGATTGAGACATTCAAATTACTGAAGGGTTTCTATAAAATTCAGAAGATATTTTTGAGAACAGGGCTGGTTGTGGGAGGACTAGGGGACATCCATGGAAACTAGGAAAAAGTGTGGTTAGTAAAGGTGTTAGAGCTGAGTTCTTTACTTTTAGAGTAGTGAATGAGTGGAATGCGCTCCCTGAGTCTGTGGTGGATGCTGTGACAGTGAATGAGTTTAAGGCGAGGTATGATAGATACTGTAGGAATGTTGAATAGTTGTGATGAATATGATTTGGGGCCTCCCTCGATGAGTCTAATGACTCCCTGGAGTTGCCCGTAATAATAGTAATAGTAATAGTAAGTTACAAAGTTCTTATGATCATGATATTTATCACAGCATAATAAAAAAATAAATAAATAATAATAATAAAAAAAAAAAAACCTTCACGCTCACTATCAGCATCTGATTGAAATCGCTGACAACCCAAATACTTTTCTAAGATGCTCGAAACAAGTAATAATCACCAGAGAAAATTGTAATGCTCGTTCAAATCAACTTCTTAATTTGAGCAGTTGGAATGCATTATTACCACATGATCTTCCTCTTTGATTTTCTTTATGAATATAAGCTCTTTCATTTCGAAACGCTCTCTCTCTCTCTCTCTCTCTCTCTCTATATATATATATATATATATATATATATATATATATATATATATGTGTGTGTGTGCGTGCGCGCGTGTGTGTGTGATAAGTATACCATTTACCATTTTGTAAATATTTTCATTATTCGCGCGCGCGCGCGTGTGTGTGTGTGTGTGTGTGTGTGTGTGTGCGTGTGTGCGTGCGTGCGCTACATAGTTCGTAAGATAATGTTACTTAAGTGATTTACCATGCCATTTTAAACTACACTGTTGCTGCTGCTGTATTGTTGTAATATGGACATGAACGATTAGATGCTTTGCACTATTCTAGTAATAATAATAATAGAATAAATTATTATATTCCTATATTCTTACAATCTGTTCATTAATAATGTTTTCTGCATCGAATTGCGTTACTAATGTAAACATCATTTATTTGTCAGTGCGAGTTGAATAAAATAATTATATATATATAATAAAGTATTTCAGTTATTAATGAGCGATATTCCATTTTTTTTCCTTTTAAATATTCATCGCGACATGGTATCTTTTTCCCTCAAATATCATCTGTCAAATATTACAGATTAATTTATAAGTAATGTTTTATTTCATTAAATAATAAAAAAACCCTGAGGTTTCACAATTATTAATTTAGTTAAAATAACATTTTTTAAAAATTAGTACTTAACTTCACTTCTGGTCTGCATACCTTTAAAATCATTTATTATTCGAAACTGTCATCTGTTATTGCAGACGACAGTTTAAGTTTAAGAATTCCATGTGCTTTTGATAATTTCATTTGATTAAGTGAAAGTATTACTTCTTCTTCTAGGATTATGGGTGATGTATCTTTCTCACTGGCCGGTATATGTTGATGAAAGCTTTTATCTTTAAAAATATTAGAGAAGTAATTGTATCACATGTGTTCCATTTCTCTAATATTTCCAGTTACCTTGTCTTGCGAATCTTTCATGGTGAGAGATGAAGGAGTGTAGTCTTTGGTAATCCCTTTAACTGTAGAGTAGAGAAATTTGGAGTCATGATGTAAATAGACTTCTGTACATTTGTCTGCTTTATCATTCAACCTAGTCTATTTTTGGATTTCATCACATCCTGTCTATCTGATTTTGTAAGCTTCTGTAATACACAGAAGCCAATATATATATATATATAGACACACATATATGACCGCTTAAAAATGTTATGAAATCATTGTATGCGTCTACAAGAGAGAGAGAGAGAGAGAGAGAGAGAGAGAGAGAGAGAGAGAGAGTGCAATGATTCGCTATACGGCGGTTGTCTAGAACCTAATGTGTCGTATGATCGGGGTATGCCTGTACTGATTTCCTTTGTAAACTCACATTTTGAAATTTTCACACGAATCCTCTGCCATGAAATTTAACGATAAATGTAAACCAAAGGGATTATTATTCTTTAAAGTTATTAAACTGTTGATACCACCAATAGTTCTTAAACTATGGATAATATCACAGGAAAAACTTCTCACATACGTAATTTGAAATAAGCATTTATTTCTAAGAAGTCGTTGATCAGGGAACTCTTTTTTAGTGTATTTTGAATTCAGATTAAATAAAAGAAAAAAACGTAATTGTACACACTAACTATTGTGACTCGACCGATGTACTTTGGCGCCAGTTAAATAACAAATATTGGATATTATTAAATATAAGTCAGGACCACTATATTAAGTTTGTACAATAATATCCTCTTTTTTTATTTTTATTTTTCTAAGCCATAATCCAAAAATAAACTAAAAAGTCCTCCAATCAGCAACTCCTTAAAAATAAATCACTGTTCATTTCAAATAAAAAAAAATGAATGAAATAATAAAGAAATTATTATTTGATCAACAGCATTCTTTCACATTACTTCAAAAATCGATTAAATATTTTAAATTTAGTGTAAGAAATTAGGGCGTTGTCTTGTTATCTATTCGAGTCTGCAAATATGCCTTTTGTTTCATTCGCAATCTCACCTCTGGTCTGTACATAATTTCTTTCTTTTAAATAATGATCATGTGATTGACTTTGTATCGTATGCCATCACAGAATTACGCTTAATTTATACTCGCCAGTGAAGAACTGAGTGTTCTGCAGTTAATTATTGCTGCCATAAGAATGCTCGTTTGCAGAGGGTGGTGCCGACAGTCATCGTAATCATTCTTAATTGATCGAAAGGGATGGTACTCACGTAAGTCGTCAACGCTTATAGTAGTGGTTTAGCTACTAACATCGCGAGACAAATGAGCTTCATGCACGAGATCTCTGCACTTCCGTAGTACCGACACGAACCCGCAAGTGTTGAAATAAGGAAGGAGCTTTGATTGTTGTAGCGGTTTAAGAAAACTTTTTTTTTTTTTTTTATTGTTTATTATTATCAACTCGTCTTTAGGGATGTTCCTGGCAGACCGCCAGTGTAATTTTCTGCCTCATTTTTATACACCCGCTCGTCAGAACTGCTGCTCACTATTATCGAACTTATCTCCCATTCGGAGTAAAGCTGTTAGGAAACATAAAGTGTTCTAATCACCACAGGCGGTGTGAAAAGTGTCGTGTAGATCAGCCTTAATTATGGACACATTATAGAAAATGCACGTGCATTAAGCCTCTCATACTGTGGCTTGTAATAGTCACGTGATCTATTTGGAAACGATTTTTAAATTTAAGTGTGCCTAAACTTCGACCTGCATACTTCCTGCAATCAGCTGAGTTAAACACTGGAACAGTCGGAAGAGGCAATTAATTATTATTTGGAACGAAATTTGTTTCCATTGTATTTGCTAGTTTTTGAAAATCTGTTAATGTATTAAACCTTAGAATTCTCGTCGTTTTTTTTTTTTTTCATTTATTCATTCGTTCGTTCGTTCGTTCATTCATTCTCTCTATTAAATGTCTAGTATATTATTATTATTATTATTATTATTATTATTATTATTATTATTTTGTTAGCAATCGTACCTGAATTACTGTACATTTTAGTTCAATGGGCTTTTTTGAAGAACAAAATAAATCAGTTTGGAGGGATTGGTAGAATTCAGAATCTACAAGAAGAATATAAAATGGTAAGCAGACCTTTTTTAATGTGGAGTTCCTTACAATAATGAATGTTTTTTTGGGGCCACGATTGTTTTAAATTAAATTAATGGAAGGAAGGCATAATGATAATGATATCATTGTCCTACTTTTGGAATATTAATTCTTCTGGAACAGCAGAATTCTTAGAAATTAAGGTGCACTGATTTCCTTTGGGATTGAGATACATTTGAAGTGAGTCTTTCAGGTATAAGATTTCAAACGATGTAAATTTATGGAATAAAACATTAAAAATTAAAGTACAACTCGAAGTTCAAAATGTACTAAAATGAAGGAATAGAAGGATACATGAATTCAGAATATAGAAATAATAAATAAATGAAATATGAGTTAAAAATACGAATAATATAAAACTATGAAAGGAAATGTAAACAGAAAATTGAAGTAAAAACGAAATGTTTAAAAGCACATAAGAAACTAAAATCGTAGTAAAAATACGAATATGTACAATGTAAAAATACTGTTAAAAATATATTAATATAAAAAAGGGGGGTTCATTGTAATGGATTCATTGGGTCAATATTGGGTGAATGACCCAATAAAATCATTATTAACGTATTGAATGAATCATTTGCTGTGCACAGAAAGTCACGCGCACAGCAATTTCTTTTCACAAACAACAGTACTCATTCATGTAACTAATTAGCTGATACAAGTGGTTAATTATCCCGTAGCACTAAAATGCCACCACCCACACACGAAAGGTTTATAACCTTTATAACCTTTCTTCGATGGGACTCACATAAAAAGAAAGAAAGATTGCTTTACAAATTATTTTCAGAGAGCTTTGATACGCCTTTTGTTCTCTTATTTTAATAAGTAAACAAAACGATCAAACGAAATATGGCTTACATTGACTGAACTGCGGTACTTAATTGCTACTTCGATCCTGTAAGGTTCTTTCTAACGGGGAAAATTCCACTTATTTTAAAAGTCTTATTTACAAGAAAATTTAATAAATATCACCTGCTGACTTCCTATTTCACTCTTAAACTACCAGTCGATTCTGCTGCAAATAATACTAGAAGATTCAATACCACTGATGTCAATTTTGACAACAATTCATTGCTCTGAGTGCATTACTCTAACTGGACAATTTTACTCTTCAGATCTTATTTGTTGATAATAACGTCTGAAGAGTTCATTACAGCAGGGTTTCTCAAACTGTGTTCCACGGAACACTAGTGTTCCGTGGAAAGTGAATAGGTGTTCCGCGAGAAGTTCTGGAATTTATCATTTTAGTTTTCTAAGCATTTTTCATGAATAAAAATTTTATAGTAAAAATATTCTGAGGAGAATAATATTCGTGAATATGTCGAAAAGCTCAGACCCAGAACACCTAATAACATCTGTGTATCGTTAATTTTCACACATCGAAACCTTTCAACATTTGGGAAAAGGAATGCCGCTATTTATGACGGGTCATAAAAATTACCTGCAACCCATTACAACAATTGGTGTCATATCCTCTGTTCTCAAAACTGAAGGAAATGACATCTGTGTAGCAAATGTCAGTGACCAAGCAGCATATTTTTAAACACAGAAATATTCATGAATTATCGTTAATTTTCACACATTGAAATCTTTCAACAATCGGGAAAGGGAATACTGCCGTTTATGACCGATCATAAAAATTGCCTGCAAGCCGATTACAACAATGGGCGGCGTGTTCTCAAAACTGAACGAAATACAATCTGCGTTGCAAATGTCAGTGACCAATCAGCAAGGAAGTATAAAGAAAATTTTTCCACTGAAATTGAAGATCAAGGTAGTCTGTATTCGGTTCTCAAATTTAGTAATACTGAATACTTTCTTCGCAAGTTCGTATTGCAGTGGGTAAGTGCTTGTTCTGAAACCGGAGTGCCGTGATTTTTTTAAAAGTAATAGGAATACAGAGTTAAAATCTAATATGAATAAGAGACAATGGACTTTGTTTTATTTTAGTATTAAGAAATCTCTTATTGAAGGTGTTTGTGATGGAACAGATAGTGAGTCATCCACCTCAAGCCTACAAAGATCTCCAGGATGTACAAAAGGAGGGGAAAACTACCAGCAGACAGGAGAAAAAGTCTGCATTCACTCGTAAGTACTTATAATAATATTATAAATATATTTGGTGATCAGAATGAGATATGTCAATGAAAATCAACACAAATTAATTTAATGATGTTTGCCTGAAGAAACTACGACATGCTACAAGATTTCATTAGTCCAGTGATTGATAACTAATTTAAATGTAATTTATATTTGTCAACATGCTACACCGTATACATAAGTGTACTAATATTCTTTATGATTAGGCCATAATTAATTATTAATTCTTATGTTAATGTATGAACTTTAAAATATTTTGGAAAGGTATTTACGAGTAAATTTGTTGGGACCGGGCCCTCGGGAAAAAAAAAATCAGCTAACGCCTTTTTATTCCCGTATATAGGGAGTAGGCGAGGCGGCTTTTAAAAAAGAATTCTTCTTACTCTTTTAACTAATTTTATAATTAATATCTGATTTATTTCGAACTGTTTAATTTTTGTTACTGAACATTTTATCAAATCATTCTTATTACAATTGCTTTTACATTATTTGATACGGTTAAGTACTTTTTCTTACAAGTATTGTTACAATTCATATTTACTTTTGTGTGTTGCAGTCTTTTTTTACGATTTTGTATTATTCTTTTACTTTTATATTATTCGACATTTCTTATTTATAATCTTATTGTTTTTCATACTAAAGTTACCTATACAACACACTTCTATTTGTTTTTATTATAGCTCTGACAAATATTGGAATTTGAATATTGAAAAAATACCCATGGATTCTTGTTTAAAGACAGGAACTTTAACACAAGGAGGAGCAAGTACTTCTGCTGACACATCTACTCGTATGATTGGAGAAGATATGGAATTGCAAACTGTGGTTCCTTCAAATGCTAATATTAAAGAACAAGAGTCATCTAAGAACAGACCAAAACGAAAGTACCATGAAAATTATTTAAATTATGGATTTACGTTTATTGGCAATACACATGCTGATGATGCAATGTGTGTTTTATGTAATAAAATACTAGTAAACAGTTCTTTGGCTCCAGCTAAACTTCGTAGGCACTTCGAAACGAAGCACACACTGATTACAAAGTAAAAGATATACATTTTTTTAAGAGACTACGTTACTCGCTAGAAAAATCTAAACTTCACATGGCTACAATTGCTACAACTGAAAATGCAACAGAGGCGTCTTTTCGCGTGAGTTACCGCATTGCACTTCATGGTGAAGCTCATACAATTGGTGAGACGCTCATTAAGTCTTGTGTGAAAGACATTGTATCATGCATGTTAAACGAGCAGGTTGCTAAAAAAAAATAGATGCAGTACAATTATCAAACGAACTGTTTCACGCCGCATCAAAGATCTTTCTGCTGACATAGAAAAAGAGCTAATTCATCGACTTAGACTTTGCAGTGAATATTCATTGCAAATGGATGAATCTACAGATGTCGCAGGACTCGCTGTATTACTAGTGTTTGTTCATTACATATTTGATAAAAGTATTGAAGAAGATTTACTCATGTGCAAATATCTACAAGAAAAAACTACCGGAGAAGATATATGCAACTGTATTAATAATTATATTACAAAACAGGAAATCGGTTGGGAGAAGTGTATTGATATTTGTACAGATGGTGTTGAAGCAATGGTAGGAAAGATGAAGGGAGTTGTAACACGTATCCTACAAGTAGCTACAAGAGCCACCAAAAGTCATTGTGTTTTGCATAGACAAGCACTAGTAACAAAAAGAATTCCTACATATTTAAAAACTATTTTGGATGAAGCCGTAAAAATGATCAACTGTAAAATCTCGACCACTTCAATCCATATTATTTAAAATTTTGTGCAATGAAATGGGTAGTGCACATAACGCACTTATTGAGGCTTTTTGAACTTCGTAGTGAGTTAATGGTTTCTTGATGTCACATAATTTAGGACAAAATTTTATTGAATTATTAAGAAATTCTTCATGGTTGATGAGTCTTGCGTATCTGGCAGATATTTTTACAAAGTGCAATGAAATTAATTTATCATAAAAGGAAAGATTATTACAATTTTTAATACAAGAGATAAAATTGCATCTTTTGATAGGAAGTTGCAATTCTGGATTTCTACAGTTGAACAGAATAATTTTGATTGTTTTCCCCACACCTTGCATGAATTTTTGACTGAAATAAATTCTAAAGTAAATGAAGAAGTATCTAATGTAATTTTAGAACACTTGCATGGCTTGATAACTCTTTTGCAATATTTTACAAAATCCAATGAGGGCAATTTCTGGGTTCTGAATCCATTTTCAGTGACACCTAAGCCAGCAGGCTCCAGCGCAAGTGATTATTAAAATCTAATTGACTTAATTAGTGACTCTGATTTAAAACAAAAATACAAGGAACTGCCAATAAATGATTTCTGGACAAATTTAACAGAAGAGTACCCCAGCACGTCAAAACTAGCTATTCTTTTTTTACTTAATTTTTGCAACTTTTACAACGACATAGTTATGCGAGGCAGGATTTTCATATTATGCTGCAAGCAAATCAAAGTCCAGGAACAGACTCGACGCTACACCAAATATGAGAATTCAACTTTCTAATATTGTGCCTGATATCAAAAGAATTTGTAATTCAAAGACCCAAAAACATCTGAGTCATTAAGAACTTCATTTACAATTACTATTTTTATGTGTTTTGTTTTTACTAATTAATATTTGACAATAAATGATTGTTTTTTCTTAACGCTTAGATTTACTCATTTATTTTATTTATATTTACCTACCTACCTACAAAACCAGCACACATTTATAATAATATTATAAATTTTTGGTGATCAGAATGGGATATGTCAATGAAAATCAGCACAAATTAATTTAATGAAGGTTCAATTGATGTTTAATTAATTAATAATTAATAATTAATTAATTTATAAATAATTAATTATCAATCATTAATACTTAATTATCAATTATTATTTAACAATAAAATAAGCTAAATTACCAATTAATTATTAATTAATACATTACACAATAACGAAGGTGTTCCGTGAACATTTCAGGATTTGTGAAGTGTTCCGTCGTAGAAAAAGTTTGAGAAACCCTGCATTACGAAGGTTTCTTCCGTTTCTTTATCCGAAGATAAAGCCTTTTATATATATATATATATATATATATTTTTTTTTTTTTAAGATTGAATAACTGAAAACATGAGTGCGTAGTATCTCAACATAAATTTCAAAACAAATGCGAATTTTGTCATCGGGTTTGGTTGGGTTGGGTTGGGCTGATATTTCATTGTAATTGCGGCCTCATAAGTAATGCCTGGAATATCTGAAGGCTATTGAATCCGTTAATTATGTGATCTTCAGCCGTTTTTGTCTCTTTAGCAAGTGGGAATCCCCTCCATTTCTATGATACCGGCTAACTCACCTTCAATAGAAAAACCGTTATATAATGGTTCCAGGAGTACTATGCGGATTTCGAACTCAGGATCTTCCAGTAAGAAAAAAAAATATCGCAACGTATATAGAGAATGTATATCTTAACAATCATAATTTGATATAATGTTCTACCAACTACATGTTCTCTGGTGAGTAACTTCTTTTCATTTCGGATTTGGGATTTAATTTAGTAATAAGAGAAATCAAATAGCTGCTGTCTTTGGTTTTGTTGTTTGTTTGTAGATTTGTTCATTCTAATTTAAACAAGTAAGATTTAGGAAAATAAAAATAAATTTTACAGTACTATCCAACAGTTAAATTTCATAAATACAGAATCATATACATACTGTTTTCTTTAGCAATACTAAAAAAAAATAATAATAATAAAAGAAAAGAAAACCTACTTGTTTTGGAACGTGACATTCCATTGCATTCTGTAGTTCGTGCATATTTAGAAATACATTTTTTCCGATAAAGAAAAATCAATGCGTAACGATCACAAACTTGCTCAAGAAGAGTGCGGAGATTGCTAAACAAACGAAACAAGTGATTTTTATAGTGACGACATCATTATTGCTTTCATGCGATATGCTAATATCTAGGATGTTTCATCAAAAAATGTATTCCCAACAGCAAATACCCTCCATGTAAATTCGATAAGCTTTTATTAATCGTTACAAATAAAGTAAAACTACATTCATCAATATCTTAATACATAACTTTGATCTAACAGATCTTTATTTAGGTTTTAGCAGTGAAACGATAGTAGCAGCAGACCCTTATGGACAAGTTTCTCCTGTGCTTGCGCCTTTCATTATTCGAGCTTTTTGACCATTTCGATTATCTTCAGTATAAAAGATCCTCATTAAAAATTATCGCCCAATATCTTGTGCCAACAGTCTAGAACTTCCATGCTACATGAGTGATGAATATATTCTAATATAATATAATTAGAGTTTGATAATAGCAATACCATATAATGATAACACCATATATATATATATATATATTATATCAATTTGTGCAAGACATTTAATCATTGAACCCCTTCAGAACTTTAATGGATCATATAATATTTTCATTACCCGCCATATCTCTCCTATGGATGGAGTAAAATAATACTTGATTTTAGTGGCAAGAATAGGCGTATACGGGGTTATTCACATTATATACGAGCCAAGCAACTTTATAAAATATATTGCATGATTATATATATATATATATATATATATATATATGTGTGTGTGTATATATATATATATATATGTGTGTGTGTGTATATATATATATGTGTGTGTGTGTATATATATATATATATATATATATATATATATATGGTGTTATAAGTATGGTATAACCCGGAAACTCGGGTTTTTGTCCCCCAGAACAGGCAAACCGGCCCCGTGAACATACATGGATTACAGTCATGAATACGTCCCAGCCTACAAAGTCACAATCTGGCAATGCCTACAAAGTCACCTACGGTCGGAAACGACTGAAAGGGAAAATCAGATCAGAAGTATGGTATATTTTTTTTGATCTAAAAAAAATTAAGATGAGAAATGAACTAACTATATAAACATCAATATTCTCTATGTAAATTTAAAATAGAGTTCGAATTCCTCATGTATGTTTATGAGTCTTACTGATTCTGTGTGGAAAGAGAGTTGCTATCCCACCTTCTATCAGAGACATCACTCGCAAAACCCTATGAAGTGCGGGAGTGGCTATACGGCGTCCAAGGGACGAAAATATGATACCCCCCTCAAAAAAAAAAAAAAAGGTACACGTACCATTGTGATCTTACGCATAGCCGTTGTGTGTGTATATATTGAAACTGAAAGAAGCAGTAAGTTGTTTTCTTTGTCGCTTCCAGATTATCTTGTTAGTAAATAAATTTAACAAAAGGCTATTATTCATTTACTGAAGATTGTACACTTACAAGAAAAAAATAATAATAATACAATACAAAAAAATACAAAATTAAACACAGCATAATATACCATATAATATACAATACAGTTAACATTAAAAACAAAGCTCCGTGTATTTCTATTTGAAACTAAGGTGTTCAATAGCTAAATATTCAATGGCAGCATTTGCGAGATATTTTATTACCTTGAGCTGTGAACTGAATAAATACCACTTAGATTCAAAATAATTCTTCTAAGTTAATTCTGTTCACAAATATTTATTATTAATAAATAATTATTATTTATTAATCACAAATATTTCGTTTTATGTATCGTAGAACAGCATCAGAATTGCAGAACATTAATAGAAATTTGAATACAAATGACTACATTTGGAAACGCGTGCGTTAGAATAGCATTCTTCTAAAGCAGAGTTTCTCACACTTTTTCTACGACGGAACACTTCACAAATCCTGAAATGTTCATGGAACGCCTTTTATATTGATGTTTATATTATTAATGATTGATAATTAATTATTTATAAATTAATTATTACTTAATTATTAATCATTTATTTAATTATTTATTAATTATTAATTAATTAAACATCAATTGAACCTTCATTAAATTAATTTGTGCTGATTTTCAATGACATATCCCATTCTGATCACCAAAAATTTATATTATTATAAGTACTTACGAGTGAATGCAGACTTTTTCTCCTGTGTGCTGGTTTTGTAGGGTAGGTAAATATAAATAAAATAAATGAGTAAATCTAAGTGTTAAGAAAAAACAATCATTTATTGTCAAATATTAATTAGTAAAAACAAAACACATAAAAATAGTAAGACACGTATATTGCAAATGAAGTTTTAATTACTCCGATGTTTTTGGGTCTTTGAATTACAAATTCTTTTGATATCAGGCACAATATTAGAAAGTTGAATTCTCATATTTGGTGTAGCGTCGAGTCTGTTCCTGGACTTTGATTTGGTTGCAGCATAATATGAAAATCCTGCCTCGCATAACTATGTCGTTGTAAAAGTTGCAAAAATTAAGTAAAACAAGAATAGCTAGTTTTGACGCGCTTGGGTACTCTTCTGTTAAATTTGTCCAGAAATCATTTATTGGAAGTTCCTTGTATTGTATTTTTGTTTTAAATCAGAGTCACTAATTAAGTCAATTAGATTTTCATAATCACTTACGCTGAAGCCTGTTGGCTTAGCAGTCACTGAAAATGGATTCAGAACCCAGGATTTGTCCTCACTGGATTTTGGAAAATATTGCAAAAAGGTTGATTGCAAGCCATGCAAGTGTTACGTTAGATACTTCTTCATTTACTTTAGAATTTATTTCAGTCAAAAATTCATGCAAGGTGTGGGGAAAACAATCAAAATTATTCTGTTCAACTGTAGAAATCCAGAATTGCAACTTCCTATCAAAAGATGCAATTTTATCTCTTGTATTAAAAATTGTAATATTCTTTCCTTTTATGATAAATTAATTTCATTGCACTTTGTAAAAATATCTGCCAGATACGCAAGACTCATCAACCATGAAGAATTTCTTAATAATTCAATAAAATTTTGTCCTAAATTATGTGACATCAAGAAACCATTAACTCACTACGAAGTTCAAAAAACCTCAATAATTCTTTTCCTCTGGATAGCCATCTCACTTCAGTATGTAATAAAAGTGCGTTATGTGCACTACCCATTTCATCGCACAAAATTTTAAATAATCTGGATTGAAGTGGTCGAGATTTTACAGTTGATCATTTTTACGGCTTCATCCAAAATAGTTTTTTAAATATGTAGGAATTCTTTTTGTTACTAGTGCTTGTCTATGCAAAACACAATTAATTAATAAATAAATAAATACCTATTTATTAATTAATTTGGTCTGTTCTTAGATGACTCTTGTTCTTTAATATTAGCTTTTGAAGGAACCACAGTTTGCAATTCCATATCTTCTCCAATCATACGAGTAGATGTGTCAGCAGAAGTACTTGCTCCTCCTTGTGTTAAAGTTCCTGTGTTTAAACAAGAATCCATGGGTATTTTTTCAATGTTCAAATTCCAATATTTGTCAGAGCTATAATAAAAACAGATAGAATTGTGTTGTATAGGTAACTCTAGTATGGGAAACAATAAGATTATAAATAAGAAATGTCGAATAATATAAAAGTAAATGAATAATGCAAAATCATAAAAAAAGACTGCAACACACAAAAGTAAATATGAATTGTAACAATAATTGTGAGAAAAGTACCAAACCGTATCAAATAATGTAAAAGCAATTGTAATAAGAATGATTTCATAAAATGTTCAGTAACAAAAATTAAATAGTTCGAAATAAATCAGATATTAATTATAAAATTAGTTAAAAGAGTAAGAAGAATTCTTTTTTAAAATCCGCCTCGCCTACTCCCTATATACGGGAATAAAAAGGCGTTAGCATATATTAATAATTAATTATGGCCTAATCATAAAGAATATTAGTACACTTATGTATACGGTGTGGCATGTTGACAAATATAAATTACATTTAAATTAGTTATCAATCACTGAACTAATGAAATCTTGTAGCATGTCGTAGTTTCTTCAGGCAAACATCATTAAATTAATTTGTGCTGATTTTCATTGACATATCTCATTCTGATCACCAAATATATTTATAATAATATTATAAGTACTTACGAGTGAATGCAGGCTTTTTCTCCTGTCTGCTGGTAGTTTTCCCCTCCTTTTGTACATCCTGGAGATCTTTGTATTCTTGAGGTGGATGACTCACTAATTTATTGAAGGTGTTTGTGACATTACTTTTATATTTTGTGACTTTAAAAAGTAATAGTTTGTAACTATTAAAAAATAATAGTTTTTTAAAAGTAATAGTTTGTGACTATTACTTTTAAAAAAATCACGGCACTCCGGTTTCAGAACAAGCACTTACCCACTGCAATACGAACTTGCGAAGAAAGTATTCAGTATTACTAAATTTGAGAACCGAATACAGACTACCTTGATCTTCAATTTCAGTGGAAAAATTTTCTTTATACTTCCTTGCTGATTGGTCACTGACATTTGCAACGCATATTGTATTTCGTTCAGTTTTGAGAACACGCCGCCCATTGTTGTAATCGGCTTGCAGGCAATTTTTATGATTGGTCATAAACGGCGGTATTCTCTTTCCCGATTGTTGAAAGATTTCAATGCGTGAAAATTAACGATAATTCATGAATATTTCTGTGTTTAAAAATATGCTGCTTAGTCACTGACATTTGCTACACAGATGTCGTTTCCTTCAGTTTTAAGAACAGAGGATATGACACCAATTGTTGTAATGGGCTTGCAGGCAATTTTTATGACCCGTCATAAATAGCGGCATTCCTTTTCCCAAATGTTGAAAGGTTTCGATGTGTGAAAATTAACGATACACAGATGTTATTAGGTGTTCTGGGTCTGAGCTTTTCGACATATTCACGAATATTATTCTCCTCAGAATATTTTTACTATAAAATTTTTATTCATGAAAAATGCTTAGAAAACTAAAATGACAAATTCCAGAACTTCTCGCTGAACACCTATTCACCTTTAAATATTTTATTCACGAAAAATGCTTAGAAAACTAAAATGACAAATTCCAGAACTTCTCGCTGAACACCTATTCACCTTTAAATGTTTTATTCATGAAAAATGCTTAGAAAGCTAAAATGACAGGTTCCAGAACTTCTCGCGGAACACCTGTTCACCGTTTGAGAAAACCTTTTCTAAAGCATATAGCTAGGATAAAATAGCATTCGGATGTGTGCGTGCGTGCGTGCTTCGTCATCTTTGCTGCAACCTAGTAAATACCAGCAAAGGCAACAATTTGACTTTTGGAGAAGTGATCAAAGTAAAACAAGTTGCAGTCAAACGGGAAGATTAAAAAAAAAAAAAAAAATGAAGTTAAAAATTCGCTTAAACAAGTATTTCGTAACCTCAGAGCCATATTATTCAGGTTCTCGAATCTTATAAATCTAATCTGACTCAACAATGGAATTGAAAAAATTGACAACACTAGGCCACAAGATATAATGGGATAACACCAAACACTTGCATAAATACGTTATATATATCTGTTCTATATATATAAAATGATAAGCCGAAATTTGAAAGTTTTTTTGTCACGTTTTTTGTCTCCTCATTGTTTTGAAACGTCCAGCAATGTGTTTACCTTCATGAGATAAACATATATATATATATATATATATTGAGAAAACCTTTTCTGAAGCATATAGCTAGGATAAAATAGCATTCGGATATACAGGGTGTTCGGGATAAATTTGACATATTTATAATTAATTATATTTTTCCGTAAGTTACATGTATTAACACACACTTCTCTTCATTTAAAAGTTTGGACCCTTCTTCATTCATATACAAGATGTCAGAAAGGATGGATAGCTGGAACCCACCTGAATCATGGAAGAGAATAACTTGTATCATGATGATTCGTGCCCGCCATCAAAATAAGGATATTACGACTGCTGCCCAATGCTCCCTGAATACAGTAAAAACAATCAGGCATGAACTAGAGACTTGCAATGGTGACTACGAGGATGTAGCAAGAAGAAAGATCCCTAGCAGACGATCTGATTGCGTTCGTACAGCAGAATTCCTCGCAAATCTGCAGGAACAGGTGTTGAAGAACCCTGGCATTGGAATTCGGGCTTTGTTCGTGGAGTTGCTAACTGTAGTCAAGCCCTGGATAACAAGGGTAGCCAATGGTAGGCCGTATGTATGGCAGCAGGATTCGGCCCCTTGCCACACCTCTGGGAAAAGTCAAAAATGGTTGTCTGAAAATTTCTACGACTTCACCAGTCCAAATGTTTGGCCTCCAAACTCCCCAGACCTTAACCCCATGGATTATTTTGTATGGGGCGCAGTTGAAAAAGACACCAATCGCACTTCCAGTAATACAAAAGCCCAGTTAATGGATAAAATTAAAACAGTTTTTGCGGCCCTTCCCAGGGAGACTGTAGCATCAGCTTGTTCGAGGTTCCGAAGCAGAATTGAAGCTGTGATCGATGCTAATGGTGGTTATTTTGAGTAAATCTTGTTGATAGTATTGTAATTAACTCTGCCTGTAATGTTTTTTTGTCAATTCATTAAATTTAATAGATACAAAGAAGATTTTCTTTTTCCTTACGAAACTGTCAAATTTATCCCGAACACCCTGTATATACATGTTTATCCGTACATCCGTACCGTGTGAAGGCTAAAGTTTATTTATTTTTTTATATTTTTCGAGTCCAGAAATCCTGCTCTAGAGACCAAACATGGGATTTTTTCAAGCCACTGCCTTCGATAAGCCTAAGACGGCAGAAAGGTTATGGGAGATGAAGATGAAGTTCATCTCCTATAAAGACAATCACAAACGTCCATTCCCAAGGCGGGATTCGAATCCACGACCTGTTAACTGGAGAGCCGATATGCTAATCATTCGACCAACCATGCCGGCACGTATTGAAGGATTTTATTCTAAACCGCGCGTTTCTCTACTTTTTTTTTGTATTAGAATTTCTATTATTATTCTTTAACTCACTTAGTTTCGATATAAATGTTTACTTTTATTTCAATACTAGCAATATTATAGATTGGCATTATATAATATATGTAGTATATTATAATATATGTTGTATATGATATATGTATTTTAAAAAAAAATATTGTTTATATTTTCTCTGTGACGTGCGCTGATAACACTTTCTCGCATGGATAAGTATCAGTTCATCGATTGATACTTATCCTTGTTGTGAAGAAGAATCGAAGGGTATCACTGTTTTTTAAGGATTTAGTTTTCTCTTGCTTACGCAGCTATCTTCAGAATTAGATAGCATTCGTGGGTTGCTGCTTTCAGTTTCTGACAAGTAAATGGCAAAAAAAATTAAATTAAATTAAATTAATATAATATAAAGAGTGATTTTTCAGCATTTCAAAACTTAAGTCATTCATCTGAGAAACCTTAACGAGTGGAATATAATAAACAGCAAATCAGGAGGAAGAATAAAATGGAATCAATGGGATTTAGGATTTAAAAACACGATCAATGACAGAAATCCAAGATTATTTCATCCTTCAAATAAAGCTTTAGATAGCGAGAGAGAGAGAGAGAGAATAAATTTCAGTAGTTTATGAAGTCGGTGACTTTCTTTTAATTAGTTTATAAATCACGTATTTTTTTAAATATTTACGACCCAAATATACTACTAACCTCAAAGATAAAACCTCCAGATTTTCAAAATACACTTACATAATTATAAAACGAACCTTCCGATTCATGTTGCCTCGACATTCTCTGTTTTTTTTTTGTTCATCAATTATCTTATTTCATGTTTACTTATAAAAAAACAACAACACATAAATAAATAATAAAAATTGCAATTATCTCTGAACTTAGTTCGTATTAGAAATAAAATAACTCGTTGAGGTCCAGATCTCTCAGCAGCGAAAAATTAATAAAACTTTAAATCAATATATATTTCGAAAGCCATTTTAATTTCCTTTTGGTTAATTATAACTGAGCTTTATAATTATATTGAAAATGAAATAACGAATTAATAAGAATATTTCTACAGGCGGCCTTTCATTGTCATGCTTTTTAATGTGAGGACATGAAAAAAAATGTAAAACTAAAATAATTACTTTGTGTGATCGTTGACTTGTAAGTCTGGGAATGAGTGAATCTCTCTCTCTCTCTCTCTCTCTCTCTCTCTCTCTCTCCTTTATTACTATTATTATTTTATTTTTATTTTATTTTTTTTATGGAGGATCCATCCACGAGAGGTTGGTCAAGCTATGGTCAAGCTATAGTACTCTAGTACCGTGGATGGGCAATCAGGAACTTATTCATATTTGACTTGAAAAGCTATAGGTTGTATTTCAGAGGGCAGCAGTGGAAGGAATAAACGAAGAAGAGGAGAAATTTAGTCCGTTTTGTAGGTTTGGAGATGAACTGTGAGACGGGGGGGTTGGTTAACTGCTGCGCTCGTTTGGACGGATTTGCAAGAGAGTGAGGGATTATTAATACCAATTCTGATGAACAGGGCCATAGAAGTATTTATACGAGAGACTGAATACCTGTGCGAAAGTGAGTGAAGTATACGAGAAGCTCGTATTAGTGAGAGAGAGTTGTCAATCAATCTAACTGTTCTTCTTTTCTGTATAGAATCCAGTATATTCAGGGATCTCTTAGGTGCATCAACCCAGATATGAGAGCAATATTCGTTGATCGGGCGGATTTGTGATTTTTATAGGGTTAGTAGCTATTTGGAGCTAAAGTAACGCCTCCAGCGAAAGAGCGCATAATATTAGAGGAGGCAATATTTGCGATATGTTTGTTCCAAAGGAGATTTGAGGTTAAAGTTATTCCGAGAAGGTGAATCTCATCTTGAATAGAGATTTGAGTATTGTCTAGGGTAAAACTGAAAGAACAGGATTCTTTATTGGAGAAATAAAACACAGCTGTGATTTGCTAGCATTTACGTTGATAATGTTATCCCAATCCCATTGATCAGAATATAACTAATAGAGGTTAGAGTTCTGGAGGTTGTGGTGATTTGTGCTTTAGGCGGTTTGTTAAAATAAAGAGGAGTACAATGTGCTGTCATCGGCAAAACTGTGTATTGGATTGGCAGTCAGCCGAAGTAGATCGTTTGTGTATAGAAGGAAGAGAGTGGACGAGAGAACAGAACCTTGTGGAACTCCAGCATTAGTTGTATTGATAGAAGATAAGGAGCCATCCACTCGAAATGAACCTCCAGCCAGAAGGTTGGCTACCCAGTTGCAGAAGTCAGGGGTCAGACAGAATGATAGCTTTCTTAAAGGACACCTTTGTGCCAAACTCGGTCAAAAGTCTTGGAGATATCAAAAGCAACCACTTGAGATTCGCCAAACTTTTCCATGGTGTTTGTCCAGAGATTATTGACATAGGTTAGTAGATCCCCTGTTGATCAACGATGACGGAATTCATACTATCGATCATTTATTAGATGAGAGTCTTTAAAGTAGCGGTAAACTTGGATGTTGGTGGTGGTCTTTCCATTACGTAGAGAGAATTGAGGTGAGAGAAATTGGATAGTAGTTTGAAGGTAAGGATTTGTCACCCTCAGGAATAGGTGGTATATGAGCTAGTTTCCAGACTGCAGGATAGATACCAGTGGAATAAAGAAAGTGTAAATAGGCGGCAGAAAGTGGGAATCATTTCTGGTGCACAGAAGTTTAGAACAATTGGAGGAATGCCATCAGGACTGGAGATTTTTTTGTTATTCAGTTTAAGCAAACTTTCTCTGATCTCTTTCTGGCGAAAGTCAAACGTGGCAACTATTCCAAAAGTGATTGGAATAGTTAGGAAGATATTTAACATGATTAGCTATGCAAGAATTGGAGGAGAAGAAAGAAACCTGGAGACTGTTTTTTTCTTTTGGTGATAATGTAATAGTACCATCTGGGTGTAATATTGGTGGGAGTAGTGGTGGGCAGAAGTTACTCTCAATAGCTTTGGCTAGAACACGGAAAGCATGGCTGTCGTTTCCGCAGAATGCAAGTTTCCTGCTTTTAGCTTTCTCAAAATGCATTTTTAATATGGTGATAATTTTCTTACAGCTATTCCGGGCTTTGGCGTAGGCTGTATAGGAAGATGGAGTTTCGGATGCAAGCCAGTTGCGGTATTCCTGATGGTATTCCGGATGCAAGCCATTTACCGTTTCTTATGTACAGCCTTGTCACACCAGTAGAAAACCAAGGCTTAGAATAGGGGACGAGAATTTAGGGTGGAGCGGGGTATAAATGTTTCCTGCCAGTGAGAATTATTTCGGTGATTCTTTCTGCACATAGGTTTGGCTCAGGTGGCTGGAAACAGTCATCTCACCAAGGAAATGAGGCGAAGATGTTGTGAAGATCCCACATTGCTTTCTGGTAATGCCATACAACGCGTGGATATGAGTGGTTGTGTATGTTCCATTGGGAAAGAGATCTGAACTACATTGTGGTCTGAGCTGGTTAGGATTGCAGTATTATGGTGGGCATGTGGACCATTTGTGTGAGATCGTTTGTGATTGCAAAAGTCTCAGACTCTAATTGTTTGATCTGTGCAATTGGAAGTGAATTGAAGAAAATTAACATTTAAGGAAAGGTGATTGAAGAGTTCATAGTGGTTGTTGGCATTAGGAGAACGGTAGAGACAGCATCTGAATTTGGTAGAATGAGATAGGGTGTGCGTAGATCGCACATCTGAGGCGAAGATCAGTAGCGTTTCAGGAGGTTCGATTTCAGTTTCTATCAGGAAGAGTAGATGAGGTTTTGAAGACTGGAGGTGGAAGTGAACATCATTAAGGTTAGAACTGAGACATGTATATCTGTAAAATGGATCTGGAAAGTTCTGTGAAATTTGCTTTTGATCACATGTATCCCACACGTTTCATATGCGGTGTTTGGTCAGGTTTCCACACTGGTTATTTACAATTTGAGTTTCTCACTAGTATCCCTTCTTTGTAATTGACTGTCCATGCTTCGTCTCCACTTTGACGTTTCTGTTCCAGTTCTTTTCGTAATTGCCGCCTTTTTTTGCGCTGTACATAGGTCAGATCTGGCCGGGTTCGTACACGTGACGCTGGGCTGATGCCTTCCGACTTGCTGTTCAGCCGATATGAACGCCGATCTGCTTATCGGAGTATCGCAGGCCACTTTTATTAAGCGAGAGAGAGAGAGAGAGAGAAGTCCATTCCATCTTTCCATGTAATCGTGGAACCGAAGCGGGCAATTGACACCTGACAATTTTCTTAGGTAAAAGTTGCATTGTTCGGAGAGCCATGTAAATGTCATTTAGCGTTGCGTCGGTTTCTGAATGGAAATTCAGGATGATGGCATTGTATTTTATTTATTTTCTGCCTCGATCGTGGCTTGAACTGATGAAGCAAAGATCGCAAAGCTCGCTGTCGTTGTCTGCGGCAGGCGTGTTAGCTTCGAGACTCTGATCGTGAATTGCTTCGAGCTTTTTTTTTTTTTTTTTGATTGTGTCAGTTTTCCGGGAGAAGGTTTCATAGAACATGATAAGGCGCTGTTCAGGCTATCCATGCACTTCCCGAGGTTTAGGAACTGTTTAATGGTGGGGGAAACACAGGAGGCAAAAAAATTAGGAGTTTGAGCGCGGATTCGTCGATTTTGGCACAATTGAAATGTGTCCACTAGCAAAAAAAAAAAAAAAAATCGAAAAGTAAACTCTTTTTTTCTTTTCTGTAAGGTGTAGTTTGCAGCTTCGGAATTTTAAAGCTTCAAGAGGTCTATTTTTGGTGGCGAGACTCGAAGCCCTTTATCGTCACTCTGTTTTGTTGACGCTTGCTTCGAGCAGCAGACATGGCTACACGTTGGCTGCCAACTCTTGCTTTCAAATAAATAAATAAATAAAAATAATAATAACAATAATAATAATAATTATTATTTTTGAAATGCATAAGTATTTACGGTTGGTTTAGCGACGTTCATTCTCTCGAGAACTATTGCCGTACTTTCTTTTGGGGCAGAAAGTTAAGTAAAATTACTTTTAAAACGGTATAATAATAGAGCACAATTTCCAAGTTAACACAATCCGAAACGCCGAGTTGCTGCGAGTTATTTGTAGATAACTTTGCATCCTATAGAATGTGGATGCTTGTAAGAGTTTTTAAGCTAGATGATGTTATTGTGAAAATATTTATTGTGAAACCACTACTTTCTTATTAGATGCCTAAAGTAGCTTGAAAAGTTTTCATATTTGGTCTCTTGAGCAGGATTCCATGCCGACCTGTTTGTTTGAGAGAGGGGTGAAAAATTCGAGTTTCTGGAGGGAAAAATCTGTAATCTCGTATGAGATCTGCTAACTCGCTTTCAATCGCAGTCGAAAGAGCTAAATAAAGATTTGAATGCACGTCATTTCCCACAGAAGCGCGCATGTTCCGTCTTTCTTCTAACTTCGCTACAGAGACGCTGTTCTGTATAATTCTATTAAGGGGGACTTAATTTGTCCAATGACAACTTGGTAGGTTTCATATTATATTATTATTTGTTGAGATATATCTCATTATCTCATCCAATTATAATTGCATTTGGATTCAACTTTTTATTATCTGGAATTCTCATATAATCTGCAGCTCCGAGTTCATTCCGAATAAATTTCATATAATTGGCATTTATTTTCAATGATCTGAATTATTGCGCTTCTTATTAATAATACATTGGTTGTGTTTCGCATGTGCCTTCGAAAGCGGCTGGTAGGAGTTTGCATTCTGTATGTTTGTTTATCAAAAAATTATCCACTTTCTGAACCGTGTTATGAAAATCGTCCTGCATATTCGCGAATTTCTTCAAAATATCTACAAAAAAAGTCTAATTTTAAAATTGGTTTTGAATTTAATGAAAATGGATCAAGCCAGTGCAACCACGTGCTTTATTTGATCAGTTTGAACCACCGCACTACAGATTCGTCAATGCTAGGGGAAGTAGCGTTGAATGAAAGGGGGGAGGGGAGGGTAAGGGAGGTTTGATGAAAACAAGTGGAATGCTAGATATGAGTGTGTTGTGTACTCCAGCGTTTGCTAAATTGGTGCACCCTCTAGCGGCTAGGGCAAAGTAATGTGTGCAATACAGTGTGCAGTATTATACTGTAGTACAATGTCATGACTTACAGAATATTTCTGACATTTATTTATTCAGGAATGTCATTTAAAGGAAACAGATATTTAACTTAAAATTTTTGTTTTCCAAATATGTAAGCAGGAAACCGAAAAAAATTAATTCCCAAACTGAATTTTTATACACATATTAATATTTATACACATATTAATAAGTGTATAAATTAAGTGCCATAAATTGTGTTGTAAAGATATTACTTCGGTCATTAATATAAATTATCGGTTTAGAAATTTTTTTTTTAACTTTGAGAATTTAGAAACTTTAACCACATATTACCAGATGATAGGTAGTATTTAAAGTTTTTCACAAGTGAAATGAATATGTTGCATTTTAAATGTAATTTTAATAATAACTACCATTCTGGTTATACGCATTAACCCCATCTTGGGTGAATTTTTAAGTTAAGAATATTATAACTTGAGAAAATTTGTGTTGAGAAATAAGCCCAAGTAATAGTATATTTTAAATGCCATTAGTGACCATTGTCACTTATGATATTACTCGAAATACGTAATGTGTTAATTTATAAAATAAATGCATCCTGCAGGATCAGACCGCGCTGCTCTCCAGCTCCATCTTCTTGGAAATCAGTTAATAGCTTGTTTCTACTTTCCTCATAGCAAGAAGATTAATGCAATCTCTAGCATTAATAGGTGAAAGCGCGCGAGGAGATGGAAGACAACTACCACTGTCTCATGTTCCCAGTAATAGCATTACTATGTGATAACATCACATGGCATTACTATGTGAAAATTAAAAAAAAAATATTAATTATTTTTTATATTTTACTGACTGATTTATTTGAGGCCTGCATGCTTCTTGGTAACTCCCATGACACTAGTTCTGAATTTTTTGTTTTTATATGTGTGTTTCTAATCACCAACTAAAGTCACTTATTCTAGCCTTTTTTCAGTCAGTTTTACGAAACAGCTGATCTTAGACTTAGGCAAATAGAGTTTTTTGTCCTAGAAGAAATTCAGATTTTTAATCTTCTGCTTAGTAAAATCGACCGTAGAACACACACACACACACACATGAGCACATAAAAATAAATACTAGTTAGGATTAGGAAACATGGCCTCTCATCTAACACATTCTGTAAAATGCACTAAATCTCAGTGATGGCGAGGGGTTCCAAAAAAGGAAAGCTAAGAGAATGCCACTTAATTCACTTGGGCAATAAAAAGACAGTTTATTTTTATTATTTTTAAAGTCTCCTTGGTATATCTTAACGTTGCTCC
This sequence comes from Typopeltis vanoorti, assembly GCF_054136105.1. Taxonomy (NCBI): domain Eukaryota; kingdom Metazoa; phylum Arthropoda; class Arachnida; order Uropygi; family Thelyphonidae; genus Typopeltis; species Typopeltis vanoorti. Next base: position 88,847,679 of record NC_143557.1, on the reverse strand, counting down.
TTTAGATAATCTTTTAAGATAAATATTTGTAAAAATTACTTTTAGGAGTGCAATAAAAGTGTTTTCCAAATTTGATCCTAGTGTATCGTGATCATGTATACTGGGATAAGATTATTATGAAAAATTGCTGATGCGGCAAGTCTTGGACTGCAGTCCATCAGCCGATGTCAGTTTGAAACACCTCTGTTTAATTATTTCAAATACAGGAAATGTGTCTTCGGGAAGGAGGAAGTCATTATTTCTATATACATGGATATCACTGATAGAAATACAAGGATATGCGAATGTATACATAATCAGTGTTCTTCATATTTCTTTCTTTTTTTTTTCTTTCTTTCTTTTGCTTTTTTGGAAATTTTTTTAATATGTGTCTTTATAAATCGTTCAAAAAAAGGGAATGGAAAAGAAGTTGATTTTAAACTTCTGTTTCGCATAGCTAGTTGTATACAAAACCGGAGATGACTCAGGTTATCAAAAATATCTGCTTTCAATCTAATGACTTCTTATCTGCACTTCCTATTGTCGAATGAGAAGCTGAACAAGAATTTCCGGTTAAACATATAGTTTGAGTGAAGACCATGAAGGTTTTTAAACATGTCATCTTACGTGGGTGGAATAACATTACAAGTAATGAAATATTGTGCCTACCTTACCGAACCTAGCAGCATTTTTGATGTATCCTTTTTCTCCGAAACGTTTTTTACTCATTAATCGTTTTAGAGAAAGTAATGAAATAATGAAGAATTATATTTCAATATTTCAAAAATTGGACTGGTCGAGAACAGCCCAAAATAGAGCCGAATGGAACAGCATAGGTTAGGTTTTTGCCCAACAGTGGGATTCTACAGGCTGACAACAACAACAACAACAACAATTTCAAAAATTGTTAACTGACGATGCAATCTGCATGTAGATTATCAGCGTTTTATTAGAAAAAAAAAACAAAGAAAAACCGTAAATCTATAAATATCTGTAGTATTAGTCATATTCTACCCATTTATATTTCTATAGTAGTTTTGCTCTAGTAACTTTATAATGTTAATTTCTGGTAGTTGATTTCCAGCCTGCCTAGGTTGTCGAATTTTACGGCTCATTTTATGGATACCACTTTTTAATTCAAAAAGCAACACAAAATTATCAACTGGATTTCAATACTTTGAAATCCAGTTGATACAATAGATTGGTTGACAAGTCCAAAATGTATGATTCTTGCTTATGTCATAATTGTTGGCGACTAGGATCATTGTCAAATCTAGCTTAGGGTTCCACATCCAGATTTTGATTTAAAATCCTAATCTAACCTACGGTTCTAAATCAAAACCCTGGATTCGATAACGACAGGGATTCGTTGAGCTTAATTTTTGAGATTTTATCACAGAGACGTAGCATAAATCAATGTTTCTCAACCAGGTTGTTCCAACTGGCACCTAGAAGAACTATATTTGTTTTCATATTTGTCAAATTCAATAAAACATCAAATATTTGGACACGTAATTTGCAAGAACTAACAACTTCCAGAATCATTCTATTAGCTCACAGCTAAACCAATAAAACAAAAATGCTACATTTTTGTTTTATTGAAACATCTTTCAGTTATAGCGTTACGACCAACTCTATGCTTAAACATATTTTCCTGAAACGAACATAAAGCATAATGACAGGCCCAGATAAAAGGATGAATTAATGACCAAGAGAATATTCACCGGTATTTACTATTAAATGAAATACTTTACTACACAGTTTACTGCATCATAAAATGAAAATATTGGAAATATTTCCACACTTACAAGTAAATTTTACAAATAAGGAAATCGTAGGCAATCTGAAAAATCATAAGAAAATGCGTTTCATGATAGCATTCATGATAGCATTTTTGTATTAGTGACACCATTCGTTGTTTTGATAATGAACCCAGAGTCATTTTTAGCTTAGGTACTGTATGTATATATATATATATATATATATATATATATATATATATATATATATATATATATATATATATATATATATATATATATATATATACGAGATATACAGGATATGTATGAGATATACAATATATATTCACCGACCTGTATCAGATATACATATAATAAAAGAATAATAATCCGCGGTATTTGCAGGCCATTAAGGCCTACAACCTACTCAGATTGTCTTTCGTAACCATAATTATAGCATAAGTTGGTCTTATGTCTAAATTTTTATGTAAATTGCGTGTGTTCTTCTGTTGGTTTTATGTGGTTGTGGGATGAAAAATCCGAGTTTCGGGAGAAAACCCTGCCATCCCTGTATGTGACTCTGAAAACGACTGAGCTTTTCAGACGTGACAGTATCGACAGAAAAAAAAGAAAACCGTATATATGTAGATTTTTTTTTGTTGTTGTTGTTTTCCCTCTAATTTTCTTACAAAATTGTGCAAGCTTGAGCTTACTGGAATTTTAGTATTGATCTTAAATACCAAATTTCATGAAATCTTCCCAATTCTTACAAACAACTTCCCAATTCTTTATTATTGTAAGAATTGGGAAGATTTCATTAAATCTTCCAATTCTTACAAATCTTCCCAATTCTTACAAACAACTTTACTTTAGTAAAGTTGTTTGTAAGAATCTTAACTATGTAATACAGAACCTAGAAATAATAACCAAGCCGGCAGGCAAAAAAAGAAACTAATAAGGTACTTACGTATTTTGCCTAAGTGCTTTTATGCGATGCATTTTATTCTTATGCTTCTTTTTCTTATTTATCACATTTTATTTGTTGAACATTTTTCGTATTAGTAATTCATAATATTTTATAATATTAGCCTTTATATTCTGATATTCTCTCTCTCTCTACCTCTTTCCTATTTAATTATCCTTTTTTTTTAAAAAAATCTTTTCTCTTCCGGGTCGCTGTAACCAGTGAGAGCGGAGGTATAACACACGATTCGAACGAATATATAATATATTGTCCAACAGTAATTTTTCTTAAATGATAGTAATCTGAGCTCAAAAAGGACTCGTGTGTAGAATGAAATGCATAATGTGTGTGTGTGTGTGTGTGTGTGTGTGTGTGTGTGTGTGTGTGTGTGTGTGTGTGTGTGTGTGTGTGTGTGTGTGTGTGTGTGTGTGTGTGTGTGTGTGTGTGTGTGTGTGCGCGCGCGCGCGCTTGTTTGTTTGCGCGCACATTTCTATCTATCCTCAGTGTTTCATATTATTATAAGGATAATAAGTAATTTCAGCTTTTCATAGGTCTTATCTCATTAACAATTCAGTTTTATCGTATCTTACAGTGACCTGTACACAGAGGCTGTCGAGCTGTACCACTTAAAGACAGAGGCTGCAGGTCAGGTTACGGACTTCCAGTAGTATTTAACCCAGAGGCTGTATCGTGTTTTACACGTATTTTCTTTATCGGAATCCCGCATAAAGACATAGCTACCACCAGTGACGTATGTGAATGAGGTTAGCAGTAGTAGGGTGCTAACAGCCCGCGTGACATTTTCCGCACTTGGTCCAGGGAAGACATAAATCACATAGCAGTGCAAGCAAACCAAAATAACAGGCACTCAAGACCACACGGAGACCGCCTGACTGTTGCAGGGCGCATGCGTGCACTCTCGGGACGAGTGGAAAGTCATTAACTCCCCGTATTTCACGGCTCTGTCGTCGTGAGACCTCACGGAGAGGCCATGACGGATTGAAAGAGCTTAAGAAAGACAGGAACGCGAAGTTAAGTAATGGATCGTGCAGGAACAGAAATTCATATCAGAATAGTGGGGTCATGAACTCGTCGTTCTGGACTAAGTGGAGATTGCAGCCGTAGATAGAACTGCCTAGTCAGTCCTTGGCATGCAAGTGGCCGGGCAACACCCTTAGGTAGCGGAACCCAAAGTATGGTACAATCTTGCGGTAAACTTGAAGAGTTGGAGACAGCAACAAAGATCACTGACCCCCCCAAAAACCCAGCTGTCTAACTCTACATTAACAGCAGTATCGAACACATCCTTACAGACAGATGACGGAAATCCTGTTCCCCTATCGCACCGAAAGTGGCCATTTAATTTGGTAGCTACTTCGTTTCTTGAAGGAACTAAGGGTAATTTGCATTCACTTACTGCATGTCCAGCATCTTATCTTCCTTTAACTTAATACAGCCAGGGATTGCACAATAGTCCAACTGGCTCATATCGCAATTGCATCCATGTTTTCCTCATCAATTTTCCTTCAAATTTTCGCTTTCATTCTCTTGTCGAGATTACTTGAATAGCCTTTTGTGGATGTTCTCCATCAAAAGGTCCAAACTGTAGAATAAGTACGTGATAACAGATTTTTTTTATTGTTGTTAATCCCTCCACGCCCACTCTTCCGGATTGCTATCATTCTCTTCTTTGGTGCATCAATCCGAAAATTGGTAAATATAGCAGCACATCACAACATCCTGTCTTGTGACTTCCTTTTTATCTCTTCATAACTCTTAGCGCCAGTTAGCATCATTATGTTATTTATATATGAAATTCTTGGTCTGCCTCGTGGCTTCTTTCCTTCCTTCTACAGTCCCCTCCATTATTTCTGTAATCAGTCCCCCATGCCTCAAATGGTGTCCAGTTAGGCTCTTTCTTCTCTTATTGATGTGTTTCATTAATGACCGCTCTTCATGAACTATATTCAGAACTTCATTACTTTTCTTTTCTGTCCAACTAATTTTCATCATCTTTCTCCAGCACCAAATTTCAAATGCCTCCAACTTTTTCATGTCTTGTTTTGTTAGAGTCCAGGCCTCACAATGTTTTCACTAGCCTTTTTTTGAGCTGCATGCTAAGTCCTTTACTGGTAAAAATGTTTCTTCTGTTATAGAATGCTTTTTTGGCTAGGATTATTTGTGCTTTAATATCTGATTGGTTTCTTCCATCTTCTGTGATAAGACTTCCAAGGTATTTAAAAGAGAATACCTGTTGTAGTAGGTTATTATTTATTTCCAGGTTTATTTTCATTGGATTTGCTTTACTTGTAATTAATAATTTTGTTTTCTTATAATTAAGTTTTAGGCTGTACTGTGTGAAGATTTCTTCCATCTTTGTTAGGGTGGCTTTCAGTTTGTTTTCGTTATCAGCTAAAACTGCTATATAATCCGTAGACCGTAGCCAGTTAATATCAATTCCATTTATCTTAGTTCCGGTTTCTATTAGTTCTTTCAGTTTATTTATTGCATCTTCAATGTACAGATTAAACAATATGGGTGAAAGACAGCACCCCTGTCTTACACCTCTACGTATTTTTGCAATTGCGGTTTTTGTTTTATTGCTGGCTGCTTCTATTAGGGCTTCTTGATGCTTGTAAAATTAAATATGACCCTTCTATCTCTCCAATCTACCTTTATTGTTTTCAGGAGGTGAAATAATTGATTCCAGTCAATACTATCGAAGACTTTCTCCAAGTCAAGAAAGTCTATCAGAGTATTTTGATTCTTCTCCAATCTTCTTTCAATAACTGTCCTTAGAGCTAGGATTGCTTCTCTTGTCCCCTGCTGTTTCCCGAATCCAAACTGGTCATTGCCAGCATATTCTTCAACCTTCTTTGTTAGTCTTTTTTGTATAATTTTGAGTAGTATTTTTGAAGCATGTGATATTAAGCTTATTGTTCGATGATTTTTACACTTGTTTGCATTATTTACTTTAGGAATGGGTATGATAGAGCATTGTGTAAAATCTTTGGGGATGATCCCTGTTTCATAAATATCCTTTATGATCTTGAAAAGGTATGACTTAGTTATGTTTCCTGAGTATTTTATTAATTCTGAGGGGATGTTATCAGTGCCTGGTGCCTTGTTGGCTGACAATTCATTCAGTGCCCATTCAAATTCATCTTTTAATATAGTTGGACCAATTTCTTCCATATCAAGTCTTGTTTTATCTTCTATAGCCTTGGCATCTAGATCTTTTCCACTATATAGATCTTCTAAGTACTCCTTCCATCTTTCCGAAATTTCTTCCTTATCTATAAGTATGTTCCCCTGTTTATTTTTGATAATTGTACTTCGTGTCTTGTTTTGCTGGCTTATTCCTTTTGTAATGTTATAAGCTTTACCGATTCTTCCAGTCTTTGTTAGGTCTTCTATTTCTTTACATTTCTCTGTAAACCATTGTTCTTTTGCTTCTTTACACTTTCTATTTATCATATTTTTTATATGTTTATATTTGTCTTTGCTTTCTTCTTTTAGGGAGGTTTTGTATTTTCTTCTTTCATCTATTAGATCTAGAATGTCCTGGGTGATCCATGGTTTTTTTATTTGCTTCTTCCTTAATCCTATGCAGTCATTGGCGGCTTTGATGATTGTATCCTTCAAATGAGTCCATTTTCCCTCTATGTTTTTCTTTTCCCTCTCTCCAGTTTTAATGCTTTCATCAGTTTGCTGTTTATAGTTTCTATGGTTTTCCTCTGTTTTCAGGTTACTTATGTTCCATAAGCCTTTTCCTTGGTTGTGACAACTTTTTAAATTTCAGATTACATTTCAATAAAACCAAATTGTGATCACTATCAACATCAGCTCCCGGGTAACTTTTGCATGATTTTACTTGATTTTTAAATCTTTAAATCTGCTATCATAAGCCCAAGAAATACAAAGAATGTAGCTACGAAACCTTCTGCAATGATATTGCTTAAATAGAAATACGAGTAAGTAGTTAGCTGTCGCTAACTACTTACTCGTAATTGTCAGTTACAGAGGCATTATAATATGTGGAGAAGATCTGCTTTCTTAATAAAACTTCTTTTTTCCTCAACTTCTGGTTGATGTGTAGCAATGCTACTTTACTAAGAAATAATAACAGAACAGGGTGGTTTCCCGTTGTCTTTCTTGCTCAATAAGTATTTCCTTGTCTGTAGATACACGGGGCCGGTTTGCGTATTGCGGATGAAAAATCCAAGTTCCCAGGTGAAAAAAACCCCCTTTCGAACTCCGTATGAGACCGGCTAACCTCACCTTCAGTTGAATAGTCCTGATGAAGGTTCTTTGAGTCCTAGACGGGATTCGAACCCAGGTCCAACCAAAGTGCTTCGTCTATACACTGAGCGACAGAGACTTTTATTAAAACCTACGAACTTTAAAGGAACTATTGAACTATTTGGGCCCTACTGTGAACTGTTGAAGAGGAGTTGCTTTCTTGGATATTTTCTACTCCATTCTGAGTGAGTTGAAATCAGTTTTTGTTATGAGAGAATTTTTCCTTCCCTATAATTGACACAAAAAAGATCAATGATGCTTAGGGAGCCCTAGAAAAATCTGAAAATCTTTCTTCAAGATCCATTGCAGCCAACATGACACGCTGTATTCGTAACTAATAATTGATCAGAATAAGATGGAGAAATGACAGTATGCTGATCATATTACTGGATCTTGGGATAACAGAGGAACCAGAGCTCAGAACGGAAATATTTAAGGAAAGAAAAAATAACAAAAAAATTTCATCATGTCGGCTTTAAGTTTCCATGCGGAAACTTAAAGCCGACATGATGAAAAAAAAAAAAAACCGCTAAGAAGAAGTTCGCAAGTTATTTCTACCAGATACTGTTTCTCGACTGACTTCTTTGTTTTATTGAATGAACAATTGGAGTTTTCAAGGCAAGAAATCTTTTCTAACTTAAACCGCTATCCAAAAGGTTGGTCAAAATGTGTCTCGGAAATTACTGAAGTATTGACGAGATTTGAAGCTGTCTATCCAACTGAAATTGTGTCAATTGACATTTGATATATCGTATCAAATGATTTGACATAATTTCAGTTAGATAGACGAGATCTCCGCAACGCAATCAAAGAATAACATAACTTTGGTTAGAAATAAGTTGTTTTTTTTTTTCTTTCTTTCGGGAAATTGAGATTTTCTTCCTGTAAGAGAGACAAACTGGCGGATGGACATACAATTAACAACATAATTCAAATACAATCACCATCATCATTGACTGAAGTGTTCTGACTTTTCAGCTTTAATGGAGAGATTTATTTGCTTTTACATATTGCATTCACAACTGAAATTACTTTATACGTAACTTTCAAGGGTGTATTAAGCAGGCTGCCACAAGTTTCGAGAGGAAAAATGCCTTCCCATACCAGTAACTTGGCTGGGAAATAGGTGAACCACATTGAGATCAATGGAATGATAAGATGGCATCTCTTAAGAAAATGAAAGCCTCAAGACTGGCATAACTGCTTCTCATGTCCCTTTACTTTTTCTATCAGATAAGTGCGTCTGAGCAGTTTTACACGATCGATTAGCCTCCAGCGACCTTTGCTCAACACCAGGTGACAGGTTGTCAACATTACAGTACGGGAAATTAGGCCTTTGTTTGGGGATGGAACCACTCATAGTGTCAGCGACCTCTGGTGTCAGAGAAGGCCACTGTTTGTGGGAGGTCTTCTCTGAGTCACTGTACTGCAAAACGAATGAAAGAAGCCAGGTGTGGTTTGTAGATGAACTAAATGCATATAATGGAAAAGAAATGACACTTTACTAGTTATCGTTACGATACACGAGAAAGGCAGTTTATTAGTTGCATAAGAAAAGCTATTTTTCTTCATTGGTGTACTGTACTGCGGTACAAACAACGGGGCGGAGGAGGAAATGCTACAATTACTTTTGCAACAATGACCATTGCTTTAGAGAGCTTTTAGTTGCCATAGCTACTAGCACGTTCTCAAGTTTAAGCTTAGATTCTCTGTCGCTGAACACTATTAGAATAAGAGAATTTGCAAATCAGGGTCAAGTGTCGATGATGAGTTAAAAATATATGATTCGTGACAGAATCATTAGGAGGTATTCTAGTGGGAAGAAACAGCAAATGGGTTTTCTAATATCTTTTACTGCTGCATGAGATTTCTGCCTAATTCTCACACTCCCTTCCTTATTATATTTACTGGTTAACCGGTTAGGGCTTTAGGTTTATATATTTTATTCTTTTCCAGGTAAATTGCGTCCAGTTGGGCGCATTAGAATTCCAAGTTATCTCAAACTGTAATTAACAAAATGCATTAAAATAAATTATGTATTTTTGCTTCCGTTGTGGAAATGTTTGATGAGCTCCAGTCAATGAATAGTAAAACCAAAGAGAACGGAAACGGACTTTATTCCGTATAGAATAAATGTTACACCAGACCCATAGATATGGAACTTCAATCCAATAGACCATATTGCTTTAACCCCGCTATGAAAATTATCAGTTTTTTTTTTTTTTTTTTTTTTTTCACTTCAAAAATGCCGGAAAGTGGGTTGGGGGATGGAATAACAACAAAGATGTAGTTATGAGTTATTAACAATAGATGGCACAGATGTACTGTGCTTATGCTACAATATTTTTCGGAAGAACATCGAGCCATTAGTTTCTTTAATCACAGTTCATTTTCAAGCTTCGTTTCTTTCCTGTTGACAGGAAATAGTACCAAATAATTTATTGTTATCAATCAACAAAGTACAATAGATCGAGCTACACTCTTTGCTAAAACAACCTAACCTTTTATTCAGTGAATATACCATAAAAACAGAAGAAGAAGCACAACTGATTCCCTGAACTTCTTTGCTACGTTAGCCGAGTTGATATCTTCCTTTGTCAAAAAGGAAAAAAAAAAAAAAACAGACTGTGGTTCGCATCCCACTTTGGCATAGATGAAGTCTTTGGATCATAGATGATTTTCGCCGTACAAGACTACCGCTCTGCTTATTGGAGGTAGGGGGGGGGGTCTGAAACGGCTTAAAGAATGTTTGGTCTCTATAGCAAGGTTTTCTAATTATCTAGCTCATCTACTTATAATAATAAAAATCGTAGGACAGATAATATAACAGGATGCTCATGAAAAATTTCAGTAATAATATATCGTAGGAGAAGTTTACAAATTTTAATGGATTGGATACAAATTTTATTTTTATCCAATGGATACAAAATGGATTACAAATTTAATGGATTGCACATAAAAAAATGTTAAGGAATACGTTTATAGTCAGTTAACTTTTCATGTGCAACTACGAAGAACAAGAAATATACCAAAGGAGAAGGCTGCGTTAATGTCGACCTGTCTTCCAGATCGACATTAACAAATAGCTTTACTAGCTTATTCTTCACAAAAATGATACTTTTAGAAAATAGAAAATGGAAATTTTATTCTCGCTTGTATTAAAGAAATCACATTTACTGTTTCGGGAATATTTATATTGATAGTAAACATATCTTCGGGATGTTTAAATTCGTGTATGACAATATAAATGGGATTCATTTAACAAGATTTAGCCCAACGGCATAACAGAAGTGAACTGATTTATTTGTAAATAAATAAATTAAATAAAAATAAATAAATTAAATAATATTTAAATGAAATAAATAAATAATAAATAACATAAAAATAAATAAATCACCACTACATTTAACTTATTACAGTACTGTATTATTATTATTATTATTATTATTATTATTATTATTATTATTATTATTATTATTATTATTATTATTATTATTATTATTATTATTATTATTATTACGAGAAACTCCAAGGAGTCCTTGGACTCATCGAGGGAGGCCCTAAACATCATATCAAGAACAACTATTCGGCATTCGCACAGTATTTATCATACTTTGCTTTGAACTCATTTACAGTCATGGCGCCTACAACAAATTTTGGCAGCTTATTCCACTCATTCCCCACTCTCCAAGTAAAAAAAACCCAATTCTAACACCCTTGCTAACTACACTCTTGCTCAGTTTCCATGGATAGCCCCTAGTTCTCCCATCACCAGACCTGTTCTGAAAAATTTCCTCTGAATTAATCTTGTAAAAACCCTTCAGTAATTTGAATGTCTGAATCATATCACCCCTTTTCCGCCTATCAACCAATTTTCGTAACCCACAGATCATCAATCTGTTCTCATAAGGTTCATTCCATAGCTATCATCTTGGTCACTCGCCTCTGGATCCTCTCTACCTCCTCCTCCCCATCAAGAAGAAACCCAGGGGCCCATATCTGGACAAAGTAGTCAAGATGGGGTCTTATCAAGGCTCGATAAAGAGGAACAATAACTTGATTATCTCTGCTCGTCAAAGTGTTCTTCAGTAACCAAGTGATCTGATGAGCTGATTTAGCCACTTTTGCTACGTGTCCCCCTAAACTTTAACTCCCTATCCATTAACACTCCCAAATCTCTGGCTTCGTCAACCTCCTGGAGTACAGTTCCACCAATGTGATGTACTGCTGCTAATTTATTCACCCCAAAATGCAACCTTACACTTTGCTAAATTAAACTGACATCCATTCTCATTAGCCCAGACTGCCAATCTATCCAAATCATCCTGCAAAATTTTGACATCATGTGCATTCACTATTGCTCTACCCAACTTTGCATCATCAGCAAATAAATGAACAGTTCCTCTCAGATCCTTTCCTATATCATTAATGAACAAATTAAATAGCAGCGGTCCAAGAACAGAACCCTTCGGCATACCACTAATAACATACACTTTGCTACATTAAACTGACATCCATTCTCATTAGCTCAGACTGCCAATCTATCCAAATCATCCTGCAAACTTTTGACATCATGTGCATTCACTGTTGCTAATTTATTCACCCCAAAATGCAACCTTAGCTGCATTAAACTGACATCCATTCTCATTAGCCCAGACTGCCAATCTATCCAAATCATCCTGCAAACTTTTGACATCATGTGCATTCACTATTGCTCTCCCCAACTTTCATCATCAGCAAATAAATGCACAGTTCCTTCAAATCCTTTCCTATATCACTAATGAACAAATTAAATTGCAGTGGTCCAAGAACAGAACCCTGCGGCACACCAATAGTAACAGGCCTTCTTTTGGACTCCACTCCTGAATAAACTACTCTCTGATAAGTCTCCATCAACTACCCTCCTATCCATCTCACCAACCCTATATATATCGATCCTCCATGTGCTGCAGTTTACTGATTAGAATTCCATGTGGTATCCTGTCAAAGGCCTTAGCAAAGTCCAGCAGTATCAGTGTAAATCCATTACCCTTATTCAGTTCAGCCGTCACTGTATTATAAAACATGAGCAAGTTGTTGAGGCATGATTTACCCTTCACAAAACCACGCTGTCCTCCATACAGTATCCCATTTTCATCTATCCATTCCTGTATTTTGCTCTTGACTAATATCTCCAAAACTTTGACAACGATTCCTGATATGCTGATCAGTCGGTAATTTGCAACAGCAGTCTTAGAACCTCCTTTATGCATTGGAACTATCTTCCCCTCTTTCCACCCCCTTGGGACTAACCCAGAGCTGAGACTTAAATTAAACAATATGGTCAAGAGAACTGACACTTCCTTTGCCACTTCACGTAAGACTCGAGCTGGTATACCATCCAATCCTACAGATGTATTTACATTAAGGTTCTGTGATATACTATTCACCTCCATTTCATTCCCTTTAATTCCTGTATCAGCCATTCGTTCTCTCATTCCTGTAATATCGCAGCCTGGATGATATACTCTTGCAAAGTATTCGCTTAGTAATTCTACTATTTCAGCTGATTCAGTTACCTCCCTGCCATCGGCATTCCTTAAAATCATTTTGGCGTATACAGTTTTTCTTTTACTTGCAGCATATCGAAAGAACTGTTTGGGATTCACTTTAGCTTGCATTGCTAATTTCCTTTCATAATCTGCTTTTGCTTTTCTTACCACACTAGTTACCCTTCTGGCCTGTGCTTTGTACTGTTCGTGTGCCTGCAGGTCACCTTTCTCCTGATATTTCATCCACAATTATTTAATTTTTTTTTGCAGCTCAAGCTTAATGGTGTTATTCATCCATTTAACTCCCACTTGATTTACTCTCCGGACTCTAGGTATTCAGTCAGCCGTTACCTCCCTCAAATGCTACTTTACCACTTCCCATGCACTATCAACATCCAGCCCTTGCAGTTTAACATGCCATGGCACTGATCCAAACAATCTCCTAAGTTTGTCATACTTGCCAGTTCGGTAATTCCACATGTATCCCTGTCTTAATTGAGAATTCCACACATTTTCCACTTCCCAGGTGAGTGATCATAAGGTCACCAGGAGTGATCTTATGATCACTCACCAATTGGTGGCAATATAGTCATATTCATAATAGTCAATTTCTCAGATGCAATTACTAGATCAAGCACTCTCGAATCTCTAGTATATTCCATTACATGTCTCAGGTAGTTATCCCTTAGTAACTGCATAAAATTCATTTCCTTCCCCCCCCATTTGTCCTCTCCTCTCTTCAATCAGTGTTACCATAGTTGAAATTCCCCATAATTATTACCTGTGCTCCACTTATTGAATCAATTTGCCTAAGTATACTATCTCCATCATCTATTCCATCGCCTGGTCTATAGCAGCTCCCAACTGTAAATTTTGTTCTGATGACCTCAATCTCACACCAGATAGCTTCAAATGTGCTATTTTCACTATCCTTAAGTTGAACTTCTATTCTCTTTGGTTGCAGTTCATCAGCTATCATCAATAACACTCCTTCCCCATTCTTTTCTCTCTGTCTTTCCTGAACACACTATACCCCTCACATTCTATCCCACTAACTATATCATCTTCTGTTAGCCATGTCTCACTAATGCCAATAACCAAGGCCAAAAATTCCTCCTTCTTATTCCGAATACTCCTGGCATTCGTTTACATAATGTGCAAAAGTCCCCCAGCCACACCCCTATTTTGACGCCTTATACTAACTATCCCATTTTGGTTTGTTATCCTTCCTCCTAACTCAGGCATATTATACACATTCTTACAATCAACTGCCTCACTGATGTCTGCATGTCCTCTCAACAGCATTCCCACCCTCCCTAAAAGTTCGTTTCGCTGATTCTGCACATCCCCTTTCACTTCATTCAGCAACAATTTTTCCAGTCTCCGAACACCAAATCCATTCAGATACAAACCATCCTTCTTATATAAGTCCTTTTGCCGGTCAAACTCACTCCACACATCCATAAACTCCACACCACTCTTCCTGCATAACCTACGCATAGAGTCATTCGCAATTATGACCGTCTCAACTCTACTCTGTCATACCGCGGCAACAGACTAACTATCTTAACTCTCTCACTCTTTCCTTTTACTACCTCTAGTAATTCTTTCAAGTCCTCTCTCATAGCAAATTTGTCACCTTTTAAATCCTTCGTTCCGGCCACTACTATCATTTTTTTCACCCTATGCTTCTGTGCTCTAATAGCCTCACTTACATTATTAATTTTCGCACCCGGAAAGCACGATTTTATCAAACTCTCATCTATTAAACCTTTTACTACTGAATCATCATATAACACTCGCTTTTTTTTTTTACTCCCGATCATGTTCTCATTTATATTATCACGCACTTGCTTCTTTTTGTTAGCTGATCCACTCGGTAGACATTTTTGTTAGTTTTAAACCTATATTCCCCTTATATTTCAGTACTAGTATTAGTTCTGTGTTACTTCCGATATAAATTAGTATCATTTCTTTCATTCACAGTCTAACTCACAGTAATTGTGAAACAACTACTGTGAGTTAGAACTTATTACGTTCTGAAATTATTCACATCCTTTAATCAAATAACTAAATTTAATTTACGTGCATTGCAGGATAACATATTAAGGAAATAGGCTGTTCTCATACAGACAGAGTGAAACCAAAACAGAAGAAAACGCATTACAACGATTGCCTGCACTTTTGTTTCCTAATCCCTCTTTCTTCCTCTTCCCTCCCCCCCCCTCCTCTCCCCCCTTCCTTTTTTCCTTTTTGTAAGCGCTAATTGTATTTATATTCCCTTTATCACTGTCCTTATTTCATTTCAATCCACATATTCAAATAAACTTTACTTTTAAATGAGTTTAATAGTTTATTTGGCAGACTATAATGGCAGACGAATCGCGAGTTAACAAAATACAATAAGTATTATAAAAGTAATGGAATGATAATTAAGAATGAGTTCGCCAAATATACAAATAATTAGCAAATGAATTTTATTATTAAATTGTGGTTGTTTATTCTTAGAGAGAGAAAAATGCATTGTAAGGATTCTCCAGAAAAGAATGATAGCTAAATTTTGAGAATTTCAGTCTCTGTATTTCCTTTCTTTCTTTCTTTCATATTCTATGTACCTTTATAGTATTCGCCGTGTGAATGTACACATACCCGCCATCGAGCCTTCTCAACAGGTGAACAACCTCGTGAGAAACGAAGTCTCAAACGAAACAGGACTTAATCTGGCAGAAAATTTCGTATTAATGTTATCTCGATGAACGAGATTTGCTCTGCTGTTGTTATATGATTCCATTGTGTTCGTCATCTCTACTAGATGCCATAAGTGTTTGAAGCAATTGGATAATACTGTTCTTGACTTAATGTTCACTAGGAGATAACATCTTGAATCATGTAAGCCTCTCGTTAACCATCTATCTTCGCAAACAGTTCATCACATTAGAGCGAATTCTAAATGGACGACGATTTGGTAGTTTCATTGTCATGGCTAGCGATTATCAGCTTTATCTTTTATAAGACGGCCAACATTACAAGAATGTCACCTTTCTTTTATATTTCTCCTTTAACAAACTGTGCTGCCTAGAGTAATTCTTATTTAGTGTAATGAAAGTAAGGTACCAAACATAGTTTGATGTTGTACTAGTTCATGAATAGAATGTTAGTCAAAAATCTATAAATTTCATTGTAGAAATTTTATAAGTTACTGCAGGAAACTAAACTTGAGTTTCGTCATAAGAAATACTTTTAATAGAAATAAACTTCTGGCAAATCGAATAATTCATTTGCATATTGCTCAAATAGGATTCGATACTGTGTAAGCATTTCATAATCACAAACGCATTCATTAATACCTTAGTAATGATTGCATCTCTCTCTCTCTCTCTCTTTCTCTCTCTCTCTCTCTCTCTCTCTCTCTCTATCATATACGAACATTATACTATTTCACCAATACTGTAGTGATTTTCACTTCTTCTCTAAGCTTTTATGAACAATTATGAATTTTCTTTATTATTAAGAATAATTAAGTACTATTAATTATAACAGGTAAAGTCTGTGTTACAGCTTTGCACTTTAGTAACTTTTTTTATGTATACAAGTTTAAAATAATCAGTCATGTCTTAATAAAGAAAATCTGATAAAGTTATTGTATTCAATTTCGAAGTTCCAAAAATCGTAATTTTGTATGGATATATTCACTCAAATTTCTGCAGTTGCTGTTGAGATCTTAATTATTAATTGCATTTACTATCCTACTTCTTAACTCCCGAAGAACTTTGAAAAAAATTAAAGTTTCGTCCAGTAAAATTTTTATGTCTCCATAAAAACTAATTTAATGATAATAATTTGGTGAATGGGATGAATCAAATAGTTGATATACGCTGCTAGTGCGCGTCTTCGAGAAGATATATTTTATTCAACATTCTCATAGAAGATTCTGCATACTGTACTATTCGTTTTGGAATGATAATGCGGGAGTTTAACGTTTCAACCACAGTGATGGCTGTCCTGGTTAGCCTACTGGATAGCATACCCACACTCCAAAAAATAGGCTTTGGGTTCGAATCCCACGGTGGAATTCGAACCCGTGCTCCTTCGGAAGATTGGTTATTTCATTTCGCTGTCAGAATGTATATATGATGGCTGACACGTGCGCGCACGCACACATGTAAATACGTCTCCGTAGCTCACCCAGTTTCGACAGAACTCTTTCATTGGAAAGACATCAGTTCAAATTCCATGTAAAGGTTATCACAGCTTTTCAACTGAAGGTGCGTTTAGCTGGTCTCAAATGTAGGTGACGGAGTTCTTCCTTCGGAAAGTCTGGTTTTTCATGCCGCAGCCAGGCAAACTGGACAGGAGAACACATACATATATATAGGCAAAATGACCACCTTACTCTAAAATTATGGTGGTTTTAGAATATATAGCTTGACTACGGAAATCCCATGAGGATTCTTCTCGCTTCTAAATACAATTAATACTTCTGAAATGTTTCTCTTGCTGTCTTAATGTACGCCTATTTTTTTTTTTTTTTTTTTTGCAATGCCTTCAAAAGCCATTTGAAGAATAAAAAGAAAATTTAATGGAAAATTTAATTAGAGCCTTTATATATTTTTTATTTCTGTGATACACAAAATATTCCAAAGTCTGGGAACCTCATGAATTCCCTCACATGTAGATGATAGCTCTAATGCTTGATCATTGTTTCACAAGGAAGTCAATGACAGCAGTCTACTCATTGATGTCGCTCTGTCACCATGCGTGGGCGTATTATTTCTCTTCTGAAGAAATAATGAGAGCGAGCGAGAGAGAGAGAGAGAGAGAGAGAAGTAATAGTAATAAAGTCTTGAGAAATAAAAGGAGAGAAAGAAGAAGAAAAAAAAAGGAATCTAGGTATCGGGGTTATGGGGATTACACTTATGGCAGCTACCTTTGACCCTTCCAGATATTCCCCCTATTTTACTAGTTAAATAAGCACGGGGAAGTTGTTTCACAGAAGCACACTCGGACTGTCTTCACACCTAAAAATCAGCCGCCAATTTTATCGAGGTCAAAACCGGTTCAGAAGATAATTGAAGTGCATCCCTCCTCTGTCTTTATTTATTACGGGAGAGCAGAATGGCTCTTCTTAAAGTGACTGGAATCAGGCCACCGTTGAGAGGTGTAATACTTGCGAGGAAATCATCCCTACGGCATATCCCCTAGTGAGAGGGAAGAGAAGCTACATTTCACAATAGTAAAAAAAGAAAGACACAAGAAATAAACAAACAAACAAAAAAAGAACTGGAAGTACTACAATAAACTCAAATTAAGGGCAACACAGAAAAGGGGTCGTGTTGGATGAAGAAGAAAAAGAAGAAGAAGAAGAAAATTAAATTTCAGAGAAAAAAGAGACAATAGAAATGAAAAGGACAGTCCAATCCTTTTCCAGGAGTCAAGGATATTAATAAGAGAGAGAGAGAGAGAGAGAGAGAGAGAGAGGAAATGTCATTAGTTACAAGCACGAAGACTTGTACCGGAAGCACAATTATCACACGAAACATACTGGATACTGGACGGTCATAAATGAAACAGTGCAGAATGTCCTAAGGATAAACTCGTGTAATGCATTTGTTTTTGTTTTTGTTTTAGTAGAATCGTTAGATATATTATAGAGGGGGCATAATGTTGGTGTAAGAGTTCAGCTAAAACTTTCGAACCTATAAATAGATGTAGTATAGAATGTCTCGCTAAGTCAACAATTTTTCTGTAATTAAAACTTTAATATGCATTTATCATAATGCAAAACTTTGCTGAAGTTAATTGGTTCAAATATCATAAATATAGAATATCATGAGCCCTACTGTTAAGAATTATCTATCTGAAGTATAGAAAGCAATGCCATTTAAATGAAACATCCGATACAAAGGGAAAGCGTTTTTATTTTAGAGAAATCTATTTTCTCTCTCCAAATTCGGTATTGCAAGGATATTTATATCACCTTTGTGATGCTACCAGTGTGTAGTTAATTATTTTATCCATTTGAAATTAACGCTTTCTGTAGTTCTCCATGTTTCACAATTAAGCTCTCGTGTGTCTGTAAATTTTAATTACTTTTCAACTAGAAAGAATTCTGAAGTGATTTCGAAATTCACAAAGCAATTAAAATGAAGGAGAGATTTTAAAAAAATGCGAATGAGATAAAAGAAGTTAAGAACATACACTCCTTGTACAGTGATCTATATATGCAACCGGATAGCGAGGCGAGAATTCGAAACCGCCCGAGGAACTGAGTGTAGTGAAAATAGAGGCTGGACGAATAACTTGAGACACAGTGGCGTTAAAAGGACATTCCGTATGCTGCCTCCTTTGCTATTTTGCAGTACGGTCTTTAAGCCAGAACTTGAGAAACGAATACAAAAAAATAGAAAAAAAGGGAAAAATAAGAAAAGAAAGATATAAGGCCTGTGTATTTATTATTTGAAAGAAAATAGAAATTTTTCACTATCCTACCAAGTCAATAGTCAAAGATATAAACATAACGTCTTTATTGATAGAATTGTTGACCGTAATTTTTAACTTTGATAATAGTAACTAATTTAAAGCATGGTGGAAGACTTTTTACTAATTTCTGGTAGGAAGTTTGTAGTATTGTGCTCTATTCCCCTTCTTTAAAGCATTAGTAAGTAACGTCTGCAAAGTTATCTAACGAAGAAAGCATTTTAGTTGTGTCCTAATTCTGTGCTCCAATTTATCTCAACGATATACTGTTGGGTTCAGATCGAAGTTCTATACTGACCTGTAATATTTTGATGTTATTCTCATCAAGTTATGTGTTTACAGCCATTGCTTTGTGTCGTAGAGCGTTATAGTGTTGGAAGGTGTAAGGACCCTACCATAAAAATGTGGGATGTGAACCCAGATTAACACCATAGAACTTAACAGTTGATTCCATGTACTTAATCCATATTAATCACAAGAAGCAGTTCTACATTATTATATTGCAGTCTCCAAAATATAGAAATGATTTCCAGAGGCGTTCTCTCTACTCAAATATGTCACTACAGGACTGATTTCCATTGTTCCACCATCCAGATTCTGTGTATCTTGGCTAGTGCCAATCGCGATATGTATTGGTTCTTGTTAACAAAAGCTTGTGGACTGCAGCTTTTCCGTAAAAATTCATGGCATGCAGCTCTCTCTCTCTCTCTCTCTCTCTCTCTCTCTCTCTCTCTCTGTGTGTGTGTGTGTGTGTGTGTGTGTGTGTGTGTGTGTGTGTGTGTGTGTGTGTGTGTGTGTGTGTGTGTGTGTGTGTGTGTGTGTGTGTGTGTGTGTGTGTGTGTGTGTGTGTGTGTGTGTGTGTGTGTGTGTGTGTGTGTGTGTGTGTGTGTGTGTGTGTGTGTGTGTGTGTGTGTGTGTGTGTGTGTGTGTGTGTGTGTGTGTGTGTGTGTGTGTGTGTGTGTGTGTGTGTGTGTGTGTGTGTGTGTGTGTGTGTGTGTGTGTGTGTGTGTGTGTGTGTGTGTGTGTGTGTGTGTGTGTGTGTGTGTGTGTGTGTGTGTGTGTGTGTGTGTGTGTGTGTGTGTGTGTGTGTGTGTGTGTGTGTGTGTGTGTGTGTGTGTGTGTGTGTGTGTGTGTGTGTGTGTGTGTGTGTGTGTGTGTGTGTGTGTGTGTGTGTGTGTGTGTGTGTGTGTGTGTGTGTGTGTGTGTGTGTGTGTGTGTGTGTGTGTGTGTGTGTGTGTGTGTGTGTGTGTGTGTGTGTGTGTGTGTGTGTGTGTGTGTGTGTGTGTGTGTGTGTGTGTGTGTGTGTGTGTGTGTGTGTGTGTGTGTGTGTGTGTGTGTGTGTGTGTGTGTGTGTGTGTGTGTGTGTGTGTGTGTGTGTGTGTGTGTGTGTGTGTGTGTGTGTGTGTGTGTGTGTGTGTGTGTGTGTGTGTGTGTGTGTGTGTGTGTGTGTGTGTGTGTGTGTGTGTGTGTGTGTGTGTGTGTGTGTGTGTGTGTGTGTGTGTGTGTGTGTGTGTGTGTGTGTGTGTGTGTGTGTGTGTGTGTGTGTGTGTGTGTGTGTGTGTGTGTGTGTGTGTGTGTGTGTGTGTGTGTGTGTGTGTGTGTGTGTGTGTGTGTGTGTGTGTGTGTGTGTGTGTGTGTGTGTGTGTGTGTGTGTGTGTGTGTGTGTGTGTGTGTGTGTGTGTGTGTGTGTGTGTGTGTGTGTGTGTGTGTGTGTGTGTGTGTGTGTGTGTGTGTGTGTGTGTGTGTGTGTGTGTGTGTGTGTGTGTGTGTGTGTGTGTGTGTGTGTGTGTGTGTGTGTGTGTGTGTGTGTGTGTGTGTGTGTGTGTGTGTGTGTGTGTGTGTGTGTGTGTGTGTGTGTGTGTGTGTGTGTGTGTGTGTGTGTGTGTGTGTGTGTGTGTGTGTGTGTGTGTGTGTGTGTGTGTGTGTGTGTGTGTGTGTGTGTGTGTGTGTGTGTGTGTGTGTGTGTGTGTGTGTGTGTGTGTGTGTGTGTGTGTGTGTGTGTGTGTGTGTGTGTGTGTGTGTGTGTGTGTGTGTGTGTGTGTGTGTGTGTGTGTGTGTGTGTGTGTGTGTGTGTGTGTGTGTGTGTGTGTGTGTGTGTGTGTGTGTGTGTGTGTGTGTGTGTGTGTGTGTGTGTGTGTGTGTGTGTGTGTGTGTGTGTGTGTGTGTGTGTGTGTGTGTGTGTGTGTGTGTGTGTGTGTGTGTGTGTGTGTGTGTGTGTGTGTGTGTGTGTGTGTGTGTGTGTGTGTGTGTGTGTGTGTGTGTGTGTGTGTGTGTGTGTGTGTGTGTGTGTGTGTGTGTGTGTGTGTGTGTGTGTGTGTGTGTGTGTGTGTGTGTGTGTGTGTGTGTGTGTGTGTGTGTGTGTGTGTGTGTGTGTGTGTGTGTGTGTGTGTGTGTGTGTGTGTGTGTGTGTGTGTGTGTGTGTGTGTGTGTGTGTGTGTGTGTGTGTGTGTGTGTGT
Organism: Typopeltis vanoorti; assembly: GCF_054136105.1. Classification (NCBI taxonomy): domain Eukaryota; kingdom Metazoa; phylum Arthropoda; class Arachnida; order Uropygi; family Thelyphonidae; genus Typopeltis; species Typopeltis vanoorti. The sequence continues at coordinate 88,826,228 of NC_143557.1, read as the reverse complement.
GTGTGTGTGTGTGTGTGTGTGTGTGTGTGTGTGTGTGTGTGTGTGTGTGTGTGTGTGTGTGTGTGTGTGTGTGTGTGTGTGTGTGTGTGTGTGTGTGTGTGTGTGTGTGTGTGTGTGTGTGTGTGTGTGTGTGTGTGTGTGTGTGTGTGTGTGTGTGTGTGTGTGTGTGTGTGTGTGTGTGTGTGTGTGTGTGTGTGTGTGTGTGTGTGTGTGTGTGTGTGTGTGTGTGTGTGTGTGTGTGTGTGTGTGTGTGTGTGTGTGTGTGTGTGTGTGTGTGTGTGTGTGTGTGTGTGTGTGTGTGTGTGTGTGTGTGTGTGTGTGTGTGTGTGTGTGTGTGTGTGTGTGTGTGTGTGTGTGTGTGTGTGTGTGTGTGTGTGTGTGTGTGTGTGTGTGTGTGTGTGTGTGTGTGTGTGTGTGTGTGTGTGTGTGTGTGTGTGTGTGTGTGTGTGTGTGTGTGTGTGTGTGTGTGTGTGTGTGTGTGTGTGTGTGTGTGTGTGTGTGTGTGTGTGTGTGTGTGTGGTGTGTGTGTGTGTGTGTGTGTGTGTGTGTGTGTGTGTGTGTGTGTGTGTGTGTGTGTGTGTGTGTGTGTGTGTGTGTGTGTGTGTGTGTGTGTGTGTGTGTGTGTGTGTGTGTGTGTGTGTGTGTGTGTGTGTGTGTGTGTGTGTGTGTGTGTGTGTGTGTGTGTGTGTGTGTGTGTGTGTGTGTGTGTGTGTGTGTGTGTGTGTGTGTGTGTGTGTGTGTGTGTGTGTGTGTGTGTGTGTGTGTGTGTGTGTGTGTGTGTGTGTGTGTGTGTGTGTGTGTGTGTGTGTGTGTGTGTGTGTGTGTGTGTGTGTGTGTGTGTGTGTGTGTGTGTGTGTGTGTGTGTGTGTGTGTGTGTGTGTGTGTGTGTGTGTGTGTGTGTGTGTGTGTGTGTGTGTGTGTGTGTGTGTGTGTGTGTGTGTGTGTGTGTGTGTGTGTGTGTGTGTGTGTGTGTGTGTGTGTGTGTGTGTGTGTGTGTGTGTGTGTGTCGTGGAAACACTTGAAATTGCTTGTGGCAGCTTTCAGCCTCCATATGTACATTCTGACAGCGAGTGAAGTAACCATACTTCCGAAGGAGGATGTGCTCCTGTTAGTCACCATTTTAGGCCTACTTGGCTGCCCTTTCGGCTCTGGAGCCTGTGGACATTGTTTCGTCAATACGTTGTTGTTGTTGTTGTTGTGCAGCAATCAGACAATCCCTGTTGCTGCTGCACAAATACACTTACATATTTTTTTATTTTTATTTTATTTTTAGTTCTTCAGCAACAACAACAAAGGGGATCTGTAGTTTAATACTTGCTTTAGGTTTGCCCTTTAGACTTCCTGCACATGGATTTGTTTACATTGTTCCCAAGATAGTGCATGCCTGATTTCTTATACATATTCGAAATTTGTTCTATTACTTTGTAATATTTGCTCTCTGCTGGAATACTTTCCTACCTGGAATGGACTTCTGTATCAAAATTCTCGGTATCTTCAGAAGTTAACTTTGAAATTAAGTGACTACTCTGTCATTGATTTATTCCTTCACACGTGTCGTGTTTGCTTTATGCTTATTTATTAAAATCAGTCTACAATTTCCCTACTTTTATTTAAAGCATATTAGGAAACGCCAAGCATGCCACTCATTCATGGTTTAACTGCAAAGTTATCTTCCTTCATGTTTTTCATTTGAGAGTTGGAAAACAATAGTCCCGAAAGATATACATATAATAGCTTCAATAAGAGTCTTCTTTCTTCTTGCTGGGCCACAATACAATACAACTGTACTGTATATCTAACAATTTTTTATTCTTCTAATCGAGAGAAAAAAAAATCAGTGCGGAAATATCATTTAATATAGATAATACGAACTTGTAATAATATCCCGAAGTGTATTTAGCTACAGGTGACCTATTTCGAGTTACTTCATATTATATTAATTTATTGTTATTTTTGCATTAGGTATATAATTATCAAAATAATTAATTAATGCAATTCTTATTAGCGTAGAATAAATATTGGTTTTAAACCGTCAAATGTGAACATCTATTAAAAAGAATTAATCATAAATAATAATAATAATGTTTATCTGTGTGTAATTATATTTAGCTGCAGGTGGCGCAAGTAAATGCGTCAAACATGCAACCTCGAATGACTGAAAAACAACGTTCCATTAACGGTAAGTATTGTCATCACAAGCCAGTTTTGCCCATTCATATAGTTTATTTCCGATAAATTAGTTGTCAGAAGTGATTGAATGAGTTATGCAAATTGTTTCAAATGATCTTCTAATTTTAAGGTATTTACTAGAAGAGTGTGCGTAGTTTATTTAAAAATTATCTCGTATGAATTGAAAGCTGAACAGGCATTTCATTTAAGAGTTAGTTTATTAAAAGTAATTATTAAATGAAACACCTGTTCATTATACATCGATATGGATACTGTACACGTTTGGTGTATTATATTATGTTATATTATTATCCAATAAATAAATGCAAACGACGGTTAATAGCTATTAAAAATTGAGAGGAAGAGAAGTAAAACTAAAGAATTTTTTTTTTTAATATCACTTTTTTTCCCGTTTCATGAAAAGTAAATTTAATATTTTAATATCTCGTTTTTATAGTGGAAAATATGGTAAAAGACTTGATTTTATAGTGCGAAATATTGTAAAATACTCGGTTCTATAGTATAAAATACTGTACAATATTTGTTGTTGTTGTTGTCGTTGTTTTTCTAATGTAAAAATATATTAACCCAAAGATATCGTTAGAATTACGCTGAAGCAGCTAGCTAAGGCTATGTATGACATTAGTATATTTATATTGTCTGTGTTAATTGCTGTTCCCTAGCCAGTTTGTCTTCGGTGCGGAAAAAACAAAGATATTCCGACTCTGCTTATGATGTGATACGAATTGTTACTATTATTATGAAAAAAAAAACAAAAAAAACCTCTATATATAAAAAAGACGGTCCTCAAAATTTTGCTCAAATAATTACCATTGCAGTTGCAATTAAAGAAATAAATCAATAAAGTCAGGACATTCCTGTCTAGAATACCATCACTGACACGATCTACAGTTCGAAACCTGTCTAGGAATAAAAGACTATTTTTAGTTCACCCCCCCCCCTTCCCTCGGTACTAAATTAGTCAGTTTAGAGCAGAGTTTCTCAGCCTGGGTTCCAGTTCTGCGAGATGTCGCTAGGAGTTCCGCGAGAGATCGTGATTTAAAAAAAAATATCGCATATGTGAAAACCTAATCTGTGATATATATACAGTATATATATATATATATATATATATATATATATATATATATATATATATATATATATATATATATATATATATATATATAAACAAATCTATGATATATATCATAGATTATTTATTATTATTTGGAGCCACAATTCCCTACCTTTCCTGGATATAAAACTGTTCCACTGCTCTGGAAAATTTAGAATTTCAATGTATAGAAAACCTACGCACACTAATAGATATCTTCATAGTCAGCCCCGTCATTTTCCTCCACAAAAACTTGGAACTATTTCTACCTTAGGACATACAGCACGCTCTCTAAAAAGAAAAAGAAATTAATTACCTTTCATATGTCTTTAGACAAAATGGATATTCTGATAGAACCATTAAAAAATTCCTTCTAGATCCTCCTAGCCACCGCACTGAAGAAATAACCAATATTAAGGGTAATATCTCTATCCCATACATCAGTTCAGTTATTCAAAATTTAGCTAGAGTTCTTAAGAAATACAACATCAGGACTTTATTTACTACACTTCCAAAAATCCGCTCTAGTAAGCCATCCGAAGCCTCATCATCATAATCTGAAATATCCTGGCGTGTACAAGATATGGTGTGACTATAATATCCTTTATTTTGGTCAAACAGATAAATCTATTGAATTACGTATAGAGGAGCATAAGAGAGACATCTCTTACAAAAGAACACGCGCCAGTGCCTTGTCTAGTCATGTTCTTTTCTCGAACAATCCTGATGATGAACACCAGGGTCATTCAGTCTGCTGGGATAGATCCAAAAACATCTTTCGTTGCCATGGTGAGTTTGAAAGAAAAATTGTGGAGTCTAGAGAAATCATCTTTAATCATGAACATTTAAATTACAATTTGAGCTACAACCTCCCAGATAGCCATTCTGCTGTTGTTCAGTTCTGGCGTTCACGAGAGACTGCAAGCACGCACTCATCAAACAATACCACGATTGAAAGAACAACTTAAATGTAACTACAACGTTTTTTCATGTTAATTATGTACTGCAATTTTTTCCTGTGTTTCTCAGTTTTTTTAAACTTCAGTGTTTTTATTGCTGTTTCCTATTTTTAAAAGACACCTGAAGAAGGCTGTCAAAAGCCGATACTAGTAGTGTGTTATTCCATTTATTTATTTATTCTTATGGCTACATGAAACTGGTAAGTGAAAAATACAATCACAATTTCCAGAAACAAATGATGTAAATCTTAACATATAAAAATTCATTACATAAAAGGCACAACCTGATTACTAAGTCTTTTTTTTTTTTTTTAAACATAAAGCAAAAGTAACTTGTCATAATTAAGCCAGGGACAATTATCGTCCTGCTGCACCAAGTATGACAAGACTGCATGTTTTCACAACACTTCACAACATAAAAGTGGCTGTATCGGAGGTTTAAGTAGAGAGCAGTTATGTCTTGTGTGAGAAAACTTGATTCATTAGAGGAGGCCCATTTCACAATGTATCATCATCTTCTAACATGAGGAGTTCTGCTGATACTATGACGAGGACTTTGAGAGTGACTACTAGAATGTGTTCGTGGTGAGACGTGACCGTGATCTTCTGTTTCCTCCATAACCACCGCCACCACCATACCAACTACAGGTCAAGGTCCAGGCTGGAAAGCCAATTCAAGGCCTTATCCGTCACCTTGTCGATGTCCTGTAGGCCGCCATCGTGAAATTGGCGCCTTGGGCAGTCGTACACAATATGAGTAATCGTCTGAGCCACGGGAACAATCACAATAAGGGTAATCTGACAGCCCCCATTTATGTAGAAGATAGCCACATCTGCCCTGACGAGTTCTGATCCTGTTTATGGATGACCAAATCTTTCTAGGAAGACCAAAACCAGGCTGCGGAACAAAGGGATCTTCTACCAGAAAGCCGTTTGTTGGGAGATTGTTGGACCAGTATTCTCTCCATATGTCAGATATTGATGGCAGCGCAGCTGAAGAGAGTTCGTCCATGGACCAGAGAGGCTTTCTAGATTTGAGGCAAAGACTAGGTGGATTTATGAGAGTCTGGTGTAGGGGTAGGAGTGGGTTGCTCATTGCTTTATTAAATTCCTTAATCTAGGTTTGTCTTCTCCGTATGTGTGGTGGAGCAATGTTAGATAGAACAGGCAGCCAGGAGATGGGGGGGGGGATGCTTCTCACTGTCCCACTAATTGTGCGCATGGTAGAGTTCAGCTGGGTGTCTATAATGTTAGTGTGTGTGTATTCCTTTCCCAGACAGGGGCACAATATTCTGCTGCAGAGAATGCGAGGGCTAGTGCAGACGACTTTAGGACTTCTGCACCACAAACCCAGGTTGTTCCAGCAAGACTTGAAATGATGTTATTTCTGGTTTTAATTTTATTGGAGAGGTTGATGATGTCCATTTTATAGGTTAGACTTCTGTCCAGGCTCACTCCAAGGTATTTTGGGTGAGGCTCATGTTCTACCATTTTTCCACAGAAAGAAAGGTTGAGTTGTCGATTCGCCTCTGCATTGTACAGGTGAAATACTGAGGACACTGTTTTCGTTGGATTTTGCTTCAAGTACCACTGCTTGAAGTACCCTTCCAGAGTGTTCATGTCTGTATTCAAGGTTGATTCTAAGTTGGTAAAGGAGGTGGATTGATGTAAGATCGCTAGGTCATCGGCGTACATAAACTTGCTTGATCTGGTATGAGGTAGATCATACACATAGATGTTAAAAAGTATAGGGGATAACACAGAGCCCTGAGGAAGACCGTTGTGAAGGAATCTGGGCCTGCTCTTTTTTCCACCAATATAGACCCGGATATTTCTGTTGGAGAGAATAGATTCAAAAAGTTGTAGAGTTTTTTTTACATTTTATAATATTTCCTAGTTTTAGGAGGAGGCCCCTGATCCAGACAGTGTCATAAGCAGATGTTAGGTCAATGAAAGTGGCTCCCGATTTAAGTTTCTTCTGGAAGCCTGCTTCAATCTGAGTTGTCAGGACCAGGACCTGGTCACAGCAACTTCTTCCTGGCCTGAAGCCAGTTTGTTCAGTCGGGAGTGCTCTTTCAATGAGTAGTGAAATTCTTTTAAGGGGAATTCTTTCAAAGAGCTTAAAGCAAAGAGATGGGTCGTAGGTTTTTCACTTCATTTGGATCTATCCCTAGTTTGGGCACGGCAATTATTTTGGCTTTCCGCCACAGCTTTGGTAATTTACCAGTCATGATGATTTCAAGGGCAGCCAGCCACCTTTGGCCATGTTGACCAAGATGTTTTAGGAACTCAGGGAGTATACCATCCACTCCTGCAGCTTTGCCATTCTTGGTAAGTTTTAAGGCTATTTGTACCTCTTCCCGAGATATTGGTTGTATGAGTTCAGGAAGCTCGGGTTTCGTCTTCAGGTTTTGTCTGATGGAAGCTTGTACAGCAAATTTCCTGGTAGAGCTGGGATGAATCTTGAGGTTTTCAATAAATGGTTAGTCATTTGATCAGGCGTTATCTCTGTTGTTTTGTGTGTCGTTGGCTCTGATCCACCTAGTTTTCTCAGAAGTGACCAGCTTCTCCGACTAGATGTGACGAAATCGAGTTCGTTGATGGTGGAGATTCATCTTTCCTTTCTGTTTTTATCCAGGGTTGATATGAGCTCCTTAGCAATAGCTGGATCTTCAGTTTCCTGATATTTGGCTAAGAGTTCCTCACTTTCTTTACTCCAGCATGGGATATATTGTTTTCTGCAGCCTCTAGGGATAGAGGCTTTTGCTGTAGATTTGAGTAGTTTAACAAATCTAGGATAGCAATTAGGAGTGGGTGGAATTGCTCTAATGGTTTGCTCGATTTGTTTCCGAAATGTAGACCAGTTGGATCTGCGGAGATTCCATCTAACGATTGGTGTTCCGCTGATGACTGGGATTAATGTTCCTATCTCTATTAATGGAGGACGATGTTGACTATTAGTGAATCCGTTAAGGATGGTTCTGGTTGATGGAAGAGGGTGGTCTTCGGAGTCTTTAGTGACTATGCACAGATCTGGGGTGTAGGTTCTGTTCCATCTGGCTGAGTAAAGAGTGCCGTCCTGCTTGACATCATAATTCAAATACAAATTATATGTGTCCATCCAGTTAGCTAGATTATTACCATTCCGGTTGTTAGAGGAATAGCCCCGCATGGTGTGATGGGAATTGAAGTCACCAACATAGATAGCAGGGTGAGGAGGAGGTCGGTCCATCTGATCAGGCCAGGATTGCGATGGAGGTTTGTAGTCATTGTAGATGGTGATATTTTGAACTTTAATGCCTGTGGAGTATTCTGTATCAGGAACACTTTGGGTTATATTCTTGAGACCATGCCGGATATAGGTTGTTAGGCCATGCTTGAGGTGGCAGTTATAAGACACTAGAATGAGTCCTGGGATCTTTAGTCTATTGAGGGCTGTGTCAGGCACATGGGTTTCCTGGAGAGTCAAGACATCAATTGCTTTATCTTTGGCTATTTTGCCAATGACTTCAGCTTTGGATTTAGATATCCCTTCTATGTTTAGGGAACATATTTTGAGGTAGTGTTGATTGGGAGACTGTAACATATTTTTTGAAGCTTGCCCTCCACCTAACCTTACAATATTCTCAGTTTCAGTCATTAAATTCTCTTTATACAAATATATCAAAACAACCAAGTCAATGTTCCTCAACACACACACACACACACACACACACACACACACACACACACACACACACACACACACACACACACACACACACACACACACACACACACACACACACACACACACACACACACACACACACACACACACACACACACACACATATATATATTTCCCACAAAAACCATTTCCTGATAAGTATACTGTCCACAAATTATTGATGAGGAAATCACATCCGCTCAAGGAAGGAGGTAGTGGCAGTTTTATTACAGCCACTTACTAACACTACAACCAGCTGAATTTTCGTCGGTTACCATAACAACGCTTGCAGGAAAATCGTAAAATGTTCAGTTTCGTCGAGCGCACTCGGCATTGGAATTACGGTTTTGCTTCGTTAGGAACGTTATATACATGCTGTTCCTAAAGAATCTATGGAATATAACTTCTATTTGGCTTAAGGAAAATTGTGTTGAATTCGTATCTCTCTCTCTCTCTCTCTCTCTCTCTCTCTCTCTCTCTCTCTCTCTCTCTCTCTCTCTCTCCTTCCATTTTCGTTATATTTTTTGCGTTTCGGTTAGAGAATCGAGATTTTTTATTTTTTTTTTTTTCCAGATTTTTGGTTGTCCTTTCCATGGACTTTCATTGAAATGAAAGATGCATTCATATATAGAAAATAAATAAAATAAATTAATCCAACCATGTTTAATTTCAGTTCTTCTTTTTCACAAGATTTTCATTTATATTGTATATTACATATTTCATAAATTTTAGCTTTCGCGTTCTAACGTCTCGTTTCCTCTAGTAAAAATGATTACATTACAATCGCATATAAGCAATTGCATAATGGAATTGCCGTTTCTTTCTGCTGGAATCCAGCATCGTCCTTATACCAAGACTTTTCCAAATGTGACAAACTGGTTTCACAACATGCCTATATGTGCTGATGAACTAGTTTCGCAACATGTGCGATTAACTAGACCTTCAAAGGTCTAGTTAATCGCACATGTTGATATATGTGCTATTCAAACAGTTGTTTACTAGCTTCCAGCCTCGTAACGTGGTCCTCAACAAAATGCGAGTTTTCCTTGTATTAGAAACGACGTTCCGTTGTCGCTAGTGATCGATATGTGGCACATTCATTGCTGAAGATGACTCCTTTTAGATCTTTGGTATTGTTTTGGATATGGATATACAGTATGAACCGGTTCGTATATTCATATTTCTTAACTCCTGAATGAACTTTGGGCGATGTGGATACAAGTTTTTAGGTAAAATTTTATATGCATTTGCATTGTTGAATGAAATATTCCAAGTTCGTCTCATTGCTTGCAGCTTGACTTACGATTTTACCTGACAATCATTTTCTCAGTAAATTCGTATTGCAGACTTTTGAATGATGAGCTTTTAGTCTTTGTCTTATCTTCTGTATTGCGTTTCAAAGAGCTTAATGTTTCTATACCTTGTTAAGTATGTCGTAGAATGAATGCTTTTCCGCATCGTTGAATAAAAAATAGTGGAAAGTGATATGCATATCTTTCAGTGTTACGCGTTTGTTGACATTCTGGATCTAACCGCTGATGACAATCTATTGTACAACGGGTTATCATCAGTGACTAGATCCACGAATGTCCGTAAATGGAAACATATACGGTGATACAAATAATTGTAATGGCGTAGTGATTTGTATCACTAGTTTCCGTAGTGAAGCCCATAGCGACGATGACCATCTGTAGTTGGAAAGACCTACATTAATTCTATCCAGAATGTCAGATCACCATTATAGAACAATTTTTCGCCAAAGATGAGTTAGCCGTAAACAATCTCATAGGGAGGTGCAAGGATTCTTACTTCCCGAAATTCGGTTTTTTTTCTCCTTAAAATAGACTAACTGTTCAGAAGAACACACTCAATTAACAGACATATTACTTCTGTTCAGGTTTTTCTTCCCGCAAAACATACAAATTAGCCAGAAAAACGCATACACTTAACAGACGTAATCATTATTTTCTTCGGCAACAACTCCGAATAAACTCAGGTTTGAGTGTGTGTGTGTGGGGGGGGGGTGTACATACACACTCAAGTTTGCGCTTGAAACATAGTTCAAGTCTAAAGATGGTACAACACCAGGGCACCTCATTGTAAAGGTGGGTAAAGCTCTGATCACTATTCTTAGTATTTCCCATAATGTAAAGCACATCTCACTAGAAGATATATACTGCAATACATTATGGGTGGGGTCACTACCCAGACCGGTTTCAACCTTTTTTGAGGTCTCCTCAGTGAGTAGCTAGACCCTAAATACCAAGGTTTTAGTAATACAGAGCCATATCAACTTTACCTATACAAGTTGCTACTAGGTGTTTTTATTTTTAATAAGAATCTGTGGAGGAGATATACATGTAATTAATTTTTTAACTTGGGGATACTGTATATTAGGGTTACCAATATACAGTATCCCCATTAGTGATCAGAGCTTTAACCACCTTTACAATGAGTAGCCCTGGTGTTGTACCATCTTTAGACTTGAACTATGTTTCAGGATCAAACTTAACTGTTTGCTTACTTGGGATTAGGAGTTAAATAACCAAGCTTATAAAATTACTTGGTAACCCTAATATGCAGTATCCCCAAGTTAAAAAATGAATTACATCTCTATCTCCTCCAGAGATTCTTATTAAAAATAAAAACACCTACTAGCAACTTGTATGGGTAAAGTTGATAATGCTCTGTATTACTAAAACCTTGGTATTTAGGGTCTAGCTACTCACTGAGGAGACCTCAAAAAAGGTTGAAACCAGTCTGGGTAGTAATGTATTGCAGTATACCCATAATGTATTGCAGTATACATCTTCTAGTGAGATGTGCTTTACATTATGGGAAATACTAAGAATAGTGATCAGAGCTTTAACCACCTTTACAATGAGTTGCCCTGGTGTTGTACCATCTTTAGACTTGAACTATGTTTCAGGCGCAAACTTAACTGTTTGCTTACTTGGGATTAGGAGTTAAATACCCAAGCTTATATAAAATTACTTGGTAACCCTAATATACAGTATCCCCAAGTTAAAAAAATTAATTATATATCTGTATCGCTTCACAGTTATTTACTTTCAGACCCGGTTGGCTGACTAAGTTCAAATCCCATCCCGCGGACATGGATATTCATGATAAATTCCATTATTTGGCGTGTGATTAACACTGTGCTTATTGGAAGCTAGAAATCGCTTGAGCAAATTTCCATGTTTGTTCTTTAGAGTAGGATTTCTAGATTATCTAACCATTAGTCCACATATGGTATTAATGGGTGTTAATGTACTAAATTATTTTTATGTTAGTGTTAAAAATTATGATTAAGTTCACCTTACATGTTGATGAAACAATATTAGATTGTGGCCACTGTGTATGATAAGTTTCTATCGTTTATATCAAAGGTGGTATTCCTTTTCATCTTACAGGCCACATGACTTTTCAGTCATCGCGGACTGAGAAAATCTGTTATGAATATCTGTAGATTAATGTTTGGTGCTTTTTCCCCCATATTTCGGAAATCGTTAGCATTATTTTGATTTATTAGGTCTAATAATACCTGGATACAATTCGAACCAAGAGCTGTTTCTAGTATGGCAGAACATTAACTGGTTTGTGATTACATTAAAAAAAAAAAAAATTGTCGCAACATATACTACTTGCTACCAAAATTTTCCGGACTGACACAAAGAGGATGTCTACAGTTGGCAGTACTGCTGCCGCAATTAAATAATGATGTATTGCTTCATTATTATTTAGTCAGTTAAGCATTGACTTATAGCTTGTAATTTTTATAAACGCGATTGCATTGCATTATTATTATTATTATTTATCCTATTCTGAGATCTTTGAAATGAGACGTGAAACAGCAAAAACCTTGTATCAACTTTTGTTTTAAACCCTGTAAAGCGACTTCGAAGACCTGAAGACCTTCGAAATGTTAAAAACAGTATTTGGAGATGTGAAAGATAGAGATTTTCGAGTGGCTTTCTAGGTTTAAGAATTGACGAATGCTATTATAGGTTGTTTCGAACTACGGTGAAAGCAACTAAGATTACGAGACCAGTGTATTGTGTCTGGTTTCCGTGCGTTTGTCTAGTCAGCTTGCTTGTTTTATGGGATCACCTCCGTATGAGACCTGATAACTCACTTTTCATTTGAAAAGCCCTTATAAAGATTCTACGTATCCTATATGGGATTTGAACCCAGGTCCTTGCAACTAAAGGGCATCATCCCGACCAGCTAAGGAGGCTCGTACACAAATACCATTTGAATATGAATGATTGCTTTGTTGATATCCTTAGGCAGTTAAAGATTTTCACCTAAAATGATATACAGAAGTGGTTGCTTCACTACAGTATACAAAAGAATTTCTTGCTAAAAGTTTTTTTTTCTTTTCTTCAAGAACAACATAGCATTGGCTCTGCATCCTCCTCATGTCGGAAGCATAGCTCCTTGTGACTTCATTTTGTTCCCAAAAATGAAACTGCAGATCAAGGAATGAAAATTAATGACATTTCAAAAATCCACTGTATAAATTCGCAAGGAAACTATTTGGAAGAAAATAATTACACTCTAACTAAAATTAAGCCTACTCAGTCCAGGGACTACATGAGACGTTATCATGAAGTTCGTGGACTGATTGAGGAACTGAGTAGGATTAAACTTAGCAAAAAAAGACTAACGAAGATGCGATTACGATACATTTACAAAACTTTTCTTCTGATCTTATTTTACAGGGAGTCAACAGATTATATTATTTTTTATCCGAAATCATTGATTCGTGTATATTAGCTTGAAATAGTCTTGCGTTACAGGAACATCTTGTCATTTTAGTCTTGGCTGGACGAGTACAAGCAACTGGAACTAAGTTTAACCGATTGGTCATAGGTTGGGGACAGTTACTATAGCGGATTAAAAGAAACGGAAAAGAAATAATTTCCCTGCTCGACCAGTAGGTGTTCATAAATGTATTAACATTTAAAAACAAACCTTCCTTTCCACTCTAGGTTTAATAACCCTTGTCGAGACGAAAGGTATTATTCAGCACTATGCGAACGTATTTTCGTGCGCGTGGGAAAAAAAATTATTCGTTTATTTTATAATCCCTAACGTTGCCAGTAATCCAGCATCACTTCCACAATCAAATGATTAATGAAATAAAGATAATGATTAAAAATATGGATAGCATATAACCTTAATTACTTTCACAGAAATATTGATGGATGAGAAAATCCATAATTTTCCCGGAAGTACTTTGCAGGATTATAAAAACTTCATTGTAATCCTACATGTTTAATAGCAATACAAGCCTAGACTTAAGATGAGCCGGAAGTTTCAGTATCCAAAGTGTGTGTCACATTCTCGATGAAATAGTCCCTGAAATCATTTTAACTTCTTTCTTTCTCTCTAGAGATTGTATCTTAATCCATTCTCACATCAAAGTAAAAGTATCTATCAAACTTCCCTTAGGGAATTAGGTGCAGCTAACGAAGAACAGGTGTAGTATCGGTAATATTACAGTAATCCTTTTGTCTAGGCCTTCCTACCTAATTTACCGAGTCGGAATTTAGATTGTAGGTTGAATTATTCATTAGCCAAACATCTGAGAAGGGATGTTCCATTAGCATCCGCTATTGTTCCGTGCATAACAATGAGGAAAAATGCAGTACTTCACACTTCTGCGGCTTTCATCAGGACTACCTCCCCCCCTTATCCTCCTCTCTTCACAGATAAGTGTCCAAAATTTTGTGCCTACACGTGATCTGAAACACTTTATACATCTTTATGCTAGACAAGTTAACTTGACCCACCCCAATGCATCTTTGGGTAATTCGGAAAATATGGCCTGCAGGTCTGCATATGAAAGTGCAATTTTAAATCCCCTTTTTTTTATAGTTTAAAATTCGTTTCAAAATATGGAATGAACTCTGCAAGGAACGAATTTAGTAAGAAAACAAAGTTTAAGGTTCTCTAGAAATCCGAATGAATTGCAGCGTACCCTTCTTGTGAACAAATGCAAATTTTACGTTGAGGAAGTCGTCTCCATTTCAAGCAACTCTTTTACTCGGAGAAAATCTAATTTATTAAACCCCTCGGGCTGATATCTCAGCACGCCGATTTTGGCATAATTCTTCGATATTTGAAACTCTTCTACTGTTTTGCACACTCGAAAAGTCTGTATTCTTCAATCCTTGTTTATTAGTTTTTCTGCAGATTTCTGTGCTGCATTTAGAACATCTCCTCCAGGTATACTCGAACTACCATTGTAACCAGTTAAAAAAAAAAACAACCTCGTAATCAACCATCAATCTATTCAAAGTCTTACAAAGTCTCTTTTGCCAGTTAGAATTTCTATTCCAAATAACTGGAAAAGCCAAAATATATTTTCAACTTAAATGTCCTCTCCCTTCTAGTAATTGTTTTTTTCTCTGTCACTCATTTCGAAGAGAGCATGCATTACTTAGTCCTGTGTTGCATGCAAGCCATACCTGTTCTTATCTATCGTATCATTGTATCTTTACAAGCTAGTTTGTAACACACTTTGTTGTGGTTTTGTATTGATTTATTAAATAATATTTTTATTAGAATAAATTTTTAGTTAGTATTGAAGTGTAAGTTATACACCTCATTACCTAACTACTAAAGTTATATAATGCCAAATTTGTAATAATTACAAAACCTATAAGATATTTTATAATATGGAAAAAATAACGCAAATATATATTGATGTAAGTAGAAGTTCCATTCTAAATTTCAAACATTAAGAAAAACATAAAAAAGGTCCTAATTTTCTGAATTTTTTAAATGAAGTCCTTTAAATTAGGTTTCGTTTAGGGTATGAAAATTAGACACGTTGATTTGGTTAATACAGTAATTCACTAAGTATCAATCTTCATGGAAATCTGACACATCTTTAGGGCATATTTTACATATGTTTTCGTATCACCCAACGGTGCTGATCATTAGTACTAAGTGATGTGATTACATAACTCAATACCTACTAGATTCACTTAAAAGCAAATTTAAATTTCATTATTTATTGAATGAAATCTTTGATATGCAAAATGTGTATAATTAGTCTAATTATAATTAGACTTTTTTACTGATCTAGTTATTCTACTTCTGTTCACTTTAATCAGTAAATGACATAAATAAACGAATTGCTATTTCGATCCTTCATACATTAAATAAAACTCATTTTTCTAAAATTATTGCCTAACATTAAAAATTCTACTTACTTTAGAAGTGTTATTTACAAGAGACTAAAAAAGTAGTACCTGCCGACTTTATATTTCAGCTAATTTCAGCTGACTTTACTTTTCAACTAATATTCGACTCCTTAACGCCAGACGTGTGTTGTCACAAACATCACTGTTCGATTCAAAGATCACCAACGTTGCCCATTTTGGCAATTCTATTGTAGTTATTTAGGGTTTTATTCAAATTAAACATTATTACTCTCTAGCCCTTACTTGTCAAAAGTACTTTAATTGATTTCTGCTAGAAAGAAAGATATATGAGATGCTACCTCACTTATGTATGAGACTGGCTAATTCACATTCAGTTAAAAAGCTCTTATAAAGAGTCTTATTGTCCTAGGGCGGATTCGAACCCACATTGTCATTACCGACTGAGCTATGGCGGTTCATCGCATAAAGGGTTAGCTTCTAGAAACTTCCTGCTGTACGTAGATCCGTATGTTCTTGTTCTAATTACACTCATATTTTTTTTAAAATAATGTTGATGCTCTGATATTGATGAAAACTATTATATTATCCTTAGAATAATCACTGTTTGCGTACATCACAGCTTTAATCCCATATTTAGTATTGTTTACTGTGAGTAGTTTGTATTGGGTGCTGTTAGCATTTGCTTGCCAACTGACGTCTCCACCTAGTGTGCTAATTAAACATCATTTCCTACCATAGTTGCACCACATCTTCCATCCCCCCCCCCCTCCGGCTCCAACTTTTTTTACTTTCAAATCAAAACTGGGAGGTCCTAGAACTTTATAGGCCATCATCTCTTTGCTGTCATGTCTTTGGAGGTAGCAGTTCAGGGCAGGCCCATTATTGTATTACTGGCTCCGCCAGACTGAAGGAGTGCTATCAGCTGGAGCTAGGCACGCGGCGCCTAAGGCGAGGTCCGTACACTACTGCGTCCTGTCACGAAATGCGCATTCTTCAAACCCCACCCCCGCTAAACTATAGCAAAGGGATTGCAGTGATGCTATTATCTAACTTGGGGCATGGATGACCCTTGTCGACCTCAGTGACCCGCCCTGTGAAGTTGTCGACGAAAGGACTATGACCCGGAGAAAGAGTATTATGTGTGTGCTTCTCTTTCTCTCTCCCTCGTGTGTGTGTGTGTGTGTGTGTGTGTGTGTGTGTGTGTGTGTGTGTGTGTGTGTGTGTGTGTGTGTGTGTGTGTGTGTGTGTGTGTGTGTGTGTGTGTGTGTGTGTGTGTGTGTGAGAGAGAGAGAGAGAGAGAGAGCTAAAGGAAGCTATCTTCAGCATCACCACACACACACACACACACATACACACACATACACTACGGACATTAGCATGATAGGAACCCGAGAGGTTGTTACTTCCACACTGCGCAACTATCCAATCTACAAGCAGCGAACTTTAATGTACTTCAAGGGATCTAATGCGGAGCTCTTTTCCGCGCGCGCAGTTTAGTCATTATCCTGCGTCTCAGAGAAAAAGATAACAAGACTCACGAGCACCACAAAACACCTTAAGTAACCTTTCATCTGCATAAGATAATTACAACCTAGATCCTTTTGCTCACTCGGTATTCCTATCTTCTATAGATGGGAGGCGTAAGTGATACGTCTCATGTAATGAACCTAACCCTTTTACGACTTAAACACAGCTTTTTCTATCTTTCCATCAGCAGAAAACGGAACTCTTCCTCATGCTTGCATTACTTGTAAGAGGTCGAATGGCGATGGCGATCGCTTAGCTGAAATTAATACTCCCATAAGGACGGAGGAGGGAGGGGGAGACTTTGGTGGGTGTATATTGCTTTCCGATTATTGTTATTTCTCCTCATTCAAATCGCCAAAGAAAAACACTACCACCACATTAAATTACTCATTAGATGAACCAATATCGAGCCATTGGCGAGGAGGAGGAACTTGTTTAGCCGCCTCTGTAATACGATGAACAGGTTTGGAAAGCCGAACAGAGGAAGCTTTACAAGCGAAAGAGCGAGGGATTGCTGAACGGTAGTTTACATGGAGAGTTTTTTCGTGTTTAAATCTCGCAGCACATTCTTCAAGAAATGTTTGATTATCTAGAAATTAAGAAATTGATATTCTTTGAGTATACTTAAGACACCCAATAGATTTAAACTTTTTTTTCTTATGCACAAGACAGGATACATTTTGAGGTAATGATATTCATGTTTAAAAAAAAATGCATCTAATTTCATCCGAAAAATGTAGTCGTAAGAGTAATAAAACACTATAAAGAACCTCAAGATTAGTTACCTGTCACGCAAAGTGCACTTTTTAGATGTAATTCTTGAGTAAATTCTAGTGTCCAAGTCACGACTCCGCACTTAATGGTTGTTTGACAAGGAAATGTGTGTTTCAGGCAACTTTATCGTACATGCCTAATGGATATAACGACACTGACTACTACTACGGACTGAACATTGCTAACAAATTCTAGTGTTCAACTAAGTCCTTAACTGAAACAACAATATTTTTTTTTAAAAAAAAAGAGAGTACGTTAGCCACCTTACAGGCGTGTAATGAAATGCTCGTTAATGGCACATCAAGGTTTGATTACGAGTTTAATTTTCACAGTAGATTATTTTATTTGCATCGTGCCGTGGACATTCTTCACGTATAGTAATGGAGCGAAGCATTCCTACAGTCCTCCATCATCCAGCAATCTGAGTGAATTAATCATGATATGCTTTAATTCACCTATTCGTGTGCATACATGAATGCGTTGATTTCATGCTAATAGCTCAACTTCTGTTTTTCAGTAGCAGTCGTGCGTGTTTGATATACTTATTTTCTATTTATTTGTACTGGACGCTAGTTTTGCAGATAAGGAGCGCGCTAAGGAAGGTAATGTCATGTTTCCAATTAGCAACACTTTTTGGGCTTGACGTGTTGTTATAAACTTCCCATAAGAATAACCAAGCACGTCTTCCAGTCTTGTTGATATGATCGACACAAAGTTGGTGCAATCTGATTTAAACTATTTTAATATACTTTAGTTTACCTGTTTTAATGAAAAGACCATGTCAGTAGCAATTTAAGCTTAACACTTACTTTTAGTACGGGATATCATAAGGAATATTCCTCGCACAATTAAAAGTGGTTTGGTCTTTTGTGCCACCTACTTATATTTCTTACTTAAACTTACTGTAAACTTATATTTCTATATTTCTGTAAACATTCAAGCCCCATTGAAGGTTTCATAACAAATACTATGCCTAGTAACCATTCTGGTTGTCATAGCAATATACATTCCTCATTAATCGTTTGTATAAGTACCAGCTATTGCTTTTTTCACAAACAGCGCAGTTTCTGAAACGATGCATTCTGGTGCAGATAGTACAGCTACTAACACTGAAGAAGTTTTCTTTTGGAAGAGGAGAGAACTGAAAGGAATCCAAATGCGTGTATTTTCACACACACACACACACACACACACACACACACACACACACACACACACACACACACACACACACACACACACACACACACACACACACACACACACACACACACACACACACACACACACACACACACACACACACACACACCAGTTTTCATAGGAAGATCGATGATCGATAACTAAAACTGTGAATGCTCATAAGACAATAACAAAAAACTATTTCTGAAACGACATCATTTCTTATTAGGTCTGTCCGTACTGAATGTCCAAATCACATTACTCTCTCTCTCTCTCTACTGTTTTTTTTTTTTGTATTAATATTTAGTGTCCCTTTCTACATAAATCTATCCTTTATCTTATCTTTTTCTTTCTTATCCTGTTTCCAATTTCTTTGTCGTTTTTTCTCTCACTTTTCATTCTCTCTCTCTCTCTCTCTCTCTCTCTCTCTCTCTCTCTCTCTCTCTCTCTCCATGAGACTGGACTCTTCCTCGTACATTTCCCCCAAGGTGAATTGGAATACCTGAATAGCCATTTGCCTTGAAGCCATTTCTACGCCTGCTTTTCCTTCGGTTCCCTTCATTACTGAAATGTTTAATTGGCTGGCCTGGGGGCAGGGAGATGGAGAGGAACAAAGGACTGCTAGAATCCCGCGGTATTTACAAAATGAAAAGAAAACGTGGAGTCTGGAGACATACATTATGTGAGTTCTGGAAAGTCCATCCTCAGGCACAGCTATACTGAATAATCCGCAACATCCAATAATATCACGCCCGGCAGCCATTCGCGTTGCTATGGTAACCGCGTGCCAGACTTCTGTTGTATGTGCGTGCGTGTGTTTGAAGCCCGACAGCTGTCTCCAAAGCTGCATTCTGCGCCGGCGGCTACTCAGGGAAAACTTCTGGGGGAAGTGGTTATAAAAACGGAGAACATATTGAATGGCTTCAGGTGCGCTTCGGTGCTATTGGAGAACTTGTAGAGTTGCAGGGCAAAATGAAGTGGCCGCCTTGAACGTTGGGATGTTCGGGCATTACTAGCAGACCACTTGAATGAGACATAATAACTTCACGAAAGCGCATAAGAAATGAAGACGAGACCAGAATGGAAATGTTGATGGAAAATATCTAAGTCAAAAGACTTCAGTAGAACTTATTCGAAACCCACCTGGGGAAGAAGAGAGAAGACGGAAGGGGAGGAAAAGCGTATTAAAGTTTCTTGCGTGGCATCAATAAAATGCGTCAGCTAATTTCATTGGCTCATCGTAACAAGATGACTGGCGATTCGCTTTTCTACGTAGAAAATACTTACTCTACAATTGTTCTGCCAGTAACACGCATAGAATATATCAAATTCATAATGTTCCCCTATTCCCGTTTTCTAGGTTGAAATTTAACCACTTTGGGCCATAATAGGAGTGGCTTTGTATGCACCGTAGCACAGAAGTGAGGCAGACGCGGATATCGCCTGATGGGAACTCGGAAAACTAGTAGGGACTTTATTGGAGTCAATGATCATTAAATGGTCAATGATCAGTGAGTCATTAAATGATATTGTAAAGAAGAATCCTTTAGAAGAAGTTCTTTATGAATTATTAATCCATAACCTTCAATAAAACCAAAAGTTGACAGAGAGAGAGAGAGAGAGAGAGAGAGAGAGAGAGAGAGAGAGTTGCTGAAAACAATCAGCGACTTAAAAAGGAAATTCAAAGCCTGCTGAATTTAGATTTCATTTTTAATAAACAGTTCATTAAAATTACTGCACTTTGTTCAAAGCAAAAACTGTATGTGGAGAAAAATAAGCGGCATAATTCCAAATACATTTCGTTAGCGGGGGGAGAGAATATATATATATATATATATATTCTATATATACTACATATATACATATATATTCTATACATATATTCCAAGTATATGGCATAATTCCAAGTACATTTCGTTAGGGGGAGGGGAGGGAGAGAATATATATATATATATATATATATATATATATATATATACTACAAATTGTAGTTTTTCGCAGTATGGTAATTTTGCCAGTTTTAAGTATCTATATTTAAGTTTGAGGCTTGATCAAAAATTTTCAAATTATATCTAGCCCTTCGCTATATCAGATTTTAGTTATTTTGCAATTTTTTTTCCGGTTATAATGATATTATTATATCTTCTTCCCTTTATGTACTAACCTGAGTTTTGTATTTAAAAAACTAGGTAAGGTGACAAGTCGGGATTGAGGAAGGTGTGGAAGAGTTGTGCCCCAAAAATTTCCAGATTTGGCCAAAAATGAGTGGAAGGATTGTTGTGATGAAGAAACTAATCAGAATAGAAATGTTGAATGGCAGTTTTGTTTTATTCTTGGATACAGTTTTGTTTTCAAGAGTACATTCTACTCATGATTTCATCTCTCCGAAAGCAAGTAAGTATTAATATTGCGTAAGTTTCTGCGGCAGTTTTTCTCACTGTGCAGTTATATGAAGTGTGTTCTTATTTATTTATTGTTTTGATCGAACAGAAGTCGCAAAAAGGTGCAACACCAAACCACACTTTATAATATTACTTCTTACTAATGACCAATGACACCACAATGGATTCTACTTACACTTTGCGGAGAAGTTGCGTTAAGAGATTGGATATTTTTTTTTTTAAATCACACATCGTAATCTACTTGAGAAATAAAAAAGGTAGACAAAATTTGTTGGTATTTATTATCTTGTTCTTTAATCATGATGAACACTGATATATGTTAACAAATGGTATAGAATGTCACACTTTCAATGAGAAACTTGAACTGTTACGCATTCAGCAAAATCCATTTAACGAAAACTGCAATATTCTCAGACATGCAGCGAAGCGATGCTGTACGTGTAATGCATCATAAATTGCCTAAGGAAATACGAAGCTTAAAAGTTCACTCTTGTCGTCTGCGCATTGCTTTTACGGTTTGATTTTTCCTTTGTTTGTTCATTTCTGTTTTATTTGTTTTTAAAATAAATTTGAATATTTTCATTCTCCAGACTGTCAATTTTAGGAGATACTGTATCTTATTTGCTTATGCTGGGCACCGTTTCGCAAAATAATTATGACTAGATTTAGTGTATACGACTAATGTAAAGCTGGAATGGTATATAATAAATAAATTCATATTATTGAGTTTTCTCGATCTAAATCGCAGGTCAAAAGAGACTTATTGCAGTAGTTATTTGACTATGCTGTCATGGGCGTGTTACTGCCGTGTATTTATTTATTTATTTATTTATTTTACACCATTTCCGTGAAGGCTAACTTTAATGATTTGTCAAATATGAAATGAAACCATATTGTGAACTTCCCGTGCTGTCTAAATAGATGAATTATCTTATTAATGGTCTTCTCTACTCCGTCACTTACCTTGTTGCCAAAGCCGGTTCTCGGGTGGTGTGCTGTGTGTAGGGACAGACGCAGACTAATAGGCTTTATCGCCACTGAAGTTCTAGACTGCCCACCGATATTTTATTTTATTCTTTGAATATTCTTTTATCTAATAGCTTACGCAGTCAATCAACGTAATCATACTGGAATAGGCCCTGGTTCAGATAAATTATAAAATAATTGGAATAGAAAAAACTTAATTTTTTTATTATTCATTTTTAACGAGGACATCAAAAGTGCCTTCGATTATCTTCAGATCTCTATTTTTAGATTCGAGGACAATAACTGTAAATATCTATGGATTGCAAGCAGAATCTTTCGCCAACAATATCTTTCGTTATATACGATGACGTATCGAAAAATGTAGGTCTTTAGAGAAAAAATGAAATGGCTGGCGAGCTTCACAAAAGTCATCAGAGCGGCGCATGTGGTCGATGGCTAAGGAATCTCTCTGCGAATTTCACATTTTTTAGTTCTTGAGTCAAAAGCCATAACATCTAATAAAAATTTCAAGAGACGCAAATTCTTATTTTTTTAAATGAAAATTAAAACCATTATAATAATTTTGAATTTTATTTTTCATAATAAAATATAAGAATTTAAGACTTAGAATGTTTCAATTTAACTAGGGAAATATTTAAATCGAAATGTGCACAATGAAATTGTAATAATAATAAAAAAAAACCGATATCAGTAAGTTTACTCAAGTACAGAGTCGAAAGGCTTCGATTTGGCATAAGTACGAATTAAAATAGAGGATATTATGGATCCAATCATATTTTATGTCTAGATATAGAAAGAAAAAAGTTTCGAAATTTACAGGAGAGACTATGAGAATTTAGCCTTATGAGAATTATGGTTGGATCCATATCTGAAAGCTTTCATTCATCGGGATGAGATGAATTTTATCGGCGACTCAAATTTGGGATATGTATTTAGAGCACATGAATTATGCTCACAGCACAACTAGTACCTATGAGAAAGTCTCGTGAGTCCATTTCACACCATAAGAGGTTACTCCTTTCCATCCTGTCTGGATGGAATTAAATAAAATTTAGTCCTTAGGATGATGTATACGTGGTTCAGTTTTAGTTTCCTTCTGTTCATTTTTATTTGCGAAATGTGGAAATAATAGTAATAATTCCACACTGGCTGGATAATGGAAATAATGAAATTGGATATTTAAAATATTTGTTAAAGTTTCAGTTTCGCGCTTTTTAGTGCATTTTTTTTTTTTTAAATCTGAAATGTATGATTCTCTAGAACTATCTGAATACCGTAAATCTGTCACAGATATCGTGATATATTTTGTAACTAAGATCAAAACAGGATACTGCGCATCTTAGGACATAGAATTTAAAAATTAAACTTAAAAAAAAAATAATAATTTGGAACAAGTATTCGAAACATAAGCTTGGCTAAAATTTAAATGATAAAAATTAAATAATGATAGTAATAATTTGTCACATAAAAATAACTTATATTCTGTAACATGAATATAAACAGCCGAATTCAAGTATTTGCATATTTTATCATATTTATAATATGTAGGAAAATAAAAACTATCAAAAATACGCACATATTTAAAAATGCTTGTAAGTACTTTGTTTCCTTTTCTAAGCATTTTCACGTGTCTCTCTTTGATGAAACCGCAGTCAGATCAAGATATCTTTATAGTATATAAGATGCATGTTTTCTTTGGTTTCGTTGCTCTGTAATGATATCCTGGTGGAACTGTTCACTGTGCTCATTACTCACTGCACTATGTTCTTCGGTCATAAACGAAAAAGTACTGATAAGAATTAAGTGAATCTTCAGTGACATCCTGGCCTCTATTTGTAATACTTTATAAAAAAAATTTTTTTTAAAAATCAGCTAACGTCTTTTTATTCCCGTATATACAGGGAGTAGGCGAAGCCGTTTTTAGCCCTATCTAACTTTTTGGAGACTGAGTGGGCAGTTCAATCTCCACTGGTACCCAATCAGTGATAGCTGGCCCAAGGCTATCACTAATTAAGCGGCACGCGGTGAAGAGAGACGGCTCTACAGGCGCCGCCATCTCGTGTTCCCTAACCCCTAACACTCGTATTTAATGTCTGAAATAATGTGGATTCTACGGTCGATTTTCTTGAGTTTACGGGACCAAAAACCCGAGTTTCCGGGAGAAAAAACCCGCTTGCCCGTGCCAGAGATCGACTAACTCGGGAATCGGTCGAAAAAAGGCTTAGGAAGATTTCCTCTAGTTGCCGACTAGACTCGAAACTAAGTCTTCTTTCGTGTGGCCAAGCGCCGTGGTGTGCAAACGCCACATCCACTGAGCTACACAGGTTTCGATCATCGAATGCAACGAACGCGGCGTCGCCGCATTCGCTTCTCAAAGTTTCGACTGCATCGCAGTCGGGGTGCTCCGTCTCGCGGAGCACCATTACAAGTGAATCAAAAGTCTTTATCATTTTTAGCCTTATTGCTGCTCCAAAACCCACAACACGTGATTTTCCAGGTTTCTAGTTGTATTTTAATGAGACTCTTTTCGAATTCTTCATCTTTTAATACGTCCCTTATTGGGGGTTGAACAAATATACAGTACTTCCTTAATAAGGTTGGCTTCTGATTTTTTTGGAAATCTTGCAAATTAGTTACTAAAATGCGGAACCATTTTTGTTCAATTCATTAACAAAGTTTTTCACATCCAGTTTAAATGTATAATGGAGGCAGAAATATTTTCTTTTGAATCCACAGGGAGTTTGTGTTTTATGGGTTTATCTTCCTTATCTAAAAAGTTTTCGGAAAGGAATGTTCGTAATGCTTTGCTGTCCCATAAGCACAAAATGCAGCAATTTTTTGTGAATCCTTATATACCGAGTAGTAATGTGATTCCTTTAAAATTTTCACAAGGATTCCACTCGTAGTTCTTGTACCTTATTAAATCCATCGGTTTGGAAATATTTTCACAAGTTTCTTTCATACGAATTTAATGTCTGAGATGTAGGAAAGCATCTGGTTAGATTTATGCAACAAGAATGAAAACTGTTTTTAAGTTTTCTTTGAATGAGTTTTCGGAAGAAAACTCATTCAAAAAAAAAAAAAAAGCGGGACTTATTTGGCTAATGAACTTGATTCATTTCTTTAAAGAGGCCATCTCATCATACTAGTAGGAAATTGATTCTCTGTCTCAAAATATGAAACTAAAATTTTGCTTGTTCTGTTAAAAAAAAAAAAAAAAAAAAAAAAAAAAAAAAAAAAAAACTAGAGGTTAATCAGTTGCATCGTCGAAGAGGAGACCCATCCATCAGATTGTTTAGATACATTTAACAAGATTGTTTAATTGCTTCTGTTCAATCTTATGGACAACTTCATAAAATGCCTTCATTCGTGACTTCCTATAACGACGATTCCCTATCCCCACCGGAAGTAGAAGGTCATCATCTGCTAGTACCTAATACGGCAGGCTGAGAAATATAAAGAGTCAATAAATAACCATGATTTAAAATCTTATTATTTTTACTAACTAATTCATAGTAAAATATTACAAAACTTATGAATGAAATGAGTTCATATAGTTCATATGTGTAAAAAAAAAAAAAAAGAATTTTAATTTCTTTCCATGTGTTTATTATATAGTTGTATCGTTATAGTACAATAATTTTTAATCTTAGCTTCGATATTGGTTTAGGAAAATTTTCTTTATTTTTTGGTTTATAATTAAAGAATTTTTTTTAATTAGTAAAACGATTCGAAATGATAATAATGATCATTGTTGTACGGGTCAATGTAATTTAATGAAATTTGGTATTTAGGATCTTTTGTTAAAATATCTGAAGTCATATCAATTTTGGTTACAGTCCGACCATTTTAATGGTAAAATTAGACAAAACAACAACAAAAAAGCATATATGTACAGAACATAAGCAAATAGTTTTTAGGTCAATTTTTGTGATGAGGATTGATCACTATGATGTCCGTGCGGTTAGCCTAGTGGCTATGCGCTTCGCAACCATATGCCTGGGGAAGGAGTGTCCTAGGTTCGATTCCCGTCAACGACGTGAGGAGCTTAAGGATCTGCCATAGCCAAGTTAGCCGGTCTTGGGCGTGAACAGCAGGGTTTTTTCCACCAGTTTATCTGGGGATTTTCAACCCGCAAGTAGGCAAACCGGTCCAGTGAACACACGGATTACAGTCAGGAATACTGACCCAGCCATAGGTCTGATTCGTCAGCTATGCCGGTTCCGGAGCCGGGATAAAATTTGGGGGGACTGAGATGGTGCCGTACCTCCCCGTAAAGGGGACTCACGGCTGTGTATCATCATACGATTATTATTATTATCACTATGATGCGTCCAATCGTTTCCATATTTGTTTTACATGGTGGGAAGATTTATCCTTTTTCATGTAACGCAATACGCGAATTTAAAGATTTTAAAAGAGCTGTAGCTCTTTTAAAATAGCGTTGATTGTATTAGACCAGTGATGGCGAACCTATGACACACTTGAGGGGTTTCAGGTGACACCTTGGATGTTGAAAAATATTGGTATTCTGATGAAAAAACTGCGATAAATCGTGTAAGATCGCTCTCAGTTAAGGCGAAGGTAGGTTTTGGCTTTGAGAATAAACTCAAAATATTTCAACTTGATTTAGAAAGTAACAATTTTAAGTATTTTCCAAGAGTGAAAATTTTTTTTAACGAAACCAGCCCCCAAAAATCGTGAACAACATATCAACCAATCTATCGAAGTTCTAAAGTCAGCAACTGAGCAATTTTCTTCTAGATTTGAGCAGTTTCGAATGTTGGAACAAACAATCCAATTCATAAAGTATCCTGATGAAACAGAATTCATGGATCTTAAATTAGATGGCTTTGAGTAGTTGGATTTAAACGAGCTAGTTGCATTTCTAGATCGTTTAAATGATCGATTACACTGGAAGTCTAGCCGACTTCCAGTGTAATCCTATCTGGAAAAGAAAGTTTATTGCTCTTAGAAATGAATTAGAAGAACTTGAGCGGGAATGTCTGCTTGATACCGCATGTAAAAATTCAGATGTGTGGAATAGCCTTCCCGAAAACTTTCATGCTCTTAAAATCTTTGCTAAAGCTCTTCTAACAATTTTCTCTTCTACATACTCTTGTGAAACTCTATTTTCTGCCTTAAATAATATCAAATAGAAAGAGAGAAATAGATGGAGCAATGATTTGAGCGCTGCCTGTGTAGCATTAAAATGTACACACTATAGCCCTTCTATAAAGCAATTTTCTTACCAGTACTCAGCAACAGAAAAGTCATTAAATGTAATGTAAGTTTATAATTTCACTTTATTAAATTAATTATATAATATGAATTCATAGATTTTATATCAATGTCCTATTAAATAAATAGCCTAATATGATATATATAAGTCACCATCTATGATTATGTAGTTACATTTATAATGCATGTATGCAAGTGGCACATCAACAACGTCAATATTTAAAAAAAAAAAAAGATGTTTGACACACCCGGGTAAAAAGGTTCGCCATCACTGTATTAGACGAACTTGCAAAATGACTCTTATATGCTTATATAGTTTGCGAAACCTGTCTAAAAATGAGGCAAATAATGAAAAGCAGAGGGTTTGTCCACTATTCAGAAGCAACAACTTGCTTGGTATTACTGAATTACTGAATATTATTATTCATTTGCTGAAAATTTAAATGATGAAATTCCAGGAACAATACCATCAATAAGAAACATTAATAAAAAATCAGTAAAATTGTCAGATAAGTATAGTATACCTGCTTCTGAATTTCAGCCAACCTCCTATCTTCTTGCTGACACTTTTTTTTTTTTCTGAGTCAGCCTAACCACGACTCAAGAAATGCAAATCTTTTTATGGTCTTGAGGGTGAGATCTCATCTTAGTTATTTTTGTTATTAATTAAAATAACTAATGAATGTGTAGTTTATTGTTTCTGATCAAACTTCATATCCTTTTACATTAACAAAAGCAACACTTTTTTATATTAAAATAAGTTTTTTGTTCACTTTGCACACCTTTTCAGCGTTTTAGGGATGGGGACGTTTACTACACCATTAACTTTGCCCATCATGCAAACTAAACAAGCGAAAATTCCAATTTCAAGAAGGGAGAGAGAGGGGAGACGCAGTGTCGTCAGCAATACTAGATATATGAAGATATCACCCTAATAAAATAATCGTTGTGTAATACGACCACAGAGGTGGGCTGTGATGTCTCTAGATTTGTCCTGTATGAAGGATAATTGCTTGTTAGCTTTCGCAAAATGGCAAGCAGCCAAATAATGTTATAAATTCATTTTCACATATGAACATTCACTATGTCGTTATCACTCTCGAGATTCATTTACGCCTCCCGAGAGGGAGAAGGAAGGAAGCTGGGGAACGGAGTATGATTTAGAATGTCATAAATTACTGAGTGGAAAAGAAGTGCGTAAAAATTTTAAAAGGATTATTTAATATCTTATTTCTAAGGCCTAAGAAATAAGATATTAAATGATCAAAGCGAGAATTTTGTGTGACAGGCCATTGCATACCAATAGATTTCTTTTTCTTTTCTTTTTTCTTTCTCTCGTTTTTTTTTTTTTTTTTTTTGTGTGTGTGTGTGTGTGGATTCGTTAAATCGCCTCCACGTGTATACTGGTCCGACAGCTTACACGTGTCTTGATTAGACACACGTGACCTTGCGATCGAGCGACTTGACCTTATCAGTGTCAATCTTCTCTTATCTCTTGAAATATCACGAACAGAGACTAGGCAATACATTGGCAGTGTGTTTTTCTTAGTGTGATCCGCGACAGTCATGGCTGGAAATTGACAGACAGACAGACAGAGTGACGAATAATATGTTGCAGAAGCTACTTAAAAAGTGAGTGGGGGTTGGGGATGGGAAATGCCTATAGAAACAACATTACGGCATTAAGTTTCGATAACCAGAAAACCGTTTTCTTCAAATGACCACAACAGAATAAAATAGCCTGGTAAAAAACGACCACCAATATATATATATAGTGTATACAATATAAAGTGTAATCAATTATAACTTGAACTATACGTTTATACTTTAAAAAAAGAAATGATTTAAGCTCTAATTGTCTTTTTCTAACTTTTAGCAGTATTAACGTTGTGTGGTGTGCGCACAGAAAGTTATCTTTACGTAGCATCTGAAAGACCCATCTATCCATGAAATTGAACCTGAAAAAATATTAATAATCGCATTAAGGTATGATTTTTTTTTCGTGTTTTTACGTGACAATGCATAGAATTGTTACTGTTTAAAAGACGGGAATATTGCAACCTGCCATCTGAAGTAAAAGAAGAAAAGATGAAGGGAAAGAAAATAAAATATTTGTTAGCGAAGGGGGAATGCAGTTTTTCTCTACATACACTATGATATATTCTTATTAGGTAAAAAATAGATCAGATGATACGATATGGCCGACAGAATGCGTTTGCAGTCGTTGGCAAAAGAAAGTCAGTTTCCAGATACGTTTCTGGTTGGAGTAAGGCATAAATTTATAGAAAGTTCATATTTGCTGAACTAAAAACCAATCATACAATTTAAATAAGCATTCAATCCGATAGACACAGAGAGAAAGAAAGAGAATGAGGGTGAGCCTATGTTTTCCGCATTTCAATCAAGCCAGAACAGGTGACTTAGGAAATAGCATGAACTGGAATGAAATGGAAACCTAGAGTTTAATTTATATCACTACCATGAGTTGAACTGACAGATATCAAATATTTTTAAATTGGTAAAGGAATTTTCTTCAATATTTTAATGCAGGCTAGTCTATTCATAATGGAATTCATTACATTATTCTTTTAAATAGATAGCTAGCAGTCTTCTTTTTATAGAAATATCCAACTTTATTTTTCTTGCAGAAATATCCAATTAGTTTTTCCTTAGAGAAATATCCATCTTTGATAGTAATGAAATGCGTTTCAAGAATGGTTCAAGATGGGAGTTAAATTTTGGAAAATAAAGATTAAAAGTTTAATTTCAACTTGATGATCATTGTAGTGTAGTGGCGCAAGAAAAAATAATTAGCAGGTAGAATCATAGATTAAAAAATTTTGCATTTGAAAAAAGTTGCAAAACTTTCTTTCAGCAGAAGAAATATGAATATGAAAGTATATTTCCTACAACACGACAAACTTCGTATTTTTCTTATTTCACCCGTTTTGCAAATATATTCCCTATTTAGTATATCAAAAACATTCCGTAACTATTCCGTAACGAGAGTTGAGGTAAAAGTAATGACACCGAGTTCGCACACCGCCATATGCTTTGTATTTCTCAATAGTTAGTGTTAAAACCTGCAAATATTCAATATTTAGTATTTTTGGAGATGTAAAACTTATGCAACGCCGACGTCAGAACTTAATCCTCAACAGTAAAATACCTTTTATGATCTCATGCCACCATTAAAATTATGCCTAAGTATAAACCACAGGAATACCAATTATACTAAATTAATGTTATTTCAAATATTTTTCGTAGTACTTCTTTGAATTCGTTTAAGGTTTAGGTCATTCAATGTGAAATCATCAAATTAAAAATTGAATTGAGGTTGCATAAATTTATATTTTGATGAAAGCGAGTTATTTGTTTATCCTATCCTTTGATGGAAGATTTTTTATAGATTTTTTTTTTCCTTGATCCTGTTAATTATGACGGGTTAGAAACTTGAGTTTTTCGAAATTATCTTAGCGAAATTCGATTCATAAATAAATTTACTTATCCTTAAGCCTAATATATATATAGAAGATAGACCTATGGAAAATAAAAGGTCTTGTTTATGTTCAAAACTTAAGAGTGTTGTTTTATTTCAGCAAACGATTACAGTCACAGATATATCAGTAAAAAGGACGGATACTCAAATGATTCCAGTTTCACCAGATTTGATGTCGCGTGACAGGTTCATTACATGACTGTCATGCATTTCCAAGTATCACAATGGTTGAAATATCTAACAAACTGAAATATCTGTTTGCAACACGTTTTAGATGGCCGACGGTGTTGAATGAAAACGAGCACTAGTACCGTACGTTAAGTGATCTACTCGAAACTGGCATACTGAAGAAGAATATCCCTGGGAATCGATCGGCACCAGCTTCGTGTTTTAGTTGGGTTTGTTTCTTGCGAGTATTTTTTCTGCTCGAGCACCAGTTTCATTTAACTTTGCATTTAACGAAAATTATGACCACTCATAATCACCAATCTTGATGCACGAACATGCTTTTATTTTATTTTATTTTATTTTTTTAGGATTCGTGAATACGTTTTAGATCGCTGAATAATCACTACCTTCGCTAACTTTGTGCCTATCACAGCTGGAGATATCGTTGGATAATAGAACTGCAAACTATGTTGCTGGTGCCATCTACACCAGCAGCATAGTTTGGATAAAGGATAAAATCCAATATATAATTAGTAGCATAGCCAAGTGAAAAAACTTCCATAAAATTAAAAGAATATATTTGTAGTGTGCCGCAGAATTTAAATAATTAGTCTAGGTGTGCCATATTATGAAAAAGGTCGAAAATCAAGTTTGAATACTTGGATAAAAGATAAAACCCAATATATAATTAATAGCATGATCAAGTGAAATAACTTCCATAAACTTATCTCTAATCCAGAGAATTTTAATAATATGGTGTGACACCCTTTGGCAACTTGTATAGGTAAATATGATTTCTCCATTACTTCCACCTTGGTATCACCACCTCTGGGTCTAGCTTCCACTGGTGAGACCTCAATAAAGGTCGAAACCGGTCTGAGTAGTAGTGGCCTTTCCCTTAATGCATAGCATTATACATGTACGCAAGGAGTGTGCTTTACATTATGGGATACTAAGGCAAGTGATGAGAACTTATACCACCTTTGCCACGAGTTGTCCCAGGCTTGAAAGTACTTATGGCGCAAACTTTGTTTGCGCTTGGATAAAGGATAAAACCCAATATATAATTAATTCTTTTAATTTTTTGGACAAAAAATAAGCATAATTTTGGTTGATTTACACACAAGATATTAACAATAGTAATTAATATCCTTTTTGCTCCAAAAAAATGTAAACTATATTTTTGAAATTTTGAGTAAGAAAAACAATACTCAAAATTATTTAAAAATTTTTTTATTGATTTTTTCAAATGAAATATTAAATGTATTAAATAATATACATACTTGCAGTTAATTTTAATGAGATATCTGAGCTTGATGTTGTTTCAGAATGTCTTTTGTGCGAGGTCGAATTTTAGATAGGTATACTCTTAAATCATCTTCCAAGGCTTCCCAGCGATCTATTTTTGTTCTTAATAATTTAAGGAATTATTAAGAACATTGCGGAAAAGCTTGATTCGCACAAATATGACGTGGAGAATGGAAGAAGTACTTCTATTGCTTTTTTTTTAGTAATATTGGGAAATTCACTTCTTAGTGATAACCAAAACGAAGTAGTATCTATTATAATACAGCTATATTGCCTGCTTCAGTTTAGGAGTGCCCCTGTTTAAATGTCATTGGCTATTTACTCATGGGTTCTTAGGGCATTATGAGTGTAGATGTACTAAAAAGTATATGTAGCTTAAGGAATAGAAATTGCACATACCTTTTTCTGGGTGTTGTGGCTTTTCCTCTGTCTGCGATGTCGAGAACTGCAGAGTGTGTGTGTGGGGTGGGGGGGTAGGCAGTGGCTTTTCCTCTGTCTGCGATGTCGAGAACTGCAGAGTGTGTGTGTGGGGTGGGGGGGGGGTAGGCAGTTTGCCTACCCCCCACCCCACACACACACTCTGCAGTTCTCGACATCGCAGACAGAGGAAAAGCCACAACACCCAGAAAAAGGTATGTGCAATTTCTATTCCTTAAGCTACATATACTTTTTAGTACATCTACACTCATAATGCCCTAAGAACCCATGAGTAAATAGCCAATGACATTTAAACAGGGGCACTCCTAAACTGAAGCAGGCAATATAGCTGTATTATAATAGTTTATAATGAGGAGTAACATGGGAGTTTTCCCAGAAATAATATACAGAAGTAGTATCTATTGTTGAATGGTTTAGTTTTAAACCTCTGTCATTTCTTATATCTGTCAATTCGTCCTCTTCTGTAATCTTTAAATTTCCCAATTTACACGCGCTTAAGACAAACGGATCTCTTATCCAATCGAAGGATGATATGTCAAGTGAGGGGAAATATTTTTCAATATTTGTATTTAGTAATCTCAAGGTTTGTAAAATTAGAAAATGTAAAAACGCGCAAATTTGTAAAATTTGCGCGTTTTCGTTAGTTCAAACATGTTTACTGCATTTTCTTTTCTGATTCTTTCTTCCTAAAGCATTAGTTTTTCCTTGAATGCGTTAATTTTGTCAGTGGAAGTAAGAATGTTTTCACAGTCTCCCTGAATATTTTTATTAAGTGTATTTAAAGATTGAAATAAATCAGCAAGAAATGCAACCTTACTGCACCAAAGCTCATCGCTAAGAAAATCTGATAACTCAGATTATTGAATTGTCAAAAAAATTAGAATTTCCTCTTTTAGTTCATAAAATCTTGATAAACTTCGTCCACGAGAATACCATCTCACTTCTGTATGTATTAATAACTGCGTGTAAGACGCTTCCATTGCAAAAAATCTCGATTGTAACTGGTTTTATATAATTGACAATTTTGATATAATAGTCTCGTCTAGTACTTTTTTAAGCTCAGGTACCAATGATTTTGACGCTAGTACTTCTCTGTGGAGAAAACAAATGTAAAAATAATTCTACGATTCTTATTTTGAGCCAGTGTAGCAAATCCTTTTACATTTCCTGACATCGAGCGGGCACCATCCGTGCAAATACTGATGCAAGAATCCCCAGACAAGTTACATCAATTGAAGTAATTATCAACAACATCAAAAATATCTTGGCCCTTCGTTGTTTCCGGGAGTGGTCGACAAAATAAAAACTGTTCTATAGTATCTTCCTTATAAATAAATATACTGAAGGCTAGAAGTTGAGCTTTAATAGTTACATCAGTTGATTCCTCCAACTGAATAGCAAACATATCTGCTTCTTTAATGTGAGATACCACTTGCAACTCAACATCTTTGGCCAAATTCTGAATACGTCGATAAATGATGTTATCTGACATAGGAATTTTTAAAATCTCCTTTTCATATTCTTCGCCAAACATAATATTAACAATTTTACAGCATGCTCGCAGAATTACAGATTCTGCAATTTTGTGAGATTTCATTTTTTAGCAGCAATTTCTACGATTGCGTAACTGGCTTCATGGACTTTTTCGGACACAGTTACAAATTTAGTCTATCTTTTTGCTTGAATAGTTTTATCCTGTACAAGTCTTTTAAAATATTCAGCCGGTTTTTCGCTCAAGTGAGAATGTTTAGGTTGTAAATGTCTTGTTAATTTACTTGGAACCATAGCATTGCTTGCTAATTTTTCACCACAAACTACTCATGTAGGACGTGACGGATTCTTGATTGGAAATAAAGCCAAATGATAAATAATTTTCGTCGTAATGGCGAACGTTAGTTTTTAATTTAGTTTTTAGAAGAACCAGTACTAGATATGGTATCAGCTGCTGATGCTGGGCAAAACTAGCTTCACTTTCTTCTTCTTTTTTTTTTTTTCTTTCGACGTACTAGCTTCACTTTCTTCATTGTTTTCAAATTTTCGTTTTCCATGTTAAAGGAATACCATTGAATAAAATTAACTGAATGAAAAAAAAAAATAATAAAAGAACTCTTACCAGTTACTTTAAAAATAAGAGAATTAAATGAAGTTATTTGTGAACACACTTATCAAAAGATTAAAGCTAATTAACATACAATTTTAAACCGATTCACCAACCGTAAGTTTCGTAAAATATAAATAAGGGAGCTTCAGGTGCGGATTGAAGACAGGCACTAATAAATAAATGCTCAAATTACGACATTATTTCTTTCAATTAATTTGTTTTCGCAAATCTCGCCGCACAGCAGTGTGCCGCGGCACACCGGTTGAAAATCGCTGGTCTACACCCTACGCACAGTTATTTTATAATCTTGTGGAGTACGGATTTAATTATGGTTTTTGTCAGATATAAGAATGTATTTTAACCCTCCCCTTTCTTTTTAAGGGTGATTTTGGATTTAGAGACTAATGCTATGAAGGCCAGTTTATGATGTTTATAAATTGCTTGTTTCTTCTGGCCGGTTTGCTATTTGGTGGGATGAAAAGTCCTACCCCCTTCGTATTCTTTCCAAGAAAATACTGTTGATGAATGGGTTAGTAATGGTAATGAAAGCTATTACATGAATTCCTTCTCTAGAATATTTTACGTTGATAATTATGACTATCCTATTAAATATTTTTGAGATATCGTTTCGTAAGGAAACAGGTATTGTGCAAGTGACCCAAGTCTATTTTTCAAAACCCAATCGAGAAAGTTAAGACTGCCTATGAAAGAAGAGAAGTGAAAATCATCTTCTGGCTTTCCATTTAAGCATCTAAGAAAATCCGAGATGCTGCATCTTCCTTGAATGAAGAGAATTACCGGATATCCCCCCCACCCACTTTAAAGTTACCAAAATATTTATGAAACGGTTTATAAAAATACGAGAGTATTTAGATTTAAAAAATGACTGTATTAACTAGAAAAATAAAAAGTTATAGCAGTAAAGGGAACTTTGAAAAACAGATAGTGAAAAAAATGCGAATTAATTAAAATAATTTAAATATCTGTTATTTATGTCACAAGACAATCCGATCCGTTAGGCGTAAAGGGAAAAAGTTATCTTTTATTATTTTTTTAATAGATGTTCATCCCAGGGTTGGGTTTATAAACCATGAGTAAGAAAGAAACCCACGCTATATCGATTTTATTTGCAAAAAAAAACTTTTGCAAATCTTCTCACCGACTTCGTTGGCCGAGTAGAGAATGCACTAACTGCTCGGTCAACAAACCCTACAGCAGGACATGGATGTTGACGAAAAGTAGTAGTGGATGATTTTCATCGCTCAGTGTGAGATAGCCACCCTGGTTATTGGAGGCATGAAATAGGTTGAGAGGGTTCTGCAAAACTCGATGTAGCTTAGAAATACCAAAGCGCTTTACATCGATTTTTACAGAGGTCAAGTCTCATGAGAACTGTTACAAAAATAACCTTGTTTGTCTCTATGTATTTTATATTAAATATTAATGTAAATAACCCTGTGAGAATTGATTGTATTTACTGTATTTACAAAGTTCCGATGGCAAAGCATTGCCTTTGCCATCGGAAAAGGCAATGCTTTGCCATCGGAAAAGCATTGCCTTTGCCATCGGAACTTTGTATAATAGCTATGTATAAGAGTACAAGAAACTTGTTTACGATTAAGTGTGTGAGAAAGTTGTTTGCGAGCTCTGCGCATGAACACCTTCAAAAGTTAGTATCAAAGAGATCCGCTAGTTTCAGAGAAACTAGTTTCAGTTCTGCTGCCCGACAAGACAGAAAAATAGAGTGCACGGAGGAGAAAAAAGAACGAGTTGGCCTTAACAAAAAGATCAGAGAACTGCCGATGTCTTCGGGGTTTACACCCCTTGGTGCAAGGTCCCGAGAAGGCGAAAATAAAAGGGGACTGAGCCGAACATCGAGAGGAGAGTCCAGGTCCAGTTGCTGAGAGAAAGGAGAGGTGAGGTCCAGTTGCCGAGAGAGCAGAGCTGAAGCGCTGTTACCGAAGGGAGCTAGAGGCAATCGGCAGAAAACCAGAAGCAGTTGGACCCAGAGGACCAGACTTTACGGCGAACCCACACCAGAGAAAAACTTGGGAGAACAGCTGATGCCAAGTGCTGGTCAGATGTCCTAGTGCTGCAGGAAGTCAACCGAAGCCAAAAGCCGCAGAACGATCTTCAAGCTTGAATGCTGAAACTTCTTGCCTGAGCTTTTGAGTACTGGGAAGATTTCAGTCCAAGACCTGCTGATATTCCGACGAAACGCCCCCTGAAACAAGACTCTGGAGACGGAAACCTAAGGCCTGAGATGAAAGAAAAACCATAGAGACTTTGATGCAGGACCTTTTGAAGGTGTCGTGACAAAGTGCCTCTGTAAGTGTGTCCCATTTTTTTTTATGTACATTCTTTTGTAATCTAAGAGATATGTCATAGATGGACTGATAAGAAATAGTAATAAGAAATATTTATAAGAGAGTCCTCTGATTTGTTGTTAACTGATATATAAATTGCAGGATGACTTGCCATAGCTAGCTAATCTCTTTATGAGTAAATTAGTCTCAGCAATTTGATTTTCTTAAGCAGAAAAGTAACAGAGTAATTACATTGTATAGTCATTTAATATTGAAAAGGGAAAGTTTGTTTCTTTATACCGAAAGTATAAGGATAGGTAGAGAGAGAGAGAGAGAGAGAGAGAGACTAACCTCCTATCGCTTATTTAATGTACTTTGTTTTTATTGTAAATAAATGTGTCTTAATTATATGTCAATAGAGTGTCCCCTGATTGTTTATTTTACAATGCACTGTTCCTAAAAAAAATGCGAACTTAAGAGTGGGAAACTAAGTAAGATAGCCGAAGCGTATAGTTAAGTGCAAATAGACCACGACTGTTTGTGTGAAGTTCCACTGAAGGAATCTGTGTTAGAGAAAGAGAGAGAAATCAACCGGCCATATTATTGAGTTTTATGCAAATTAAAAGATACTGGTGGCGCAGTCAAAAAAAAAAAAAAATCAGCTAACGCCTTTTTATTCCCATATACGGGGAGTAGGTGAGGCCATTTAGCCCTATCTAACTTTTGGAGACTGAGTGGGGAGTTCAATCTCCACTGGTACCAATCAGAGATAGATGGCCCAAGGCTATCACTAATTAAGCAGTACTCAGTGAAGAGAGACGGCTCAAATGTGCCGTCATCTCGTGGTCCCTAACCCTAACACAATATATTTAATGTCTGAAATAATGTGGGTTCTACGGTCGATTTTCTTGAGTTTACAGGACGAAAAACCCGAGTTTCCGGGAGGAAAAACCTGCTTGCCCGTGCCAAAGATCGACTAACTCGGGAACCGAACCGGTCAAAAAAAGGCTTAGAAAAATTTCCTCTAGTCGCCGACTAGACTCGAAACTAAGTCTTCCTTCGTGCGGCCAAGCTCCGTGGTTGGCAAACGCCACATCCACTGAGCTACACAGGCTCTTTGGTGGCGCAGTCTTATCAAATAAATTTTCTAGTATCCATAGGCATAAAACTCATAGTGCGAAAGGTAAATAATGTCAGTACGCAATAGTAAGATGGAATAGTGAAAATAAGAAAGGAATATACTGTATATAAAAGTTAATAATAATGGTGGCTTATAAATAGCAAACAATAAATAGCCTCCATTTACAGTTCCATATTTGTTCACCAACATAAGGTTCCTGGATTAACTAACTCTTCAACAGTACTGATGTACTATAGTCTTATAACCTTTCTTGAGTAGGCTTCCCATGAAATATATATACTGTATATAATACACACCAGTAGTAGGGGAGGCTCTTCTGACCAGATCAAGATCAAGATAAGATAAGGAATCGTGACGTGATTGGTTGATGACGTCATTGTGTGCATGGCTTCATGGGTGTGTAAGGTTTGGAATTTCCGTGTGGGCAAGTGTGTCACTGGCTTCAGTTGTTGTGTTTTGGTTCGCGTATGGGATTATGGGTGATGGTAGAGATAAGGATTCGTGTTGTGATTGGCGGTGCAGTTCTGACCAGATGAAGATCAAGATAAGATAAGGACTGGTGAGGTGGGTGTGTGTTGTTTTCAGATGTAGATAAGTGACGTCATTTTTTATTTGTAAATAAATGACGTGGTTGTTTTGAATGGAAAGGATGATATTAGTGGATAAGAAATCGTGTCGTGATTGGTGGGACACTTCTGACCAGATCAAGATCAAGATAAGATAAGGAATCGTGTCGTGGGTGTGTGTTGTTTTCAGATGTAGATAAGTGACGTCATTTGTTAGTTGTAAATAAGTGACGTTATTGTTTTGAATGGAAAGGGAAATATTAGTGGATAAGTAATCGTGTTGTCATTGGTGGACACTTCTGACCAGATCAAGATCAAGATAAGATAAGGAATCGTGACGCGAATGTTTGTTGTTATTGAGTTTGGAATGATAATTTAATTTAACTATATTCTATGTCACTCAAACATACAGTTTTTTTTTTCTTCTATAGATGGTTGTACTAATTTTCCAATACATTTTGGGCATTTCTTTCCTGTTAAAGTGTGGGAATTCTTAGAGAAAGTCGTGATGGCTCTCGTGTTTCGAGTTTTTCTGAATAATTAATTATATACTTAAAAAACCTGTCCTTAAACACACATACACACACATATACATATTAGATATAAAAAATCGCTAATGTATCCATGTTGATACTCTAATATATATCCTATGATTATTCTTATGGAAAAAAAAGAAAAACTATTCAGTATTAGAATTACGCTTACCAAAAACATACGAGCAGTTGTTATGTTTAAGTTAAATGTGACACACATCTGTCATTGTCGTCTGTGGAAATTCTTAGAGTATGTCGTGATGGCGGGTGTGATTAGATTTTTATGAATAATTAATTATATACTGGTGTCACTCAAACATACGGTTTTTTTTTTTTTTTATTTTATTTTTTATTTTATATAGATGGTTGTACTAATTTTCCAATACATTTGGGGTATTTGTTTCCTGTTAAAGGGTGGGAATTCTTAGAGTAAGTCGTGATGGCTCTCGTGTTTCGAGCTTTTCTGAATAATTAATTATATACTTAAAGTACCTGTCCTTAAACACACACACACACACACACACACACTAGACATAAAAATTGCTAATGTGTCCATGTTGATACTCTAATATATACCCTATGATTATTCTTATGGAAAAAAAAAAAAAAAACTATTCAGTATTAGAATTACGCTTACCAAACAACATGCGATCAGTTATGTTTAAGTTAAAAAAGTACTTACAGCTTTCCAGATGACTCTTCGAAATTCGATTATTCCAAAATAGTTCAATTTTATATCCACAACACAACACAAACACAAAAACCACAAAGAATGAAATTTCTGTAAATACTGTAACCTGAACTAGTTACTTCGTCCTTTAGATTACGGAGCGTAGATGGTGAGGTTTCGTCATTGCAATATCCCCCAGCGAGCGCTTTTCTTCAAAGGGGATGACATGAGTCACAACCGTAAATTGTGAATTTATTTTCCAATTTAGATTACTATCCGAATGGTTCGTTCTCTGTTTAATTCCTTCCCACAGTTGCTCATGCTATGTTTCCTAAGCATGGTAGGAAAGTCTATGCGTCTTTTTGTTTAGGGTAAGTGTAATTTCCTGTTTCGAATTCCGAGTGCTGTTAAGGTATGGAATTCTGACAAGTGAAATTATTATTTTTTTTTTTTTCAAATTGAATGGCTATTTTCTGTATTTTCTGTAAAAAAACGCGTTTTTTATGAAAACTTTTTTGGAAAAAAAATAAAAAAACGCGTTTTTTTTCCTGATGAGCTCACTCATCTCCACTAGGCTGAGCAGACATCTTCTGGAGGAGAGGGGATGGTGTGAGACTAGGGTGATGGGGTTAGGTTGGGGGGAGCTTTGCAGGGAAGACATCTGTCACCCTCTGTGATATCACAGTATGAGAGACATATGTTCCCCAGAAATATCCAAACACATAACGATATTGTTGTCATGTTTTGTTTGGCTATGGAATTGTGGGTGATGTTTTTGAGATAAGATATCTTGGAATTTTCCCAGGGTGACACACATCCGTCATTGTCGTCATGGTTTATCCAACACCATGTAGAAACATGTCCGTGAATCATCTGCGCAAAAGTTTCATTTTGGAAGGAACGGTCAGGGTTAAGGGTCAGGTAAACAGTACTATAAGGAAAAATAAACGAGTCAAGTGTCTTTGCAGTTACGACAATTCGTTCATCCTGTGAAGTTATCGTATTGTGTTGTGGTGATTGGTATCCAGGAAAGTAAAGTAAAGTAAAATAATGGGTGAGCCACAAAAGTCATTGAAATTTTCTTTCTTCAGGAAAATAGCACGAGACAAAACTCTTCACCTAGCTCTAAAAGGATGGAAACCGATTATTATTTTAGAAGACGTACATTGTGATGTATTTATCCCGGACCACTTGGGAAAAATTACGCAGGAAGTGGTCTGATATCCTCGGCTACTTGCAAAGAAGAGTTGACTACGAAATGGACCTCGGTGATTGTTATATTCTGAAATGCCAAGATGGGGAACTAATACTTGATGATACAGGAGCTGCTGGAAGTAAGGTTTTTTCTATTAGTTGTGAAGAAGCTGAGAGAT
This sequence comes from Typopeltis vanoorti, assembly GCF_054136105.1. Taxonomy (NCBI): domain Eukaryota; kingdom Metazoa; phylum Arthropoda; class Arachnida; order Uropygi; family Thelyphonidae; genus Typopeltis; species Typopeltis vanoorti. The sequence goes on along the minus strand of NC_143557.1, from coordinate 88,784,877 downwards.
TTTTAACAAAAATGTACGACATTGATAATCATTTACTATTTTTTGAAACTGAATTACCATCTGTCAGATTAATGGGAAAAATTATCGCTCAACATTTAAATTCATCAATGGTAAAATTAGATTTTCAAGATTTTATCCAATTCGATAAAGATTCTTTATTTTGGGACATTTACGAACATTTTACAAAAACTGTTTGTGTATATTTGCTGACAAAAGAATACACAGAATGTTTAGCGAGGCATGGTGTCATTTCCAGACTGACACAATATCAAACGTATGGAAGTGTGGTTACCATGGTATCTGATTTAAAAATTCTTTTGCGTGACCAGCTATTTTGATGTAATGTAACCAAGAAACAGTGAGTAACAAAAATTTTATTCATTGAACTCTTTGGAAAATGTTAAGAGTCTAACTAAATATTGTGAAATATTTTAGGTAATTACATGTTTCGAATTTTTCTCAGTGAATATACTTGTAAATAGTATTTCAGCAAAATAAAATGTGCATTTGTAAACTTAAATGAACAAAGATGTGTTTTTGTTGTTGTGTTTTTCCACAGTGAATTTTTACTCAGTTATTCTGATTAGATCTTGATATTTAAATCCACAACTTTATATCTTAATGCAATTCTGTTTAATTATTTTAAAAAATCACAACTGTGAAATTAATGCCAGGACAGGAAAAAAAAAGTGTTGAAAACGAAAATTCATGTATTGATTATTTTAGAAATTGTCTAATGCTATCTATTGACATTATTTGAGTTATCTGAAAACAAATCATTCACATAATCGAAAATCCGAACTGTTAGAATTTGGTTATTTTACAGAGAGAGAAAGAGAGAAGCATCTAATTAAACCAACAAAACGTGACTTTAACACTTCTTTAAAGTTTGGCATAGAGAAAATGTTAGTACTCTACAGATAACACATATACAAAATTTTACCTTTCCCTACACAAAGTAAGATAAAAACACACCAACAGTATATCCAACAGCATGTGAAAACATGTCGTTGAGTCATCTGCGCAAAGGTTCATTTTTGAAGGAACGGTCAGGGTAGGGGATGGTAAATGTAAACAGTACTATAAGGAAATACCAGAGAGTCGAGTGAGTTTGGACTTAAGGTAATCGTTCATCCACTGCAGCTGCTGTTTTGTGATTTGTGTTTGGTAATGCAAAAATAATGGGTGAGCCACAAATTCATTGAAAGTTTCTTTGTGAAAAGTTCTAATTGTTTAGAATTTTGTAAACGAAAGTTACCATAAAGTATACGATCAGAGCTAATAATCAGTGAAATAATAATAAATAACTATTTATTTGTGGTGCCATATGAAGTAATCGAAGAAGAAGAATGAAGGAAAACGATTATGAAAAATCGACAGTGGGTGAAAAATACGAATTTTCACTTATCATTGGGATAATTGATGTACAATTTTTGTTGAATAGCAGTTCAAATTCATTTCCTAAAGAAATTTGTATTTCTGATGGTTTTAGTGTAAGATATGCAGTGACAAAATCACCTTGTAGTTGGAAAGAATTACCTGAAAGAGTTAAAAAACAGAATTCTTGGTTAATAAAATATAACCATCAGCTGAAGTGGGAAATTGGTTCACTAGCTTTGGACAAACTAAGAGATTGGATGATAGAATCAACATGCAAATATCATATATTACTTGCCAAAGGAAGAGAAAAATCAAAAACATTAACGAAGTTAATAGGGAGGCCTGTTCTTGATTTAAATGAAATTGGATGCCCAAAACGTGAAAACATAATGTGTACTTTTAAATGCTTTTGGAAACATAACGAAAGATTCTGTGCTTTTAATAATTCTCTGAAGTATACGTATTGGATTCGAAAATATAAATATGCAACCCTTAATTTTACTACTACAGTAATAAATTCCCAACAAACAACCACCAAATGAAAATTAACTTTCAGATGAGAATCACATTGTCAAAACCATACGATGGTAATTCCACAACCATGGAAGAACCTTTGATGTATTTTTCAATTTATTTATTTTCTGTATTGTTAGATTCAGTAAATACAATTTGTAAATAATATTTCATTCAATAAAATGTGTAAATTAAATGAACAAATTGGGTGTCGTAGATGTGTTATACAAATTTAAGAAAGAAGATAACATTTTTTTTTTTTTTTTTTTTTTTCCTTGTGAAATTTCATGCCACAAAGTAACCAGAGAATTTTTTTTTTTTTGATTCATTGAAGTAAAAGTCTTATTTGTTCGTTATCTAGAAACAAAGTTAATGAATGAAAACTAACAGTGTGGGAAAAATCAGAACCAATGGAAAACCAATAATCACAACATGTGACAATGAATAATTTAGTTCTCATCGATCAGACAAGGTCAAATTACGAACCTTTGCTGCCCATCAGTAGAGTAACACCTCGAAAACTCTTAGTCACAACATTAAGCTTGAGTGCAATATGTGTAGGATAGGAAGTGATGCGAACAAGTTAGGTCTCAAAGATCACATGAGGTCATTTACAAATCTTTGCTACCTAACACTATTGTAAACATTACTCACATGAAAGCTTGACTAATACACTACCCTGGAAATATTTTACCTTTGAAGTAAGCGCTATATACGGCTATGAAAAGAACGATGACTGGCTGACCGGAAATGAGTCACTCAGTTATCTACAAACTAGCTTAATGAAAATTAACAGTGTGGGAAAGTAATTCACACACAATTTATTTATTTTACTCAGTTATTCTGGTTATAATATGTAGTTAACTGAATTTTAAAATACAGAAAATAGCCATTCAATTTGAAAAAAAAAAAAAATAATAATTTCACTTGTCAGAATTCCATACCTTAACAGCACTCGGAATTCGAAACAGGAAATTACACTTACCCTAAACAAAAAGACGCATAGACTTTCCTACCATGCTTAGGAAACATAGCATGAGCAACTGTGGGAAGGAATTAAACAGAGAACGAACCATTCAGATAGTAATCTAAATTGGAAAATAAATTCACAATTTACGGTTGTGACTCATGTCATCCCCTTTAAAGAAAAGCGCTCGCTGGGGGATATTGCAATGACGAAACCTCACCATCTACGCTCCGTAATCTAAAGGACGAAGTAACTAGTTCAGGTTACAGTATTTACAGAAATTTCATTCTTTGTGGTTTTTGTGTTTGTGTTGTGTTGTGGATATAAAATTGAACTATTTTGGAATAATCGAATTTCGAAGAGTCATCTGGAAAGCTGTAAGTACTTTTTTAACTTAAACATAACTGATCGCATGTTGTTTGGTAAGCGTAATTCTAATACTGAATAGTTTTTTTTTTTTTTTTCCCATAAGAATAATCATAGGGTATATATTAGAGTATCAACATGGACACATTAGCAATTTTTATGTCTAGTGTGTGTGTGTGTGTGTGTGTGTGTTTAAGGACAGGTACTTTAAGTATATAATTAATTATTCAGAAAAGCTCGAAACACGAGAGCCATCACGACTTACTCTAAGAATTCCCACCCTTTAACAGGAAACAAATACCCCAAATGTATTGGAAAATTAGTACAACCATCTATATAAAATAAAAATAAAAAAAAAAAAAAAAAAAAACCGTATGTTTGAGTGACACCAGTATATAATTAATTATTCATAAAAATCTAATCACACCCGCCATCACGACATACTCTAAGAATTTCCACAGACGACAATGACAGATGTGTGTCACATTTAACTTAAACATAACAACTGCTCGTATGTTTTTGGTAAGCGTAATTCTAATACTGAATAGTTTTTCTTTTTTTTCCATAAGAATAATCATAGGGTATATATTAGAGTATCAACATGGATACATTAGCGATTTTTTATATCTAATATGTATATGTGTGTGTATGTGTGTTTAAGGACAGGTTTTTTAAGTATATAATTAATTATTCAGAAAAACTCGAAACACGAGAGCCATCACGACTTTCTCTAAGAATTCCCACACTTTAACAGGAAAGAAATGCCCAAAATGTATTGGAAAATTAGTACAACCATCTATAGAAGAAAAAAAAAACTGTATGTTTGAGTGACATAGAATATAGTTAAATTAAATTATCATTCCAAACTCAATAACAACAAACATTCGCGTCACGATTCCTTATCTTATCTTGATCTTGATCTGGTCAGAAGTGTCCACCAATGACAACACGATTACTTATCCACTAATATTTCCCTTTCCATTCAAAACAATAACGTCACTTATTTACAACTAACAAATGACGTCACTTATCTACATCTGAAAACAACACACACCCACGACACGATTCCTTATCTTATCTTGATCTTGATCTGGTCAGAAGTGTCCCACCAATCACGACACGATTTCTTATCCACTAATATCATCCTTTCCATTCAAAACAACCACGTCACTTATTTACAAATAACAAATGACGACATTTATTTACAAATAAAAAATGACGTCACTTATCTACATCTGAAAACAACACACACCCACCTCACCAGTCCTTATCTTATCTTGATCTTCATCTGGTCAGAACTGCACCGCCAATCACAACACGAATCCTTATCTCTACCATCACCCATAATCCCATACGCGAACCAAAACACAACAACTGAAGCCAGTGACACACTTGCCCACACGGAAATTCCAAACCTTACACACCCATGAAGCCATGCACACAATGACGTCATCAACCAATCACGTCACGATTCCTTATCTTATCTTGATCTTGATCTGGTCAGAAGAGCCTCCCCTACTACTCACACCTATACATTATTAAGTATTTTAACTTCGTATTCACTATCTTTGTTTTTGTCCTCTGTCTCATTAACTGCGTCATCTTTATCTTCTTGTAGTATTCATATATTTTGTATGTAAGCTTGTGGTAAATGCGTACTCTTGAACTTCTTTATTCAAATATCATTTAATATTTTATATATTTATAATAGGCTGCCGGTTTCATCACCAAAATAACATTCATTTTGGAAACAGCCGCAGGTAAATACGTGCGAGCGGTTTCCTAATTAATGTGCTGGGATTACGAATTACCAATCATTTTTAAGTAATCAAAATAAAACTTTTATTTATAGTACATACACCCTCTGTCCAAAAAAGAAACCCAACTTTTCGAAAATAGAAGGAACTAGTGGCGTCACCTGTTGTATCTTTTTGTTGCCGCATTTATGACATTTGTTTGATTAGAAGCCGAGTTCTAATGCCAAGAGTGATAGGGTGCTTTGACGAACGGTCGGTCGTCGCGATATTCATGCCATATGTGACGAATTCTACTATCAATTGCTTCAAAACTTCGAGATAAAACTCACCATTGACCGTTTGGACAGGCGGAACGAATTCTTTGTGGATAATGCCCTTGGAACTGTAGAAACTAATCAACTTTGTCTTTACTTTCGACTTCTCCAAGAGACTTTTTTTTCGGATGCCCCCTCTTCTGGAGGTCTCCACTCAGCAGTCTGGCGCTTTGTTTCGGACTCATACTCAAAACACTACGATTCACCAGTAACGATCGTTTCAAGGAAGTTTGAGTCCTTACGAGCGGTTTTTATGAGGTACTTGCAGTGTTCAATTCGATACATTTTTTGGTCGTCGTCAACTTGTGGGGAACAAATCGCGAATTCAATTTACGAAGGCCCAAACTCTCGGTCAAAATGTTGTGCACAGTTAATTTTGGAATCCCCAATTCATCTTCAATCAATCTCACGGACGATTTCGGATTTTCTTTGATGAAATCACGCACTTTTTGGATGTCAACTTCGCTCAGTCCAATTTTTGGACGGCCCAGCTTTTCGTCGTCCTCAAGCATCTTACGACCACTGAAATCGCTTAAACCACTCGTAAATTTGTGTACGGGATAAGCATTCATCACCGTATGCTTTTGGAAGCATTTGATGCGTTTCGGTAAAACGTTTACCAAGTTTAACACAAAAGTCAATCGCAGCTCTCTGTTTGAAACTCATTTTCTGACCGTTCATCAAAACTCACTGTCACTTTTGGCACTATAACTTGGCTTCTATTGAAACAAATGTCATAAACAGTTGACACAACACTAACGAAAGTTGCCGCTTTCGACAAAAAAAAAAAAGAGATACAACAGGTGGCGCCACTAGTTTCATATATTTTCGAAAAGTTCGGTTTCTTTTTGGACAAAGGGTGTAGATACCCACTCCCACTCGAATACTTAACGTGCGTTGCATTATACAACATATTACGGGAACCATAATAATAAAATTATGTTGACTGACCGAACATTAAGAAAGAATATATCACTTTTTTTTTCTCCTTTTTTTTTTAAGATATGGAAATTTGCAGAATTCAATATCAGGAGCATAAAATTTTCCTTATATTCTTTGTTAAGAAATACGTACAGAAAGACACACGCAACACTTTGTTAGGCCTTTGAAGTCACTTTTCCTGCTGACGATATGCATGCTTTTCCTTTCTGGTAAGTATACTAATTGAAAGTAGCATTATCTCATGCTGAAACAGATGATTATTTTTCTGTGGATTTTTTTAAAAGCAAATATATGAACTTTTCCCAAGAATTTATTTCACTAAATTCATTTATATAATTTTAAATTACCTTGATTAAAAAAAAATTAAATAAATATTTATTATTTAAAATCACACTACAATGTGAAGTTTTTGCTTTCTGTTGCAAACTCGTATTGTTACAGTAAAACCCCAAGAATATTAATTTAGTTTTAAAAAAAAGCAGCAACTTTCATGTTTCCCATGAGTACATCAGTGAGGTAAAGTGCATCTCCTTCAGAGTTTGTTCTTCATATCAATTCGTTTTCAACAAGATAAATGGGCGAAAAACAGTGATGAAAATCAGTCGATAAATCGATTTACAGGAATGCAGAATGATTGTAGCAAATGTTATTGTTATCTTAGGCATACGTGCAATTTTCTTTCTCAATTTTTATTTGTAACGGGTGCTGTCACCTGATGGTATGTAAGTTACAAATTATTATTATTATTATGTATATATATCTGATTAAATCTCCATGGAGTCAAAAGACTCATCGCAGGAGGTCTCACTATTACACACACATAGCTTATCATATGGCGCATTAAATATCTTCACTGTCTGTACTCACTACACTTTCGGGCAATGCATTCCAATCACTCACCACTCTCCATGCAAAAAACCTGCTCCTCATCCCCTCGCTCACCCAGTGTGAACGAGGGGATGAGGAGCAGGTTTTTTTAAAATCAAGGGGTCATACAGCTTCCAGGTATGACCCCTTGTTTCTATCCCTATCTTCACCCATTCTATGCACAGCCTCTCCCCAATATTAATCTGGAAATAACCCCTTAGCAGCTTATACCTCTCAATCATATCCCCATCCTCCTCCTCCTATCCACCAATTTCTGCAAATTGCATTTTCTCAATCCATCTTCATACTCAACATAACAAACCATTAGTTAATCGTCTCTGGCCCTTTTCCAATACATCTTCATCTTTTTTAAAACCAGATAACCAACTCTGTGCACAGTAATCCATATGTGGCCTGATCAAAGTCTTATACAAGGGAACCATAACATTACTTCTAAAAGTCAGTGCCCTCAACATCATTCCTATTATCCGCTGTGCTGTCCTCACAATTTTAGCAATATGTCCCCGAAATTTTAGTCTTATCCACAATCACTCCCAGATCTTTTTATCTCTTCCAAGATTTTTCCATCGATTTTGTACTCTTCATCCCATCTTTGCTTCCCAAAATTCAAAACCTTACACTTCTCAACACTGAATTGACATCCCTCACTGAATGACATCCCTGCTGGCTGAATGGATAAATCCATTCAGCCAGCGTATTCAATTCCTCTCCACGGCATTCGCTCTACTCCTGATAGCTCTTCCCAACTTCACATAATCTGCAAACAACTGCATATCACCATTCAGACCTCTCCCAGTATCATTTACATACAAATTGAAAAGCAATAGATCCAAAACAGACCCTTGAGGTACACTACTAGAAACTTTTTTCTTCTAGAATATCGCTTTTCCATAGACAACTCGATCATATATATCAGACAGCCAATCTCCAATCCAGAGCACTAATCTACTGTTTAGCTCCATCCGTTCCGATTTAATTACAAACTTGTCATGTGGCAATTTATCAACGTCCTTTGCAAAATCTAAATGTACCACTGTGTATGCATCACCCTTATCCAATTCATTAGTCACCTTATTATAATAAGTAAGATTGCTAAACACAATCTTCCTTTAACAAACCCATGCTGGTCACCAAAGAGTATTTTTCTGTTGTCAACTGAATCTTGGTCCTAACTGACCTCTCTAACACTTTAACCACAACTCCAGACACACAAATCCTAGTCTTATCACCTTCCTTATGAATCGGAACAATTTTACTCTCTTTCCACCCCTTTGCATCAAGTCCTACAGCCTTATTTACGTCAACTTTATTCAATTCCTCATATACCTCCTGCTCACTTACTAACAGTTTTTCCTACTCCTTTCCCGCCTCATTCAGGTTCTACATGATGTCACATTCACAAGAATAAAATACCTTTATAAATAGTTCATAAAATATCTCACCTATATCTCCTGCGGCGGTTATAATTCCTTCATTTTTACCTATCAATGCCGTCTTTCCATAATGATTCTTTCTTCTACTAGCTACATATCGAAAAAATTCCCTGGGATTTTTTCTTTTAGCCACATTAGCTAACCGCTGCTCATACTGCACTTTTGCTGCTCTTATTAAGCGAGTTACATTCCTCGCCTACTCTTTGTACTTCTCATGTAACCGGTTGTTATAACGAATCATCTCGTGCTTCTTCCATAATATTTTTTCTTCCATATTGCATACCCTATCTCTTGATTCATCTATTTCACACCTGCTTTATTTACCCTCTTGATCTTTGGAATACATTCTAATAATACCTCCACCAAATAATTCTTGAGTAGGGTCCAAGAAGAATTAATATCCTTTCCATCAAGGTCCTCTTCCCAAATTATTGCCGCATGGTGTTTCTTGAGCTTTTCATAATTACCAGCCTTATAATTCCATATATTTCTAACAGAAGTCCCCAAATGACTAGCCACCCTGCAAGTGATCACCTCATGGTCACTCTCACCAACTGGTGTAAAATTTGACATCCCCATGGCTGTTTGACTGGGAGAAAGCAACAGAGGCGATGAAGCCAGTGTATTTTGTAATTGCATCTGTTCTTTTTGCCATGTCCGTTTTGCGAGATAAAAAAAAAACCGAGTTTGCGGAAGGAAAAACCTTATCACCTCCTTATGAGACTGTCCAACTTATTCTGAGATAAAAAAAAAAATCTAAAGTATTTTCATGTATTAGACGGGATTCATATCCAGGTTCTAGTCGAAAGGCATCGCCGATACTGACTGAGCTACAGAAGCTCCTTGTCATAAAGAACATCTTTTATCTTTCCATCTGTTGAAGCAGAGGAAATCATGAATATTCATGAATCTAGTGCATAATGGTCCTACATTCAATTCTGATTGTGCTTCCCTGGCGTGTAGATGGCACATAGTGAGTAGGTGGCGTCGCTCTGGTGATGCTAACCACTGGATGTGGTCTGGTTACCATGGAGTTAAGAACGCGTATTCTTCTTCAACATAGATCAGTCCACTGCTGGATGAAGATCTCTCCAGTGTTCTCCATTCCATTCTATTTTCCAGGGTTTCTCATCCATTGCATTCGCAAACCTAACAGTTTTATCTTTCCATCTCTTCCTTGGTGTTCCCCTTCGTCTACTTGCCATCCATAGGTTTCCCTTTCTGTGAATAATTTAGGCCATCTTGCAATGTGTACAGTCCATCTTCATTTTGAATGCATAATGTAAGTTTACATTATGCACATGTAACTGATGATGTCTTCTACACCTGTTTTTGATCTTATCAAATGGAAGAGTGACCTGTCTTTAAGTATCACACCAAGTATATTCCTTTCCATTCTTCGCTGGATATAACTTGCAATTTGTCAATCATATTTTGAGTATTAAGGGAAAAAAACGAATGATATCACATGGATTTTATTTATTTGCGGTATTTATGTTTCCTTTTTTTTTTTTTTTAATGAAGTGAACTGACATTATTGCTAGCTGAATATGTTCATGTTGAATAGTTACTAAACTTTTCCCCCATGATCAGTGAATGTTCTAATACAGGAGTATCTACTGCGTTGCTTGTAGGGAAAAACAGTTGCCATTGAAGAGGCAGCACAGTTTATTTTTTATTAGTATGTATTATTTAAAATACGCACTATTGTTGAAACGCTTTGAATAATTACAATCATTTACATCTATTTATGCGACCGTCAATAGCATCGAAACACGGTATCATTCATTATATGATTATACTCGTAGTTTGGCCGGATTGATTGTTTTTCGAATTATGGTAGAGGCAATTAAAACTAAGATCAGTATATTATGTATGTTAATTCCACGTACTCTTAGGCCGGTTTACTCGTTTTGTAGGATGAAAAATCTTTTCCATATGAGATCGGGTAAATAACCTTAAAAAGCAAAAGCTTTTATAGATTCTTCGCTTCCTATTGGAATTCTAACCTAGGCCTTTAAAGGACACTGTCGATACCAACTGAAGTTTGACTGGATTAAAAAAAATTCTTTGCTTTCTACGACAAGCAAAATGTACATGTTACCCTCCGGACCGTTGGATGTGCACCGCGCTGAAGGGGGATCCAACCACGATCGTCGTAACTCATTAAGCAACTAAGGCAATGCCTAGTAGCGACAAGTTTGAAAAGCGGCAAAAACCGACAATATTGTATCTCAGCGTCAAAACACCGTTTTTTGTTTGTAATTTTATATTCTTTTCTTGAGTTCAGGAGCGGTAAATTAGTGCTTGTTAAGGGCGGCACATATAGTGTGTCGCCCTTAACTCATAGTGTTCCCGAAAGGAAATAAATTTATATTTTATCTGCTGTAAATAAGATTTATATTTGCAATTTTCATTTGTTATATTTCAAATAAGTATTCTAAATCTGGTCTTGTGATTTAGTATGAAATATTCATGTCATAATTTGATTATTTTCTGTTTCTGCCTGATATATTTCAATTTTTGTATTTTAGGGTTGTTTTTCATAACTGTTTCTGCGGCAGTTATTTTTAATTAAGGTATGTGTTTTAATATATTATTTTCTTTTAAAAAAGTATATTATTATTTTAATTTAGTCCTCAAAATGTTCTAGTTACGCATGATTTTTGTATCACACAAGTTAAGTAATAGATGCTTTTATGAGATCGAGCTACTTGAATTGGACTATGAAGACCAGTCGATTCTGTTTCATTCCTCCCTCCTCATGATGATCATCACTGCCATTTTATTTCTTGACTGCTTCACTAACCTGCCGAATTCCGTTTACCTTATATATAATTATGCTCACTACATATAATGATATGATAAAATGTTTAATAAGCTTGCATTTTAAAAGCGGAAGTCCCTGACTCCCTGGAGAATATAACAATAATAACGATAGTGATTTTTTTGTAGTATTAATGTAAATGAACTTCTTGACGTTTGAGAAATTGATGGGACATCTTAATATACCCCTATTCAGATATGACATATAGCAGTGCATTATGCTTTTGCAGAGCGAAATATATACCTCATATAGCAAGGCATTTTTTTATTTTCTTTCTATCTGAATTTCACCCACTTAAGGTTGGAAACCTTTATACATTGGTACCGTGAGCGGGCTAAATGTTAGATATCATTCAGAACTCTTCTTAGAGACCAAACATAGAACTTTTTTCACGCCACTTCAGAGCCCCAATAAAGAAGAACAGCGGTCCTCTACCGAGCGATATAGTTTATCTGCCATCTGTCGCCTTGTTGATTAGTATTGTCGGTAAATTTCGCTACATCTTCAGTTACCGTTCATAATTACTGTTATTTAAAAATCGCTTTCATGACCAGGTTACCTACAAATAACTTAAATTACGTTATTTATTTTTATTTATTTTTTTAAAGTACACTTTCGCGTCCTGTTTGGTTTGCACAGCGTGAATCGACATTCCTGCAAGCAAATAATTGAAAATATATGTTCGGTGCTACTCTTTTATCATTTGTCATTTATAGAGTCCATTAGGTTGCCATTATTTTATTTTTTGTATTAATACTATGTTAAAGTATGTTTGAGAATGAAGGTCAAGTAGAAGTGCTTCCCAAACTTCTGGATGCCAGGGCCCCCTTTGGAAAAATTAAAATATTTCACGGCTTCCCCCCTCGAAAAAAATCGTAATATATAGACATATATTATTATAATATTTATTGTATTTATATTCAATACAAAACATACACAGCGAATATTGCAAAAACCAAATGCAAATATTACATTTTTAGCATCTTACCTACACATTTGACATACCACATTATATTTTTATATAGATAGATATATTGTTATTGTACATTTACAGTACAAGCACATGAAACGTAAAACGATTAGTAATAAAGAAAGAATTAAAAACATAAAAGAAGTTTAATAACAATTTAATGTGATGGATGTGTTTCAATACTGCTACACCAATATCAGGTGAAATATTTGCAATTCTTAGATTTCTGCTTTGAAATGAAACTTATATGAATAAGCATATATTTACTAATATTCATTAAACGCCGAAATACGCAGGAAGCAAAATTCGTGAAGCCGCATCAATGTCTGATTTTTTCCCATTAAAATATAAAAAATAACAAAAAAGAAATAATAAATAATAAAAATTAAATACGTTTCTTTTAAGATAAAAAAATCTGCTTAGTCTTAAAAGATTTTAAATTTGTTTTCATTATTTCACGGCCCCTCTCAACGAAATCTACGGCCCACAAGGGAGCCGCAGCTCATAGTTTGGGAAACGCTGAAGTAGAAGATAAGCTACGAATGTGATCATACATGTATAAGTCATCTTATAGAGCAAAAAAAAAAAAAAAATGAGACGAAAGTGGAATACTACGAAAAAATATAACACTTATGCGAGGGTAATATTTGTTTAATATTTAATAGAATTTTTGGATGTCTCATAGCCATTATCAATGCATACAAATGGAAAGAGATAAATTAGAAAACACTTAAAACAAAACTGCGTGTGACAGTATATGCTCGGTGCTACTGCTGTATCATTTGTCATTTATAAAGTGCATAGGTTGCCATCACCATTCTTGTTACACGCACTTTTTTAGTATACGGTTCCCTTCTTTTTTTTTTTTTCTTTCTTTTTCCAGCATCGAGTTAGTCTCCCACTGTGACTGTAGACATCCGATTTTTACTTCACATGCGCTTTGATGTCAAGTTCATTTGTGTCCATTGATAATAACTCTGAGACAGCAGAAAATTTTGTATGTATTAAACAAATATTATCCATATGTAAGTGTTATTCCATATTATTCTTATTATTAAGCCGTCTGGTATTTAGTTTATGCATAACGGTTGGCTGGAGTGGTGATTATCAAGGCCGTATTCATGGGTGTGCAAACTGTGCGGTGGCACAGGGCCCCGCAAAGCGCAAAAAATTGAAAAAAGAAAAACAATTAATTTTTTAAATTATTATATAAATTAATATTGTAATTATTATGTAAAAATATTATTATATAGAAAAATATATGTATATAATTTTACAACCAACTATTGTTGTTATAGTAAGCGAAATAAGATCGTATCGCTAGAGCGGTAGTATTTGAAATTACTCTAAAATATACAACAATATCGTACAACATAGTGTGAATAGGGAAAAGTGCATTTTAAAACAGGTGTTTTTAATAAATTTAAGGAGTTTTTTGATTTTAGTTTATGATTTTATGAACAAGTAAATATATACACGTACTGTCATGGCAATTTTTTATGTGACATTACTTGCAAAACATCTTAAAAAATACATTTCGTAATTATATATTAGGTTATCCGACATCAGAATTTTTCTTCAATAGCAGTTTTCAATCTATATTTAGATTTATTTATTTTCTAATTTATCTATTTTAGATATATTTTATTTATCAGGTAAGTAATATTGTTTTAATTTATTAACTTATTTTATAATTAAATCTATCGTATTTAATTCTAGAGTATGACTAGTCGTGAGAGAGATTATTATGGAAGAAAATACCCAAGTGAGCATGTAAAACGAAAGCGAAAACAAGAAAAAGAAGCGACTGAGGAACGTCAAAGAAATTCACTGTTTAAATTTATGAAGTTGAACTCATATATTTGTTCAGATATATCAGTGATAACGGGAGTTCTGAATTAACTACAAACAGTTCTTAGGCTTCAATATTAATTAATAATGAGCGTTCTGAAATACTCAAAGGAAGCGGAGAACATGACGCGTTTGGTCAAACAATGAGTATTGAAGATCCTAAAACTGAGACACCAGAGGAAGGTGAACTATTTACTATTGATGATCCAGCAACATGGCCCAAAATTTTGAACAACGCAACACTAACACAAATTGTACAACGTGGTCCACCGTCTCCTCCGACTGAAAATGATTTTCCAAAAGATGACAACAAAAGGTGTTTTTTCATAGCTCACTCTGTTAGGACAATTGCAGACGGAGAGAATCAAAACAGAAAATGGCTTGTATATTCAAACTCTCCCAACTCTATTTTTTGTTTTTGTTGCAAATTATTTTCTTCTGGTGATAATTTTTTATCTAATAATGGCTTCTGACTGGCGACATGTAAGTGAAAGATTCCAGTCGCATGAACGAAATCCAGTGCACATGAAATACATGTATTCATGGACACAAATGGAATGTAATTTAAAAAATCACAATACAGTTGATCAGGCAAATCCAAATGTCATGAAATTTGAAGCAGAATGGTTAAGAAATGTTTTAAGACGAATAGTAGCAGCAATTCTTTATTTATCCGAACATAATTTAGCTTTTAGAGGTAATTTTGATACTTTGTACACAGCCCCATAATGGTAATTTTTTTGGAATCATAGAATTAATTGCAGAATTTGATCCACTTTTAAAAGATTATTTAATGCTATGTTCGGGAAAAAAATTATAGGTAAGAAACAAAATTTGTATCTATCACCCATTGTGCAAAATGAATTAATTGTTGATATGGTAAACAAAATTCAACAAAATATATGATACGACAGGCAAAGTACTATTCAATAATTCTCGATTATACTCCTGATGTTAGTCATCAGGAGCAAATTTCAGTAATTTTTAGATTTTTACATATATTCGAAGTAGATATTGAAATTCGTGAACACTTTTTGACGTTTTTAAAAAACTAATGACACTACTGGTAAAGATATACAGGGTGTTCGGGATAAATTTGACAGTTTCGTAAGGAAAAAGAAAATCTTCTTTGTATCTATTAAATTTAATGAATTGACAAAAAAACATTACAGGCAGAGTTAATTACAATACTATCAACAAGATTTACTCAAAATAACCACCATTAGCATCGATCACAGCTTCAATTCTGCTTCGGAACCTCGAACAAGCTGATGCTACAGTCTCCCTGGGAAGGGCCGCAAAAACTGTTTTAATTTTATCCATTAACTGGGCTTTTGTATTACTGGAATTATTTTAAACTCCCCAGACCTTAACCCCATGGATTATTTTGTATTACAAAATAATCCATGGGGTTAAGGTCTGGGGAGTTTGGAGGCCAAACATTTGGACTGGTGAAGTCGTAGAAATTTTCAGACAACCATTTTTGACTTTTCCCAGAGGTGTGGCAAGGGGCCGAATCCTGCTGCCATACATACGGCCTACCATTGGCTACCCTTGTTATCCAGGGCTTGACTACAGTTAGCAACTCCACGAACAAAGCCCGAATTCCAATGCCAGGGTTCTTCAACACCTGTTCCTGCAGATTTGCGAGGAATTCTGCTGTACGAACGCAATCAGATCGTCTGCTAGGGATCTTTCTTCTTGCTACATCCTCGTAGTCACCATTGCAAGTCTCTAGTTCATGCCTGATTGTTTTTACTGTATTCAGGGAGCATTGGGCAGCAGTCGTAATATCCTTATTTTGATGGCGGGCACGAATCATCATGATACAAGTTATTCTCTTCCATGATTCAGGTGGGTTCCAGCTATCCATCCTTTCTGACATCTTGTATATGAATGAAGAAGGGTCCAAACTTTTAAATGAAGAGAAGTGTGTGTTAATACATGTAACTTACGGAAAAATATAATTAATTATAAATATGTCAAATTTATCCCGAACACCCTGTATATGAAAACATAAAATCACTTTTGAATAAATTAAATCTTAAATTGTCAGATTGTAGGGGGAAAGGGTATGATAACGGAGCGAATATGAAAGGAATATATAAGGGAGTTCCGTGCTTACATTTTAAATAAAAACGAAAGGCATTTTATACTCTTTGCGCCTGTCATAATTTAAATTTGATTTTAGGGGATATCGCAAAATCATCAATTATAGCAATAATTTTTTTTAATGTTATACAAAAAATATATACATTATTTGCTGCCTCATCATCACGTTGGGACATATTAAAGAAATTTCTTAAACAAGTAAACTCCAAAACTGTTATGTGATACAAAATGGAGAATAGAATCATTTAGAGCTGTACGTTTTCAGATTCCAGAATTTTTAAATGCACTAAAAGAATTATTTAAAACTGCATCAGATAATACTATAAAAGTATAAGTGGTTTCAATATATGAACAAATAGATTCATTTGAGTTTATACTAAGCCTTGTAATTTGGTATGAGCTTTTGTCAAAAGTTAAAAGTTAATTTAGTAAGTAAAGTATTACAAAATTCAAAAATTTCCATAGACGTAGCAACTAAGCACATTAAAGAGTTAGTGCAGTACTTTGAAGAGCAGAGAATATCAGGATTTGATAGCTATTTTGAGATTGCTAAAGAACTGTCAAATCTATTAGAAATAGAAATTAAATTTAAAGAAAGTCGAGTACGTCGAAGAAAAGTATTTTTTGATTATGAAACGCCTGATGAATCACACATAGTTGATAACAAAGATAATTTGAGGATAAATTTCTTTTTTGTAATTTTAGATACTGCTCTACAATCTATCAAAAAAAGATTTGAATTGTATGAAATTCACGAAAAATCATTTGGATTTCTTTATGATATGAAATTAATAAGAAAAATGACAGAAAACGAATTAAAATTTTGCTACAGAGTAGGGGTCGGCGACCCCGCATGCGACCCAAACGTATATTTTTGGTGGCCCATAAAAGGTTGACCATACTTACATGGCATGTGGCCCGTATGTTGAATTATTTAAATAATACATTTCATAATATCAATAATAAATTAAAAATAATTTTATACTTATATTCGTGATATATCGTCCGTGCAACAAATCTTGTATATTTTCACAAAATCAACAAGATTTGTTGATTTTCATAAAAATAGCATCGAAATGCGATTATGTTTGGACCATTTTAATGTGGACACTGATATCGAACCAAACCAACTACAGATGGACGTTTTGGAATTAAACACAATGAAACATTAAAGAACGCATTTTCGTTAGAAAATATACAAAGATTTTATCGATGCTTACCAAAACAAAATTTGAAGAATTAATAGTTTTGCAAAGAAGATGATAGTCGTATTTAGAAGCACAAACATTTGCTAGTAAGCATTTTCTGCCATGAGATTTAGAAGAAATAAATTTTCTTTTTGACTGACTGATGAACATTTGCATGCTTCGATTCGAATTTGCACCTCAAATTATAAAGTGGATATAGATAATTTGGCTAAAGGAAAGCAAGCACAAAAGGCACATTAAGTAGGGAGACACACACATTGCGATGCATAAACTATATTACTTTGTTTTTATGTGATAATTTTTCATTTTCATGCTTGTTTCATATCTCGTACTTTAATATTTCTGATTTTTTAATTGATATAATAAAAATTGATAACTTAAATATATTTTTCACTCACTATTTTCTCTTAATTAAACGTTGTGGCCCCGATTATTAAAAATAAAAGTTGAATGTGGCCCGCTAGTCTGAAAGGTTGCCGATCCCTGCTATAGAGCATGAAATTGCAAAAAATTTGAATTTTGATAGTGTTATAAATGATTTTATTGGTAAGCGCATTAGGTTAAATAAAATTTAACATATTAAGATTTCTTTTAAATCTTATAAGTTGTTATACATATATTTCATTCTTTATAGTAAAAATTGAAATATTTTTCATATTTTTATATTATTATATATATTATTAAATAAATCATTGTTCTGGCGTATATATATGATAATGTGTACTTACATAATAAAATAATATATCATGTACATATAAACACATTTATTTTTTAATTAATTTTTTCGCTTTACTTAAATTGATGCTAAAGAGCATCAATTTAAGTAAAGTTTATTTATGTGCATAAATATTTTTCTTATTTGATTTAATTAATTAACAAGATATTCTTCCATTTAAAATTTTTTAATAAATGTTACTAACTTTCAGGGGCCCCGCAAAATGTAGAAACGACTCTGGTGATTATTCAAGTATGTATATATGCCGTTTTATTTGTTTATTATTTTTTTAAGCACCGAGTTAATCGGTCCTCGACTATTGGTGGCTTCGGTTTTCTCTCAGAAACTTAAAACCGCTCTCGACCACTCATTTGGTAATGATTATATGAATTTCAAATGTAACTGTGAATTTAGCCCGCTCTGTTAATGCCGTTTATAGGGAACAAACGGCATTAACAGTGAGGCTTTTTTTAACCCTATCTTGCTTTTGGAGACTGAGTGAGCAGTTCAATCTCCACCAGCAGTTCAAACAGTGATGGCTGGCTCATAATTTCAAATGGTTTTGCTAATAAAGTATAGTGGGTTAAAAAAAAGTTTTTCATGGATGGTTTTTGAGGCCAGGAACATAAATTACAGAAGCAAACTCAACAGACGTCTCGAGGAGTTCATACAAATGAAAGTGAACTTTCTGTTGTTGATATTTCCCTTGCTTTCGAAAGTATTGTCATGTTGATATCACTGACAAACTTGATATTTAATAATGGCAAGTCTTTTATTTAAAAGTTTACTATCTAATTTATATGCTCTATTTAATAAGCTAATACTTCTGTAATTTTTACATAAACTTCTATTTCCCTTCTTAAAAACTGATATTATTTTAGCCTTATATCTTGGGGGTATATTACAGGCAATCCAACAACTATTTAACAGGTTGAGGATCTTACTTTACAAGAGATATCACTGTACTTACGAGTACTCGTAATTAACTGATACCTCGATAAAGCCTCATCTAATTCCATCATCTCCAATAAGTATATTCCTGTATTGTTTGCACTTTTATTTTCTATTCTTCATTACTAAGGGTTGGATTGTACCATAGTTGTTTGTAATGTTGCTTCCATTCTTCTCTTGAGATTTCTGAACTTTCTGCTACATCGTTTTCAGATTTATTCAAATATTTCATTAATTTATAAGCAATGTATTGGCGACCATGTAGGTCATTTTCAATATTACTAATAAACCTATCCCAAGAATCTTGGTGAGCTTTTCTTATAGTGTTTTTTTTTTTTTTTTGGAAATATTTCTCTTATTTATATAACTTCTAGTGATTCTAGTTTCTGCAAGTGTAGTTTATAAGCTTTTTGTTCTTCTCTTATAGCTGTTGCTATTTCATCATTGCAAATTTTCAGTCCTTTTTTTTTTTCTTTTGGTCTTTTTTTTATTTCTCCCAAGAAAACTTCTTCCGTTGTTTGTTTTTATTAATTTGCTTATATTTATCCATTCTTCATTTATGTCAGAAGAGACAGGAATTTGAAATGAGGGACGAGTCAATCGGTTTTGATATAGGTTCCTAATACTATCTTCCTGGAGTAGGTAAGTTTTGTAGTTTCTTTCTACATTTTTCTTTTTAGATTCTCGTGGTTTTTGTGATTTCCATTTTGCTGTCTTGATATTTTTGAGACTACCAGAAAAATGATCTGAATATATATATATATATATATATATATATATATATTTTTTTTTTTTCATAAAACTATATATATATATATATATATATATATATATAAGTGCTGGCGCTTCAAGTGTATTTAGATCTTTTTTTTTCTGGAAAATGTGTTTGGATTTTTAATTCATAAAATGATGAGAAATCTCTCAATTTATTTCCATTTTGATTTAAATTTTATTCTTCATATCTGCCTACAATCTGTGATACACTTTTCTTCCTTACTCTAACATTAAAGTTCTCCTGAAATTATTAAATAATCATTTTAATTACGTCTCATCAGCTTTTCTAAATCGCAAAATATTTCACTTTCTTCTATTTTTCCTTCTTTTGGAGCATATCTTCCAATTATTACTATTGGGTAGCCCTTTCAAATTTCAGTCTCACAGTTGCTATTCTTTCGTTAATAAAAGTGTAGCTCTTAATTCTAGTCTTCCATTTTTGATCTATCATTATAGCTATACCATAGCTTGCTCTTTTATTTCGTTCTACTCCACTATATATTATTACATAATCTGCAATTTCGACAGTTTCTTAGTTTCAGTTAATACTACTATATTTATCCTTTTTTTTTTTTTTTTTTTACTGCTTGTTGAATATTGTTTCTTTCCTAGCTAAGCTACTAACATTCCATGTGGTGACATTTAATATATCCGTTATTCTAAATCGCTTGCCCTTTTTCTTGCTGTTGTTTCCCTTTTACTGGTTCTGAGTGTATCTGTTTTTTTTACGAGAAGAGGTTACCAGCCTCTTACTCAATCCCCAACCTGAAGGAGAGAGGTATCTCTCTTAGTCTGGCACCTCACCTTTGACCTGTCTGGCTGGGGCGGCCCTATCGGTAACAATGCTACTGCCGACATAGCTGTCAGAGTCATTGGTACACGCAGGGCTGGCGGAAGCGAGTAAGCAGGGCATGCGGGCGTCGCCGCCGGGGCACGGTTCATAAGTTCATTTTTAAGAAACAAAATTTTTATCATAAAAACAAAAAATTTAATATTGATCATTCTTAGAATGATCAATATCAAAATAAATAAGACCGGATACACCGAATAAAAATTTAAAAAAAATGTATATTGCCACCTCTTTGATCAGCCAGCTGTTTACAATTTTGCAGCAAGAGCAGGCTAAATGCTTGCCTGCAAATGTTGTGTCTATTGCAGTCTATCTCAAGTGAAACGGTGAACGGTTTTTATGCGCAGAAACGAATTTTCGTACAAAATATTTGTTGCTAGTTAACCAGTCATATGGTACGCATCTCAGTAGGCTACTGACAGTAGCGCAGTGTCGACTATTATTTCGTCTCTGTGTCGTGTTGTGTAATAATTTCTTGTGGGTATAAAATAGAAAGGAAATCAAAAATTAAAAAAAAAAAAGTTATCCGGTGCACAAAATCGTAAGCGTCATGCTGCGAAAGAAGCAGATATTAAGAAACAAACTGGAGCTTTAAATAAATTTGTTAAAATATTAAAATATTCTGATGCAGATCAGAATATTTGCATAAAAGTACTATTGCAACAATTGAACAAGATAACAAGACGCATGATTTAACTGAAAAACAGTTAGGAGAAGATTTAGATGTATTTGACCACGGAACTAACACATTGTTAGTCTCTGTAAATTTAGAAGATCCAGGTGAATGGGGAAATATTGATGAAAAATTACGAGTTTTTTTAATTGAAATGGGGCTTGTTCAAAAGAAAAATATAATATATTCCAGAGATACATATGGTAGTAAATTTGGCGACATGTATTATTGTAATAGAAAAATGGAAAACGGGAAGCTCGTGCAAAGAACATGGCTCATTTATTCCGAAACTTTAAATTCTGTTTTTTGCTTTTGTTGCAAACGTTTCGCACCTACTGAATCAAGTAGTCTTGTAGAAGGTTATAACGATTGGAGAAATGTAAGTACAACATTGCATAGACATGAGACTAGTTTAACTCACATGAAAAATTTCTTAAAATGGAAGGAACTTGATAAAAATTTAAAAAACAAAACTATTATTGATTGCCAAACTCAGAGCATGTATGAAATGGAAAAGAAACATTGGACGAGTGTTTTAGAACACTTGATTGAAATTATAAAATTCCTTGGTAGCCAAAATTTAGCTTTTCGCGGATCATCTAATAAATTATATGAAAGGAATAACGCCATTTTTTTTTTAAATTAGTCGAACAGTTTGCGAAGTTTGATCCCGTTATGGAAAATCATGGTGAAAGGGCCCTACAACGAAAAATTAGGGTACACTATTTGAGTAAAGACAGTCACAATGAAATATTGGAAACTTTAAGTAACAATCAGGGATAAAATTTTATTATCAATTCGAAAATCTAAATATTATTCCATAATTTTAAACTGCACACCTGATCCAAGTAAAACAGAACAAATGACCATTGTTATTCGCTTTGTTTCCTGTGATAATGGAATTGTCAAGATCAGGGAAAACTTTTTAGGTTTTGCATATATATCAGATTCCACAGGACGAGGTTTATGTGCAACAATAATGGAATAACTAGAAAAATGGAACATTCCCATTGAAGACATGCGAGGTCAAGGGTATGACAATGGGGGGAAAATATGGGCTCCAAAATTTGCTTTTGAACAAAAATACTCGAGCTTTTTACGTGCCATGTGCTGCTCATACTTTAAATTTAATCATTAACGATGCAGCCAAAGTGAATGCAGATACAATTAGTTTCTTTGCAATTATTCAAGAAATATACAATTTCTTAACGGAAAAAACTCACGTAGAAAGATTATTTATTAGTATAATTTTCGCCTGTGTGTCACAGGCATCAAAATTAAACACTAACTGACAATTCCAAAAAGCGCCACCTAAGTAGCTGGTGTGAGATAACTAAAAAGGTCAATAACTTTACTAAAATAAAAAAAAATTAATACAATAAAAAGTTAGGAAAGATTAGCTGATTTGTAAAGTACTATCTCCCATAAAGGGGATAGATGTAAGCCGTCGGATCTGTTTAAGTTAGGAGAATGAAGTAGAGTTTCACATGTTTCTTTATAAAGGCGTTCCATGAGAAACTGACTTTTGTGAAGAACTCTTGTCTTTCTCCAATGAACTCTGTGTCTAGTGAAGATGGCATGTTCAGAAAGTCCAGACTTTTCAGGTTTAAAGTATTCAATATAAGATTGGTGTTCTTCTAGCCTAATAGAGGCAGATCTTCCCGTTTGTCCGAAATAAGATAATCCACAAGAGCACGGAATCTGGTAGACACCTGGATGATTAAGATGTGGAACCTTAGGAGAAGTGAGAAAGGTGGAGCTTTTTCTAAACGGTCGAAAGGCAACAAAAATATTCAGTGGTTTTAAAACTTTTGCTATACGTTCACTGATGCCTTGTACATAAGGGATAGTAATGCGCGTTATTTCCTCTGTGTTTGAAGAGGAAGACATATTAAAGCTACTCAAAGTTCTTTTAATGAAGCAATTCTTATAACCATTAGATAGAAAGGAAGAAGTTATGTATTGTAGTTCTTTCTGTAAAAGATCGTCTGTAGAACAAAAGGAGTGGGCCCGATGAACCAGTGTTTTAATAGTTCCTGCCTTTTGACTGGGATGGTGATGAGATTCCGCATGGATATAATGGCCTGTATGAGTCTTCTTTCTATAAACTGAGAAATGTAGGTTACCATCTGGTTGGCGAAGAATTAGAAGATCTAAAAAGGCTAACTGCTTATTTGATTCTACTTCTAGAGTAAACTTGATCCTAGGATGAAATGCGTTTAACTTAGTGAGAAATTGTTGAAGTTCATCAGAAGAGATTCCATACAGCAAAAATGTCATCGACATATCTGAACCAATGCGTAGGTCTGGGAGAAATATTGTCAAAGATACGTTGTTGAAAGTGTTCCATAAAGAAATTGGAGATAGCAGGAGAAAGAGGATTACCCATTGCTGTTCCTTCAATTTGTTGAAGACAAGAGTTCTTCACAAAAGTCACTTTCTCATGGAACGCCTTTATAAAGAAACATGTGAAACTCTACTTCATTCTCCTAACTTAAACAGATCCGACGGCTTTACAAATCAGCTAATCTTTCCTAACTTTTTATTGTATTAATTTTTTTTTTTTTTTTTTTTTTAGTAAAGTTATTGGCCTTTTTAGTTATCTTACACCAGCTACTTAGGTGGCGCTTTTTGGAATTGTCAGTTAGTGTTTAATTTTGAGCTTAATGTACTGAAGATGCCTGTGACACACAGGCGAAAATTATACTAATAAATAATCTTTCTACGTGAGTTTTTACCGTTATTTATTGTGTACCGATATGTCTACTCACGGTTTACCTCTTTTAAAACTTATACAATTTCTTTTCATTCTCTTACAAACGTTGAGCAATCCTTTTAAAGTTCGTAAAAAAAATTAACATTGAAACAGCCATCAGAAACGCGATGGGAAAGTAAAATTAATGCAATCCGCCCTCTACGATATCAGTTAGGAGAAATTTACGATGCACTTTTTGAAATTTTAAATAATGAAAATTTTAATAAAGAAACTCAGCATGAAGCACAAACAATATGTGCTAAAATAAAGGACTAAAAATTTATTTGCTCTCTTATAACTTGGCATGATTTACTTAACAGAATAAACCCTTGTGAGTAAAATGCTTCAAGACAAAAATATGAACATTACACTTGCTTTAGAATCTATCGAAAACTTTAAAATATTCTTACAAGAGTATCGATCAGATACAAATTTTAAAGAAGTTCTAAAAAAAACAAAAAAAGAACTGAGTGAAGACGTGGATGGAGAACAAGAATTTAAAACTGGTACGGAAGTTCGACGACGAAAGAAGACACGACAATTTGACTACGAGCATCATGACGAAACGCCGCAATCACCAGAAGATAAATTTAGAGTGAATGTGTTTTATACACTTCTAGACGTTGCCATGTATTCGTTAATAGAACGTTTTGAACAACTAAAAACATATTATGATAATTTCAATTTCTTGTATAGATTACTACAAATTAATAACGAAGATTTACGAAAAAATTGCGACGATTTAGAGATTCTCTTGAAGGACGGCGACAATAAAGACGTAAATGCAGTAGAACTATATGACGAGTTATGTGCTTTTCGAGATATTTTTCGGAAGGATAATTTAAATATTCAAAACCCTTTCGATATTTTTAATTTTATTGTGTCCAATAATTTATCTTTCCCTAAGTTTTTAATTGCTTTAAGAATACTATTAACGTAGCGAGCGGTGAACGTTCCTTTTCCAAGTTGAAATTGATTAAAATCTACTTAAGAACAAGTAGGTCACAAAAAAGTCTTGTTAGTTTGACGTTAATAGCTATTGATAATGATATATGTGCGGAATTAGACGTTAAGACCATTATTTCTAATTTTGTGAATATGAAATCAAAAACCCTAAAATTTTAATAAAAAAAATTTCAAGTATATTTATGTAATTTAATTTATTTTCTGTTATTCTGTAAAGATGTTATTTTTGAATACTTATACTAAATGTTCTAATTATTTCTGAATTCTTTTCTTATTTTCTCATCTATCTTGAGCTTCTTTTCCAAGTTGAACTTATAAAAATTATTAAAAAAATTTTACAAGTTACTGAGAATTTAGTAACTTGTAAAATGCAAGAATTTTTTAAACTTTAGTTCAAATAATTTTAACTTTAATTAAAATTCATTTTAATTTTTTTAGCGATTCGGATCGGTGAGAAGGCTATAATCCCTGTATCATTATATTCGTATTCAACGATTAAAGTGAAGTGGCTTTATCAAAATTTGCTTTAACTTTTGAGAATTTTTTGAATCTTCGGGTTTTTAACGATTATCCTGCCTAGTCAACACCCCTGGTTCCTTACATTTAGTGAACCAACGTGTAGCTGTTCTGTCAAAATTTATTTAAGAAATTTCAAATAATTTAAATTTTTATTCTCGTAAAAGAACCACACATGCCCGGATCGTTAACAGGGGCGCTTAGATAGAAATTGCATGCTGGCGGCAAAGACCCTAGCGCCGGTTCTGGGGTACACGCAGGCTCCTCACCACGACAAGATAGAGATACCATCGAGGAGATTTTGATATCGTATTTCATATTATCCATCACTAAAAAAAAAAAAATTATATTGTGATGTGTCAATATCATGCTCATTTCTTAGTGACGATTAGACAACCGTCATTAAATAAAAAAAAATTATGGTAGGAACATCTAAGGCTATGAGGCCAGTGTATCATGTCTATCACCTGCATGGATTCTTCCAGTCTGTTTGCCCATTTTGCGAAATGAATAAACTGAACTTCTGGAAAAACCCTGCCACTGGCATATGAGACTGGCTAATTCACCTTCAATTGAAAAGTCCTTATAAGTACAACACGTACTTATATATATATATATATATATATATATATATATATATATATATATATATATATATATATATATATATATATATATATATATATATATTGGCTATGCGCTTCGCAACCATATGCCTGGGGAAGGAGTGTCCTAGGTTAGATTCCCGTCGGTGACGTGAGGAGCCGAAGGATCTTTCTCAGCCATAGCCAAGTTAGCCAGTCTTGGGCGTGGACAGCAGGGTTTTTTCCCCAGTTTATTCTGGGGTTTTTCATCCCACAAAGCAGGCAAACTGGCCTTGAGAACTCAACACTACAGGCCATAGGATACACCGGGGCATAAGGCTGACCACCTTATCCTGTAAACGGAGTGCGGTCCGATGATCAGTGGACCCTCGACACCGCAAGGTAAAAAGAGGGTATAAGGAAGATGAGATATATATATATATATATATATGTTAAAGATACCAAGCCATTTTAAACCTGGTTTTTACTTAAACAAGTCAAGTTTGCGCCTGAAAGTACTTTCTACATAATATATATATATATATATATATATATATATATGAAAAAAAATATAGATTTAATGACTAATGTGGTGAAGAAGGTCCTGATATTATATTTTTTAAGGACTTTAGCTATTTTTTTGGAGACTGTGCTAATGTATGGAATGGAGATGCTACCTTTAAAATTAATAGTCTCTGTTGTGCACTGCCTAGGAGGATCCAGAAGAAATTTTTTAATTGTTTTTTCAGAGTATCCATTTTGTTTAAAAATAAGAGTTAGGTGATTTATTTCTTTTTGTAGTTCTTGTTCATTTAAGAGAGAACGTGCTCTGTGTCCTAAGGTAGATATAGTTCCAAGTTTTTGTGGTGGAAAATGATGAGAATGATTATGTAGATATCTATTGGTATGCGTAGGTTTTCTGTACATAGAGATTTTTAATCTTTCAGAGCATCGTGTAAGCATAACATCCAAGAAAGGTAAGGAATTATTATTTTCTAGATCAGCAGTAAATTTTATATTAGGATGTTGGATGTTTAGATGACGAAGAAAATCTGTGAGAGATGTGTGCCCGTGATTCCAAATAATGAATATATCATCAACATATCTTTTCCAAACTTTTGGTTTAAATGAGAAGGAAGATATGGCTTTCTTTTCAAAATCTTCAAGGAAGATCCTGCTGAACCCGGTCCACTTAAACAACAATTTAAGTTATAACATCCCAGATAGCCATGCTGCAGTTGTTCAATATTGGCGTTCACGTGAACCTGCACGCACAATTGCAATAAACAATGGCACGCCAGTTGGAACAACTTGAAAAAATACAACGTTTTTATGTATCGATTATGTGAGGCAATTTGTACCTGTAATTTCCAGTTTGTTTAGATAATTCAATGTTTATTAGTATTCCTTTATAAATACCTGAAGAAGGCTGCTATATGCCGAAACTAGTAGTATTTATCATTAAAATCTTTATATGTTATCTCGGTTTTATAGTCATTAAACCTATATTTTTTTCAAATGTACAACAACCGAGTAAAAACTGATCACCACATATATATATATATATATATATATATAAAATAAAGCTGTAGAACCCAAACTATTTCAAATAGTATGCGTTAGGACCACAACATGACAGTAGTGGTGTTGTATTCTCTCTCTCTCTCTCTCTCTCTCTCTCTCTCCTGAAAAGCTCTACTT
Organism: Typopeltis vanoorti; assembly: GCF_054136105.1. Classification (NCBI taxonomy): domain Eukaryota; kingdom Metazoa; phylum Arthropoda; class Arachnida; order Uropygi; family Thelyphonidae; genus Typopeltis; species Typopeltis vanoorti. The sequence continues at coordinate 88,756,864 of NC_143557.1, read as the reverse complement.
CATTGATAGTTTAACTTGAAGGATGAAGACAGGCTGCCTATCTGTTTTCAGAAAGTTAGGGCTATAGGAGCTTTGCCTATACCTTTTGAGGGATAAAAGACAAAGATTTAATTTTTTTTTTCATTTTAGAACTATTGGCTTTATCTACACCTATCTATAATATTGTGTATTATAAAAGAAAGAATTATACCTTTGGTGGAGCCGTGTGTAAATGAATCACAAAGTCTTCATTGAAGAGAATGCTTCATTTTCAAGAGGCAGAGCTACTGATGTGATGAATTTATATCAGGAAAGGCTACAGATAATTGTCTCTGTGGGTTTGTGTATTACTGGGGGGGGGGGTAAGGGAATTTAAGTTAAGCTGTCCCTTTTGCGAGGAAAAAAAAAGGTAAGATTGCCTTTTTCTGGTACTGAAGGTGATCAGGTTATCCTCACTCTATTGAAGGATGATGGTATGGAGACAATGTTTAAGGTATTGATTATAGATGATCTTGAAGTTTGGGATGTTTGAACGTTACATGGTTTGTTCAAAGCGTAGGATGAATGGAATGTACTATCATTGGCAAAACTGCAGATAGGATTAGTGGTGACTGAAAGTAGGTTGTTTATGTATAGGAGAAAGAGAGGCAGGCAATAGAACAGAGCCATGAAGCAGCACTTCTGCATTGGTGGCGAAGCTCGAAGAGAATCGTCCATGACATGCAGTAACCGATCAGAGAGAACGCTATCGAATTACAAAGATTGGTAGTTCGTTCGAAGGAAAGCAATTTGTTTAGCAGGCCTCGATGCCAAACATGACCAAAAGCCCTGGGAAATATCAAGAGCTACAGCACCTTTCTCCAAACCTTTCCATAGCATGTGTACAGTGGTAGGACAAGGTACTGGTATAAATAAATACTGTTGTAAGTTGGCTAAGTCATACTCTTGCCTGACCACTTTGAATAATAGTGAAGGGTATTGGTGCGAAAAGATTCGGAACAGCGACGTTCTGTTGAGAGATGGTGGGAAGAAAGGGATTTGCTGGACATGTTCCGAGAGGATCAAGTGGAAGAACTTAAATTATCAAATATCTCGGAGGAAAAAGTACAGACAAAAACGGATGTAAGTAGTTAGATGATCTTGCAAGTAAAAGATGGAGCGGGAAGTGGAACCACGGGGCAGGGTGGAAAGCCATGGTTCCAATTTTAAGTTGAATTTTAAGTTGCCAACCTTCATATCGAAAACGGCACGGATCACATTAAATTGGCAGGGTAATTTTTGATTAACCGTAGTTTATAAAAGATATTCCTTGCCAGAGTACTCGATAATAGCAGAATATCTTTATTAAACATATGTTAAATTCATATATTAAACATTTAATAGTTAAACGAATTTAATATTAAATAGTTTTATAATTTTTGCATTTATACTGGAGGTTGTCAAGACTGCGATATAGATCAAAACATGCGTCAAATATTTCACTAATCGCTAGCTTATAGATGAAACTGTTCGTCTTCTTAAGATTGTATTGAGTTCCACAGTTTTACTGAAATGTTGAATTTCATCTATTTGTGAAATTAAATGATTAATTTGGTAAAACTGTACTGCTAGGACAGTTGTATGCCCCTAAGTTATAACTTTTAATAGGGCAACTCACTGAGTGAATTTTAAGTTGAATAGCTTCTCGGAGGCCCTTCTCTATGAGGGCCTAGGTCTGCGTATGCGTTAATCCGGCCATGCTTACTGTTCCCAGTTTTTAATTTTAGTTACTTAATGAAGTTATTGCACAGTGAATTTTGAGCTTCGAATTGAATAATAAGTTAATATCACAGTTTAATAAACCTTGAAAAGCATAAATAACGATTTTGAAATGTCTGTTTATTTATGGAGTATACACTTTGCCTTGTTTATATTTTCAGTTAGATCAGTTTAACCATGATTTTCTTCTTTATCCGTTTTCCCCCATGGGTTTAGACCAAATGCTTTTTTCCCCACTATCAACGCCACGTTTGAGTTGCTGTCTCCCCCACATTTCAAACTTTGCATCATTCCAATATATATTGTTATCACTAGCATTAAAAATGTACAGGTAAATGTCAGCTTTTATTTAGTTAAGGAAAATTACAAAATACATATTCGACAGCGAAATAATTCCGTCACTCTTCCCTAGAAAACTACCGAGCTTTTGGGTGCACATGGAAATATTAAGGTCACTGGAAATTGTTCAGATCTCTTTATTTTAAACCACTCAGCTATTATATAATACACTGCTCAACTGCCGTGATGCTTGCACGCAATTAATTACTACCATTTGTTTAATTGCCTGGCAAAAGTAGTAGAAATTTTTACGACTAACGCCCAAGGAAGGACTCTGCACGCTAGTGAACTCTTTAATTTATCCTTATTATTATCATTTCATCTTCTAAATTAGAATGCGGGTTGGCGTCTTATTCAAAGGAACGCTAAGAAAGAAACTCCCTTTCTGTGAGGGAAATTATGGCAAAGCGATGCTGCCAGTATCGCCCAACGCCCCAGGTATTGTTGCCGCCGGTTAGTAAGACGGGATGTACAGTATGAAGTCATCCCCCACTTAAAAGGACTTGGCTTAGTTTAGGCACCCAGTACACGCTCAGCTCCTTTCTGCTGTTCTCCAAGACAGAAAGGAGGCGCAAACGCTTTACTCGCCTACAGCAAAATTGGAATTATTCAAATGGAACTATGCAAACGGACTCGTGCTCCTCCCTATGCATTACTGACGTTCGTTCTTGAGCAGATGAAGTTCTTTTTCCTTTCTCCACCCCCCCTTCTTCCCATCCACAAAGAGATGGCGAAACTTTGAAAAGTACGCCAAAATGTAATTTAATATCGTAGTCTATTATGCAATAAAGAGCCAGTTGCAGCTAAAGGTGTGGTCGGAAATCAAAATTATGCTGAAGGAAGTCTGCAAGCACATGCACTATATACTGGCCTCCGTGATTAAAGCGCATGTACTAAAGAAGTGAAGAAGAAAATACATCGATTAACCGATGGAGACACGAAGTCGTTTCCAGAAATGATTCCATCACTCCATTTAATCTTTGCGTAGTTACTTTTTACTTACTGCTCTTCGTCACGCTTCTCAACTACCATAGCAACATTGCATAAATTGGTAACAAAAACACTCGCATGCATAAGGCGCCCTCTTCATGAGTAATTCACACATTTGAATTGATCTAATGGTTTTCTCATGAAGGTTCTTGAAATAATTACTGTATATGTGAAGTATTTTATGATGAGTGATGTAAATTTGTGTGACGCAGTGGCCCTTGAATTTATTTCATTGGTGGTTCCTTCTGGATCAGAATAAGAGTGTTTATATTTAATATAATTCATAATACATAAAAATAAAATTTTACACAAATAAATGAGTATATTACCTTCCGGACTAACGACATGAAGCCTCGTATCTCGTGCAGATACCTCAAGAAACAGTTCAAAATGAAGGAAAAAAAATTACGTTAAATATTTCTTTATGAAATATTTGCAGCATTTATTTAAATACCATGGTTGCTTATACTCTGTTACTTCATTTTCATTTATGTCTAGGTATGAAACAGATGGATTAAAATTATTGAAAAAAAAAAAAATTAACTACCTTGGAGTAGCGACTTCGGCTGCTACGAATGCGAAAAAAGTTCTGTCTTTGAAAGAATTCGAGCCGAGACCTTTCCAAAAAGCACATGCAAGACGTAGGAACATTATGTAAAACAGAGCTTGATGGAAACATATCTTTTACATAAGTGCCCAAAAGGCAGCCAAACTATAAAAATGAAAAGTTTTATGTAGCATTCGTCATACAACTTTAAAAAAAATTGTCTTTACAGAAATGGCTTCACCACATAACACACGACTAAAGGAAAGATAGACGAACAGTACATAATTTGCATTCGATTAGAATTAACACCAAGCTCAATCACTGTTTGCATGCATGCATGCATATATATATATATATATATATATATATATATATATATATATATATATATATATATATATATATATATATATATATAATATAAAGTGGAATCCCAAATGAATAATCAAGAACTTTCTCCCAACTCTCATAATAATTTATATACTTTATACTTTTAATAAAGCATAGCAAAAAAATTTTTACTGTACATACGCCAAATTTGATTACATGAAATGAAGTCACTGAAATAATATCAAATTCTCTGACTGCTCATTTCAAATGGCAATTGCATACAAAAAAAGGAATGGAGTTTTGAAGAGGAAACTAAAGACTTTTAATAAAAACTACGGTCATCGAGAGAATCTGAACTCTCAAGTTCTCTCTTTTGACGAAGTTCAAATTCTCTCGCCCCCTTTCTTCCAATGATCAGAAATCATTGATTTTGAGACAACAGGATTCCTTTGGCGATGTAAAAAACAATTACATAGGATTAGAGATTAAAAAAAAAAAGGATCCCTTATAATTTAACAAATGCCTTTCAAAAGTCCAACTGCCCTAGATTAACAGTTATGTCTGGATAGTATTACTGCTAAGCAAAGCAACTGCAAATCCTAAACTAGTTGTATATTTATTTATTCATTTTTAATGACAACCCTATCCATAAAGTTGGTAATCTGTAGATTTGGTAGCGTAGGTTGTATGAGAGTGAATTAATCCCTGAATCCTACTCTGCATTTTTTTTTTTTTTCTTTTTCTTCTGGCCGGTTTATTTGTTTTGCAGAGGGGCGTATGGGAAGGAAAATCACTTATAAACGTTCTATTCTTCCTAGACGAGATTTGGATTTAGGTATTTTAAAACCAAAACACTTATCCAACAGTCTAGGGGCTGAAAATCAATATTTTCAATATACTTGACTGCAATATACACCCTCTGTCCAAAAAGAAACCGAACGTTTCGAAATAGAAGAAACTAGTGGCGTCACCTGTTGTATCTTTTTGTTGTCGAAAGCGGCAACCTTCATTAGTGTTGTGTCAACTACTTATGACATTTGTTTCATTAGAAGCCGAGTTATAGTGTCAAGAGTCACAGTGTATTTTGACGAACGGTCGGAAAATCAGAGCTGCGATTGACTTTTGTGTTAAACTTGGTAAAAGTTTTACCGAAACGCATCAAATGCTTCGAAAAGCATACGGTGATGAATGCTTATCCCGTACTCAAGTTTACGAGTGGTTTAAGCGATTTCAAAGTGGTCGTGAAACGCTTGAGGACGACGAAAAGCCGGGCCTTCCAAAAACTGGACTGAGCGAAGTTAACATTCAAAACGTGCGTAACGTCATCAAAGAAAACCCGAAATCGTCCGTGAGAGTGATTAAAGATAAATTGGGAATTCCAAAATCAACTGCGCGCAACATTTTGACCGAGAGTTTTGGCCTTCGTAAATTGAATTCGCGATTTGTTCCCCACAACTTGACCGACGACTAAAAAATGTATCGAACTGAAAACTGCAAGGACCTCATTAAAACTGCTCGTAAGGACTCAAACTTCCTTGAAACGATCGTTACTGGTGAATTGTAGTGCTTTGAGTATGAGCCCGAAACAAAGCGCTAGAGTGCTGAGTGGAGACCACCAGAAGAGGGGCATTCGAAAAAAAGTCGCTTGGAGAAGTCAAAAGTAAAGACAATGCTGATTTGTTTCTAAGATTCCAAGAGCATTATCCACAAGCCAGGCGAAACGAAAGAATTCGTTTCGCCTGGCCAATCGGTCAATGGTGAGTTTTATCTCGAAGTTTTGAAGCGATTGATAACGAGAATTTGTCGCGAACGGCATGAATATCGTGATGCAGGCAGCTGGTCACTTTTGCACGATAATGCACCATCTCATCTTTCGAACATTGTGAGACAGTTTTTGAACAAAAACCAAGTTTATGTGTTGGATCACTCGCCGTATTCACCTGATTTAGCACCCTGTGACTTCATTTGCCGATGAAAGGAAAGCGATACGACACCATCCAAAACGTTCAAGCGGCCCTCAACAGTATCCCAAAAACCGATATAAAAAACTCATTTAACGAATTAATTGACCGTGCCAAACGCTGTATCGAAGATGAGGGAAGAGTATATTGATTGATAAATGATTTGAATAATTATAATTGGCCTGTGATTTATTTTCTATCAAAAGTTCGGTTTCTTTTTGGACAGAGGGTGCACATTAGTAACTAAATTAACAGATTTGCAAACGTATTCTACTCTCTAACTGGCCTTCAGAAAAATAAAATGAACGGTAGAAAAAATAATCCACAAGAATTTCTAAAATATAAAAATCATTAGCATCACAATCACAAGCTACAAAATATTTAAGAAACAACCCTAACATAACCACAAATAAAGACCATAAGCGATGTCATTAAACATAACTGATTATCATAGCAAAAGTTTAGACATCACCACCAATGATACCTCCGCACATCAAAATGAGAAAGATTCTACCCCTGGCATCGGAGCCGGCGCTAGGGTCTTTGCCGCCCGCATGCAATTTTTATCTAAGCGCCCCTGTAACGATCCGGGAGTGTGTGGTTCTTTTACGATAATAAAAATTTAAATTATTTGAAATTTCTTAAATAAATTTTTTGACAGAACAGCCACACTTTGGTTCGCTAAATGTAACGAACCGGGGGTGTTGACTAGGCATGATAATCGTTAAAAACCCGTATTTTCAAAAATTTCTCAAAAGTTAAAGCAAATTTTGATAAAGCCACTTCACTTTAATCGTTGAATATAATGATACAGGGTAGCCTTCTCACCGACCCGAATCGCTAACAAAATTAAAATGAATTTTAATTAAAGTTAAAATTTATTTGAACTAAAGTTTAAAAAATTCTTGCATTTTACAAGTTACTAAATTCTTAGTAACTTGTAAAAATTTTTTAATAATTTTTATAAGTGGAACTATCTTTTAGGAAAATAAAAGAAACTCAAAATAGATGAAAAAATAAGAAAAGAATTCAGAAATAATTAGAACATTTATTCAAAAAATAATATCTTTACAGAATAACAGAAAATAAATTAAATTACATAAATATACTTGAATTTTTTTAAATTAAAATTTTAAGATTTTTGATTTCTTATTCACAAAATTAGAAATAATGGTCTTAACATCTAATTCCGCACATATATCATTTTCAATAGCTATTAACGGCAAACTAACAAGCCTTCTTTGTAACATACTTGTTCTTAAGTAGGTTTTAATTTATTTCAACTTGGAAAAGGAACGTTCACCGCTCGCTACACTAACAGTTAAGGTTAATAGTATTCTTAAAGCAATTGAAAAGTTAGGGAAAGATAAATTATTGGACACAACAAAATTAAGAATATCAAAACGGCTTTTGAATATTTAAATTATCCTTCCGAAAAATACCCCGGAAAGCATAACTCGTCATATAGTTCTATTGCATTTATGTCTTTATTGTCGCAGTCCTTCAAGAGAATCTCTAAATCGTCACAATTTTTTCGTAAATCTTCGTTATTAATTTGTAGTAATCTATACAAGAAATTGAAATTATCGTATGCTTTTAGTTGTTCAAAACGTTCTATTAACGAAACATTGCAACGTCTAGAAGCGTATAAAACACATTCACACTAAATTTATCTTCTGGCGATTGTGGCGTTTCGTCATGATGCTCGTAGTTAAATTATCGTGTCTTCTTTCATCGTCGAACTTCCGCACTAGTTTTAAATTCTTGTTCTCCATCCACGTCTTCACTCAGTTATTTTGCCGTTTTTAGAACTTCTTTCAACTTTGTATCTGATCGATACTCTTGTAAGAATATTTTAAAGTTTTCGATAGATTCTAAAGCAAGTAATGTTCATATTTTTGTCTTGAAGCATTTCACTCACAGGGTTTATTCTGTTAAATCGTGCCGAGTTATAAGAGAGCAAATAAATTTGTAGTCCTTTATTTTAGCACATAATGTTTGTGCTTCATGCTGAGTTTCTTTATTAAATTTTCATTATCATTATTTAAAATTTCAAAAAGCGCATCATAAATTTCTCCTAGCTGATATCGTAGAGGGCGAATTGCATTAATTTTGCTTTCCCATCGCGTTTCTGAGCTGTTTCAATGTTAATTTTTTAAGAACTTTAAAAGGATTGCCCAGCGTTTGTAAGAGAATGAAAAGAAATTTTATATTTCTTCAATAATTGCAAAGAAACTAATTGTATCTGCATTCACTTTGGCTGCATCGTTAATGATTAAATTTAGAGTATAAGCAGCACATAGCACGTAAAAAAGCTCGAGGATATTTGTTCAAAAGCAAGTTTTGGAGCCCATATTTTTTCCCTTTCATATTTGCCCCATTGTCATACCCTTGACTTCGCATGTCTTCAATGGGAATCTTCCATTTTTCCAGTTCCATTATTGTTGCACATAAACCTCGTCCTGTGGAATCTGATATATTTGCAAAAACCTAAAAATTTTCCTTGATCTTGACAATTCCATTGTCACAGGATAATGGTCATTTGTTCTGTTTTACTTGCATCAGGTGTGCAGTCTAAAATTATGGAATATTTAGATTTTCGAATTGATAATAAAATTGTATCCCTGATTGCGTTACTTAAAGTTTCCAATATTTCATTTTGACTGTCTTTACTCAAATAGTGTACCCTATTGTTTCGTTGTAGGGCCCTTTCAACATGATTTTCCATAATGGGATCAAACATCGCAAACAATTCGACTAATTTTAAGAAATTGCCGTTATTCCTTTCATATAATTTATCAGATGATCCACGAAAAGCTAAATTTCGGCTACCAAGGAGTTTTATAATTTCAATCAAGCGTTCTAAAACACTCGTCCAATGTTTCTTTTCCATTTCATACATGCTTTGAGTCTGGCAATCAATAGTAGTTTTGTTTTTTTAAATTTTTATCAAGTTCCTTCCATTTTAAGAAATTTTTCATGTGAGTTAAACTAGTCTCATGTCTATGTAAAGTTATACTTACATTTCTCCAATCGTTATAACCTTCTACAAGACTACTTGATTCAGTAGGTGCGAAACGTTTGCAACAAAAGCAAAAAACAGAATTTAAAGTTTCGGAATAAATGAGCCATGTTCTTGGCACGAGCTCCCCGTTTTCCATTTTTCTATTATAATACTTGTCGCCAAATTTACTGCCATATGTATCTCTGGGATGTATTATATTTTTCTTTTGAACAGGCCCTATTTCAATGAGGAAATTTTTCATCAATATTTCCTCATTCACCTGGACCTTCTAAATTTACAGACTAACAATGTGTTAATTTCGTGGTCAACTACAACTAAATCATGTTGTAGTTGACCTATTTTTCACTTAAATCATGTTCAATAGTTGCAATGGTACTTTCATGCAAACTGGATGATGTGCACGGTTCTTTAGCTATGATTTCTTGATGTATCGAGTTGGTTACAATCTGCATCAGAATATTTTAACAAATTTATTAAAAGCTCCAGTTTGTTTCTTACTCTTTGCTTCTTTCGCAGCATGACGCTCACAATTTTGTGCACCGGATAACTTTTTTTTTTTTTAATTTTTGATTCCATTTCTATTTTACACCCACAAGAAATTATTACAGAACACGACACAGAGACGAAATAATAGTTGCACTGTGCTACTGTCAGTAGCTTACTGAGATGTGTACCATATGACAGGTTAACTAGCAACAAATGTTTTGTATGAAAATTCGTTTCTGCGCGTAAAAACCGTTCACCGTTTCACTTTAGATAGATTGCAGTACACACAATATTCTGCAGGCAAGCATTTAGCCTGCTCTAGCTGCAAAATTGTAAACAGCCGGCTGATCAAAGAGGCGGCAATATATATATATATATATATATATATTTTTTAAATTTTTATTCGATGTATCCGTCCTTATTTATTTTAATATTGATCATTCCAAGAATTTTTTGTTATGATAAAAATTTTGTTTCTTAAAAATTAACTTATGAACCGTTCCCTGGCGGCGGCGCCCACATGCCCGCTGGCTGGAATCATGAAAGAGCAGATACTACTCTCCATAAACTTAAAGCCCTGTTACACCTCTAGTTTCATATAACAACACTGCGACATTCCACATTATAGATTTTTTGTTTCGTAAATTAATAACTTTACACTCTTCATGGATGCTTCCCCAGTAACAACGTTACCACTAAATGATATTGAAGAACTCATTTGAATACTAATTTTGATAAGGCCTGATTCCAAAATCAAAATATAGATTTTATTTTGGAACCAAAATTAGCTATTTCTGGTTTCCAGACTAAATTTGTGAAATAACATAAGTTTAATAGGTTAGAAAATATAGGGGGATAAGGGGTGTCCGTTAAATCGCGAATAATTAAAATAAAAATATTTGTAACATTATACTGCAATTTTATTAATATTAGCACTGTAATAACAAAAAAATTGTTTTACACACACTTTTAGATAAGTTAATGTTCGATGTTGAAGGCGCTTGGTTTAGGTAACCCTGCCTTGAAAAAAAACAAAAAAACTATATTTTTATTTTTTTTGAACTTATGAATTCTGCTGTTTTTTTTATAATTAACTCCCTAAAATTACGAGTGTGTGTAATAAAACTGCCGCAAAAAGTCACGGCACGCGACAAAAGAACCAATTACAGTGCGATTGGTGTGATTACGTCCTAATCATTCGCCGAACATGTTTTATGAGCGGCGACTCATTTTTGTCGGCTAAATTATTAGTGTTTTTCCAATATGTGATGGCCTATTCGCCAAAATTTGTTAAAAATAACAGGAAATTAATAACAAAAAATAACCTGTTAATTTAATTATACGCAAATCTTAGTTAAAAGCATTTTAAAATTAACAGGGTGTTAATTTTCACGTGACATACGGACCGGAAATTTTGTCCAATAAATCGAGGGCTTACTGTATTAAATATTTAATACAACCACTGAACAAAAATAATTATGTCAACTTTCTAAATTTAAGACTCTTAAAAACCAACAACTTAAACCTACCACAAAACTACAAAATACTGAAAATTACATATCATACTACTCATACTCCATAAAAAGCTGTTACTATATCTGTTATCAGAATGCATACAGAACATACATATTACATGACATATATTTTAACCCATTTGATCCCAAGAATTTTTTTCATATTATTTAGCTGAAAATGTGTCAAGATGCAGTTAAAAAAAAAAGAAAAAAGAAGCATAATTAAAAAAAAAAATGTGTACTCGTATGAGTACAATGGGCAGATCAGGTATCAAAATTAAACTGCTTAGCAGAGTGATGCTCAAAATACTTGATCATGGCTTCATCGATTGAGAAACGTTTGTTGAATATGCCATAGTGTTGAAATTTTTTATTTAGTTTATCCATTAGAGGTCTTATTTTATACATTTTATCGTTTTTATCTATTTGTGAATTATCAGCCAAATGTAGATATTTCTTGAAAATCAAGAAATATCTACAATCTACAGTATGTCAAGGGAACAGTACGGTTCCTTGACATACTGTTGGCCACTGGGGGAACCAGGAGATCCTCATCTAAACACCAATAGTGATGCTCTCTTGGCAACCCGTGGTATCCATTCAAAAGCAGGATTGCAATAAATACCTTGATGTCTACTTCAGTTACTTGAAATACATGATTATTGTTCTGCGTAGCATACAAATTGGTCTGTTCAATAATAATGGTAATAATTTCTTTATCGATAAATCTTACAAATATTTGAACTGGAGTTTTATTTTGGATTCGGTCCTTCACATTACTCAGACAATCCATATACCCTGTAGTTACTGCCATACTGATGTCTAAGATATCTTCTGTCCATACGGGTTCGTTGGTAATTACTTTACCTTGCACAGCCAAACAACATTGTCTAATCATGGCTAGAGGAAGATCATCATCATCATCGCTGTCTGATTCGTCACTCACATAACGAAGCTCTATTTCCCCTGGAATGTCATTGAGAAGGTGGCCAGGCTGAAGATCATCGTCATCAATATCCTCATTATCCGTTTGTTAATCAACATGAGGAATGATAACTACAGATATATCTTGGTGATTGGAATTTGTTACGTCATCCGTAGCTAACCCAAGCGTTCTGTAATGCTTTCCATAAAACTGAACTGGACTTATTGGCCGAAATTAATTGGGGTCAATTTTTTCAGAGGTACTAAACCTAGAACAAAAGAAATATATATATATATATATATATTGACTCATAAGCCCACCGTTCTCAAATGAGTACAGGTCCATTTTGTACATGTTTTCAACCCGTAATCAAACAGAGGTGCTGATATATAAAAAAATGTATTTAGTACTTACTTTTGTAACACATAGTCAGCACAATGAAAAAATATTCGAAAAATCTACAAGAAATAAAGCACTTGGATTATCATACAGGAATTGACAGGTCAGTTTTAGAATATGCACTGAAAAAGTATGACTATGGCGTCACCTAACTTTTAATTTGCAAAAATGTGGCAGAATAGGGCTTGCTAAAACTGTAACCTTCCCCGATGTTTCACTGTCATGCAAGAGATGTTACCACTATGCCATTTTAGGTGCTGTACTCAAATGAGTATGCTGGGATAAAATGGAATTTTCTATCTAGACAGTATCCTATCGCACTGACCGGATTCACCAGACTGCAAAAGGAATGCACCTTTGAGTCAAATGGATACCATTCACCCAAAAGAAAAGAAATCAAAATTCCCAAGTATAAAGAACTGAAACATGAGTGTGTGTGTGTGTATATTCAATTTGCAAACCAAAAATCCCAGTGTCTTGCTAAGCTAGACACTGGGATTCCACCCCTATTCACTAGAATTTCAGATACTGTAATACAACTCCCTGTGCTATCACTATACCTTACAGCCAGGATATAACACCTCATATGTTTGTGTCCTGCCCTTCAAGTGCACATTTAGAAATACAATATCGTTTAAGAGTGCAAAGTGACCCCCCCCCCCCTTCCTACACCAAGAGAGGAAAACCAAATTAATCAAACTGGCAACACTACCAACAAAAATACTAAAATGGCAGTTATGCCACTTCTCTAAAGCATCTCTTCTCAAACACCACTGTGGAAAAGGGCATTCACAGTTTGTGAATTTGAAGGAAAGTTGGAATGGCTTAAAGTTGATGGATTGCATTTGAATGGGTTAGGTGTTGGGCATTTAGAAAGGCTGTTGTTTGCTGAGTGAGCAAGAATCAAGAACTTAACATAGCTATCAAAGGATACTTATGAAGCAGGATAGCACAAGTAAATGGATTGTATGACAGGAGGAAGATGGATACGAGGTTGAAGATGTGGTTGCAGAAGCATAAGATGAAGATGAGACAGGTATGAATGGCAATCAGTCAGGATCAGGGAAACTGGAGTGATTAGACGGAAGAGAGGTGTGGCATAATGGCTAGAGCAGAGAATGTTGGTGCTAGTAGAATGGCTTCAAAGACACAGGGATTATGTTTGTATACAAATATAAGGAGTATTCAAAATAAGCAAGCTGAGTTTGTTGCATTGATACATTGGATAGATGAGCTGTGTAGAAAAGATGTTGACTGCATGAAAATTCATAAGGCAGTATCTGACACAAGATAATGCTATAACTGCATATCAATGGTTAAGCAAGTAAATAGAGTAGGAGTGAAATGGATGAACAGTGAAATCAAGCAAGCTGTGTTAGAAAAGAAAATGTTATGAAGGCAGTATAAGACATTTGGTGGTGAGTGGATCCATGAAGAATAAAAGAAAAGATGCAGTATGAGAGGAGATTGGCTGGTTAGGCCAAGGTTAATTCTTCCGTTATATGGCAAGCAAGAGGAAGAATAATAATAGCAAGTTAAAACTGACGGATAGTCATGGCAGCAGAATGACTGTTTCAAAGTATATAGTAGAATTCTTGAATGAGTACTTTATCAGGGTATATCAATACACTGATGTAAATAAATGCCATGCTATATATATATATATATGTATGTATATATACAGGGTGTTCGGGATAAATTTGACAGTTTCGTAAGGAAAAAGAAAATCTTCTTTGTATCTATTAAATTTAATGAATTGACAAAAAAACATTACAGGCAGAGTTAATTACAATACTATCAACAAGATTTACTCAAAATAACCACCATTAGCATCGATCACAGCTTCAATTCTGCTTCGGAACCTCGAACAAGCTGATGCTACAGTCTCCCTGGGAAGGGCCGCAAAAACTGTTTTAATTTTATCCATTAACTGGGCTTTTGTATTACTGGAAGTGCGATTGGTGTCTTTTTCAACTGCGCCCCATACAAAATAATCCATGGGGTTAAGGTCTGGGGAGTTTGGAGGCCAAACATTTGGACTGGTGAAGTCGTAGAAATTTTCAGACAACCATTTTTGACTTTTCCCAGAGGTGTGGCAAGGGGCCGAATCCTGCTGCCATACATACGGCCTACCATTGGCTACCCTTGTTATCCAGGGCTTGACTACAGTTAGCAACTCCACGAACAAAGCCCGAATTCCAATGCCAGGGTTCTTCAACACCTGTTCCTGCAGATTTGCGAGGAATTCTGCTGTACGAACGCAATCAGATCGTCTGCTAGGGATCTTTCTTCTTGCTACATCCTCGTAGTCACCATTGCAAGTCTCTAGTTCATGCCTGATTGTTTTTACTGTATTCAGGGAGCATTGGGCAGCAGTCGTAATATCCTTATTTTGATGGCGGGCACGAATCATCATGATACAAGTTATTCTCTTCCATGATTCAGGTGGGTTCCAGCTATCCATCCTTTCTGACATCTTGTATATGAATGAAGAAGGGTCCAAACTTTTAAATGAAGAGAAGTGTGTGTTAATACATGTAACTTACGGAAAAATATAATTAATTATAAATATGTCAAATTTATCCCGAACACCCTGTATATATATACATATATACAGTGTATGCCCACAGATGCGAGACCCTTCTGCTCATGTCAGAAGAAGGAGAATTCATTCCAATATTAAGGTAATCAATGCGTATCGTGGAATGAGTGTTTATTATTATATGTCGGATAATTAGCTTTTCTTTTATGAAAATCCTAGTTCTTAAAGTGGTAACTATTTTGCTTGTACAACAGTTGGAAATTTACGTATAAAGCACGTGATTTCACATGTTGGTGATCAATTCGTGCATCCTTTATTTTTTTTCTCCCCTTCAGCATAAATCAACTATTCTTGGCACATTGCCTTTGTCGGTTCTATGAAGTGTGGGCATACAATATATATAATATATATATATATAGAAGAGATGCAAGTATTAAGAGAATTGGAAGTGAAAGTATTAGAGGTGTATCAGGTGTTGATTGGGTATCTAACCCAATCAATACCTGATGTTAATAACAGTGGGAATGGATGACATATCACCATGTATGTGTGTTAAGGAATATACACAACAGTTAGCTATGCCCTTTACCTGATTTTGCAATGGGCAAGGTTCCTAAGGAGAAAAATACCACCATTCCACAAGCATGGTTCTAGGACAGAAGTTATAGACTTCATAAGAAATTATAGACTAGTCTGTATAACTGCAGTTGTAGTCAAGGTGTTGGAATGATTGGTTAGTAATAGTATACAAAATTGGGTTGATGGACAAAATCTTCTTTATGGTCAGCATGGATTTGTAAAAGCTAGATCTTGTTTTAGTAATTTACCTGCATTTTATGATAAGTAATGAGTATTAGATAAGGGAGAATCATATAGTGATATTCTTGGATTTTGCAAAAGTGTTCGATAGATTAACACATAAGTTGGTGTAAAAGCTGCAGAGGATGGGAATGGATAGTATATTGGTTACATAGATTGGCAATCGACTCTGAACGATACCAACAAGTTATGTATGATGGAGTAGCGTCTCAAAAAAGAGGGTAACCAGTAGTGTGGCTTGGGGTTCTGTTCATTGTCACCTGCAGTTTAACTTGTTTGTAATTGATATCTCATGTAGACTGACTGGGGATCTTCAGTTGTTTGCTGTTGATGCAAAGTTGGGTACAAGTAGAATTATAAGTAGCACTGCTGATGTTAATTGCTTTCGGGAATCTAAAGACTTTTGACTTAAAGGAATGGGGATTGTAGTTTTAATGTTAATAAGTGCAAGGTGTTGTAGATTTTGAAGCAGATGAAATTCAAGATTTGGTAGTAATGGTTGACAGTAGACTGAAGTTTAGAGGGCATATTGCAAGTGTTGCAAAGACTGCACATCATAGTGCCCTTATGATAAATAGTACTCTAACATGCAGGGATAAGGAGGTGGTTGTGCTACTGTATAAAACACTAGTCAGACCATATCTGGACTATTGTGCTCAGGTTTGGTTAACTGGTTTTCATTGTGATGAAAAACAGTGGAAAGGGTCCAGAGATGAGTGACTAAGACAATATCAGGACTGGAATGTTGGCCATGGAGAGAAGTTGAAGAAATGTGGATTGCAGAATTTGATGGATAGGAGAAAAAAAGGTGATTTGAAAGAGACATTTAAATTAGTGAGGGAATAGTATCATATTAATCCAGAGGGGATTATAAAAAGAATAGAAGGAAAGAGAGGAAGAACCTGAGGCTATCCCTGGAAGTTATGTAAGAGTGTTGTAAAGAGGAGTAGATTTTTTTTTTTTTACATGAAGTATTAAGGATTTTAAAATGTAGTATGATAAATATGTTGCGAGTTGAATGAACCGTCCATGATGAGTTTATACACTGCTTATATTTGTGGCTTCTGTAGTGGTTCTAGATATCACCACTGATCGTGCAGTTCCTGTATCATCTTAAGATTCCTTTTAAAAGTGAGTGATGCTATTTATTTTATTTTTTTTGAAAGTGTGAATCCAATCTATGAAAGTTGTAAACCTATCATACATTAGTACTATGGGCAGGCTAAGGGATAGATAATCCAGAAACTGTACTCTAGAGACAAAACATAAACCTTGTTCAAGCCATTTCAGATCACCAATTGATGGTATTACATCAGGTGATAAGAACTATCTACCACTTAAACAGTCATAAATGTCTGTGTCCAAAGTTGGATTCAAATTCATGGCCTAATTAGAAGAGAAGTGCTATTCAGCCAGACAATTTTATTAATTTTTATTTTTTTTTCTCCCATACATGAGAGGCAAAAGAACCGATAACACATTGCCATGTGTGGAGGTGCTGGTGAGGATTGAGAAATCTGTTGATATTTTTCTTGAGTTAGAGATTGTAGCTGTTGGGAAACAGAGGCTGTTCAAAAGAACAGAGATTGGTGGAATAAATGATGAGAGAGGGAAGAGAAGCAGATTTGTATTAGTGATGGAAGTACTAAATTGAATAACTGTTGTAATAGATATGGTATGAAGGTCAGCAATAACAAGACAAAGGCAATGAAAATAGCCAGAAGCATTGAAAATATAAAATGCATTGTGACTGGAGAACCTATAGAACAAGTAAAACATTTCAGCTACTTACGCATGATTTTTAATGAAGATGGTAAATTAAATATGGAAATAGACAACAAAATCGACAAAGCTGGTATGGTAGGCAGTCAACTGAATAAATTTATATAGAATAAGAGAGAAATTAGTCAAGCACTAAATTAGCTGTATACAAGACAGATTCAAACCAATTTTAACTTATGGATCTGAGAGCTGGATTAGAAGTAAAACACTCGATCAAAGACTAGAGACTGCAGATATGAGAGTCCTGAGAAAAATTAGGGGCATGAACAGATGGCACCAATGGCAATATCATATTAATGAGGGTATTAGGAAAGAACTTGACATTGTCAGCATCCAGGAATGCATTAGCAGAGCTCAGGTGGTATGGTCACTTAAACAGACTGGGTGAGGAAAGATTAGCAAAACAAGTGTTCTCTGCCAGGTTGGCAGGAAAAAGACCCAGAGGAAGACCAAGATATAGGTGGATTGATATGGTAAAAAGTGCCTTAGAATATAGAAATAAGATTTGATAATGTTGGAGTCTTGAAAGGTAACAGGAAAATTGTAGATAGGAAGTACTAATAACGTAAATTTTTCATGTAGTACTATCATATTCTGTACACACCTTGAGGGTACATAGGAATTTGATGATGATGGAAGTACTTGTAGAAAAGGCATTTAGCTGATATAGTGTGCATCTGTGAGATAGAGATTAGTCTGTTGGAATAGTATCATCTATGAGCTGAACTGCTTTCCCCCGGACAGCAGCAAGAACATTTAGAGAGGTTCTAGATGCATCACCATAAACAGCTGAATGGTATTCTAAGGATACACAAGATTTAGGATTCGTATAGTTAGCAGCTGGGTGAAAAATAGAATCTTGAGTAGAAAAGAATACCTAATTTTATTGATGTAATGTAATATGTTTATATCAAGAGGCCAGAGTTAAATTTCAGTCCAAGGAAGGAGAGAGAGATATCTAATCCTGTTTGGTGTATATTACCGAGGATAAGGAAAGGTGAATTTGAATAGATAGATAAAAGATTTGTGTTAAATTATTGCTTACAGTAAAAATTTCCACATTACACCCAGCTTGGTCTATGATGTTGGAAGGTGTGTATGGGGGGGGGGGGGGCTTTTTGGACTTGTGGTCACAATTTCCTAGTGACATTAACGTCTTCCTAGTCCTAACATAATTGCTAACCACATGTTCAAACAATTTCCAGGAATTGCCTCTTGTTCTTTCTGTTCCTGTCAAGCAGTGAAAACCCTTTAGTGTCAATCCTACTAAACTCCATTTTAATAACTTATATGTTTCTATCATGTTCCTCCCTTTTTGCCTATCTATAACAATCTTGGTCACTGCCTCTGAATCTTCATCATCCCCAAGTAATCTAGGCAACCAGATGTGTGTATGCAGTCAGATGTGGCCTTATTAAAGTCTTACAGAGGAGTAATAAACTCCCTATTACTTGTTAAAGGATACTACCCCCCCCTACTGATGAAAAGAATCTACGTGTTGCTAAAAATAAGACCATAAAGGTTGTTTCTACAAAGGAAAAGCTACCATTGATCATATTTTTGCACTTCAACAATCGATAGAATAACATTATGAATTCAATAAAGAATCATATCTAGTGTTTGTTCATACAGTGAGTTGTACCATGAAACTCTTAGAATGTCCAAAAAATATACAAATGTGATATAAACTATGTAATCACAGTATCCTCTGCAAGGTATGCTTTCTTCAAAAATATTCATCAAGCTCTGTTATACAATCCAATCCTTCACGTGGATGCTGTGTTACAGACCCTCTTCAACCTAGCATTGGAGTAAGTTATTCAACTTAAATGAACAAAGGAAAATAGAGTTGAATGGGGAGAACACAGTAATTGCTTATGCTGATAACATTATCCCTGGAGACTCTCATTAGGATGTTATACTTACATGTAATTTAACTAAGGTAAGAAACCTACGGGTCTTGTCATAAACCAGGAAAAGACTAAATGTGTGCCTTTCAATAATAATGTGATATATATCTTTTAGCAAGCAGAAAATTTTAAATATCAGCACGATATTATCAACAAAATCTAAAGATCAACTCCAAGTTATTTATCCCCAATATTAACCTTTTGTCAAAAGTAACAAAATGTTTGTTATTGTCAAAAAAGAGCACAAAGAAACAGCAGAATATAATAGTAGTTGCAGATAACATCCATTTTTTTTTTGATTAAATTTTGAAATTAGCTCCTAATAATTAAAAAAAAAATCATTATTTTTCATTGTACTTATAAAGTGTAATGTATTCTTTTGGTGAAATTCAAGTAACCATATACTGTATACATATAATTGTGTAAATAAAAAAAATAATTTCTTAGTATTTTAATTAGCAAGTTTTTAGCTGTTTGGAGCTCCCCCTTCAAGTCCTAGTTAAAATTTATTGGATGACAGTTTAGAACTAGAATGAATTACATACCTTTAATTGTGGTTTCATCAATATTCATTCTGCTGTCATTATTTTTTTTTTTAGATTCTGATATTAAATGTGAGATATGAATGCATATTAATATTCCATATCTTATAACAGCACTCATCAAGAAATTAATATTTAAAAAATATCCTTTTAGGGCAGTATACCTTATACAAGTAATAAATTATGCAATGTGCATAGCAAAACACTCACCTAAACTCTTCCAAGATATGAAACAGTTCAACCTGCAATATTTTAAAATTATAACATGTTGATGATACACACTGCTTGGAAAGAAGTCAACAGACTGCATAATGTGAGGAACAAACAGCCATGGTATCCACCTTAATAAGATGTAGGACTTCCATTTGCTATGATGACTGCAGCAATCCTACAGGGCATACTACTTTCCACAAACACATGATAGCGATCAATGGGAATTTTGGACCATTATAGCTGCAGGCATGTAATGAGGTCCTGAACTGTTGTGGGGATGGATGTCCCTTGACCTCACCCTATGCTCCAGTTCATCCCACAGATGTTTAATAAGGTTGATATCAGGGCTCTGTGCAGGCCAGTCAAGTGTGATGATGTTCATGCACACAGCTGCTGCAGCAGCCTTATGACACGGTATGCCTCTTTCAGCAAGACAGTCTTGCTGAAAGAGACAGTGGTCAGTTCTGTAGAAATGCAACAAAGTAGGAAGCATTGCATTGTCCACCAGAATGTTCAGATACCTCTTGGAGTTCAATGTTTGTGGCACCATAAACAGAGGTATTCACGTTCCAGTCAATGCCCCAGAACTCTGCATTCAACGTATTGGCTGACAAATGGCAATATTATCCTTTGTAGCACCCTAGTAATGTTCAGTGAGCTGTACATTATTGTACAGCTCACTGAACATTGAGTCAACTGTAAGCGCTACCCGCCCACTGCAGGTAGCACTTACAGTTGACTCCTTGTGTTTCCATCTCAGTACAGTATCACTGATTGACTGGAATGGCCAATTTGTCGAACAGATAGGCCTACAACATGGCATCCTATCACAATGCCTCTTTCAAACTCCATCAGTTCCCTTTCAGCCATATCACTTAGACACAGTTGCACGGACTTGGAAACATTATATTACTCCAATTTATACTGGCTACAAACATGACTCATTACATGGCACGATGTACTTTTTTCATGGAGTGTCCATTGACTTCTTTTCAAGTGGTATATAGTAATTAAAGATATTTTATAACACTTTTTTTTTAAAAATAAAATAGGATTTAAATCTAGTTACAAATAACAGGATCTCTTGAAAAAGAGAAACTACATCAACAAAATAATGTTTTCAATACAATAATGTCAAATTAAATAATTAAATTTTCAACATTTGTTTCAAGTGCTGCCAGGTTGCAATAGCATTTATACAGGCACTACCACTCAATTTAAATACCAGATTAGAACATTGCTAAAGTTATAATATGCCCCATTCCTAATCTTTTCCAAAATCTAATAAAGATAACCTAACCACAGAAATAGCATTACATGCTGAACAATGCAAACAAACCTGATCCAATTGCAATAAACATTCATGGACCCAATACAAGTCTCAAGGTTGGCAACTAAGCAAATAAATCATCCAATGTAATTTAGTTCATCAAAAGCAGCCCCCATCTGAAATCGTCCATATAAGTTAGCAATGCAGTTTACTTACTGGAACACTTTTTCAATTTTTCTCTTGTTTCCTATTTGCTTTTAACCCCCAATACTGTTAGTTCCAAATTTCATGATTTCTTCCTTTTTCTTCAACAATTAAACCTTTGATAATCATACAATTTTAATAAGTAGAGCTTACCTTCATTAAAATATAGTGTGCTTTTGTATCACATTTAATACCAGAATCTGAATTAATAATGAATAGTAATGCAACAGAATTACATCTAAAGATGTAATTTATTGCAATTTTAAACTACCTTTCTAGCAGATTTAGCTGGGTTGAGGTTTTGAATAAAAGGGATAGCTCCAAACAGCTTAAAAACTTGCTAATTAAATATCAAGAAGTTTAAACATTAGGGCAATAAACCAAAGGTTCAGAAAATCTAACTCAAAAGTGAAATGAGTATAAAAGTTATGATATGGCTGTTTGCTTTGTGTGTGTATGTATGTCTACTTTAATATTATTTATATTGAAAACAGCATGTAATTTTCAACTTTGGCAACATGTTACACACATTTTTTTTTTAATGGAAAGATTCCATACATTAAATTTATATTTTAGTACATTTATTTTAACTGAAAGTTGTTGAAATTTTTTATTCTCCCACATTGTAAAATTTATTTTTAATGCAATAATTCTGAATACATTATTTGTTTATAAAGATTACTTGGTCTATCAAAGTAAAAACTGTTTATTTATAAATTAAAAAATGAACTTTTTACATAGTTATTGACTTCTTTTATAAAAACATTGATAGAAATAGTTTCCATATAGAGCTGGTCAGAAATTTCTTTAAAACTGACAATATCAATTAAAATAATGCAATGATTACAATAAAATTGGATTTGAAAAACAATTATTCAAAATTAATATTTTTGCATTTACAAGCATTTCATGGAACAGTTTAAATGTTATTCTATGTTGAAACCAATGTTTTGAATCGATGTACAATTTTCTTGGAAAAAACTAAAATAGTAAATGAGAAAAGTCTTAAACTAGAGTTAGCTTGTATTAATAATAACAAGCACTGTTTTAATTTTTTTTTTTTAGAAAATCATAAATTTTAAATTATGGTGTATGCCATAAATTAAATACCCATGCGATGTACCACAGCATGCTGCTATTTTTTATTTATTATTGTTATTTTTTCATTAGGATACTCTCATAATGAGGTTACTATAAGAAACAAAACATGCACTTACTGTCAGTGAGGTTGTAAACATTAGACAAATATCACTTTGGAGTTTAGTACAAAAATGGAATTACTAGTGAAAAAAAAAAAACATTCATAGAAGTTTATGAAGTACCTCTAGCAGACTACTTTTCTCCTTTACTACAGTGTTAGTGATAATTAGCTTACATTTTTTTCTTTCTTTTACTTACCAAACAGCAAAGTTAATTGATAAATTTTGTCATCTGTACCATATTTTTATCCAAGTCTGGTTACTGAACTACTTTAGAAGCAACTTTAATTCTTAAGTAAGAATCAGGAAGCTGGTAACAAATATTCTGAAGTTACACATAGCCTCTAATTTTTTTTTAAACAGTGGTGCTGGGAACAGTCAGAATTTTCACTGAGGTATAAGAATCAGTTAAATTGTTTGTCAGTAGTTGTGGAGAGGCATTTGTTGTTCCGAACTCTTTTAAACTTCATACATTTAGCTAAAAAATTCCTAGCTACATTTTTTTTTTTTTAAGAAAGAGGCATAACCTATCTTCTAAAGAACTAGATATCATGTGCCACTTTCCCCCAAAAGTCTATTTCATTATATCGAAAAATTATGCAAAGTGGTTCTTTAAAGTGCTTTACAGATTATTAAGCATACACTCACAAAATTTTGCAACCAACTTTACTGCTTGGTAAGTAAAAATGTTTCTGTAGATTACTGCCAGCAATGTGGCAGTCAACCAGTGCTTGCTTCTGGGGCATTTGTAGCTAAAGGCAAAAGTTGAGCTTGAAAAATATCTGATTTATGCAAGATAAAAAGAAAGGCAAGGGTAAAAAGTTTAGGTAGAGATGAAAGGGATGTACTTTCTACAAGTTTCAAAATGACAATGTAGGATTCATGGCTAAGAGTGAATGTCTGCAGAATATTTTTCAGGCAATATGGGTATCATTAAGTTGTAGTGGTGAGAAACAACAGTATAAATAACTTACCTGAGAGTCCCAATACAATGTTGAGTTATATGAAATATTTGTAGTCAAACCTGGGAGAAAAAAATGTTCGTATTTGCTATTACAGAAAAAATATTTAGTCCTATCTATAATAAAATGGAATGATGCAAAAGGTGACCATCAAGGCAAACAGAAAGAAAGAAGCAACCAGGTCTTAGAGAAGCTATATATATATATATATTAAAAAAAAAAAAAAAAAAAAAAAGGACAACAGTCTCATTCATAATTAGATAAAATATTCATGTGCAGCAGTGACAAATAGTGCACAATTGCTTCACAGAAGCAAGTGCTTGATTGCATCAGCGCTTAATATGAAAAAGGTCAAGCAATAACTCGAGAGAAGGGGACTCAGAATCCCAGTTAGTATGACATCAGTAAATTCTAAGGCACATTTGACATGACATAAAAGCTCCTAGAAGAGCACTTGAAAACTTCAGAAGTGCTGCATCTGAACAGTACTACTAGTTAAAAAAAAGTTACATACAATTTTTACTAATTGTACTTGTGTAATATAAGTATTACTTAAGTTCTAACAGATGCAAAGGAGAATTTTAAATTCATTTCTTTTAATTAATGATATGCAGTATTTGAAAATATATATTTATCAGGTACTAATGCACTGTTTGACATTTGCATAGAGAAATTAATTTATGCAAATGTAAAGTGGCATTAAAAACAAAAATGGAGAGCAGAAAAGAATTCATTTCTCAAATTCATATCTAATTATCAGTTCAGATTTTTTTTTCCCAATCTGTAATATAAAACTGAAAAAAAAACCCACTTAAGGAACCCAAAACATTAGCACAAGATATAAAAAAACGATGTTTATTTAAACATGAAATACAACTACTAAAGTGATGACACTATAATATTACATGATAAACTGCAAGTGCAGAACAGATGAAATCTATTAAAAGATGGTCGACTGCCATGAAAGCTGGGCTTCCTCAGATGCTTTTTCAGTCTTTATGTTCATGTATCTCACTGCTAATAATACAGCACTTATTACAGAAATATTTCAACAGAAATTTATATTACAGTATCCTGTTTATAATACACGTGGTCATTGTTGAAGCATCTCTTGTAAAACAAGATTTATCTTCTTAAATAAGCGTCCTGTATTTCTAAACACAGCACACTATTTAATCAAGGGAGTCCTCCCCCTTCCACTCTTCATTTTTGTCTTTAAGATGGTGTAATGCGCTACACAAGAAATGTCCTTCATTTGGCCTGGCCAATACTTATTTCATAGGATGGAGTATACAGGGAAGTACTCATGTTGTTCATTTTCATCACATGTGCCTCCCATTAAGATTTTTTTTCCTGTTTTTAACCTGAAAGCAAAACAAATAAAAAAA
This sequence comes from Typopeltis vanoorti, assembly GCF_054136105.1. NCBI lineage: Eukaryota > Metazoa > Arthropoda > Arachnida > Uropygi > Thelyphonidae > Typopeltis > Typopeltis vanoorti. Next base: position 88,731,780 of record NC_143557.1, on the reverse strand, counting down.
AAAAACTATATAACTGTTATATAAATAAAATTATAATAAAATCAATTACTGTAAAGAAAAAAGAAACAGTGGGGCAGAAGGGAGGGAGAGGAGAGAGAAAATATATATCAAGTATTATCTTAATTTTTTTCTATTTTTTTAGTGGACAAAGGAATAAGGATATAATTTCTTGGCAAGTTTTATTTATATTATAACCAAGAACAAAAAAACATTCTGCATCTCTCTTTGATGCAAAGTATTTTAATGGTAAGATGACACACTTTTTCACTATTTGTATATGGGAAATATTTGATTTCTGCATTTATTCCACCTAAGTATCTCTTCTGGGTATTGTCCTCTCTCCGTAATGCATGGCATTATACATGTCCAAGAAGGGATGTGCTTTGCATTATAAGATACTAAGGCATTTGATGTGAAGTCATTAGCATCTATGAATAAGTAGCCCAATTGTAAAGAACTTCACATACAAATTGTTTACTTACACTTAGATAAAGGATTAAACAAGAATATAATTCTTGGCAAGTATATTTTTCCTCTCATTTTTAATCTCTTCACAGTTCTTTAATATTTTTAAGTCAGCCAAAGACTAGACATAACAATCTCAAATAACCTGGGGTCTACCAGATTTTCTGCAATTTCCGGAAAAATCAACTGAACTTCACATCGAGGAACATCAAAGAGAGATAAATTACAAGAGAACATGAGCCAGTGCTTTATCAGCCATGTTTTGTTTTCTGCAAATTCCAATGAAGAAGGGCACCCACATCCAGTTCTCTGGGAAAAGTCAAATAACATTCATCATTGTTATGATGAAATAGAAAGGAAGATAATAGAATCAAAAGAAATTATCCTTAACCCTGTACATACCAACAGTAACCTTAGTTACAACTTGTCAGTATTCTGCTATCCAATATTGGTGTGCTCGAGATCTTAAACGCATAGATATGCCTAATAACACAGTAAGACAGAGTTTTATTTTAAACTCATCAGGGCTTGAACCTTAACAGATATTTGCTAATGCTTTTTTGTACTGTTCCGAGCCAGTTCCTGTACAGTTATCTTGCTGGTTATTTCTATGTTTTTTGCACCTGAAGAAGTATGTGAAACACAAAAACTAGTCATGTGAAAATAAAATCTGCTTTAATTCTTTAATTCTGAGTTCTGTTGAGCCCATTCATGAGAGGTTGGTTGATAAACCTATAGTACATTAGTACTGTGTACGGGTAATATGAACACCGTCAAATGCTTTATTGGAATTCATAAAACAAAAATATTCTTTCTTTTAGTGTTGCATGATGATCAGCATTCATTTTAGAAATTATGGACTTTACAACCATGTTATAAATAACTATTTTGATTTCCTGATGTTTCGACCATCATATTAAGGTCATCATCTGGAGTATATACAAGGACAAGCTGAGTTACGTTTCACGCAGTAAGCTAAAGAAACAATGATATGATCACCGGTTATTCTACTGCCATGACCTCTAGTGAAAGAAAAAAAAATACAGATAAAATTAAAAATTAATTAAATATTTAGAAACTACATCAAAGCTAAATTCTATTTAAGATAACATGGGAGAAACATTCTTTTCAATTGTTTAGAAATGAAAACATTCGTTTTCATTTTTAAAATGAAATCAAAAATATCTTTCTGCATTTAAAACTTTCTTTGAAGCAAAATTCTGATACTGAAGATATCTTCTTGTTCCTTTATTTTTCACAATTTTCCTTTGTGCATCGTTTATTTCACTTACAGTTTTTTTGATTTTTTACTTGCCACATCATTTGTAATGTGGCTCATTAGACTAACTAATCTATCTTTATATTCAGTTACCTCAAGAATTCCGAGTTCATCAAGAACATATCCATTTTATAAATGCATTTTATTACTTCTATTTTATTTTCTACTAGAACTCTTAGTTGCTTGGTTGATTTATTGGCACAAGGACAGCAAAAGTCATGCTGCACCAAATCAAAAGTTACAGCATTGCTAAATCACTTAAGGAATTGAACAACGTAGATACGAATATAAATTAAATTACACTTTAATAAATATTTCCGATATTTCGGCAACATGTTGCCGAAATATCGTTTTTACAAAACTGTGTTGTATTGCCTACGTGCACGTGCCTTATTTTGTAAGTTCCTTTTGAAGATGGCAACGTGACGTTACCGAAATATCAGAAAAATTTATTAAAGTGTAATTTAATTTATATTCATATTCACGTTGTTCAATTCCTTAAGTGATTTAGTAATGCATAACCAACGTATAAGCCTGTCTACGAGAAAGGTTATAGCAGTACACAAGGTAACAGTAAATAGCAGTAAAGAGACAAATTAGTAAATAAAATGCTATGAACAAAAAGCAAATTTTAAATAAAGTTAAGCAATCAATATATACATATTTATAGAATTTATAATCACATGGTTGTATAAATTATTCTTTGTAAAAAGTAAGAGGCATCACATGCAATTTGAATCTAATAAGATATGCCTGAGTGTATATGAGTAAAAGTTTCATTCTTCTCTCATGTGAAGTGTTGTGAAAAATTCAATGCATGTTGAATTTTTCACAAATAGGTGGGTTTTTAGCACTCAGATAAGAATGTGTAACCTCTGTGGAGTTTAGAAAGAACATTTTCCTCTCTTCTGTTTCTATGTTGATTCCACTTGCCAATGTTTAATTTCGGGCTTAATCAATTTTTTGTCAGCACTTCCTATCATAATGACTGCCATTGGCTAATGGGCTTTGATCTTTAAACTGTCTGTAGTCTTATCTTCAATCTCATTTTCCTTAATTCCAATATGGCTGGAAATCCAGTACAGTTGAATATCAAAATTAAAGACTTCAAATTTGTACAACAGTTGTAGAACTTCACAAAGCACTGGATGTGGATTGTGCAAAAGAGAGGAGATAGCCTGTAAAGAACTCAATGAATACAATAAATTTAGTTTAATCCTTTATCCAAGTGTGAGCAAACAAAGTTTGCACCTGAAAGTATCTTCAAGACTGGAGTAAGGTGGTGCAACACCAGGGCGACTCCTTGCAAAGGTGGAGCAAGCTACTATCACTCCTTTCTCAGTAACTCCCATAATGCAAAACACATCTCCTTGCGGATATGTCTAATGTTATGCATTAAGGGAAGGGCCACTACCCAGACTAGTTTCGACCTTTATTGAGGTCTCTTCAGTGGGAGCCAGGACCTTCCCTTAATGCATAACGTTAGACATATCCGCAAGGAGATGTGTTTTGCATTATGGGAGATACTGAGAAAGGAGTGATAGTAGCTTGCTCCACCTTTGCAAGGAGTCACCCTGGTGTTGCACCACCTTACCCCAGTCCTGAAGATACTTTCAGGTGCAAACTTTGTTTGCTCACACTAAGATAAAGGATTAAACTAAATTTATTATATTCTAACCAAGTGAAAAATAAACTTTCAACATCTTTCTCTAAATCCAGAGTAATTTATTAAAAAGGTGGCACACCATTTGGCAACTCCTATAGGTAGAGATGACCTTGCTAACACTTCTGGCTGGTATCTCCACTTGGGCCTGGCTCCCACTGAAGAGACCTCAATAAAGGTCAAAACTAGTCTGGGTAGTGGCCCTTCCCTTAATGCATAACATTAGACATATCTGCAAGGAGATGTGTTTTGCATTATGGGAGATACTGAGAAAGGAGTGACAGTAGCTTGCTCCACCTTTGCAAGGAGTTGTCCTGCTGTTGCACCACCTTACCCCAGTCCTGAAGATACTTTCAGGTGCAAACTTTGTTTGCTCACACTTGGATAAAGGATTAAACTAAATTTATTATATTCTAACCAAGTGAAAAATAAACTTTCAATGAATACAAATCATACATTTTTGGGTAGTGGTTTTCTTTTACGTTCACAAGAGCAAGCTGAATGCATGCAACTCTGCTGTATAATTAATGCAATCATGTGGGATCCAAATGGAGATAAAAAGGTCAAGAAAAACAGCAGCACAACCAAAAGAGGTCTTTGATTTTGAACTATCAGTATAAACAGGCAAAAATTCAGAGTGGGCTGCTCTGTGCACATTAAACAATTGTAGATAACAAATGATGAAGTATGAGACCTGCATAGTAGTTTTGCAGAGAGAGAGGTTGCAGGATGGACTGTAAGCATGCCATGGAGGAATGTTATAATGTGCAGTGCTGGTAATGTTGACAACATTTATGCCAATAACTTGCATAATCTCTTTTACATACACATCAAAAGTGTATGTGTAACACCAAGCTTCCTAATGTGTCAGACTGCCGTACACTTTTGATGAGGCATAGTTAAGAGAGAACATAAAAACATTAAAAAGACTAGTCCATGTTGGATGTTCTGTAAGACTTTAGAGCATAGTTAAGAGACAACTGTTTATGTGAAATTTGTTTTGACAAAGACTTTGAATGAGTGATGTGTAAAAAGCACCCTGATGACAGATAGGGCTCAACTACTGGAGTGTGCTATCCCTTACAGAACCATAAACATGGGACCCATAATCAAGCATGGCCTATAACATGTGCAAGTGCATGATAAAAGGTGGAGCAAGAAACATCGATCTGTATAGGATGGAGTGCAAAGGATGTTCAATGCCAAAACCTGAACCCATTACCGAGAGTCCAATGAAGAGAGATAATCAATTGCTTGAAGTTGCCTTTCAGTTAATTTCATATTACACTAAATTGAGTGATTGAATTAACTTTGAGAGCAAAGTGTGTCAACACATAACACAGAGCCTTCAGGAATACCCTATTCTTGATATAGCTGAGATAACGTGCTTTCCACTAGGACTTGGAAGACTCGTCAGGACAGAACATTTTTAATAAAGACAGAAAGGGGGTCCCTTGAGACTAAGATTAAAGAGGTCTTTCATTTCCAGGTTGTGTCATAAGCTTTTTCCTTGTCAAAGAGAACTAAAACCAGATATTCTCATTTCAGGAAAGAATCTCTTATACATGTTTCTAAATGGATCAAATATTTGGTCCAATGCTGAACAGTGTCCATGGCATCTATATTGTGTATGTTGAAGAGAAGTTCACTGCATTCTAAATACCAGAGAAGCCTGGCATTTACTACATTCTCCAATATCTTACAAGACAGCTGATCAGACAACTAGTTGCTTTGGATCCTTTTCTAGTTTTAGGATGGCAATGACAATCAACTTATACCAAGCATCTGGAAACTCTTCCTCTGTAAGCATTCTGTTCTACAGTAAGAGAAAGAGATCGAGAGAAGGTGATGAAAGAGAGTACCAGCAATCTTTTTAATTTGCCGCTATCAAATGGCTGACTATATAGCTCTAGCCCATGTGTAGAAATGTTTAGCTGCTGTTTCTCTTGTTGTTCTTTCAATATTAAAAATTCAAAAGGATATGAAGCAGTTACTGAGATTCTAGTAAAATTTTCTCCCAAAATGTGAGCAATGACTTTTGATTTAAGAAAAACACATTATGATCCAAGATAGACAAATTGAACACCCCATGCATGTAGTTGAAGAATGGCAGGGAAACAAATTATAAGATCTGTTGCAGAATATGACAGGTAAGCATATGGCATTGAGTCTATCATTAAGAAGGCAGAGGTCATTACTGTCAAGTATATGCTCAATAATATGGTCTAATCCATTTGTGCTGACACTATTTCAGAAAGTGCTGGGTCCATTAAAGCCGCCCATAAGAAGTATGGGCTCAAGCAGTTGCAACATAAGGTTATCAACATCGACCTCATTTAACTCAGAACCTTGTGGTAAATAAATGGAATATACTGTAATAAGAAAACCCATGGACAGTCAGATGGCTGGTGCTTCCAAAATAGTATTAAACTGAACACAGCAACCCTGCCCTGAGCAGGATTATCTCCAATTCTGTCCTTACCAACAACAGTGTTTTTGGTAAGGAAAGAATTCTGTCCTCTTCAGTATTCTGGCAGAATCTACAACAGTTCTATAAAAAGTTACCCATTCTCTCGGCTTTGCAGACTTGTCCAATTTCTAAGAAGTTGAGGGCTTACCTTTATCAGACTCATATTTATCTATTGATTTAGGAAAGTATAGCTAGTGCCCATCTCATCCTCTGGAAAGATGTTCAATATATCATCTAATGTGTCAGAATCATTTGGTATGTTTCATTTATTTCTGGTGGATGCATATATATATCCATTTTTTCTGTGATGTGTGGAGGGGGGAAGTCTGGTGATTTATCTTTCAGAGATACCCCTCCACAGAGAAGCACTCACGATCATAAAGTTCAGGTAGGTGAAATTATCAGATAATGAAATGGACATTCATGTTTTCTTACCCGGTGCCAAGGCCATACTTAAACTTTTCCCGAGGCACCAGAGTGTTTTGGGACTCTTAAATTGGCCCTAATTTTTTTGGATCCCCAACTAGAGCCTTGTGCACCTATACATAAGTACGGCCCTGCCCGGACCCCCCCCTCAGCTTATGAGGATTTCAAGAGAAGTGTAGTAATGGTTCACTTATTATTACATGACATCTCTAGGGAGTCCAAAGACCCACTGAAGGAGGGCACCTACTCTACAATTCTCTGTCTCCACCATTCAATCCACCAACTGCAACTAACCACATCTACACCAATGCCATCTACCACCAACCACCACTACATTAGTATTTTCACAGACAATCACAAACATCCATGCCCACCACAGGATTCGAACCTGCAGCCTTTTGGCTGGAGAGCAGATATGCTAACCACTCAGCCAACCAGGCCTACTATTTTGCATTCTCATATGATAGATTTTATTCTGTTTTTATCTTTTGCATCTAAAACTCAATCTTCCAATACAGTCCTACACCAAAGCCCAGAATAGCTGTAAGAAAATTATCACCATATCAAAAACAGATTTTGAGAGAGTCAAAAGCAGGAAACTTGCATTCTGCCCAAACAGCAGCCATGCCTTCTACCTAACACTATTCCCAATGTTTCAGTCACAGAAAAAGCCAACCTCCTGGTTTCCCACTTCTCCAATTCTTGCATGGCTGATCATGGTAAATATCCCCGAACCATTCCAAACACTCAATACCACACTTGACCTTTTGCCAGAAAGAGATCAGAAACATTTTGCTCAAACTGGATACCAAAAAATCTCCTGGCACTAGAAATGACTACCACTTTATATGTTGCATATTCATACTTTTTTATTCAACTGGTTTCTGTCCTGCAATCTGCATATACAGCCTCTTCCTAAGAAGGATGACAAATCTTCACTTTTAAACTACCATTGAATTTCTCTTACCTCAATTATTTCTACAGTAATGGAAAGAACTGCTAACAGCCAACTCTTATACTACCTTGAAGATACTCATCTAATAAATGACTGACAGTATGGATTCTGTTACTGTCAATTAACAGGAGATCTACTAACCTATGTCACCCATCTATGGAAAAACCATGAAAAGGTGTTTTTCCATAGATTTCCTTGGAGATATCTCCAAGGCTTTTGATTGAGGTTTTGGCACACAGGTCTATTAAGAAAATTCCCATCATTTGGTCTGCCCCCTGAAATGCTGCAATTGTGTAGCCAGCTTTTTGTCAAGATGTTTGAGTGATGTTAGATGGCTCCTTATTTATCTAAACAATTAATGCTTCAGTCCCACAGGGCTCTATTCTTTTGTCCACAATCTTCCTTCTATATATAAATGATCTACTCTAGCTTACTGCCAATCCAGTACACAGTTTTGCTGATGACAGCACATTGCACACCTTTTTGTTTGACAAACCTTGCAAAGTGCAAATCACCAAACTGTAATCTCCACTACCAAATTTTGATCTTCAAAACATTCATCAATGGGGTTTGGGTAACATTTTCAACTTCAATACCAGCAAAACACAGCTATGTATTATTTCCCACAAAAAAAGAATTCTGTTCTTTCAATCTTACCAACAATACTCAAATCTGTATTCAAGATGAGATTCACCTTTCTCAGTATAACTGAAACCTGTCTCTTTACAAACATATCAAAATATGCCTCCTCCATCCAAAAAATTAAGCTCTCTTTTGCTCGAGGTATTACTTTAACTGCAAACTGCTCCTAATCCTATACAAATCACAAATCTGTCCAACCACTGAATAGTGCTTTTGTATCTGGGGTAGTGCCACTAAGAGCTCCCTGAAAATACTGGATTCTATACAAAAAAAAAAAAAAAGAGAGAAATTAGATTGATTGATGACACCTCTCTCACTAATATACCCCACTCACTTTAACATAGATATTCAGTCTCCACAGACTGCATCTTCTATAAATACTTCTACCAGAATTGGCATCAATAATTACCCTCCCCCACTCCATGCACGTGCGCACGCCTCTTGCAAATCGATCCAAATAAATGCAGCAGCTACCCAATAGCATCTCACAGTTCAACTCCAAAAACCACAGAACATATTTTTTCTCTTTGTTTATCCCTTCCACTTCTTCTCTCTGGAGAGCAGTCTTCCACCATATGTTTCCCAGAGAATACAACCCCCAGCTTCTGAAGTCAAATGTTAATAAGTTCCTCACTGTCTTTCCACAGTATTTACATACTATAGGTTGACCAAACTCTTGTGAATGAGTTCTCCATAAAAAGTACTTGGCTGGGCCCTTATGAGGACCCTTGAAAAATGTGAGGATGAAAAATTCATACTCGGTGGGTTTTTGGTAAGCACCAGAGCTCTGATTTACTATGGAGCCACACATGGGTGCTCACTATCTGGCAAGAAATAAATTTGCTCAGAAGTGGTATGCCAGGGCTTCTCCAGATGCTATACCAGCACCACAGCAGGCCTTGGGGCCCTATCCCTGTATCATGGATAGGAGACTCACTACAACACTCTTGACCCTTGCAGGTAAGCCCACTAACTAACTGATCCTGATTAGGCTACCCAGGAATACGTCTTGCCAAAGCAGTGATTGTTCAGAATCCTCACCTTTCTGCTTGTCCACAAGTCACACCACACAGCACATATGGCTACAAGCACAGAGTGATGGTAGTAGTCTTGAATATAGGTTAGTAAAAAAAGACTTAGGAGAAATGGAGTGAAGACAGAAAAAAAGAAATGAAAAAGAGGAAGAATGAATAGGGCCATTACCCTCAATTGGGAGGGACTAGGGCTTTTAGCATGTCATCTTGATCTTGATTTGTTTTATACCTGTTAGTATTGGAGGACCTTCAAGATTGTTTTGCGTTGGCATTATTTCTCTCTCTCTCTCTCTGAAAAGATTCAAATGGATTTTCTTAATTTCTTCAGTTTCAAATCACATTTTGCTGTCTTAACTACCGACCAAAGTTCTGTAAATTATACCCCTAACCCTCATCAAATTCCTGACATGTACCCTCAAAGGATGTACAGGATTATTATGATAGTGCTAACCTGAAAAAAATTACATCATTATTAATTTCCCATCAATAATTTTCCTAGAAATCATCTGTTATGACTCTGGTGCCAGATGTTACATATCAGTCTTCTAAGTCACTTCATATTGTATCAATCCGTCTAGATTTTGGTCTTCCTCTGTATCTATTTTCCTATTATCTTGATTGAAAAAAAAAAAAACTTATTCTGCTAACTCTGCCCTCTCTTATTCTATTTAAGTGACCATACCATGCAATTAGCTGTACTAATATTCCTGGATGCTAACAATGCCGAGCACTTTCCTAATATCCTCATTTTCAATATGATACTGCAATTGATGCCATCTGTTTATTCCCCTAATCTTTTTTAGAACTCTCATATCCGCACGGTTAGCCTAGTGTGCTTCACAACCATATGCCTGGGGAAGGAGTGTCCTAAGTTCGATTCCCGTCGGAGATGCGAGGAGCTGAAGGATCTTCCTCAGCCATAGCCAAGTTAGCCGGTCTTGGGCGCGGGCAGTAGGGTTTTTTCCGCCAGTCTATATGGTGTTTTTCATCCCGCAAGCAGTCAAATCGGCCCCATGAACACACAGGGATACAGCCAAGAATACCTTGAGGCATAGGAGTGACCATTCTATCCTCGTTATTTCGGTTACGAAATCCAAGCATGCTTGGAAGGTTGTGGGCCTTAAGGGCCTGTTAAAGCCATTGGGATAGATAGATATCTGTTATTTCCAGTCTTTGATGAAGTTTATTTCTAATCCAGCTCTCAGATCCATAAGTTAACATTTCAACTAATTTCACTTTCACTCTTATTTCACATAATATTCAGTTGACTTCTTAGCATACTAGCTTTGCTAATTCTGTTGTCTATTTCCATATTCCTGTCCATGATGTGAGAAACCTTTATCTGGTCTCTTTCGACTAAAGGTCAGTTAGCTGGCCACATATGGAGGTAGAAGGTTTTTTCGTCCCTCAGAACAGGCAAACCAGCCCCATGAACACACACACACATCTAGAGACATAGGACACTCCTGGCATCAGGATTGACAGACTCACTCTGTGGGATTTTCAGTTTCAAGTGGTGAAGTGTGGGTCTACGTGTGAGCGTAAATCAGAATTTCCATATTTCATTTGCCATCTTCTAAAAATGGTGTCTAAATAGCTGAAGTGTTTTGCTTGTTCTATAGTTTATTCATTCAAGATGCAGATGCCAATCATCATGTTTGTCTTTTTATTGCTTTCAGAAAATTACCACACTTTTGTCAGGGACTCCTACAGATTTGTATAGTGGATTTATTTAGGAGTATAATATCATTTGCATAAAGTAGAGCTGAGATCAACATCTCCAATTTTGATAAAGTTTAATGCCCCTTTCCTTCATAATGTGATCTATGCTGATGATGAGTAACAGTAACGAAAATGTGCACCCTTGCCGCCTGATACCTGAATTATCAAACCTTTACCTCCTTGAATTCTAACTGCTTACTCTCAACTTAAATATAGATTATATATTGCTCAATATAATATTCATTTTACACCATATAGCTGTAGCATTTGATAGGCTTTCTTCTTTTCATTGACTACCTCTTTAAAGTCCACCATGGTATTCTGATTTTTCTCTTAGCACTTTCTCATATGCCTTTTCCAGATCTAAAAAAACTTACAGATTCCTGTTATATTCTCAAGATTTCTCAGCTATTTGTCTTAATGCAAAAGTCTGATCCTATTTGGTCTAAATCCAGACTGTTTTCCAAGCTTCTCTTTTACAATTTTTCTTAGCCTATTTTCAAGTTTACTTGAATAAATCTTACCAGGAACACTCAGTAGGAACATTCATTTATAATTTTCATGTTCCCCATCCCTTTAACAGATAGGGTATGAGAACTTCATTCATCTGGAATTTGACCATATCTTCTGAATTATGTAGCAAAGCTACTGTAAAACTTTATCTTTATATTTCTCTATATTTGAACATTTCTGGTTAAATATCCTCTACCCCCCCTTTCATATTTCAAATTTTTGATGGCTTTTTCTACCTCCAGTATTGATATGTACTCTTGATATCATTCTTCTTGAATGTTATCTACTATTGATATACGGTATATGATGTCACTGCTAGTTTCATTTAGCAATCTTTCAAAGTAATTATTCTAGACATTTAGAATAGCTTTATTTTTAGCACTTTTATCAGCTGATTCCTTTTATATTACACTTTCTCCTCCATTTGTAAACTTTTTCAATAGTCTCCAGAGTATTTTGCCACCTTCTTGACATTTTCTAGTTCTTACCAGTCTTTCCATGACTACTTTTGTTTAGCTAAGTTTAGAGTAATTTGCTTTCTTACACCTTTTTCTTTATATATATATTCTAAAAGCACAAGCTGATTTACTTGTAAAGAATTTTTAATATGCTTTCTTCTTTTCACTGACTGCCTCTTTAAAGACCACCATGGTATTCTGATTTTTCTCTTCCCACAGACAAGCTCATAAACATGCCTCTCTGGCTGAAACAGTATGTTTTCTTGAGGGTCTGCCACTGAATTTTGAAGGTTAGGTTCTTATTTTCAAATTTTTTAATTTTTTCTTGAATAATATTTGTGTATTTGAGTCTACACTTCACCTCTAAAAACTGCTCAACTTTTGATTTGTTTTAAAACTTTTTTATACACTTTTCTTTTCAATATGTTATTCAATTTTATCCTGCTCAACATTAAATGGTGATCGCTTCTGATTTCAAATCCTTTGTATAATCTTGTGACTTGAACAAGTGTTTAGGTCACAGTACCTGAAGATCACAATTAACAATAACAGTCAATGCCACTTTTCTTATCTTATTACCTGTGTCTTCTCTTCATGTGAATTTGTGCACATCTTTGTGTTGAAACAGTGTTGGTAATAACTAGTTCATATCTTGAACAGAAATACAGCAGATACAGAAGAAAACATACAACAGTATGTTTTCTTCAGGGTCTGCCACTGAATTTTGAAGGTTAGGTTCTTATTTTCAAATTCTTTCATTTTTTCTTGAATAATATTTGGGTATTTGAGTCTACACTTCACCTCTAAAAACTGCTCAACTTTGATTTGTTTTAAAACTTTCTTATACACTTTTCTTTTCAATATGTTATTCAATTTATCCTGCTCAACATTAAATGGTGATCACTTCTGATTTCAAATCCTTTGTATAATCTTGTGATTTGAACAAGTGTTTAGGTCACAGTACCTGAACCCGAAGATCACAATTAACAATAACAGTCAATGACACTTTTCTTATCTTATTACTTGTGTCTTCTCTTCATGTGAATTTGTGCACATCTTTGTGTTGAAACAGTGTTGGTAATAACTAGTTCATATCTTGAACAGAAATACAGCAGGCATAATGTTCTAACATTACCCTTTACTGCAAATTTTCCCAAAACATTTCTGTATATCTGCTAATCATTTTCCACTGTGCTGTTTAGATTTCCAAAAGGATCAAATTTTTCTTCATGTCAGCTGCCTTCTCTAATGCTTTGAAAAATCCTTATATTTGCCTACCATTCGAGAAGCTTATCCTTTAGTGATGAATACTATAGCTACTCCTTTCCCCTGATCAATATTTCCTGAATATAACATATGAATATAAATATATATTGATTTGTTCCACCATGCTTTTTTTTTTATTTTCTTTTTATCTCAAGTTTATTTCTAGGTTTTATAATTTCTTTGCACTTATTAATCAGCAAAGCCTTCTTTAGTTTTTCTGCATTCCCTTCTTATTATGTTTTATTTAAGGATGTATATTCTGGTTTATTTTTTGCTGTCGTCATTTGCTGAACATATTCAATATATTTTTATTCATTCATAATTTCCTTCACATTTTTTTTTTTTTTTTATGGAGAGAGTTATAGGGTAATGACTTCAACAATCTCCTGGAATTTTTTACATTCATCTTTCATGTTCTAAATGAAATTTCCTGAGCTGTTATCAGCAAAAATTTAATTTTTGGTGCATACTTTTTTGTTTTTTTTTTTGAGTTATTCGTAGGTACCTGACCTCTAGAAGAGAAGCTTTATTTCTTCTAAGCATTTTTTTAGTGTTATTTTGAAACAGTTGTAATGAATCTATATCTGTGCCTGGGTGCATTTCTGTTTACACATTACTATTTCTCAATCTTCTTATAAATCAAATTCATGTTTCCAGTGGCTGGGAGGCATTCCTCTTCCTCTGGATCCAACTTTAGAATTTAAGTTTCTCATGAATCAAAATATCTCTTTTTTTTTATAACAAAACAAAAAATAAGAATAGATGATATTTTGTACTTCCTGATAGAAGTCTTCAACACAGTGGCTGTTATCAAGTGTACATATCTGGAGAATACCAATGTCAAAAGGTTTTCCTACAATTTTGATTAGCATGATTTTGCTATTTACAAGCCAATATCTCAAATTTTGACAATCCCCCCCCCCCTATTTATAACTACATCTCATGTCTGCTCTTCAATTCCAACAACAGAAGAAAACTAAGTCACCTCATTCTTTATTTTCTGTCAGTCTTGTTTTATTTAAGTGGAAGTAAGAGAAGTTCTGCTAAATATGAATATAGATGTAATGAGATTAAATCTGTATTCATATTTAGCATCACTACCATTCTATTCTGAAGTTTTCCAGTTTGGTATAATGTTCTAACATTGCAAGTGACTATTCATAGTAATCTCTTTATAGTTTTCAGATGGACTTAATTGATTACATTTCCCATGGTGATAGAATTTAAACCATGCTATTCTACAATTCCTATTTTCTATGCTTTCTTTCCTGGAGTTATAGACAGTAATCTTCTGCAGAGAGACATGACTAAAGCTCTAATTTGTGATACACCATGTGCAGTAGAAAGGCAGTGAGACTTATCTTTTCCGATCTCCCAGAATCACAGCTATTACATTCATTCATTCTGATTATGCCTATAGGTTTCTGGAGTTGAGCCTTCCTTGCTGACATCATTTGTCTTTTCTAACTGCTTCCCTCTATCAGGAATACTTCAAGAATAATTGGCTTATCACAAAATTTCTCCTCTCTTTTCAAAATATATTAATCTATTAGTTTTCTAAATTATGTGCCCTGCCTCTTAAGAAATATATATATTAACAAAATCAACTTAGTCGATATAATTAAATTCCTTGAGGGGCTTACAGGATACTATGATGGTATTACACAATTAACTTTACATTATATTAACTGACACATCTCCCTTTCACGTGTTAGGCTCAGTGGTCTATCACAACTTAAAAAACTTGGCCTCTTAGAAACCCACTTGCTATCTGTTGTCTCTAAACTGCTTTATTTCTCACTCAAATCCTAGATCTTGAAAGTTAAGTAGAAATATGATTTCCACATCATTACAAAACAAACGTAAAGTTTGTTGCAGATTCTAGCTTGAAAGCAATCATTCTTCAACATTAATGATGTCAAATGCATACATTATTATTATCTGGGAGACTCCAGGGAGCCCCTAGACTCATCGAGGGAGGCGCTAAACATCATGTCCACACAACTATTTGACATTCTCACAGTATCTATCATACCTTGCCTTGAACTCATTCACTGTCATAGCACCCAAAACAGACTCTGGCAGCTTATTCTACTCATTAACCACTCTAAAAGTAAAGAACCCAGCTCTGACACCCTTGCTAACCACACTCTTGCCCAGCTTCCATAGATGTCCCCCAGTTCTCCCACCACCAGTCCTGATCTCAAAAATATCCTCTGAATTAATCCTATAGAAACCCTTCAGCAATTTCAATGTCTCAATCATATCTCCCCTTTTCTGCCTATCAACCAGTTTCTGCAACCCACAAATCTTCAACCTGTTCTCATAAGGATCATTCCACAGACCTGCTATCATCTTGGTCACTCGCCTCTGAATCCTCTCCACCTCCTCCCCATCGAGAAGAAACCTAGGTGACCAAATCTGGAGACAGTAGTCGAGATGAGGTCTTATCAAGGCTCGGTACAGAGGAACAAAAACTAGCTTGTCTCTGCTCGTCAAAGTATTTTTCAACAACCAAGTGAGTTGATGAGCTGATTTAGCCACTTTTGCAATGTGACCCTAAACTTCATCTCCCTATCCACCAACACACCCAAGTCCCTGGCCTCATCAATCTCCTGGAGTACAGTTCCACCAATGTGGTATACTGCTGCTAATCTTTTCACCCCAAAATGCATAGCCTTACATTTTGTCACATTAAATTGACATCCATTCTCCTTAGCCCAGAACTCCAATCCATCCAAGTCATCCTGCAAGATTTTGACATCTTCTGCATTCACTATTGTCCTACCCAACTTTGCATCATCAGTGAACAAATGAACTGTTCCTCTTAGATCCTTCCCTATATCGTTAATGAACAAATTAAACGGCAGTGGCCCAAGAACAGAACCCTGCAGCACACCGCTAGTCACAGGCCATCTTTTGGCCTCTACTCCTGAATAAACTACTCTCTGATATCTCTCCATCAACCACCCACCTATCCATCTCACCAACCCTATATCCATTCACATATGTTGCAGTTTACGGATTAGAATTCCATGTGGTATCCTGTCAAAGGCCTTAGCCAGGTCCAGGTATCACTGTAAACCCATTACCCTTATCCAGTTCAGCTGTCACTGTGTTATAAAACTTGAGCAAATTACTGAGTCATGATCTACCCTTTACAAAGCCATGCTGTCCCCCTCATTTTCATCAATCCATTCCTGTATTTTTCCCTTGACTACTTTCTCCAAGACCTTGACAAAGACTCCTGATATGCTGATCGGGCGGTAATTTGCAACAGTAGTCTTGGATCCTCCTTTATGCAGTGGAACTATTTTCCCCTCTTTCCACACCTTCGGGATTAAACCAGACCTGAGACTCAGATTAAACAAGATGGTCGAGGGCACTGATAATTCTTTAGCCGCTTCACGTAAGACCCGTGCTGGTATACCATCCAATCCCACAGATGTATTCACATTAAGGTTCTGTAATAGACTAGTCACCTCCACTTCATTCATCACAATTCCCATATAAACTAATGGTTCCTTCATTCTTTCAATGTTACCACCTGGATGATATACTCTTGCAAAGTGCTTGCTCAGTAATTCCACTATATCAACTGATTCAGTGACCTCCTTACCATCGTCATTTCTTAAAATCATTTTGCCATGTACAGTTTTTTTCTTGCTTGCAGCATATTGAAAGAACTGTTTGGGATTCTCTTTAGCTTGCATAGCTAGTTTCCTTTCGTAATTCGCTTTTACTTTTTTTACCATACTCGTTACCCTTCTGGCCTGCACTTTATAACGTTCGTGTGCCTGCAGGTCGCCCCTTTTTTAAATTCCCTCCACAGTTGTTTCTTTTTTTGCAGCTCAAGCTTAATGGTGTTATTCATCCATTTAACCCCTACTTGTTTTAGTATTCAGGCCCTAGGTATACAATCCTGCTCCTTGAACACTTTCCATGCTCTATCGACATCTAGCCCTTGCAGTTGTACATGCCATGGCACTGATCCAAGCAAGGTCTTGCCAGCATGGTAATTCCACATATACCCTGTCTTAATCAAAAATTCCACACCTTTAGCCACCTCCCAGGTCAAGACCTTGTGATCACTCTCACTAATAGGTGGCAACATGGTCATATTCATTACAGTCAAATTCTGAGATGCTAATACCAGGTCAAGCACTCTCACACCCCTAGTATTTTCAATTACATGCTGTCCCAGATAGTTATCCCTTAATAATTGAATAAAATCCATTTCCTTCCTCACATGTGTCCTCTCTAATCAATGTTACCATAGTTGAAATCCCCCATAATAATTACCCTCCTTCCACTCATTTCATCAATTTGTTTATGCATATTATCTCCACCATCTATTCTATCACCTGGTCTACTGCAGCACCCAACTGTATATTTTATTCTGCCAGTCTCAATCTCACATCAAATAGCCTCAAATGATCTCTTTTCACTATCCTGCAATACAACTTCAATTCTCCTTGGCTGCAGTTCATCAGCTATCATCAATAACACTCCCCCATTTTATTCTCTCTGTCCCTCCTAAACACACTATAACCTACACATTCTATCCCACTAACTATATCATCTTCCGTCAGCCATGTTTCACTAATGCCAATAACCTCTGGCTAGGAAGAGTCAACCAAGGCCAAAAATTCTTCCTTCTTGTTCCTAATACTCCTGGCATTAGTATACATGAAATACAGTGGTCCCTTTGTCCCACCCCTATCTTGATGCATTATTCTAACTATCCCATTCCGATGTTGAAAGTTTATTTTTCACTTGGTTAGAGTATAATAAATTTAGTTTAATCCTTTATCCAAGTGTGAGCAAACAAAGTTTGTGCCTGAAAGTATCTTCAGGACTAGGGTAAGGTGGTACAACACCAGGGCACTCCTTGCAAAGGTGGAGCAAGCTACCAACACTCATATCTCAGTATCTCCCATAATGCAAAACACATCTCCTTGCAGATACGTCAAATGTTATGCATTAAGGGAAGGGCCACAACCCAGACTAGTTTCGACCTTTATTGAGGTCTCTTCAGTCGGAGCCAGGCCCAAGTGGAGATACCAGGCAGAAGCATTAGCAGGTCATCTCTACCATAGGTAGAGATGACCTGCTAATGCTAATGCCCTGGTGTTGTACCACCTTATCCTAGTCCTGAAGATACTTTCAGGCGCAAACTTTGTTTGCTCACACTTGGATAAAGGATTAAACTAAATTTATTATATCCCATTCCGATTATCTGTCCTAAGTACTGGCTCGAGTACATTATATACATTCTTACACTCAACTGTCTCACTGATGTCCGCATACCCCCCCCCCCCCTCCTTGGTAGTTCTAGTTTCCCTGGTTCTGCACATCCATTTTCACTTCATTCAGCAACACTTTTTCCAGTCTCTGCACACCAAATCCATTCAAATGCAGGCCATCCATCTTGTATAAATCCTTTCACCCATCAAACTCATTTCGCACATCCACGAATTCAACACCACACCGTCTGCATAACCTGCGCATAAAGTCATTTGCGATTATGGCCCTCCTAAACTCCTCTCTTTTGTACTGCAGCAACAGACTCGTCATCCTAACTCTGTCGCTTTTTTCTTTCACTACCTTTAACAATACTTTCAAGTCCTCTCTCATAAAAAATTTATCTCCTTTCAATTCATTCGTACCTGCCACAATTATCAATTCTTTCACCCTCTGTTTTTGCAGTCTAATACTCCCACTTACATCCTTAAATTTTGCACCTGGTAAATACAATTTAGTTAAACTCCCATCTATCACACCTCTTAATAACGAGTCACCGTACAACATTCTTTCCTTCATTTCTGAAACTCTCCCGCTCTTACGCTTATTTTTCCTTTCAAACACTTGTTTATTTCCGTTAGCCAAGGCATTCTGGAAAGTTTTGCAGGTGCTCCAACTGCCGCTGCGCACTGTGTATTACTACGTGTACCCTTGCGATCTCACTCCCTACAAATAATTACTCATTTTTTTTCATCATTTAAACCATTTTCTCTCTCTGTATAATTGCTTTCACTCTCTCTTTGATCACCGGTCTCATTGCCATCTTGTACAACATTGCAATTTCCTATCAAGTCACTATTTTCACTCACAGTCTGGCTTTCTTCAACCACAACAATCTCACGACCTGAGACTTACTTCAATTCCTCACTTTCCTTATACTTTCTGCATACTCTCCCACCACTATCATTTTCCATCCAAACTTCAGCCTCTTTCGGGAAAGCATACATCCCACACATATCACACTGGACAAACTCCCTCACATTAAAGTTTTTGAACAAAGATGTCGTGTTTTTGGACGCCATTGTTTTTTGTTGCATTGGCGCCATGTGCTATTCTATGAAACGTATCTTTAAAATACTAAGTTAAATAAAACGAAATTCACACCAAAATCACACAGACACAACAAGCTACCAAAAATAAACAATACTACGTTAAGATTTAAACCAATATTCCAATTTTCACTCAAAATTACACTTAGCTTTCAGGAGCTCTCTGAAAACGCTACACACCATTTGATATGGCTGAAGTAGGTTTTCATATATCTTCTGTTGAATTGCTTTTATAACAGCAAGTCATGATTTGAGTAACACGTGATAGAGTTTAAGCTTGATTCTTACTGCACACCATAAGCATGCAAATTGTTTCAGGTTTTGACTTACTCATATAGCCATACATAAGAAAATAAGGCATCTTGGCCTGCTGCTATATAGCATTGCATTTCTCTTGTGGAAATGCTAACTGATTTATTTTTATATATATAAAAAATATCAGCCAACACCTTTTTTTGTTCCTGTATAGAGAGCAGGCGAGGCTGTTTTAGCCCTATCTAGCTTTAGGAGACTGAGTGGGAAGTACAATCTCCACTGGTAACCAATCAGAGATAGCTGGCCCAGCTATCACTAATTAATCAGTACACAGTGAAGACGGTGGCCAATAAGTGTCGCCATCTCATGGTCCCTAACACAATATTTTTAATGTCTGAAAATAGTTCGAGTTTGATGGCCAATTTTCTTGAGTTTATGGGATGAAAAACCCGAGTTTCCAGAAGAAAAAACCTGCTTGCCTGTGCCAGAGATTGACTAACTCGGGAACTTGTCGAGAAAAGGCTTAGAAAATGTTCCTCTAGTCGGCAACTAGATTTGAATCCAAGTCTTTCTTCGTGTAGTCAAGCATAGTAGAGTGCAAATGCCACTTCTACTGAGCTACACAGGCTCTAAAAATTTATTTATTTTTAATAAAGTAAATCACTTGGTAAACTGCCATTTGTTGAGCTTGACACAAAAAAGGGGGAGGAGAAAGAAACACTTACTTGAAGCTTATAAATTAATTAACAAATACAAGGTTGTGCTGAAACATGATAATCACCATTAAGGAATTGAGGTAGAACCATATAACTTACACGTTATTCTACATATACCAGATGAAGTGTTATATATCTGTTATAACGCTGCTGCATCATTTGCAATTCTCTGAGAAAAGTGTTTCTCTTGTTGCACAAACTAGTTCTCAGCTACAGATATGACTTCATCATCTGTGGTAAATTTTGTTCTTTTCAAGTGTTTATTTCTTTAAATTTGGGAATAGGAAATAGTCAAATCGAGCCAAGTCTGGTGAATAGGATGCGTGAGGCAAACATTGAAAGCCCAAGTTGTGTATTGTCTGCTGGGTTTCATGAGCAGTGTGAGCAGGTGTGTTGTCTTGCAAAAGCAATATGCCTCTGCTCAGTTTCCCACAATGTTTTCCTTCAGTACATCGTACCTCCTTCATTTCCTTCAGAGCTGTTGAATAAACTGCTTCTAAACAGTTTCACCTTTTTTGAGGTACTTTTGCAAGTATTACACCATGCATATCCCAAAAGACAATGGCAAGAACCTTGCTGCTGACTTTTGGATTCAGATCTTTGGCTGTGGAGAATCTTTGTCTCAACTCCATTGATTGTCGTTTGGTCTTTGGGTCATAGTGATAAAGCTATGTTTCATCAACAGTCACAATATGAGCCAAAAAAGTTGCACCTGATTTCTCAAAATGACCAAAAATTCCCTGAGATTTGGTTGGCATTCAAACATTTAGGAACCCACTTTGCTGAGAGGTTCTGCGTGTCCAGATGTTGGTGGATAATGACCCCAACTCATTCCATGGGTATTACCAGAACCTTTGCAATGCTTTTGGCTGGTATTTGTCTATCATCAAGGATCATGGCATCCTTGTTGATATATCTTCAAAATGACACGTCTTATATATCCTAAAATAAAAAGAACAAATTATTACAATTTGATGAAACATGGGTGTTAAAAGATTTTAAGATATGGTCTTTCTTGTGGTTATATTAGTTGCTTTCATATAATTTTTGTTCTAGGTATTTAGCAGAACTTTTCAGCCATCCTCGCCTATATAATGTAGATATACTATCTGATCAAAATTATCCAGACCCCTGCTCATCCCAACATCAGTCATGTATATTTATGTATATACTGATGATTATATGAAAAGCATTAACAACACCCTACCCAAAATCTAGTGGAAAGGTTTCCCACTAGATTTTGGTATGTCACTACACTAATTCCCTTCCATTCTTCCAGAACAGCATTAGTGAAGTCAGTCATTGATGTTAGGCAAGTCAGCATGGCCCACAATTGACATTCCAAATGTTCTCACAGGTATTTGATGGGGTGTTGAGATTGGGGAGCTCTGTGCAAACCAGTTAAGTTTATCAACACCCATCTTGCCCAACCATTTATCCACAGACATTTCATTTTTGAATGGAGGAGGGAGATACAGAGATATTGTTGCTTTGATATGGGAAGGGCCCTTCACCAAAGTTGGTGCTTCCTCCTTCACCAGACTTCACAGCCAGAACATCACTTTTGGGCAGGTAGCATTCTCCTGACAACCACCAAACCCAAACTCATCCACTGGACTGCCAGATGTTGAAGTGATTCATCACTACAGAGAAATGTGTTTTCAGTGTTCCAGAGTCCAACGACAAAGAGCTTTACACCGCCATAGATAAAGTGACACTTGGTGTTGCTCTTGCTGATAGCAAGCTTGTGTGTGTGGCTCATGGGCACAGAAGCACATGTTCTTCAGCTGTTGACAAATAGTTACAGTGCTGGCATTACTTGCAGAGGAATTTCAAACTTCAGTAGCAAGTATTTCGACAGAGGACAAGCTTTTTTTTTTTTTTTTTTTGGCATTCCAGCAGTCCCATTCCATGATTTCCTGAGGCCTCTATCCAGTTGATTGTGCTGTTGTTGCTCTTAAATATTTCCATTTCACAATATCATCACTTACAAGTTGATCATGGCAAAAAGGCAAAAATTTTCATCAGGTTGCTGCAAAGGTGGCATGACAGTGCCATGTCAAAAGTCACTGAGCATTTCAGTTCTGCCAATTTAAATGTTTGTCTATGAAGACTGCAAGATTGCCTACTTTCTTTTATACCCCGTATAGCTACATCCACTACTATGAAGGCCGCTAGAGGGACTCGTGGTCTATAGTGTTTGTTGAGAGCTCCTGATAAGATAAGTGTTATTTTAAGTTATCATTGACAATTTTGCTGGAATATTACATAGTTTTGTTTGCTTTTCGTATCTTATGTGTCTGTTTGTGTGTTTTTGGTGTTTCAATTATTAATTTGATAAAATACGATAGAAGCGTGCACATGGCTCCAGTAAGAAGGAAAATTCGGCTAGTAATAATGGTTCACTATCTTTGTTCAATAACTAATATAAAGAAGATTATTCAATGTACTATCTGCGAAATGTATGCTTTGCAGAGAGCGGTTGGAGTATGGTTAGATGATGATAATGGAGTGAATGTGTGTAGAAAATGTAAGGAAAATGAGGAATTAAAGTGTATTTCAGGTCGCAAGTGTGATATTTTTGTAAAATTTCAGAATATAGAAAATAGCGATATGGTAAGAAATTGCGAGGTTGTACCAGAGAGCTGTGAGGGCGTGAATATAGAAAGTGTGAATGAAGGTATTAATACAGAGCAAATTAATGGTTTAACAGATAATAAAAAAGATGAGACAGATGCAACGAGTGAGATCGCGATGTTGAGCGGAGCGATACATAGAGCAAAGCAGAGCTGGAGCGTATGCACAAATGTCTACCGAGTGTACCAGCCAATAAAAAAAAAGGTATGATAGGAAAAATAAGAGTATGATTGTGAATGTAAACAAAATGAAGGAGCGAGTGCTGTATGGAGATTCGTTAGTACGAGTTGTGATAGTAGAGAATTTGACTAAATCGTACCAACCTGATGCGACCATTAAGGACGTAAGTGAGTCTATTAGGGAGCAAAAGCAAAGAGTGAAAGAAATGATAGTGGTGGCAGGTACAAATGATTTGAAAGGAGATAAAATGGAAATGATAGAGGACCTGAATGAATTGTTTGAGGTAGCAAAAGAAAAGAGTGAGAGATTTAGGATGATTAGTCTTTTGCCTTGGTATGACAGTGAAAAGTTTAGGAGGGCCATAATTGCAAATGACTTTATGCATGAGTTATGCATGACGAGTGGTGTGGAATTTGTGGACGTGTGGAGTGAGTTCGATGGGCGAAAGGATCTATATAAGATGGATGGTTTGCATTTGAATGGATTCGGTGTAAGGAGACTTAAGAAAGTGTCGTTGAATGAAGTGGATGTGCAGAATCAGGGAAACTAGATTTATTAAGGGGGGGGGGGGGGAAGTAGATATGTAGACCTAAGGGAGGCAGTTGAGTGTATGAATGAGTATAATATGCCCGAGCGAATAAGGACAACAAATCAGAATGGGATAGTTAGTATAAGGCATCAAGGTAGGGATGGGGCTAACGGGGGGGGGGGGGGGGGGGTCTGCAATTCATGTATACTAATGCTAGGAGTATTAGGAACAAGAAGGAAGAATTTTTGGCCTTGGTTGGCACTTCCAGACCACAGGTTATTGGCATTAGTGAAACATGGCTGACTGAAGATGATATAGCTAGTGGGATTGAATGTGAGGGGTATAGTGTGTTCAGGAATGACAGGAAGAATAAAATGGGGGAAGGAGTATTATTGATGATAGCTGATGAGCTGCAGCCAAGGAGAATAGAAGTTGAATTGTAGGATACAGAAAAGAGCACATTTGAGGCCATTTGGTGTGAGATTAAGGCTAGCAGAACAAAATATACAATTGGGTGCTGCTATAGACCAGGTGATGGAAAAGATGGTGGAGATAGTCATAAGCAAATAGAAGAAATGAGTGGAAGGAGGGTAATTATTATGGGAGATTTCAACTATGGTAGCATTGATTGGGGGAGAGGAGAGGACACATGGGAGGAAGGAATTGTTTTATGCGTTATTAAGGGATAACTATCTGCAACAGCATGTAATAGAAAATACTAGGGATCAGAGAGTGCTTCACCTAGTAATTGCATCTGAGGATTTGGCTGTAATGAATATGACCACATTGCCACCAATTGGTGAGAGTGATCGTAGGGTCTTGACTTGGGAGGTGGCTAAAGGTGTGGAATTTGTAATGTTGAAATGGTAAGAGTGTGGTTAGCAAGGGTGTTAGAGCTAGGTTTTTTACTTGGAGAGTGGTAAATGAGTGGAATAAGCTGTCAGAATCTGTTGTGGGTGCCATGACTGTGAATGGGTTCAAGGAGAAGTATGATAGATACTGTGTGAATGTTGAATAGTTGTTCTTGACATGATGTTGGGCCTCCCTCGACGAGTCTAAGGATTCCTTGGAGCTGCCCGTAATAATAATAATAATGATAACGAAGGGGATGTCCAAATATTTTTGATCAGATAGCATGTACAGTCTGCATATCTACATTATTGTACTTGGCTGAGCCAGGACATTTCAAGAGCATCAAAAGGACAATGAAAAAAGCATGTTAAAAGTAATATGAACTATAAAAATGAAATAGATAAATGTTATGGATGGAGAGTAGATTAAAACAATAAATAAATAAATACATATATGAGGGTGGTCTGAAAAGTTCTCGAACTCGACCATAGATGGCAACACTATCAGCAAGTTTTTTTTCTCTAAGTTGATACATCTGTCATAAGAGCATCCATGTGAAATTGCAAGTCATTCTATTAAGTAGTTTGTTTTATGCAGCTGTCTGAAGCAAAAGTGTTGTCTGTATCACTTGAAATGAATAAAATTGAGTATCGTGCAGTTATAAAATTCTTTGTAAAAGAAGGTTTAATGCCAAAAGAAATTTATTTGAAGTTCATAAAAGTTTATGGGCACTCTTCTCCTTCGTTTTCGGCAATTAAGAAATGGGCTGCTGAGTTTAAACGTGGCTATACCAGCCTTGAAGATGATCCACATGAAGGATGTCCAAAAAGTAATACCACCTGAAATCATTGATCAAGTTCACAATATAGTATTGGATGACCAGCAAGTCAAAGTGCACGAAAGTGCTGAGACTATAGGCATTTCAAAAGAATATGTAGGATATATTTTGCATGAAGAATTGCAAATGAAAAAGCTTTGCACAAGATGGGTGCTGCACTTGCTCACAGCAGATCAAAAACGCACTCGCATGAAAATCTCTGAACAGTGCTTGGAGCGTTTTAGCAAGAATAAAACTGATTTTGTGCATCAATTTATTACTATGGATGAGACTTTCCTGTAATATGGAAATTAAGCATCCATATAATCAAATAGCCAGGTCAGGAGCCTGGAAAAATTACTTATTTGTATGAGATCTAATACAGTGATACCTCAGCTAACAAAGATTGTTTCGCTGTTTTTCGGACTCAGCTAACGAATGTTTTAGTGGATGCGTGTGCTAACATAAAGCAGCAAACATGAACGGTTGGGCCATTCCAGGAGCTTATCTTTTCCATTTGTATGTGTGTGACAAAGAAATGAGCTGACCACCTCACATAGGGGAGACCCACCAACCAGACTGGGTTGTTTATGTTCGAGACTGCGAGAAGAGAGATGCCTCATACCAGTGTCAGTACGGTGGCTGTGAATGCGAGAGGTAAGTGTGATAGCATTTATTCTTTACTTGGCTAAATTCTACTATGGGGATTAATTTATAATTAGTAAATTTTATTCTTATCTAATTAAATAAATAATATGCTATATGTCATATTTCTTTTATATTTTTCAGAAAAAAATTTTCTTGACAATGGGTCCAAAAAAAGTAAGCGACAAACCCAAGGGAAGCAGAAAGTTGCTCACAATTGAGCAAAAGAAAGAAATAATTTCAGCATATGAAAGAAGAGTCAGAATTGTGGCTTTAGCAGTCAAGCATGGCTGCTAAATCCACATCATCATCATCATCATCAATAGCTACAATTTTGAAGGAGGAGGAGGAGGAGGTTAAGGCAGCTTCGGTTGCAGCTGGTGTGAAGACCTTGGCCTTTCAATCCCAAAGAAGTTCTGTGAATGAAGAAATGGAAAAGTTTCTGATGATCTGGATAAATGAGCATCAAATGGCTGGTGACACTATGACTCATGAGATGATCTGCAGCAAAGCCAGACTGATTTATGAAAATTTGAAGAAAAATGTGGCAGGACACAGTGCAGCAGAGGAAGAATTCAAAGGAAGCAGAGGATGGTTTGAGAAGTTCAAGAGAAGGAGCCAGTGCAAATAAAGAGGAGGCTGAGAAGTTTGTTAGAGAATTCCAGGAGTGGACCATCATTCATGAATACAAGCCAGAACAAGTGTTTAATTGTGATGAAACTGGGTTGTTCTGGAAGCAAATGCCCAAAAGAACTTTCATCACAAAAGAAGAGAAGTGTATGCCAGGGTACAAACCTATGAAAGATAGAATAACTCTTTTATTTTGTGCTAATGCAAATGGTGATCTCAAAATTAAACCAATGTTGGTCTACCACTCTGAGACATCAAGAATTTTCAAGGAGGAGAATGTTTGCAAGCCCATGCGTACTGTTTATTGGAAGTCAAAAACCAAGGCATGGGTAACAAGAAGCATATTCACAGAAGGGAATTTTGAAGGTGTTTGGGCCCACGGTGAAAAAGTACCTGAGAGAAGAAAACTTGCCTGAAAAGGCTGTGCTTCTTCTGGACAATGCTCCAGGGCATCCACCTGGCTTAGAAGAAGATTTGGAGGCAGAATTTAACTTCCTCAAGATAAAATTTCTTCCTGCAAACACTGCATCTATTTTGCAACCCATGGACCAACAGGTCATATCAAACTTTAAGAAACTGTATACAAAACACATATTCCAAAGATGTTTTGATGCAACTTCATTTACCAGTCTGACTCTAAGGGAATTCTAGAAGGATCGTTATCATATCCTTCATGCTATTCAAGTCATTGCCATGGCATGGGACGAAGTGTCAGTTAGGACACTTAATGCTGCCTGGAAAAAGTTATGGCCAGACTGCTGCAAGATAAGAAGTGATGTTTCCAGTGTTCAAGATGCTGAAGATGCTTCTGGGGAACTTGCTACTGAAAATGCTGACATTGTAGATAAGATAGTCTCCTTGGGCAAAGCATTACATTTGGAGGTAAATGAAGAAGATGTAGAAGAATTAGTTGAAGAACACTCAAAAGATCTGACAACAGAAGATCTTGAAGAGTTGAAAAAGCAACTGAATCAGGAAAGAGACAAGGAAGATAAAGAATACTCATCAGAGGAGGACAGCAATAAAAAGGGAAGAATGCCAACAGGTGGCATTAAAAAAATGCTGCACTACTGGGAAGAGTTTCAGTTTTTGGCTACAAAGTAGCATCCCAACAAAGCTGAAATGAACAGACCGTGTCTTGGTTGAAGACAAGTGTCTGAATCACTTAAAAATGCTGCGTACATATTTTCAGTTTAATAAAGTGTATATAATAGTGCAAAGATCGTCAGTTTTTCATTCTACTTTCTATTCTCCTTCATCTAATTGAGTAGCTGTTCATCTCAGCCTTTGGTGAGTTTTTGCCCTTTTATAGTGTGCTTTTTACTATTTTATAAAACTTATCTTTAAATAGTAGGCAGCATTAAACGATTTTCTATAGAAACCTACGGGAAATCATGTTTCGGCCAACGAATGTGATTCCGGAACGAATTATCTTCATTAGCCGAGGTATCACTGTACAGAGAGTCAGGGAAACTAGATAATCAAGGTAGGAATGGGGGAAAATGTGTGTGTGAAAGTTCAGCTATAGTATGCAAAAATAGAGTGAAAAAATATACTTTGGGTTCAGACCTTCTGAGTATCTGGGGAGGAAAAGGAGAAAATTCTACAACAAGGCCAAATAGATTGCATATCTAATTATAAGAACATGCTAGGTGACAATTTGTTATGTGTATACACAAATGCCAGGAGCATCAGAAACAAAGGGGTTGAGTTTGTTGCTTTATTGAATATGATGTGGCCTAAGATTGTTGGCATTAGTGAAACCTGGCCATGAGAATCAGATATAGTAACTGAGATAAAGTGTAATGGGTATATATTTTTAGGAATGACAGAAGAGATAGGAGAGGAGGGGGAGGGGTGTACTATTAATGATATCAGACAACTTAAGCCCAGTTAGAGAAGAAATGCAAGAAAAATGTCCCATGTAATGAGTATGAAGTATCTGGTGTGAAATGGAGGCTAACAAAATGAAATATATGGTAAGGTATTGCTACAGGCCTGGTGGCTTAGTTACAGGGGATGAAGAAATGCATCACCAGTTTAGCCTTATGGGTACTAAACGAGTGATCATTATAGGTAACTTTAATTATCCAAACAATGAGAAAAGAAATAGAAAGTAGAAGAGAAATCTCATGATAAGAATGAAGAGGAATTTATTGAATTGTTGTGAGACAACTTTCTCAAACAGCATGTGAAAGAAGGAATTCGAGGTCAGTGTATTAGATTTGTTCACAGTGTCAGAAGGGATCTCTGTTAAGAATATGACTATTTTACCACCAGTTGGTGATAGTGATCATGCTGCACTTTCTTGGGAAGTATCTAATTATACTAATGTTCCCATTAGAACAGGTTACATGCTGAACTACAAATCTGGAAATTATGATCAACTTAGGAGAATACTATCTTTGGTCCCACAGTATCAGTTGCTGAATGGGGAAATGTGGGCAATGCATGGGAATCTTTGAAAAAGTGCTTAAATGAGGCAGTATCTGAATATATCCCTAATTTTCTAAGAATAAATAGGTTGGGAGTGAAATGGATGTGTAACCTTATTAAGCAAGAGATCCACAAGAAGATGATGTGGAAAGAATATAGTGAAAATAAGGGTGACAGGAGTTATGATATATATATAAAGCTCACAAGAAAAGTAATGAGTATTGTGTGGAAAGCTAAATCGGAGTATGAAAAAAAAAAAAAAAAAAAAAGGCTATGCAAGCAAAAGGCAATCCAAAAGAATTTCATTGTTATGCCTCAAGCAAAAGAAAGATTGAATGTGGAAGAATAACTTTATTGAAGGCATTGTTCAATTAATGAGTTACCACTTTACTAAGATACATCAACCAGGCATATGTAATGTCATCCAGTGTAACAGTGCTACTGCTACACTGGATGATACTGCTAAACTTGACCTTCCTTTAGTTAGAAGTGCATGAAAATGAGGTTTAAGAGCTGTTGCATAACCTGGATAAGAATTGGTCAATAGGGACATAGGGAATATCAGCACATTTGCTAAAGGAATGTTCAGCAGAATTGACTAGGTCTCTCACATGTTTGTATAACTTGAATCTCAGATCAGGAATGATACCAGGAATGTATGATAGTTCCATTGTACAAGGATGGCAAAAATTGATGTGTCTACCAACTTATCATTATCTCTGATGTGTAGTGAAGATTTTAGAGAAGTTGGTAAGAACTCACATACAGAAATGGGTAGACAAACAAGCTATACTCTGCTAGCAGCAGCATGACTTTACTAAAGGAAGGTCAAGTTTTAGCAATTTTCTCATATTTTATAACAATGTTAAGACCAAGTCAGATAAAGAGAACGGATACACTATGATAATGTTAGATTTTTGCTAAGGCATTTGATAGGATACCACACAAAAGGTTGTAGCATAAACTGGAGAATATGGGATTGGAATATAAACTCTTAAATCAGTGGATGGTTGACAGATATCAGAAAGTGGTATACTGTGGGTGTGAACCTGCCAGATTTAAGGTGACCAGTGGTATACTTCAGGGTTTAGTCTTTGGGTCATTGTTGTTCATTCTATACATTAATGACATTAGGAAGGATCTAAGAGCTGTGCAACTGTTTGTCAATGATGCAAGGATAGACATGGCAATCAGGGATTCTATTGTTATCTAGCACTTACAAAATGATTTGAACAGGTTGGAAATTTGGACAAATGAAAATGGCTGTCAGTTTAATGTTAGTAAGTGTAAAGTTAAGCACTTTGGTGTGATGAGATTTTCAGCAGCATATTATATTAGCAGGGTTATGCTACAGAAAAACTGATGAGGCTAGGGATTTTGGCTAACTGGTTGATAGGAATTTGAAGTTCTGAAGACACATAGGGGGTCCTTAAGGGATCAAAACTATATAACTGAGATGAGACCACCACATAGCCTTCAAAGGAATGCGGAGAATCGACCAGGGCTTCTGACCTAATGTCCAATCCTCACCTTCTCGTAGTGCACCGTGTTAAGTATCTACCTGGATACTGAACGGATGAGGATGGGCTGACAATTTGGGATTTAGCTGACCAAATTGTATTCTTATTCGCTTAAACCAAAATTTCAAATGATGGTACAACATGACAGAATTTCATGCCAGCTGGTGCGTCACCCAGTTAAACAAGGCCCCCATTGTTTTTACCAGGGAAACCAGGGTGAACACTGAAAAATCAGCTACTGGAACAAATCTGAAAACACACCCAAACTCAACATCACCAGAGTTAAAGATCGGTACTATCAACATAAGAAGCCTGAATGGCAAAGAAATGGAGCTAGCTGAGGAATTAGATAAGTACCAGATCGACATAATAGGGGTGACTGAAACAAAAAAGACAAAAAACTGGTGAGATCTTTCTGAGCAATAAATACAAAATGTTATATTCAGGTAATGACAATCAAAGAAAAGAAGGAGTAGCCATAGTATTCAACACAAAATACAAGGCTAATCTTCTTGAATGGCACTCAGTCAGTCTCAAGTAGAGTAATGTGGGCAAATGTGAGAATGGGGAACTGGACAATGAGACTTATTTGTGCCTATGGTCCCACAGAAGGTTCTACTAAAGTAGAAGTGGAGGAATTTTTTGAGGCTTTAGAGAAAGCAACTGACAATGAAAAAGGAAAAGTTGGTCCTTGTTGGGGATATAAATAGCAGAGTAGGAAATGATTGTCAGACATACAAAAATATTTTGGGAAAATTTGGAGAAAAGAGCAAAGCTAATAATAATGGCAAATACCTGTTGGATTTCTGCTCAGGACATGGACTGGTTATTACTAACACAATGTTCCAACATAAAAATGTGAACAAAAGTTCACATTTTTATGTTGGAACATAAGTTTTACGTTGGAAAATAAGAAAAAATAAGAAAAGTCTCATTGACTATATTATTGTTGATAGTGATGTTTTCCCACTGGTGCAGGACACCACAGTGTAAAGAGGATTTGTAATTGGAAGTGATCACCATTTAGTCTTGAGCAGGATAAAATTGAATTTCATATCGAAAAGAAGCACATGTAAGAAAGTTTTAAAGAGAATAAAAGTTGAGCAGCTCTCAGATGTGAACTGTAGACTAAAATACACAAATAGTATTCAAGAAAAAATGAAAGCGTTTGAGAGCAGGAACCGAACTTTGGAGATTCAGTGATTCAGTTGATTCAGCCAGAGAGGCATGTGGTGAGATTGTGTACAAGGATAGAAAAATCAGAACTCCATGGTGGATACAGGAAGTTAAAAAGACAGTGAAGGAAAAGAAGAAAGGATATCAAATGTTCCTGGCAAATAAGTCAGCTTGTGCTCTTAGAGAATACAGAAACAAATGTAAGAAAGCTAAATACTATGTAAAACTGGCTAAACAAAAGTCATGGGAGGACTTTGGCAAGAAGGTAGCAAGATATTCTGGAGGTTGTTGAAGAAGCTCAGAAATGGAGGAAAGAGTGCTGTAAAAGGAATTAGAGATGATAAAGGTGACATGAAAAACAGGAAAAAAAAGATATCCTTGAAGTATGGAGTAATTACTTTGAAAAAATGCTAAATGAAACACGGTAACGACAGCACAGTGGTAACAAACACTGACCAGGCATACATTCTGGAGGTTCTTCTAGTAGCAAGGCTTATACGCTGGTCATACATAACTGGTAATTAGCTTACGGAATTAACAATGCATATAAAGGATATTAATTAAAGGCAACTTTAATGAATAACTTCAATATTTCGGAAACGTCACGTTGCCATCTTCAGGAACATAAAAATATGGTATGTGCACGCAGGCACTAACAAAAGCAAGCGAAGAAGAAGGCAAGAAACTAATATTGTTTCTAAAGTCCTAATGGTGCCCTCTGGTGGACTAATTTGGTTGTTTTGGTTGTTGGGCTGAAGTACTCATAATGTAAGTCTTCCAAATTTGGGGTAGTTTCATGCACCCAAATTTGTTGAGGTTTGGAACGTTTTTTTTTAGAGCTGCTGATGATTCCTTGAATAATCTTTAAACTTGCTGCGGTGTATTATTTTAGTTTTCTTCCAACGAATTCTATGGTGGGTATCTAAAGCATGGTCTGCCAGCCCAGAGTGGCTGTACTGGTGTTCTGAAATCCTGATATTTGCTGTCTTGCCTGTTTGGCCAAAGTAGGACAATTTGCAGCTGCAAGGGACCTAGTATACACCAGGTAGGTCTAGGGGAAATGGTTGGTCTTTGGTAGAGCGGATAAGGGATGCCAACTTTTTATATGGTCTATAACAAGTCAGGTCATATTTTTTGAGGATATTGGTTATTTTCTAAGAGGTGCCCTAGATGTAGGGGATGGTGATAGATTTGGTGTAATCTTTATTGTGGAGGGGGGGTTATGGTTTACTGGTTTTAGTATTTTTTGGGGGTTATAGCCATTGGCTAAGAAAGTGTTGAGGATGTGTTTAGTTCAGTGGTTAGGGCATTGTCATCTGAGCAGATTAATTTTGCCCTGTTATATAGTGTTTTTATAACCCTGTATTGTTGTGAGGGGGTGGGGTGGGATTGCTGGTGAATGCATCTGCCTGTATGGGTGGGTTTTCTGTAAGCAGAGAAAACCAAAGATCCATCAAGCTGGCGAGTGATTAAAGTGTCTAGGAAGGGGACGGTGTTGTTTTCCTCTTTTTCTAAGGTGAATTGGACTCTGTGGTGTTGGTTATTTAAGTGTGTTAGGAAGGAGTGGAGTGTATCTGAGCCATGTGGCCAAATAGCGAACACATCATCCACGTATCGAAGCCAAATAGTGGGTTTTTGTGGGGCGGAGTTTAAGGCTTTCTCTTCAAACGTCTCCATAAAGAAATTGGCCAAGGGTGGGGAAAGTGGTGAACCCATGGATGTCCCTATCTGTTTGTAGAATTTTCCTTGCCAAACGAAATAGCCTGAGTTCATTGTGAACTGAAGTAGGGCTGAGATATTGGGAGAAAACTTGGCTTGGATGAGCTCTAGGGTTTCTTTGAGTGGGACATTAGTGAATAGGGAGGAGACGTCAAAACTGACCATTATATCAGTGTGTTGGAGTGAGAGGTTTTCTATACTGGCTTTAAAGTGGGCTGAGTTTTTTATGTGTGATGGTGTGTTGCCAGTATAGCATGTGAGCATTTTGGCTAAATGTTTGGCTAATTTATATGTGGGAGAATCAATGCCATCCACTATGGGACGTAATGGCACATTTTCTTTATGTAATTTTGGGAGTCCATATAATCGGGGGGTCTAGAGTTATAAGGTTTTAGTTTGTTAGTGACTTCCACAGGCCAAGAAGTGACTTTCTTAAGGAGTCTGTGGAGAGTTCTAATCTGAGAGCTGGTAGGATTATATTCAATAGGGAGGTAGGTGGTATGGTCTAGTACTAAAGCATTAAGCTTACCTTTGTAGTCCTCTTGATTGAGCACCACAGTGGCGTTTCCCTTATCTGCTTTGGTGATTATTTTTGTTTTTCTTCATTTCTAGTAGAGCTGCATATTCGTCTTTGGATAAGTTGGTTTTTGGAGGTTTTGCATTGGAGAACACTGGCTACATCCAGTCTGACGTTATTGGCGATATGGTTAGGAAGGTTGCGAATCCCACGTTCCATATGGATCATGATTTCCTCGGCAGGTATTCTTTTAGGAGCTAGGGCAAAATTGTGGCCATGTGAAAGTGCGGTTTTTTCAAGTGCCGACTACGTATTTTTTCAAATTATTTCCTTGCCAAAGTGCATGAGACGTCATAACAAATCATCCAAAGATCATGGCCGAGCGTATCTGAAAGCTCTTCCTCTAGCGCCTGTAAGGTTTTGTTTTCGTCGGCAAGGAGAACACGCGTCGCGGTAATTTGTTCTCTTAATAGGGCGAAGCTAGTGCGATTATAAATACGGAGAGTTTTCTGTGAAGTAAAACGGTGCTTAAATTTAAAACACAATTAGGGATTACCTTGTTATCCCAGCAGCGTTTTAGGAAGGTCAGACAATTTAGTTGTCTCGATATCTTCAACCTCATTTTGATTTTGCTGTATTGACGGGCCTTTCGTGCGATGGAATCTCCATGGATGATCGTAATTCTAGTAGCAAGGCTTATACGTTGGTCATACATAACTGGCAATTAGCTTACAGAATTAACAACGCATATAAAAGATATTAATTAAAGGCAACTTTAATGAATAACTTCAATATTTCGACGTCACGTTGCCATCATCAGGAACATAAAAATATGGTATGTGCACGCAGGCACTAACAAAAGCAAATAAGGAAGAAGGCAAGAAACTAATATTGTTCCTAAAGTCCAAACCTCTGGCTGGCTAATTTGGTTGTCTTGGCCGTTGGGCTGAAGTTCTCATAACGCAAGTCTCCCAATTTTGTTGAGGTTTGGAACGTTTTTTAGAGCTGCTGATGATTCCTTGAATAATCTTTCGTACTTAAACTTGCTGCAGTGTATTATTTTAGTTTTCCTCCAATGAATTCTATGGTGGGTATCTAAGGCATGGTCTGCCAGCCGAGAGTGGCTGTACTGGTGAAACCGGATGTAGTCTGTGTGTTCTGAAATCCTGATATTTGCTGTCCTGCCTGTTTGGCCAAAGTAGGACAATTTTGCAGCTGCAAGGGACCTGGTATACACCAGGTAGGTCTAGGGGAAGTGGTTGGTCTTTGGTAGAGCGGATAAGGGATGCCAAATTTTTATATGGAGATTTATATATTCTGTTTATAGTCGTTTATATTCTGGAGGTTGTTGAAGAAGCTCAGAAATGGAGGAAAGAGTGCTGTAAAAGGAATTTGAGATGATAAAGGTGACATGAAAAACAGGTAAAAAAGATATCCTTGAAGTATGGAGTAATTACTTTGAAAAACAGCTAAATGAAACAAGCAGTGATGACAGCACAGTGGTAAAAAACACTGACCTGGCATGCAGTCAGGAATACATATCCATGCTTGAAGTAGAAAAAGCCATCAAAATCCTGAAACGTGGAAAGGCAGCAGGAGTAAATGATATTCAACCAGAAATGCTCAAGTATGGAGGTATAAAAGTCGTACAGTGGCTGCACTGCATAGTTCAGAAGGCCTGGACAGAGGAACGAATTTCAGATGATTTGAGTAGAGCTCTCATAGTACCCATATATAAAAAGGGAAATAAAACTGAATGTGAGATTTAGAGACGTATAACATTGAGAAACAGTTTACATGGATTGTAGAAGAGAAGCTTGGTGAAGAACAAACTGGATTCAGGCCCAATAAAGGCTGTCACTTTACGACAGATAGTTGAGAAATGATGGGAATACAACAAAGATCTGTATTCAAGTTTTGTAGATCTGGAAAAGGCATATTACAAGGTGCCAAGAGAGAAGCTATTCCAAACACTACAGTTATATGGTGTTAATGGGGCATTATATCAAGCAATACTTAGTCCCTATTTGAGTTGTAAGTCAGCAGTTAGAATTGAAGGAAGCACAGGAAGATGGTTTAATGTTAAATGTGGTCTCAGACAAGGATGTACATTATCCCCTCTCTTATTCATTATCTGTATGGATCACATTATGAAGGAAAGTAGTATTAAACCTGATATCAAAATTGGAGGTGTTAATCTCAGCTCTTTGCTTTATGTGAATGATGTTATACTTCTAAATAAATACACTACAAGTCTGCAAGATTCCATGACTAAATTGAATAATTGTTGTAATAGATATGGTATGAACCTCAGCATTAAAAAGACAAAGACAATGAAAATAGGCAGAAACATTGAAAATATCAACTGCATTGTGAATGGAGAACTTATAGAACAAGTAAAACATTTGAGCTATAGTACGCCCACCATTTGTAGATCTCTGCTTGGCGTTTTGCCAAGAATAGTCAATTCATGCTTAAGGAGAGAAAGAAATGAAGGATGTATGAGTCGCCAATGCGAAATCACATGCTTTCTTGTCTGTCGCTGTAATAGTAGTAGCTTGATTTTTGTTGTAGCTTTTTTGCATTATTCTTTTATTATTAATTTGTATGATGGATCCAGTACAGTCAACAAGTTTTGCTGTTAAAGGTTTCAGTAGCTCTTGCAAAAGAATATTGAATAATGTGCTGACATTGTCATATACAGATGAAGTGACATTGTTTTATCTAGAACACAGTATATGAGAGCAATACGACGTTTCAGGGAGGAGAAAAGACCGATTGCGTATCTAGATGAAACTTGGATTGATAGTAATTTAACTTATGGAAAATGTTGGCAGTCTAAAGAAGAATGTGGAGTGCTACAAACCGGAAATGCCTCGCAGCGCATAATAATTTTGTGTGCGGGTGGAGAAATGGATTTTACAAAGCCAATTCAACTACTAGAGATTACCATGGGCAAATTAATTCTACAATCTTTGAAAAGTGGGCAGAAGAAAAACTGATTCCAAACCTTCCTAAAAATGATGTTGTTGTAATTGAAAATAAAAGTTTATTTTTCACTTGGTTAGATTATAATAAATTTAGTTTAATCCTTTATTCAAGTGTGAGCAAACAAAGTTTGCGCCTGAAAGTATCTTCAGGACTGGGATAAGGTGGTACAACACCGGGCAACTCGTTGCAAAGGTGGTGCAAGCTAACATCACTCCTATCTCATATCTCCCATAATGCAAAGCACATCTCCTTGCGGTTATGCATTAAGGGAAGGGCGGCCACTACCCAGACTAGTTTTGACCTTTATTGAGGTGTCTTCAGTGGGAGCCAGGCCCAAGTGGAGATACCAGGCAGAAGCATTAGCAAGGTCATCTCTACCTATAGGAGTTGCCAAACGGTGTGCCACCTTTTTATTAAATTACTCTGGATTTAGAGAAAGATGTTGAAAGTTTGGCAACTCCTATAGGTAGAGATGACCTTGCTAATGCTTCTGCCTGGTATCTCCACTTGGGCCTGGCTCCCACTGAAGAGACCTCAATAAAGGTCGAAACTAGTCTGGGTAGTGGCCCTTCCCTTAATGCATAACATTAGACATATCCGCAAGGAGATGTGTTTTGCATTACGGGAGATACTGAGAAAGGAGTGACAGTAGCTTGCTCCACCTTTGCAAGGAGTTGCCCTGGTG
Source organism: Typopeltis vanoorti (assembly GCF_054136105.1). NCBI lineage: Eukaryota > Metazoa > Arthropoda > Arachnida > Uropygi > Thelyphonidae > Typopeltis > Typopeltis vanoorti. Next base: position 88,694,229 of record NC_143557.1, on the reverse strand, counting down.
TTGCACCACCTTACCCCAGTCCTGAAGATACTTTTAGGTGCAAACTTTGTTTGCTCACACTTGGATAAAGGATTAAATTAAATTTATTATAATTGATAATGCCTCATATCACTCTATTCGATTAAACAAAGTTCCTAATTGGTCTAATAAGAAGCAAGTTCTTATGGATTGGCTCTCTGCAAATAACATTTCATATTCCCCAGATATGCAAAAAATTGAATTGCTTAACTTGGTCAAAAGAAACTCGCCCACAACTAAACTATTTAATTCGACATGATGCTCAAAGAGCATGGATTTCTAGCTTTGAGGCTATCACCATATCATTGTGATATTAATGCTAATGAGTATGTTTGGGCAGAAGTGAAAATTTTCATTTGCCATTGCAATATAACTGGGGATATTGATATGTCGAAACTTTTTAAGCTTTCAGAACTGGTGATTGAAAGTATTACAGTTCAAAACTGGGCAAAATATTGCTCTCATGTCACCTCATTGGAAAATATGTATTGGGACAGAGACGGAATTATCGAAGAATTATGCGAACCTTTGGTGATCAGTTTAAGTGAAAGTGATGATGATTCTGACACCGATTCAGATGACTATGAAGATTAAAAGGATTTGATAATGGTATTTTTTTCCAATCTATTTTTGCATGGGTTTGTTAAAAGAGTCATAACAGTCATAAATAATTAATCGGTTTAGGACATTCAAGTGTCTCAGTTCTCTCAACTGCAAGTTTAGAATATCTAAGTTCATTTGGAAAAAATTTCTGTTTTTCTGTATAATTATTTTTATTTTATAGAAAACTTTCTTAAAAATAAATTTCGTTAAATTTTTGTTTCATGATATACCTCTTTTTAATTTTGTTAATACTCTACGTACATTTTTCCAACTGTTATACAAGCAAAATAGTTACACTTTAAAAACTACAATGTTCATAAAAGAAAAGCTAAATTTTCCGACCTGTAATAATAAACAAACTCATCCCAGAAGACGGATTGATTACCCTATTTCGGAATGGATTCTCCTTTTTGGGACATGCGCAGAAGTGTTGAAGGGTCTCTAATCTGTGGGCGAACTATACTTAGGAACGATTTTTTAGTGAAGATGGTAAGTTAAATATGGAAATAGGCAACAGAATCAACAAAGCTGGTATGGTAGGAAGTCAACTGAATAAATTTATATGGAATAAGAGAGAGATTAGTCAAAACACTAAATTAGCTGTATACAAGACAGTGTTTAAAACAACTTTAACTTATGGATCTAAGAGCTGGGTTAGAAGTAAAACACTTGACCAAAGACTAGAGACCACAGATATGAGAGTCCTGAGAAAGATTAGGGGCATGAACAGATGGCATCAATGACAATATCATATTAAAAATGAGGTTATAAGGAAAGAACTTGATATTGTCAGCATCCAGGAATGCATTAGCAGAGCTAATCTCTGGTCACTTAAACAGAATGGGTGAGGAAAGATTAGCAAAACAAGTGTTCTCTGCCAGGTTGGCAGGAAAATGACCCAGAGGAAGACCTAGATATAGGTGGATTGATACGGTACAAAGTGCCTTAGACGATAGAAATATAAGATCTGATAATGTTGGGGTCTTGACAAGTAACAGATGGATTTGGAAGAAAATTGTAGATAGAAAGTTAGTAATGATGTAAATTTTCCATGTAGTACTATCATATCCTGTACACCCCCTTGAAGGTATATATCAGGAATTTGATGATGTTGAGGTCACATAGCAAAAGTTGTAAATACAACTCAGAATAATGAGTTGTATATGCTAACCATTCGGCCAGCCTGGTTGGCCGAGTGGTTAGCATATTCGCTCTCCAGCCAAAAGGCTGTGGGTTTGAATCCAGCCGTGGGCTTGGATGCTTGTGATTGTCCCTGAAAATACTAGTGAGAGTGGTGGGCGGTAAATGGCGTTGGTGTTGTTGTGGTTCATTGTAGTTGGTGGATTGTGGAGATGGAGAGTTGTAGAGTAGGCGCCCTCCCTCGATGAGCCTTTGGACTCCCTGGAGGTGTCAAGTAATAATAATAATTGCGACATGTGAAGCGAACCTTGACATGTAAGGATAAGGAAGTAATTTTGCTTCGTTATAAGGCCTTGATAAGACAACACCTGGATTTGTGCGCAGATTTGGTCTCCTGGGTTCCAAGGGGAATAAAGAAGCTGTGGAAAGGGTGCAAAAAAGAGTTAGAAAGATTATATCCAGATTATGGGATTTGGATTATGATGACAGATTGCAAGTATATGGATTAAATACTCTGGTTAACAGGAGAAAGAGGTGGTGATGTGATATAGGTCTATAAACTTTTGAATGGGTGTTATAGGATATCATCTGATAAAATTTTTTATGTGGAAGGTGGGGTGAGAACACGCGGGGTCATTCATGGAAGTTAAATTTATTTGTAGTGAAGAAAGGTCAAGAGCTAGATTTTCTCTCACAGAGTAGTGAGTGAGTGGAATAGTCTGCCTTTATGGTTAGTGAGTGCATCTAGTGTGAATGAATTTAAGAGAAGTTATGACAACTGGTTTGGGTGATTTATAGCCTTCCTTGATGAGTCCTTGACCCTCTAGAGGTCTCAGATAATAATAAATTACTTCAGTGGTAGCTCTGGCTAAGAATTTGTCAAAATCGACATGAGAAATTTAATTCTGCTGTCATATAGCAAGAGATGCAATAATATGGATCTGGGGCTACCTTAATCACTTTGGAGGCCACGGGTGGAAACCTCGTGTATTTAGGCTGGTTGAAATTCATAGTATGGGTTAACCTTTTCACTGTTAATCTTAAGTTACCTTGAATAGTTTTAAAATGGAATCCTTGCGGAGCATTTAAAAACTTTCCACCCAAACAACTTTTAAACACGTTTGAGTTTCTAAGGCATATCAATATCACTTAGTTAAACAAACACTTGCTGTCTGGAGGAAAATATTTGCACTTTTGCCTTTTTCATATTTGTATGAAGAGAGAGAGAGAGAGAGAGATAATTAGCCGAATCAGCTAAGAATGAAGCCACATTGTGTAATAGAATACAATAAGAATAGCACGAACATTTGGCAGTTCAGATATGATGAGTATGCTGAATGTTTTTGTTGCAACTTGAAGTGTACAAGAAAGTTCTGTTTTTATCTCTTGTACATAACAATTCTAAATTCTCAGATACTGTAGACAGGAAATACAGGGAAGAACGTATTTACAGATTTTTAACTGACCCTCATAAATTAAAATTTTCAAATCTTCCATATGCCAAGAGCAACAACTACACTGGGATGTTCATCTGGTGACCCCCCCCCCTCCCCCCACACACACTACAGAGTGAAGGTAAACACTTTCCAGAACTTGTTCCTAAGAAAAATCCCACAATTGCTATGTATCTAAACATCTCGTTTGAAGGAAGAAAAGAAAGGCAGAGAGAGAAAGAGGATAGGTGTGAAAAGTGTTGGGCACCCTATCTATCCACACCTATTTCAAAAAAAAATCATTTAACTGCTAAATTTTGCAAGAATGATAGAGGTGATACCAAGTATTGTATAAAAATACTAAACAAGGTTTTTAATAAAACATAATTTATATATCCTCAATATTGGTTCAACTTGGAGGGAAAAAAAACCCTAAAGTTTTGAATGCAATTTTTAATTTAATTATAAAAGAAAAGCCAGCAAGGATGAGTCAGGCTAGCATATATATATATATTCCCATCAGAGAAAGGGTTAATGGAATGAAGATAGTACAAGGAATTTCCTCTCTGTCAATAGATACATCATCAGTGATATGAAGAATAAGTGAAAGATATCAGAATGAAAGTATAAAGTTCTGTGAGGGTTCCCCTCTATGGGTGCTGGTAGGTAGTAGCCTTGACTGTCAGTGAGATCTAAGAATTACCGTTTCCCAAATATTGGCAAGTTTCACATAAGAATTATTTATTCAGGTCTGGTTGATTTTTTTAAAAAATCTGCTATTGATTCAAAAAAGTCTTTCATGCTTGTATTTACTGCCACAAAATCTTCTTCTTCAGCTTTTCCCGCTTAAGTAGGGTCGCTGTTAGTAGTGAGTCTCCTCCACAACCAAGTTCATCCTCAAGTCCTCCTCCACCATCTCTGTCCATCTCTTCTTTGGCCGCCCGTGCTTCCTCCCCCCCTGCACATCCATCTGCATGACCATTCTTCCCACATACTCTTCCTCCCTCCTCATCACATGACCAAGCCATCTCAACCTTGCTTCCTGTATCTTTGCTCCTACGTTCGTAACTTTCACCGTTCCTCTTACATAGTCATTTCTCAGATGATCCTTTCTGGTGACACTGCACATCCACCTAACCATCTCATTTCCTGTGCAGGTTTGCAAGGCATGGACTGCTAAATCTAACTGATCATAATTGTGGTAACAGATATATTTCTTATGTTCTTTAAGCTTAATCTTGGCATATCTTCCGGTCCGTTCATAATATGAGATGCAAGAACAAGGAGCCTTTTTTTTTTTTTGGAAGTTTTTTCACTTGGCTATGCTACTGGATTTTATCCTTTATCCAAGTGTAAGCAAAATTTGTGCCTAAAGTACTTTCAGGACTAGGGAAACCTCATGGTAAATGTGGTATAAGTTCTCATCACTTCTCTTAGTATCCCATAATGCAAAGAACATCCCCTTGCAGTATAATGCTATACTGCATAATATAAAACGCATGTATAATGATATGCATTAAGGGAAGAGCCACTACCCAGACCGGTTTCGACCTTTATTGAGGTATCATCAGTGGGAGTCAGACCCAGAGGTGGTAATACTAAGTCCTTATAAGGACTGGCTTAAAGGGGCGAAGCAAGAATGCTTTTCATATTCCCTGTTATCTGTAGAGGACAGTGTAGGGATAAGGTGTTATTGAGCTATTAAGGCTCTGATCATGGCAGGAGGGTAACAGCAATAGCCGAGCCTCAGTTAGAACTTCATTGGCTACAGCATTGCCATCCATTACCTTCCAAGGGTATTGGATTGAATGAATCAATCACCGCATCTCACGGTCGATTGATCACCTCATATCGGTAATACTAAGGTGGAAGTAATGGAGATGTCATATTTACCTATGAGTTGCCAAAGGGTGTCATACCCTATTATTAAAATTATCTGGATTAGAGATAAGTTTATGGAAGTTTTTTCATTTAGCTACTACTAATTATATATTGGATTTTATCCTTTATCCAAGTGTAAGTGAAAGGATAGAACCCAATATATAATTAGTAGTTGCCAAAGGGTGTCACACCATAATAGGGTGTGACACCCTTTGGCAACTCGTATAGGTAAATATGATGTCTCCATTACTTCCACCTTAGTATCACCACTTCTGGGTCTGGCTCCCACTGATGAGACCTCAATAAAGGTCGAAACTGGTCTGGGTAGTGGCCCTTCCCTTAATGCATAGCATTAGACATGTCTACAAGGAGATGTGCTTTGCATTATGGGAGATACTAAGGCAAGTGATGAGAACTATACCACCTTTACCATGAGTTTCCCCAGTCCTGAAAGTACTTCACGCGCAAACTTTGTTTGCTTACACTTGGATAAAGGATAAAACCCAATATATAATTAGTAACAAGGAGCCTTATGTACATCTGGAATTGATAGAGATGGAATTTGGTCATTAGGAGAGAGCAGATAAGAGCAGTCACTTTCACGAGGTTTGAAAGTATTGCAGAGATATCTTTCAAGTTCTGGCTGTTTTTTCTGAGGTGCCTTCGATATAGATCTTATAGATGACAGCAATAGCATTATTGCAATCTGTACTGAGAGTTATGCAAAGGAGGGAAGCATGAGTATTATGTCAATAAAAGTAAGTACAGCTGCAAGGAAAACTTGTCTGGAACAGAGGCATGATTGACTCTTAAGTTATACTGTATTGTTTGAAAGGGTCAGGGGGGGGGATGGAAAAGCTTGTACTTTTTTATTGTTATTAGTTTGCAATGTGACTCCCACCCAAGAACAGTTGTAAACCTATAGTACGTTAGCATGGGTGGGCAAAGGATTTTTCTTCTTCTTACCAAGAATTAGGCATTTGCCTGTTCTGGCCTCATTGGTCTTCCTCTCTCTCTCCCTTTGGTTTATTATTTATCCACTTCTTTTAGCAGCAGATATCTTTCCATTCTATATAAATTCTCTTTCCAATTATGGTCTAATTTTGTGCATCCTTTAATTGTTCTTAATAATCTCATTTCTACTGCTTATATTTTATCTTTCTTTTTAATTGTCCATATTTCTGAACCATATAATAGCGTTCCCGTGTGGGGGACACCTATAACCCCCATCGGGCGTGTCCCCTGCTGGTGGATCAGGGAATGCTCATCATAGTTTACTATGAAGGGTAGGAGGGAAATAAAATACCTCCCACGGACCAACAGGATAGCACTTCCCTCATAGGCCGGTCTGGGGGCCTAAGGTGGCAGCCCCACCCCCAGACTCGGGTGGTGAAGGCTAATCCCCTGCACACCTTAAAATTTCACCCATTAAAAAAATAAAGAGATAGCCGAACTGCCTAAATGGTTAATGACAAAGCGAGGAAAAAGGTACATGAGATACGGACCGTGAAACGTTAAAAGTCTTCATGGAAAAGAAAACGAATTAATAGATGAATTTAAAAAATCAAGATTGGATCTGCTAGCAGTCACAGAAACAAAAAAGAAAGGTCAAGGTTACCAGAAAATGAAAGATGGATATATACTTTTCTAACAAATTTAATTTCAGAACCTCTGAAGGTTCTGAACTTGTTCTGAGGTAAACTTGGGTTTACCTCAGAACAAGTTCAGAGGTAAACCCAAGAGAATGGGGAAAACAAGGGGTAGCTTACATAATTAAACCAGATCTCAAAGAATATATTACTAAATGGCAACTAATAAACAAAAGGTTGTTGACAATCACTATAGATTTTAAATCAGACAACCAAATATTCACTGTAGAAATTTCTTTAATGAATTATAGGTATACTTACGATTGAATTACACATGCAAGATAGGAAGAGTCCCATGTGAGTCTATTTATTCATAATTTGTTTGTGATTTAAGAAAGAATTCCCTATCAAACTGCTAAGTTGTCTAGTTTAAGGAGATAGTATTTAGAATGTTAGCATTTCTCATAAAAGTGTAAAATAGCTAATGAGTGAAACATGAGCGCAGTTAATTTCCCTGGGAGAAAATATTGAGCTATTGAAATTTCTTTGATTGATTATATGTGTACTTATGATTGAATTTTATGATAGAGTATGTTCCTGATGTCATACCATTGGAATGTTTGAAACTCAATGAGGTGGACTGTATAAATATTATTGCCTAGATTATGATTAAGTACTTGAAAGGAATGAGATTCTGAGAGATATATTTGTATACATGTTGTATTTTGATAGACACTAAATTGGGAATGTTAAGCACACCTAACGAATTTATGTTATGTGTATATAACTTCCTGATAGTTTTAATATAAAGTATGCTGTTTGAAAGTCTAACTAAGTAAGTGCAAGAGAATTCAATAGAAACCAAAGTTGAGTGATTGAGAAAGACTAAGAATTACCTTCCATAAATGAATTTTGTGATTTCATGTGATGTATAATTATTTGATCAGAAATTAAACTTGTTGTTATTGTTGATAAAAATAGTTGTTCGATTCAATCTTTTTGCAATGCACTGATTCAAAAATAAACTCAGACCTGACAGCGGAACCCCAATGATTAGTAGTGATTTATGAGTAAATTTTGCCATGACTGTAAACCTTGGCTAAAATACGATATAAGTGATTAATTGATCTAGGGTATAAAAACTTTCTTTTGCCTATAGGGGAATTTCAGAGGCACAGTCTTCAATCAAATAAATATCTGGAGATCCCAGGCAAGAAAAATTATACTTAAGGTAGAACAATAAAGAAGGGAAATAATAGAAAACGAATATTAAGTTGAAGAAACATTTAAGATACACGAATATATATAGTAACAAAACCTCACAGTATTATAATGGCACAGTCGACAGGATAAGATCCACAAATAGATAAAGGATTAAAAAGTGGATCAGGATCAGTATTGTAAAAGATCAAATCTAAGTGCATTAACAAGTGTATATATATGTGGTTAGTGATTAGAACTACTTGAAATTTTATATATAGATATATATGTGGTTAGTGATTAGAACTACTTGAAATTTTATATATAGATATATATGTGGTTAGTGATTAGAACTACTTGAAATTTTATATACAGATATTGTACAAAATTTTTTTTTCAAAATGAATGTGGATAATTTAAATTCTGAAGCCACAAACACAATGGGCGATAAAGAGTTCTTTCGAACAATTAATCCCCAACTTGTTATTCCACAATTCTCAGGGGAAGATCACAATGATGTGCTATCATTTTTTAAATTTGTAGAACAAATTAGGAACGTAGGAAATTGGTTGGATTTCCAGCTTCTGATTGTTGTGAAGAACAAATTAATTGGAAAGGCTAAAAACTACTTGTACTCGTCTCCAATATTGAGAGATACTTTAGAGTATAACAAGTTCAAAGAAGCCCTAATATCCAAGTTCACCAAGGTCAGAACCTATGGAGGCTGCAAAGGTTCACCCAAGAAAAAAAGGAGTCTACCACAGACTACTATAACAGATTGCTAACTTTGGCAAACAGCCATAGCATATCTGTTGAAGACAGGAGCCATCTAGACTGGGCAACATTTAACTAATTTAGACTAGGAGTAAGGGAAGAATTCCGTGAGACTGCATATAAGAAGAAATTAAACAATTTAGATGAGTGTTTCCTTGCTGTAAAAGAAAAAAAAACAAAGAATGGGTGACTTTCATCCTGTATCTAGCACCAGTCAAATTCATGTCATAAGTAAGGAATCTAACTCCAAGAAGGATGAACGGAAGGACAAAAAAACAGAAATTTTGAGAGGGAGTGCAAAAGAACAAATTGAAAAAACTGAAGACAAAAACGGAGCGTTGTCCGTAAATAAAATTGAAGATGAGAGAATGACCACCCCAAATATTAACGAATCCTTGACAAGGGAAGAAATACAATCGATGATAAAACAAGAAGTAGAAAGATTACATCAGCCCCTAATAATCAAAGACTGGATTTAATTGTTAAACAACTACAGAAAGCCAGAGTTATGAACGAAGGGATAACAGAGGGAAGGCAAGGGGGGGGAGCACCTCAATGCTATAACTGTAACAAAATAGGACATATTGCCAGGAACTACTTCCAAAAAAGAGGAAGATTATACAGGAACCAATTTGAAACTAATACGATTGGGGTAAGCCAACATCACACAAACTGGTCAAATAAATTTAGAGAAGAAAATCCGTGTCAACGCAACGAGCTAATGACCATTATTCGTGGAGAAATAAAGGGGATACACTGTAACGTTCTGTTGGACACAGGATCAAGTCTCAGTTTTGACAGAATCCCTGTTCAAGAGACTAAAGTCTAGAATCAATAACGGAGTCACAAAATTTCGGAAGCCAATCAGACTACATGGTATAGCGGATCCTACCATTTATGCTAACAGAAAACGAAAGATAAGCATGTGGTTGCCCGATTTTGATTTGAATGTCTTACCTGAGCTACTCATTCTCCCAGAGACATCTAGACATGGGGCTAATAATACTAGGAACCGACTTCTTAAAAAGGCATGGGCTCTCATGTAATTTCAGCACCCAAGAAGTCTCCCTGATGGGGGTGAAGCAGGCTACTCGAAGGGAGGGTACTCAGAGATTTCGAACTGATAGAGCCAGTGAGGGTAGAATGATAAACAACCACTATTATAGAGAAAATAAACAAGTTGAGGTGAGTGAGAATGTAAACGGAAAGGAAGAGAATGATCCCTCAGTAATTAGAGATGCCCAACAAGAAGATGTGGAAAAAACCTTTCACATTTCAAGTGTGGCAGTAAATCAGGAGAAGGATATAGAGCCCACAGAAGGTAATGATAAAGGCGCAATAGAAATAAACTTTATAGAGAAAAAAAAAGAGAAATGACAGACGTCCTACACGTCCAGATCACGTGCAGTTACGCACCCTAGCAAAACTACGGAGAATTCAAAAGGCGAAAAAATGTAATAGTAATGAGCGCACTAATTGTGAGGGATCTAAGATAAACAGAAGTTCCCATAATGATTCAAGGTGGATCAAGCACAGAAAACATGAGGCTGATGTACAATCAGTGGCAGTTTAATTATGCCAACTTCCTTTGTTTTCTCTTCATGCTTAGAAGAATGATAAGTGGATTGTTAGGATGGAATTTAGCTATTGCTACAAAGGCTGCATACTTACTAACTGATTGTGCAAGTCTTATGAATAAGTTTAACAGAAAATTAAGTAGGTGCAAAACTTTGAAAGATAATAGGGAAATTAAACGTGTTAATGAGAAAGGAACACGTATAAAAACATTGAGGGGGATGACAAACCTGAGTATTGTCCACTCCAGAGAGAGAATAACACACAGCACACAGTTAATGTAAAGAAAAAAATTTATCATCCACATTCGTGTTCGAAAAAAATTTTTCATGAAAGGGTGGGCCTATGTAAAAATTCGATGTTGCCAAAATAAATCATCTAAAAACATCGACTTTTTACAGTAGGAATTCACCTGAATCTTTTTTGTAAAAATGTATATTTTAAATAAAAAAAAAATAAGACAAAGGCATTCATAAATTTACTTGGGTAGCCAAAGATCAAAAATCAATAAATTATATAAGTTTATACAAGTAACAATATTGATTCAGATCATTATTTAGTAATACGATATATATCATTACCACCAAAATGTAAAGCCGTCTGTATAAAGAGCAAAATAAGCCCAAAGGGGAATTAACTCGCTCATTGTTTAAGAAGGGATGTAGAAGTATTGAAACTAAGAGCATCGCCCGAAATTCGGCATGTCTTTTGAAGATTGTGTGCAAGACCCATCGCAGGTGACCTTCAAGGTCAATATTGAAAGGGCATGGCACGGATCAAAAGGAAAGGCCCATAGGCAAGATTAAGGCAGTAAAGGGTGGAAGTAAGATTGTTGGCAAATTTTCGAGAAACATAATACAGGGTTCTCCAAACTACTAGCAAGACTCGCACGTGGACGCCAGGGGTCCAAAAAACTTAATCAAGGGTGCAGGGACTCTGGGGTATAAAAGGGTTGGTTCAAAGATGAGAGGGGCTTCCTTTTCTTCATCCTGAGTGAACCATCCACAAACCAGGACCCGAGGTGTAAGTTCCAGTGGGGAAGACGGAGAGGCCCATCCACTGATGGTCGTTCCAGTCACAGCCGAAGATATCTGGAGGCGATAAGTTAAGGAGAAATCTTGCCATATTGGCAAGATTTCTCCTTAACTTTGAGTAAGCACGCGACGTTGAGTAAGCACACGACCTGACCTACGCAGAAATCCTTTGTTGGACAGTTCAAGACGCCAGAAAAAGCCTACCCTATATCCCGCCAGCTGCCATGACTATTCATCGGTGCCCTATAATGCTTCGAGGAGAATTCCAAAACACGGAACAGAGAAGAGAACTCTCCCCCCCCCTTCGAGCACCGGAATAAGGAAAAAAAGGACGAAAGACATGCAAGATAGGAAGAGACCCATGTGAGTCTATTTATTCATAATTTGTTTGTGATTTAAGAAAGAATTCCCTATCGAACTGCTAAGTTGTCTAGTTTAAGGAGATAGTATTTAGAATGTTAACATTTCTCATAAAAGTGTAAAATAGCTAATGAGTGTGAAACATGAGCACAGTTAATTTCCCTGGGAGAAAATACTGAGCTATTGAATTTTATGATAGAGTATGTTCCTGATGTCATACCATCGGAATGTTTGAAACTCAACGAGGTGGATTGTATAAATATTATTGCCTAGATTATGATTAAGTACTTGAAAGGAATGAGATTCTGAGAGATATATTTGTATACATGTATGTTGTATTTTGATAGACACTAAATTGGGAATGTTAAGTGCACCCAATGAATTCATGTTATGTGTATAACTTCCTGATAGTTTTTTGCTGTTTGAAAGTCTAACTAACTAAGTGCAAGAGAATTCAATAGAAACCAAAGTTGAGTGATTGAGAAAGACTAAGAATTACCTTCCATTAATGAATCTTGTGATTTCATATGATGTATAATTATTTGATCAGAAATTAAACTTGTTGTTATTGTTGATAAAAATAGTTGTTCGATTCAATCTTTTTACAATGCACTGATTCAAAAATAAACTCAGATCTGATAGCAGAACCCCAATGATTAGTAGTGATTTATGAGTAAATTTTGTCATGACTGCAAACCTTGGCTAAAATATATGATATAAGTGATTAATTGATCTAGGGTATAAAAACTTTCTTTTGCCTATAGGGGAATTTCAGAGGCGCAATCTTCAATCAAATAAATATCTGGAGATCCCAGGCAAGAAAAATTATACTTAAGGTAGAACAATAAAGAAGGGAAATAACAGAAAACGAATATTAAGTTGAAGAAACATTTAAGATACACGAATATATATATATATATAGTAACAAAACCTCACAATATTATAGTTGCATATGGCCCAAACGATAATGCTAATAAAGAAATTAAAGATGAATTCTTCGAACTCTTACAAAAAACGATCGAAGAAGTTCAATACTTCATACTGCTAGGAGACCTTAATGGTCGGGTAGGGAATCAAGTAGATGAAGAAACGAAACAAGTGTTGGGATCACAAGAAGAAATAACCCGGAATAATAATGGAGAAAGAATAATAAATCTTTGCCTTACAAATAATTTAGTAATAGAGAATACTATGTTCAAGCATAAAGAAATCCATACGTTTACCAGGGAAGAGCCCAATAGAAATGAAAAATCTATAATCGACTACACCATCATAAGCAGATCGTACTGGAAGTATACAAAAAATGCAAGAGTCTACAGAGGTCCTGAAATAGGCAGTGACCACTACTTATTAGTATTGGAAACAATCCATAAAATAAAAGTTGAAAAATGTAGAAAAAAGTAGCAAGGAAATAAATGTTAAGATAAAGAACTACAAATTAAAGAAAGAAGAAACAGCCATTGAGTATAAAAGTAAAATAGAAGAGAAGATGAAAGAAGTCGAAAAAAAAAGAGATATATGAAGACCAAGATGTAGAAAGCACAGGTTTAAAACACTTCTAGAAACAAGCAAAGAAATTTGTGGTGTATCACTAAATAATAAACAGAAGAAACATAAAACACCCTGGTGGACTGAAGAACTAAAAGAAGAAATTAAAAAGAAAAAGCAATTATGGAAGAAATATATAACATCAAAGCTGCAGGTTGATAGAGAACTAACAACAACCAAAGAAATAAAGTTAAAACCTTAGTGAAAGAAGAGAAAAGAAAATGCTGGGAAGACTTTGGACATACTTTAGAACAAAATTTAAAAGGAAACCAAAAACTCTTCTATGATGTTTTAAGAAGAATGAGGCCAGAGAAAGAATGCCCCATAAAGTTTATCAAAAATAAGGATGGAAAGTTACAAATTCCGAAGACATCACGGAAAGGTGGAAACAGTACTTCCAAGAATTCCGAGATGCAAGACACGGAAAAAATCTTGAGAGCAAGAAATGCAAGCAAAATAGAAGATCAAAAGTGAGGAAATTCATGCAAATAAACTGCTAGCAGCAATAAATAAAATAAAACTGGACAAATCATCAGGCCATGGCCAAATAACACCAGAAATGACAAAGAATTTAGGAATGAAAGCCATTAAATTTCTTTTACACCTATTCAATGTCGTATGGAAAAAGAAAATTATGCCCAAAGACTAGAAAGTGTCAATAATAATCCCCATATTTAAGAAAGGAGATAACTATAGATGTGAAAACCATAGAGGGATTTCGCTTTTAAGCGTTACAGGAAAGTTGTATGCCTGTATTTTAGAAGAGAGGCTTAGGAATCAAATAGAGGATACACTGGATGAAATTCAATATGGCTTTCAAAAAAATAGAAGCATGCAGGATCTTATCTTCAGTCTTAGACAAATATCAGAGAAAACATTGGAATATGGAAAAGAACTACATTCATGTTTTATAGATTTTGAAAAGGCCTTTGACCGAGTTCCCAGACACTTAATATGGCAAACATTAAAGAAAAACAAGATACAAGATAACTTAATAGCAGCCATACAAAGCCTCTACAAAAGTAATAGAAATTATGTAAGAACCTGTAATAATAGATCAAAAGAATTTGAAACAAATGTAGGAGTGAGGCAAGGCTGTATCCTCAGCCCTCTTCTCTTCATCGTAGTAATGGATGAAATTTTAAAGGCATGCCAAACAAAAACAAAAAAGTTCCACTTAGGATACAGGAAACTGAAAGAAACCAGGATTTTATACATGGCTTTTGCACATGATGTAGTGATTCTAGCAAATACAGCTGAAGATCTGCAGTACAATATCAACATTTGGTATGAAGAAACAAAGAAAAGGAATATGGCCATAGATATAAATAAAACTAAAACAATGATCATATCTAGAAACCAACAAAAACACATAATAAAAATAGAGAATCACCAACTGGAACAAGTCTCCTTTAAATACTTGGGATCATATATACAAGAAAATGGTAGACTAGACACAGAAATTAACAACAGGATAAGAAGGGGAACAAAGCTATTCTATGCAATGAAAGGCCCACTCCTAGTTAAGAAAGAAGTCACCCAAAATACCATAATGGCAGTGTACCGTTCAGTGTTTCTACCAACATTAACATACAGTTGTGAATCTTGGTGTTTAACAACAGGAAACACAAATAAACTACAAACAATTGAAATGAAATATCTCAGGAAAGTGGCACAAAAAAGAAGACTAGACCGAATAAGAAATCGAAGAGACAGCCTTCAAGTTACACCTCTAAATCAATTCATAACACAAGCCCAAATGAGATGGTTTGGACATCTTAATCAAATGGAAGAAGGAAGAATAGCAAAAACTGTATACGAAAGCCAGAAAATAGGAAAAAGAAACATAGGCAGACCCAGGAAAGGTTGGCAAAAAGGAAATTAAAGAAAAATAGGAAAAGAAGGGAATTAACTGGAAAGAAGCAAAACAACAAACATTGGACAGGATGGCATGGAAATCTCTTTGGCAAAATCTCGAAGTTTAAAAAAGCATAAGAGATCATAGACGAAGAAGAAGAAGATAATAGAGTTGGAATGGCTGTTACTTAGTAAATTTTAAGTTGAGTTTCTTGTTTGGTTGTTTTTTATTTGATGTCCTTTTAATTGTTCCACAGATTTTTGACATTTATTTTTTCATCTATATCTTTATGTTTTAGATTTTTTTAAAATTTATATATATATATTTCTGTTGTGTTTCTTTATTTTTATATAATTCAGAAACCATGCTCTAAAAACCAAACATGGAATATTTAAAGTCACAGGCTTCCAGTAAGCAAGGCAAGTCTATAACAGGCAGTGAAATTCATCCCCCCCACAGGACAATCACAAACATCTCTCCACTTGGTGGGATTTGAACCTACCTCCTGTTGGTTGGTTGATTGGAGAGAAGATATGCTAACACTCTGCCAAAAGTTTTCTGTAAATTAAGATAAGATAGGTGTACCATCAGGAAGGTGTGTGATTAAAGTGTCTAGAAAAGACTGGATTCTGGTTGACACATCACGAATGTGTCAACCAAATGGAATGTTTCAGAATGGCAGTATTAATAAAAATTGGCTAGGAAAAAGAGGGGGGGGGGAAGCCCATTGTTGTTTGTATATGGTGTCCTTTCAAGTGAAATAAACAAATATGGATGACAAAACTGAAGATCAGTAATATTGGGAGACGGGTAACATATGCAAACAAGAATAGAACTCATTCACTATGACATTAATGATGTTCATGCACTACATGTCTACATATTACTTTTCCCTTGCATTTGTTTAAAAGAATGTTTTGTTAAATACCTTGATAAAATTACAAGATCCAAGTAGCAATACATGCTGGGAATCCAATTTGTATCAAATCACACAACAATGAATTCCAGTTATTCTAGCTCATTAGTCTAAATGAGAAGCATTTCCAATACAAATTTCACATTAGCTTAAAGCTAACTTTTTATAGCATAACAACAAAACTACATTGATATAGTACGCCCACACCTGCGAGAGCTTCGCTTGGCGACTTACCAAGAATAGTCTATTCATGCTGAAGGGGAGAAAGAAATGAAGGATGTGCAAATTGGTCACCAACATGCGAAATTACGTGCTCTCTTGTCTGTCGCTGTACTAGTAGCAACTTGATTTTTGTTGTCGCTTTTTTTGCATTTTTTTTTATTATTAATTTGTATGATGGATCCAGTACAGTCAACAAGTTCTGGTGTTAAACCTTTCAGTAGCTCTTGAAAAAGAATATCGAATAATGTGCTGACATTCTGCAAGAATCGTTAAAGCAGTCTCCTTGTTCCCTTTTCTCAAGTCATAACGCATGCAAGTGCAATTTAGGGCATATCGGAGTCGACTGTTAAAAGAATTCGTAGGGAATCAAAAGATGAAGGTAAGCCAAAATGTAAATCCCCTAAAAAGCACCAGAGAAAGAAAACCATCAAAAATGTAGCTTTGAATGATTTTGATGTAGACATTATAAAAACTATTCACGAATTTTACGTGGTCGAGAAAAAAAAAAGTGCCAACTGTTCCGAAATTGATTCATGTGCTGAAAGAAAAAAATACTTCATGAAATCGGATTTTGTTTCAAAAAGTCCCAGAATAAAAGGAAGCTTATCATGGAGCGAAGTGACACTGTTTTTATCTAGAACGCAGTATTTGAGAGCAATATGACATTTCAGGGAGGAGAAAAGACCGACTGTATATATAGATGAAACTTGGATGGCAGTAATTTAACTTCTGGAAAATGCCCCGCGGCGCATAATAATTTTCTATGCGGGTGGAGAAATAGTTTTTTTTTTTTTACCAAATTCAAACTTACTATACAAAGCCAATTCAACTACTGGAGATTACCATGGGCAAATGAATTCTACGATCTTCGAAAAGTGGGCAGAAGAAAAACTGATTCCAAACCTTCCTAAAAATGTTGTTGTTATAATTGATAATGCTTCATATCACTCCATTCGATTAAACAAAATTCCAAATTGGTCTAATAAGAAGCAAGTTCTTATAGATTGGCTTTCAAATAACATTTCTCATTCCCCTGTTAAATTGTGAATGAAGATATTTATAATACTAATACTTCATTCATAATTAACATCATCTACTATATTATAAGCGTGACTGACTTATTTAAATTTATTCTGTTAGTTTCTTGCTTATAAAATATTATTCATGTAATTCCTTTTAAGTTTTGTTAGTTAATTTTATTTATGTGATTTTAAAACATATTATAGATATGAAAAGGCTCTGTATTAGAGTCAATTATTTTATTTACTTTATTCCTTTGATTATAACCTAAGAAACTGTAATATGTTTAATTTTAATATATCCAGAAGATTCTTTGTGGTATCATTTGATTGGTTGTTATGAGAAAACATGCAAATTTCTCCTAGCGCGTGCTGGAGCATGAACCACTATATACAAAGGGAAAGGCAAGTTTGATGTGAGCTAAACCAGTGAGAACCAGTTTTTTGGCGGGAAAAAGGAAGGAGTAGATACGAAAACGAAAGTAAAAAGAGAATCGAGTAGGGAAGTATAGAGAACGGTAGTTGGAGACTGGAAGGGAATTTCGACGTGCCGAAAACGGAATTTAAAGGACCGGGAATCGCTTGGCATTTTAACTTACCTTTTTCTGAGTTGGATTTATACCAAAACTTCCAAATGCCTAATAGTGGAAGAGTGCAGGAAATAGGATAATACATATAAGAAAAAGAAGAAATAGGTAGATAATTTAAACCAAGTGCATAAAGGTTATATTCTCCTGAGTCTATAAATCAGTTTCAGAAGTGGAAGATTCTTTTAAATCTGTGTTATTACAAAGTAAAAGTCAGCAAGGACTTAAAAATTGTTGTTCAATCTACTTATGTGTTGAAGCTATATCCTGGTAAAATTACCTTTACTATACTTAGCGACAAGTAACGAAAATTAATTCCTCCGAAAGTAAATTGTTCCTAGTTGCAGTATTCAGCAAGTCAAGATTTAATATGTTATGTGCTAAGACTTTTTCTTCTTCAAATGATAAATGCTATGTTATTGAATTAAGTGTTTTCATTAACTGAATGAGAATACTGTGAAGCCTATTTGTTGTAATTTAGGAATCTCGAACTTACATGAGCTAAAATTGATTAACTGAGCCTAGAGAATTACAAATGGATGTCTGAATGTTCATGAGTTGTATTCTTCTGAATATCTTGAACTGATTTGATATTTAAAATGTTTTGAAATATAACCTTAATCAGAGTAGAGTTATGATATAAGTTTTTTGTAATAAGAAGGATAAGATCTGTTAAAGATAATCTTTAATTATAAAGTTTAAGCTCAGCTGAGTAGTATACTAGAATCTTAATGAGAACTTTATATTCGTTCAATCATAATGTCACTGTTGGAATATTGTGTTCTGATGTAATTTATGTATCACTGCATTAAATAATTTTGTTTGAATTGAATCTTGTATTTGCCTGATTGTTTCATTGCACCGCTCATTAAAGTAATTCGAATCTCAGCGGGAACTCTATGTAATAAAAATAAAAACCTCAGCCTAAAATCAACTTATGATAACCTGATACAGTTGAAGGTTGATTTATCTAAGTTGCTCTTGAAATTTCTAAATATGGAGTGGTGCAGTATAATATAAATTTTCTTCATATTCGATTGATATATCAGCCTACAACTAGTTAAATACTAAAGAGAGAGAATCGTAAGACGATAAAACATGATTGAGCAGAACCTACAATCCAACATCCCAGATATGCGAAAAATTGAATTGCTTAACTTGGTCAAAAGAAACTTGCCCAAAACTAAACTATTTAAATTCGATAACATGCTCAAAGAGCATGGATTCCTAGCTTTGAGGCTATCACCATATCATTGTGATATTAATGCTATTGAGTATGTTTGAGCAGAAATGAAAAATTTCATTCATCAACGCAATGCAACTGGAGATATTGATATGTCGAAACTTTTTAAGCTTTTAGAACAGGCGATTGAAAGTATTACAGTTCAAAACTGGGGAAAATATTGCTCTCATGTCACCTCATTGGAAAATATGTATTGGGACAGAGACAGAATTATTGAAGAATTATGCGAACCTTTGGTGATCAATTTCAGTGAAAGTGATGGCGATTCAGATGACTATGAAGATTAAAAGGATTTGATAATGGTATTTTTTTCCAATCTATTTTTGCATGGGTTTGTTAAAAGAGTCATAACAGTCATAAATAATTAATCGGTTTAGGACATTAAAGTGTCTCAGTTCTCTGAACTGTAAGTTTAGAATATCTAAGTTCATTTGAAAAAAATTTCTGTTTTTCTGTATAATTATTTTTATGTTATACCTTTTTTTACTTTTGTTCATACTATATGTACATTTCTTACGTTTTCAAGCCACTTCAGGGCCTTCAATGAATGAGGGCTTTAGTCTTGCAAGGGAAGAGGGAGGAAATGAAGTTCATCTCTCACCTAAAGAAAACATAAACATCCACGTGCCCAGGGCATGATTCGTACAAAACCTGTTGGTTGAAGAGTGAATTCACTAGTCACTCAGCCAGTTAGATCAGCGCATAGAGATAAAATGAGATTCTAGCTCATTTTATCTCTATGAGCTAGATAATTGAGAGATCATTTTTAATGTAAATAAAATACAACAGCTTAATGATTATATTTCATCCTTCAGAGAGAGACAGTGAGTAAAATATGAAATTATTTTATTTTAAACTATCATTTATTTTAATTTTATGCTCTTCATTTTAATTATTATCAATATGAATTTTTTAAGCTCCCACATACTACAACTCTCTCTGTGTGTGTGTGTGTGTGTGTGTGTGTGTGTGTGTGTGTGTGTGTGTGTGTGTGTGTGTGTGTGTGTGTGTGTGTGTGTGTGTGTGTGAAAGAGAGATCACGACTCATAATACAATAGCGCTGTATGTATGGAAAAGTGATTGGAGAGAAGGAAATCTGGTAATTTTTTCCTTGAAGAGTTGAAAGATAAGAAGTTGGTATAAGTTTAAAGCTGAACTGTTTATTTTAGTAACACTTTTTACATAGTATGATGCAGAAGCAAAATAAAGATTAAACAAAACATTAAACAAAATATAATTAAGAAATTATATTAATAAAATAGTCTGAGTTCAAGTGGATATGTAGAGCATTATGTACAACATTAATTTTTTGGAAATACTACTGTACTCACTTTATGAAACTATTTTCTAAATTTTTTGCGATTGTTTTGGTCACTACGATCGTCTCTGCTTCGTTTCATGTGATTCGTTTTACTTGGTCCATTTTTCATTGATGAATGTTTACCACTGTGCCTAGATCGGGGGCTAGAACCAGGCCTTCTTTTTTCAGGACTACCACTAGGTCTCTTCTTTTCAGGACTAGATCTAGGTCTTCTCTTTTCAGGACTAGATCTAGGTCTTCTCTTTTCAGGGCTTTTTTTTCTCTGATTGGATGGTCTTGACTTTGGTTTTTTCTTGGTGTATTCATCTTCAAATTCGCCGTGATCACGATCAGCTAAAAATATACGTTTATAAGCATGCATGAAGAACACAGCAAGTAATAGAAAACTAAGCAAATTACATAACACTGATTTTAAATTAACACTTCAAGTCACCAAGATTAATGTCTTCATACAGAAGCAAGGCTCAGTATTAATGAATAATACCATCTTCATTTAATGAATTTTATGCTAATTCATAATCAATCTAAACCATTATAGGTGTATACAATTTTTGCATTTATTCTTCCATCATATCTTCATTATATAAGGATAAATTATTATTTATATTACACAGAGGTTACTGTAATAGTGCATCTTATTGAATGCTAATTTTTTAATTGGAATTCAATTTATATATATTAAATTAATAGTGAAACTATTTTAATATGTATTGTAATTCCTTTTTGGAGTATAATGTCATTTAAGCCAATGGCTCTAGCTCCATGTCTTAAGGTTTTTAATTATGCCATACATCTGTGTATGGCATAATTAAAGTCCAAAGACTTACTGCAGGAGATCCACAGAATATCTATTGTACCTCTCTGTGGTAATGCTTTCATTATGCCATACAACTGTATGGGAACCTCTGCAAATTTCAGCCTCACTGCAGGTGATTTACACAAAATATCTATCAGACCAAATCAACCAACAAACCACTCAGGACAGACTGTCAACTCATTTCACTCATTCATCACTCTCTAAGCAAAAAATTAGTCTGTGCATGCTTGTTTACCATGTGCTTATTTAATTTTCAAGGAATGACCCCCTTGTTCTTAACTTCCTAGCCAAATACTGAAAACTTTCAGTACATGGCTAGGGGGTTAAGAACTAGCTTTGGTTGAAAAACCCTTTTAGTAACTTAAATGTTGCTCTCATATTCCTCTTTTTCTGCTTAACAACTGAATTCTGTGACCCACAAACCTTCGACATTTATAGTCATAGGAAGCATTTCACAGATTACTCACTATCTTGGTCACATGCCTCTAGATCCTTGCTATCACTTCCTCATAAGCAAGAAACCCAGGTGTCCAAGACCTGTGCACAATTATTTAGATATGGCTGTATCAACTTCGTTATCACTGTTTTTTGAGTGTTCTTCAATAACCAAGTAATCCTATTTAAGCCACCTTTGATATGCCCCTTCTGAACTTCAACTTGCTTTCTAGCTTCCTAAAGTACAGTCTATCAAGCAGTATACAGCTTGTAATTTTTCCATCCCAAAAATGCATAACGTTACACTTTTCCACATTAAACTGGCACTCACCTTTTATCCATATTTTTAGCCTATTTAAATCATTCTGTAAGCTTTTTACCTTGCCTTGATTAATTATCATGTTAACCAATTTTGGATCATCAGAAAACATATTTCCCTTCTAAATCACTTCCTATATATGATGAAGGAAATGTACGAATAGAATAACAGTTGTCCAAGCACACAGTTAGCTTTGTGGTAAGTTTGTATGTGATGAATATGAGGGTGGTTGATGAACGGATTCTGCTCCTCCATTTAATATGCTTCAGTATCCGTCCATCAACCACTCTCATATTCATATCATCATATTGATATCAAATGGTTGTATTTACACTGAGATTACTTCTAATTCATCAATCTCTCCTCTATTTCCACACGGTTCTGTCACAGCCATATCTTCACCTGTATGATAAACCCTTATAAAGTAGCCACTCAGTAACTCAACTATTTTGTCAGCTTCTGTCATCTTGCTCCTGCACTCATTAAAATTATCCTTCCACAGTTTTTCTTCCTTCTATTTGCCACATAGTGAAAGAATTCTTTGGTATTTTCTTTGGCCTGCTCAGCTAATTTCTTTTCATAATCTGATTTTGCCTTCCTTATTATGCTGGTCACCCTCCTTCATATATATATATATATATACACCCTCCAGAACTTTTTTTTTTTTTTTTGAAATTCCTGCTTACTACTAACTATCATTTCACCTGGATCTTCCTCTGGGTATGTTTCTAACATTAATACAGTGATACCCTGAAGTTACGCGGTAGGTGGGACCAACAAAAAGCACGCAAGTCGAATTCGCATAACTCAGGGTATAATTTTGCATGTAATTTATATATACAAACATACAAAATATTAGTTAATTGGGACCAAAGGTTTACAAAAACACCTATATTTTTTAAGAAATATAAACATAATTGTAGTTTTTCGTACATAAAAAAAAAAGTTATTTCGATGTCGATGGTTTCATAAAATCTAATAGATTTGTCTGATGACATGTCTTTTTCTTGTCACGCAAAATTTCTTCATAGCAAGCCAATGATTTTTTTATTCCTTGCCTTGTGGCTACAATTTGTTCCTCGTTAGAATCTATCTGTAAACCTTTCTTAATTAAGCTGAGACCTTCTGTTAATTTTGCAATTGTCATGTGCTTTTCTGGTAGAACTGGATCTGAGGTTTCGGTCTCTTCAGTAGCGCTTTGCTCATGCATTTCTATGAGCTTGTCGATTGTAAGCTCCTTGTTATGTGACTCTAACAGCTCGCTGATATCTTCACTGTCGATTTCTAAATCTAATTGCCTGGCAAGGTTGACAACTTCTTCTATTGCCTCAGCAACTTGATCAGTTTCTGGCAACATTTCCGTTTCACGTTTGAAAAAGGATGGACAAAGTTTTTTCCAGGCACCACTCAAGGTTTTTTGGGAAATTTCACCCCAAGAATCTCCGATAATCCTTACAGCATCTAAAACATTAAACTGTTTCCAAAACTCTTTAGCAGACAGGTGCTCATTTTGCCTCATAGCTTCATTCAGACTTGCAAACGAATGCCGTGTGTAGTACGCTTTGAATGTTTTGATAACTCCTTGGTCCATCGGTTGAAGAAAGCTGGTTGTATTTGGAGGCAAGAAAACAACTTTTACACGTGGATCAAAATCAATTAAAGTTGCAGGAGGGTGACCAGGTGCATTATCAATAAACGGAATTTTTTTAAACTGGCAATAACATCCAACTTCAGGTATGAAGTGGTGACCAAATCAGTCTTTAAAAATAGAAGCTGTCACCCAAGCTTTAGAATTTGACTTCCAAATCACTGGCAAGCCAGCTTTAGATTTTTTTTTTCAGAGCTCTTGGATTTTTTGGAGTGATAAATTAAGAGAGGTTTTAACTTGCAATCACCAGCTGCATTTCCACCAAGCATTATTGTCAACCGGTCTTTGGAAGCCTTAAAGCCAGGAAACGTTTTTTCTTCACGTGCAATGAAAGTTCTCTTAGGCATCTTTTTCCAGAACAAGCCTGTCTCATCTGCATTAAAATGTGGTTTGACTGCTATAGCTACCTTCCTCAATGATAGCCTTAAATGTCTCAGGAAAAGCAGACAAAGCCTCTTTATCAGCGCTTGCTGCCTCTCCACTCTCTGCGATGCTGTGCCAGTTAAAGTGATTTTTAAATCGGATGAACTAACCATTACTGGCCATGAAATTTTCTTCTTTGGCCACTTCTCCAGCTTCTACTTTTAGCTTCTCAAAAATCAGCTTGGCTACATATTGTTGTTTGATCAAATGGATAATTTTTTACTCTCACTTGATTATCTCATAATTTAAGCATCGTTTCCATCTCACCAATAATCCCATGACGTTTACGAATTATGCTTGAATTCAATGACTGGGCATTTTTCACAGCAGCAAGAATTCTTTCTTTATCTTTCATGATTGTTCTTACTGTGGATTCCTGTAGATTGAACTTCTTTGATAGCTTACAAATTTTCATTCCACCTTCAAAATCCTTAATAATGTTGAGTTTTGTCGATGTTTTTCTTTTCTTGCTAGCTGTAGAAGAATCGGACTTGCTTCTTTTGGATGACATTATTATTTTTTATGTGATAAAATTTTTATCAAGAACATAACATTAAACAGTTGCAAGGTTTGTAGACTAAAAGTCGTGTATGAATGGAGACCGCGCAAAACACGTCAGTGCTTGTTCACAGCATGTGCGACAATGGCGAATGCGGCTGGCGCCAGAAAAATATGACTAGTGGTGAGGCATGAAGCAGGATGGGAATACGTACATATAAGAAACCGCGTAACTTCGGATTCGTATAAGCCGGGGTATGACTGTAACTTGTTTTTGCTAGCCTTTCCTCTCCTAGTAAGTTACTCCAACAGGATGTGTGAACAGAGCCTTCACACTTTAAATGCTAATAATAGCAAGTTTCTTTCTAATCATCTTTATTTTTAACAGGTTTTTGCCATTAATGACATTTGTCCACATGTCTAATTTTCTTCAGAAGTGTCATATTTCTCTAGTCTTCAATCAACTGCGTTATTTTTTAATCCAACTTTCAGATCTAAGATGAACTAAGTTGAACTTAGTTTAAACATTGTATTATATACACAATATATGATTTAGTACATAGTTAATAAACAGGCAGAAAAATATCAGTGTAAAAATATGATATGATATATTTTTACACTGATAAAAGTGACGAGTGGTTAGAACATAAGGGAGGGAATGTAGAAATGAGAACTAGGATGAGCAGAATACATCTAAGTAGTCTGTCAAGCCAAAATACACACGTGGGGGAAAGGTAAAAAATGTAACAACCACAGTGCAGGTTTTCCTCAACAGAAGTGTAGTTTATAAAAAAAGGTGCAGTATATGATTCCGTATACGTATGGCTCTGAGATTATTCTGTGTTAGTTACCAGTTTCGTGTGTATATGTGCATATCGTGCTTCCATTTATTGTAACGAGAATTTCTACAACAGTAATGCAATAGACAAATTACTCAATGTCAGTATTTGTTTAGTGAAGATTTCTTCATGCAGAATATGCTGTACTTTCTGAGGTCCTACTGCATACTATAAAGGCAACCAGGAACAGATAAGACATTGAGAGCCTATATTGCTTGAGTTGTTCTAATGCCTTATCATAAAAAATAATGGAGCATTCCCCAAATTAATGAAAAAAAAAAAATACATCTGAGAATATAAACCATTAGAGTTGAACATTTATAACAAAAAGTGTAATTATAATATTTAAAGTCCAAAACTTATTGAGATTTATTATTAAAACACTTATGAACTAGAATAATTTTTACCATACCAAGTACAGTAAAAGTACTAAGTTCATAAGCACTGACCAATATCGTTTACCTGATGACAAGAGTGGAAGTATTTTTTTTAGGCCCAAAAGGTTTTCTCATGTTCAACATTTTGTTTATGTTTGCATTAGCATTCTATTAGAACATAAGCATTACATATTGATGTATTCTCAGTTTTCACACACGCAAAATAAAAGCTTGATTTAATTAAACTCTCTATCTAAATTACCACTTTCTTTCATAGCACTGAAAGACACCAGTAATTGCAATATAATGACTTCCCTGACAGAATATATGTTTCTGTCTCTTCCATTCAAAGTGTAATATTTTACAATTAGCAATACAGAACGAAATCCCTATTCATATGCTTACAGCACCAGACTTGAATCTTCTCAAAAAGACCCAACACCATATCTAAGTTGCTGTTTATAATCCTATCAAACTTTGAATTATCATTAGCAAAACTACATGTAATTCAACTAGCAGTGGTGCCAAAGGAAACCATATGCACCTTGCTTATTCCCTATTTTCTAAAACAATACTTCCATATATTACTAATGTTTTTTTACTAGACCATTATTTCTGTTTTCAAATTACCAATGTTATCAGCAACCAGTATTTTTTTTCTTTTCTTTTAAATGCCATGACCAAACCTAGAAATACATTTCAAGTGTAAATGTACAATTTTTGTTGAAGCATGACCTAACTGGTTTATGGAAACAAACCGCTGTTAATCAAACCCTAATTTCTCATAGGTTCTGTCATGAATGGGATTATGTTCCTAAAGAAACAGTCAGAACTATAATAACATAATCTATTTTGGTTATTCCTTAAGATTGCACTTAATGCAGAATAAGATAACTGTATCTTGGAGGCAAATTCCATCATTTTCAATCCAGATTTGTGAAAGCTTGCAATTTCATGTTTCTCTAATGTTATTGTTTACTACTTCTTTAAGGATTTTGTATTCTCAAATTCACTTTTTTGAGGGGATGTACTGTAATGTACATTCACAAGCTGCAGACCAATTCCCATTGCACCCATGAAGAGATCTAGGCAAAGATCTATGAATAATGAAGATAATGAATAACAAAGAAATGAAGAGATCTAGACATCAATACACCAAGGGATCTTGGTGTACTGATGGATAAGAATTTAAAGGTCAAAGGTCACATAGCAAAAGTTGCAAATACAACTCAGAGGATAATCGGTATGTTGACGTGAAACTTGACATGTAAGGATAAAGAAGTAATTTTGCCTCTTTATGAGGCTTTGATAAGATCATACTTGGATTACTGTGCACAGATTTGGTCTCCCGGGTTCCAAGGGGATAAAGAAGAAAGGGTACAAAGAAGAGTTACAAAGGATTATTTCTGGATTATGGGATTTAGATTGTGAGTATGTGAGACTCTGGTTAACAGAAGAAAGAGGGGTGATATGATAGAGGTCTATAAACTTTTGAATGGGTGTTATAGCATTTCAACTGATGAAATTTTTCATTATATGGAAGGCGGGGAGAGAACACGGGGACATCCATGGAAGTTAAATTTATTTGCAGTCAAGAAAGGGGTAAGAGCTAGGTTTTTCTCCTAGAGAGCAGTGAGTGAGTGGAATAATTTGCCTTTACGGGTAGTGAATGCATCTAGTGTGAATGAATTCAAGGGTAGGTATGATAGCTGGGTTGGGTAATTTACAGCCTCCCTCGTTGAGTCCTTGACTCCCTGGAGGTTTAGATAATAATAATAACAATAAAGTGACGATATCTTTTAAAATGCTAATATGTATACAAGATCTTGTTATGTAAAACTTAGTTACTGAATAAAAAACCATGCTGATTCAGTTACCAGAAATCATTCATATTAGTTCATTTTTTATTCTCAATTGTTCACTCTAGTCTCAGTCATTCAACAACCTGCTACAGAAGTATATGCATCTAATTATGCTCATTTCTGTGGCTCAGCATTTCATGCAGTTATATCAGAATTTATTCAGTAATAAAAAGTGAAGAGGAGGGATCATAAAGAAAGGAGCTGTATACGAAGGGTCTACTGTACTTAATATTCCTAATACATCCCTTTATATACATCAAGACATCAATATTATTCTCCTTCTCTGAGCAAACTGAGAAAATGCAAATGAAATTAAGCAAACTCAAATTGAGCATCTGTCTCATAAATGAAGGAATGCTCAATTTCATCTATTTTCATCCATCTTATTTATCTTTTATAATGAATTTTATATTACTAATTACAAATGCTCTCTAACTAATTCCCAAGTGCACTTTTCCCCTCCTCACCGATTATATTTTTATTAATTGTTTCCTTAGTTTATAATTATCTTTCTTCCATATATAACCTGATCCCCTTTTCTTCTTAGAACTTTCTGCATACCATCCATTGCTCCAGTCTGATTATGTGGAGGAATACTCATAATAATTTCCTTATAAAGGGAATAGAACAGTCATTTCATTCAAAATCATTATATGATGTTATCAAATTTGAAATATAAGATCAGATATCAATACCGTGTCAATAACTGTTCCTTATCCACTTCAAAATTTATTAGAAATAATTTTTTGTTTTTACCTCTAGCAGCTTCTTCTTCTAGTTCAGACCAATCTTTTCCACTTTCTTCACTGCTTCCTAGCTCTCCATCTAGAAATTTACAATTATAATAATATAAAAAATAAGTATTAAAATTTTGTTATGACAAAGAATTTGTTACCAGTATAATATTTAAATTTTGCAGATAACCAATGCACTACAATTTCTTTAAGGCAACTTCAGTGCATTAGACATATACAAATATGATTTCTGGCACAACATACATGAAGGACAGTGCTTGGCTGTAATACTCTTAATGAGTGTGCACAAACTTGCAACTTGATATTTGAAGGGTTGGTAGTGAAACAGTCACTGCTGTGTGTTTCAGCAAGTGAAATTCTTCAGTTGCTTTAAAAAATTTAGTTTTCAATTGAAGCAGGAAATGATATATCATAGAAAAGACAGGGTCAGAATGCCATGTGAAAACTGGAAAAGTGGTCAATGAATATTAAAGATGTTAGGAAATGCTTACAGGCTAGAACAATACCATTTATGTGGTGGAAGCATATTCAAGGCAGGAAAAAAATGTTACCTGCTAATGCTTGAAACAGGAGACTTAAGCACTGTCCTTGCAGATATGAGGAAAGCTGATTTAATTTTGTCAGAAGACATAAGATTTATCATTACCAGTTTTTCTGCTAATTTAAATGCATCACTGATAAGGGATTATCCTATTGTTAGTCAGATTAAACACAGCTAGTGTGTAATCAAAATGGTATGATTTCAGTGATAAACAAAAACGAACACAGTGAAAGTCTAACAGTGATATCTAATTTGACTTGGTAAATAAAGTTTTCATTCTAATAATTAAGGGGATAGAAATCCCTTGTTGTTCAACTGCAGTAAGCAAAACTCTAAGATTGAGAACTACGAATCTATGAGTTTCATATATACCGAAAAACTATCGGCGAATCCAAGTGTAAATGACCACTTGGTAGTACAACACCAAGGCAACTCGAAGCAAAGGTGGAGCAAGCTCCCTCACTATCCTTGATATTTTCTCATAATGTAAAAACACAGCCCCTAGGGGATGTAATACTGTAATTACATTATGAGGAGAGGTCACTACCCAGACCGGTTTCAACCTTTTTTGAGGTCTCATCAGTGAGTAGGTAGACCTGGAAGATAACAAGGTTTAAGTGAAAAGAACTTACATACCTTTACTATATGAATGCCATAAAGGTGTGTTTGTATATTATAACATAAATTGAAAGCCAAATGGCTATTTTTCTCATAGAAAAAACTCAAAGATTTGTAGTTCTCGATCTTAGAGTTTTGCTTACTGGCAGTTGAACAACAAGGGATTTGTATCCCCTTAATTATTATTATTAAGGATGCCAGAAAAATAGCCGTTTGGCTTTCAATTTATGTTATAATATACAAACACACCTTTATGGCATTCGTATAGTAAAGGTATATAAGTTCTTTTCACTTAAACCTTGTTATCTTCCAGGTCTACCTACTCACTGATGAGACCTCAAAAAAGGTTGAAACCGGTCTGGGTAATGACCTCTCCTCATAATGTAATTACAGTATTACATCCCCTAGGGCTGTGTTTTTACATTATGAGAAAATATCAAGGATAGTGAGGGAGCTTGCTCCACCTTTGCTTCGAGTTGCCTTGGTGTTGTACTACCAAGTGGTCATTTACACCTGGATTCGCCGATAGTTTTTCGGTATATATGAAACTCATAGATTCGTAATTCTCGATCATAGAGTTTTGCTTACTGGCAGTTGAACAACAAGGGATTTGCACCCCTTTAATTATTATTAAGGATGCCAGAAAAATAGCTGTTTGGCTTTCAATTTATGTTATAAAGTTTTCATTTATTATTTTTATTATTTACAATACATGTCGGATATCTACAATTCTTGAATCAGACACTATGACTAAGAATTAAAACAGATATCAAGTGTTTCGAAATACATAACAGACTTAGAAATTCTACTGAAGAAATTTCTCATGGCACTTTGCCTGCAAAAGTGACATTAAATTAATATAATGGGATATTTTTTCCCCACTCCAAAGGTACAATTTATACAACATAAATTCATTTTATTCATATCTGAAGTCTTTGCATAATTATTATTCATTATTATGCAAAGACTCGTTTACATGTGATTCACTAAAAGACTGACAAAACATTGGTTTCTACTGGTCAAATGTTTCTAAAGATATCTTTATGATCAATCTACAATCCTGTTAAAGACCTTGACATTTCTGATATTTAAGAGCCTAAGGGATAATACAAATTTGACTTTGACACAATGTCAGTGCTAAACAACCACTGCTAATTTATGAAAGATGTCTCAAAATATGCTGCATGTAAAGGACATTCTTTTGAAACCCAGGTGCTGAATAATCTGAGTAGTCTCACTATTATTCAAAACATTCTTCATATTAGGTATAACACAAATTTGTTGTATGCATGGATTCTTTCTGAATGTTTCAGAAGAGAAATGAATTTCACCTCCCTGTGTGAGGCCACCAACCTGCTTTCTGTAGGCCTGGAATGGTAGCAAAGTTTCATTTGAGTTTCTGGATTATGTAAACAAATATATAGAAATAAAATTAAAAACAAACAAAACATTTGCCCATCCATTAAGTTAACGTACTTTAGGTTTACAACCATCATAACTCTTTAATGAATTATTTCTTAACCAGCCTTTCTCCCCCCACACCAATGCGAATCTTGACTACAAAAGGTTGTAAAACTGTATGCACTATCATTAATATTGCAGGGTGGCTAAGGATTAGATAATTCAAAAACTCTGATCTGGAGACCAAACATAGAATGCTTTTCTTTTGAGATACTTCAAGCTTACAATAAAGAGAGTGGTGGGTTCACACCAAGTGACGATATTCACCTATGACCTAAAGACCACCAACATCCATGCCACAGTGGGATTCAAATACTCACCCTGTTGGTCGGAGAGCAACAACATTATCCAATGCCTATGCTCTTAATTCTTAGAATATAATGCACAGCCGTTTACCAAAATAAAGCATTAACATGCTGAGTTTCTTTTAAACTTTTATTCACTATTGCTAACCAATCATTAACATTCAGATTTTTATTAATGGTAAAAATCTTTTTTTATTATTAATAAAATACTTGTTAATAAAGTATTTAAGATTATTCAAAAAAAGGTTGATTGTGAAACGGTTTTCTTTTATGCACTGCATTTCTGTTCAACTCTTTTTGTTGTTGAAAATGGCTCTGAAATAAAGTGATAAGCAAAAAGTATATAAAATATGCTTATTATTATTATTGATCTGCTTGTTGCTAAATTCAGCCATGTAATTCGCTTTTCTCTCCTGATGAAGTATACAATAAAGATACACAAAACTAGTAGAGATCTGAATAAAATTATTCAGATCTGAAATTATTAACCTTCTTCATGCAAAATTAATATGAGTTTAAAAAATAACATAAGTATCCAGAATTATGCTGAATTGCTTAAAAATTACATCTGAAGAAACAAAGTTGACAATTTGTGATTTAGCCAACCAAATTGTATTCTTCCTGGCTTAAACCATAACTCAAAATTATGGCACAACATGATAGAATTTCATGCCAGATGGGTGTCATCAGGGTTAAACAAGGTCCCCATTGTTTTCGCCAGGATAACAGGGCGAACAGCAAAAAGTCAGCTACTGAAACACACTTCAACTCAACATAACCAGAGTTCAAGATCAGTATTATCAACATAAGAAGCCTGAATGGCAAAGAAATGGAGCTAGCTGAGGAATTAGATAAGTACCAGATCGACATAGGGTGACTGAAACAAAAACTTGTAAGATCTTTCTAAGCAATAAATATAAAATGTTATATTCAGGCAATAACAATCAGGGAAAAGAAGGAACAGCTATAGTATTCAACACTAAATACAAGGCTAATCTTCTTGAATGAAAGGCAATATCAAGTAGAGTGATGTGGGCAAATATCAGAATGGGGAACAGGACAATGAGACTTATTTGTGCCTATGGTCCCATAGAAGGTTCTACTAAGGTAGAAATGGAGAAATTTTTTGAGACTTTAAAGAAAGCAACTGACACAATGAAAAATTGGTCCTTGTTGGGGATCTAAATAGCAGAGTAGGAAATGATTGAGAGACATACAAAAATATTTTGGGAAAATTTGGAAAAAAGAGAAAAGCTAATAATAATTGCAAATACCTATTGGATTTCTGCTCAGGACATGGACTGGTTATTACTAACACAATGTTCCAACATAAAAATGTGCATAATCCTTCTCCGTTTCTCAAGTATACTTGAGAAAAGGTTGGGAAGGATTGTGGAAGGGAAGCTTGGCGAATAACAAGCTGGATTTAGGCCAAATAGAGGCTGTCAGGATCAGGTTTTCACTTTACGACAAATAGTTGAGAAATCGCGAAAATATAACAAAGATCTGTATTTAAGTTTTGTAGACCTTCAAAAGGCATACGACAAGGTGCCAAGAGAAAAGCTATTCAAAACGCTACAGTAATATGGTGTCAATGGGGCATTATATCAAGCAATACTTAGTCTTTATTTGAGTTGTAAGTCAGAAGGTAGAATTGAAGGAAGTACAGGAAGATGGTTTGATATTAAATCTAGTGTCAGATAAGGATATACATTATCCCCCCTCTGTTATTTATTATCTATATTTATCACATTATGAAGGAAAGCGATATTAAACCTGATATCAAAATTGGAGATGTTAATGTCAGCTCTTTGCTTTATGCGGATGATGTTATACTTTTAAATAAATCTAGTGCAAGATTCCCTGACTAAACTGAATAACTGTTGTAAGAAATTTGGTATGAAAACGGCAATAACAAGATAAAGACAATGAAAATATCAACTGTATACAGAACAAGTAAGACATTTCAGCTATTTATGCACTTTTTAGTGAAGATGGAAAATTAAATTTGGAAATAGACAACAGAATTAACAAAGCTGGTATGGTAGGAAGTCAATTGAATAAATTTATATGGAATAAGAGAGAGATTAGTCAAAATACTAAACTGGTTGTGTACAAGACAGTGTTCAAACTGATTTTAACTTATGGATCTGAGAACTGGGTTAGAAATAAAACTCTTGATCAAAGACTAGAGACCACAGATATGAGACCCCTGAGAAAGATTAGGGGATGTGAACAGATAGCATCAATGGCAATATCATATTAAAAATTAGGATATTAGGAAAGAATTTGACATTATTAGCATCCAAAAGAAAGTTTCTTTTCTTTGTCTCAATACTCACAGAACTTCTGAGCAGATCTTTATTTTTCCAGAATGCATCTTTAGCTATGACTGTTCTTATTTTTATTTCTTTATCCTGCTTTCCATCTGCAATAAAGTAGGTGCCTAAATATTTGTATTCTGTTGTATGTTCAATTTTAATATTGTTTACGAATATTTCTGGCTTAGATCTGTTTTCTTTTGAGATTTTCATAAATTTGGTCTTTTTTGCATTTATATCTAATCCAAATTCTTTACCTTCTTCAATTAGTTGCTGCATTAATTTGATTAAATTGTTTCTGTTTTCTGCTATTAGAATGGTATCATCAGCATATCTAAGATCGTTGTATATTATACCATTGATACTAATTCCTATTTTCTGTTTTTCAATCTTTTTCATCACTGTCTCACTATAGATATTAAATAGATTTTGTGAAAGGATACAACCTTGTCTAACTTCTCCTCCTTGTGTAACATTTTAGCGACATTACTTATACAAGTAATGAAAGCCTAAATGCACACTGCCCTCACAAACCATAACAAAGAATGGAACAGAGCCACAATACACTAGTTAGAAGAAAATTTATCACAACACACTCAAAGAAACCATGAAAGTTATTCATTTATGTGGTTCTTTCAACAGGATTAATTTTGTAGAATATCTGGAACTCTAAACATCATAGACTTCAATTATGCCAACAATCACCTCAAAACACTATGAGAGAACAAATGATATATATCCTCTGTTTACAAAAAAATAGAAGGTCATATCACATGGAATCTCATGTTTATTGTTTCAGATTAAGTTATATTCTGCCCATTTTGCATAAATATACTTAATTACACCCTGAGGAAGCTACAAACCATAGAGCAATGAAATTAATCAATATGAATTATTGGCATCTTATGTTTTGTAATTTCAAACATCATAAATTCCAGGTTTTAGAATATCAATAACTGCTGTAGAACTTTTCAGAATATGTAAGAATCAGTGATAGCAAATTATGGGAATATGCAACAGCAGGGATACAGTGTCTTAAGACTATTGTTGTTTACCACACTGATGGAAAAACTCAAATATTTTTACAATAGATAATTATAATGAAACCTGTGAAATTCTCAGAATTTACTTTTTTGGTTGATGCAGTAGTACTGGCAAAATCAGAGGGACTTCCAGAAAATTTAAATACCTGAAACACAGAAATTCTGAAAAGGAATATGAGAATTAGCAAAGGCTAGCTAGTTAGTTATTTTTGATTTTTATGGTACAAAGATATTGTTAGATCTGAAATCGGCACCTTCAGAATTTTCTGACGTCACTATTCCAGACTAACAATTTACATAAAATCAAAATTACATAATTATCTTTTAGCAGAAAAAATGTGTTTTTTGTTTGTAACTACTCTCTGTATAATAATTTTGTGAATTTTGAAACTTATACCTGAGTGTCTAGAATAAATATAGGTCAGAAAAAAGGGAGAATAAGAGAGAATTATTAACAAAATAATGCAAAGAAAGAATGCAAACTATTCGACAACATAGGGCAAAGATCACCCTAAATGCAGTAAGGTCAGAAAAATACCTGAGGGCACTATATCTTAGAAAGCACACTGACGCATATGTTCCCCGAACCAAGAAGTTCCGTATGTAAATTGGTGTAGTCACCCGAACGGAGATCAATGGGTGAAACGATGGAAAATTTCAAACGCGAAAAGGTGGCGCTCCAAAAAGAGGTATATAACCCGTAACATGGAAGGGAACTCCCCCCCCCCCCCCCCCGTTTTTTCTTGTTCCTGAAATTTCTCTCCGTGTGCTTCGAGAAATCTTCACGGCTCAGCTCTCATATTTGAGGGCTGACTTATGTCAGAGTTGAGTATGTCACCATAGTAGAGTTGGCAAGATAAAATCGCAGGCCGTAGTAGAAGTCCAACTACGTAAAATCTAGGCAGAAGACTAGCGTCCAGCCCAACGAGCACGTGTAAACCATGTGGCACTGATATCGAGAAATCCAGATTCGAAAACAAAGGACGAAGGATGGCAAGAAAACCGAAGACAAAATTAGATAGGTACTCTCACTTATTCTAGCCTTTTTGAATTTGACTTGCATTTAAGAGAGTGGGATTTAAGATTGTATTACAGGAAAGAGTGAAAAGTTTAGATCTGAGTATAAATTATTACGTTTTCTTGAGACGAACTTATTGGAACTTTCAACCCGATAAAGATTCTGTATTGATTGTTCTGAGAGAATTTGAAGAGTGTGTTAAAGTGCCTTAATGAGAAAAATGAATTGTAAATTTTAATGTAACGTATACTGAGTTAATGAGGTATTGAGTTTTGCTTATATTCTGAACTTAGTGTTAAAAATGAATTGTAACCTTAAGTGTATTATGTACTGAAATATTGAGACATTGAATTGCTGATACTTTGAGGTAGAATACTGAAATTGATTAATGACTGAGAGAGTGAATGAGAAGTAATGATTTAACTTTAGAATTTGATAATCAATTTAATTTTCGTAGTATCATCAATTGGATTTAATAAATGTTTGATTCTTTAAATGTATGTGTATCTGATCACGTTGACTGACTCTGACCCTTCATAAAAATCGAACCTGAGTACGTGACAGTGTGCGGGAATACCCCAAGTGAAAGTAAGGACTGCAAACAAGAATAAGATTATACCAGAAATTCCAAGTCTCTAGGAAATTAATTATCTTGCTAGAAACACCTGAGATTCTACAGTTAACCTAAAGGTAGTGTCTATCCCTAACTTTAAGGCTCAAGCTGGTGCAGAAAAAAATAAATTTGTTTGAGTAATCAGGATAATATGTAGAACTCAGGGAATGGATAATTTTCTGGTGGCCCTAAAGGTTAAGCTAAGAGAAAATCATAAAAGAAATGCGATATAAGGCTTAGTTTGTTATTACTAAAGTGGAACGCATAACAACAACGCAAGTCTATTCAACATAGAGACATACGCGATAGAATTGATATTTTGCAACACTAATAATAATAAAGAAAGAAAAGGAGACACACTTTATAACAAAGACACGTTGTAACAATAGCAGCGGACACCATTTTTAACAACATCAAAGCAATACCACAGAGGACAATCGCAAAGATCCATGTCCCTAATGGGATTTGAACTCGCAGCCTCTTGGCTAGAAAGTGGATATGCTAACCACTCTGGCTTAGCAAAAGCAAGACAAAACATAACATAACAGTCCATGAAAAGAGAAAATTAATTAAATCTTCAAGATAAAAAGCATAAAAGATATCCTGGTAATAACCTAGCTTAAGTCATGGCCTTCAACAACCAAACAATCAGAATAACTGCAAGTCACTGAAATAAAATTTATTAGCAAGATTTCTTAGATCTAGTTTATTTTCTCTCTTCTGGCAAAACCAGAAGACAATAAGTTTAGGAGTTATTGTCTGGTTTCAGGATACAAACTGACAATTTGTTTATAATAAAATTAGTTTAATCCTTTATCCAAGTGTGAGCAAACAAAGTTTGTGCCTGAAAGTATCTTCAGGACTGGGGTAAGGTGGTACAACACCAGAGAAACTCGTTGCAAAGGTGGAGCAAGCTACCAACACTCCTATCTCAGTATCTCCCATAATGCAAAATACATCTCCTTGTGGATATCTCTAATGTTATGCATAAAGGGAAGGGCCACTACCCAGACTAGTTTCGACCTTTATTGAGGTCTCTTCAGTGGGAGCCAGGCCCAAGTGGAGATACCAGGCAGAAGCATTAGCAGGTCATCTCTACCTATAGGAGTTGCCAAATGGTGTGCCACCCTTTTTTAATAAATTACTCTGGATTTAGAGAAAGATGTTGAAAGTTTATTTTTCACTTGGTTAGAGTATAATAAAATTAGTTTAATCTCCTAATGCATAACATTAGACATATCCGCAAGGATATGTGTTTTGCATTATGGGAGATACTGATATAGGAGTGTTGGTAGCTTGCTCCACCTTTGCAATGAGTTGCCTGGTGTTGTACCACCTTACCCCAGTCCTGAAGATACTTTCAGATGCAAACTTTGTTTGCTCACACTTCGATAAAGGATTAAACTAATTTTATTATACTCTAACCAAGTGAAAAATAAACTTTCAACATCTCTCTCTAAATCCAGAGTAATTTATTAAAAAAGGGTGGCACACCATTTGGCAACTCCTATAGGTAGAGATGACCTGCTAATGCTTCTGCCTGGTATCTCTACTTGTCTCTACTTGGGCCTGGCTCCAACTGAAGACCTCAATAAAGGTCGAAACTAGTCTGGGTAGTGGCCCTTCCCTTAATGCATAACATTAGATATATCGGCAAGGAGATGTGTTTTGCATTATGGGAGATACTGAGATAGGAGTGTTGGTAACTTGCTCCACCTTTGCAATGAGTTGCCCTGGTGTTGTACCACCTTACCCCAGTCCTGAAGATACTTTCAGGTGCAAACTTTGTTTGCTCACACTTGGATAAAGGATTAAACTAATTTTATTATACTCTAACCAAGTGAAAAATAAACTTTCAACATCTTTCTCTAAATCCAGAGTAATTATTAAAAAAGGGTGGCACACCATTTGGCAACTCTTATAGGTAGAGATGACCTGCTAATGCTTCTGCCTGGCTCCCACTGAAGAGACCTCAATAAAGGTCGAAACTAGTCTGGGTAGTGGCCCTTCCCTTAATGCATAACATTAGACATATCCGCAAGGAGATGTGTTTTGCATTATGGGAGATACTGAGATAGGAGTGTTGGTACCCTGCTCCACCTTTGCAACGAGTTGTCCTGGTGTTGTACCACCTTACCCCAGTCCTGAAGATACTTTCAGGCGCAAACTTTGTTTGACAATTTGTTTTTCTTGCTAATTCCCTTTTTTACATAATTTTTTTATAGTATGTTGTATAATCTTGGTGATGCAGTTATGCTGCTCACTCGATCTAAGATTTTTTCTTTTCGACTGATAATTGATCCCAAATATTTAAAGCTTTCCACTTACAGAATTTTATCTCATTATCAGCATCAAATTTCTGATATGTATTCTCAGGAGAAGGGGTGATACAGGATATTATTCAAGTGTTATTTGTCAAACCTCCAATATTATCAGATCTTATGTTAATTGATCCCATTCTCCATTGAAAACAACTATGGATGGTTTTAAGCATATGCACAGGATGGAGAATGGGATATATATATATATATATATATATATAAAATAATCATAATAATAAAATTACCAGTAAGTATGATAAAAAGAGGGAAAAATCCAGAATGAGACTCATCCCCCCCACCCCACCTTACACACACACACGAGGAGTGGGATGAAAGTTTTCCAAGGTATAACTATATAGCAAAAAAGTAGCATGTTTTTTTCTGGTAAAACAGGACTGCTTTAAGTATATCTTTCTATACATAAGAGAAACTGTATCTTTCTATACATAAGAACCCTATACTTGATTTACACAAACAAGAGTTAGAATTAAACATTGCATATTTTAATGCCTGTGCCATTAGAAGTATAAGAACTTAATGTTAAAACACTGAGGTAGATAGTTAACTAAACTATGCAGATTAATTATTTTTTTATGATGAATTTTATGAAATATCCTTCAATACCAAATTCATTACAATGTACAGAATCCAATTAATGGATTAATTAAAAACCTGATTGATTACCTAAGTCAAAATGTTATGCCCTAGGACTTGATAGATCATGTCAAGATTTCCACTAAAAGCATAATGTGTATTCCATAAACAATGTGTAAAAATGTGTTGTCAGCTTCAGCACACTTAGTAATTCATGTAACTTTAATAGAAAAGTAAACCAGAACAATTATAAACAACATAATGAAACTTAAATATTTCAGAAGCAAATATAAAAATATAACAAACCTGAAGACTCTTCTTCTTCTGAATACTCAGAACCACTATATTCCTCTTCACTACTACTACTTTGTTCTCCTTCACTTTCACTTGGTTGATACTGATCATCTTCTTCCTCATCATCATCATCTTCTTCATCTTCTCCTTCACTATCAGGATCTAAAAATGACCAACCTCCACTCTCAAAGAATCCATCAGGATCATCTGTAATAGTCTTCATAATTTTTGTCCAGTTTAAACTTTGAATGCCTTCTGTATAACGAATATCACAAGAGCTTTATATGCCAAAGGGAAAAAAAAAAAAAAAAAAAAAAAAGTGAACATTAAAAATTTATCATACTTTACATTAGCTTATCATCTAAAGCTAATACATTAAGGAAAATGCAAACTAAACTTGATGTAAATTATCCCATTTGATTTCTGTTATGTGGCATATAAACATATCATGTCATAAAAGATTTAAAATTGATTCAGCAGATTCAAAATCATTCCTTAATTTAACTAAATGGAGCTGTGTGCATTAGATGTTTAAAATATGGCCTGAGAAAACAAGACCTTGAAGTGTCAAGACCAGTTTGTGTCTTTTACACATGCGCGTGTAAATTTTGAAAAGAAAAAAAAAAAAAACATTATTCAGTTGAATGAGATCAGCTAACCTGCCCCAAACTGAAAGGTGTGGATGAAATTCCTTTGAACCTTTTAGTAACAAGACCCTGACCAAGACAACTTGTCATTGAAATTGCATCAAAGAGGCTTCTGCATGGTTGATAAGTATTTTTTTTAATTTCAAGAATGGTTTCAAGTCTCTTGCGTTAAATAAGGTAGATGGATAACATTAAGCCAATTACAAGTATTTTACATAACATTAAAGTCCATCTACATCATTACCATAATTTAAATATAAAATCTTTGCAGCATAATATTCCAGATTTATTTATAGGTACTTCTTGTAGATTACACCAATAGTAGTAGTAGTTAGTAGCTGCTTATGATATGGCAAGTAATCATTGAGCAAACCATTGAGTAATCCTCCCTCAATGAGTCTCTGACCTCCTGGAGGTCTCTCTTAAGAATAATAATAAAAAATTGAATCAGCATGCAATTGAGTTAGTTATTGTTCATTTTGCAAAATGTTGCTGTAACTAAGAAGTGTGCAGATTTTCAAAACAATATTGCAAAGTCGAATTAAAAAAGTACTGGCATATAGTTAAACCTCAACTCACTCACACAAATTATTCAAGCCTTGACCAAGGTCCAGTGCTAAAAGAAATTCACTGAATAGGTTAACTATATATCGACCGTTTCTCATAGAAAAGAAGCCCCATCTCTTTGAGTTTCACCACCAATGCAGGAGTATGTCAAGGCTCTGTTCTATTGCCTATTACCCTTCTCCTGCACATAAGCACACTACTCTCAATCATCACTAATCCTATTCACAGCTTTGCAAACAATAGTACTCTCCATTAATACTACTGATTTGACAACCCATGCAGTGAGCAGATATCCCAAGCATCAAGATCTACAACTAGTGATTAAACATTGATCTATGCACTATCCTTCAATCGGGCAAGGACAATCTGATCATGTTCAATGGCACCAAAACAGTCTTGCCTCTTCTCTAACAAAAAATAATAATCTCAGCTCACTTTACCCTAAGTAATACACAAATCACCAGCCCTCTGTTTCAACTAATACACCCCTAGTCTCACCTGGCACAAACATATCACATCAATAGCTTCATCACCATCCAAAAAATAGGCATTCTCTTTCATTCAAGATGATATTTTACACCAAATCAACTATATACAAATCCCAAATCCACATGCTTAGAATACTACTCACATGTTTGTGGTGAAGCATCTAAAACTTCTCTAAAAATTCTTGATGCTATCCAAAGGAGAGCAATTCGGCTCAGAGATGAGTCCTCTTTTACAGATTTACTTCAATCTGTTTCAGCTCTATGTGTATTCTACAGGTACTTCAAATCCACTGAATTGGCAACAATCATTCCATCACAGAAAGTAATGGAATGAAACAACAAAATTACCAACAAAAAGCTAATGTGCAAAGCTAAAAAATTTCTGTATTTTATAGTTTATAACTCTATAACCATCTCTAGTAGCTACTTTGATCGATTAAGTATGTAGGAACAGAAGAATGATCGAAATTATTTAAGACATGCAATCAGGATAGAAAATGCTACTGAAATGTAGAAAAGGTAACAAGAGGAGACAACATTTTACCAAAAAAGGCTCACATAGGGAGGTGTACAAGGTTTACAGAGACTATACCACATAATTCAGAAGGCCCACTAAGAAAGGCAAATTCTGGATGAATGGAACAGTTCTCATAATATCCATATATAAAAAATAGAACTAATGAGAATAACAGAGGAATTTGATACTGGGTGTTCCATGTAAGATTTATTTACATATACACAAATGCATACAAGCAAGCCCCCAACTTATAAACATAACACATGTTCCTTGAAATGAGTTTGTAAGCTGAATTTATTTTTTTATTTTTTTCATAAGATATACTGTTAAACTTCACGTATCAATGAACTTCAGGCATCATAAAATGTTCCTAAGTGTGGGATTCTTTAACATGAATTGGGGTCATAATTTATTAGCTCATATGATATATAGGTGAAGTAACGGTTCACCCATACTTGAAAAAAGATAAGACAAATTTATGGAAGAGAAACTTGGAAAAGAGCAAGTAGGGTTCAGGACAAATAAGAGGTTGCAAGAATTTATATTTTAATTTTTGTACATCTGGAAAAGACATCTCAGCTACCATGAAAAGAGCTTTTCAAAACACTACAATTATGCAGAGCAACATATAGCATGTATTTACACTGTACCACCAACAGTTCTGATTAAATAATGTACAGAAAATATAGTTTAATGTAAAATCAGGTATAAGACTATTATGTACCATATTATAAAAGGAAAATGGCATTATAAAGTAAATATCAAAAACTGGAGATATCCATGGGAAATTCTCAGGACTAACTGAATTAAAAACTTATGTAATTAATTTGGTATGAAAATCATCAATATAAAGTAAATATCAAAAACTGGAGATATCCATGGGAAATTCTCAGGACTAACTGAATTAAAAACTTATGTAATTAATTTGGTATGAAAATCATCAATAAAAGACAAATAAGTAATAACATGGAAAACACATCAAATGCATAGTCAACAAAGAACAAGTAAAACATTT
The DNA here is from genome assembly GCF_054136105.1 of Typopeltis vanoorti. Lineage (NCBI taxonomy): Eukaryota > Metazoa > Arthropoda > Arachnida > Uropygi > Thelyphonidae > Typopeltis > Typopeltis vanoorti. Next base: position 88,651,572 of record NC_143557.1, on the reverse strand, counting down.
CAGACTATTTAGTTGCAAATGTAACAGAAGCAAACATATATATAGAATAAAGGAGAAATCAGCAAAAACACTAACTAGCAACATATAACATTGTGTTCAAGCAAATTTTAACTTATAGATTTCAGAGTTGAATCAGAAATAAAACAGTGGATCCAAACTAGAAACCACAGAAATCAGAAGTCATACAAAAAATGGAGATAATAGAAAGGAACTTGACTGTATTAGCATTCAGTAATATAAGTAGAGTTAAGTTCTTCATCTTCAAGTGTCATCCTCTAGAAGGAGGTTGGCAACCATGTCACGGAACCTTTTTCTTTCTTTTGCTGCTCTGGAACATTTATGGTAATTCAAGCCAGTCCAGTCTTTAATGTCTTCAAACCACATTCTCCTGGGTCTACCTCTCCCTCTTTTTCCATCCAATTTCCCTTCTAATATTAATTTCTGAATGCCTTCTTGTCTAGTTAGATGTCCAAAATATTTAAGTTTTCTCTCTTTAATTATTATCATTAATGTTCTTTTCATTTTTGCTTTCTTTAAAACATCTTCGTTTTTCATTTTCTCTGTCCATGGTATTTTCAACATTCTTCTGATGGTCCGCATTTTGAAAGCTTCTAATTTTTTCTGTTTCTTTATTTAGAGTCCAAGTTTCACTGTTGTAGAGAAGGCTTGACCAGATATAGCATTTTATTAATCTTTTTCTTGTGTCTATATTAATGTCTCTGGATGTTAGAACAGGTTTCATATCAGTAAAGGCTTTTCTTGCTATCTCTATTCTTCTATTTAAATTAAGGGGATATTAAATCCTACATTGTTTTAAAACCGAATAAGAAACTCAAAGATTGGAATCGGAGAGTTTCAGGCCGAATATAGTACACTATAAAAGTATCGGCGGTTACTAGCGTGAGCTAATGCAAGTAGTCCTAGTACGTAGTACAACCTCAAGCAACTCGTTGCAAAGGTGGGAAAAGTTCTGATCGCTAATCTTGGTATTTTCCATAATGTAAAACCACATTTCCTAGGAAATGTATGCTGTTATTACATTATGGTGGGAAGTCACTACCCAGACCGGTTTCAGCCTTTTTTGAGGCTTCATCAGTGAGTAGCTAGACCAAATAGATACCAAAGGGTATAGCGAAAAGAACTTATTCTTCCTTAAAAAGAACTTACTCAAAAGTAACTCTATTCTTCTTTTTATTTCTTTAAGGGAATTTCCTCTGTTTGTAAACCTTTGTCCAAAATATATAAAAGACTGAACCTGTTCAATTTTCTTTTTGTTAACAGTTATGTTTAGTTTCTTCGGTTTTAAAACAATGTGGGATTTAACATCCCCTTAATTTAAATAATGTTTATATCGCCGAAATGAAGCCTATTGGCTCTTTATATTTAAGTAACTTAATGGTTGCACCTGTTTGACAACTCGTATAGCAGAGTATATAAGTTATTTTCGCTATACCCTTTGGTATCTATTTGGTCTAGCTACTCACTGATGAAGCCTCAAAAAAAGGCTGAAACCGGTCTGGGTAGTGACCTCTCACCATAATGTAATAACAGCATACATTTCCTAGGAAATGTGTTTTTACATTATGGAAAATACCAAGATTAGCGATCAGAACTTTCCCCTCCTTTGCAACGAGTTGCCTGAGATTGTACTACGTACTAGGACTACTTGCATTAGCTCACGCTAGTAACCGCCGATACTTTTATAGTTTACTATATTCGGCATGAAACTCTCTGATTCCAATCTTTGAGTTTCTTATTCGGTTTTAAAACAATGTAGGATTTAATATCCCCTTAATTTAAATAATGTTTATATCACCGAAATGAAGCCTATTGGCTCTTTATATTTAAGTAACTATATTCTTCTTTTTATTTCTTTAAGGGAATTTCCTCTGTCTGTAAGCATTTGTCCAAAATATATAAAAGACTGAACCTGTTCAATTTTCTTTTTTGTTAACAGTTATGTTTAGTTTCTTATTTATTGGTTCTTTTGATATAATCATGCACTTTGTTTTCTTTAGGTTAATAATTAGTCCCATGTCTAAGCTTCTGTTGTAAATTTCTGTGACTAAGTTTTGAAGATCATCTTCAGATTCAGCTATAAGGACTGTGTCATCTGCATACCTGAAGTTGTTAAGAAGAGTTAAGTTACAGTGTTTAAATGATCTATAGGTCACTTACACACTGTAGGAACAGCCAGGCAGGTATGAAAAGAGGAAGACTAAGATCTAGTGGATGTACTAATACAGTTAGCAGCACTTTATAAAATAAAATAGAAGAAATATTGCTAGGAAGCTAGTAATGCAAACTTAATTATGCAGTACTCTCAAAAGTGCTGAGAGCTCAGCCAGTCTTATATGGAGGTGGCAGATTTTTTTTCTCCACAAATTAGAAATTTTCATTCCACAAAACAGGCCAGAAGACTGCACACAATTTAGAATTTACATGCCTCACTGATGATCATTTTACGTGTCTCATTGATGATCATTGTAACTATCAATTACTGGTATCAAACAAAAGAAAGGCAATTGGTTGCAAACATTTGTTTTTTTGCAATTTCCTTAAATCTTTCTAAAACAACTTATCAGTATTATCAATATTATTATATTGATAATACTGACTGTTGGTAATAATTATTCATTATTATCCATATTCCCTATTTTCATATTACAGTTTGACACGCTTAAGCAAATAAATTAAATATAAGAGCTCATTTGTTGATAAAATCTATAACTGAGCAATCCATGTAAGAACTTGTGTTTTTGCATGTGCCTATTATCCATTATGTAAGTGCTGAGGGGTAATAGATAAACCACTCTATATGTCAGTTTGGTTGATCTGGTGAGAAAAGTCTCTGCTGTCCAACCAACAGGTTATTGTTTCAATCTCACTGCAGCATGAATGTCTGCGAAAGGTCAGAGATGATTTTTTGTTGCTTGATGCAAGATCACCATCCCACTTGTTAGAGGCCCAAGTGGATTGAAATGCACCACATTTAGTTTCTGGAAATCCCAAATTATCTAACCCTTAGCCCATCCTATACTGGTGTACTATAAGTTTACAGTGTTTCATAGGTGAGAATTCACATAAAATATACAACCAACACTATTTGCTCAACAGTAGAAACAATTGTGAACACTTACTTCAGCCACTCCTTTACATGATCTAACATGTTCATAGGAATTGCATTAACCATAGCAACTTTTTTGTGATAGTCCTTAAATACAAACACCATATCAAAGTTCTTCAAATGGAACTGAACTCGCTCAAAGTGTACCAATTCCACTTCTTCTAATGTGATAACAAAAGGTGGCTAAAAAAAAAAATATATATATATATAATATATATATATACATATGTGTTTATATATATATATAAACACATATGCATATAATTATCAGTTTATTTAATGAAACATTTTAAAACTGCATTGTAGAAAAATAAATTACTGAGATAAGTATGTGAATTTCCACCAGTATATTATGAGAAAATGGTAAACAACCAGAAAATTCTATCAAAAAATAACATTAATGAAGGTCAATGGAAAGGGAAATAAAGATTTGATAACTGAATTGGATATACAAATGTCTAGTCTAAGTAGACAACCTTTCAAAATAATCTAATCAGTTTCTAACAGATTCACCATAATGTAATTTATGAAGTTTTGCTTTACGTAACACGCTAAACATAATTTGATTATATATTACAATAGAATATAATGTTTTGTTCATTATAAGTGTAATGATTTAAGATTACATCCTTGTTTTAAATCTTTAATATTATATGTCAAACACAAAATTTTATTCATTCTTGAACCATATAATGTTTAAATGCTTAGATTAAATGTTATTATCTGATGATAATAACACATAAGAAAAAAAAAATCTTCATCAAATTCCTAATATGTACCCTGAAGGGGTATAGAATATTATAATAGTACTACATGAACACATTTACATCATTACCAAGTTCCTATTGACAATTATCTTCCAAATTAATATCAGATTTTAGTCTTCTAAAGTCACTTCTTGGTGCATCAATCCATTTCAATTCTAGTCTTCTGCATTTCACTATTATCACTAATCTTTTATTATCAATTTTCATACCAGACCTGGCATTACAATTAATGCCTTGTTCCTTCATAATGTGATCCACATAGATGATGAATAAATGCACTCTTGCCACACACCTGATTTAACTTTAACATCAAATTATCTCTTCCTGTATCTCCTTCAATTCTAACTGCTGACTTACAACTTAAATACAGACTATATATATATATTAGTTGATATGTCTGATTTACACCATATAATTATAACTGACATTTTGAACATTTTTTCCTCTTAATATCTTGTTCATGCCTATTCCAACTTGACAAAACATAAATACAGATCCTTGTTATATTCCCATGATTTCTGAACAATTTGTCTTAAAGTGAAAATATGATCCTAACAACCTCTATTTGCCTGAACCACCAGCTTGTTCTTCTCCAAGCATTTCCCTTAATTGTGCAAGTGAACTGGCAGTACCTCTGATGAAGTTGTTTAAGCTAAGTCTCAGCTCTGGCAAGGTTCCAAGTGAGTGGAAAGAGAGTAAGATCATTTCATTACACAAAGGTGGCTCCAAGACAGAAGTAGCAAATACAGACCAATTAGTATCTCTCGAGCAATGGTTAAAGTATTGGAAAAGTTAGTTAAAAGTAAAATTCAGGAATGGGTGGATAGGAATATGATACTCTATAGGGGCAGCATGGCTTTGTAAAAGGGAGGGTTCCCTGTATTTTATTCACATTTTATAATAAGGTGATAGCAGAATTAATAAAGGAAATCATTACACTATGATACTGCTAGACTTTGCAAAGGCATCTGACAGAACACCACATGGAAAATTATTACATAAACTGGAGCAAATAGGAAGGGATTTGAGGTTGGTGGCATAGATAGAGGTGGCTGATAGACATTAGAGGTGGTGTATGGTGGAGTGGAATCAAGGTGAATGAAGGTGACTAATGGAGTTCCCCAGGACTCTGCACAAGGACCACTATTCTTTAATTTGTAAATTAATGATATAGAGGAAGATTTGAGGGGTGGGGGTATTCAGTTGTTTGCCGATGATGCAAAACAAGGGAGGGCAATAGTTGATAAAGTGATATAGATATCTTGCAGGATGACTTAAATTGGCAGTGTGGACTAAGGACAATGGTTGCCAATTTAATGTTGTAAAATGTAAGGTAATGCATTTTGGGATGAAAGAGTTAGATACTTCCTATAACACTGATGGCACTAGATTACAGGAAGTTGATGAAACTAAGGATGTGGGGATGATGGTAGGCAGAGATCTGAAATTCAGAGGACATATTACAAGAGATGGCAAAATAGCTCAGAGGATTATTTGGATACTGAAGAACACACTGACAAATAAAGATAGGGAGGTTATTATCCCTCTTTATAAGGCTATGATTCAGCCACATGTTGACTACTGTGTCAAGATTCGATCACCTGCATTTCTAGGTGACCAGGAGGTGGTGGAGAGGATTCATAGATGAGTGAAGAAGCCCATCAGGTCTGTGGATAAACTGAAGGTGTAAATTAAAGATACCAAGAAATTATATACTTGATTTAATCCTTTATCCAAGTGTAAGCAAACAAAGTTTGTGCCCTGAAGTATTTTCAGGGACAACTTGTATATAGAAACTTATGACTTAACATCACTTGCCTTAGTATCCCATAATGCAAAGCACATATTCTTGCAGACATGTATAATGCTATGCATTATTGGAAGAGTCACTACCCAGACCAGTTTCGACCTTTATTGAGGTCTCATCAGTGGGAGCCAGACCCAGAGATGATACTAAGGTTGAAGTAATGCATAAGTCATATTTTTCATATATGAGTAGCCAAAAGGTGTCATCACACATTATTATAATACTCTGGATTAGAGATAGTTGGAAGTTTTTCCACTTAGTTTAATCCTTTATCCAAGTGTAAGCAAACAAAGTTTGTGCGTGAAGCATTTTCAGGACTGGGACAACTCGTATATAGAAGCTTATGACTTGCCAGATTGAAAGAGTGTGGGTTGCAGAGTTTAGCTGACAAGCAGAGGAGAGGAAATATGATAGAAATTTATACATTACTAAAGGAATTCTATAAGATTGACACAAAAGAAAATGTTCAATAAATGGGTAGTGGAAAGAAACAAGGGGCCACATTTGGAAGTTGTCTAAGAATGTGTTAGTAAGCGTGCGAAGACTAGGCTTATTTGAAGAGTGGTGAATGATGGAAGTGGATGCGAGTGCCCAAACAGTGAATAAGCTTAAAGAGATGTATGATAGTGTGGGTCTTCCATGATGAGTCTTGACTCCATGCAGTGCCCATATAAATAACAATTAATATTTATTTATTTGCTGATAATTTGCTGGTGTTATGCCCAGCATTTTCAGATCACAAAAAAAATTTGTCACGGTATGCGATTAACAGTGGGACCAGTTTAAAAGTTGTCATGAACAACACAAGGAATTAAAGTCCTAATTGGCACAATCTACTTTTAGATAAAGAGAGAGAGTTAACAAGTATTAATTTGTTCTTAAAATGACAGTCTCCCAGATTTTTGGTTAAGTGATAGTCATATCGATTGTCATATGTTTTAGTGATAACTTCAGGCCTGTTCAGAATACAAGATTATACTAAGGGATTCAAATATTAACTGATTATTGCTCAATGTTTAGCAGAAAGAAATTAGTATTTTGTTGGGGGGGGGGGGGGAATGCATAAACAGTTTTGAATTTTTAGCAGCATAAAACTGCATTCAATGCCTCGAAGGTTAGTTTATAAGCATGAACAATTTTTATGATCCATATAGTTGTGCAGAGCAGTGGTAAGAATATTTGTGCAGTCAGGCATTCTTATAAATAGCAGTTAGAGTCATAATATTTGGAAAAGTAAACTTTTGTAGTAATGGCCAGTATTATGAATGATGATACTGGCGATTACTCTGATATTCACTGATAGTGAATGAATGATGATTAGCTGGAAAGTTGACCAAATTAGCTTAAACAATACACAGATATCATAGCACAATATGACCAGGTGTTGTGCCAGCTAGATCATTACTTGGTTGAAAAAATCCCTTATGCTTTTGTCAGGAATCCTGGATAAAGATTCAACTACCGGAACAATCTCAAACTTAACAGAATTGAAGAATGGCACAATCAACATAGGCAATGCTAGTAAAGGAATCATAAAATCACTGTGTTATATAATTGTTGCCATGACAGAAAAAACAGAAGTCTGTTGTAGTGAGCAAGTTGTTATAATAGTATTTTCTCTAAGTATAGCAAAAACAATTTTTTAAAACAAGTCGTTCACTACAGCAAATTCCTGATTCCAAACTGAAGCTCCACACTGCAATGTTAAATTTTTCTAGCAAACTGTCAATTATAATAAATTATTCTGGTTTCCCTGCAAGTCTTTTTCATAATGAGAATTGATATCATAGTACAACTGCATAATACTTGATTATATGTTATCAGGAAAAGGAGAGAGTAGCTCTAGCATTCTACATTAAACAGAATGACATAATTTCAAGTAGAATGATGTGGAAGATTTCAAATGAAAAAACAGTGAGACTTATTTGTGCTTTTATGATCCCAAAGAAACTTCTAGTAAAGAAGAAACAGAACAAATTTTCAAGTCTTTTAGTGAGTTTTCAATATAATAAAGAAAAAGGGAAATCCTGTTCTTGTTAGAGACCTAAACAACAGAGTAGGAAATGATACCAAGACATATAGAAATGTTTTGGAACATTTGGAGAAAAGATCTGTATTAATAATAATTGGTAAATAACTAAAAAAAAAAGCTTTATTTTACTGTTGATAATGATTTTATATTCTAAATGTCTTCAGACTTGTTCAGAATAAGAATATATACACAGGAGATTTGAAATATAAAGTGATCATCACTAAGCTTTGATCTAGATAAAAATGGATATTACATTGAAAGGAAAAAAATTTACGAAAGTGTTGAAAAATGAAGCAGAGTTGAGAAGCTTTCAGAGATACAAATATTATTGGGGGGGGGGGGGGGAGTAAAAGTCTATGAAAACCAAACCATAGAATCCCAGTGGCACAATCTGAAGTAAACATCAAGCAAGTAAGTTGGCATATACCCTTCGAGAATATAGAGAAAATTGAAAGAAAGCTATACGTAAAAGTAGCTTAACAAGGACATTGGGAAAAATACAGAAATTAATCATAAAGACAGCAAACTATTCTATAGTCTGTTGAAAAGTTACAGAAATGAAGGAGAGATTATAAAAGCAATCAGAAATGATAAATGTAGATTAAAAACTGAAAAATCTGAAATGTGGACTCACAGCTGGAATAGAGCTCGCCTAGCATACTTACCTGTAAAAATGGAACTAAAACTGAATGAGAATTATAGAGGAATCTCTCTAACTGTGCCAGGTAATGTTTATTCAGGTATATTTGATAGTAGGTTAAGAAAAACTTGATGCAAAGAAACTAGGGGAAGAACCAGATGGGTTTAAGAAACTAAATACCTTGTCAGCCACACGTTAAGAAAAATAATTGAGAGAAATTATGGAGTATAACAATGATCTGTGTTAAGTTTTGCAGATTTGGAAATGGTGCATGTGTAAGAGAAAAGCTCTTCAGAATACTAAAATTATATGGTGCAAATGGGACATTTTATGGTGTAAATGGAGTAATGTAGCCTTTACTTAAGTTGCAATTGTTAACCCCTCTTCTAGACTCAAATCAACCAGTAGAACAAGCAGGATTCTGTAAAGGCTTTAACACAACAATTGATCCTATTCATGCAGTAAAACAAATAATAGAAAATGTTCTATTATTTGTTTAGAACAAATAGAAGAAACCAATTGCTTCTCTGCTTAGCCTTTATTGATTATGAAAAAGCAATTGATTCCATCAAGACTAACGCAATAATCAAAGCACTCCAGAATCAGGGAGTTCCTGGAGAATATATGGACCTACCCCAGAAAATATACCACACTGCAACAGCAACAATCCAACTTCACACGAGTAGCAGACAAGGAGACTATCATCCAAAATCTTTACAGCAGCCCTTCAAAAAATATTTAATAATATAAACTGGACAAACCTTGGTATAAGAATTAATAACAGAAACTTGACACACACCTAAGATATGCAGATGATATCATAATTTTTGCAAACATTCCAGAAGACCTTAACATAATGACAGAAGACCTATATCATAAAAGCAGAAAAGTCGGTCTAAACATAAACAGAGATAAAACTAAAATCACGTTTAATCATTTTGCAACACCAAAAAACATAATAATAGAAAACAATTTCTTGGAAAGAGTCTTCATATACATACTTAAGATCATTTCATTGATCTAAACTGTGGACTCCAAAAGAAAATTAATAGAAGAGTTCAACTTGCCTGGAGTGCATTCAGAAAATTGAAAAGCATTTCTCAAAACAATAATGTCCCACTCTGTTTAAAAAGGAAGACATTTAACCAGTGTATACTAACAGTCATCACATATGGTTGTGAAACTTGGTCTCTAACAAAAGCACTGGCAAATAAACTAGCAACAACTGAAAGAAAAATGGAAAGGTTGATGCTAGGCATCACATTAAAAGATAAGAAACAAATACCTGGATAAGAAGTCAGACTAATGTTACTGACATCATTCTTCACCATAAGTGACTAAAATGGAAATGGACCAGACATCTATCCAGAAGAGAAGATGAGCGATGAGCCACCATACTAACGAACTGGATTCCAAAAGAAGGGAAACGAGGCTGAGGACGTCCTAAAAGAAGGTGGAGTGATGAATTGTCAAATTTTATTGGGGAAAATTGGTCAACCACTGTCAAAAACGGAGAAAGATGGAAAGAACTGGAGGAGACCTTCGTCCAGCAGTGGACAAAAAATGGCTGAAAAGTTAGAATTGAAGATTATATAGGAAAATGGTTTGATGCAAAATGTGGAGTAAGGGTGCATGTTATTCCACTGTTATTCATCATAATATGGGTCACAGTGAAACAAAATCATCTATTTTAAACCTGAATATCAAAGGAGATATATAAAGTAGCTCAGCTCTTCATGTGCTTCATGCTATGGATTTATTTAGGATTATAACATTATGCAAATATTGTAATCCTAAATAAATCCATTACAAGTTTTCAAACTTCTAGTAGTAAGACTTATACGTTGGTTAGACATAACTGGTGATTAATTTACGGAATTGACAACGCATATAAAGTAAATTAATTAAAGATAACTTTAATGAATCACTTCTATATTTCGGCAATGTCACATTGCCATCTTCGGGAACATAAAGATATGGTATGTGCACTAAGGAACTAACAAAGCAAATGAGGAAGAAAATAAGAACTAATTTTGTTCCTAAAGTCCTAATGGTGCCCTCTTGCGGGCTAATTTGGTAGTCTTGGCAGTTGGGCTGAAGTTCTCAAAATGAAAGTCTCCCAAATTTGGGGCAGTTTCATGCACCCAAATTTGTTGAGGTTAGGAACGTTTTTTAGAGCTGCTGAAGATTCTTTGAATAGTCTTTCGTATTTAAACTTGCTGCGATGGATTATTTTTGTCTTCTTCCAACGAATTTTATGGTGGGTATCTAAGGCATGGTCTGCCAGCCCAGAGCGGCTGTACTGGTGAAATCGGATGTAGTCTTGGTGTTCTGAAATCCTGATATTTGTTGTTCTGCCTGTTTGGCCAAAGTAGGACAATTTGCAGCTGCAAGGGACCTGGTATACACCAGGTAGGTCTAGGGGGAGTGGTTGGTCTTTGGTAGAGCGGATAAGGGATGCCAACTTTTTATATGGTCTGTAACAGGAAGTAAGGTCATATTTTTTGAGGATATTAGTTATTTTTTCAGAGGTGCCCTGGATGTAGGGGATAGTGATAGACTTGGTGTAGTCTTTATTGTGGAGGGAGGAGGGGGGTTGTGGTTTATAGGTTTTAGTATTTTTTGGATTTTTTTGGGGTTGTAGCCATTGGCTAAGAAAGTGTTGAGTATGTGGTTTAGTTCCATAGTCAGGGCCTTGTCATCTGAGCAGATTAATTTTGCCCTGTTATATAGTGTTTTTATCACCCCATATTGTTGTGAGGGGGGGGGGGGATTGCTGGTGAATGTATCTGCCAGTGTGGGTGGGTTTTCTGTAAACAGAGAAAACCAAAGTTCCATCAAGCTGGCGGGTGATTAAAGTGTCTAGGAAGGGGAGGGTGTTGTTTTCCTCTTTTTCTAAGGTGAACTGGACTCTGGGATGTTGGTTGTTTAAGTGTGTTAGGAAGGAGTGGAGTGTATCTGAGCCATGTGGCCAAATAGCAAACACATCATCCACATAACGAAGCCAAATAGTGGGTTTTTGTGGGGCGGAGTTTAAGGCTTTCTCTTCAAATGTCTCCATAAAGATATTCGCCAAGGGTGGGGAAAGTGGTGAACCCATGGCTGTCCCCTCTATCTGTTTGTAGATATCGAGGCAAATAAATCGTCTGACGTTCCTAAAACGCTGCCGGGATAACAAAGTGATCCCCAACTGTGTCAAATTAAAGCACCGTTTCACTTCCGAGAAAGCTCTACGCATTTACAACCGCACCAGCTTCGCCCTGTTAAGAGAACAAATTACCGCGACGCGCGTTCTCCTTGCCGACGGAAACAAAACCTTACGGGCGCTAGAGGAAGAGCTTTCTAACACACTCGGCCTTGATCTATGGTCGATACTTCATGACATCTCATGCACATCGGCAAGAAAGGAATTCGAAAAAATACATAGTCGACACGTGAAAAAATACAAAAACCTGACAAAGACTTCTACTTCTGTACCCCAGCCACCACTCAACACAGTAGTCAACCTCTCGTCGGCAGTTTTAAAGCCTGAAGCACTCACCGCACTTTCACGTGGTCACAATTTCGCCCTAGCTCCAAAAAGGATACCTGCTGAAGAAATCATGATCCAAATAGAGCGTGGAATTCACAACCTGCCAAACCACATCGCCAACAACGTGAGACTGGGTGTAGTCGGTGTTCTCACGAAAGCCAAACCTCCAAAATCCAACTTATCCAAAAACGAATATACAGCCCTACAAGAATTAAAAAACAACAAAAAAAATAGTAATCACCAAAGCTGATAAGGGAAGCGCCACTGTGGTACTCAATCAAAAAGACTAGAAAGGTAAGCTAAATTCTTTAATACGAGACCGTACTACTTACCTCCCCATTGAATATAATCCGACCAACTCTCAGATCAGAACTATCCACAGACTCCTTAAGAAAGTCACTTCTTGGCCTGTGGAAGTCACCAACAAACTTAAACCTTATAACTCTAGACCCCCCCCGATTATATGGACTCCCAAAAATACATAAAGAAAATGTGCCATTACGTCCCATAGTGGATGGCATTGATTCCCCCACATATAAATTAGCCAAACATTTAGCCAAAACGCTCACACACTACACTGGCAACACACCATCACACATAAAAAACTCGGCCCACTTTAAAGCCAGTATAGAAAACCTCACACTCCAACACACTGACACAATGGTCAGTTTTGACGTCTCCTCCCTATTCACTAATGTCCCACTCAAAGAAACCTTTGAGCTCATCCAAGCCAAGTTTCCTCCCGATATCTCAGCCCTATTTCAGTTCACAATGAACTCAGGCTATTTCGTTTGGCAAGGAAAGTTCTACAAACAGATAGAGGGGACAGCCATGGGTTCACCACTTTCCCCACCCTTGGCCAATTTCTTTATGGACATTTGAAGAGAAAGCCTTAAACTCCGCCCCACAAAAACCCACTATTTGGCTTCGTTATGTGGATGATGTGTTTGCTATTTGGCCACATGGCTCAGATACACTCCACTCCTTCCTAACACACTTAAACAACCAACATCCCAGAGTCCAGTTCACCTTAGAAAAAGAGGAAAACAACACCCTCCCCTTCCTAGACACTTTAATCACCCGCCAGCTTGATGGAACTTTGGTTTTCTCTGTTTACAGAAAACCCACCCACACTGGCAGATACATTCACCAGCAATCCCCCCCCCCCCCCTCACAACAATATGGGGTGATAAAAACACTATATAACAGGGCAAAATTAATCTGCTCAGATGACAAGGCCCTGACTATGGAACTAAACCACATCCTCAACACTTTCTTAGCCAATGGCTACAACCCCAAAAAAATCCAAAAAATACTAAAACCTATAAACCACAACCCCCCTCCCCCCTCCACAATAAAGACTACACCAAGTCTATCACTATCCCCTACATCCAGGGCACCTCTGAAAAAATAACTAATATCCTCAAAAAATATGACCTTACTTCCTGTTACAGACCATATAAAAAGTTGGCATCCCTTATCCGCTCTACCAAAGACCAACCACTCCCCCTAGACCTACCTGGTGTATACCAGGTCCCTTGCAGCTGCAAATTGTCCTACTTTGGCCAAACAGGCAGAACAACAAATATCAGGATTTCAGAACACCAAGACTACATCCGATTTCACCAGTACAGCCGCTCTGGGCTGGCAGACCATGCCTTAGATACCCACCATAAAATTCGTTGGAAGAAGACAAAAATAATCCATCGCAGCAAGTTTAAATACGAAAGACTATTCAAAGAATCTTCAGCAGCTCTAAAAAACGTTCCTAACCTCAACAAATTTGGGTGCATGAAACTGCCCCAAATTTGGGAGACTTTCATTTTGAGAACTTCAGCCCAACTGCCAAGACTACCAAATTAGCCCGCAAGAGGGCACCATTAGGACTTTAGGAACAAAATTAGTTCTTATTTTCTTCCTCATTTGCTTTGTTAGTTCCTTAGTGCACATACCATATCTTTATGTTCCCGAAGATGGCAATGTGACATTGCCGAAATATAGAAGTGATTCATTAAAGTTATCTTTAATTAATTTACTTTATATGCGTTGTCAATTCCGTAAATTAATCACCAGTTAATTTTTCAAACTCTTTAACTAATTTGAACAACTGCTGTAACAAATTTTTGTGAAAATCAGCAATAAAAACAGCAAAAATTAAGAAAACAGTCAGGAATATGAAAAAATATCAACTGCATGCTCAATGAAGAATCTTTAGAGAATAAGTAAAATATTTCAGCTATTTAGAAAGTTTTTAGTGACTATGGCAAATTAATTATAAAAATCAACAGAATTAGCAAAGGTGACATGGTGGGAAGTCAGTTGAATAAACGTATATGAAATAAAAGAGAAATTAGTCAAAACACTTAAATTAGCAGTATATGATTGACAGTATTAAAATCAGTTTTAACTTTATGTTATACTTGACAAGAAATTATACAGGAAACCTCACTTAACGTGATTAATTAATCCATCACTTAATGCTTGCTAAGCGAAATCGTGTTAAGCGAATACAATAAACAATAGGAATGATTATAATTCGTCCATCAGTTAGCATAAACCTGCAAAAAAAATTTATAAGCTATATTAGAGGATAAAATTATCAACGTTAATAAAAAATCAATCACTAAATTTTTTATTTAATGTCTAAACATTTGATTCAGCTACTTTTTCGCAAAAAAAAAATTAAGTAAAGATGTTTGAAAGTGCTCGACTTTTTGATCTTGTCATGCAATTTACGATAGCTGGCGATCGCTTTATCAAGAATTCAGCAGACTTCGAAGCGTCCTTCCATATCAGGATCAGCATCAAACAAAATTTCATAGCATACTTGATGTGATTGAAAATTAGCTCTTAACATTCTCTTCTTGCTTGCACTCCTTATCTTCTTCTTATGCACACTATTCTTCTAGTTGAAGGAGATCATTCTCACTAAACTGTTTTGAATGGGAATAGAGCAAATTTTTCAGCTTTTCCTTTAACATAATTACTTTTCTTCTCTTTTCCATATCAGGGGGTTGAATATAATAAAGCCTTATAGGTATCTAAATTAAAGCAAAATGAAGAAAAAGTGATTGAGCAAGAGAACAGAGTTTACACGTGCACTTGTGATGATAGCTTTGAGTCAACTGCCATCGGCTACCGCTCGCCGCAGATTAGCAACATAAAATTTCACATAACATAAAAAAATCATATTAACTGATTAATCACTCGCTTAAAGCGAGAAATAGTATCAATTCACTCAATTGCGCTAACTTATTATTGCACATATCAGATTCGTATTAAGCGAGGTTTTCCTGTATTCTTATTTTAATCCTTATCCAAGTGTAAACAAATTCTGCGTGATGGATGTGTATATTGCTTCGCATTATGGGAAGCAATATACACATCCATACCTAGCCCGGTTTCAATCTTTAGTTGTGGAGATACTTCACATGCAAATGTCATTTGTTTATACTCAGGTAAAGATTAAAACAATATAATTTCTTGTCATATATAGTATACTTCATAACCAAGTGAAAAAACTTCCTAAATTTAACATATGGATTCTGAGATATGAGTAGTGAACCAAAAAGGGGAGGAGGAGTGAAATGGCAAAATAACATCTAGGATGTGTATGAAGTGTCCTGTACTTGTGACTGACTTACTATGAACAGACAGGAAGAATTGTTGACATCCATCTTGGAGAACATAAAATAAAATTCAGCACCATTGCTTTGGCAAGTCAGGACTAGCAGATTGTACCTTGGATGCTCCTTCTCACAAGATCAAATGAAAAAAACAAACAAGAGTGATACACAGAAGCCATTATAAGTCAGAGAAACCGTTTTTTGAATCAGCAGCAGCTTCAAAACATTCCTATAACTTCAATAAATATCACTAACCTCAGGAATACACAATCAGATATTGCCATTAAGTAACTGATTTAAGACCAAGTCCCTGGCACTGCTGATTTCTCTCCTCTTCAATTGATCAAGCCATGGTAGGTCACCAGTCAGTTTCCTTAATTTATCATGGGGGGATTACAAAGCAGACTATGTTGAAGAGGAGAGAAATCAGCAGTGCCAGGGACTTGGTCTGAAATCAGTTACTTAATGGCAATATCTGATTGTGCATTCCTGAGGTTAGTGATATTTATTGAAGTTAGAGGAATGTTTTGAAGCTGCTGATTCCAAAAATGGTTTCTCTGACTTATAATGACTTCTGTGTATCACTCTTTTTTTTTTTTTTTTTCATTTGATCTTATGAAAAGGAGCATCCAAGGTACAATCTGCTAGTCCTGACTTGCCAAAGCGATGGTGCTGAATTTTATTTTATGTTCTCCAAGATGGATGTCAACAATTCTTCCTGTCTGTGAAGCTTACACCTGCCTAGCCACTTCCACTGCCAAAACCACATGATCGCTCCTCTCTCCCTCTGCAAACAAAAGAAAGGTGATAAAAGTCAGCCAACAACAAAAACTATGGAGAAGGTCACCAACACTCAAATTCTGCATTGTTGAATGAAAGCTACTAGCTTTCGTCCCAAACCTCTGAACTCGAACCATGGAAAAATTTGCAGAAACTCACGTGGCCGCTCAACATTTCTAAAGCATTTCATCAGGTTTTGCACAGAGGTTGAATCAGCCTCTGCGCAAAACCATCCTGTGATTTGCCTTCCATCTTTCTGTAATTGGACTGCCAGCTTTCTCACGGGTTACTTACTATGAGTCATTGTGGATGGCTGGTATTGCACCCCTTCAATTCGAAGATCTACATTCTCAGCTGACGAAAGAAGCAGACAAATGAATGATGAATGCCGCCCACTATTCGGCCAGACCACAGTGCCCTAAAGACTAAGATCTAAGACCAAGTTTTGCACAGAGGTTGAATCAGCCTCTATGCAAAACCATCCGGTGATTTGCCTTCCATCTTTCTGTAATTGGATTGCCAGCTTTCTCACTGGTGACTTACTATGAGTCATTGTGGATGGCTGGTATTGCACCCCTTCAATTCGAAGATCTACATTCTCAGCTGACGAAAGAAGCAGACAAATGAATGATGAATGCCACCCACTATTCGGCCAGACCACAGTGCCCTAAAGACTAAGATCTCGACATAGCTTCCTAGCAGTTGTTGAACCACCTAAAAATCCTTCAGAGACAAAATTCAACAATGGCTTGCACTATACCCAGAGAATAATATTGGTATTAAAACAGCCGAACATCTTCCACATGGTGCCCACTTGGACTGGAATACTTAGAAAATCCACAATAGACTTCGAACGACAGGATACTGCAAACAAAACCTCATCAAATGGGGCTACCTCACTGGACCAGATAATTGTGAGTGCAAGACAACCCAGTCCATGGAACACCTTCTTTCTTGTCCTTCTTCAATCAACTTGCACAAAACAGGACGTTATATCCTGCACAGAGAGAGCAGTTGATTGTGCAAGATACTGGAGGAACATCTGACCATATCTATTGTATATAACTTATGTATAGTTTCTTTTTTTTTTCCTCATATTTTACTTATTAGTCCCTATGTAATTCATCATCATCGTCATCAAATTCCTGCCATGTACCCACAAGGGGTGTACAGGATATGATAGTACTACATGAAAAAATTATATCATTACTAACTTCCTATCTACAATTTTCCTCCAAATCAGTCTGTTACTTGTCGAGACTCCAACATTATCAGATCTTATATTTCTATCGTCTAAGGCACTTTGTACCATATCAATCCACCTATATTTTGGCCTTCCTCTGGGTCTTTTTCCTGCCAACCTGGCAGAGAAAACTTGTTTTGCTAATCTTTCCTCTCCCATTCTGCTTAATTCCCATACCACCTGAGATTAGCTCTGCTAATGCATTCCTGGATGCTGACAATATCAAGTTCTTTCCTAATATCATAGGAAAGAACTTTATGATATTTAATATGATATTGCCATTGATGCCATCTGCTCATGCCCCTAATTTTTCTCAGGACTCTCATATCTGCGGCCTCTAGTCTTTGGTCAAGTGTTTTACTTCTGACCCAGCTCTCAGATCCATAAGTTAAAACTGGTTTGAACACTGTCTTGTATACAGCTAATTTAGTGTTCTGACTAATTTTTCTCTTATTCCATATGAATTTATTCAATCGACTTCCCACCATACCAGCTTTGCTGATTCTGTTGTCTATTTCTATATTTAATTTACCATCTTCAGTAAAAAATCGTGCCTAAGTAGCTGAAATGTTTTACTTGTTCCACAGGTTCTCCATTCACAACACAGTTGACATTTTCAATGATTCTGCCTATTTTCATTGTCTTTGTCTTTTTATTGCTGACCTTCATACCATATCTATTACAACAGCTATTCAATTTAGTCAGAGAATCTTGCAGACTTGTAGCGGATTTATTTAGAAGTATAACATCATCTGCATAAAGCAAAGAGCTGACATTAAAATCTCCAATTTTGATATCATGTTTAATCCACTTTCCTTCATAATGTGATCCATATAGATAATGAATAACAGTGGGGATAATGTACATCCTTGTCTCACACCAGATTTAACATTAAACCACCTTCCTGTACTTCCTTCAATTCTAACTGCTGACTTACAACTCAATTAAACTGTTCTCATTTATAATGTATCCTAATTTGTTGTAAATAATTTTGTACCACTTTGTACTACTGTACCACTTGTGTTTGGATACAAAATAAATAAAAATTGTGGATGGTTCCCCCTCCTTAGATTTCCCCACCAATGTTGGAATAACCCAGGGCTCTGTACTTTCACCCACTCTCTTCCACCTGTATATAGACAACCTGCTTTCACTGACTTCAAATTTGGGGTGGTGCAACAAAATTGTAAGATTACTTGATGCTATCCAGAACAATACCTCACAGATCTGCTGCAATCTCTCTCTCTCTCTCTCACATAGGCATTCGATTTCTACTTTATGCCAATTCTACTTTCATGGACAGTGCTCTACTGAACTGGTCATTATCATTCCCCCATTTACTTCTAAAATCAGCAAGAAAAAGGAGTAGCTGCTAGTCAACACCCATATACAGTCCAGCTCTAAACTTGACAAACCAACAACTTCTCAGCCTCCTTTGTTATTCCATCTATCTCTATTCTTTGAAACAGCCTACCTCACTGTCTTTCCAAAGGACTACACCTGTCAGCTGTTAACTGTCAACAGATTATTTCCTTTCTTCTTACCTGCTTGCCCACACACAGCACCAATATACTATAGGTCTTGCAATGTTTCGTATGTGGGTCAGATAAGATTTAAAAAAAAAAAAAAATAATAATAATAGAAATAAATTTTAAAATATCTCTTCAATATGATATTCATTTTTATCCTGCTGGAAGGCAAATGGTGATCACTTTCTATTTCAAACTTACTGTATACTCGTGTCCTGAATTTTACATATCCGGGAGCTCAAGGTGGAGCGAGAATATAACACAAGGATTGACAATAATTATTTTCAGAAGATCGAATAATATAAGCACGTAAACACAAGAAAGATATTTAATTAGCCAAATATTTCGGTCTTAAAATTACAGAGCATCTTCAGTGGCACTACAAGAAAAGTTTTAAAAAATACAAGATGGAATACTAACAATAGATCGTTTAAAAATAGAACAAGCCACGTGATGTTATATCACTAAGTATTAAAGATATTAATTAATAATAGTAAATACATTAAATTAATATGAATTAATGAGTTATCCTGATTAGAATTTCCCAGATTTTTGATACAGATATACAGTCATTCTGATTCAAGTTAGGACGATGGAGTAATGCCTCTATGCTTTCTTTGAATAAACATTCAAATTTATAGGAGGATCTATG
Organism: Typopeltis vanoorti; assembly: GCF_054136105.1. Taxonomy (NCBI): domain Eukaryota; kingdom Metazoa; phylum Arthropoda; class Arachnida; order Uropygi; family Thelyphonidae; genus Typopeltis; species Typopeltis vanoorti. Next base: position 88,631,837 of record NC_143557.1, on the reverse strand, counting down.
TAAGAGCAGAGTTTTTGACCAAAGGATGTTGTGGTTAGTTTCAATCTTGTGCTGAGCCAATCCATATTTTTCAGGTTTGTTGTGATGAATGGAGGATTGATGTTCTTGGATTCTTTTTTTCAAGAGAGCATCCAGTTTGTCCAAAATAGGAGAGTTCAGAGTTGCAGGGAATTTGATAAACTCCAGAAAGAGACATAGTTGAGCGTTTGTCTTTAGGAGAAGGAAAATGGGAAGATAATTTGTTAATAGGTGAATATGTAGCTGTTAACTCATATTTCTTCAGAATTCTTGAGATAGGTTCTGAAATCCCGGAGATGTATGGAATTGGAACTCGACATATTGAATCTTTGTTGTTTAGTGGTGGATTATAAGAATTGAGAGGATGGTGTGTACTCTTTTCGGAAAATCCATTGAGTTTCATGTGTTGCTGGATAGTAGAAAGTTCTTTCTGTAGAAAATTAGAAGTGGAACAATTAGTTTTGGCTCTTCTGATTAGACATTTTATGATTCCTGTTTTTTGACAAGAATGATGGGCTGATTCATTAAGAATATACCGACTTGTGAATGTTGGTTTCCTGTAAACTGTAGTTGTAAGAGTATTTGAAGGTGACCAGATGAGGAGAATGTCAATGATAGCTGGTTGTTTTTTTCCATTTCCATAGTAAACTTTATACGATGATGTAAGGAATTGATACTGTTTAAAAAAGAAGGTAAGGAGTCTTTGTTGTGAGGCCATACAGTAAAGATGTCATCTATATATCTTACCCAAAAGGATGGTTGAGGGCAAATAGATGAGAAGAGGACTTTTTCTAGATGTTCTAAATAAAAGTTGGCTAAAGCAGGAGAGAGAGGACTTCCCATGGCCGTTCTTTCTACTTGGCTGTAAAATTTGTTTTGACATAAGAAATATCCAGTGTATTACGAAATCGAATAGTTTTATAATGTCTTCTGGAAAGATGTCAGCCAGTAATTTTAAAGTCTCCTTGAGAGGTACATTTGTATATAAAGATTCTATATCAAAGCTCACCATAAGATCTGTAGGTTGTAATGAGATATTTTTCAATTTTTCTAAGAAATCTGAGGAGTTTTTAAGAAAGGAACTAGAGTTACCTATGTGAGATTTCAATAATTTAGCTAAATATTTGGCTATACGGTAAGTAGGAGAATCAATACAATCTACTATTGGACAAAGAGGAAAATCAATCTTATGTATTTTAGGAAGACCATAATATCTAGGAGGTCTTGCAAAATGAGTTTTAAGTCTTTCAATTGTGTTAGATCCTGAATGCAGAGCTTTACAAGTAAATTCTTTATCCAGGATTTAACATGACAAACTACTACTTATTAAGGAGATATCTGCACATCGGCTAATAATTATAAAGTGTTGTTTTATGTTTTGTAATAATGTATAGTCCATGTGTGCGATATAGTGAGAGTTATTGTTAGGTTATTTGTAATTCCCAAGCAAGCTGTCTAGTACATTGCGAAATTCTGAGAAAAGTTTATAATAGTAATCCGGAATAATCACGTATAATCGGTATGAGTCGAGCGTAGCGATGGAGGCTATACCTACGCAGAAATATGACGTCAGAGCGCCTTCCTAGAATAATGTAACCGGACAGGTTAGCGAGAGTGTAGGATCACCCAAGGGGCATGAACGATGGGGTTCGTGAGTGAAAACCGCATTGAATAGAGGGCGCCCGAATAGGGAGAATAAAAGACGAAGCATGCCGTTTTAGGGGACTTTTTGACTTTTTGATCTTCGAGTGCCGGATTCGAGTTTTAGGGGGACTTTGTAGGGGGATTCGTGAGAGAGCGGTGGGTCGGCTACGGTAATGACGGATGGCAGGTTCTTTTTTTGAGAATGCTTGAAGATTTTCAAGCGGAGCTGATTGCGATATGACGGCCCATGTGGAATTGAGCCTTAGCAGAATGTCCCATTAGAGAAAGTTTCCTGCGGAGCGGTAGACAGCACGCAACAGTCGGAAACGATTAGAAGAAAAAGCGTAGTACATTGCCAGGCGCAAAGACAGATGAAGAATATGCAGTACGGTAATCCAGACCTACATGAGATGGCGGCATGAAATCTGAAAGGATCCGGTAATGTAAGAGTTTTCGTTCTATGTTAAAATTCGTTTAGAAGAACAAGAAATTTGTGTGTGTTGTAACTAAAGGACACTAGTAGAGAACTTTTAGTGAGAATTTGACTGAATTAATTAAGCCCTTGTGGAACAAAGAAGAGTTGTTAATTAGGCAGTGATTTGTGAATGGCTAGACTTGCTTAGATGAAATTTAGAATTAAGGTAATCACTGATAGAATGTTAATGAAAGTGTTCAATAAGTATTCTGTGAGTAACTTGTGAAGGGAATTATATAGTAGTAGTAGTATTTTGCTTAAACCTAATCTTGTCCTTTCATAATTGAAGGATTTAACTTGCTCTGATTCATTGTGATTTAGTATAACCCTTAACTTAGAGTGAATTTTGATCAATTGAGTATTTAAACTTAAATAACTGTAAAATGTTTTATGTTTTTCCAATAAACATGCTTTGCACCTTATACCTGAATTATGCCTGATTACGAATTCAAACTACCACTTATGAAATTGAACATTTTGGCGGGAAGGAATTTAGATATAATTGTTTAAGTGAGATTCGGTCTACGACTGCTAACTGAATCTGCACAGCACTAGCGTGAGATAAATTATTGTGTGTATCCTTTTAAATTTTGAATTATTTCCCTGAACAAGAGTCTCTTCTGTTATAGGATATTGGCTGGCGCAGCAAAAATATAAATTTTGCCAATATCCGAAGAGGAAATAAATCTGAATTAGTATTTTAGGAGCATGACAGTAGATTAGAAGGAGAGTTATTATAGAGGTAGAATAAGATATAATATAGAGAGATAGCGACATAACAATAGAGTAGCCGGTAGGACTTTGATTGTACAAAGTTTTGAGTAAGCAAAAGGATAGATTCTAGAGACAGTAAGTTAATGTATAATAGGATTGAACTTACGATTTACGATATAACTATATATAAAAGTAAGGATATAACAATAACACAGCCGACGAATTACAGATATAACAATTGTCTTTATCTAAACCGATGACTTCATCAGTTTAGATAGAGAGAATTTAATTTCTTTAGTTGTCTGTTGGTTGAATCATAATCAATTTCTTGATACGTGGAGCGATCTCAAAGCAAAAGAGAAAGTTTTCTTCTGTAATTTGCAGAGTCCATAACTACTGTTGCTTTCACCTTGTCAGCTTTGGTGATAATGAGGTGATTGTTTTTTCTCAAGGACCGTAAAGATTTCATTTCAGGAGGAGATATGTTGGAAGGAAGAAGTTTGGCCTTAAATAGAGAAGAAGTGACTTTTAGGCGAAGAGCATTAGCGATATCACTAGTTAGATGATTGAGATTCCTTTCAATGTTAACTAGGAAATCTAGATATGGTATCTTATTTGGAACAACAGAAAAATCATGTCCTATTGACAGGATGAGGATTTCGCTTTCAGTCAAAGGACGTCCGGATATATTGACAATCCAATTATCTGTAGTTATGAAGGGCTTGGATTGTCTAGACGAAAGAGCTTCATATTTACGGTTAAGATGTTGACTTTGTTTATTATAAGCACGTTGAGTAGAACGTTTAGCCACATTTAGAACTATGTAAGAAAGATGTGGATCCAAATTTGTGGAAATATAGGTGTGTGCAGATCAGAAATGTGATGACTGTGAATAGCAAGGTCATGTTTAGCAGCTTTAAGTTGATTATGGATTAGAGATAAACTAGTGTTCTGGTAAATATTATGAGCTCCAGGAGATTTTATTGTTTTTTTAATCTTAGCAAAATTGGGAATAATCTTGTTGTCGCAGCATTTTTTTAAAAAAATTGATCTTAGCTCGTAACCTACCCTGTATAACTGAAAGTTTTCCTAATTTACCGGTTAGTTTCATAGCATTTTCCCCCTTGAAGGATAAGAATTTGCTGTTTTAAGGATACTTGTGACATAAAGATTGAATAATATAAGCATGTAAGGTCTACAATTTTCAGACCGAAATATTTGGCTAATTAAATATTTTTCTTGTGTTTACGTGCTTATATTATTCAATCTTTATGAATAATATAAGGACGTATCCTTAAAATATCAAATTGAATAATACATGTAAATCTTCCAAATATAATAAAACCAAATTAAAGACTTTCGTTAGCAATGTGAAGGCCTTATTATTATATGGATCAGAGACATAGAAACTGACAAAGAAACAGGATGTCAAAAACAGTGTTTTTGACATCCTGTTTCTTTGTCAGTTTCTATGTCTCTAATATAATAAATCTTTCTAATATAATAAACAACATTTATTATATTATAGTCAAAATATTTTGACTATAATATAATAAATGTTGTTTTGTAAACAGATGAAGGAAAAAATCCTGAAGGGTATGGCTTGGCTTCTTTTTTCTTCTTCTTCTACAGCTTCTCCCACTTAAGTGGGGTCACTGTTTGTTATGAGTCTCCTCCACACCTTCTTGTCTTGGGCTGTCACCACATCCAAGTTCTTCATCTTCAAGTCCTCTTCTACCAGCTCCCTCCATCTCTTCTTTGGCCGCCCACGCTTCCGCCTTCCTTGCACATCCATCTGCATGACCCTTCTTCCCACATATTCGTCCTCCCTCCTCATCACATGACCAAACCATCTCAACCTTGCCTCCTGTATTTTCGCTCCTAAGTTCGTAACTTTCACTGTTCCCCTGACATAGTCATTTCTCAGATGATCCTTTCTGGTCACACCGCACATCCACCTAAGCATTCTCATCTCTGCTACTTCCATCCTGCTGATGTTATTTTTTCTCAGGGCCACAGTTTCTATAGCATATGTCATAGCTGGCCTCACTACTTTCCTATAAATTTTGCCTTTCAGATTGATCGGCACCCTCTTATCGCATAACACTCCAGCCATCTCCCTCCAGTTCCTCCAACCCGCTTGTATCCTGCATCCCACTTCCTTCTCAGCTCCTCCATCTTCTTCCACTGTTGAACCAAAGTATCTAAAGTCCCTCACCTTCCTGATGACATTTCCTTCCAGCTCCAGATCTGTCCCCTGGCCACCGCCCACTGCACAACACATATACTCTGTCTTACTTCTGCTCAGTCTCATACCTCTCTCTTCCAGTACTTTTCTCCATCTTTCCAGTTTAGTTTCCGCTTCTTCTCTTGAATCTACACACAGCAAGATGTCATCTGCATACAACATTGTCCAAGGTGCATCTTCTCTCACCTCCTCTGTTACCACCTCCATCACAATATTAAACAGAAACGGACTTAATGCTGACCCTTGATGCAAGCCAACTGTTACTTGAAAACTTTCTGTCTGTCCCAAACAGGTCCGAACACTTGTCTTCACATTTCTGTACATTTCCCGCACCAACCTGACATATTTCTCCGGCACCTTCTTCTCCCTCAGACACCTCCAGACTTCTTGCCTTGGCACTCTATCGTATGCTTTCTCCAGATCAATAAATACCAGATGTAGCTCCCTTTGTTTCTCTCGATATTTTTCCATCATCTGTCGCAACCCAAAGATAGCATCTGTTGTTGATCTACCAGGCATGAAGCCAAATTGTTCCTTTGCAATCTCCACCTCCTCCCTCAATCTACCATCAAGAACCCTTTCTAGGATCTTCATTGTGTGGGACATCAACTTTATTCCTCTGTAATTTTTACAGTCTTGTGCATCCCCTTTACCCTTGTAGATGGGAACAAGAGTGCTCTCCCTCCATTCCTCGGGTATATTTTCCTGTTGGCAAACTTTCATGAACAGGTCCCACAGCAGGTCAATTCCCTCTTCCCCCAGTGCCTTCCATGCCTCCACTGGAATTCTGTCAGGGCCCACCGCTTTTCCATTCCTCATCCTCTTCATGGCCTCCGTCACTTCCATTCTACTGATGTTCTGCACCATCCCCTCAGAAGGCTGCCCATCTCCTCTGTGAGTCCTTGCATTTTCCCCATTCAAAAGTCCCTCAAAGTATATTTTCCATCTGTTTCTTATGTCCACATCCCTCCATAATACTCTTCCTTCAGCATCTTTGATCTGCCTCACATGTAAGATGTCCTTAGCTGCTTTATTTCTACATTTTGCTAGTTGGTAAATTTTCCTCTGTCCTTCCTTTGTTTCTAATTGATCATACAGATCTTGATATGCCATGGCCTTCACCTGTGCCACAACTCTCTTGGCTTCTTGCTTTCTCTCTTTGTACATCTCTCTGTCCTCTTCCACTCTTGACTCATCCCACTTCTGCTTTGCCTTCCTCTTAGCTGTCACTGCCACTTGTACATCATTATTCCACCACCAACCCTCCTTCTGCTCTCTAATCTTTCCAGATGTCTCACCAAGCACCTCGATTGCACAGCTCAGGATTACTTTTGAATTATGTTTCCACCAATCTTGTACACTTTCCAGTCCATCCCATAAATGATAGAATCTTAAAAAGCTATTTTGCCATACGTTACTAAATATTTTTGGGCTAATTAGAATAAATTCTTACAGAGCATATTATAACTGATATGTGCTGGATAAACTATAATTCAGTATAATGTGCAGCTTTCAGAATATAATTTACTATCATCTTTGATGATACATGACACCTCCACGAAGTCCGAAGACTCTCATTGCAGGAGAGGGTATGGCTTGGCTATGCACTGAAAATAGAAAAGAAATTCCAAGGTCAGCTTTGACATGCTTTTCAAAAAAGTCTTGAATAGCTTGGCATAAAATATTAAATATATTTTGGATGTAATATATGAAGGAAAAAATACTGATGGATATGGATTGGCTATGCACCAAAAATAGACAGAAGAGAAATTCCAAAGTCAGCTTTCCAAAAACAGTCTTAAAATAGCTTGGCAAAGGGGAAAAAAAAAAAAAAAAAAAAAAAAAAAAAAAAAAAGCTGTGTTTTGGAGAGAAGCAAAATCATGTACTGAGAAAAGACAGAAAAGAAATTCCCATGTTAATTCTGTCTGGCAAAGAAAGATAAAAAGATAGCAACTGGTTTTGGAGATAAGCAGAAATAGTTGCAAAAGACAGGAGATTATGAAGATGATAGATCTCTGCTTTATATGCCATACTTGCAACAGAGTATAAAGAGGATTAGACAGATAGATATAGGTAAGTTAATGTGTAATTTACAATAGGTAGTTGGATTAAGAAGTATAGACAATAGATTGTGTGTGTGCCATAGAACGCTCTCCTGCAATGAGGGTCTTCGGACTTCGTGGAGGTGTCATGTATCATCAAAGACGATAGTAAATTATATTCTGAAAGCTGCACATTATACTGAATTATAGTTTATCCAGCACATATCAGTTATAATATGCTCTGTAAGAATTTATCCTAATTAGCCCAAAAATATTTAGTAACGTATGGCAAAATAGCTTTTTAAGATTCTATCATTTAATAAGGACAAATTTTCAGGATGTGGTTTATAAATTCATCAGAAATAAAATGTAGAAATATGTCTGCTAAAGTTGCATATTAGGATGAATTTAAAAAATAATAATAAAAAACAAAGACTGCCCATAAACAAGTGCTGATGCTGACAAATAAGCCAAAAACAGTACAGATGATAAAGTTTAATATAAATGTTGTCAGATCATCACCTTCCACTGCTGATAACATCTGACCTGCATTCAAAACCTGTTTATGATGTGAGAAACCATTTAAGGACTTTTTGAGTGAAGGTGAGTTAGCAAATATCATATGAAGAGTGCAAGATTTTTGCTCCTGAAAATATGCAAACAAGCAAATTGGATATTACAAATAATTGGCATAGCGTAGTGGAATGTGCAGACTGGATTAACTGCACTATAAATAGCATGAATTAAGTTTATATGCAGCTAAATTAGAATTAGGTTTATATGCAGCTAAATTAGAATTAGGTTTATATGAAGCTAAATTAGAATAGTGAGCTTAGCACACTAACAGACAGATAAGTGAGATTTTTTAAAATCTTTTTTACACTATTGTACTCCAAAACACTTATATATATATATATATATATAAAAAACATCTTTATTATACCATATACAGAACTGAGAGAATGCTTATATTATTATGAAAACACAGAAATACTAGGATGTACTACTTATTGCAGAATAACAGGTATAAAAACTTACATCTCTGTTATAAGATTGTGTCCTCATTTTTTTCTTTTAATACAGTATAACTTGCCAGTGTAGTAGGATGAACAAAGTAATGTATTCATCCAAATGAAATCTAAGTATTATGAACCCTTATTAAGATCATATATAGAAGAGCCCCTCAAGCAAAAAAAAACATCTCCAGTTCTTATATAAAATATTACAGATGTTATATACGGTGTGTGTGTGTGTGTGTGTGTGCAAGAGAGAGAGAGAGAGAGAGAGAAAGAGAGTTTATAAGGCAGAACACTGGAATAAGATGGTAACAATTATTTCAATAAATAAATAAAATATTTACTTACCCAGTCTGTAAGATTTACTAGGCAACCTGATGTGGGCTGCAAAAGTACTGTACTACGAAATGGAACACCAGGAAAACCTAATTCTCTGAATGGGGTATCAAATTCAACTTCCTGTTTAGTCAAAGGTTCTACTTTATCACAAAAGGTTTTGAATGCTGTTTTTAGTTTCTGTCTCAGTTCTCTTTCTGCCTGAGAAATAAAAATAATCAGTATACCACCTACATAAGTAAATAGCCAATATAAAACTGTTCATTGAAATATTATTAGAAGTTGAATGTTAAAAAAAAAAAAAAAAAAAAAAAAAAAAAAAAAAAAAAAAAACTAACTTGACCAAGCAAAATTTGTGATGAACCTTTTACAGCACAAAAGGTAACTCATTACCAGCTGAGGAGGAGGTCAAAACATTTATAGTCACATTTGTGATGCTATATTAAAAACTGAACACCAGTGTGCACTCTATTTGTGTGTAGAAGAAAATTGAAATCTCAGATGAGTTCCTGTAATAATTTTAACTCTAAATAGTAATAAAACATTAACTACATTTTTATCTAAGACAAATAGCAACTTTTACTCAATTACTGAAATGAAGAAGGTGTTAGTGGAAGAAAGCATGTAAAAAAAGTATAGCAATTTACATCTTGCTTCTAACAAAATCCTATGTATAAACACATATTCCAGTAGCTGACAGCAAATAGATGATACTGGACTTCAATAAATGTGTTGAACATTAACTGGAATGACACTGAGATAATAATTAGTACAGAAATGAAATTCATAGTACCTAGACGGGTTGTGCCATGCTCTTTATATCTGGCTGTTTATCTGCTGTTAAATTTAATCCAAAAAATATACAATATGAAACAGATATAATCTTATTTTAAGATTATTTTATTTTTATATAAGTCAAGCATATAATGCATTACTCAACATTTATTGATGAATAAGTCAAAAACTGCATGAACTTGGAAATTTGCTTCAAACCCCGAAGCAAGATAACTTGGGCCCAAAAAATCTATGACTTAAACAAAAGTTCAAGAAATATCAAGGGATAAACACAAAGAGAGAGTAGTTAAGATGTAAATCATTATTCCAAAAACACACATTCAACTTTTAGTGATGTTATTCTTATATTTCTCAAACCAAACTTCACTGGTAAAGTATCAAAAATTTCTATCACAAGCTATTAAGATATATACCTATATAAGGTATATATAACAGATATTTATTAAATTTTCATAAACAGCAGAAAAAAATATCACTTCCCCTTTACATTCTTGTCATAGTCAAGAAATGGCTTCTATTAAATTTCATAATTTTATTACCTTTTTAATATTAATTTCATTATTAAATGAATTAATTTAATCTCTTTAGCACCAAAATAAAAAATCCCTATCTACATACATCTAAATATGCAAATATTAAGACCTATGGGGGTCTTAACAATTCCATATCATTAGAGGTTCTTATAGTCTGAATGTTCTTCATGACCTCATAACAGAGAAAAGTACTCCCCCCCCCCCTTTTATACCTATTCTCACATATCAAGGATATTTTCAGTTAAAAATATTGCAATCAAACAACTAAAAATTTGTTTTTGAGTTTTGCATTATTTTTCAAGTAAATCTTGTAAAATACTTCATGGAGTATCAAGTCTGCAGAATGCCAATTGAGAAACACTGAGTTAGCTGTAATTATTCTTGTTAGTAAAGATTTTTAAGTTTATAAAAAGTTTTAAGTTTTACAGATTGGACAAATTTCCTGTGGAAACTGTTTTATATCCTTCAACTTTGGCAAAAATAACTTTCTAATGACTGCAATATAAATACAAAGCATTTTTGAAACTAGCCAGAACAACAATTTAAAGTACCATCACCAAAAAATTGCTAATATGTAATTTTAACTATGTAAATTGAAGGATACATAACAGGAATAAATACCATAATCCTGTATACCTCCCCCCCCTCAAGGGGGGGAACAGGATTACTTGAATTAATTTTACATTACTGTTAGCTTCCTGTCAATAATTTTCCTTCAAATTAATTATTCAACAACTAACATTGTTAAGCCACACATTTTAGTTTTCTAATGCACCATCTAGATTTTAGCATTTCTCTGAATCTTTTTCCTGTTATTCTGTTTTGCTAACTTTTTCTCAACAGTTCTATTTAAGTGGCCACACACCACCTTAGATTAGCTGTTCCCACATTCTTGAATGCTAACAATGTCAAGTTCCTTCCTAATATCTTCATTTTTAATATGATTCTGCTATCATCTGGTTGGTCCCTAATTTTTCTCAGAACTCTTATATTTGTGGTTACTAGTCTTTGATCAAGTGCTTTATTTCTAACTCAACACTCAGACTTGTTTATTTTGGATTTAATGGTGCAAGGACAGTAATAGTCATACCATGCAAGTACACAAGGTAATAAATAAGAGGCATAACCAGTATACAAACAAATATAAAAAGCATGTTAAAAGTTACATACATTAAATTAAACTAATAAAATTAATATGTACATAATTTATACAAGGTGATATACATTGGTACTCTGTAAAAATTTAAAAATGAGAGGGGAAAGAGACACTTGATGAATGACAGAGTACGAATGTGACTAAAATAGTGACCGTGCTCATAATGAAACAACAAGGGCAGCCGATTAAAATATGATGGTTAGTAGTCTAGAACCATACTACTAACACATAGCCATGTCTATTATCCCTCTATAGAAAAGAGTGAGTAAGATGACTATACCTTATGGGCAGCTGAACAAGAACATTTTCCTTTTTTTACAGTTCCTGCATAACTAGACTGCCACAATTTCATGCTGCTTATTACTGGTCTTCCTACACCATGATGACTGCCACTGAGATAAAAGTTTGTATCTGATGATCTGCTGTTAACCTGTGTATGGGACAGGCAGATGGCAAAAGCTTGAGAAACGAGCTGACCTATCTGCAGCCTCATTTCCCTTAATCCCAATGTGTCCTGGAATACAACAGAAGTATACATCCTGGTGTAACTTCCATAACTGAGAGAACATGTTGGATATGAGAGAGTCCTGGATGTTTCTGCAGCTCCTAGACATCTTATTACATGTGCAGAACTCCATAAATCTAAACCAGGTTGCATTGGTAGCAATGCAGTCATTGCAGATAGTATAACGCAAGCACTATCATATACAGCTGAGCAGCAAACTTGTTACATCTCAGTGAGATCTGAGCAGATATCATGTTATCTCAGAAAATAGCAGAAGATCCCACTAGATCCTCTGATTTTGAACCATCTGTTTACAGGCACAAAATCAGACTATTCCCCTCTATGTGTTTGAAAAAGCTGCTGGTACACAATGGAAAAGGTAGAATGTTTGGGTAGCCTGCAGAAAGAAAACCTTTATGATGGTATATATGAATGCCACAATGATAGTGTATTTAGTCTATTTATTCAGTCTGATGAGTGTTGTACAGATTTTCCCACCTTGAGCAAAAAAAAGTTGACCACGTGGAATGGTCTCACAGGATTTTATTTTCATAGCATATAGTAGACAGTTGTTGGCATCCAAGCAACGAGAGTGGTTCATTTGCCTTAATGTGTAGACTAGGGATTAGTGAGGTTCAAAATGTACCAGTTGCAATTCTCATAGCTTGATGTGCTGTCTGGCAAAAGCATAGACTTGAACAATAATCAAGTTTTGATGTAAGCAGTGCATAGTATAATAAAGTAAATAAACCTGTCAGCACCCCAAGAGGTGGAAGGATGTTCATTGATAAGCTATGATAATCACCTATGACCATACTTGACATTTAAAGCAGCAAAAAAAGGTTCAGGATGTAGAGCCTAACTGGGCAGTTTTGATATCCTATTTTCACATATTCTCCTCATGGCTAACCCTCCTTGGTTTCTCAATATGGCTGGTACTTATTGAAGGCTCAAAAACTTTCAGAGATATAAATTAAAAATTAGTTAAAATATATTCCTATATAATAATAGTTTTGTTTGGTAATTTCTCTCTTATTTCCTAAAAATTTATTCAACTGGATCCCAAATATTTTTTTTTTTTTGCTTATTTGGTTATCTATTTCCAAACTTAATTTATATCTTCATGAAAAACTGTGCCTAACAGCCTGAAATATTTTACTTCTTCTAAAGGCTTGCCACTAGAAATGCAGTTGAGTTTTCCATGTTCCTGTCACTTTCATAGTTTTTCTTATTGCTGATTTTCATGTTAAATATGTTACATCAATTATTCAATTTAAAGAGCTTTGAAAATTTTTTTATTGCAGATGATGTACTACTACTAGTAGCACATCATCTTCATAAAGAAAAGAGCTGAGTTTAATCTCAAATTCTGATATCAAGTTTAATGTTACTTTCCTTCATAATGTGACTCATATAGGTGAAGAAGATAGCATGTACTCTTATCTTGCAGTCATTTAACATCAACTCCCAGTATCTCCTTCAGTTCTAATAGCTTGTTTACTTAAGTATGGACTAAATATTTCTCAATATAATGTTCATTTACCATATAACTGTAGTTTTGAAGTATTTTTCTGTTATCATGGCACCTTATATACCTTTCCCCAAATCACAAAACTTAAATAGAGATCCGTTATATTCCATTCGAACGATTGCTTATCTATTTGTTTTAAATCAAAAATCTCATCTCCCCTCAATTTGGCCATAGCCCAGTTTGTTCTTCCAGGATTTTCTTGCATGTATTTTTTTCCAGAGATGGATATTATAACAGCTGAACTGAAATCAAACTAGAATTCAACTTTCTGACTAGGCCTTCTTGATTATTCAGAGAAGACAAAGCACAATATTGTATTTTTATGTAGCTCTCACCCCCCAAAAAATTTTGTAAATCTAAGTTCGTTACTGCTGCATAATTCAATTTACTTTTTTTTTCTTTCATAATTAGATCACTGTTTCAGAGAGAGAGATGACCATGCAACCTTTCAAGCCATCTCAGGCCCCCAATAACCAAGGCAGTGGTCTCACACACTAGTGCCGTGAGACCACCTAAAAACAAGTGAGATTTGGCTGGCTGGCAAACTTTATATTTCTATATTTGAGCATCTCTGATTTTAACTATTATCTGATCCAGATACCTTTCCACATTTTAGGTTACTGAAGGCTTTTTCTACTTCAAGTACCAAAATGTACTATTGATTGCATTCTACTGTGCCACTGTTCTGTAATAGCATGCTTCATTTAACAGCTTTTCAAAGTAACTAATCTGAATATCAAGAATATCTTTATCTTCAGCTTATATTAGCTTTATGATTGCTGATTATCTTTACAATACTCTTTCCTCCAGCATTTCAATAACTTCCAGAACATTTGCCACCTTCGTGATATTTAATATATTCTTACCAAAGCTGCCTTACTTCCCCCGAATTTTGATTAGCTCTCTTACAAAGCCTAGCTGCTTTACTTACTTACTAGGAACTTGACATGATTTCTTCTTGTCAATTTCAAGCTGAATCAATCAATGTTTTCTTCATATTTTGTCACCAAAATCCAAAAGGTTTTGTTTAGTTTTCAAGCTTTCATTTTCTGCCAATAGTATTCATATATTTGAGTCTACAATTCATCCTGAAAGCTGCTCGACTTTAATTCCTTTTGAAAATTATGCACGTTTCTTTTTAGTATGACAGATATTCATTTTCCTTCTGTATACAAGAGTATACAGAATGATTTGAAATCGTCCTGAACCAATGTGATCTGTCAACAACAACAACAAAGTCAATAAAGATTCTTATTTATTGTCTCTTTATGTTGGAATATTATGGTGTGATCTTAAGCCTAGTCCATGCAGACAGAAATTCAGCAAGCATTTTCCATTATTATTAGCTTTGCTCTTTTTTTTTTCTACATTTCACTAAAACATATCCATAAATCTGCTATTAATTTTCCACTTCACTATATAAATCTCTAAAAAGAATCAGCTTCCCCTTTATGTTAGGGCTTTTCTATTTAATGAAAAAATATTCTTCCACTCTAACACTTACCTTTAGGACTTTCTGTGAGCATAAATGTCACTGGTCCAAACTACCTGAAATTTGATAACCTTTACTTGAAAAAGCCTATGATTCAAGAAGTTTATCTTCATGTTTAGTGTTGATACAGCTACACCCTCCTTTCCTAGATCAGTAATGCCTGAATATAGCATCCTGCAGTTTTTTTTTACAATCTTACCTGTTTTAGTTTTCTGTATCTCAGTAACGCAAATTATGTGGATATGATATTTCTCTAATTCATGTCATAAAATTGTAGCACAGACAACCCCCCCCCCCCAACACACACACACACACACACAAATTAGAAAAAAATGGACTAAATAGACAAAAATTTGACAAAACTTGGTTTTGCTGTGAGTTCATCATGGAACAAATCATAATTTACAGTCATGTTTTGCCCACACACATTAATAATTTACTTATTTATAATAAGTAATAAACAAAATAATATATGGCAAAGATCTACCTAATCTCTAAAACAGTGAAATATTCCTTATCCCAGCCTTATTTACAAGGGATATTTGAAAATTAACGAAACAGCAACAATGCAGAGTTTGATAAAAGCCAATATGCATACTGATTTGGCATTTAATGAGAAGTCGCCTCTATTCCAGTCTTTGTGTGTGTTTCCTAGTTGTTTTATAAAATCTAATTTTCAAATTAGATTAAATTAGAATTCAAATTATTACTTATTTACTCTGCTACACTGACTTAATGGTCAGTTTCGATGTCTCCTTAAAGACAACTTGGCACTTATCCAAGTAGAATTTCCTCTCAATATCTCAGTCCTTTTTCAGTTTGCTATGAACTCTACTATTTTGTTTGGCAAGGAAAATTCTACAAACAATTCATGGAGACATTCAAAAAGAATGTCCTAAATTCCTCCCCCCTTAAACCCACTATATGGCTATGCTATGTGGACAAATATATGTTTGCAATTTGGCCACATGGCCAGAACACCTTACACACTTTCCTTTCCCATTTGAATGGCCAACATCCAAGGATCCAATTCACGACTGAAATAGAAAGTAACAACAGTCTGCCCTTACTAGACACCCTAGTTACAAGACAACCAAATGGGTCCCTGATCTTCACAGTCAACAGAAAACCCACCCACACACACACACAGGTAGATATATCCATCAACAGTCAAAATCACCTGATGGAAATTTTTTTCACTTGGATATGCTACCAATTACATATTTGGTTTAATCCTTTATCCAAGTGTAAGCAAACAAGTTTGCGCCTGAAATATTTTCAGGACTGGGGCAACTTGTGGCAAAGGTGGTATAAGTTCTGATCACTTGCCTTAGTATCCCATACTGCAAAGCACATATCCTTATGGGTAAGTATAGTGCTATGCATTATGGAAAGGATCACTACCCAGACCAGTTTCAACCTTTATTGAGGTCTTGTCAGTGGGAGCTAGACCCAGAGGTGGTGATACTAAGGTGGAAGTAATGCAAAAGTCATATCACCATATGCCAGTTGCCAAAAGGTGTCAACACTTTATTATTAAAATTCTCTGGATTAGATATATGTGATGTTGATGGAAGTTTTTTCACTTGGCTATGCTATCAATTACATATTTGGTTTAATCCTTTATCCAAGTGTAAGCAAACAAAATCTCTAATCCAGAGAATTTTAATAATAAGGTGTTGACACCTTTTGGCAACTGGTATATAGTGATATGACTTTTGCATTACTTCCACCTTAGTATCACCACCTCTGGGTCTAGCTCCCGCTGACGCAACCTCAATAAAGGTTGAAACCGGTCTGGGTAGTGATCCTTTCTATAATGCATAGCATTATACATACCTATAAGGATATGTGCTTTGCAGTATGGGATACTAAGGCAAGTGATCAGAATTTATACCACCTCTACCACGAGTTGTCCCAGTCCTGAAAATATTTCAGGCGCAAACTTTGTTTGCTTACACTGGGATAAAGGATTAAACCAAATATGTAATTGGTAATCAAATCCCCCCCCCTCCCCCAAACAATCTGGGACTATAAAAATCTTAGTCCACCATGCTAAATTAATTTGCTTTTGCTCAGATAACAATGCACTCAACACAGAACTTGCCCACATAAACACTTTTTTGGTGAATGGCTACACCACGTACCCACACCATCCCTCCCTCCTTCCAAACATAGATTATAGCAAATCTGTCACTATCCCCTATATCTGTGGCATCTCGGAAAAGGTGGCCAAGATATTAAAAAAGCACAATTTTTTTGACCACCAATAAACCACACAAAAAAAAGCTAGTAGTTCTTATCTCCCCCCCACACACACACCACACACACACACACACACACACACACATCCCAAAGACCAGCTACAACCTTTCTTATTATGGACAAAAAGGTAGGACAGCCAACATCTGTATATCAGAGCACCAAGATTACATCCAATTCCACTACAGCCACTCAGAATTGGTAGACCATGCCCTGGATACCAGAATATGATCCATTGGAAAAAAAGTCACTTTACTCCACCAAAGCAAATTCAAGTTTGAGAGGCTTTTCCTCGAATCAGCTGAAACTCTCACCAACTATCCCAACCTAAACAAATATGGTGTATCAGACTTCCACCTCACATGGGAAACCCTCATCTGCAGACAATCAGCCCGATGACCAAGACCACCTAACTGAAGCCAATAGGTGGCATAATTGCAGGAATTTAGGTCATTCATCTTTGTTACTGAAGTGTGCCTGTGTGCAAGTGTATTAATCCCTGATGATGCCGATTTGACTTCGGTAAATTACAGGATAAGTAAATAATTTTATCTATTACAAATACATTGACAATTTCCTTAAACAATATATGATGCTGGAGAATCAATATATAAGCCTAAACAAGGATTACTACCCCACAGAATTTGTGATGCTTAAATGAGTTACTAAGGGTACAGAAAGTATCCTTTCTGTTGCATATATGAAAAGCACTGAAAAATAAGTACAGCATTTGAAAGAGATTAATCAGAAAAATAAACCATACTCAAGTCTAAGGATACATTACATACAAAATATGAAGCAGTTTTTCCCACTTCTTTTCAAAACTCCTTTGAATAATGAATGCTATCATTGGTAAGACAATTATTACTATATATTATATGGTAATCAATCTTTGTTTAGCTCCAGAAGGCAATTTTCTCTGGTTTAGAGTACAAAAAAGTTGTCCAGAAAACCATTAAATCAGGATTTCATTGTTTAATTGTATATTTTTCTAAAAAAATTAATAAAATACAATTTATGAAATCCACAAATGCATTATGACCTTGCATCTATTTATTACTTCCAGGTTCTGTTTTGTACTTTAGGGATTGATGCTTCTCCACAACCCCTGGGACATTCTTTAAAAGATGCAATGAACAATGCTTACCTGTTCAGATGCTAGATCATCTCTATCATGCATGTGTTGATGCTTGCCCAGATCAGTTGTAATTTCACCTACTTCAGTATAGAATTGAACATCGTTATTTCTTCTTTTACCAAACATTATAGCATTCTATATACATAAAAAAAGAGGAAAAACAGGATTATAGATCAGCAATATAGATGAATGAAGCTAATGAAACTTTATAAAATTATAAAATAGGAGTAATAAAGGAAAAAAATACCTTTAAGGTGAAATGTAAAAGTATAATCATTTCTCCATCACATGGCTGAAAGAATGCATGTTTGATGTTATTGTACAGAATGTCTACTTTGTCTCCCCGTAATGAGGTAAATCTAAAACCTAATTAAACAAAAATTTACATAATTTTAATTAGCATTTATTTTGCACTTTTTTTTATAAATAGTTGCTATCAGCAGTTAAACAGACAATTTTGTTTTGCTAAAATTTATTAGTCTAAAGCCAAATAATTCAAAATTTTAATACAGATTCTAAATACCAAACTTCATTGAATACCACTAAGGAAATCACCATAATTTTAAAATGGTTTGTCAAATTTTACCAATAAAAATAACCCAATTATAATTTAAAAAAAACAAAAAAAACTATATCAATCAGTCCAAACTCACACAAAAAAATTACAATGTATACACACAATGTAATATTGCTGGATTAAAAAGATTACAGATAACTGTTTTAATGCAATACAATTTGACAAGTTTGTTATAGAAATAATTCTTGCTAGAATTATTCTGGAGATAAAGGCTGGAAGCCTTTATCTCCATTCAAAAGTTCCATCCATTGTACAAAACTTGATTTTTCCAATAAGTGTACCAAGGAAGTCCAAGAAAAAGCCTTGAAAAAATTCTAGGTTCATTCTCAGTCTATACTGAAACTCTAAACAACTGCAAAATGATTATTTGACAAGAAATTCACTGACTTTGAAAAGGACAAATACAAAAAAAAAGGTTTATTGTATGAACAGTAGGTGTGCCCCCTGCCACTGTAAGAAGAACAAAGGTGCAACTCCTGTCCATCTATGCTTCTGCACAATCTCAGCTAACCATCCTAAAGATTGAGAATGAAGCTGATCTGATATTATTCTTCTTCTCAAACTCTCGCATAGACAATCACCTTTACTACAACCAAAATCAGTGTACAGGTATCCCTTGATTAACGTGATTAATTAATCCCTCGTTACTGCATATCAAAATCTCGTTAATCAAATATAATAATCAATGGTAAAATTATAATTCGTCCATGATCGATTACTGTATTAATAATTCGTTTTTAGGAGATAAAAATGAATGCAAAGTGTTTAATAAATGCTTCTACCTACATTAGTTACAATTTTTTTATCAAAAAAAGTTATCAAGAGTTGTTTGAACAATTAGATTTTTCTTATCAGCATAAATTCTATGATAACAAACAAATGTCTCTCTAGACCTCAGCAAACAAGCATTCTTTGAAATATTCCATCCGGTTCTTTGATTGTTATCTCCTTTGGAACCTCATCTTCACATTCCATTTGTTCGTTGTCTTCATATGTGCGTTGCTGTTCAATTTCAAGAAGATCGTTGTCAGTGAAATCTTTTGAATTAAATCCAATAATTCTTTAACATATTCTGCATCAAAACCAAGGTTTTCACCAATTGCAATGATTTCTTCATTCACATTGTTCACAAGATTTTGAAAATCACCCAAGTCATTAGTGCATTCTGCAAAAAGCTTTTTCAAACAGATCTCATGCAGCTAGAAGACACTTGCTCCCACGAATCATGAATATTTTTAATTGCGTGTTTAATGTTAAAACTTTTCCAAAATTCTTAGAACCTAATCGCATTTCTTCCGGTTGTTGTTTCTACTGCCTTTGAGAATGTCTTTTTAAGAAAATAGGCTTTGAAAGTTGCAATGATGCCCATGTTCATGGGGTTGTAGCAATGGTGTCATATTTGGTGCAATTTTGGTACGTTTAAAGGCACATTACTTGTATAGGTAAATATGATTTCTCCATTACTTCCACCTTAGTATCACCACCTCTGGGTAGTGGCCCTTCCCTTAATGCATAAAATTATACGTGTCTGCAAGGAGATGTGTTTTGCATTATGGGAGATACTAAGGCAAGTGATGAGAACTTATACCACCTTTACCACGAGTTGCCCCAGTCCTGAAAGGACTTCAGGTGCAATGTTTGCTAACACTTGGATAAAGGTTAAAGCCCAATATATAATTAGTAGCTCTTTTATTCCATCTTCCTCCTATACATAAATGATCTTCTTTCATTAACCAAATCCCTATCCACAATTTTCAGATGATAGTACTCCATTCTTCCTACTCATTTGAAAAAATTAACTTTATAGTGCTGAAACATTCCCAGCTTCAAGATCTTATACAACCAATATCTTAAACATTAATTTCCATTGTGAGATTCTTCAAGGTGACTAATTGTGGACAAGTTAGTCACCTTTTCCACAGAATAAAAAAAAATCATAACTTGCTTCCTCTTTACCTTCAGTAATACCCAGATGCTCAGAAAACAATAACCAATCTTGTTCCCCTTCCCCCAGTCTTTCCTGTCAAAAACATGAAAATTGAGCAAAAGTGTGGTTAGCAGGGTGTGAGGACTAGAATTTTTGCTTGGAGAGTTGTGAATGAATGGAATGGTTTGCTGAAGTCAGTTGTTAGAGTTCTGTTTGTTAATGGGTTCAAGGAGAGGTATGGTAGGTTGTGTGGATAGTTTGGGTCCTCTGTGATGACTCTTCGGACTATGAAGAGGTACTTCCCATAAATTCCTCAACCACCAAAAAAATATGATGGCCAAGAAAGACACAGATGAGATGGCATCATTATTTCTCATCTTCAAACTCGGTATAAATCTCGAAATCTGCTTAAACTTATAATTTTCTTGCATTTGAAGAAGTTCACCAGAAAACTGCCTAAAAATTTTAGATACAATCCAGAAGAGGGCAATTTGACTAATCAACGATCAACTCATCCCTCCTCCTCACTCCAATCACTATCATATAAATGCCACATTAGTTACAACTTATGAGATGACTAATATCTTTTCTATGGCACTTTCAAATGTTATTCTATTTGAAATCCATGTATTATTCTTTCACGTTCCATTATATCTGTAAAAATCACATACATAACATCTGTTTAACATTCGTTCACAGTTCAAATAGAAATCTAAGTAAACTTGTTTCTCCTCCTCTTTCAATTTCATCTTTATCCTATGTTAAATATTCCCTGATGTCTACAACCTCCACAACAACATACAGCTCCAATGAACTATAGGTTTTGTACTTCATATTTACAGCACTGATTTTTTTTTTAATTTAAAAATGTATATAAAAATAAATATAAAACTTAAATTTTATATTTTATTTTTTACATTTAATTTAAATGTAAAAATATTTTTTAAAAAATATACTTTTATATATATACACCCAATTCTCCATTTACACAGATTAGTTCCAGAAAAATCAATGTAAAAAAGAATACAATGCATATGAAAAAATAGAAGAATGGTTCCAGATGTGAAAACCTGATATGAACAATTAAGTTATTTTTAAACAAAACATGAAAAGCATTGGTTAAAACACTATTTAATTTTAATGGAATATTTTTTTATTTATTTTAAATACTTATTTAAAGTATATGCATATGTATCTTTCTTAAAGAAAATAGTGTGCTACTAATAAAACAGAAATTTGTAAAGGTCCAAATACACCAGTACATATAGTTATTAGTTAAATTTTATTTGCCATCGCTTTCTGATAGTAGCTGCATTCTTTTATGTGAGACCGGAATTAAATCATTTCCATCACTTGAAACACTTTGGCCATCCTGTTCATGCTGCAATGGTGAAATATTTTCTTCAGTAAAAGAAACTAAATTAGCACTAATTTTCAATAATTCTGAAGGTTGATTTTTTTTTTTTTTTTACCGTGAACTCTGTAATTAATCATCGATATCCTGTTTTGACTAGATCTTTGTATAATTCATCATATCGCATCACACATCACTTCAGTTCAGGTTTAAACTGTTCAGCTTGTTCAGTATTTGGATCATGTGTAAGAAAATGACTGCAATTTACTAGCCACTTGAAGCCCTTCTTTAATCAATCTTGCAGTGAGTGGAATCTCTTCATCATCATCACTTTTTTCTTTTACACACATTCTGGCCAAGAAGCTTTCCAGCATGCATTTAAAGTTGATGGTTTCAATTCTGATAACACCAACTTAGCAAGTTTGATGCAATCCAAAATAAAAAATTTCTTCCACACATCAATAACTCTCAGTAGATTCTTCTTATCTAGTTTATCCAAAATGTATTGGAATGTTCTTCTTATTTTAGTAAGTTATAAAGGTAGCGATCACACCCTGATCTAGTGGTTGTATTAAGGATGTTGTACTAGGTGGCAGAAAACAAAATTCCACATTTGGGTGTTCTAAAATAGGATGGCCAGGTGCATTGTCTATAATCAATAAAGCTTTAAAGTCCAGATTTTCTTCACCATCAAATAGTGTTTAACTTCTGCAACAAAACACTGAACCGTTTATTAAAAATTTCTTTTGTAACCCAACTTTTTTTTTTGTTTGCCTTCCAGTGCACTGGTAACGTGTTAAAATCTACATCTTTTATTGCATTGCCCATGGTCTTAGACATGAACTCTATTGCACGAACAAAACACAAAATGTGTAAACATTTCAAAACAAAACCATTTCAAATTGTAAACAAGAAATAATCGTTTAATACACTCCTTCCAAGCAGTTTTACTTAGGCAGGCTTCCCACAACGCAACTTAACTTTGAGGAATCAACATAGCACCCTTCTGCTTCCAGGAACCAACAGCAACTGAATATAAAGGTTCATCTGTCGGCTTAACTTTGGGGAATCATAACTACAGAAATTGATTTTTTTGTTGTCATCACAATTGTCTACATTTTGTAGCTTAGAGTAATCCCTGATATTTAAAACATCAAGGGAGTTCCCCAAAAATCAAGTTTAAGAATTCCATTATAATTATAATTTCCTAGAATGATACATATATACTGTTTTAGATTTTTCTAGATAATTATAATTATCTAGGAAAAATCTAGATAATTATAATGGAAATAGCCTATTTAACTGAATCCAAACAGAAATTTTAAAAATAAGCACAATTTGAACCATGTTAAATCAAAACATGTCATGTAAAAATAGAGTTGCTTTTGTTTTCTAAATCATGTTATTTTGAAATTGTGTAAAAAAAAAAAGTCGCGTAAAGAGAGAATTAGCTGTGTGTGTGTGTGTGTGTGTGTGTGTGCATGCATGCATATATATATATATATATATACATACATACAATACAATACACACACACACAATGGTGCACCCAGAGGGGGGGGGGGGGGCAAGGGGCCATCCCCCCAAAGGGAAAAAAACACTAGAAAATTTTCCAAAAACCCTTTCCTAATCAAAATTCATTTTTTTAAAATTTATGTTGTGTCATGGCTTCTATTTCTATACTACTTCTTATGAATTAGTGATCATTACAGACGCTCAGTCATCGGTCATATGCGATGTATAGCTTGTATTCTCAAATCGTCTACTCAACTTGCTGCCCCCCCCTCCCAATTAAATCCTGAATGCACTACTGCACGCACACACACACACAAATCTATATATAGAATAATGTAGACTTTGCTGGTTCATGAATTTGTAAGAGTTTATAAGGCAGAACACTGGAATAAGATGGTAACATTTATTTTAATTGACAACATTTCATCCTAATTACATAGGCTTTCTTCAGGTATAAACATACAAACTAGTACACAAACAGTAAAGAATAACAAAGGTGACAACCATTATGTACTTACAGAATAGTGATGTTGTTTAAAATATTTCTAATTGTGCTTTGCATTGTTCAGCATGGCGTGAATGTTTATGCATTTGCATTTGGCTAAAGATGACCATGATGTATTTAGACAAGCTGATACTAGGGTTTATATTTAAATGTTTAGGATCTGTAATATATATATTTCAGATTCCAGAAAGTTTGTTCTAGATGCTAAAGACGGAGCTTTTTCAAGCCATTTCAGACTTCCAAACAAGATGTAGTCTCACACCGGGCAATGAAATCCATCTCTTGCTTAAAGGCATTCAGAAATATCCATGCCCAGTATGATTTTGAATCCCAAAACATTACCAGAGTTCAAGATTGGCACCAATATAAGAAACATGAATGGTGTTATATTTTTTCCATGTATATATATATTTGTTGTTTGATTAATTAATTAAATTATTTATCTGAATGTTGTACACTTGTTATGATATTATCTCTCATCCCTTTACTTAGTATTGTATCTTAGCTAAAAGCTATTCCTTCAATGGCTTATCATTCCAATAGATCACGTGTGCAAATCCTACAAACAAAGAGAATGCCTTAGGCTAGGGCCAATTTTTCTTGGTTGCAATTCTGGAGTTAACTTCTTTTCAGAATTAAGAAAAATTTATTTTTTGAAGCTGTGCCATCTTAATTCCTATACAAGAGAAATCTCCTTGTCAGAGAGTTAACACGCAGACTGTCACGTGATCTTGGAATCTAGTAATCAACAAGCTCTTAAATTACTTTCTTCAATTAGCAGTTGTAACCAGTCTCTCCCCACCCCCATGCTTGAATTTTTTTTTATACAGGTTCTAATTTAAGCAAGCGGTGCATTGGCTTGAGAAATCAGGCAATTTACTTAGGTAAAGAAAATAAGAATGTTTATTCATTCTAAGGTATTGTACATAGTAATCAAAGTTATTCTAAACATAAAAATTTTGTTCCTGCAGGTAACACCAATCTATCAGACAAGATCTAATTACAATTAAAGCGTTATACTAAAAGGACATTAGCAAATCAAACTGTCGTATTCTCGTTCACTTATGATAGCTATGCAAGTGAATAACTAATCAATATCCAAAGATTAGATTATAACACAC
Organism: Typopeltis vanoorti; assembly: GCF_054136105.1. NCBI lineage: Eukaryota > Metazoa > Arthropoda > Arachnida > Uropygi > Thelyphonidae > Typopeltis > Typopeltis vanoorti. The sequence goes on along the minus strand of NC_143557.1, from coordinate 88,606,932 downwards.
TGAAAATGATTCAAGGACAGTATCTGTTACAATATACTTCTAGAATTACAACAATTTACCACAGGTTAAAGTACTAGAGTCCTGTCATATATTAGCAAGTCCTATCGCTTATTACATTAGCACATTAACTCTTCCTAGCTCTGTTCACAGTTCAATGGACAAATAAAAGGTTTTATGTTACTGACCAAGACTAGGCAGGAATTTCCTCTCGATCAATCTTTGCCGACTCCTCTCAGCTAGTTTCCTCGATCTGCTACCTGTTGTCCTCCGATTTTGCCAGAATTGGTGATTATGTTCACGAATCACTCCTGTGTGCCGATGATTGCAATACTACTCTGTCGGATGGGTGTGCGTGGTTCTGCATAAAGCTGCGGTCTTCACTGGCTGTTTAGCTGTGCCGCTGCTATGCCTGGACCGGACCGCTACATGACTGCGCGGCTGTCGTTGACCACTGTCCTTCCCGTCTGCACGAATGACTTCTACCAGAACCAAGAAAAAGCTCTGAGCACACGCCGCCAAATCTTTTATATCACTCACGGCTGCTCTCCCTACTACATCACCAATTGCTGACGGTACCTAAGCTTTTGCACTCTGCGCTATCTTCTCTCCAATATGTCTCCCACGTGCCTCGCATCGTGGCTGCCTGGGGTTATGTCTATAAGCTGATTAAACTAATGTGAACTTTGCTCTAACTTTCTCGTTCCAATGCAACCTTTACAAAGACTTTTATGATTCACGTCTGTTATTTACAGGACAGTTAATAATATAACACATACAAAATTTCATTAAGAAAGTATTATTACATTATTTACAAAAATCACTTACACCTATGTACAATCATTTCTTTAGGGAAATTTTTGTATCTTAGTTAAATCCCAAATGAAATGATTAATAATAAATTAAACCTTTATTCCAGATTTAACAATGGAAAAGAAATGGAACTAGCCGAAGAATTGGATAATACCAAATCAATGTATTTAGACAAGCTGATACTGGGGTTTATATTTAAATGTTTAGGAGCTGTAATATATATATATATATATATTACATAATCCAGAAAGGTTGTTCTAGAAGCTAAAGATGGAGCTTTTTTAAGCCATTTCAGGCTTCCAAACAAGATGCAGTCTCACACTGGGCAATGAAATCCATCTCTTGTTTAAAGACATTCAGAAATATCCATGCCCAGTATGATTTTGAACCGCAAAACATTACCAGAGTTCAAGATTGGCACCAATATAAGAAACATGAATGGAAAAGAAATGGAACTAGCCGAAGAATTGGATAAGTACCAGATCAATATTTGTTCCATAGGTGTTATGGAACAAAGATAGGATGTTATATATTCAGGCAATAATCATCAGGGTAAAGCAGGAGTAACTACAGTATTCAACACTATTTTTTTCTTTTTTTTTTTAAGTGGTCCCCACCCATGAAATGTTATTAGCAAATCTATAGTACATTTGTACTGTGGATAGGCTAAGAATTTTTTTTCCAATTTTTATTAATTTTATATATATATATATATATATATATTTGTAATTTTTTATTGATTTTTATATAGTCCAAAAATCCTACTCTAGAAGCCAAACATGGAACTTTTCCAAGCCACTTCAGGCCTCCAATAAGCAGGGAGGTGGTCTTACATCAGGAGATAAAATTCATCTCCCAATATGAGGATAATGAATGACATGCAATATCAAGTAGAGTGATGTGGACAATAACTTATTTCTATTTGTGCCCAATGGTCCCAACAAGAGTTCTACTTAAGAAGTGAAGGAATTTTTTTCAGGCATTAGAGAAGACAGCTGACACAATGAAAAAAGTTGGTTTTTGTTGGAGATTTAAACAGCAGAGTAGGAAATGATTACAAGACACATAGAAAGGTGGAAGAATTTGCTGTTTTAAGGATATTTGTTACATAAGACTGAATGATATATGCACGTAAACACAAGAAAGATATTTAATTAACCAAATATTTCGGTCTGGAAATAGCAGACCATCCTCAGTGGTATTACAAGAACAGTTTTTAAAAAAATACAAGCTTGTATACTAACAATAGATCATTAAAAATAGAATACACCACGTGATGTTATATCACTAAGTATTAAGCATAAAACGGAATATTTTGAAGTAGAGACATGATTGAAAAAAAAAAAACAGGAAAAAAAAAATAATGAGTAATCTTGATTAGACTTTCCCAGATTTTTGATATAGACATACAGTCATTACGATTCAGGTTGGGACGATGGAGCAAAGCCTCCACGCTTTCCTTGAACAAACGTTTGAACCTATAATGGGATCTATGTAAGAGGCGAGTCCTGGACCAAAAGATGCTGTGGTCAGTTTCAATCCCATGTTGAGCCAATCCAGACTTTTCATTCAGGTTTGTTGTGAAGAATGGAGGATTGATGTTCTTGGATTCTTTTTTCAAGAGAACGTCCAATCTGTCCAAAATAGGAGAGATCACAGTTGCAAGGAATCTGATAAACTCCAGGAAGAGATAAAGTTGAGCGTTTGTCTTTAGGAGAAGGAAAATGAGAAGACAATTTGTTAATAGGCGAATATGTAGTTGTTAAATCATATTTCTTTAAAATTCTTGCGATAGGTTCTGAAATATCGGAGATATAAGGAATAGGCACTCGACGTATTGAAACTTTGTTGTTTTGTGGAGAATTATAAGAATTGAGAAGATGTTGAGTACTTTTTTTAGAAAAGCCATTGAGTTTCATGTGTTATTGGATAGTAGAAAGTTCTTTCTGTAGATAATCAAAAATAGGACAATTAGTTTTGGCTCTTCTGATGAGGCATTTTATAATTCCTGTTTTTTGACATGGACGATGGGCTGATTCTTTAAGAATATAACGACCTGTGAACATTGGTTTCCTGTATACTGTAGTTGTAAGAATATTTGAAGGTGACAGGATGAGGAGAACATCTAAAAAAGATAACTGGTTGTTTTCTTCTATTTCCATAGTAAACTTTATAGGATGATGCAAGGAATTAATACTGTTTAAAAAAGAAGGTAAAGTATTTTTGCTGTGAGGCCAAATAGTAAAGATGTCATCTATATATCTTACCCAAAAAGATGGTTGAGGGAAAATAGATGAGAAGAGGACTTCCCATGGCCGTTCCTTCTACTTGGCTGTAAAATTTATTTTGGCATCCGAAATATCCAGAATGTATTACGAAATCGAATAGTTTTATAATGTCTTGAGGAAAGATGTCAGCAAGTAATTTTAAAGTTTCCTTGAGAGGTACATTGGTATATAAAGATACCGGCGTGTTCTGTTTTAAAAGATCCATTGTTAGTATTCTAGCTTGTATTTTTTTAAAAACTGTTCTTGTAATACCACTGAGGATGGTTTGCTATTTCCAGACCAAAATATTTGGTTAATTAAATATCTTTCTTGTGTTTACATGCATATATCATTGTCTTATGTCACAAGTATCCTTAAAATAGCAAATTCTTATCCTTCAAGGGGAAAATGCTATGTAACTAACCGGTAAATTAGGAAAACTTTCAGTTATACAAGGTAGGTTACGAGCTAAGATCAATTTTTCAAAAAAATGCTGCGACAACAAGATTATTCCAAATTTTGCTAAGATTAAAGAAGCAATAAAATCTCCTGGAGCTCATAATATTTACCGGAACACCAGTTTATCTCTAATCCATAATCAACTTAAAGCTGCTAAACGTGACCTTGCTATTCATAGTCATCACATTTCTGATCTGCGCACACCTATATTTCCACAAATTTGGATCCACATCTTTCTCACATAGTTCTAAATGTGGCTAAACGTTCTACTCAACGTCTTATAATAAACTAAGTCAACATCTTAACCGTAAATATGAAGCTCTTTCGTCTAGACAATCCAAGCCCTTCATAACTACAGATAATTGGACTGTCAATATATCCGGACGTCCTTTGACTGAAAGCGAAACCCTCATCCTGTCAAAAGGACATGATTTTTCTATTGTTCCAAATAAGATACCATATCTATATTTCCTAGTTAACATTGAAAGGAATCTCAATCATCTAACTAGTGATATCGCTAATGCTCTTCGCCTAAAAGTCACTTCTTCTCTACTTAAGGCCAAACTTCTTCCTTCCAACATATCTCCTTCTGAAATGAAATCTTTACAGTCCTTGAGAAAAAACAATCACCTCATTATCACCAAAGCTGACAAGGTGAAAGGAACAGTAGTTATGGACTCTGCAAATTACAGAAGAAAACTTTCTCTTCTGCTTTGAGATCGCTCCACATAACAAGAAATTGATTATGATCCAACCAACAGACAACTAAAGAAATTAAATTCTCTCTTTATCTAAACTGATGACGTCATCAGTTTAGATAAAGACACAATTGAAAGACTTAAAACTCATATTGCAAGACCTCCATGGCCTTCCAAAAATCTATAAGATTGACTATCCTCTTCGTCCAATAGTGGATTGTATTGATTCTCCTACTTACCGTATAGCCAAATATCTAGCTAAATTATTGAAATCTTACATTGGCAAATCTAATTCTTTTTTAAAAAAGTCCTCAAATTTCTTAGAAAAATTAAAAAACGTCTCATTACAACTTACAGATCTTATGGTTAGCTTTGATATAGAATCTTGATATACCAATGTACCTCTCAAGGAAACTTTAAAATTACTTGATGACATCTTTCTTCAAGACATTATAAAACTATCCGATTTCGTAATACATTCTGGATATTTCATATGTCAAAATAAATTTTACAGCCAAGTAGACGGAACGGCCATGGGAAGTCCTCTTTCTCCTGCTTTAGCCAACTTTTATTCAGAACATTTAGAAAAAGTCCTCTTCTCATCTATTTTCCCTCAACCATCTTTTTGGGTAAGATATATAGATGACATCTTTACCATTTGGCCTCACAGCAAAAATACTTTACCTTCTTTTTTAAACAGTATTAATTCCTTGCATCATCGCATAAAGTTTACTATGGAAATAGAAGAAAACAACCAATTATCTTTTTTAGACGTTCTCCTCATCCTGTCACCTTCAAATATTCTTGCAACTACAGTATACAGGAAACCAACATTCACAGGTCGTTATATTCTTAAAGAATCAGCCCATCATCCATGTCAAAAAACAGGAATTATAAAATGCCTCATCAGAAGAGCCAAAACTAATTGTTCTACTTTTGATTATCTACAGAAAGAACTTTCTACTATCCAACAACACATGAAACTCAATGGCTTTTCTAAAAGAAGTACTCAACATCTTCTCAATTCTTATAATTCTCCACAAAACAACAAATTTTCGATACGTCGAGTGCCTATTCCTTATATCTCCGATATTTCAGAACCTATCGCAAGAACTTTAAAGAAATATGATTTAACAACTACGTATTCATCTATTAACAAATTGTCTTCTCATTTTCCTTCTCCTAAAGACAAACGCTCAACTTTTCCTGAAGTTTATCAAATTCCTTGCAACTGTGATCTCTCCTATTTTGGACAGACCGGATGTTCTCTTGAAAAAAGAATCCAAGAACATCAATCCTCCATTCTTCACAACACACCTGAAAAGTCTGGATTGGCTCAACATGGGACTGAAACTGACCACAGCATCTTTTGGTCCAGGACTCGCCTCTTACATAGATCCCGTTATAGGGTCGAACGCTTGTTCAAAGAAGGAAAGCATTGAGGCCTTGCTCCATCATCCCAACCTGAATCGTAATAACTGTATATCTATATCAAAAAGCTGTGAAAGTCTAATCAAGATTACTCATTAAATTTTTTTTTTTCAATTATGTCTCTACTTAAAAATATTCCGTTTTATACTTAATACTTAGTGATATAACATCACGTGGGGTGTTCTATTTTTAATGATCTATTGTTAGTATACTAGCTTGTATTTTTTTTTAAAACTGTTCTTGTAATACCACTGAGGATGGTCTGCAATTTCCAGACCGAAATATTTGGTTAATTAAATATCTTTCTTGTGTTTACATGCATATATCATTCAAATGTGGAAGAAAGTGGTTAGTAGCTGTTGGATTTCTACTCAGGACACGGACTAATTATTACTAACATGTGCCGATATAAAGATGTGCACAAATTTACATGGAGACAAGATGCATGAAATAAGAAAAGACTCAATGACTATGTTATTGTGGATAGCAATATATTCATGCTGATTCAGGACATACAGAAGAGTATACAAAAGTTTTGAAACCGGAACTGATCACCATTTAGTTTTGAGAAAGATAAACTGAATACTGTATTGGAAAGAAGAGTGTGTAAGAAAGTTTTAAAATAAATCAAATTTGAACAGTGTCTGCTCAAAAGTTCTTTCTTTCAGTAATTGTAAGACCACGAAAGAGTTGAATGTTGTCCATTCAACTCTTTCGTGGTCTTCCTCTTCTTCTCATTCCCTCAATGTGCGACTGAATCTCCAAAGTGGTTCTTGTTTTCAGAATCTTTCATTTTTTCCTGAATACATACAAACATTATTCAGGAAAAAATGAACGATTCTGAAAACAAGAACCACTTGGGAGATTCAGTGGCAGATCTGAAAGAAGACATTGATTGTCAATATGTTTTCTTCCACCATTCCAAGAAAGCATATTGAAAATTTCTGGCAAGTAAGTCAGGTTGTGCTCTGAAAGTATTATTACATAACACCTCCAGGGAGTCCAAAGACTCTACAACTCTCCGTCTCCACCCTGCCACCAACCACAACTACCTTTATCCACACCAAAGCCATCTACTGCTGGCCACCACCACTAGTAACAGAGAATCGCAAACATCAATGACCACGGTGGGATTTGAACCCGCAGCCGTTTGGCTGGGTGGTATAATATAGAGAAAAATGTAAGAAAGCAAAACACTCTGTAAAACTAGCTAAACAGAAATAATGGGAAAACCATAGCAAATTAGTAAGAATATAGAAAATAAATATAACTGGAAGGTGGTAAAATATTCTGGAGATTATTGAAAAAGTTTGGAAATAGAGGAGAGAGTACTATAAAAATAGAGATAATAAAGGTTTTGAGGCCCAGGCAAATGTTTGCCAATGAAAGTGATTACTACATATAGCCGTGTTGCATGTAATATTTCGCTTTTGGTGAACAAGAAAAATAAGTTTATTTACATTACGCTTATTAATTTGTGCAGTTATTTAGTGTCTGGTAAGTTGATGTTCAAGAAAAAATATCAGTTTTTATTAAAATATTCAGCATGTCTCTATCGAAACCAAGTGATAGTAATAAACAAAAAATTGCTGACGAACATCAAAATTTCCAAGAAAAGTGGGAATTGGAGTATTTTTGCTGTGAAGTAAAAAATAAAATAATCTGCTTAATATGTAATAATGTTATCAGTGTACCAAAGTTATACAACATTAATCGTCACTATGAACAACATAAATCAAAATATGATAATTATGAGGGATTAATGGAACAAGAAAAGTTGAAAGAGCTCAAGTCGGGACTGAAAAAACAGCAGTTCGTGTTTACTAAAGTATCACCAGAAAGTGAAGCGGTGGTACATGCAAGCTATGTCTTGTCGGAGTTGATAGCTAAACCTTTTACTGAAGGTGATTTCATTAAGGAATGTCTAATTAAAGCTGCAGAAATTATTTGTCCTGAAAATATGAAAGCTTTTCAAACAACCTCTTTGTCTCGAAATGCAGTTGCGAAAAGAATTACTGATTTGGCTGACAATTTAAGTGTTCAGATCAAAGCAAAATCATCTAGTTTCGAAGCTTTTTCCATTGCCTGTGACAGGAGTACGGACATGGGGTTGCAGCTCAATTAGCTGTGTTTCTTTGTGCTTGCGACATGGATTTCAACATTTTTGAGGAATTACTGGAACTAGTACCAATGCATAACACTAGTACAGGACAAGATATATTTAATTGTGTTTTTGAACTTCTGCAAAAATACAATCTACCTCTGTCAAAATTAACTTCTGTAGCTACAGATAGAGCTCTTTCTATGACCGGAAAAAAACAAAGGTTTCTTGGCATTACTGCAAAAAAACAAAGTAAAATTTATGACGGATCCAAGATGCATCATAAGCATTGCATTATACATCAAGTATTATGCGCAAAAGTAATAAACATGGAAAATGTGTTGACATCTATCAAAAAAAAATCATTAATTTCATAAAATCTTGAGGCTTAAATCAGCGACAGTTCTCTGCTTTCTTAAGTGAAAGTTGACAGTGAATATTCCGGTTTGTCCTACTATACCGAGGTACGTTGGCTATCCTGCTCCAAGATTCTTAAACAATTCTGGGACTTGAAAGAAGAAATATGTCAGTTCTTAATAACTAAATATCAAGATACAAGCCTGTTTTTTTGACACAGAGTGGTTGCAAGATTTATCCTTCATGGTTGATATAACAAAACACTTATATGATTTAAATTTAAAACTGCAAGGAAAAGATCAGGTCATTACGAACATGTGTGACCAAGTTAAGGCATTAAAATGTAAACTAGTTCTTTGGGAAAAGTAATTGAAAAATGAAGATTTAACGCACTTTCCAACATGCAACATGAACAAATCAAGTTTAAGTGAAACTGCATCGTATCAAAAATAGGCAGAAAAAATTGTAATCCTTAGAACTGAATTTGAAACAAGGTTTGCAGATTTTAAATTTTTGGAAGACAAGTTTTCTTTGTTTTCTTCGATTTTTTCAATAAATATTGAATCAGTACCTATTCAAATTTGATATTTTTGGGACTGTGATGAATACTGATGTTTTCCAATCTCTAGGCCAGTATATTTTCTTCAAAACCTGTTGACAAATTTCAGTCAATATAGTCACTACTTTATCCTCAGCTACTCTCAATAATTCCACTGACATATCATCAGCTCCAGGAGCATTTCCTTTTGGCAGCTGTTCTATTGTTGATATCACTTCACTTTTCATTATCATGGGTTCCTCAATAAACACTCCTTCAATATTATTATCTTTCTTATACAAATCCTCCACATACTCTTTCCATTTTTTTTTTTTTTCCACTGCTTCTTCTATCAGACATTTACCTACTTTTTACAACTCCTAATCTGGGGATAAACTTCCCTCTAACATCATTTATTTTTCTAAACAGATTTCTTGTTATACCCATAATATTGCTTTCTTCAATTTCCTTGCACCATTTGTTTAGATGTTTTTCCTTATTTTTTTTTACTAGCCTATCTGGAAATCTGCACTCAGTTGTCTAGCCCTTTCTTTGTTTCTCTGAAGTTTAATTTTTCCTCTTTCTCTGCTATTTGAATAGCTTCTTCTTACAACCATTTACAATCTTTCTTTCTAAATGCTATTTAGAAATTTTGGATCCTAATGCTATTTAACTTACAGGAGGCCTATATTCACTATGTATTTTTACCCAAAATTTATAAAGTGATAAATTGTAGTTAAAACTGCTATGTAGGAACAAATACGATCACAATTTGTTCAAATGCAGGGAACACGTGATATTAACATACTTCTGATAAGTGGAAACTCTTATGTTTAAATATTAGATGGTGTGTTCCTTCACACTTTCAGGTGCATCAGTTACATTCATACTTAATTTGCTTGTTGGTGATGTATGCTCTTCGAGAGTGTCAGTACTAGTTCCACAACTTCTGTCATGTTAAAAAAGAAATCTAACTTATGCGGTTTACTCATACTGATGAAATTTAATAAACAATTACAGTAATATTAATGCCCTCAAGTGTGCCTGAATGCCTCCTAACAAAGATAGAGACCCCCCCCCCACACACACACACAATTTAACCAAATAGTATTTATCCATTTACTGTAGGTCACCTCCTCCCAGAGACTGCATGTAATACAAGTTATAAATGTCTATGTTCTGGGGAAGGATTAGAAGTTTTTGAGAAACCACCAGGTTCCACAGAATGCAGTTTAAGGAGACACTGGTGTAGAGCACAGATTGATGGCATACAACTAGAGACTTAACAAATAATACACAAATATAGAAGGAAATTGGTAAGAAGTATTTTCATCTCCAGTATGAGTTTTATCTCCTCTTGAACTGCCATTTACCACCAGCCTTTCTAGGCAAATACATCATATCTGCAACATCCACAGCCACCAAAAATTATGGGATTTTTTTCACAGCAAGCTATTATTTTTCGCCTATTCAGCAACTTGCTCTGTATAAGTCCCAAATCTGTCTAAACCTAGAATACTGCTCATTTAGAATGATGCACCAAATAACTATCTAAAAATTCTTGATACTGTCCAAAGGAGGGGATTTTAGCAACTAATGATCATTCTCGTAGATTCACACTAGCCACTGTCTCAAAGATTGTCTTTTTTTGCTTCGTGCCTTTTCTATAGATGCTTCCATGGGTGCTGCTCCATAGAACTGTCATCCCTCCCATTTCTGCTGCATAACATCCATTCACAGTTCAAATGCTAACCAGCCAAACTTGCTCTCCCATTCATCCTTCATTTCATGTACTTCTGTTCTCTGGAACAGTCTTCCCCATGTCAAAATACTATTACTTCTAGCTCTTTAAAAAGAAAATTAATAGACAGAAGATTATGCCATATTTGGACTGGGTTAACAGAAAAGATTTCTTCTCTCTTAACCCTGCACAAACAAGGCATCATGTATAATGAGACCTCCAGTTAGTTTCCATAATTATAAAAGCATATGTGAACCACAGTAAAAATTATTTACTGTACAAATATTTCATCTTACATGCATCAGTGAAATGAAGAACACCAGTGATGAAATTGACAAAAGAACAGTAGAGTGCATGCATTACATTAAAATCCCTATCTATGCATGGCATCACATGTCTGTTAGGATAAAAACATTATTAGGTTTAATATTTAAAAAAAATAAAATAAAATAAACAAAAAAGAAAATTGTTATTCAAAAAATTCTCATCAGATGTGGACTCATTCAAATTCAAGATCATGTCAGTCTACTTTACATAGAAGGTTGAACTGTGATGGACTCATCTCTATCACCTAACTTAGCTAACTTTTATCTAGAATGCCAGAAGAAATCTCCTCTCTTGATCCAAAGCATCCATACATATGGCTACATTACATAAATGATGTTTTTTGCAACCTGGAATCAGATAGAGCAAGAACTCCATTCATTTCTACAAAAAAAATTAACAATTTGCATCCTCAAATTATTATACTGGAAAAAGAATTTTCAACAAGAATTTCCTTTCTGGATGTGCCTATCAAACAGGAACTGGATGGATCACTTTCTGCTTCTGTATACTGAGAACCAACTTTTACAGATCGTTATATTCATAATGCATCTACTCACCATCAATCTCAAAAGTATAGTACTGCAAATATGTTGTTTTTGCAACCTGGAATCAGATAGAACAAGAACTCCATTCATTTCTACGAAAAAAAAAAAACTATACCATACATTAAGAATGTTTCTAAGCCTGTAACAAAGATAATGAGGAAATAAAAACTTGCTGCTACCTCCGTCTAGCTCAACGACCAAATTCTGCATCACTTCAACCTGAGTATTTACATCTGGGTCTGGCTTTCACTGATGAGACCTCAACAAAGGTCGAAACTGGTCTGAGTAGTGACCTCCCCCCCCCCATAATGTATAACATCATACATGTCTGCTAGGAGGTGTGTTTTACATTATGGGAAATACTAAGGATAGTGATCAGAGCTTACTCCACCTTTACTACAAGTTGCCCTTGTCATGAAAGGTTTGCTTAAGCTTGGATCCACTGAAACTTTTATAGTTTCTATATTTGGCATGGAACTCTCTATTCGGCTTTGAAATAATGTTGGATTCAATATCCACTTAATTTGAATAAAAAAAAATCGCATGTTATGGCTTAGGTGCTGGATAGAGCTAACAATGGACATTCAATGGAATAAAAAAGTACAAGAAATGAATTAAACAGCCCAGCATCCAAGGTAAGCTGAGCTGTTTAATCATCTATTTCTGCCTTGATTCTGCTCCTCTATATACCACTTTTTGTTATCTGTCCAACAGTCACCCTCTTATCCAATTTACCAGTGTCATATCCATCTACATACTTCTTCTTGAGCCCATTAACAGACAAAGAACTCACAACTGACTACTAGCCACACTTTCATTCAACTACCAGGGATGATCCCTTGTTCTGGTCCTTCTAGCCAAGTGCTGAAACATTTCCCTTGCATCTATCCTATAAAGCCCTTTAACTTTTGGGATGGAAACATTCCACAGGCCACTTACTGTCTTGGTCACTCACCTCTGAATCCTCTCCACCATTTCCTCATCCCCAAGAAACATCCTGGGGCCCAGACTTGAGCACAGTAATCCAGATGTGGGCATATCAAGGCTTTATAAAGAGGAATAACAACTTCCTTATCTCTACTTGTTAATGTGTTCTTCAATAGCTAAGTAATCTTATGGACTACCTTAGCAAACTTAGCAATATATCCTCTAAACTTTAGCTCTCTCTTTTTATCATTATCCCTAAATCTTTAGCTTCATCTATTTCCAGGAGTACAGTGCCATCAATGTGATATACAGCTTGTAATCTATTTATCCCAAAATGCATAACTTTACATTTCTCCACATTAAACTCACACCTATTTAAATCATCCTGCAAGCACTCCACATCAACTTGATCAACTATTACTGTAACTAATTTCACATAAGATTAAGCGGCAATGGTCCCAGCACTGAACTTTGTGGCACACCATTAATCACCTATTTTTTGCCTCGATTCTTCCCCTCTATACAGAATTTTCTGATATCTGTCCAACAGCCACCCTCTTATCCATCCCAATTTGTTCTAATTTGCCTAACAGAGTACGATGTGTAGGGCCACTGAGAGGAGAGTGACATTTGAGACTTTTGTCATCGGCCCGGCATCGAAAAGGGCCCGACGTGTCACATAACTGTGTTTATAATGCATGGCTTTAATTCTCGTAATAATACAACAATGATAAATAATAATGGCATATCGAGAATGATACTGGCTTTTGTTTTAGACAACGGCTACACTCTTTAGCTCACCGTGAGTGTCTGGAAGACACTGATTCTCTCAGCACGGATCGCTATAGTTATAGCGGGTGATGACGTCAATAGGCGTTCATGCAAAGTTGTTTTGCAGTTGGCTGCGCCAGCTAGTAATTGCATTCACAGTAATGTTCCCTGCCAGAACGCTTCGTTCTTGCTATTATTTTGATAGACGAAGGTTTTGTTATTGTTTGTAAAGTGTGCAACTGTATAGTGTAGGCCGTGCACTAAAAAATGAAATTACATATTCTTATTAATTTAATTTTTTAATTATTAAAATTATATTTTTAATAATAAAAATTTGATCAACAGAAATGTATCATCATAAATCTGGAAATCAAAAACGAAAGGAGAAAAGGGATCGTGAGAAGGCAAAAGAAGATTTAAAAAACTAGCATTTACTACTGAAATATTTAAAGATGGAAGAACACCAAGATATTGAAATTTCAAGTAAATAATGTGCTAATAGTTTAACTGCTGACAAAAGTAATAAAGAATCTTCTTCACCTGGACCTGCAGCAGCTAACTCTGAAATGAACACTGAAATAGACACTAGGGACAATTTAAACTTTCAAGATAAAGAAAAAAATTTTAAACCTGGTTTTACTCCATTTTTCCCAAGCAAACAAACAGACAAAATGTCAAGTTTGCGCCTGTAATTTATGCAAGACTAGCTGATCCCACAGGTAGTGCAAGACCAATGCAACTCGTGGTAAAGGTGGAGCAAGCTCTGATCACTAAATCTTAATATTTACCCTTAATGCCAAAACACATCTCCAAGAAGGGGATGTATGATGTTTTGTATTAAAGGCAAGGGGCCACTACCCAGACCGGTTTCGACCTTTATTGAGGTCTCATCAGTGGGAACCAGGCTAGAAATACCAAGATTTAGTAATGCAGAGCTTGTAAGTATTTTACCAAAACAAGTTACCATAAGGTGTTATAACCTTATTAAATAAAAATCTCAGGAGGAGATATAAATGTAGAAAGTATTTTTAACTTGGGTATAGTTATGTTAAAGATACCAAGCAATTTTAAACTTGGTTTTACTCCATTTTTCCCAAGTAAGCAAACAGACAAAATGTCAAGTTTGCGCCTGCAATTTATGCAAGACTAGCTGATCCCACAGGTAGTGCAAGACCAAGGCAACTCGTGGTAAAGGTGGAGCAAGCTCTGATCACTAATCTTAATATTTACCCTTAATGCCAAAACACATCTCCAAGAAGGGGATGTATGATGTTTTGTATTAAAGGCAAGGGGCCACTACCCAGACCAGTTTCAACCTTTATTGAGGTCTCATCAGGCACAAACTTGACATTTTGTCTGTTTGCTTACTTGGGAAAAATGGAGTAAAACCAGGTTTAAAATTGCTTGGTATCTTTAACATAACTATACCCAAGTTAAAAATACTTTCTACATAAAGAAAAAAAGTTGCTTGGACCTGGAACAATCAGCACTATAACCGATGCAGTTGGTAACAACGATTTAATACATTAAGAATTTACTTCAACTAGAGGTGAAGCTGAAGCGACTACCAACTTAGAAGCTACCGAAGTTATAAATGACAAAGATACAGGTACTTGGCTAGATTTCTTTAGTGATGTAAATCGGCAATTAATAGTTGTTAAAGGACTAAAATCCGAATCTGAGTTAAATGATATATGGTCAAGTTAATGCCAAAAAGATTGTAAAAGTAGAGAATTTTCTTCATATTTACTTTATTCTAGTTATCAAATGGCTGTGATCAGTTAGTTCGAAATTGGTTATGCTGGAGTTCAAGCAAACAAGCCTTATATTGTGTTACCTGCCTATTATTTAGCAGATACAAAAAGTAAACTTGTCAGCAATTTAAGTAAATCAGAAGGGTTTTGTCCTGTAAAACAAAAGTGGTAAATGTTACATACACGTTTGCCTGATCATGAAAAATCGCGATCTCATAAAGAGTGCTACTTATCCTGGGGGCAATTAGAACAATCTCTAACTGGTAACGGAGTAAGCAACAAAATGGAAAATTTAGTTATTAACGAATTCATAAAAAAAAATTTACGAATTGCTTAAAAGGTTATTTTATTTTTAGCGTCCAGAAATTTATCATTTCGTGGTGCTAATCAACAAATTGGTAATCCATATAATGGGAACTTTCTGGAGATATTAGAATTAATTGCGCATTATGATTCCATACTAAAAGAACATTTACAAAAGGTAAAAGAATCTCAAAACACCGGCCAACGACTATAGGCCCATTATTTATCGTGGCAAACTCAAAATGAATTCATTGACATTTGCAGTAATTTAAACAAAATTTTAAGCAAAAGAAAGAAGTCCATTTATTATTCAATAATTTGTGACTCAACTCCAGATTCGTCATATATCGAACAAAATGTTTTAATACTACGATATGTTTTCAGAGATTCTTTAACTCAAAATTGGATAATTCTTGAAAGGTCTATAGAATTTCTTGATTTTTATCATAAAACTGGAGAAGAAATAGCAAAAAAATTATTAGAACGCTTCAATCAACTAGAAATTGACATACAAGACTGCAGAGGTCAGGGATATGGCAATGCTGCAAATATGAGTGGAAAAAATAAAAGGTGTTCAGTCTTTTATTGAAAAAGTACATTCACTGAATGTAGCGGGCGTAAATGCAGTTAAATGTTGTTCGGAAAGTACAATATATTTTGGAAACTTGGAGCATTTATTTGCATTTTTCAGCTCAAGCCCAATGAGATGGCAACTTTTATTAGAAAAAACTAGCTGTTCTCTTCATGGTCTATCTCAAACTTGCTGAAGTTGTAGAATCGATGCGGTTAGACCGGGCGTTCAGAAGCTTTAGAGGGTGTAATTTTAAAACGATATTTTTCAAGTTTCAAAGCAATACTTTTTGCAACAATTTGGTTTAAAATATTAACTTCCATTGACGAATGAAATAAAATATTGCAATCTAGTACCATATCGATTGATATTGCAACAGCAAATGTTGAGTCTCTTCTGAAAGAACTTGGAACATTTTAGAAATAAGTGGCAAGATGTTCTCTCTCTCTGAAGCAACACTTGTTGCAATTCAATTGGGTATAACCCCAAATGTCGAAAAACAGTCCAAAGCGAAGATAATAAAGCCAGCAGATGAAGAAAGTGCAGATGGGAATGATACACAAGGACAAATAACTGTATATTTTGTTATACTAGATACAATTATTTCGCAACTTCACATGTGTTTCGCATCTTTAAAAAACATTCAGAATTTATTTTTACCAATATTAAATTTTCAAACAATGAATCATTAAGAAATTTCTGACTCGTGCAATAATTTAATAAATAAATATTCGAAAGACTTAACATCATCTCTGAAAGACGAAATCTATCACATAAAAAAGATTTATAACGCCACGTTTAAAGATGTTATACCAGGACTAGATTTATTAAATACCATTTATAAATTTCAACTTCACTGTGTTTTTCCTGAAATATGTACTTCAATCAGAATTTTTTGCACAATACCAGTAAAAGTTGCCGAAGGTGAAAGAGCGTTTAGTAAACTTTCAGCAATAAAGAGCTTCTGTAGATCATCAATGCTCCAGGTCATGTTCTATTGCTATCAATAGAACATGACCTGGCAATGAAAATTGATTATGACGAGATGATTAAAGATTTTGCTAACCATAAAGTGAGGAAGTGGATGAGGCAATAAAAATTTAAAAATTCTCTTTTTATTTAATGTTTGTATTTTGTATGGTATGTAACGTATCAAATTTTGAATTTATTGTACACTTTTTTAAATAAATATTTAATGTTTTATATGACTTTTTTTTATTAAACAAAAGTGATGCACTTTTTTAAGGGGCCCAGACCACAGACTTGTCACAGGCCCGAAGGTTTCTCTCGGCGGCCCTGACCATGTGGTATTCTGTCAAATGCCTTTGCAAAAGTCAGCAAAATCATCATATAGCCATTTCCTTTATCTGACTCAGCTATTACTATATTATAAAAAGTTAGTAAATTACTAAGGAATGATCAACCCTTCACAAAGCCATGTTGACTCCCATACAGTATCATATTTTTGTCTACCCATTCTTGATTCTATTTTTGACCAACTTTTCCAATACTTTTACCACCACGCCTAAGATATCGATTGGTCCATAATTTGCTACTGCAATCTTAGAACCTCCCGTATGCAAGGGAATTATTTTGTCCTTGGAACACTACCAGTTGAAATTAGTTGAGAGCCTAGTCAAAGGCATTGCCAGTTCCCTTGCACATTCTCGCAAAACCTTAGCTGATATCCCATCTAACCCCACAGATGTATTTACATTGAGATTCTGTAATATGTATCATAAGGACCTTGAATTCATTCACCTCTGTTCCTACATTAGTGTCTGTCTCATACGTTAAAGCAGTAACCTCACTTTTTTATTCTGTTACAAACACAATTTGGCTAATCTCACTAGGAAGATATATGCTTGCAAAATGGCCACTCAGTAACTCAACTATTTTATCCAGTTCCATCTCCTCATGACCATCATCACTCATTAAGGTTAATCTTCCATAGTCATTCTTCCTCTTACTTGCCACATAACGAAACTCTTTGGGATTTCCTTTGTCCTGCTCAGCTAAATTCTTCTCATAATCTGATTTTGCCTTCCTTGCCATACTGGTCACCTTTCTCTTTATATACTCTCCACAGCATTTTCTTCTTCTGCAGCTCGTGCTTAATGATATTACTCATCCATCAAACTCCTACCTGATTAACCCTTTTTACCACTCTTTGTTAGTATGTATTAAGGACACTGTATTAAACAAATCAGTACAGATTATAGCATGTGAAGATAACACTAGCATCATATCAAAAAACCAAACAAAAAAGCAGAAGATACAGATTTAGAATAGAACAATCAGCATACAAGATAGGGCTGAAAATTAATCAACAGAAAACTAAATTAACGATTAATACCAGGCAGAATCAATTTACTGATACAAGTGTAAAAATTGGGAACCTTGAAAGAGAAAAAGTGGAACATTTCAAATGTTTAGAAGTAATGATCACAGGCCATCTAAATGAGATGGTAGAAATGCATAATCAAATAAAGAGGGGTAATCAGGCTTGTATCAGACTTATTATTGTATGTCATGTGTATTCAGCTCAAAAGATAGATACATACACAAATATGTAAATCAATAATTCATCCAGTTGTTACCTATGAACATGAAACCTGGATATTTCCTTTCAGCTTTTGAAAGGAAAATCATTAGAAAAATATTTGGCCCAGTGAATGATAATAGTATGTGGAGGATCAGATACAACCATGAGTTATACCAACTCTATTAAGACCCTATAATATCTAGAATAATCAAGTTCAAAATGCTGCAATGGGCAAGACGTTTCTTGCATTCAAACTGAAGGCATTCTTAAGAAAACTGTAAATAGTAAGATTTTTGGTAAAAGACTAAAAGGAAAACCAAGAACAAGATGGATAGATACCATTAGTCAAGAAGGAAACATCATATTGTAATATCTAAACTGGAGAAGTAAAGTTTCTGGACAGACAAGGCAGGAGGGTAACAAATCCAGGAGGCCAAGGGTTCAATTTGAGCTGTAGAGCCATACAAAGAAGAAAAGAATACTGTACATTGCTTATGGTTGTATGCCATTAATTGATGTTTACCAATACTAGCAACAATCTACATCAACTAGAATTATCTTTATTTATAGCAATAAATTAATGCGCTAATGAAAAATGACCAAGTAATCTTGTAATTAATTTGAAATGAACAACCACAGATAATGGGGAGGGAGGCTGATATTTCCATCCAAGTCCAGCTACCCTGGATATAAAAGCCTACTTCTGGATGGTATTCCAACATAGGTCTGTTCTCCAGGCAAGTGATGAGTGGTGAAACTACTCAGTCAAAAGTTAGTAATCCTTGAAAAATACTGAAGGATTACTTTCAAGGATTACAAATAGCTTGTAATCCTTGAAAAATACTGAAGGCTGAATCAAAAATCAGAGTTAAAAAGTTGAACTATGTATAGATGAGTAGATACAGATGAGTTATATCAGCTCATCCAATTTTACCAATTTTTACATCATAATCCTTCTACTTTAAGATTTATGATGCAAGTTTGACTGGTGCGCAAGAACATAACTATAGAAACGGTGTAACAAACCCATTTGGCTAATACACCAGCATGGAATGAGTCCAAGAGGATTCAGAGATTAGCCAAATTGTGTTTGTAACAGAATAAAAAAACTTAAGTATAAAGAGCTAATAAGCTTCATTTCGGCAATGAAAACATTACTTAAATTAAGGGGATATTAAATCCCACATAGTTTTAAAACCGAATAAGAAACTCAAAGATTGGAATCAGAGAGTTTCTTGCCGAATATAGTAAACTATAAGGTATCGGCGACACTAGCGTTAGCCAATGCAAGTGATCCTAGTAAGCAGTACAATACCGGGCAACTCGTTGCAAAGGTGGAGGAAGTTCAGATCGCTATTCTTAGGTATTTTCCATAATGTAAAAACACATTTCCTAGGAAATGTATGCTGTTATTACATTATGGAGGGAGGTCACTACCCAGACCGGTTTCAGCCTTTTTTGAGGCTTTATCAGGTCTGGGTAGTGACCTCCCTCCATAATGTAATAACAGCATACATTTCCTAGGAAATGTGTTTTTACATTATGGAAAATACCTAAGAATAGCGATCTGAACTTCCTCCACCTTTGCAACGAGTTGCCCGGTATTGTACTGCTTACTAGGATCACTTGCATTGGCTAACGCTAGTGTCGCCGATACTTTATAGTTTACTATATTCGGCAAGAAACTCTCTGATTCCAATCTTTGAGTTTCTTATTCGGTTTTAAAACTATGTGGGATTTAATATCCCCTTAATTTAAGTAAAAGAATAAAAAACTCTTGATGTCACAACAAATGTGGTTATTATTATTACGTGATGCCTCCAGGGAGTCCAAAGACTAATCGAGGGAGGGCACCTATTCTACAACTCTGTCTCCGCCACTCAATTCACCAACTACAACAAACAGTAACTACACCAACAGCATCTACTGTCAGCCACCACTAATATTTTCACAGACAATCAAGCATCCATGCCCATGGCGGGGATTCGAACCCGCAGCCTTTTGGCTGAAGAGCAGATATGCTAACCACTCGGCCAACAACACTGGAAGAAAACATTCAGATTTATCTACAGCCAATTCTCCTTAGATTCTTTCTAGATTCAGAAATACAAACCTTTATTATGAATTATTATAAAGATAACAAAGCACTGTTAAATTTAAAAAATAAAAACAGACAAATTCAAAGTAAAAAAATGAGTTATACCTTGAAAGGTATTTTTAAAAAAATACCTTTCAAGTATTTTATTAAATAATATAATAAAAAAATTCTACATGATCATAAAAATTGGCTAATGTTTACAAAAAAAACTTGCAAACCTTGACTGATTCTCAACCAAGAGAACACATACAATACCACAATGAGGTTGCCCACTCTCGTTAAATTTATTTATTATCTATTTTGAAGAAATATGCAAAACCATAGTCAAAGAATGAAGTGTATAAAACCTTTGGAATGAAATCAACTTAAGCAAAACTAAAACAACGAAAATAGGAAGAGATGGGGATACAATTTCAATAAACTTAGAAAATCATATACTTGAACAGGTAAAGCAATTTATTAATCTTGGCAGTCTCATCACTCATAACCTCGACAAAACAGAAACAGTAAAATATAGACTTAACAAAGGATGATCAAATATGAATAAATTAAACAAAATAAAGAAATATAATAGCATTTCAAAAAAAGCCTCAATCAGAAAGAAATACAAAAAAATCAGAGCATTCAAAATGAAATGATTAAGAAAAATAATTAAGACTCACTGGTTAAAACACAAACAAATGAGCAAGTCAAACACCAATTAAACTACAGAGAAGATATCATAGATATAATTCTTAAACAGCAATTAAGATGATTTGGACACCACCAGAGAATGTCCTCTTAGAGATTACCAAATATAATTGGAGGAAGACAATCAAGAGGCAGACTAAAAAGAATTTGGATGCAGTCTATGAAAGAAAGATCACAATTATTGAGCCTCAGAAATGACAGAAATGGCAGGAGATAGAGCTAGATGGCAAAGATTTCTTATTTATAGGATACTCAAAATGTCATCTGATGGATGAGAAAGAAGAAGATTCTCGCTATACAGAACTTGTAGGGAGTATATTTGAATAGTTTGTTACTGATATCACTATAGTGAATTTTCTTTATAATAATTTATCTATGGGGCTTCAGTTGGTACTTTTTTGGGGGTAAAATATAATCAAACATCACAACAAGTGTTTTAATGGTATCTGATAGAGTGAGAGCCGACGGAGAGTCAATTTAACTATACACTGCTCAGAAAAGAAATCATCAAAATTAAGTGAAACTATTACATAAAAGGGTATCCAGAAAATTACCTGAAAACAATTTGTCGAAAGACAATTTACCAAAAAAAAAAAAAAAAAAAACAATTCATTGAAAGGCAGTTCCTCGAAAAAACAATTTACTGATCAGCAATTAATCAAAAACACAATTTATCGAAAGGCAATTTATCAAAAATCAACAATTCATTGAATGATCAGTTCTCCGAAAAATGAATTATCAGGAATGTGTAGCAAAGTCTATCAAAAATAACTGCAGTTTTTATAGCATTAATTTGTGATGTTGTTGAAGCTTGGCTTGTTATTCCCCTTATATACTGCGAAAAAAGTCAATGGACATCATAGTGTAAGGAACAAAGAGTCAAGATGAGGGCCTCTTTTCGCTGTGATGACTGCAGCAATCCTAAGGGGCATACTTTACAAGCATAAAAGCAACAATATGCACACATAAAGTACAAAAGTTAACCATAGGAAATTAATGTGGAAAATACTTTATTGTGAAAAACAGCAACTTTTTGTTTTGTAGTACCTTGCAAATATTCCCAAAACATCGTGTTTGTAAAATTCATGAGGGGTTATCATCATGGCATGTTTATCAATTTTATTTTTTTATCCTTCACATCATAATATTAGCATTTTGCAAATTGCAGTGCAGTGCATTAATAATGATCAATTCAGATGGTTTGTTCACTGTTAACAGTATAATAACATGGATAATTCATCGCATGGAATCCTTTTGTTTCTAATTAAAGGTACCTATTACTACTAACTGTTATTATTATTATTAGTAGTAGTAATTAATGTCATTTCTCTTCAACCTAATGGTTGGTGGGATAGCAATCTGCTTTACTAGGGAATGATTATAGAACAATATGGTTTCTATTGTTTTCCTTGTTCGACAATTGTTTCTACGGACAAGAAACAATTGTTTCTTATCTGTAGATGTGTGTGTGTGTGTGTGTGTTCCACGGGACTAATTTGCCTGTTTCCCAAAGGGAATAAACTACCATCTCCATATTAGGCCTCCTCTTCAGCTGAAGAGGACAAAAAGAGGATAAAAATTATTTGCATTGTAGATGGGATTTGAACCTAGGTCTTACTAATTAAAGGGCTTCATACCAACTGAACTACAGAGGCTCCATTATTATTATTACTAATAGTATTATGTGACTTTGTACAGCAATTATTATGGAATGAATTTTACTCAGATTCAGTATTTGAAAGTTTTACAGAAATTTGTTGACCCGTTCCAGTTTTCAGTTCAACTATATTCAGGGCTACAAAGGAGCAACATATCAAAATTATGTATTACAATAACTCTCTGACTTAGTGGATATAGTAGCAGTTGTCTGTACAAGAAATTGTCTGCACCATTTAATTTTAGTTCCAAATGGATCACTTTTATTATATAACATTTTTGTAAAGAAGTTTCAAAATTATATTAGCAATTCTGCTCTGGTTGGATGAAATTTTTTAATTTTATAGTTAAGATATATATTACAATTTTTCAGTTTTAATTTCAATCTGACTATTTATTGTATTTTATTGGAATTTATTGTATAGAGATAAGTCACTATCTACACAATGAAGTAGTATGTAAACTACATAATAAGGTTCTAAATGGCAACAAAATAATTATGATGTTCCAGTGACCAATTAACATGTGTTGTCTTGAGTAACATTAGTTATTGTTACCAAACACTTTTAAACAATAGTTAGCAACAAAATTACTTTTTTGATAAATTATGAAAGAATTAATCGAAAAATTATTGGTGAATTGTTTTTTCAACCAATTGCATTTTCAACGAAATGTCATGCGATGTATTGTTTATTTTGCAAGCTTTTCAATAAATTGACATTCGGTAAACTGTCTTTCTATTAACTGTTTTCGATGAATTTTCATGAATCCACATAAAAGGTGTCTGTTCTTTGAGATCTGGATATTATATTTAGATCTAATAATAATAGATAATAATACCATTTGGAATTAGGAAATAGAAAATGTTGGAAATGTCTGTCATACTCTCATTACCTCTAATTCTACAAGTCTGAACTCACCAGCAGTTGAAGTGAACTAACTCATAGTGTTGACTAAGAGTAGAGAATAAATGCCTACCACTTTCCAAAAGTTAGGGTTAAAATAGTTCCACCTATTTTCTCTTTAGGAATAAAGTATCATAGAATTTATTTTTAAAAAAATACCTTTCAAGTATTTTATTAAATAATAATAATAATAAAAAAATTCTACTTGGTCATAAAAATTGGCTAATGTTTACAAAAAAACATTGACTGATTCTCAACCAAGAGAACACATATAATACCAAAAAACCTGTTGGCAATAGTTTTATTTCATATTGCCAAACTTATTCTCTAAGATCTATTTTTCAAAATAAATGCTATAAGTAAACAAGCACAAACCATTTAAATGAGCTTCCAGAATACCCGAAATCCTTTTGGAATAAATATTTGGCCTTATGTACAAATCCTTCAATTTTGGATTTCCTTTATTTGAGCTCAATACTAATGTATCTTGTTTTACGATACCCTATAAAAAAACAATAAATAATAAAAAATTATAAAGATATAGAGAAATTTATAAGTTATCGTGAATAAATTTTCATACCATATGGCAAACAAATTTTCCTGGAAGCCTCAGATAACACTACAAGGGCTGGAGGAGTTGGCTTCATCATAAATGAAAAGCTAACTAAAAATATTATTTCTTGTACAATCCATTCTGAACAACTAGGAACACTAATATTAAAAATTGGAGAATTCATAACAATAAAAATAATAGTACCCTATGCACCCACCTCAACAGCTGACAAAGAAGAAATAGGAAATTTCTATGAACACCTACGAGAAACATTACTGAAAAAAACAACATACACAATAGCGTGTGGAGATTTCAACGCAAAGATTGGTACAGGATTTATTGAAGAAAAATACATTGGACCGTGGGGAAAAGAAACGAACAAGGTGAACTCCTGGCAGAATTTGTAGAAGCAGAAAGGCTGTACATTATGAATAGTTTCTTTAAAAAGAGAACTGGAAAAAGATGGACTTGGCAATCTCCAAATGGAGAGACAAGAAATGAAATTGACTTCATCCTAACAGATTGCAAAAGAATAATAAAAAAATGTCGAAGTCATTGGGAAAACTTACTGCAACATTCATTCAGACCGATGTCCAATAAGAGCCACTCTCAAAATACATAAAAAAAATGAAGAACGCATAAGAGCACAGTCCAACCATGAAAAATGCTCAAAACAGATAAACCCAGAAGAATTTAGAATAAAGGTGGAAGAAACCGACTGGAAATTAAAAAATGACATCGACGAAGATTTAACAAACTTTAACAATAAATTAATGAACTGCAAAGAAAGAACCTCGTATGAACTTCCTCCTAAGAACAGGAAATGCCTATCAGCAAGAACAATAGAACTATTGAAGAAAAGAAGAATACTGAAAGATACAGGGAAAGATCGTCTAGAATATAAGATTATTTGTAAACAACTGAGGCAGAATATCAAAGACGACTATAACATATATAGAACAACAAAATTGGCAGAAGCAGCTAGCCTCCGCAGTAGCGCCTAAAAAAAGTAGAAAAAGAAATAAATCTAAAGCAACCACTACCGTCAGCCTTCATAGACAATCAAGGAAACAGACACACAAATAAAGGTGAAATGGAAAAAATAGTAAAATCGTTTTATGAGAACCTTTACTCATCTAAACAAGTAATCACAGCTCAAGTACCAGACAAAAATTTGGAAAATCTGGAAATACCATCTGTCCTACCTGAAGAAATAAAAATGGCTATCCACCATATGAAAAATGACCGATCACCAGGAATTTACGGTATAAAATCTGATGAATTAAAAATGGGTGGACAAATACTCTTTAAAGCTCTAGCAGAAAGATTTACCCGATATATACAATTAAGGAAAGTACCTGCTGAATGGAAAACATCAAAGACCATAATTCTGCATAAAAAAGGTAATAAAGAAGGCATCAGTAACTACAGACCTATCTGTCTATTTAGCACACACACACACACAAAATATTCGCCAGAATCATCCTAAACCGAATACAAACCTCCATCAATGAAAATAGCTGCAAAGAACAGGCTGGTTTCAAAAAAGGCTTTTCAACAATAGATCACATTCAAACTATTACTCAGCTAACAGAAAGATGCAGAGAATACCAGATCCCACTTTGTCTTCTTTTTATAGATTTTAAAAAGGCATTTGACACTGTTGAGCATAACGCAGTATTCCAAGCTTTTCAATCACCCGATTAAAATTAACTTAAGTAGAGGAGTACATCAGGGTGATGTCTTATCACCTAATCTCTTCACATCTACTCTGGACAGCATCATTCGAAAAACTGACATGAAAGATGGAATAAACATTGATGGTGAAATATTAAATATCCTATTATTCGCCGGAGCCTGTGTAGCTCAGTGGATGTGGCGTTTGCACACCACCGTGCTTGGCCACACGAAGGAAGTC
The DNA here is from genome assembly GCF_054136105.1 of Typopeltis vanoorti. Lineage (NCBI taxonomy): Eukaryota > Metazoa > Arthropoda > Arachnida > Uropygi > Thelyphonidae > Typopeltis > Typopeltis vanoorti. Next base: position 88,580,967 of record NC_143557.1, on the reverse strand, counting down.
TTGGTTTCGAGTCTAGTCGGCGACTAGAGGAAATTTTTCTAAGCCTTTTTTCGACCGGTTCCCGAGTTAGTCGATCTCTGGCACGGGCAAGCAGGTTTTTCCTCCCGGAAACTCGGGTTTTTCGTCCTGTAAACTCAAGAAAATCGACCGTAGAACCCACATTATTTCAGACATTAAATATATTGTGTTAGGGTTAGAGACCACGAGATGGCGGCACATTTGAGCCGTCTCTCTTCACTGCGTACCACTTAATTAGTGATAGCCTTGGGCCATCTGTCTCTGATTGGGTACCAGTGGAGATTGAACTGCCCACTCAGTCTCCAAAAGTTAGATAGGGCTAAATGGCCTCGCCTACTCCCGTATATACGGGAATAAAAAGGCGTTAGCTGATTTTTTTTTTTTTTTTATTATTCGCCGATGATGTGGTATTAATATCTCACTCACCCAAACTCCTAGAATCAATGCTGAATAACCTAAGCCAAAACTGCCAAAAAATTGGATTGCAAATACATCCTGACAAAACAAGATGGATGAAAAACAAATATTGTAAAGATCATACAATCACTCTAGAATCTCACACCATCGAAAAAGTTGAAGAATACATCTACCTTGGCCAGTCCATAAAAATGAATAATGATATATCAAATGAAATAGCAAGGAGAAAAAGAGCTGCTTGGATAGCCTTCAACAAAATAAAATCAACAATTACCAACCAAAACATAGATAAAGAAATAAGAGCCCATCTTTTCAATAGTCACATCTTACCAGCATTAACTTATGGCAGTGAAACATGAAACACAACTTTAAAAGAAGAACAAAGCTTAATAACAACTCAACGTGCAAGAGAAAGAAGAATATGCAATATAAACAAAATAGACCACGTAAGACACACAGAAATCAGGAAAAAGTCTGGACTCAACTCACAGATATAAATAAAAACAATCTACAACAGCAAAAGAAGATGGGCAGGACACCTTGCCAGAATGAGAGACAACAGATGGACAGTCAGAGTTACAAACTGGTATCCGAGAGATACCAAAAGGAAACCTGGAAGACCAGCCTTAAGGTGGGAAGACCCAATGATTAGGAAAGTTGGAAGAAAATGGAGAAGAAAAGCCCAAGACAGGAATAGCTGGGCTCTTTACGACCTGCAGTCATGGAGAAATCCTGACTGAAACCACAGGTCCATCAAGGTAATCAAGGTAATTTATTTTTATCATATATGATACTTCTGTATCAATCAAGTCAATACTATTAATGTAATGTGTTTAACTACTGGCAGGACACAGGTGATCAAGATCACATGGGTCAATTTGACAATCCAAGCTAAAATAAATCCATTTAATGTGATGGTTTCCAAGTGTATGAGAAGGTGAGTGGTACATTAGACAGACTACTTAACTATCTTAAAGTACAATAGAAGTCTGTGATAACAATATACACTGGTCAGGAAAGGAAAAAAAAAAAAAAGTCCTAATAACATATTCAAGCTATCCCACATATAGCTTATGACAACTTTCATAATATCACACTTTTTTCCTTCTACAATATACAGTAATTAACTATTTCATATTATCATTTATACTGCAATAATTTCAAATGAACATGTATCTTACTGACAATTTACAATTGATGCCATTCGCACTGTGAATGAACTAGTGCTAATTGAAACATAGCATAGTGTGAACAAAAATAAAAAGCAACAGCTTCTGTATATTGCACTATATTGCTGTATTTTCTAATTCACTACAGAGAAACATTAATTTGATAGTATATATAACTAACTTATTTCATATTAACATAACTACTAATAAATATGCTGTGTAATTCACAACAAAATTCTACATGATAGATAATTATTTTTACACAGTGAAAAATGACAACGTGCTCTTTATACTGAAATAGAAATTTTACAAGTAAATAATATTCCACTATTTATTTTACATTATTGCACAGACCATGCATTCAAATCATCACCATCATTTTCTGCATGGAGTATACTAGATACATGACAACCTAACAAAACATTTTCATGCCTAGTTACTTATCACTCCCTTCCACAAATTGGTTCCATATGTCTTAGGTCTCCGATTCAAATGGTTACAATTCAGTCATCTAAAGCATTCCTGACTGCATTAACCCCCACCTATATCTTGGTCTTCCTCTAGGTTGTTGTCATGCCACTTTTGCCTTCCTTAAACATTGCTTTGCTGATCTTTCAGTTGTCATTCTTGTCAAGTGACTACGATTAATATGATTCTCACATTGATACCATTTGTTCATTCCACTAATTTTCCTCACAGTTTCATTTCTAAACTCTCAGAATAACATACACTAATCAACAAAATTAACCAAACACTTATGAAATGTGGTGTACAACAAAATAACAATAAAATGAGGAGATGGCAAGAAATGTTAGACAGGTATAATGGACATTACCCGGGATTGTATAAGAATCACCTAAAAGCAATGTATCTTGAAGCTTCCTAGGCACCAATAAGAGAATAATTCAGCTGCCATTCACTCTGCCTGGATGGATTGAAGACTGGTTGCTCTCTCTCTCTCTGGAAGACGTGCTTGTAAATCATTCACTCAACACTAAAACTCCCAAAATAACTACCAAAAAAACTTTTCCATTCATGATTTTAATGCCAATATAAATATTATTATTATTACACAACAACAACAACTTAAGTGCAAGGATATCAATCTTGGATGGCAATCGACATCATACAACTTACCATGTATAATGCTTAATCTCCAGACACTGTTACTATCAGCAATTTACACATTATGCCACCTACTAGTATTTTTGTCTGTGAATGCATGTATTCTCTGGCCAATTTGCTTATGTGCAGAATGAAAAAGAGTTTTTGTAAAGAAATGCTACTTCCACATGAGATTGGCTAACTCACTTTCAATTGAAAAAGACCATATCAAGATTCTTCCCATTATAATGTTGGTGCAAACATATGACTTGCATCACCACTTTGAGACATCTAAACCTGACCTTTATTTAACAGAACCTCAACCACCATTGTCCATCTCAAATTTTAAATCTGTACTCTGCACAATTCCTTCTATCACAAGGGTGGAATCTACATATTTGTCAAATATTGAATCATTTGCCTTTGAAGCTTGATTATCTGAAGTAGAAACACAATTAGTAAGATCACCTTCCTTGGGGATTTTAACATTCACAACTTAAACTGACCTCTTTTTTCAATTCTACCGATCAACCTGGAAGATATGGAAATATATTTGCTGTCAGCAAAAATCTTTTAAAATTTATCCATCTGCCTGCAGAATACCTGCTAATCCTGTCCACTCTTCCAGCATTGCATAATCTCTTCTTAATCAGGTCTCCTTCACAATATGCCACTGATATCAACTCTTGGATGAGATTATGCTTATCAAGGTTAGTTGCATAAAGTGTTTTCACTTGGTCACAAATTAAAATAAACATGTCAAGAAATTATATTCTTGTTCAATCCTTTATCCAACTATAAGCAAACAAAGTTGCATTCACTAATGCATGTGAAGTATCTTGACGACTAAGCTACTTGTATACAGAAGCTGATGACTTCACATTAATTGCTTTATTATACCATAATACAAAGCACACTTCCTTTCAGACATGTATAATGCATGGCATTATATAGATCCTAAAGGAAGGGCCACTACCCAGACTGCTTTCGACCTTTATTGAGGTCTTGCACAAACTTTGTTTCCATTGTTACAAATTCAGCATACTTGGATAACCACTACTAGTAGTGGTAGCGCATAGTAGATGGCATAGTTGCAGTTGTAGTTGGAGAGATGTAGAGTAGTTGTCCTTCCTCATCGAGGAAGGACAACTACTCCCTGGAGGTGTCACTAATAATAATAATAAAGAATTAATAAGAATATAATTTCATGGCAGGATTAATTTAACCTTGTACAAGTTTGCTTCTACAGACGTGGAGGGGTGTGGTTGGGAGGAACGGAGACCCTGACCTTAACGTGAATGGGTTGAAATTATTGGACTTCTGCTGTACTAACAGGCTTGTCCATAATAAATACCTTCTTCCAGCACCAAGAAGTCCATAAGTATACCTGGTACAGGGATACACTTGGACAAAGGTCTCTGATCGACTTCTTTATAGTCTCACCATACCTCAGTGCTGGACGTTCGTGTGAGGAGAGGGGCAGAACTGTCAACTGACCACCATCTTGTTGTTTGCATTCTACGGCTTCAGAAACCAGATGCTACCATCAAAGCTGGTAGGCCTAAGCAGCTATACCGCATGAAATGAGAGGCACTGGAAAATGAGACTGTGAGGAAGAATTTTGCAGATGACATTTCCTCCAAGTTCAAAGAGATTCCCATGCATACTGCAGATGTTGAGGAGTGGGAGCTGTTCAGAACAGCTGTCACTGCCTCTGCACTCTAATGCTGTGGCAGAAAGCGGCTCGGCGTGGCAGTGAGAAAAGGACACCTTGGTGGAACCAAGAGGTCCAAAAATCTGTCTGGGCAAAAGAGGAGGCCTACCTAACATGGCTTAAGAGTCAGGTCACCTGAGATGTGTTTCTGGTACGCTGAGGGCGAAAGCTGCTGCTCAGGCAGTAAAGCAGAAGGCTTGGGAGTCCTTTGGAGAAAGATTAGACTGATCCTATGCAAATGCAAACAAAGTATTCTGGCAAACCATCCACCACCTTCGAGGGAGGAAATCATGCACAGCAAGAGCAATTAAGGCCTCTGATGGTGCACTTTTAACAACCGAGAAGGATATTCTCCACAGATGAAGGGGAATACTTTGAGAGAGCCTTCTTAACCCAGGTGGCTCAGCAGTTGCGGACATCCAAGGGGTGCAGATCAGGCCGATGACTAGTCTCACAGCAGAAGGGGTTCATTTAGCAATAAAATCGGGCAAGGCTGCTGGTGATGAAATTCAGCCCAAAATGTTAAAGCCTTAAATCGAGAGGGTGTTCTCTGGCTGACGCGAGTGTTAGGCGGCTTGGATATCTTGGCGAGCACCAAAGCAATGGCACACAGGCATAATAATACCAGTCTTCAAGAAGACATTTTGGAAAATTATGGAGACAACTACCGTGTTGGAGTAAAACTTTAGTTTAATATAAACCAAAATACACACTCGACGTTTTGACCTTCATATCAAGGTCATCATCCGGAGCCTACACAATATATACACAGAGACAAGCTGCACTACAATCTACATAGTTTGCTAAACTTACTGACCAACCTTTTCAACAATTATTGTCCTGACCTCTGGTGAAAAAAAAAATAAAAAAATAAAATAAAAATAATAAACCTTTACTACATCAAAAGCTAGAGTCCTATTATTATCGATTAGGTTACAAAATTAAATTGGGCTGGAGATCAACATGTTTATATATATATATATATATATATATTAGAAAAAAAAAAAAAGCTTATACATATAAATTTCAACCCACTGATATGGGATAGTTTCTAATAAAAGCTGAAAATTGCTTCAAGTCCTTAAGTATGCTAGATAATAAGCAGGCTGAATATGTGCCATCCAAATTCTTGGAATTTTTATGCCACCATTATTGTTGAGATTAGGGTGGTTAATCAGAATTTCACAGGCTTCTTTAAATTTTCTTTCATACCAGGTTTTTGTATGATGTGAAGAGCAGGTACTTTTCCAATCAATTTGGTGTAGGGTGTTGAGAGCATGATCTGAGAGGCCTGCTCACCAAAATTGTTATATTTATGTGTCTTTTGTGTTCTTTTTTACATATAGGGATTGTATGTCCAGTTTCACCAATATAAGATAAGTTACAGGTGCAGTAGATGCAATAAACTCCATAATGAGCCAATGAGAGGAGACGATCTTTAGAGGAGTTGAATATGTTTTTTAATTTTATAGGTGGTTTAAAAGTGGTATTGAGATTATAATGGTGTAGGATTCCATGATTTTTTCTGATAACCCTTTAATGTATGGCATGGCTATGGTTTTACTGTAATCTATACTCTTATTTGATGAAGTTTTATGAAGAACTTTATTAATAGTATTTTTGTTATAGCCATTATTTATAAATGTGTTGCTAATAATTTTTAATTCTTGTTTAAGAGCTTGTTGATTACGGCAGATTGTTATAGCTGTGTTTTTAAGGGTGTTAATGACTCCAAATTTTTGTGATGGGTGGTGATATGAGTTAGCATGTATATATTGGCCAGTATGTTTTTATACAATGAAACCTCTGGTGAATTCATCACTAAAAAACACACATACTAACCACAGTGATAAGTTTTAATATGTAAATATTTCATCCCAATTATCTCGGGACATCCTCAGTACAGTGATAACATACAGTTAGGGTGCATGATTATCAATGGAATCTCAATATGCGTGCAGTAACGTGTTATAGAAGTAAATCAAATCATAACTGAAAAATAAAATAAAATAAAATAAAATAAAAATATAACATATATAAAGAGATTATTTTACACAATTTTGTATGACAATTTCCCATACTTTAGAAATAGTAAGAACGTCATTTCGGTTTAAATTTGGTCTGTGTAGTAGGGCTTCAGCACTTTCTTTACATAAACGTTCATGTTTATATAAAGATCTATGTAAAAGTTTTGTCTTTTCCCAATGGATCCTATGGTTTGGATTTTCAACTCTGTGTTGAGCTAGGCCAGATTTCTGTGGTTTGAAAAGATGAATGTGGTCTTGATGTTCCGAGATGCGTTTCTGAGCAGATCTACCTGTTTGTCCAAAGTAAGACTACTTGAAGGACCATGGAATCTCATACATGCCAGATAACATCAGAGGTGAAAGTTTGTCCTTAGGAAAAGGTAACAAGTTATAGATATGGTTGATGGATTTGTAAGTACTGGCAAAATTGTATTTCTTCATAATTTTTGAAACACGTTCGGAGAGGCCTTCGACATAATGTATGGGAATCCTATGAGCTTCTTCTTGTCTAGGTTGATGTGTGGAGAAGTGACTGATGATTTTTTGAGTTGTTTTAAGATTATATCCATTTAGTATGGCTGTATTTTTGATTATTTCTAGTTCTTAGTTTAGAGATTCTTCAGAGGAGCAGAATTTGTGTGCTCTGGTAACTAGTGATTTAATAATGTCAAATTTCTGAGATGGACGATGAGCGGAAGAATTGTGAATGTGGCGACCTGAAAATGTAGAAATGTCTTACTATTCCTAAAGTAAGGGAAATTGTCATTCAAAATTGTGTAAAATAATCTCTTTATATATGTTACTTTTTATTTTTTTTTTCAGTTATGTTTTAATTTACTTCTATAACATGTTACTGCATGCATATTGAGATTCCATTGTAATCATGCACCCTAACTGTATGTTATTCCTAGTATTGTTTGAATTAGTGTACTGAGGATGTCCCAAGATACTTGGGATGCAATATTTACGTATTAAAACTTATCACTGTAGTTAGTATGTGTGTTTTTTAGTGTTGGCCAGTATGTGTAGGTTTGCGGCACACCGTGAAGGATAGACTGCCTGAGGGAAGACATGTGACCAGTGTATCCAATAATGGGAGAGAATTCCGATTTTCAATTTTGATAGTAAATTGTATGCATTCATGTTGTTTGTTCAGGTGGCTAAGGAATGGGTTTAATGTTTGTCAACCGTGTGGTCAGATAACGAAAACATCGTCAACATATCTAAGTCACACTGTAGGTTTTACAGTAAAGGAATCAAGAGCACTTTGCTCAAAAGTTTCCATATAAAAGTTAGCAATTGGGGAGGGGGGGGGGAGGGGGATAGTGGTGAGCCCATGGCCGTACCTTCTTATTGTAGGTAAAATTTATTTTGCCACACGAAGTAACTGGAACATAGTATGTGGACAAAGAGGGCTGTAATGTCAGGTGGAAATTTGTTCTGTAGGAGAAGAATTGTGTCATTGATTGGGACATTTGTGATCAAAACTGACTAATAGATCATCTTTTCTGAATGTTATGTTTTTAATTTTGTTTATAAAGTGTTGTGCGTTCTTTATATAGGAGGGGAATGACCTACCAACTCCTTGAGTATTGATGCTAATTTCTTGGCTAGATGATAATTAGGGCTATCTATTCCTTCAACTATCGGTCGAAGCGGCACGTTTAGTTTGTGTACTTTAAGAACACCATATATTCTGGGAGAACGGGCGTAGTGGGGTATAAGTTTTTTATCCATGTCTGACAGCTAAGAATTGACGGACCTAAGTAGTTTCTCAGTTTTTTTTCTTTATTCTGTTAGATGGGTTATAGTTTATAAGCTGATAGGTGCTGTTATCGAAGACTAGTTGATTCATGTGATGGATATATGTTGACCTGTCAAGGACGACATATATCCAAGGACCTTTATCTGATTTTGTTATGATTATCTCTTGATTAGCTTTCAGTGACTTGACTGCTGCTAATTCCGTTTTTGTAAGATTGTTGTGCAAAGTTTTCTTATTTTATTATTCAGCACATTGCTAGTTTCTAATCGAATTTTATCGGCTATATTAAAGGGACCTGATGCCTCTTTCTATGTGGTATATAAAATCCAATTTATTCCAGTTTTCGGTGCTATTGTGAAGTTAAGGCCTTTATCCAGTAGTGCAAGTTGGCAGTTATTTAATATGTGGCTAGATAAGTTGATCACATGACTCTTGCTTGCCAGTGGTTGGTCGCTCCTTGTCTCACTTGTTTGTTGTTCACTGTTGGAGCTGTTTACTGGAGAGGAGCTCTCCTGATTGGTTGGATTCGTATGATTGGCAGTCACATTTCAGTGTTGTTTCAAAATGTGAAATTTGGCCTTAAGTTTTCCTTTATTATTTTCTAGGATATATTTAGCTGAATTGTCAGTGATTCTTTCCAGCACACGTAGGATATCTGGATTTATATAACTCGATAGTTCGGATTGCAATTTTGAAACCTGAATTTGAGTTAATGCTAGATTTTTGCAAGGTGTTTATATTTGTTCTCTAAGTATTGCTTTCTCTGTGCGAACATAGATACTAAGTGCTTGAGGTGATGTAAATTTATTTTTCAGCTTGATGCAGTTAGGAATAAGATTACTGCTATTAAGATTACCCCCAATTGCTAACTTTTACATGGAGGCCTCTGAGCAAAGTGCTCGACTCCTTCACTCTAAAACCTACAGTGTGGCTTAGATAGGTTGATGATGTTTTCGTTATCTGGCCACATGGGCGACAAACATTAGACACATTCCTTAGCCACCTGAACAAACAACATGAACGCATACAATTTACCAATGAAATTGAAAATCAGAACTCACTCCTGTTCCTGGATACACTGGTCACACGTCTCCCTTCAGGCAATCTATCCTTCACGGTCTACCACAAACCAACACATACATGCTAAATCATACCACCACCCATCACAAAAATATGGAGTCATTAACACCCTTAAAAACAGAGCTACAACAACTTTCTCTAATCAGCAAACTCTTAAACAAGAATTAAAAATTATTAGCAACACATTTATAAATAATGGCTACAACAAAAATACTATTAATAAAATCCTTCATGAAACTTCATAAAAAAAAATTTAGATTACAATAAAACCTTAGCCATCCCATACATTAAAGGGTTATCAGAAAAAATTAACAGAATATTACACCATTATAATCTCAATGCCACCTACAAAATTAAAGAACATATTCAACTCCTCTAAGGATCCTCTCCTCCCATTGGCACATCCTGGAGTTTACTGCATCTACTGCACCTGTAACATATCTTATATTGGTGAAACTGGTTGTACAATCCCTATAAGGAAAAAAGAACACAAAAGACACATTAAATATAATGATTTTGGTGAAGCAGGCTTCTCAGACCACGCTCTCAACACCTTACACCAAAATGATTGGAAAAGTACCTGCTCTTTACACCATACAAAAACCTGGTATAAAAGAAAATTTAAAGAAGCCTGCGAAATTCTGATTAACCACCCTAATATCAACAATAATGGTGGCATGAAAATTCCAAGAATCAAAATGGCACATATTCAGCCTACTTAATACTTAGTACAGTACCCAGCACTAAGTATTAAGCTGCTTTAGGACTTTAAGCAACCTTCAGCTAGTATTAGAAACCATTCCATACCAACTGGTTGAAATTTATATGTATAATCATGTTTTTAATATAATATATATATAAACATGTTGATCTCCAGCCCAATGTAATTTTGTATCCAATAGATAATAATAATAATAATAATAATAATAGGACTCTAGCGTTGATGTGGCGAAGTTCCCCCCCCCACCAGAGGTCAGGCCAATAATTGCTGTAACGGTTGGTCAGTAACTTTAGCAAACCATGTAGATTGTAGTACAGCTTGTTTCTCTGTATACAGTGTATATGCTCCAGAAGATGATCCTGATATAAAGATCGAAACGTCGAGTGTTGATTTTGGTTTATATTATACTAAAGTTTTACTCAAACATGATAGTTGTCTCCATAATTTTCTAAATTGTATTCTGATCACCACGTAAGCCTAAAAGAAAGGAATGAATGAACATGCTGCTTGCTTTTCTTTCTTCACTCATCGACTCTCAGTTTTGTGTCCACTAGCATTACAATGGTACAAAATGGGATGGTTTTTATAATTTCTGCTTTTTTCCTTGGGCTGACTGCTTATATTTTGACTAATATCACTTGATCTATTCCAACAAAATAATTTAAATAATTCTCATTGGAATGTAGCTTTCATTCACAATTCCACCAAACACCACTATCCAAACCTTGTTTTCCAAAAAAAAGAGTATGCAAGCATTCCATGGAAAAAAATCCAGCATAATATCATAAGTTGCTTGAAAATAAAACTCTAGCATCTCACTTGGTCTACAGTGCAACATACAACTACTGCAAAAGAGACTATCAGTAAATTCAAATGACTCTGAAAGGACCAAGTTTTCAGAACAGAAAACTTTTCTGAAAATAGCAGTCAAGCCTTCTTGTTCTCTCACCAAGGCGCAACTTCTATCCATTCATGTTTCCAGCTCTCACTTAGATAGTATTACTGTAACAACACCCAAAGACAAGGGTGATTATGTGGCATCATATTCCTCCTCTACTGATGAAGGCAAAGCAAGTCCTACTCTATTATGAACTCTCACTGCATGCCTCCTATAGTCTTTCATTAGTCAGAAACACATCACAAGAATCCTGAATAGCCTGGATACTAACAAGTCTTCTAGTCTGTATGTCATCCCCTCCAGCTGTGCCTAAAACTTATGCTTCAAAATTAATGGCCATCTCACATTATCTTTGATAGTTATTTAGTATCTATCAATCCTACAGCATGGCAGTCAATCCTTGAAAACAACACTGAAACCGTTTAATCAATCCCAAAGAAAGAAGATAAAAGCCAGCCATCAAAATGGCCTTTCTCACTAATTTTGAATCCTATCCATGGTTTTGCCAATGACATTACTCTCCATTTTTCTTTTTACTATGTTATTATCATCAGACCTCCATGGTGTCAAAATATAACATATGGCTCATCAAACTGTGATTTCAATGTATCTGTCTCCACAGAGCTATTTTCAGGCAATACATTCCAATCACCCCACCACTCTTCATGCAAAAACCTCCTCCTCACACCCTCCTTATACAGCTTCAAGGGACAGACTTTTGTTCTCTCCCTGTTTCCACTCATTCTATGAAAAACCTAATCCAAATTAATCTGGTAATAACCCCTTACTAACTTATGTCCCGCCCATGTCTGCCCTCTTCCTTTTATCTATTATCTGTTGCATTCCCTCAATCTGTTTTCATACTCAACATTCCAGAGACCATCTTAGTCATTCACCTCTGAACCCTTCCCATAACTCTTCATCCTTTTGAAATCCAGGTAGCTAAATACGTGCACAGTAAGCCACATGCAATGCCTTACACCACAGAATCATAACATCCTTATTAACATATGTCAGTGCTTTCTGCATCATGGCCACAATGCACTATGCTATCCTCAAAATTTAAGGTCTCTCATCTCCTCTGCCTCCTTGAAGATATCCCACCAAACCTATACTCTGTATCCCATCTCTGCTTCCAGAACTTTAAACCCTACACTTTGCTACAATGAACTAGTGGGCTCATTCATTCGCACATTCACAGTCTACTCCTGTCCACTTGCAAGGCTATAACGTCTGTTCTACTCACAGTTCTTTACAACTTTGCATTATCTGCAAAAAAAAACTGTATTCAAGCCGTTCCCAATATCATTTGTATATAAATCAAACAGCAATGGGCCCAAAACAGACCTTGGAGCACACCACTAGCAACCTTTCTCTTCTGGTATATTGCATCTCCAATCCAATGCACTAATATTACTATCCATTCCCCATCTGTTCCAGTTTAATTATTACTCGGTCATGTGGCAATTATCAAAATGTTTAACAAAATCTAAATACAGCACTGTATATGCATCCCCTTTGTCCAATGCATCTTTCACCTTGTTATAATAAGTAGACTGCTAAAAAAATGATCTTTTATCGAGCCCATGCTGTCCATCAAAGAGAATGTTGTTACTGTCAACCCAATTCTCAATCCTGGTCCTCACTAACCTCTATAATACTTTTACAACTCCAGACAGGCATACTGGCCTGTAATTTGAAGCCTTAACCTTATCACTTCCTCCTTTATGAAACAGAACATTTTGTTCTCTTTCCATTCCTTTGGAACTTGGGAAAATCTAAGGTATGTTCAAGAGGTAAGTTAAAACTGTTGTTAGCTCCCCGGAACATTTCCTCAAGACCTGTGGTGATATACCAACCAGTCCTACAACTTTACTGACATCAAGTTTACTCGATTTCTCATGTACCTCCTACTTACTCACCATCAGTGGTTCCTTCTCCCTCCCAACTACTCTCAAGTTCTACATGCTATTACTTTTTTTGAGGATGAAATACCTTTATGAATTGCTCATTCATATCTACTATACCCTCCTCAGTGGCTATCATTGGTTTTTCTCCAACTAGTGTCACCCCTTCATAATCATTCTTTCTTTCTTCTACTGAACACATATAAAAAAACTCCCTATGATTTATTCTGGCCTCATTAACTAACAGCTGCTCATGCTGCACTTTTGCAACCCTTGCCAAGCGCTTGCTCTTTGTGCTCCTTATGCAACTGACTTACCACTCATTTTGTGTTGCCTCCATAATGCTTTTGTCTTCCAAGATGCATGCTTCCTCTTCATTCATCCATTTCACATCCACCTTATTTGATCTCCTGATCTTGGGAATGTATTCAGACATTGCCAGACAGTTCCTAAACAGGTCCCAAGCAGAACTGATCTCTTTTCCATCCAATTCCTCATGCCATCTTCTCAGTTTGTCATAATCACTAGCCTTATAGTTCTACATATATACTTTTCTCACAGAAGTTGTTGTATGGCAGGCCACCGCCCAAGTAATCACATCATGGTCACTTTTATCAAATGGAGGGAGATAACACCTCATTTACAATAATATCATCTGGTAAGATAATAAAAAATCCAAGACCCTTGATCCCCACATATCCTGTTATTTATTACCTAAAATAGCTGTCCCTCAAAAAAAAAAAAAAAAAAACAAGAAATTCTTTTTGTCCCAAGATGCTGTCTTTTCATTGCATAATTAAAATCACCATACATATCTATCTACCCTATTCTTCTCATCCATCTAGGACGGGTTGAGTCTCCTCCTAATGGGGGGGGGGGAGGGTACTGGCATATTAATGCAGCCGGTTTGCCACTCCTCTGCTGCATCCCCCCCAAGGGCGATATTCAAGTATCCGTGTGTATTCACAACGCCGGTTTGCCTGCTTGCACGATGAAAAACTCCAGATAAACTTGGGGTGGGAAAACCCTGCTGTCCACACCCAAGACTGGCTAGCTTAGCTATGGTTGAGGAAGATCCTTGAGCTCCTCACATCATCAATGGGAATCAAACCTAGGACACTCCTTCCCCAGGCATATGGTTGTGAAGCGCATAGTTACTAGGCTAACCAAGCGGAACGATATACCACATAAACTAAATATAGGACCTATAGGAGAACTTAACTGTAATAGGAATGGAAATGGATTAAGAGATTTTACTATAAGCAATAACTTTAAAATAATGAATACCTTTTTGAAACATAAAGACATCCACAGATATACCTGGGAAGCATTATTGATTACATAATCAGCAATATCAAAATGTCAGAAATGATAACAGATACAAGAGTATACAGAGGATCTGAAATAGAATCAGATCATTACCTTTTAATCGGAAAAATAAGTTGGGAACCAAGATGGAAAAACAACAAAAAAGCACAAGGAAAATAGAAATTCTGAATCCTCCAAATCCTTCTTAGAAGGTATTAGACTTTTGAATGACAATAGTATTAAAGACTTGTACTAAAAAAGAATAAAGAACTGGATGTTAAGTATAAAAGAAAATCAGAACATAGAAGAAGAATGATCAAACCTAAAAACCACAATGACAAAAGCTGCAAAAGAAAGTTTAAGAATAAAGAAGTAGAAAAGAAAAAGAGGCCTTAGGGACTGGGTTGACAAAATGAAATGCATCATTGAAGAAAAGAAAAAAGCATATAAAAACTGGCTCAACCTGAAGACAATAGAATCAAAAATCGAATACAACAGAAAAAGGGCAATAGCAAAAGCAGCATGCAGGAAAATAAACAAACAAATGGGACAATTTTGTAACAAAATTAGAGAGAGACTATACTCTCAAAAGATCTAACACATAAAATCCTTAAAGATTTAAATAATAAAATTAGAGAAAAAGCAGACATTAATACCATTAAAATAGAAACATGGCAAAATTACTACTAAGATTTATGGTATGATGAAAATATTCAAAACAGAGAATCACCCTTTGTAAACAATTTGGACAAGTTGGAAAACATCACTCTAGAAGAATTAACAGAAGTATTAACCCAAAGCAAAACAGGAAAATCTCCAGGAGAAGATAATATAAACTTGGAACTTATTAAATATGCAGGACTTAAATTCTCGCTTAGACTGCTTAACTTTTATAATATGATTTGGAAAGAAAGAAAATGTCCACAAGATTGGACAAAAGCAATAGTTATTCCCACCTACAAAAAAAAGGACAAAAATCTGATTATAAC
Organism: Typopeltis vanoorti; assembly: GCF_054136105.1. NCBI lineage: Eukaryota > Metazoa > Arthropoda > Arachnida > Uropygi > Thelyphonidae > Typopeltis > Typopeltis vanoorti. The sequence goes on along the minus strand of NC_143557.1, from coordinate 88,565,850 downwards.
AATTAATGTGGCATAAGTTTACTTAATACCTGTTATAAAGTATATGCAACAATCTTAGCACATAAACTTCAATGCATAGTACACCCAAAATTAATAAAAGGCCAAAATAGATTCAGAAAAGGCAGGTCTTGCATAGACTCTCCATTTACATTAAAATTACTAATTGAAAAACATAGAGAAAGGAACATAGAAACACATATAGCTTTTATAGACTACACTAAAGCATATGATAAAATTATCAGAGAAAAACTATGGGGAAATCCTGGAAGAATATGAAGTACCAAGCCAACTCTCTAGAGCCTTATTTAACATATATCAAGATAATAAAATATCTGTGAATTACAATAATTTAACATCAATTTGGAAACCTATAAATAAAGGAGTACACCAAGGGTTGCCCTCTCTCACCGGTTGTTATTTAATACGTATATAGATAAGCATATCCGCTCTCCAGTCAAAAGGCTGTGGGTTCGAATCCCGCCGTGGGCATGGATATTTGTGATTGCCTGCGAAAATACTAGTGATGGCGCTGGTGTAGATGATGCAGTTCACTGTAGTTGGAGGATTGAGTGGTGGAGACAGTCAGCTGTAGAGTAGGTGCCCTACCTTGATGAGTCTGGGACTCCAGGGAGTCCCAGACTCATCGAGGGAGGTTATAGGCACTTGCGACGTGCCATTATAGACATCATACCAGACTCATTACAGGTTATCTTTACAATGATTTATATCTTTGCAATGATCATTGTAAAGATATAAATTTTTCACCAATGATGATAACATGTCAACCATTACTAGCTTCTGAATTGCCGCTTAATGGAACAAGTGCGCATGCACAATGAGGAGATTGATGGGTTACTTACAACTGACAGAGAGAGCATTCGGTACCTGGGTAATGGAAGAAAACAAGAAGAGAGAGAGAATAGAAGTTTAAGAACGCAAACAGAGAATTTTGTTTTAGGAAGTTTTTAAGAAACTTCACAATCGGAATATATTATAGGTAGATTATAAAATGGAATCATAACAAGCTGAATCCTTTTGACTGGAAGGGTGAGAATGTCAACAAGTGAATAGTAAATAAAAGGAGATATAAGTAGACATTTTCAACATTTGAAGAAACATAAAATGACAAGTTTCATCTTCTGCCTCAAGGATGCTAGTGATATTAATTATTTTATCGGAATAATGGTGGAATTAATGAGATCTCAAATTGTAAAGTGGCTTTGATGAAAAGCTCTACTTTGATACAGTGTTTATAAAGTAATAAAAGTGTTTTTCTCTGGTAACAAATTTGTGCATCTTGTAATAAAACTGCCTGAGGATGATTGGAACAAACATATGTCAAATAAGGAAAAACTGCATAGTCCCAGGGAAGTTAATAAGAAGTTTTATATTTTGAGAAAAGGCCTGATAAAGAACCGACTCTGATGAAATTTTATTGTTTGTAGGAAATTGTTGTAAAAAAAAACAAAATCTCAGTCTGGTAGACTGATTAAATACATGTGAAGCCAACCGATTAATAGAATGAGTCAGTGTGAGAATGGATTTATCCTATAAAGACAGGGAGATTTCAAAGTATAGTTTTATTTTAGGTCTTGGATCCAAATAGTTATATAGTTATAAATTTAGTTGTATTTACAATGCACATCCTCTGTCCAAAAAGAAATCGAACTTTTGATAGAAAATAAAACACAGGTCAATTATAATTATTCAAATAATTTATTTGAATTATTATAATTCAAATAAATCAGAGTATAATTCAATCAATATACTCTACCTAAGCTTCGATACAGCGTTTGGCATGGTCAATTAATTAGTTAAATGAGTCTTTTATATCGGTTTTTGGGATACTGTTGAGGATCGTGATTATTGCCGCTTGAACGTTTTCAATCTGGTGGTCTCCACTCAGCACTTTGATTTGGGCTCATACTCAAAACACCACGTTTCATCACCAGTAATGATCATTTCAAGAAAGTGATCGAGTGGTTTTAATGAGGCTTCCATTGTTCAATTCGATACATTTTTTGGTCATCGGTCAACTTGTGGGGAACAAATCGTGAATTCAATTTATGAAGGGCCAAACTCTTGGTCAAAATGTTGCGCACAGTTGATTTTGGAATTCCCGATTCATTTTCAATCAATCTCACGGATGGGGTTTTCTTCGTGATTATTGCCGCTTGAACGTTTTCAATCTGGTGGTCTCCACTCAGCACTTTGATTTGGGCTCATACTCAAAACACCACGCTTCATCACCAGTAATGATCATTTCAAGGAAGCGATCGAGTGGTTTTAATGAGGCTTGCATTGTTCAATTCGATACATTTTTTGGTCATCGGTCAACTTGTGGGGAACAAATCGTGAATTCAATTTATGAAGGGCCAAACTCTTGGTCAAAATGTTGCGCACAGTTGATTTTGGAATTCCCGATTCATTTTCAATCAATCTCACGGACGGGGTTTTCTTTGATGAAATTATGCACTTTTTGAATGTTAACTTCGCTCAGTCCAGTTTTTGGACGGCCCAGCTTTTCGTCGTCCTCAAGTGCCTCACGACCACTTTGAAATCACTTAAACCACTCGTTGAGTACAAGATAAGCATTCATCACTGTATGCTTTTTTGAAGCATCTGATGCATTTCAGTAAAACTTTTACCAAGTTTAACACAAAAGTCAATTGCAGCTCTCTGTTTGAAACTCATTTCCCGACTGTTCATCAAAACACACTGTCACTCTTGGCACTATAACCCGGCTTCTAATGAAACAAATGTCATAAACAGTTGACACAACACTAATAAAGGTTGCCGATTTCAACAACAAAAAGATAAAACAGGTGGCACCACTAGTTTCTTCTATTTTCAAAAAGTTTGGTTTCTTTTTGGACAGAGGGTGTATATTTATTTAGTTTTATTTAGTTTCATTAGATATAATTTTTTATTTGGTCTTGAATAAATTAATTTCTAGATTCTAAAAATAATCGAGTTAAAAGTCATTGCACCAATCGATTGAACTCTTGTATATTTACTTAACACTCAGTGTAAAAATAATCTTGTTACAGAGATATAACATAAATACTGCAGCTGACAGGATTTTTTAAATAATTGGAACAACTGACATGATTATTAACACCAGGTCTATAGCAATACCCAATAAGATATTTCATTATGTTCACCTCCGCCTTACACCAAACTACTTCAAAACCACTGACACTGGTTATCTGTAATATATATATATATATATATATATATATATATATATATATATATATATATATATATTACAGATAACACTCGTATAATGTGGATGTTAGGCATCATAGAAAAAGTAGGGTTAGGTTCCGAAATCATTTTTTTTTATTAAATTATATAAACAATGACATATCCAACAAAAACAATATTTTTATTTAATTCAGATAATTCATGTAAGTTAAGAAAACATAAACTATGAGACAAATACGTAGTATAAAATTATAAAAATTACAAATTGTACATAAATTTCATTGCACATAATGCATAAATGTTTTTAGACACAATAAAATAAAGTGCATATTTTAATCGTCATCACTGTCTTCAGAAATAACATTTCATAGATGTTCTTTAAGTGGCCAGAGGTCGTCACCACTTAAAATTTCTTGGACATCATTTGTATAATTCTCATTGCATACTTCGGCAGGTTTAGTCATCAAGAAGTCAGTAATAAGACCTTGCTTACCACTAGGCTGCAATTTTTTATTAAGTTCATAATAAGGAGATAAACAAATATCCAATTGTCTCGTAAATTTTCCCTAGCGCTCCATTGACGGATCATTATCTGTAAAATAACTTCCTAACTTTCTTGCCAAGCCCAATACTTCTGCTAATTTCTTTAAACTGAATTTTTTAACGGATTCATCACAATCAGAATCTTCGGCAGAACTTTCCCTGCCATCTATTAATTGTAGCAGTTCCTCCTCGTTTAAATCTGTTTCTCCATCAATTAATTCACTAATTTCATTTTCCACCATATCGCAAAAGCCCTCTCCACCAAAAATGTGTGCAACGTTTATTATACGATTTAGCTCAGCATGGCATTCACTGGTGGTACGAAATTTTGTTCCAGAACGGATTCAGGTCATATTTTTTTCCAGCAAGCATTCAGCGTAGAGGGTTGTAATTCCTTAATGGACAGAGAAATAATTTTTTACACAATTCAATATTGAAAACTCTTTCCACGCTTGAGGCAGTGTCGTGTTTGGATTAGATTTCACTTTTTCCAAAATTAATTGAAATGTTCGCTGAATATAATATGACTTTAATGTTGATATTATTCCTTGGTCGAGTGGTTAAATAAGTGAAGTAGTATTAGGCGACAAAAAATTTATTTTAATATTTGGATGGCTTAAATTTGTTAGGTGGCCTGGTGCATTATCTAAAATTAATAGAATTTTGAAGTCCATATTCTTTTACTTTGTGTAAATTTCTACATCAGGTACAAAACACTTGAAAAATCAATTTTCAAACATGCTAGCTGTAACCCATGCCTTTTTGTTGGCCCGCCAATAAAGGTAGGGTGGACTTGTCGAGCCCTTTCATCGCACAAGGATTTGCGGATCGGTTAATAAACATTGGTTTTGTCATGTAATCACCTACATTACTACAAAACAGTAGAGTAATTCTATCTTTGGAAACTTTGAATCCAAGAGCTGATCTTTCATTTTTCGAAATATAGGTGCGTTTTGGCATTTTTTTCCAATATAGCCCAGATTCACCCACATTGAACACCTGGTCTACACTGTAACCACCTTCGTTAATGATTTTTAAAAGTTCTGCTGGGTATTTCCGGGAAGCTTCAACGTCTGCTGATGCTGATTTTCCCTGGATTTTTAAGATTATACAAAGAAAACCGCATTTTAAAGTTTTCGAACCAACCCTTACTGGCACAAAATCCATGTTGAGAGATTTCTTCTGAAGAATCTTGATTGAGTTCTTTTAAATGTTTATAAACTTTGAGAGCTTTTTGCTTAATAAGGTGTCCATCCAAAGGAATTTTCTTTTGAGTGCAATCTTCTATCCAAATTATTAGAGATTTCTCCATTTTTTCTATTAGAATATCGCGAACACGAGCAACGCGCTTTGCACTTACCATTGACCCAGCAATAACACTTTCTCGGATTTTATATTCATTTTGTATGATTGGTCGAATTGTTGATTCATTTAAATTCAGAGTCCTTGCAACAATTCCTGGTTTTTCTTAAATTTTCAACCGATCCAAGATTTTAATTTTTTCTTTGAAGGAAATGAATTTTCTCTTCAACGTTGGTTTTCCCCTTTCATTGAAGTTTTAGTGACCACTACAATAAAAATAAACTTTTACATAAAAAAAAGCATTACATATCTATGTATCTCACCAGAAAATAACTGCTCAGCGTGAGAATAACACACTTATGATTTTAAATGCACTTTCATGGCAGAAAACGAAGACAATTTTCAACAATAAACACTTTATACAGTAAACCCTAGATGGCAAACCTATGGCACTCGTCCCAGAGGTGGCACGTCTGAGAACTTTGTTGGCATGTCAACGATTTACAGGTGATATCCTTTTAAGCTTATAAATTATTCAAGTTTTTTTTTAATTGTTACAATATGTACAAGCTGAATTTTGTTTTACACAAGACAGCAGCTATAAAGACGTGCATATGATTGGTGTGGTATTAACAAAAGATCGTGCAACCCAAAGACAAAAGCAACCAACAAGTGTTGAGTTGAAATGCTAATTCTCTTCAATCAAATTCCATAACATCTGAAACTGTCATAGCATTCAGTATTAGTTTTAACACATTCACAACAGGGTGTCATTTATTGTTCCAATGGAACTTCTCATTATTGACTGGCTCAACTCACACAAACGTTTCAACCCTTGGTTGAATTTTATGGCTTTTTGGCAGGCAAACTCACACATTCATTATATGGCATGTTTCAATTCTTGGTAGTCTTTTTTTTTTAAGTTAGCCTTTGTGATCTGTCATAATGACATCGAGAATTTCAAATGCAATAAAACAAACACTTATTTCATAATTGAAAAATTGGACAATAGTTTTTAGTTAGATACTGTGTTTCGGTGACCACACAGTATCTAACCACAGCTCTAATACAGGGGGGATTCCTAGAGTTATGTCGGAGATCCATTCCTACAGACCAACGTAAGGCAATTTTCGATGCAAGTCGGAATTACCATAGCCTAAGTTACTTACCTAACCTAAAACACCCTAAAGTCATACGTATATATCAAGAAACAGAACTAGGCCATAGGAAAATGAAAGGGAGAACATAATTACTGTATAGTACAGAAAAATGACAAAAATGAAACTGTAATAAAAAAACAAACATAAAAATGAGAACAATCTCCAAAATGACAAATGAAACTGTACATTCTGTATAGGTGATTAAAAAAAAAACGAAAATGAAAACAATTCTTTACTTTTTATCCTGTGGTTGAAGAGACAGTTGAGGTACCAGCACCTGCTGCAGGCCTCTCTACCTTCGTGAAAAAACGTTCCAGGCTAGTCTGAAATGATACTATCCTCTTCTCCTCATATATCTCCCTATAACACTGCAGGCAATCCATAACCCCCTCGGAAGACCTTTGTGTACCTAGTAGTGTTGGGATCCTCAGTCTCAAATTTGGCCAGCCCATCTTCAATGAGGGCAAAACCTTCTGCCAAGCCCGTGGTGGTGAATCTCCTGGGTTCAGGGGGTTGGGACCGTTTCCTCCTCCTCAATCAGCTGCTTCTCTAACTGAATGAGGTCTTCTACTGACAACTCCTCCCCATGAGATGCCAGAAGTTCTGTGACATCTTTGGCCTCCACTTCCAAATTCATCTGCTTCCCCAGGGCAACAACCTTCTCTGTGACAGCTTCAACTGTCTCCATGGAAATGTAGCCATGGAAATCATTCACTAACTGGGGACACAGTTTTTTCCACACACCATTCAAATTTGTCTGCTTCACTTCATCCCAAGCATGCTCAATGTTTTGTATGGCATTATAAATGCTATACGATTTCCAAAAGTCTTTGAGGGTTAAGTTCCTGTCTTTTTCAGTTGACCTGAAAGCCATAGCAAATGTCCTGTGGAGGTAGTAGGCGTTAAATGAAGCAATAACACCCTGGTCCATAGGCTGCAAAAGGGCTGTGGTGTTTGGTGGAAGGTAAACCACCTTAACATTAGGGTGAAAGTAATCCAAGTGGGCAGGGTGACCAGGGGCATTGTCTAACACTAACAATGCCTTAAAGGGCACACCCTTGGCTGTACAATACCTCTGACCTTCTGGCACAAAATGGTTGGTAAACCAGTCTTCGAAGATTTGAAGTGTCACCCATGCCTTCTTATTGGACTTCCAGATGATAGGCAGTTGACCTCCAAATGTCCTTTAGTGCCCTTGGATTTTCAGCCTGATAGACCAACAAGGACTTCAGTTTTAAGTCGCCAGCAGCATTAGCCCCAAGAAGCAAAGTCAATCTCTCCTTACCAGCTTCATGGCCTGGTGCTGCCTTCTTCTCGTTGGCGATATAGGTACAATTAGGCATACGTTTCCAAAATAGGCCTGTCTCGTCCACATTAAACACTTGTTGAGCACTGTAGCCCCCCCTTATTATCTCAGCCAACCCCTCAGGAAACTCACCAGCTGCTTTATCATCATCACTAGTAGCCTCACCTTGCACCTTAAGATTATGTAAATTGCCTTGAGCCTTAAACCGTATAAACCAATCTTTACTAGCATTAAACTCTTCATCTGCACTTGTTTCCCCCTTTCACTTTTCAATGCCTCAAACAATATTTTTGCCTTTTCTTGAATTAATATGAAGCTAACTGGGATACGGCGTTGATGCTGGTCTTCCAGCCAAAGAACAAGAAGCCTTTCCATCTCAATCATGAGCCTACTACATTTTTTTGTAATCACAGTTGATTTCATGGGTGCCAATCCTTTCACGTGTTCAAGGATGCGAACTTTATCCTTGAAAATAGTCCCGACTATGGTACGACTTAAGTTTAACGCATGGCCAATGTTCATTGGCGTTTCTCCCTTTTTTGCCCTTTTAATAATGTCTAATTTCACTTCTAATGTAATGGCTTTCCTTTTCTTCGACACACTGCCATTGGAAGAGTCTGCCTTATGTTTGGAAGTCATACTGAAGGGTAAAAAGTCACAAAAACACAAAAGTGAGAGAGCGGATGTAAACAAAGCATGTGGTACCCAAGCAACGCCACCTCTCCCAAACAAACGCCGTGCTGCTTCAAGTCGAAATTTATTTTTTAAATTATTTATGGAATTATTGCTGTAAAGTTGAAACGAAGTTCCAACTTTACGGCAAATCCCCTGTAACTGAATTGCCATACGTGACCAATCTCAAATTACTAGACACTTCTTTCATTCCAGCATTCCTCTCTTCACATGTTACTCTCCTCATTTCACTCCAAGTGCTTCATCGCTTGCCTCATCTTCACCAATTCTGCTTTCGTATCCTGAATTGACTTCTTGCTGCACTTCACTATCTCTACTTGGTCAGTTGCACTTTTTCCCTCATTACCCATCATGGTTGCTATCTTACAGTCTGTTGGCCTAATTTTTGCATTCACCACCTCATTTATACTCTCTTTCACATTTCTTCATCAATTCACTCTTGTAACTCCATTCTCTCCATTCACTTTGTTTCATAGCTTTCAGCATTAACTTCCATTACTTCATTTTCCTGCTTCTGACAAGTCTTGCATTTCTGGCTCATGAAACAACTATGACACACTCCCCCACACTCTTACATCACAATCCATTTTATGAAATCCCCCATGTCAGGTCCCTTGAACAATGATGATTTGGCCACCATTCCTCTTGTTTTCATCAGTGCCATAAATAACACTGTTTATGTATCATACACAGTACAGGTATCCCTTGCTTAACGTGGCGAAATTAATTGCGGCAATCCCTTGATATATGCGGCAAGAGTTTTGATTAATGCGCCTTGTTTAATTACCATGTACAGGTTGCATGTATCTGTCAGATACCCGACCTCCAATGTCAGTATAGTATGGTTTAGTTTTTTTTTTTTTTTTTAATTCTTTGTTCAGTAATTTTTAGATTGTAACTGAAAATAAATAAATCATCGTGTATTACTGAAATAGAGAGCCAAAGGCTTATTTATCATACATGTCCTATAAGATATGTGCTTTACATTATGGAAAATACTAAGGAAAGTTATCTGGAGCTTATTCCATCTTTACTACGAGTTGCCCATATGGTTGCTTATGCATGCATCCGCCGAAACTTTTCGTTTCTATATATTCGGCATGAAACTCTTGTAGTTTCTACATTCGGCTATGAAATAATGTTGGATTCAATATCCACTTAATTTGTACCATCATGTATTATATTTGCAGTGTTTTTTCTTTTGTTTTACTGCTTGTTTGCCAAGCTCTGGAGAGTCATTTTGCTTGTTATCATAGAATCTATGCCGATAAGAAAAAAAATTAAAACTGTTCAAACGACTCTTGATAACTTCTTTTGATAAAAAAATTGCAGTAAATAATGTAGATACAAGTATTTATTAAACATTTACTTTGCATTCATTTTTTATCTTTCCTAAAAGAGTACCATATAAAACGAATTATTAATACAGTAATCGATCATGGAGGAATTGTAATTTTCACCATTGATTATTAGATTTGATTAACGCAATTTTGATATACGTGGTAACATTGAGGGATTAATTAACCGTTAATCGAGGGATACCTGTATATCTATTTATGTATTGTACACAGGATGTGAACTTATATAATTCACAATGACTTATCTGTTAATTCACATTTGCACTGTCATTCCAGTACACACCATCTTGCATATTTCAGTTTTCACTTGACAAACTTTGGAGTGTTCATATATCTTAAGCTAAAAATCTTCCATAATCAATACCTGAAACACTGACCTCCTTGCCATGTTACAGTGTAGTGAGAACAACTCTAACTTCAATGCCACCAAAAATACAATCTTTCCTTATTTCGCACCAGGAAGACCACACTTCATCTCTCCTCACCTTGACAACACCGTGGTCTCCATGAAAGATCTGATACCTCTTCTTGGGATAGCTTACACCTTTAGCTTCTTCTGGAATAGGAATCTATAGACTCTACTGTCTTAAAAAAACTAGGTATCCTTTTATGCTCAAGATATTACTTTCTCGCCTGTACCTGTACAACTCCTAACATCATATAAATCCCAAATACACCCTACCTTAGAATACTGTTCATGCACCCCCCACCCCCAAAATACATTGAGCCAATTTCTTATTCTTTCATTCTATCACCTCTGTGATTTGATATAGTCATCTCTATGCAGTTCCCCAACCCTTAAGGTACAACATCCAGTGATTCAAAGAACATAACAGGTTTATTTTTTCGTTCTTCTTCTTCTGAGGTAAAGGATTTTGCAACTATGCTGCTCCATGCAAACTCGTAATCTCACATTAATGTCACTGAATTGTCTGTCGTGTTTGCTTGCACTTGTATTGCAGTTCAGTGCATACTAAAGATGCTGTTGATACCAAGACAAAAATTTTACATTAAATAATTTTCCTACTAATGAAAGTTATCCACTGTTTATTCTTGCTTTTTTTTTTAAGCAAAATATCAGACAAGAGAATGTTCCTAATGTCCTTCATCTTGATTATGAAATAAGCAGTTTTTTTTTTTTTTTTTTTTGATAAATTATCTAAACTGTCCAATATAAGTACTAAATAAATGTCATATCAGCTTAGCAATTTTATAGGACCATTAATGAAGTTAACAAGTCTCACAATAGGCAATCTCCTTGTATAATTGGTATATTAATGCAAGAAGCATGCATCCATAAGACTATAGCTCTCCTAAACTTTCTACCGTACATCATGCATGATGGCTTCCACAAGAAAAGATGAACATGCTCACTTTTGTGAGGATCTGATATCCCAAGCCAAACATTATCAGACCTGAATCCTCTTTATGTGATTTGCATGTCTCATTTTGCTGCCTTTACCATTCTCCTAATTCTAATGATTATACTGAAAGTTAATTACATATAGTCTAATCACCCAAAGAGCAAGATCATTGTCCTTTAGGAATCAAATCAATGTCTACAATTCCCCCCTTCACAGACTGAACAGTAAGAGAAGCTGAATTACTTGCTGTCAGTAACGATCTAACACAAATTGCTAACCTAGCTATCAGAATTCCCATTATTCTCCCAACACCCCAAACCTTTTCTTAACCCCTGCCTTCCCAAATATACTGTTAATGCTAACTTTCTTCTTGCAAATTTGTTCACGACCTTGTCCATGTTTCTTTGTCTATGAATCATCCTCCTTCCAGCCAATTTCAGTCTTGTATCATGTCATTACAATGGTAACAATCAGGATGATTGGTATTTCCATGGTCTGATAATCACTTGCACACTCCTAATCCAAACACTTGGATTAGGAGAATAAAGGTAGATATCCCAGCAAGAATAATTTTGGTTATTTATTCTTGAAATGGCTCAGAGAACTCCGATCTATTACGCAATCAAATATACAAGCCAAGGTTGTCAAACAAATATGTGAAAGCCACCAGAGCCAAAAGTGCAGCATACACTCAATGGCTCATTAATCATCTAGCATGATGTGCAATGAATGACTGCATGTCATGCTAGATGGTTTCCCTCTCATCTTTTTCCATCAATGCCAGATACCTCAAGGTTCTGTGCTTTCATCTATGCTCTTTCTCCTATACATCAATTTTCTTTCACTAAAGTCTAATCCTATTCATAACATTGCTGATGGCAGTACACCTCAGTCATTCACAAAACCTTGTAGTACTCAGGTGACTCAAGTTTCAAGATCTTCTCTGGCGAATACTATAAACATCAATCTAGCTATTCTCAAAGTGGAGTGAAGATAATTTAGTAAATTTTAATGCCGCTAAAACACAATCTTTCCTTATTTTATGGAAGAACGAACTTGGCTGTGCCTCACTTCTGATAACATTCCACTTGCTAGGCTATCCTGGTATAAACCTAAGACATCCTCTTCAGCCTCCAAAATACTTGGTATTTTTTTCTTTTTCTTATAAGCATCGCCTCTTCTGCTCAACTGCTAAATAATATAAATCCCAAATCTGCCAAACTTTAGAATACTGCTCTCACATCTAGGTTGGCACACCAAAGACTTCATTTGGAATGCTAATTTATATCCAGAAGAGATCTATTAAGCAAATATATCTCTTATATCCAGAAGAGATCTATTTGCTTAATAGATGACCAATCTCTCTCTCTCTTTCCTGTTCACTGACTCTTCCCAATTGCTTTCCTACATATGCAACATCACTGCATTATATATTTTCATATATGCTGCTCCACTGAATTGGCTACCACCATTCTTCTACTCTCTGATCATGCATGACATGGGCAGCTCATGCTCAGCATCCATATAACACTTAGCTCCAAACTCAAACCAACTTCTGGTCTTCTTCTTACATTCTGTACATACACATCTTTCCTTTTGAGCAGTTTTCTCCAATGAATACAACTTTCATTAAATTAAAAATGCCAAGAAATTATATTATTTTTTAATCCATTATCAAAGTGTAAGCAAACAAATTTTGCAGGTGAAGGTTCTTCACGACTAGGCTGCTTGCATATAGATACTAATGAGTTCCCATTAATTGCTTTAGAATCCCATAATGCAAAGCACATCCTTTTAGGTGTGTATAAGGTTATATATTATGGGAAAGGCCACCACCACTATCTAGACTAGTTTTGAACTTTACTGAGATCTCATCAGTGGGAGCCAGAGCCAGAACAGATACTAAAGTAATGCAGAAGTCATATGTATCCCCTATACAAGTAAGGAAGGTGTCACACCTTGTTATTAAAATAATCTGATTAGTTGTATATGAAATACTATTTGTATGTGAGATACGTATGACTTCTGCATTATTTCAACCTTGATATCTCTTCTGGGCATAGCATTATTTACAGAGCCAAAAGGATGTGTGCTTTGCATAATGGGATACTAAGGCAATTAATAGTGAAGTTATTAGCTTCTATATAGAAGTAGCCTAGCCTAGTCATGAAGAAACTTCACATGCAAACTTTCTTTCCTTAGAGTTCAATAAAGGATTAAAAAATATAATTTCTTGGTATTTTTAATTTAATTTATAACCAAGTAAAAAAAACTTTCCACAACTACAAATACAACTTCCAACTTTTCAAGTAATAGATTAGCAGCTTTCTTTCTTCTATATAATTACCTGCTGGCACTGCTGTGTTATAAGTCTTGAGACTTTCTTAGAGAATATAAAGAAAAATATAGGCAATCTAAATTATGTGTACATGCAGCTGAAAAAAAAAGTTGTGAGAAGATTTTGGAAAGAATACAGAAAATAAACATCACAAAAGTGGTAAAATGTATTTGAAGGCTGCTGAGAAAGATCATAAAGATGACATACAAACTGAAGAAAAGAATATTTTAGATGTTTAGAGTAATTATTTCAAAAACAATTTTAATGAAGCAAATGATAGAACAAATATCCAAGAGGAATGCTGGGTATACATATATCTTTTTTATTCATGTTTTTACCTAAGGTAAAAACATAAATAAATAAAAGAAAACAAAACCTGAAATTTGGAATGGTAGTTTGAGCAGATAATAGAAAAGATTGACTGCACTCTCAAAAGTAAGCATAAAGAACCTCAATAATACAAAATGTTTACAGCATTAGGAAAGGAACAACAATAATAATAATAATAACGAATCATAAATCAAATTAAATTAAAAATATTTTAAAAAATATCTGGAACAGTTTGCAAGTTACCAGTAAATAAAAAAAAATCAATAAATAAAATAATTGAAAAAGCCAAAATTACCTCTTTTTCCCTTTCTTCGGCTTCTCTAGTTTTAAACCTCTTTTGTACTTCTTTGATAAGCCTAAATGCAGTACTGAGATTTGAAGATGGGGCTGATATCTCTCCTGGTTCTTTTAAATTTGTACTTCTATATGTTCTATAAAATATAAATAAAAAAACATTTAGTGAATTAAAGCATTTAGACTATTTTGATAAATTTAATATCCAGGTGGAAGTGACTATTGGTAGCAAAAAACTGCAATTCAGTAGACTAAATAGATTTAATATATATACCAATATTCAGAATTAAACACTAAATGAGGATAATCTTCTTGAATGGCAGGCAATATCAAGTAGAGTGATGGGATTAATAACAGAATTGGGAAATGGGCATTGAGAGGTATTTGTGCTTATGGTCTCAGAAGGTTATATTAAGTAAGAAATGGAGGAATTTTTCAAGGCATTAGAGACAGCAGCTGACGCAACGAAAAAGGAAATGTTTATCAAAACAGCAAAGTAGGAAATGATTACCAGACATAAGAATATTTTGGGAAAATCTGGAGAAAAGAGCAAAGCTAATAATAATAGTAAGTATCTGCCAAATTTCTGCTCAGGACATGGACTAGTTATTACTAACACCATGTTCTAACATAAACAAGTGCATAAATTCACACAGAGAGAAGAAGCAAGGAATATGAAAAGTCTCACTGACTATGTTACTGTTGACAATAATGTTTTCTCACTGGTTCAGGACACAAGACTATACAAGAGGATTTAAATAGGAAGTGATCCATTTAGTTTTGAGCAGGATAAAATTGAACTTCATAGTGAAAAGAAGGGTACATAAGAAATTTTTAAATGAATCAAAATTGAACAGCTATCAGATGTGAAATGTAGACTAAAGTACACAAACATTATTCAAGAAAAACTGAAAGAGTTTGAAAACAAGAACCAAACGGTGAAAATTCAGTGGCAAACCCTAAAGAAAACTTTGACTGATGGAGCCAAGAGAGACATGTGGTAAGGTAAGTTGAGGTGAGGTGAGAAAAATCAGAACTCCATGGTGGATTCAGGAAGTTAAAGAGGCAGTCAAGAAAAAGAAGAAAGGATATTGAAAGTTTCCGACAAGTAAGTCAGCTTGTGCTCTTAAGGAATACAGAGAAAATGTAAGAAAGCAAAGCATTGTGCAAAATTAGCTAAGCAAAAGTCATGGGAAGACTTTGGTAAGAACACAGAGATATAAATATCAGGAAGGTGGTAAAATATTCTGGAGGCTATTTAAAAAACTCAGAAATAGAGGAAAGAGTACTGTAAAAGGAATTAAAAGTGATAAAGGAGACATGAAAACTGAAGATGAAGATATTCTTCACTAAAAACACACATAATAAACACAGTAATGACTATTTAATTCGTAAATATTTCATCCCAAGTATCTTGGGACATCATTAGTACAGTAGTTCAAACAATACTAGGAATAACATACAGCTAGGGCGCATGATTAAAATGGAATCTCAATATGCATGCAGTAACATTATAGAAGTAAATTAAATATAACTGAACAAAAAAAAAAAAATATATATATATTTAAAAAGAATTAAATGACTAAAACCGAGATTTAAGTAAAAAGGTTTTAATATTAAAATACGACTAGTTTCGGCTTGTAACAGCCTTCATCAAGTGACATTATAAAAGAAAGAAAAAAGAAAAAACACTGAGGCTTAAATAAACTATGAACAACATAGAGAGCCTCTATACATAATTGACATTAAAACGTTGTGGTTGTATTGTTGGGAAAGTGCGTGCTAGTAGCATCTCGTGAATGCCAGTACATGATTACAGCTGAATGAATGACTATCTGGGAGGTTGTAGCTCAAGTTATTATTTAGATGAACAGGATTAAGATGATTTCCCTAGATTCCACGATTTTTCTCTCTAGTTCATCATTGCAATGGAAGATGTTAGTAGATTTTTCCCAGCAGACTGTGTGACTTTGGCTTTCATCATTAGGATTAGCCAAGAAAAGGATATGACTTGATAAGGGAGGGACATTACTTACAAGAGACAGCGAGCCAGTGCATTATCAAGTCATATCCTTTTCTTGGCTAATCCTAATGATGAAGCCAAAGTCACACAGTCTGCTGGGAAAAATCTACTAACATCTTCCATTGCAATGATGAACTAGAGAGAAAAATCGTGGAATCTAGGGAAATCATCTTCAATCCTGTTCATCTAAATAATAACTTGAGCTACAACCTCCCAGATAGTCATTCAGCGGTAGTCATGTACTGGCATTCACAAGATGCTACTAGCATGCACTTTCCCAACAATATAACAAACGAAAGAACAGCTTTTAAATACAACCACAATGTTTTAATGTTAATTATGTATAGAGACTCTCTATACATAACAACATCTATGTTGTTCATAGTTTATTTAAGCTTCAGTGTTTTAGTGTTTTTTCTTTCTTTTATAATGTCACCTGATGAAAGCTGTTACAAGCCGAAACTAGTTGTGTTTTACTTAAATCTCGGTTTTAGTCATTCAATTCTTTTAAAAAAAATATGTATGTTAACCGAGTCAATGATCATTCTTTCATATATATATTTATATATATATATATATATATATATATATATATAAAGATTATTTTACACAATTTTGTATGACAATTTCCAGTACTTTAGGAATAGTAAGAATATCATTGTGGTTTAAATTTGGTCTGTGTAGTAGGGCTTCAGCACTTTCTTTATATAAACGTTCATATTTATATAAAGATCTGTGTAAAAGTTTCGACTTCTCCCACTTCTTTTATATAAAGAAAGTGCTGAAGCACTACTACACAGACCAAATTTAAACTGCAACGATGTTCTTACTATTCCTAAAGTATGGGAAATTGTCATACAAAATTGTGCAAAATAATCTTTATATATATATATATATTTTTTTTTTCCAGTTATATTTAATTTACTTCTATAACGTTACTGCATGTATATTGAGATTCCATTGTAATCATGCACCTAACTGTGTGTTATTCCTAGTATTGTTTGAACTACTGTACTGATGATGTCGCAAGATACTTCGGATGAAATATTTACGAATTAAATAGTCATTACTGTGGTTATTACGTGTGTTTTTAGTGATGTATTCACCACAGGTTTCATTATATATATATATATATATATATATTAAAATAAAAAATAAAAACAAAAAATTCTTGGTGTATAACCAGAAATGAAATATGGAGGGTATAAAAATTTTACAGTGGCTACACTGCATAGTTTGGAAAGCCTGATCAGGATTGAGTTCAGATGATCGAAGCAGAGTGCTCATAGTAAGCATCTATAAAAAAATATAAAAAAAAGAATAAAAAACAATGTGAGAATCACAGAGGAATTTCTCTACTGAGTGTTTCTGGTAAGATTTATGCATGTATTCTTGAGAGACAGTAAAGAAAAATTGTGGAGGAGAAACTTTGAGAAGAACAAGCAAGGTTCAGGGCAAATAGATGTTGAGAGGATCAGATTTTCACTTTAAGACAAATAGTTAATAAATCATGGGGATATAACAAAGATCTGCGTTTTAAGTTCTGTATATCTGGAAAAGGGATATGACAAGGTGCCAAGATGAAAAACTGTTCAAAACACTTCAGTTATAGGGTGTAAATGAGACATTATATCAAGCAATACAGTCTCTATTCCGTTGTAAATAAGCAGTTAGAAATGAAAGAAGTACAGGAGGATGGTTTGATGTTAAGTAAGGTGCGCAACATGGGTCAAAATTGGAGATGTTAATCTCAGTTCTTTACTTTATGCAGATATTATGCTTTTAAATAAATCTGGGACAAGTTTGCAGGATTTCCTGACCAAATTGAATAACTGCTGTAAAAAATTTGGTATGAAAATCAGCATTAAAAAATACAAAGACAATGAAAATAGGCAGGAACATTGAAAACATCAACTGCATCCCGAATGGAGAGCCTACAGAACAAGTAAAACATTTCGGCACTTTTTAGTGAAAATGGCAAATTAAATTTGGAAATAGACAACAGAATCAACAAAGCTGGTATGGTAGGAAATCAACTGAATAAATTTATATGGAATAAGAGAGAGAGAGAGAGAGAGAGATTAGTCAAAAACACTAAACTAGCTGTGTACAAGACAGTGTTCAAACCTATTGTAACTTATGGATTTGAGAGCTGGGTTAGAAATAAAGCTCTTGATCAAAGACTAGAGACCACAGATATGAGAGTCCTGAGAAAAATTAGGGACGTGAACAGATAGAATCAATGGCAATATCATATTAAAAATGAGGATATTAGGAAAGAACTTGACATTGTTAGCATCAGGGAATGTGTTAATAGAGCTAATCTCAGGTGGTATGGTCACTTAAACAGAATAGAAGTGGAATTCATATTTACAAATTTAAGGACACAAAACACACGTGTTGAAATGATTATTTTACTTATTATTAATAAAATAACACTTGATGTTTTGACCCCTGTATTGAGGTCATCATCAGACAGATACATGTGTATCGGAAACCAAGCTACATGCTCATTTACTAGTATCTCTGTGGAGGATCCTGTGAATAGTTATTTTACTGTATCCATTTTTCATAAATGTATGGTTGATGACCTGGTTTAGAGCGTGTTCATTTGAACAAACAGCTTGAGCTCTGTGTTTAAGGATGCTTATGATACCTAGGTTTTTGTGTTGGGTGGTGATAAAAAATGTTGTGTATGTACTGACCTGTGTTCTCCCCCCCCCCCCCCCCCCAATAGCTAACTTTTATATGGAAGACTTTGAGCAATGAGCTCTAGAGTCAGCATGCCTAAAGCCCAAAATTTGGCTCAGATACATCGACGATATATTTTTGCCATTTGGCCCCACAGCCAAGAAGCACTAAATACGTTCCTTAGCCACCTGAACAAACAACACAAATGTATCCAATTCACCATTGAAATAGAAAAAACAACTCTCTTCCATTCCTAGACACACTTGTCACACGTCTTCCCTCAGGCTGTCTCTCCTCCTCAGTCTACCACAAACCTACACACACAGACCAGTACATACACAAAAATTCTTATCACCGCCCAACACAAAAACTACGGATCATAAGCACCCTTAAACACAGAGCTCAAACTATTTGTTCAAATGAACAAGCTCTAAACCAGGAATACAAGATCATCACCCATACATTTATAAAAAATGGATACAGTAAAATAACTATTCACAAGACCCTCCACAGAGATACTAGTAAAAAACAAAAAAGATTTCAAGAATACTATTGCCATACCTTTATGTTAGAGGCATTTCGGAAAAAATAGACAGAACACTACACAAATACAACATCAAAATCACCTTTAAACCCCTGACAAAAATTAAGACACCTACTCAGTTTCTCCAAAGAACCTCTTCCACACCTAGCCCACCCAGGGGTATACAAAATACAATGCACATGTAACCTTCTGTACATAGGGGAAACAGGGTGAACCATCCCATTTAGGAAGGACAAACACAAATGACACATTAAATACCTCCATTTTAGAAAAACCGGCCTTTCTGACCATGCACTCCAAACATACCACAGAATTGATTGGAAAGGTATCAAGTCCCTACACCTCACCAAAACCTGGTTAGAGAGAAAATTTAAAGAAGCATATGAAATGCTCAAACATAATCCAAATCTGAACAAAAATGATAGTCTAACCATTCCAAGAATGTGGAGGACCCATTTGCAACCTTTATAGCAACCAGAACAAGCCAAAGAAAAATCCCACTACAAGAAGACTTGGTGAAGTGTTTTTTTTTCTCCTTCCCCTAACAGTCAATAGCAACTTGAAATGTACAAGTCCAGAAGAAATCTTAGTATAACAATCTGAACTGTACAAATCCAGAAGAATCTTAATACAGGAGGACTTTAGCAGAGTTTATTGTAGTTTTTTATTTATTTTATTTATTAATTATTTATATATATTTTTTAATTTATTTATTTAATTTTTTATATATCACTAGAGGTCAAGCTAAGAAAAAGATTAATTAACAGCATATATTTAATTTACCTTTATAGAGTGCAAGAGCATGTAGCTTGGTTTCCTAAACACATGTATCTTTCTGATGATGATCTCAATACAGGGGTCGAAACGTCAAATGTTATTTTATTAATAATAAGTAAAATAATAATTTCAACACATGTGTTTTGTGTCCCTAAATTTGTAATTATGAATGCTGATCACCATGTAACCTTAAAAGAAATAGCAGAGGAATGATTGGCAGGGAAAAACATCCAGAGGAAGATGTAGATGGATTGATACATTTAAAAGTGCCTTAAAAGATAGAAATATAAGATCTGATATTGGGTATTGGAGTTCTAACAGGTAACAGATTAATTTGGAGAGAATTTGTCAAGAGGAAGTTATTAATTGTGTAACTTTTTCATGTATTACTATTGTAATTATCTTGTACCCCCTCCCCAACTTAGGTTGCATAACAGGAATTTGATGATGATGAGAAATGACATTTTCTTTGCTAGACTTTTCCTTCTTGCTGTCAGAAGGTGAGTATGGCAGGAACATGGAACACAGAGTAATGGATTTTTTTTAACTACATCCCTATATCCAACTCCTTTACAACTTTTGCCCTGGAAGTAGTTGAACACTGCTGAGGCCAAAGTTATATCAGTGACTCCTGTATATCAATACTCAAATCCCTGCAGGCACATTTGGCATAGTGAAGAAGTACAAAATTATTCACTAATTGACCTGGAGGTTTCTCCAAAAGCATTATCATTACGTTCTATCCAGCATATACTCTAGTTGCAGCCCATACAACAACTACTCTAGTTGTTGTATGGGCTGGCCATTTTAAAGCTGTATTCTCAAAAAGAAAATATGCTGGTCTCTTCACATCTGATATACTCTAAGAACATCCGTGTAAATGTGTTCAAGGCTTAGATGGTGGTTTAAGCTCATAATTAGGTTTAATGGAATGAAAAACAGCACAAAGAAATCATTAAACATAGGTTTAACGGTTCCAATATCTCATCTAACATAGAGATGTCTTCTAGAATATAATATAAAAACTGTAATAACACACACAAAAACACAAACAATAAGCATAGATGTTAGACAAGAATCCTAAAGTCCTACAAGAATGGTCTGAAAAGTTCTCAGCTTAACAATGAAAAAACGAATTTATAATTTCAAAATTATTTTTATTTTTCAACATAATCTCCCTTAAGACTAATACATTTATTCCAGCGATGCTTCAGCACCATTATCCCATCCCTGTGGTGGTTCTTAGTAAGATCTGCAGCTTGCACCCCTCTACAACTGCAATTACCTCTTGATTCGAAGAAAAACACTTACCAGTGAGGAAGAGTTTTAGTTTTGGGAAGAGATAGAAGTCAGAGGGAGCCAAATCTAGGGAATAGGGTGGATGTTCCAACAATTCATAGTGCAGATCCCTTAATTTTCCCATTGCCAAAACACTTTTGTGGGCTGGTGCATTGTCCTGATGAAAGATGATTTCTTCCCCTCTGCAAACCAGGTCTTTTCTCACAAATTTTTTCATGTACTTTGGTTAAAAGATCGGAATAATATTCCCCGGTTATTGTTTTTTTCCTTTTAAAAATAATTAATACACAAAATGCCTTTAGCATCCCAAAACACTGATGCCATGACCTTTCCTGCTGATGGAACCAAATTTGTCTTCTCTGGTGCTGAACAACCGGCTTCTGTTCACTGTTTGGATTCTGGCTGCAATGGTGAATCCAAGTCTCACCCATAGTAATAAATTGACGTACAAAATCTCAGTTTTATTCTTGTTAAAACGCTCAAAGCACTGTTAAGAGATTTTCATGTGAGTGCATTTTCGATCTGCAATGAGCAAGTGCAGCACCCATTTTGCGCAAAGCTTTTTCATATATAATTCTTCACGCAAAATATATCCTACACGTTCTTTTGAAATGCATATAGTCTCAGCAATTTCACACACTCTGACTTGCCGGTCATCCAATACCATATCGTGCACTTGATCAATGATTTCTGGTGTTGTTACACTTTTTGGACATCCTTCACGTGGATCATCTTCTATGACAGTGTTTCTCAAAGTGTGGTACGCAGATCCCTGGGGGTTCGCGAAAGGTCTTCAGGAGGTCTGTGGCAATTTTCGGCTATGCATCATTAACGCATGGAATAAAATTTAAGTTTGAGATCGTAAAACGTTCCTATTGTATCACTGAATAAGGTACAGAGACATCTGTAGGCTGTGTAATATGTTTCTCAACAAACAGTGCAATTAGAGACAACTGGCACTAACTAATGAATCTCATGACCCCTTCCACATACAATGCTGTATAGTAGACAATCAAAACCATATGGTGCACCGGCAACATATGGTTTTGAGTGAACGTGTTAAAACTAAGAAATATATAGTGAATGTTTCAGATATTATATAAGGAATTCAGTTGAAGAGAATTAGCATTTCAACTGAACTGTCAGTTTGCCTTTGTCAATTAGTAGCACGATCTTTTGTTAATACCGCACCAATCATATGAACGTCTTCATAGCTGCTTTATCTCTACTGGCCTACCATTGCTGTCTGTTTCGAGTTCTGCTTTCACTAGCCATTTGTCGAAGGACTCTTCGTTAAATATGGTAATTTTTTTTAGCTTTCAAATTCTTAAGTATGAATCACTGGTTGAAGACTGGATTTTTAAAATGTGCAAAAGAGAGGAACATAGTAGATACAAGTAGCTGTCAGCAACAAGAAAATATTGATATTGTATCTGGATCAAGTGAAATTGATAAGTGTGTGTCGTCTGACATCTCTAAAGAACCAACTAGGAAGAAGATGAGAAAACTTTGCAAGTATGATATAAATTACTTGAAATGTGGATTTTCATGAATGGGAAATGAAGAGGAACCTATTCCATTATGTGTAATTTGCGGTGAAACGTTAAAAAACAAAAGCATGAAACCATGTAATTTAAATCGCCATTTTGAATCGAAACATAATGAATGCAAGGACAAACCTGTCGAATTTTTTCAAAATAAACTAAAAAATTTAAAAGAATCTCAAAAAGTGATGTCGATCGTGTCAGGAGGTGAAAACACAAAGGCTTCAGAAGCTTCATATCGTGTGTCGCTATTAATAGCAAAAAGTGGTGCAGCGGAAACAATTGGTGACACTTTGGTCAAGCCTGCAGCAAAAATAAAAGCGGAAATTATGATCGGAGATAATGCAAAAAGATCTTTCGATCGGATTTGCCTTTCAAATAGTACCATTCATCCAAGAATCACCGAAATGGCTGAAAATATAAAACAAACATTGTTATCCGATATATGTAAGAGTCGTTATTATGCGTTGCAGGTAGATGAATCCACCGACATTGCAAATCTTCTAGTGTTCGTTAGGTACAAAAAAAAAATCAAAAAATTCATGACGACTTTTATATTGCCAACCCTTGCCAGAACATACAACAGGAGAAGAAATATTCAACAGTATAAATACCTTTATGCATCAAAACAAGCTTGATTGGAAAAGTTGTGTTGGAATAAGCACGGACGAAGCGAAATCCATGGTCGGATATAAAAAAGGGCTTGTTTCAAGGATCTGTTGCACCAAATGCGAAGTCGACACACTGCTGCATACATAGGGAGGTTTTGGCTACACATATGATGTCTACAGACCTATGAAAAGTTCTTGATGAAGCTCTAAAAATCATAAATTATATTAAAGGCCGTCCTCTAAACGCCAGACTTTTCTCTCAACTTTGCAAAGAAATGGGAAGCAACTATACACGACTTCTTTTCCATACCAATGTTCGTTGGCTTTCTCATGGAAAAGTCCTTACTCATTTATTTGAACTTCGGAATGAACTACAAGTTTTTCTTGATGAAAAGTTTGAATTGAAAAAGCATTTACATAATTGGAAATGGCTCAGTCAATTAACATACCTGGCAGATATATTTACTGTATTAAATAGTCTTAATTTATCTTTACAAGGCAAGGAAATTTCTATATTTCATGTCCAAGATAAAGTGAACGGCACGTTGGCAAAAATTAAGTTATGGAAAAATGGGTTGGTAATGGAGAATTTGACGCGCTTCCATCGCTTCATGAATTGCTTGCAAGTTCAAATGAACAAATTGATGATGATATGAAAATTACTATCATGCAGCATTTAAAAAGCTTACAAATGAATCTAGAAAAGTATTTCCCTGAATTGGACTTTAATATTGAGTGGATAAGATACCCTTTCAATAAAAACAAATTTATGCCAAAGGGTCTATCGTCAATAGAAGAACAACTTTTAGAACTAGCTTCTGATGGTTTCCTAAAAAATAAATACAGCGAGAATACGTTATCATCATTTTGGCTACAAATACAGAATGAATTTCCTGAATTAATAGATAAAGCTCTAAGGTTCATTTTTCTATTTCCAAGTTCATATCTGTGCGAAGTTGGATTTTCTGCCCTTGTAGATATTAAGACGAAGAAGAGGAATCGCATTATAGATGTCGAACCGCATCTGAGATTGAAATTAACAACTATAGAGCCAAATTTTGCTGAAATTTTATCTCACCATAAGCAATTTCACTCTTCTCATTGATGATAAATTATTTCAAGTAAAACTTTATAGTATCTTTATAAAGTTTGTTCTATTAAAAATAAATCATATTTTTTGTTTACATGAACATATAAATTCAAATGAAATAGATATTTAATTTTTTAATATTTTTAAATAATTTATTAATTTTAATTAATTTATTTTTAATTAATTAATTAGGAGGGTACTTGGTAATAATGAAAATTTAAGAAGGGGTCCGCAGATATCTGAAGTTTGAGAAACACTGTTCTACGGCCACGCTTAAACTCGGCAGCCCATTTCTTGATTGTCGAAAATGAAGGAGAAGACTGCCTATAAACTTTTATCAACTTCGGATGAATTTCTTTTTGAGGTTAAACCTTCTTTTACAAAGAATTTTATAACCACATGATACTCAATTTTATCCATTTCAAGGGATACAGACAACACTTTTGTTTCAAACAAAATGAATGGAATGACTTGCAATTTCACATGGATGCTTATGACAGATGTACCAACTTAGAAAAAAAAAATCTTGCTGATAGTGTTGCCACTATGGTCAAGGCCGAGAACTTTTCAGACGACCTTGTAAAAGGGGATTTTCTAAATTGTTGATAGATATTTGGGTGAAGGTTCCCCAAATCTAGGAAAGTTTAACAGGATATTATTTATTTAGATTAGGCTAAAAAATCTGCTACTGAGATCGTATTTGCTGCAAAGTTTTTCTCCAAACACAAAGATAAACTTCTTGACTGGAAGGCAGTTTCAAGTAGAGTTATGTGAGCAAACTTAAAAATAGGGACATGGACAATGAAAATTTATTTGTGTCTATGGTCCCACAGAAGGTTCTTCCAAAGAAGAAGTGGAGGAATTTTTTGAGTCATTAGAATAGGTAGCTGACATAAAGAAAATGGAAAAAGTGGTCCTTGTTGGAGATCTGAACAGCAGAGTAAAAAACGAATCCTACTAAGCATATAGGAACATGTTGGGAAAATTTGGAGAAAAGGGCAAAGCTAATAATAATGGTATTTATTGGACTTCTGCTCATGACACAGACTAGTCATTACTAACACCACGTTTCAACAAAAAGATGAGCACAAATTCATGGAGAGAAGACACAAGAAATAGGAAAGGACTAATTGAATAAGTCATTGTTGATAGTGATACCATCATGCTGGTTCAGGATAGAAGAGTGTACAGATGATTTGAAAATGGAAGTGACCATTACTTAGTACTAAGCAGGATAAAAATGAATAACACATCGAAAAGAACAGTATATAAGAAATTTTTAAAAATAATTAAAGTTGAGCAGCTTTTACAGGTAAATTGTAGACTCGATTATACAAATATTATTGAAGAAAAAAATGAAAATTGAAAAAACAAATTGAAAACTAGAACCAAACCTTGGAGTCTCAGTGGAAAACTCTGAAGACGACATTGATTGATTGAGCTATGGAGGTATGTGGTGAAGCTGTCTACAAGGACAGAAAAATAAGAACAACATGGTGGACACAAGAAGTTAAAGAAACAAGTCATGGAAAAGGCAGTAAGAACATAATCGCTTTATTAGAATTCCTGCAATGTAATAATTAGCTCTAGTAAAATTTAGGCTCCCCTAAGTATCTTGATACCTAGGGGAGCCTAAATTTTGAAGACAATATTAACTGCTAATTTTATTTAATTTTAATAAACAAATAAAAAAACATACATGTAAGCATAGCATTGGATTACAAATGAACAAATTCTAATTATAAATGCTATATTCAAGTTAACTTTTCCCCCCTATTTTTTAAGTAATGCCTCTACAATGCAGTCACATAAGGATGTTGACATTTGTCAATCAGTTAAGAAGACCTGGGTGAGACTGGCCAACTAAACTTCATATTGAGACAGTGTCGGTTTTTCTACCTAGAAACTCAAGTTTATCATCCCACAAAAAAACACTTTTTTTAAAGCTCCGTACGTGTGTATGCTGAAATATTTTAAATAAGTACAGGATAAATTGACTGTAATACAATGATGGACATTTATAAGAATAAATTATACATATATTAATGTTGCAAAAAAGTGTTCACAATATCATACTTCAGAAAATATCCAACAAATGTTATTTTGATTCAAATTAAAAGTTTAACAATTGTGTGTACCATTTACCATTCATTTTTCAAAACATAATGCTCTACTTCAAAGTTAACTACAAATGACTGTTACTGAAAACTTAATTCTTTACTTCTAATGTAAAAATCCATTAGGTTTATTTAAAAAAAAACATCATTAATAATTTAAGTATAAAGAGCTAATAAGCTTCATTTCAGCAATGAAAACATTACTTAAATTAAGGGGATATTAAATCCCACATAGTTTTAAAACCGAATAAGAAACTCAAAGATCGGAATCAGAGAATTTCTTGCAGAATATAGTAAACTATAAAGTATCGGCGACACTAGCGTTAGCCAATGCAAGTGATCCTAGTACGTATTACAATACCGGGGCAACTCGTTGCAAAGGTGGAGGAAAGTTCAGATCGCTATTCTTAGGTATTTTCCATAATGTAAAAACACATTTCCTAGGAAATGTATGCTGTTATTACATTATGGAGGGAGGTCACTACCCAGACCGGTTTCAGCCTTTTTTGAGGCTTCATCAGTGAGTAGCTAGACCTAATACCAAAGTGTATAGCGAAAAGAACTTATGTACTCTGCGAACGAGTTTTCCAAACAGGTGCAATCATTAAGTTACTTAAGTATAAAGAGCTAATAAGCTTCATTTCGGCAATGAAAACATTACTTAAATTAAAGGGATATTAAATCCCACATAGTTTTAAAACCGAATAAGAAACTCAAAGATCGGAATCAGAGAGTTTCTTGCCGAATACAGTAAACTATAAAGTATCGGCGACACTAGCGCTATACACTTTGGCATTAGGTCTAGCTACTCACTGATGAAGCCTCAAAAAAGGCTGAAACCGGTCTGGGTAGTGACCTCCCTCCATAATGTAATAACAGCATACATTTCCTAGGAAATGTGTTTTTACATTATGGAAAATACCTAAGAATAGCGATCTGAACTTTCCTCCACCTTTGCAACGAGTTTCCCCGGTATTGCACTACCTACTAGGATCAATTGCATTGGCTAACGCTAGTGTCGCCGATACTTTATAGTTTACTATATTCGGCAAGAAACTCTCTGATTCCGATCTTTGAGTTTCTTATTCGGTTTTAAAACTATGTGGGATTTAATATCCCCTTAATTTAAGTAATCATTAATAATATTTCTTGAAAAGTAATAATGAAGTGTAAAACAAAAAACTCAAAAACTTACATTTCTTTCATGAAGGTAGCGTCTGGGTTAGGATAAATATTACCTTCGTTTCGTCCAAGAGCAGTACCAGGATGAAAAAAATTTATTCTTAAGTAAGTATATCCTCCTTCTACAGACTGACTAATATTCTGTAAATAATAAATTATAATAATATAAGAAAAAATAATCATTTAATGGTTATTTTAATCTCATGACACTGAAGTTAGTAAGAAACCAAATGAAGAAGAATTGTACCAAACAGAGAAAGAAATTCACAGAAGGAAAAAAAAAAAAAAAAAAAAAAAAAAAAAAAAAAAAAAAAAACAAGAAGAGTGTAAAGCAACATGAGAAAGTTTGTAGCATTGTTAAGTATGTCCCAATACACTGGCAATCTGGGTGGATATGAAAAAGAATAGAACTATGCCATGGACATTTGTTGAATCCCTTAGGTGGGAAATGATTTTTAAGGCCAAGTGCAAGATGATATCTTGCTTACTGCATTTAGTTTTCACAGATATTCTTAAATGAACTAACAATCAGCACACACAGTACTAAATATGCTATATTTACAAACGTGAAAATTTAATTTAAAAATTCATGAGATATTCCTTAAACTGCAGGAAACTGAATGTGGTTATGAACTATCAAATCCTGTAGATTATAAAGAAGATCCCTCACAGGAAGTCCCCACCTCGGCATAGTTAAGGGATATGTGTGTTTCAAGAATGTACTGGCTCAGTACATTCTTGAAACCTGATGTCAAGCTGTTGGCAGTAGTGTATTCTACCAGCAGGTTAATAACACTGAAGAATCCAACTAAAAGAGGAATGACTGGGCGTGATGATGCTGTATGCTTCCCAACAGCATCTGCTACTCCCTAACGGTGGAAGCAGCTGACAACAGAGCTTACTTGAACTTACGCATATTCTGCAGCAGAGCAACATAGACTGGATAGGAACAGATGTACATAACCTATATTTTTTGAATGGCAAGTGTGATAATATCAATGACAGCATTCTACATCTTTACTTAGATGGGCTAAATAATGCTAATCCCTTCCCAAGCTGACTGTTATTATGGGAGTAAAGAAGAATCCCCCCCCCCCCACCATTACAACCATGAATGAGCAGCATATTGAGCCCACAACATCCAGCATTGCATGATCTTAAAAAGATACTGAGCTAGTGGATCAGACATACTATGCTGAAATAAAATGACAAAAGAAACTGCAAGAAAACTAATATTATCATTGCTAAACACAATGTGAGAACAGTAACAGATGTCAAAAAAGACAGAAGACCTGGAATATGAAATAATCAATATGAAATGACCTAAAATAAGTGAGGTGAAAAGAAAATCAACAGAATGCATAACAATAAAATCAGAAAATGTGCTTTACTGGAAACGACAAGATAATGTCAAAGTGATGAGTAGATTTCCTAGATGCAGGAAAATCTGATTTGATAGCATAAATATAAAAGTACAAACATCAGAAAAGAAAATTAAAATCATACATATATAAAATTATAAATGTGGAGGTGAAGTCTAAGAATTCAATAATAGTGTCCAATAACATCCTGTAGCTTATACAAAAGTAACTTTGTAATAAGAAACCAGATGAATGCCATGAACACTATATATATATATATATATATATATATATATATATATCATCAAATTCCTGCCATGTATCCTCAAGGGGTGTACAGGATATGATAGTACTACCTTCCTATCTACAATTTTCCTGAAAATCAGTCTGTTACTTGTCAAGACTCCAACATTATCAGATCTTATATTTCTATCATCTAAGGCACTTTGTACAGTATCAATCCACCTATATCTTGGTCTGTCTCTGGGTCGTTTTCCTGCCAACTTGGCAGAGAACATTTGTTTTGCTAATCTTTCCTCGCCCATTCTGTTTAAGTGACCATACCACCTGAGATTAGCTCTGTTAACACATTCCTGGATGCTGACAATGTCAAGTTCTTTCCTAATATTCTCGTTTTTAATATGATATTGCCATTGATGCCATCTGTTCACACCTCTAATCTTTCTCAGGATTCTCATATCTGCGGTCTCTAGTCTTTGGTCAAATGTTTAACTTCTGACCCAGCTCTCAGATCCATAAGTTAAAACTGGTTTGAACACTGTCTTGTATATAGTTAATTTAGTGTTCCGACTAATTTCTCTCTTATTCCATATACATTTATTCAATTGACTTCCTACCATACCAGCTTTGTTGATTCTGTTGTCTATTTCTATATTTAACTTACCATCTTCACCAAAAATCGTGCCTAAGTACCTGAAATATTTTACTTGTTCCACAGGTTCTCCATTCACAACACAGTTGACATTTTCAATGATTCTGCCTATTTTCCACTGTCTTTGTCTTTTTATTGCTGACCTTCATACCATATCTATTACAGCAGTTATTCAATTTAGTAAGGGAATCTTGCAGATTTGTAGCATATTTATTTAGAAGTATAACATCATCTGCATAAAGCAGAGCTAACATTAACATCTCCAATTTTGATATCATGTTTAATACCACTTTCCTTCATAATGTGATCCATATAGATAATGAATAACAGTGGGGATAATGTACATCCTTGTCTCACACCAGATTTAACATTACATCATCTTCCTGTACCTCCTTCAATTCTAACTGCTGACTTACAACTCAAATAAAGACCAAGTATTGCTTGATATAATGCTCCATTGACACCATATAACTGTAGCATATTGAATATGTTATATATTGAATAGCTTCTCTATCTTGGCACCTTGTCATATGCCTTTTCCAAATCGACAAAACTTAAATACAGATCTTTGTTATATTCCCATGATTTCTCCACTATTTGTCGTAAAGTGAAGATCTAATCTTGACAGCCTCTATTTGGCCTGAATCCAGCTTGTTCTTCACCAAGCTTTTCTTCCACAATTCGTCTCAACCGTTTCTCAAGTAAACTTGCATATATCTTACCAGGAACACTCAATAGGGATATACCTCTGTAATTCTCACATTCAGTCTCGTTTCCCTTTTTATATATAGGTACTATGAGAGCTCTACTCCAATCATCGGGAATTCGTCCCTCTGTTCAGGCATTCTGAACTATGCAGTGCAGCCACTGTAAGACTTTTATACCACCATACTTCAGCATTTCTGGTCGAATATCATGCCTTTCCACCTTTCAAACCTTTGATGGCTTTTTCTATTTCAAGTATGGATATGTATTATTCCTGACTGCATGCCTGGTCAGTGTTTTTTATCACTGTGCTGTCATTACTGCTTGTTTCATTTAGCAAAATTTCAAAGTAATTACTCCATTCTTCAAGGATATCTTTTTCTCCCATTTTCATTTCATCTTTATCATCTCGAACTCCTTTTACAGCACTGTTTCCTCCATTCCTAAGCTTCTTCAACAACCTCCAGAATATTTTGCCACCTTCTTGATATTTATTTTCTATGTTCTTGCCGAAGTCCTCCCATGACTCTTGTTTAGATAGTGTTACACACTGTTTAGCTTTCTTACATTTGTCTCTTTATTCTCTAAGAGCACAAGCTGACATATTTGCCAGGAACTTTTGATATGCTTTCTTCTTTTCCTTCACTGCCTCTTTAACTTCCTGTGTCCACCATGGAGTTCTAATTTTTCCATCCTTGCAGACAACCTCGTCACATGCCTCTCTGGCTGAATCAATCAGGGTTTTCTTCAAGGCTTGCCACTGAATCTCCAAGGTTCGGTTCCTGTTCTCAAAATCTTTCATTTTTCCTACAATAATCTTTGTGTATTTTAGTCTACAGTTCACATCTCAGAGCTGCTCGACTTTTATTCGCTTTAAAACTTTCTTACATGTCATTCTTTTCAATATGAAATTCAATTTTATCCTGCTCAAGACTTCTGTACACTCTGGTGTCCTGCACCAGGGAGAAAACATCACTATCAACAATAACACAGTCAATGAGATTTTTCTTATTCCTTGCCTCTTCTCTCCATGTGAATTTGTGCACATTTTTATGTTGGAACATGGCGTTAGTAATAACCAATCCATGTCCTGAGCAGAAATCCAACAGGTATTTGCCATTATTATTAGCTTTGTTCTTTTCTCCAAATTTTCCCAAAACATTTTTGTATGTCTGACAATCACTTCCTACGCTGCTATTTCGTTCACCAACAAGGACCAACTTTTCCTTTTTCATTGTGTCAGTAGCTTTCTCTAGAGCCTCAAAAAATTCCTCCACTTCTACCTTAGTAGAACCTTCTGTGGGACCATAGGCACAAATAAGTTTCATTGTCCAGTTCCCCATTCTGATATCTGCCCACATCACTCTACTTGAGACTGGCTGAAATTCAAGAAGATTAGCCTCGTATTTTGTGTTGAATACTATGGCTACTCCTTCTTTTCCTTGATTGTCATTGCCTGAATATAACATTTTGTATTTATTGCTCAGAAAGATATCAGCAGTTTTTTTTTTTGTTTGTTTCAGTCGCCCCTATTATGTCGATCTGGTACTTATCTAATTCCTCAGCTAGCTCCATTTCTTTGCCATTCAGGCTTCTTATGTCGATAGTACCGATCTTTAACTCTGGTGATGTTGAGTTTGGGCGTGTTTTCAGATTTGTTCCAGTAGCTGAATTTTTGCTGTTCGCCCTGGTTCCCTGGCGAAAACAACAGGGCCTTGTTTAACCGGGCAACGCCCCAGCCGGCATGAAATTTTGTTATGTTGTACCATCATTTTGTATTTTGGTTTAAGGCCAATAGGAATACAATTTGATCGGCTAAATCCCAAATTGCCAGCCCATCCTCGTTCGTTCAGTATCCAGGTGGATACCCAACAGGGTGCACCATGAGAAGGTGAGAATTGGACATTAGGTCAGAAGCCCTGGTCAGTTCTTCCTGTTATAGGATTGATACTGATGACTTTTTTCTGTACAGTGCAGGAAGGGAGGGGAGATTGAGAGAGAGAGAGAACATGGAGCCATCACTGGAAATTGTGTAAGAGGGTGGTAAACAAGAGTGTTAGGACTAGTTTTTTTTCGCTTAGAGGATGGTGAATGTTTGGAATGCACTGTAAGAAGTGGTTGTGAGTGCTTCACCTGTGAATGGGTTTAAGGAGAAGTATTAAAGGGGTTTTTATAGGATTGATACTGATGACTTTTTTCTGTACAGTGCAGGAAGGGAGGGGAGATTGAGAGAGAGAGAGAACATGGAGCCATCACTGGAAATTGTGTAAGAGTGTGGTAAACAAGAGTGTTAGGACTAGTTTTTTTTCGCTTAGAGGGTGGTGAATGTTTGGAATGCATTGCAAGAAGTGGTTGTGAGTGCTTCACCTGTGAATGGGTTTAAGGAGAAGTATGATAGGTTTTGTGTGAATAATGGTTAGTGTGCCAGTGTAGGGTGTCCTGCGAAGCGTCTTCTGACTCCATGGAGTCAGAAGACATGTTATTAGACACTGTTATAATAATATTTTTTGGGGGGTTATTAGAGAAGGCAGCTGACATAAGTGCCTGCTGGATTTCTGTTCAGGGTAAAACCTATCGTACTTCTCTTTAAACCCATTCACAGACAAAGCACTTGCAACTACTTCTTACAATGCATTCCAAACATTCGTCACCCTTTAAGGGGAAAAAAAAATCCCTGTATAATGTAAGAGTGAGAGAGAGACAAGCCATGTATAAATGGAGATAAACAAAACTCACAGGAGTAAGAATATAGAAGTTAAAAATCATGAAGATGATAAAATGTTCTGGCAACTATTGAAGAAGCTTAGAAAAGAGAACTGTAAAAGGAATCATGGATGATAAAGATGACCTGGAAACTGAAGATATTCTAGATGTATGGAGTAATTACTTTGAAAGACTATAACAAGCAGTGACAGAACAACAGTAGAAAATAGTCAAGAGGAATGCAAACAAGAGTACATATCAATACTTGATATGTACTCTTGTACATATCAAGGAGAAAAAGATCATGAGCCTAAAATGTGTAAAGATAGTTGGAGTAGATATCTGATGATAGATGAGTTAGAATGTACAGTCAACTCCTAATATATCAATCGCCATAGTGACTTCACTGATTACAAAAGACATGTTGTTGTCAGCCTGTAGAATCCCACTGCTGGGCAAAGGCCTCTCCCCATTTTATTCCATTCGGCTCTATTTTAAGCTGTTCTCGATCAGGTTGGTCTTGCTGTTAGAGTTCATCTCTCCATCTGGTCTTCTGTCTACCTCTACTTCTCTTTCCCTCTCCAGGTATCTAGTAGGTGGTGAATTTATTCCCATCTATCATCTCGTTTTCTCATCAAGTGTCCTGCCCATTTCCATTTTAGGGATTTTACTGTTCTCATGACATCAGTGACTTTTGTTTTCTGTCTTATCTCTAGGGCTTTTATTTTTTCCCCTTATGATGGAAATCTATCCTTATGATGTTTAACATACTTCTTTCTATGGTTCTTTGGCATGTTCTTAACTTGGTCACTTGTTTAGTTGTTAGTGACCATATTTGTGATCCATAGAAAACATGCACTATAGCAAACACCACCAAAAAAAAAAAAAAAAATGACACACTAAAACTAAGGAAAAGCTCCAATCTAATTCCTCAAAACCTTTGTCACAGTGAACTGAATTCCTGACAAATATGTCACAATTTCCACTTTCAATCACTGAACACAAATGCCTTTTCTTAACTCTATCTATGCAGAACAACAATAACGACATGAAATATCTGTGCTGGCATGGCACAGATGTGAAAGGAGGTTTCACCTAAGAGGGAAGAGTACTGCATAATGTTTAGACTATCTGCTGGAAAAACAGTCACATCTAAATACAGCTATTGGAAGTAATGCTGAGAAAATGCTGCATAAAATTTATTACTATTGTTTATTAAATTTGAAAGGTACTGACAGAAGTTAAATCAAATTCATATTGTAAATCAACTATAAAGATATAGATGAAAATTTTGTTGTTAGTTACAGTAAAACAAAAATAAGAGATAGGGAGGATGGGTTCAAAGTATTGACTACCACAATTTATAATGCACACTGCTTGAAAAAAAAAAGTATCTGATATTTTATTAGCAAAGACATCACGGTCTCCTACTGGAGTGATACATCTAAGAGAGGAAACTGTAGCTGAGGTCATTAAACAAAGGAAATCTTTACAGCAACAACAGAATGCCTATACATAAAGCTTACAAAACAAGAAAAAATAAATTCAAATTATAACAGGAGAAAGAAGAAAAAAACTAGAAGAGTATGAAATTATAAAAATGAAAATCCAGAATTAATTAACATTTATGTTTTAAAATGTTATGATAGCTTGAGTTAAGGTCACTTACTTGAAATCTTCATAATGAACTAATTATGTGCAGTCAGACAACTTCATAACAGATCACCATCCATTATAAAGAGAGAAAGGGGATACATGTGATGAATATGTAGTATTCTTTCTGTAATTTGAAGTTTAATTAACATTATCTTTTAACTAACAATGCAAAATTTATTCAAAAATGTAATTAGAAATGCTCTTTGTGCTATCCTTGTTACATATTTCTGTCTTCAACTAAATGTAGCCTAAGGACAGGTATCAGAAAGCGGTGGTGGTGTGTGTGTGGGGGGGGGTAATCGTACAGATTTAAAGTGCCAGCAGTATGTATCCCAAGAATCAGTCCTCGAATCACTGTTGTTCAATCTACATATGGGAAAAACCTGACAGATGTTCAATTGTTTGCTGATGCCAAGATAGATACAGCAATTAGGGATGCTACTGCCATTCAGCACTTACAAAATGATTTGAATAGGCTAAAACTCTGGACAAATGATAATGGCTGTCAGTTCAAAGTTCAATGTGCTTTTATATGATGAGATTTCCAATGGCATACTATATTGATGAGATTATGCATGGAGAAACTGATGAGGCTAAGGATATTGGAGTTATGGTGGGTAAGAATTTTATGTTCAAAAGCCATATAGCAAAAACTCCAAATACAACTCAGAGAATAATTGCAATGCTGAAACAAACACTGACTTGTAAGGATAAGGAAGTTATTTTACTTCTTTAAAAGGCCCTTGATAAAATTGCACTTGGACTAATGCACACAGATTTTGGTCTCCTGGTTCTGAGGGGATAAAGAAGCCATGGAAAAGCTATAAAAAACAGTTAACAAAGATGATATACAGAATGCAGATTATGAGGACAGATTGAGAATATGTGGATTGCAGACACAAGAAAGAGGGGTAATATGATAGAGGTCTATAAACTCCTGAAAGGGGTACAGGATGTCAGTTATATAGAAGGTAGGAAGAGGATCAGCGGCATCTGTTTGGTTAAGAAAACAGTGTGAGCAACATTTTTCTCTCACAGAGCAGCATGTAAGTGGAATATTTTGTCAGTTGAAGTAGTGAGTGCAACTAGATTGAATGAGTTTAAGAGAAGGTATGACACAGCTGGTGTGAGTTATGTATAGTCTCCCTCATAAGGTAACCAGAAGAGTATATATACTGCATTTTCAGCTTTATCTGTTTTCTTTTTCTTAATTTCTAAATTTTCAGAAAAATTTATTGTTACTTTTGTAGAGAATGGACAGTATTCATGTTAAACTGTGTTTAGCCAGCAGACATATGGGATTATCAAGTTCTCATGGTAGCATCCTTATATAGGGTTTCTCTTATTTTAGAGTTACCTTTAAAATTGCTGGCATTTATTTATTTTGTGCCAAAATTTTAAAAACACAGTTTTATTCTACTTTTTTCATATTACTTGCCCTTTTTAAATTTTATGTTGCTGTTATATTATTTTTATTTAATTTCCAATGCTTTTACAGCTTGCTTCTTCTTGTTGTTCAATTACAGGTTCATTTAAAGTTAAGGAAGCCAATACATTTATATGTCATAAAATCAACTTCATAAATTTCATTGCACTTCTAATTCAAGAAGTACTATATATTATACTTTATTTCTTTAATTTGCAGTTTTAAGAGAAACAGTATCTCCTTAAGCCAGTTGTTCATCATTAGGTTTCTGTCCAATTAGAAAGCTAACTTGTTCACATATCAGCTGTACCAATAATTTTTCTTTTCTCCCTAAGACTGATAATGCTAGCTGTTCATCAGTTATATTCCCTTCCTTTTTAATATTATAAGGGTGGTCTGAAAGTTCTTGGCCTGGACCATAGATGGCGACACTATCAGCAAGATTTTTTTTTTCTAAGTTGGTACATCTGTCATAAGCATCCATGTGAAATTGCAAGTCGTCATTCTATCAAGTAGTTTGTTTTGTACAGTTGTTTGAAGCAAAAGTATTGTCTGTATCCCTTAAAATGGATAAAATTGAGTATCATGTGGTTATAAAATTCTTTGTAAAAGAAGGTTTAACCCCAAAAGAAATTCATCCAAAGTTCATAAAAGTTTATAGGCATTCTTGTCCTTCGTTTTCGACAATCAAGAAATGGGCTGCCGAGTTTAAACATGGCCGTAGAAGATGATCCACGTGAAGGACGTCCAAAAAGTGTAACAACGCTAGAAATCATTGATCGAGTGCATGATGTGGTATTGGATGACCGGTGAGTCAAAGTGCGTGAAATTGCTGAGACTATAGGCATTTCAAAAGAACGTGTAGAATATATTTTGCATGAAGAATTGCAAATGAAAAAAGCTTTGCATGAGTGGGTGCAAAGTGCTGTGATTTTGCTGTGAGCAAGCCAAAAACGTACTCGCATGAAAATATCTGAACAGTGCTTTGAGCGTTTTAACTTTTCGATTTAATACTATGGATGAGACTTGGATTCACCATTGCAGCCAGAATTCAAATAACAGTCCAAACAGTGGACAGAAGTCAGTTGTTCAGCACCAAAGACAAAGTCGGTTCCATGAGCAAGAAAGGTCACGGCATCAGGGTTTTGGGATGCTAAAGGCATTTGTTTATTAATTATCTTGAAAAGGGTAAAACAATAACCTTAAGGGAATATTATTCCGATCTTTTAACCAGACTAGGCGAAAAAATTCATGAGAAAAGACTCGGTATGCAGAAGAAAAAAATCATCTTTCATCAGGACAATGCACCTGCCCACAAAAGTGTTTTGGCAATGGGAAAATTAAGGGATCTGCACTATGAATTGTTGGAACATCCACCCTATTCCCCAGATTTGGCTCCCTCTGACTTCTATCTCTTCCCAAAACTAAAAATCTTTCTCGCTGGTCAGCATTTTTCTTCGAATCAAGAGGTGATTGCAGCTGTAGAGAGGTATTTTGCAGATCTTA
The DNA here is from genome assembly GCF_054136105.1 of Typopeltis vanoorti. Lineage (NCBI taxonomy): Eukaryota > Metazoa > Arthropoda > Arachnida > Uropygi > Thelyphonidae > Typopeltis > Typopeltis vanoorti. The sequence goes on along the minus strand of NC_143557.1, from coordinate 88,527,825 downwards.
CTGAGAACCTACAGGGACTGGATAAATGGAGGTGAAGCATTGCAGAAATAAATGTATTAGTCTCAAGGGAGATTATTATGATTATTATGAGTTTCTTATTCGGTTTTAAAACTATGTGGGATTTAATATCCCCTTAATTTAAGTAATGTTTTCATTGCCGAAATGAAGCTTATTAGCTCTTTATACTTAAATAAAAAAGTAATATGAAAACTTTGGTAATCAGTTAACTATATAATCGGGGTACCTCTTACGAGGGTGGTCTGAAAAGTTCTCGGCCTAACAATGAAAAAAAAATGAATTTATAATTTCATTTTTCAGCATAATTGCCGAAATGAAGCTTATTAGCTCTTTATACTTAAGTAACTTAAAGGTTGCACCTGTTTGAAAAACTCGTTCGCAGAGTACATAAGTTCTTTTCGCTATACACTTTGGTATTAGGTCTAGCTACTCACTGATGAAGCCTCAAAAAAGGCTGAAACCGGTCTGGGTAGTGACCTTCCTCCATAATGTAATAACAGCATACATTTCCTAGGAAATGTGTTTTTACATTATGGAAAATACCTAAGAATAGCGATCTGAACTTCCCCACCTCTGCAACGAGCTGCCCTGGTATTGTACTACGTACTAGGATCACTTGCATTGGCTAACGCTAGTGTCGCCGATACTTTATAGTTTACTATATTCGGCAAGAAACTCTCTGATTCCAATCTTTGAGTTTCTTATTCGGTTTTAAAACTATGTGGGATTTAATATCCCCTTAATTTAAGTAATTACTTTTTTATTTTAATTATACATATTATCCACCATATTATAAGAAAATATTAGTTCATTATGAAGATTTGAAGTAAGTGACATTGACTTAAGCTATTGTAAGATTTCAAAATGCAAATAATTCTAGATTTTCATTTTTATAATTTCATACTCCAAATGCAGGAAATTGATGAAGATAGGATTTGAGGGTTGATAGTGGACATATATTTGAAGTTGAGAGAGCATATCACAAAAGTTGGCAAAATAGCTCAAAGGATTACTTGCATGTTGAAGAACACATGAACAAGTAAAGATAAGGAAGTTATGATTCCTCTTTATACAGCTATGATTCGACTGCATATTGACTACTGTGCACAGGCTTTTGTCACCTGGGTTTCTTGGGGGTGAGTAATGGTGGAAAGGATTCAAACAAGTGACCAAGCTAGTGACAAGTCTGTGGAATGTACTCTATGAAAATAGACTGAAGATATGTGAGTTGCAGAGTTTAGCTGGCAGGCAAAGTAGGAGGACATAACAGAAACTTATAAGTTACTAAAGGGATTCTAATAAAATTGACACAAAAGAAAATTTTCAATACATGACAAGTAGGAGAGCACAAGGGATTATCCTTGGAAATTTTGTAAGAATGTTGTTAGTAAGGGTGTGTACACTAGATTTTTTGCATGTAGAGTGGTGAATGAATGGAATGGATTGCCAGAGGTAGGTGTGAGTGTCCCAACAGTGAATGAGTTTATGGAGAAGTATGCTAGGTATTGTGTAAATAATGGTTAGCACAGGTCTCCTGCAATGAGTCTTGACTCCATGGAGATACCTAAATAATAATAAAACTCATATCACAATAATTCTCTACTTTATGTGTCTCCCCATTATTGTTTGAATTTGCTTTTCATGTTGATTTGTGAGCTTTAATTATGGTTCCTGCCATTCTTTTGTATTCTGTTCTTTTCACAAATGCATGATTTGCCATCATTTCTATTGTTTATTGACCTTAGATACAGTTTTTCCCCCCAATTTTTCACTCCACAATAGATCATATGGTCTTCTGGAGTTTCATTTTTATAATTTTATACTCTTCTAGTTCTTTTCTCTTCTTTCTTATATATCTCCCATTAATGTTTGAATTTGTCATTTTGTGTGGTTCCTGCAATTTCTTTTGTTTACTGATCATGTCTGGAGTTTTTTCTCCAAATGATGGCCTCGTTGGCTGAGTGGTTAGTATATCATCTGCACTCTAACCAAGAGACTGTGGGTTTGAATCCCATCATGGGCATGGATATTTGATTGGCTTTAGATTGGAGATGAATTTCATCATCCAGTGTGAGACTGCTATCCTAGTCATTGGAGGTCTGAAGTGGCTTGAAAAAGTTCAATATTTGGTCTCTAGAGCAGAATTTCTGAACTATGTAAAAATAAATAAAAATTCTTAGCCCACCCACAGTATGAATGCACTTATGGGTTTACAAAAAACCTTTCATGGGTAGGAGCCACATAAAAAAAAATATTGTTCTTCTATAGATAATCACATTATCATGGCCATAAAATATTGGGTATTTTTTAATCCTTCCACACAAGCAGCAGCTTGCATTGTAAAATTGTGGTAGAGTAGTCAAAATTCACTATCTATGCTACTGCATGCATAGATACACATATACAAGTTTATTATTATTATTATTCCTGACACCTCCAAGGAGTCTGAAGACTCATCGCGGGAGGACACCCTGATCATCATTTCCCTCCTTCATTCACTTTTTTTTAAGAAGACTAAAATATATTTAGCCACACCTTAACAGATATATAGTAAACAAATCAGACTCACCAAAAATGACCTCAATTCAAAGAAACTTGGAAATTTGAAGTGTATGTGGGTGAGGAAGTCAATGTTCTATTATATTATATTTTGAAAATAATGCATTATTTTCAAAATATAAAAAAAAGATATCAAATGAGTTAAACAATATGAGAGGGCAAATGTATATAACAGTTGGTCAATGAAATATCAATCAGAAGCTCAGTCTGAAATTAGAATGAGAAGAAGAGGCAACGTTAATTTTTTCTAAAATAACGGGTTCCAATTCATAACTATGTTAATTTCCAAATTTAATATACAAAATATTAAGCAAATATTTAAAATTTCACAAAAAAAAAAAAAAAAAAAAAAATATATATATATATATATATATATATAATAAAACAAAATAAAATTATACCTTTATAGTTGAAATATGGAATGGTACTGGAATTCCAAAGATTGGCAGAATAACAGCTTCATATTTTTTATCTAAAAATATTTAAATCAAATACATTTAAATGAAAACAAAAAGGATTTACAACTAAATGATTAAAACAACTAATTCATAATTAAGTTACATGAACAATAAACATGCAGCTAAAATACAAAACTTATTATACATATTATAGTTTAGAATAGTTGCAACCAATTAAAAAAAAAGAGAGAATGGAAGAATGCCATCCATGAAACAAATGTCTCATCTTTCTAAAATCTTTTATTGAAATCTGTTTTAAACTAATATATTCCATACAGCAGAGAACAATGCTGTCTCTAGATTCAGATAACACAGGGTATCACATCATGCTTAGAAAGGATAAAACATCTACATTCTTGGCAGACAGCAACTGCTATGGCAAAATATGAATATTATGCAATTTCCCTTGTCATGCTTAAATCTTCCTTTATTCAATCATGCATTTATTCAGGACACACACACACTCGAGATATATGCTGACATAACTGTAAGAATATATCTCAGTCACAAGTTACAAAGGCACAGGAGGTTATGGGTTTATCTACTACCATAGTTTAAAATCTTCTATTTCATCATAACCTGTGTTAATACTCTATTTGGCTAAGGTCATGTCTAGTGCAACTTCTTAAAAACATACCATATTCATCATCATCATGCAGGGAGAGTTTAATGAGCAGCAAAAAACAGTGTGAACTTCAGAAAGTTTCATTTCTGAAGTTCGAGAAGAAATGCTAAACCTTGCATGGATCCACAGTACATGCATAAAAAGTCATGGCAGTGAACTCTTAAGCCAAGTACTGTTAAGGGTCACTGACTACTCTTATTACAAATTATAATGAGAGCCCAAATTCAACTTACCATAATACTCATTTTCTAAGTAATACAGTCAATTCTCACTATAGCAAACACCATAATAACAAATTACTGAAAGTCCAACCAAAGTCATATGTGTAATTCTGTTCTACAGGAAATTCACTAAAACAACTATTCCTATAGTCCTTACCAGTTTGCTATAGCAAGAACGAACTTTATTATCAATCTATCACTTTTAGTGACTAACTTGTGCAAAACAGAGCATAAGACAAACAAATTTGAATTAGATCCAATTAATCACTCAATTACTCTGTTCAGCTTTTAATCCTAATTTGTGGAAAACCATTCACCACTCAGAGTTTTATTGGAAATTTCATGTATCAAAAACAAACTGAATGTGTTTTAGTGTTGCAACTTTCTACTATACATTATTTGTTTGTTCACAAATTATAAAAAACAAATTTCACTTGGGAAGTATGCCTGAAAAAAAAAAAAAAAAAAAAAAAAAATATATATATATATATATATATATATATATACAGGGTGTTCGGGATAAATTTGACATATTTATAATTAATTATATTTTTCCGTAAGTTACATGTATTAACACACACTTCTCTTCATTTAAAAGTTTGGACCCTTCTTCATTCATATACAAGATGTCAGAAAGGATGGATAGCTGGAACCCACCTGAATCATGGAAGAGAATAACTTGTATCATGATGATTCGTGCCCGCCATCAAAATAAGGATATTACGACTGCTGCCCAATGCTCCCTGAATACAGTAAAAACAATCAGGCATGAACTAGAGACTTGCAATGGTGACTACGAGGATGTAGCAAGAAGAAAGATCCCTAGCAGACGATCTGATTGCGTTCGTACAGCAGAATTCCTCGCAAATCTGCAGGAACAGGTGTTGAAGAACCCTGGCATTGGAATTCGGGCTTTGTTCGTGGAGTTGCTAACTGTAGTCAAGCCCTGGATAACAAGGGTAGCCAATGGTAGGCCGTATGTATGGCAGCAGGATTCGGCCCCTTGCCACACCTCTGGGAAAAGTCAAAAATGGTTGTCTGAAAATTTCTACGACTTCACCAGTCCAAATGTTTGGCCTCCAAACTCCCCAGACCTTAACCCCATGGATTATTTTGTATGGGGCGCAGTTGAAAAAGACACCAATCGCACTTCCAGTAATACAAAAGCCCAGTTAATGGATAAAATTAAAACAGTTTTTGCGGCCCTTCCCAGGGAGACTGTAGCATCAGCTTGTTCGAGGTTCCGAAGCAGAATTGAAGCTGTGATCGATGCTAATGGCGGTTATTTTGAGTAAATCTTGTTGATAGTATTGTAATTAACTCTGCCTGTAATGTTTTTTTGTCAATTCATTAAATTTAATAGATACAAAGAAGATTTTCTTTTTCCTTACGAAACTGTCAAATTTATCCCGAACACCCTGTATATATATATATTTCAATCCTATCATTTTACTAGAAAGGATTATGGAAGTTATTTTCATGCCATTTTCAAAAGCTTTCCTTGTAAAAGATTAAAGATTATTTATTGGGAGGGATATTAAATTGTATTTATTGAAATAAATGAGTTGAAAATTGCTTTTTTTCATTACTTGCAAAATTCCAATATACACTTCTGATCGTGCTAAGAACCAAAAGATGTTATATTTTCAAATATTGAAACGGATTTTCAAAATAGCCAACTTATTATGACACCTCCAATGAGTCCCAGAACTGAAGGAATACACTGTACTACACAATAACACGATACAGCTCAACATCTGCACTAGTATGTAGAAAATTCACCAAAAACAATTCACTCATTGAAAGTCAAATGACTATTCACCAAAAAGCAATTTACTGAAAACACAAATTGAAAAATAGTTCAATAAACAATATGAAAAAGAAAATAGTTGAAAGGTATTATTTAACAAAAAATCACAATTCATCAAAATGTGGATTGATTTGAGAAGTGTGAAGTAACTATATCAAATAAACGATAGTATAACTTTGACATATCACTCACAGAGAAAGAAAATGAAGTTATAAATGAGTGATGCCATATATGAAGAAGTCTTCTTTCCTATGGTTATGAGCAGGTCCTTATGCACTAATAACCTTACAAGCAATCTTGGATTTCCTATTCATTATTTCAAGATAGGTTGATTAGTATTGTGCTTATTAGTATATTTTGCAAGTAAATTGTGCTTGTTCTCCTGGCCAGTTTGTGGGACAAAAAATGAATTTCTGCAAGAGAAAAAACCCTGCTACTTGTGTATGAGACCAGCTAACTCACATCTTCAAATGAAAGGTACTCATAAAGGTTCTTTGCATCTTAGATGGGATTTCTTTCAAAATGAAGGGCAATGCCAAATACAATTCAGCTACAGAGACCCATAAAGAAGTTAGTGATTGCATATTATACTTCCATATTGATGTCTGAAGTGCTTTTAAAGGAATAAAGTTAAATATAAACATTTTATCACCTTCCTCAAAACAGCTTTCAGTAAAAGTAATATGGCAGCTCGCAGATGTTTCAAAACAGATAAATTATAACAAGAATGAAACAGAAAGAATGAGGAATGGTCAGTCAAAAGTCGGAAGTTTTGTTTTCAAAAAATATTTTGAAATTATAAAAGCCACAACATGCACATATAGTACAAAATTTTCTTTTAGCAGAAGTGCTGATATCTCATCAGTCCCTACTGCTGAATTCTCACAACTACCCAACCTTTTTTTTTTTTTTTGGATCTCATTACTGTGCAAAACAGCATGAGTTTGTTCTGTAATGCTTTGCAACTAAAGATGTGTTAGCCAGTCTCACCTGGAGGTTGAAGGTTTCCCCTCCCAGATGCTCAGATTTTTCATCCCTCAGAAGAGGCAAACCATCCCCGTGAAAACACATCTATAGACATAAAACACACTCACCATTATGGGAAGTGGCAGAGGAATGGCAAGCTGGCTGCATTAATTGCCTATAATCCCTAATCAGGAGACTCCATACATCTTGAATATATGAGAAATGAATGGATGGAATGCTTTGCAAGTGTTTATAAAAACATCGAGGTCATTAAATTTCCCAGTGATTATTATCATGGTATGTTTTCCAGTTTTATCTTTCTATCCTTGGCATTCGAATATCAGCACTTTGATATTGGTGTATTTACCAAATTGCAATCTATCTAGATGGTTCGCTGGCTATAAGTCAACAAGGATGCCACATCACAGAAAAGATTTTCTGTGATGTGGCATTATTGTGATGTGTCATTGTTTAACAGGTATGTTTTGAAAAGGATAAACACTCATAACATTCATTCTGTTTTGTACACAAATTGTTCTCCTGATGATGATTAAATTGATCTAGAGATCAATTTAATCTTCATCATCAATTTCCTGATAATACTCCCAAGGAAAGTATAGTTTACAATGACAGTACTGCATGATTAAGTTTATACTATTATCTCTCATAGGGTGGTGTGTGATTCGAATGGATTGCCATTGGATGTTGTGAGTGCATGAATTTAAGAACAAGTATGATAGCTGGTGCATGTAGTATGCAGCCTCCCTTAATAATAATAAATTAGTTTATTACTGGTCAGCACTCCAAAATTGTCATATCATTTTGATCTTCCCAGGCACATCTCACTGAATCAATTCACCTCGTTTGTTGTCTTTCTATGGGTCTTTTTACTGACATCTTGATATCAAACACCTGTTTTGCTAATCTTTACTCACTCATTCTGTTTAAGTGACCGTACCACTTTAAGATTAGCCCTGCTCACACCTTAAATGCTAGCAATGTCAAGTCCCCCCCCACCACCACCACACCAATATCTTCATTTTTAATATGATTCTGCCCTTGATGACATATGTTCCTGCCCCTAATTTTTCTCAGTACTCTTATATCTGTGGTCTCTAATCTTTGTTCAAGTGCTTTATTAATAACTCAGATCTGTGCCCTCTGTCCAAAAAGAAACTGAACTTTTCGAAAATAGAAGAAACTAGTGGCGCTACGTGTTGTATCTTTTTTGTTGGCGAAAGCGGCATCCTTCATTAGTGTTGTGTCAACTGTTTTTTTTTTTGTGACACTGGTTTGAATACTTGTATACTACTAATTCAGTGTTTTGACTAATTTCTCTCTTATTTACATATAAATTTATCCAACTGGCACCCCACCATGCCAGCTTTGTTATTCTAGTGTCTATTTCCATATTTAATTTGCCATCTTCACTAAACATTGTTCCTAAAATAGATGAAATATTTTATTTGTTTTCAAGATCCCCCCCCTCGCCCCATTGAGAATACAGTTGAAGTTTTCCATGTTACCGACTGTATTCATAGTTTTGGTCTCTTTACTCTGATTTTCATGCCATATTTGTTATAGATTCAGTTTAGTTAAGAATCCTGGAGACTTCCACTGGGTTTAGGAATGCAACATCAACTGCATAAAGCAAAAGCTAAGTTTGATATCTGCAACAAACTTTCTTTCACAATATAATTCGTATAAATGATGAATAAAAGTGAAAATAGTGTGAATCCCTTGTCTTACACCTGATTTTACATCAAATATCTTCCTGTATTTTCTTCAATTCTAACTGCTGACGTTCAATTTAAATATAGACTATACATTGCTCTTTTAAATGTCCTGCTTTATTACCATTATAATTGTAGCATTTTGAAAAGCATTTCTCTGGGTATCTGGATGTATGCCTTTTACAGATCTACAACACTTAGGTACAGATCCTGGTTATATTTCCACGATTTCTCAACTATTTGTCATAAAGTGAAAATCTGATCTTGACAACTTCTATTTGGCCTAAACTTGCTTTTTTCCCAAATTTCTCTTCCATAATTCTTCTTACACTCTTCTCAGTACATTTGCATAAACATTACCTGGAACAGTTAGTAGAGAAATTCCTCTGTAATTCTCACATTTTTTTAAATTTCTCTTTTCCTAGATGAGAATCTAGAGCTCTACTCCAATCATCTGGAACAGACCTTCTGAATTATACAGCGTAGTCACCAAAAAACTTTTATTCCGCCACATTTGAGCATTTCTGATTGAATATCATCTACTCCAGCTGCCTTTCCACTTTTTTTTCAGCTTTTGACAGCTTTTTCTACTGCCCATTTAATCTTCCTTTCAGGTTAGGCTCAATGACCTATCATTGCTAAGTTTTCATCTTTGAAACCTGCTTGTGATAAAGTGGTAATCCTATCTGCACTGTTTGTTATGTTCATAAATTGTGTATGTTCTTCTGGCCAGTTAGCCTGTTTCATGGGATGAAAAACCCTGCAACCTTTGTATAAGACTACTAACTCACCTTCAACTGAAACGTCCTGATAAAAGTTCTTTGCATCCTAGATGAGATTCGAATTCAGCTCTTATACTTTGATAGACAGCTTAGCTTTCCTCCATTTTTCTCTATGTTTTTTAAGGCATCTGCTGACTTATTTGGCAGAAACTCTCAGTATGCTTTTTTTTGTGTCACTATGGATTTCATATATTTCATCCTTGCAGACAACTTTACCACATGCTTCCCTAACTTAATCAATGTTTGCTTCTGAGTTTTCCAGTGAGACTCCAAGGGTTATACTTTGGAGCCAATGGAACTCCAAGTCTCAATGGCACCAAATTCCAACACTTGAAGGTATTCAAGAGGAATAAAATCAGGAGAAGATTTTTGTGTCACTATGGAGTTCATATATTTCATCCTTGCAGACAACTTTACCACATGCTTCCCTAACTTAATCAATGTTTGCTTCTGAGTTTTCCAGTGAGACTCCAAGGGTTAGACTTTGGAGCCAATGGAACTCCAAGTCTCAATGGCACCAAATTCCAACACTTGAAGGTATTCAAGAGGAATAAAATCAGGAGAAGATAGTATCAGTAGTATAAAAAAGCCATCAAAACCACCAAAATGTGGAAAGGCAGCTGAAGTAGATGATATTCAACCAGAAATGCTCAAATATCAAAGAATAATTGTTGTAGCCAAAGACAGAAGCCCTAGTCAAAGGGTTGAATTCCAGATGACCGGAGAAGAACTCTCATAGTACCCTCCTATAGAAAAAAGGAACTAAAACTGAATGTTCTACATATGATTTATGCAAATATATTAGAGAAGAGGATGAGAAAATTTGCCAAAGAGAAACTGAACAAAAACTGAGAAATCATAGAAATATAATAGTGATCTATATTTAAGTTTGGTAGATTTGGACATATAAAAACAGACCAACAGAAAAGCTGTCCAAAGAAGAATTATACAATGTAAATGAGGATAGTCAGTATTTAGGTTGTAAATCAGCAATTAGAACTGAAGGAAGTACAAGAAGGGGGGGGGAGTTTGATGTATAAAATGGGTTGCCAGAGTCAGTTGTGAGTGCTTTGTCTATTAATGGGTTCAAGGAAAGGTATGAAAGAGTCTCCTACGATGAGTCTTTGGACTGCAAGGAGGTGCCATATATAATAAATCAGGTGTACCAGAAGGGCGCACACTATGTCTATTCTTATTCATCACCGCTGGATCACATTATGAAGGAAAATGGCATTAAATTTGATAGCAAAATTGGAGATGTTAATCTCAACTGCTTACATTATGCAGATGATATTATAGTGAACAGTGAAATATCAGCTGCATCCTGAACATAAAACCTATACATCTAAAACTAATTAGTTTAGATGTATAGGTTTTATGTTCAGAAACAGAATAAGCAAAGCTGGTAAAGTAGCGAGTCAAATGAATAAATTTGCATGGAATAAAAGAAAAATTAGCTATATACAACACAGTGTTTCAAACCAATTTTAACTTATGGATCTGAGAGGTGGGTTACGGATAAAGAATTTGATCTAAGACTGGAGAGCACAGATATGAGAATTCTGATAATGAGAGCAAAGAACAGATGACATCAATGACAGAATCATATCAGAATGAAAATATCAGGAAGGAACTTGCCATTATTGCATTCAAAAATGTGTGAGTAGAGCTAACCTTGGGTATTAACTTGAAGTTATGGAATTAAAATGACAGCAGCAAACAGATGGCATCAATGACAATCATTTAAAAATTAAGATATTAGAAGATATTACCTTGCCATTGTTAGCATTCAAGAATACCTGAGCAGAGCTAACCTTAAGCTATAATAACTTAAACAGAATGGAAGATGAAAGGTTAGTAAAACAAAAACAGGTATTTGATTCCAGGATATCATTTAGACACCATCTCAGCTTCTCACCATGCTAACTTTGTTCACTCTATTATTTATTTCCATTTTTAATTTGTCATGTTGACTAAAAACTGTTGCCTAAAGAGATGAAATGTTTTACTTCTATAGGTTTTCTATTGGGAATGCACAATGTTGATGCATATCTTTAAGTTTTCCATGTTTGCTCTTATATTCTTAGTCTTCATCTTTTTATTACTGATTTTCATACCAAATTTGATAGTACAGCAATTATTCGATTTAGTTGGAATCCTGAAGACTTGTAATGGATTTATTTAAGAGTATAATATCATCTGCATGAAATAAACAACTAAGTTTAACATCATCAATATCAGATAAACACAAATTCCTCTACATCAAGGATTACCAACCTTTTTGAGCTCCAGAGCACTTTTAAGATGAGAAAACAGTACTGGAGGCACTCCCCACCACCTACCCTGCCATCTTTCTTAAAGCAATCAAACAATCAAGATAAATTTATGTTGTGGATAAATAAACAAAAGGATCATTGTAATTTTGTTTTTATTGGAAAGGAACAACAATGTTTTAAACAAATTAAATAAATTGTGAAGAAAAATTGATTTTAATCGGATCCTTGAAGTTGCATATCATTGACAAGTCCTAAGTAGTTGAGAATATAAGATGATGTTGCAGCTTGCAAACAATCATCAAGATGTTTATCCTTTAGTTGTGGTCTGTATTTAGATTTTATGATGTTCATGGTGGAAAAAAATGACTCGCACAAGTATGTTGACCCAAAACAGACGTTATCTTGTGTGCATAACTTTTTAAAACAGGAAATCTTTCTCCATACACCAACCTCCAAACGTTTTCATCACCTTTAGATGACTTTAATGTGATATCATTCCTGAGATCTAAAATTTCCAGTTCTCTATTTCTTCTGTTGTTGCATTGTTAACATTTGTAATGAGTTCAGCAGTCTGTAAAAGGGTTTCAAAAAAAAATTATATCATTGACTCAATGATGTTGAACTGCTGAAACCTCTTATCAAATTCTTCCTGAAGCACTTTAAGCAATTTAACAAATGATCCCAGGACAAACTTTCTGTTGTCAATCATTTTCTTCAGATTTGGGAAATGATTGAGAGATTTCCACTCCAAATGATATAACAACAAAGCCAGCTTCTCTTTGAATGATCTGATCGAACCTATCATCGTCGCAATGTGTTTATCCTTTCCTTGAAATTCCAAGTTTAGAGAATTTAATTTTTCTATGATATCCATAAGGAAACCCAAATCCATTTGGGTTTGGGTTTCACTTTACCGTTCATATTTCTGTCCTCTGGAACTGAGAAATTCTTTTATCTCTTCAATCAAACTCTCAAATTTTGTAAGTACTTCTCCTTTGCTTAGCCAGCAAACTTCGAATGAAGAATTAAGATCTTTTTTAGTTACATTGTTGGTGCTCTCAATGAAAGACAGAGAGGCAGTGCTGTAGAGGAGAGGTTTAATTGAGTTTATTATTGTTAGAACTGTTTTCATAATGTGACTGAAGGAGAGAACTTTACCACACAATGCTTCTTAATAAATAATGCAATGGTACGATGTAAAGATTGGAAATTAGTTGCCCTCCCTGCAAAGAGCAATAAATCCTTTGGAAATACCCAACATTGCTGGGACTCCATCAGTGGTGATCACTGCCAACTTGCTTAGAGAGGAATCTATTGTTTCTATGTATTGTTTAAATGTATGGTAAATTTCCATTCGTGTTGTTTGACTATTCATGGGCAATAATTTTAACAGTTCCTTCATAACAGAAAAGTGCTCAAATACCATTCTCACTAAAACTGCCAACTCATCAAATTGCAGGGATAAGTATTCATATTTTCCTAAATCATTTTTCAGTTGGGCTTGCACGTCAAGGAAAATTGAGCTCAATCACCTTGTGATTGTTTTATTTAAAAGCTGGGTCTGATATCGCTGTCATAATTTCTTGTTTGTTTTTAAAGCCCTCAAATAAAGAATCTGCTCCTGCAAGAAATGCCTCTTTTATCAATTCACCTTCCTGATATGGTTTTTCCCTTTTTGGTATTAAGTGAGTAATTTTATAAGAAGCAATGGTGGCATTTTTATGCTTTACTATAGGTCTAATAAAAACTAACTGTTGAGATGTAAATTTTGTGTTTAGTTCACATACTTTTTTCTTTCTCAGTTCAGAATTAACAGGATAGTTGTGGTCAAACGAGGAGTGATTAGTCTTGAAATGCTGCTCCACATTATGTTTCTTTATAACTGCAATAATTACCACATACCAAACACACACATTTCTCTTTTATTTTAACAAATCTGTAGGCTTCTTCCCATTCAGATTGATAACTATATTCATTTTGGGGAGTATAATAACTATTTAAAACCCAAGAACTGTTCACAAAGATACACTCATATTCACTGATACTGACTTTTAAGTAAAGAATAAAATTTGAAGAGAAAGACCAACTACTGTTAATACACTGAAAGCGAGTAACTTTTTACAGGATCTTCCCATCAATGGCTCTCCTGCCAGTTAATTTCCCGCAATAAAATCAACAGAATAATAGAGGATTCTATATGGCTGAATGGGTATCTCTGGATACATTGGCAGGTGCCAAGGTGCCTGCAGACATACAGTTGGTAACCACTGCTCTACATCCTTCAATTCTAACTTAACCCCTTAACGCACCAATTAAAAATCAGAAAGTGGTCGTTTTTCTGCCAATTTTTTGGGCGAGGGCGATATGCTGGTGTATATAATAATGGATTTTTTGTCCAATCATGATGGTATTCTGATTTTCAGCAGGCAATAATGGACAAAAAATGTGCAAACGCAAAGCTGATACATGCCATTGGCAACTTTTCTCGGCTGAAAGGAAATAGGCACAAAATTGTCTAGCGTGTATATTCGATTGTATTTATGTGTGAAACCAAATTCATGGTCACACGTATTAACTCGGGAACACAGAAAAAATTCAGTTTCTCTGACCCGAGTTAAGTCGGTTGAGTGCGTTAAGGGGTTAAGTAATAAGCTATAAATTGGTGTGTATGTTTCATTCACACCACATAATTGTAGGTTTTGTTATTTCTCCATCTTACCATATGCCTTTTCCAAATCTATAAAATTAAATACAGATTCTGATTGTATTTCTTTTAGTAAGCTTTTTTTTTGTCTTACATTAAAAATCTGGTGCTGACATTTGGCCTGAAGTCAGCTTCTTTGCAAACTTTCTCTTCTACTATTTTTCATAGCCTCTTCTCAAAATATCCTTTTATAAATATTATACAGAACATTCAGTTTTATACAGATGGTACTATGTAAGCTCTATTCCAATCACCTGGAATTTGATCTCATCATGCAATTTTGAATAATGCAGTGATAACTACCATAAACCTTTACCTGTGCATTTCAGCATTTATGATTGAATATGGTCTACTCCATCTTCCTTTTCACATGTCTGATGCTTTTGTATATTAAGGACTGATATATAGTCCTGATTGCATTTTCTTTAATATTTTTTACATCTGTTCTGTCACTACTTATCTCATTTATGTTTTTTCAAAGTAATTATTTCAGATATTTGGAATATTCTTTTATTCCATTTTTATGTTGCCTTTTACCATGTAATTCCCTTTACACTGCTCTTTTCTCCATTTCTATTTTTCCCTCCTTGCAAATGGTCTGCAGATCTTACCATCTTTATAACATCTGTATTCTAGATTTAAAATTTACTAACAAGTTTCAGATGTAAGAGTTGTTTTTGTGAATAACATAAGAGATAATTCTTAATGAAATTAAACTTGCATCTCTACTTTATGAATTCACTGTGTTCTGAGAGAGAGTTGTATAACTGGCTAATGAATACAGAGCTTGATTAGTCCAACCTGCTTTTCTTTAGAGAAAATGGGTTTTTACATTTACTGATGTTTCTATAATAAATAAATATCATTATTGCTTTTTTTTGGGGGGGGGTCTCTATGAGTTAAATGGTTATGATATAGACTGTTAGATGGAAATGCTTACAACCGATTTCTGAAGGAAATCTTTTTTTTTTTTTGGATAAAATTGTCTAGTTGCCTCTAAATGCATGTAGTACATTAAAAGCCAATGTGCTACGTTTTCCAACACTTCATTGTTTTTCAACTAGATTATAAAGCATCACACTTTTTTCATTAGCCTGTTTTCTACCACTGTTAGATATTGACCTCCCTTTAGCTTTCCAGTTCCATATGTCTTTAACTAAAGCCCACCACCTCATGGTAAAACCTTTGTAGATATCCCTCTGTGTTCTTTGTGACCTTTCCTTCTCTTGGGTATCCAATCAGTGTTTAATTTTGTTCCACTTTCACCTATCAATCTGCTAATATGGCTACCCCATCTCCATTTTCATGGATTACAATACTTCATAATCTCCTCTATTCTGGTCATCTTTCTAATTCTTTGATTCCTAATTCTACCCCTTTTTGTTACATGGAGCATTCTTCTCTCCAAAGCTCTCTGGGCCACTCATATCCTGTCTTCTTTTCCTACTTTTTACTCATTGCCCAAATAGCCTTCTTTTCAAGCATAGCAAATCCCTAACAGATAATTTTTATATAGCCAAAATGCTTTGTTTCTTTGTGATTCTTCTATTTCTTTATCTTGTTTTTCCTAAAAACCAACTAAATGACCGAGATATACATAGCCCTCCACAATTTAACAATATTATCTGCTAATTTTAGTTCGATATGGTCTCTGAATGTGTAATCAATTTTGTTTTAGTTATGTTATCTTTAAATCATTTTTCCTGCTTTCTTTATCAATGTCATTTAGCATTTCCTGAGCTTCACATTAAATGCTCCTAACTCAATATTACTGCAGTAACAATTTGTTTGTACAATACTACTACTTGCTCACTCAAAAATGTTATTTAATCTTTGGGATGGCATAAAATGCTATCAAAATACCCCTTATGAAACAGCCCACCAGTATTAAACAATCAAGAAAGATCTCTGAAGTAATATACAGTCAGGTCTCTTTTTATGTGCTAGATACGTTCCACAGAAAACTGCATATAAAAAATCGCACAAAAAAGGCCTAACTTACGTTGAAAAATTAGGGATACGTTCCATAATTTTCTAAAACAGAAGCACTGAATTAAAATAAACCTAGAATCGCATAAAAAGTTTATAAACATTCAGGAAAATAAGAATGCCTAAGTTTGTTTTAAAGCTTTATTTATTTAATTTTATTGAGAAGTAACATTTTTTAAAAAATTTTTTTCATCAGAATTATTGTCACTATTAGACAATATTCGGCAAAGTTTGTGAAGATATAGTCAGCACATCAGATCTGTATGGTAAAGGCAATAGTTCTTCACGAACAGAATTAGCTTCACCCTCATTCTGTGAGGATTTTTTTTCTTCTGGCAATGTAATCAGTGATTAAACTTTGCGATGATGATTTTACTAATTTTTTTATACAGCTCGTGATATCCAGACATACACTTCTTCAGCTCACGTTGGAATTTAAAGGCTTGTTCAGAATTGTGTCATTAACAAGAAAATGATTTTCCAATTTATTGCACAGTTCAAGACCTTCTCAAATTATGTTTGCAGTGAGGGGGACAGGTTTTTCTATGATATCTGAAGCTAATCAATGTTTGATAATATCATCGCCACTTAAGGCATTATCCACAAGCAATTCGTCTACATCATTCTGGCTAAATGTATCAAAACCTTCTCCACCAATTTCATGTGCTAAAGTAATCATTTCAGCTGATAATGTAGATGTTTGAATGGTTGCACTGTTTGCAACAAATCCAGGCCAAGCTGCTTTCTAGCAGGCATTTAAAGTTTGTGGTCTTATTTCAGCGATAACAGATGCAACATGATTTAAACAGTCCAAAATAGAAATTTTTTTCCAAACATCAGTTACTGTTAATGATTCATTTTCTAGTTTATCCAATATAAATTGAAAAGTGTGCTTAACGTAATATTTTTTAAAAGTAGCAATTATGCCTTGCTCTAATGCAGTGGTCGCCAAAGGGGTCGATATGACATTGTTAGGGGTCGACAGAAAAATATAAGACATCACTGTATGGGTAATATTTAATTCGGTCTCCATGTCTTTTGTCATTACCTCCATGACAAAAGACATGGAGGTAATGACAACGCAATTAAGAGTGAATCGTGAGATCAGTACCTCCATCTTACAGGTCCATGAATAGGACCTGTAAGATGGAGTAAGGTCATGAAAATAGTTACTGAGGCCAATCAAGTAGGCCAAAATGACATATTTACCAATAAACGGATGTTGGTGGTTCCTGCCGGCCGGCGCAGTGGGAGCGAGATTGCAACATGTGCGTGGTTCTTATTTACTGATACTTACAAGTATTCGATCCCAGTCTCATTTTTGCGCATCGACATAAGTGAGCGTTAATGTTCTAAAATTCATCAACATACATATTATAATTCAATTGTTATTCATTCACGAACTAAACTTCTCTATGTTGAAGAGTTGAGCAGCGCTGGTAGTAATACCAGTGATATTAATACCAGTAGTTTATTAATATCACTAGTAATACCAGTGATATTACTAGTGATAGTAATAATAGTAGTAATAGTAATATAATAATATATACTATGTTATACATACAATAAACACTGTAACTATAAAATAAACAATCTAAAAACTATCATAAGCATCTTTTTTTGCTTGTCCTATTATAATTACGTAATAGTAAAATATATGGGGTCGATAAAAAGTTAAGAAACTCTTGAAGGGGTCGACGGGCAAATAACTTTGGCGAACCCTGCTCTAATGGCTGAATAATGCTTGTATTGTTGTATTGGGAAGTACAACACTACCTGCACATTTGAATGGTCTAAATGCGAATGACTTGGTACATTGTCAACAATTAATAAAACTTTAAAATCGAGAGCTTTTTGCTTCATATATGTTTCACTTCTGGTACAAAGCAATTATTGAACCATTCAGTAAATACAGCAGTTGTAACCTAGGCCTTTGCATTGGATGTACTAGTACATTGGATGGCCAGCAGCTGTTTTAGATCTTCGCCTTTTAGAGCACGTGGTCTTAGAGATTGATTTACTGGGAGGAGGGGGGGGGGGGTTCAACATTCGATCCCCTGATGCATTGCTACAAAGTAACAACATTACTCGATCTTTGTTTGCTTTAAACCCACTTGCTTTTTTCTCAGACTTTGCGTTGGAAGTTCGACTAGGCATTTTCATCCAAAACAATCCTGTTTCGTCAGCGTTAAGCACTTGATCGGGACAATATCCACCATCTTCCTGTAATCTTCACATTATGAAGTGCATTCCTTTTTAAAAGCCCGGTAAGCCATCCTTTGCTAGCAGAAAATTCTTTATCAGCCTGGGAAGCAGAAATAGATGGCTCCAATTGCTTCATCTGTTTATAAAACTGAACAGCTTTTTGTTTAATTAAATAACCACTTATAGGAATTCTTCTTCGAGTTAATTCTTCAATCTAAATTATGAGCTCGTTCTGTTTTTTCTAATAAAGCATCTCTTGAGTATGATGATAATTTGGCATTTAGTTTTATGCCAGAAATAACAGATTTTCTTATTGCGACTTCATTCTTTTTAATTGCTTTTATAGTAGATTTGCCTGAAGTAAAATGTTTACCAATCGCCATAGATTCCTCTCCTTTGGCTAAGCGATCTAATATTGTAATTTTCATTTCCAAAGAAATTGTTTTGCTATGGTGTTTTTTTTCTCTCCACTGGGCCAAATTAAATCCTTAAAATAAAAATTAGCAAAATTTAGACTTTCAATAATGAAAAGACAAACACTTACTCACATGCAAAATTAAACTTCACAGACACTCACTGACTTTCACGTTAGGTCAGAATGTGCTGTAACATGCTGTTCATTATGCACAACGGTACATAAGTTTTGAAGTTATGCACCGCATAACTTCAAAACGCATAAAACAGATTGCCATAAAAAGAGACCAGAGTGTATACACTTTTTTTTTTAAATGTGAATATAGATATGCTCAAGACATGGAATTTTTTTCCTACACTTACCAACAAAAATTTTCAACTCTTTTATTTCTGGTGCTTTAGGTAATTGTCCAACTGACTTGTATGATATATTACTCTTCCGAATTCTATGAATAAAACAAACATTCATATTTTGAGACAGAATGAATGAATTATCAGAAAAGATAAATGAACAAGCATTTCATCAACACAAAGCCTCTAACTATGGATGTTCAAAGGTAGTAAATGTACTCAACATTAAAGATATAAATAGAAAATATATTTGCAAGCCATGCTTTACTTCCCCCCCTCTTTAAATAAAGATGCAAATAGTCAATTCCCAATCTAGCAAACACTATTTTAACAAACTTGCTCTCTACTACAACATATTGAAATATCCCATGGGAACAGTAATGCTGTTTTAAAATGATTGCAAAAACACAAAAATTCTTTGCTTGTAAATGCAGTTTGCTACAAACATCATTAAAATTCACATACTGAATCCCTCTAGTTGATTTACCATAGGCAATCTGTTGTTGCATGCTGTCTTTTCTATAGGTATTTCCATGGGCACTGTTCCACTGAAATGACAATTACTATACCTACACTTTCCTCTAATCATCTATGGACAACTGCAGATCAACATCCATGTGCAGTTCTAACTTCCCATTCTCCTCCTCCTTCATTCCCTACATCTCTGCTCTATGGAACCTGGATCCTCAAGAAACATACTGACAAATTCCTCTCCTTTCTAACAACCTGTTCACATACATTGAAATCATGTCATAGATTTTGGGACCTCTGTACGTGTGTGAGACTGATATATATATATATATATATATATATATTCTGAACATTCATTTTTACTCGGTAGAAAATATTATAAATTATTTTAAATGACTGATACTGAGAGATAAAGAGATGACATGCTTTATTTAAAAAGATACTACTAGTTTACTAGTTTCGTTGAATGGATCAACTTCTTCAGGTATCACAATCAAAGAAATATACAAAAAATAACAGACTTAAAAATTGCATTAACAGTACTAGCCCAAAAAACAGTAGTACATTTTGAAAACAGTAATACGAGCTTGAGTTCCAAATAAAAGTTGACTACGTGCTGTCACGAGTGTGCCAGTATTGAACAGAGGCAATGTGTGCATCAGAAAGATTGAAACTTAGGGAGTTATTGATATGGGAAGAATCTAAGGCAATTTCTCTGGACTCGACAATCTTTCTTTCAAGCTCATCATAGCACATGTTATGAACTTGAAAGAAAGATTGTTGAGTCCAGCGAAATTGCCTTAGATTCTTCCCATATCAATAACTCCCTAAGTTTCAATCTTTCTGATGCACACATTGCCTCTGTTCAATATTGGCGCACTCGTGACAGCACGTAGTCAACTTTTATTTGGAACTCAAGCTCGTATTACTGTTTTCAAAATGTACTACTGTTTTTTGGACTAGTACTGTTAATGCAATTTTTAAGTCTCTGTTATTTCTTATATATTTCTTTGATTGTGTTACTGAAGAAGTTGATCCATTCAACGAAACTAGTAAACTATAGTATCTTTTTAAATAAAGCATGTCATCTCTTTATCTCTCGGTATCAGTCATTTAAAATAATATATATATATAAGAACTCATTATATAAGAACTGCTTGCAAGAAAATCAATAGAAACCACCTTAGGAGAGCATTAAGAAATACCATTTCTCTTCTTAGGCTGACTTACACATCTACCCTTTCCTGGCAATAACACATCAGTTTACATTTTTGGATTGGGGGGGGGGGGATGAGAAAACACTGTCACATGAGAATGGTTATCTCAACATAAGCTGAGTGTTAACCATTTTCATTAAAAAAAAATATTTAATATTAATACAACTCCTAACATTAATAATCAATCCCAAATCTGCCAACACTCAGAATATTGCTCCTATATTAGGGTGGTGCACCAAAGGTATTAATAAAAGTGTGTAATGCTATCCAGAAGAGAGTTGATTATCAGCCACTTTCTCATAAATGTTTTGCTTCTATTGTCTTCTATCAATTTTTATGCATATTTATACATTAAGCAAGAGATCGAAGAAGATGATGATGATGTGGAAAGAATATCATGAGAATAAGAGTGAGAAGAGTTATGAAATATATAAAGCTGAGGCCAGAAAAGTAACCAGTATTGTACAGAGAGCTAAATCAGAGTATGAAAAGAAATTGGCCATGTAAGCTAAAGGCAATCCAAAAGAATTTTATGACTCAAGCAAAAGAAAGAAGGAATGTGAAAGAACTTTATTGAATGCAGATGATACTCTAGTATCAAAAGCTAATGAGATTGTTCAATTAATGAGTGCTCACTTTGCTAAGATATATCGACCAGGTGTATGCAACATGGTGTACAGTGCTACTGCTACATTGGATGAAGAGTCAGAGGTTCATGAAAATGAAGTTGACGAGCTGTGGCATAACTTGGATAAGAATTTGTCAATAGGAACACATGGAATATCAGCTTGTTTGCTAAAGGAATGTTCAGCTGAAATGGCTAGGCCTTTCACATGTTTGTATAACTTGTCTCAGCTCAGGAATGATACCACAGGAACGTATGATAGTTCCATTTTACAAGGGTGGTGCAAAAACGGATGTGTCTAACTACTGACCTATCAGTATCTCTGGTGTGGTAGTGAAGATTTTAGAGAAGTTGGTAAGAACTCGCATACAGAAATGGGTAGACAAACACACTATACTCTTCAAGGAGCAGCATGAGTTGACTAAAGGAAGGTTGTGTTTTAGCAATTTGCTCATATTTTATAACAATGTTATGGCTGAGCTGGATAAAGGGAATGGATACACTATGATAATGTTGGATTTTTCTAATGCTTTTGATAGGATACCACAAGAAAAGCTGTTGCATAAGCTGGAGAATATGGGATTGAAATATGAACTCTTGACCTGGATCAGGGGATGGTTGAAAGACAGATATCAAAAAGTGGTATACAATAGGTGTAAATTTGCCAGATTTAAGATGACCAGTGGTGTACCTCAGTGTTTAGTCCTTGGGCCATTATTGCTCAATCTATACATTAATGACATCAGCAGGTTCTAACATCATATGTGAAATTGTTTGTTGATGATGCAAAGATAGGCAGGGCAATCAGGGATGCTACTGTTCAGCACTTACAAAATGATTTGAATAAGCTAGAAATTTGGCCAAATGAAAATGGCTGTCAGTTTAATGTTAGTAAGTGTAAAGTTATGAACTTTGGCATGAGAAGGCAAGGAATCTTGGCATACTGGTGGATAGGAATTTGAAGTTCAAAAGTCACATAGCAAAAGCTGCAAATACAACTCAGAGGACAATTGCAATGTTGAAGTGAACCTTGACATCTAGGAATAAGGAAGTCATTTTGCCTCTTTATAAGGCAAAATATGATGATGATAAGACCACACCTGGATTATTTTGTGCAGATTTGGTCTCCTGGATTTCCAAGGAGATAAAGAAGCTGTGGAAAGGGTGCAAAGAAGAGTTATGAAGATCATATCCGGATTATGGGATTTAGATTATGAGGACAGATTGCGAGTATGTGGATTACATACTTTGGTTAACAGGAGTGATATGATAGTGGTCTATAAACTTTTGAATGGATGTTATAGGGAGATCGTCTAAAATCTTTTATTACATGGAAGGTGGGGAGAGAACACGGGGGGCATCCATAGAAGTTAAGTCTGTTCACAGTCAAGAAAGAGGTAAGAGCTAGGTTTTTCTCTAATAGAATAGTGAGTGAGTGGAATAGTTTGCCTTTAGGGGTAGTGAGTGTATCTAGTGTGAATGAATTTAAGGGACAGTATGACATCTGGTTTGGGTGGTCCTTGACTCCTTGGAGATCTCATATAATAATAAATAATATTTTCATGGGCACTGCTCCAGTGAATTAACTATCAAATTCCTATAATATTTTAATTTCCTAACATTTCAAACCTTCATATCAAGGTCATTATCATCAGGAGTACACACACACACAGAAATAAGATACATTACAATTCAAACAGTATACTGGCCTGACCCTCTGGTGAGAAGGAAAAAAAAAAAAAAAAAAATTCAAAGCTATAGTGAGTTTTATATGGCCAGTGAACAAACTGTTATCAATTTAATGATATAGCATTCATAGTGGTTTAATCAAAATGTAAAATAAGGGCCGGGGTTTGTTATTAACAAATTAAGTCAACTGGAATACTACAGTCCTAATTATTATTACCTGTTAGAATAAAAAAAATTATGGGTCGAATATGCCTCTGTAGCATAACTGGAGAATGTGTCATAACTGGAAAAGACCTGAGCTCAATTCTCAATGCGACAAGAGGAATCTTTATATGGACTTCTTTCTCACTTAAAGACGAGTTAGCCGATTTCATATTCAGCTAGCAGGAATTTTCTTCCAGAAACTCTAGTTTCTCATCCTACATACAGGCAAACTGGCCAACAGGACACATGCAATTTACATACACAAAGTACTATTGGTGGTGGTGAGCAGTAGATGACATTGTGTTGATGGAAATGGTATTGTAGCGTGTAGTAATTTCATAGGCCTCTTTAAATTTACAGTCATACAAGGTTTTAGTGTGATGACGTAAGGAACATGTGCCATTCCAGTCCAACCTGTGTAGAGTATTCACGGTATAATTAGAAAGCCAAATTATAATGTGTTATTTGAGTTCCTTCTTCTAGATAGGAATCGGGCATACACTACAGAGTGAGCCAGAAATCACTGGAAGGAACTGAATGCGTTTCTTTAATTTTGCAGAAGGTTTACAGGTGGTGATAAGAGGGCATTTGTATAGTATTCTGTCAATTTTTTCTGATAGCCCATTAATGTATGGAATGGCTAAGGTTTCATTGCAATCCAATTTACTTTTATTTTTAGGAAAAATTTTATGAAGAATTATTTTGATCATAAGCTTGCTATAGCCATTTTTTAGAAAGGTAATGCTTATAATGTGAACTGTAGACTAAAATACACAAACATGATTGAAAAAAAAAAAATTAAAGAGTTTGAGAACAGGGACCAAACCTTGGAGATTCGGTGGCAAGCCCTGAAGAAAACAGTGATTGATTCAGCCAGAGAGACATGTCGTGAAGTTGTCTGTAAGGATAGAAAAATCAGAACTCCATGGTGGATGCAGGAAGTTAAAGAGGCAGTGAAAGAAAATAAGAAAGCATATCAAAAGTTCCTGGCAAATAAGTCAGTTTGTGCTCTTAGAGAATACAGAGACAAATGTAAGAAACCTAAACACTGTGTAAAACTAGCTAAACAAAAGTCATGGGAGGACTTTGGTAAGAACATAGAAATAAATTTCAAGAAGGTGGCAAGGTATTCTTGCAGAGGTTGTTGAAGAAGCTCAGAAATAGAGGAAAGAGGGCTGTAACAGGAATTAGAGATGATAAAGGTGACATGAAAATGGGAGAAAAAGATATCCTGGAAGTATAGAGTAATTACTTCGAAAAATTGTTAAATGAAACAGGTAAAAAACACTGACCAGGCATGCAGTCAGGAAACATATCCATATGTGAAGTAGAAAAAGCCATCAAAAGTCTGAAATGTGGAAAGGCAGCAGGAGTAGATGATATTCGATCAGAAATGCTCAAGTATGGATACAGTGGCTGCATTGCATAGTTCAGAAGGCCTGGACAGAAGGACGAATTGCAGATGATTGGAGTAGAGCTATCATAGTACCCATATATAAAAAGGGAAATAAAACTGAATGTGATAATTATAGAGGAATTTCCCTACTGAGTGTTCCTGGTAAGTTATATGCAAGTATACTTGAGAAACGGTTGAGAAGAATTGTGGAAGAAAAGCTTGGTGAAGAACAAGCTGGATTCAGGCCAAATAGAGGCTGTCAGGATCAGATCTTCACCTTACGACAAATAGTTGAGAAATCATGGGAATATAATAAAGATCTGTATTTAAGTTTTGTCGATCTGAAAAAGGCATATGACAAGGTACCAAGAGAGAGAAGCTAATCAATAGGCTAGAGTTATATGGTTTAGGAAAGAACTCGACATTGTCAGCATCCAGGAATGTGTTAGAGCTAATCTCAGGTGGTATGGTCACTTAAACAGAATGGGAGAGGAAAGATTAGCAAAACTAGTGTTCTCTGCCAGGTTGGCAGGAAAAAGACCCAGAAGAAGAAGACCAAGATATAGGTGGATTGATATGGTACAAAGTGCCTTAGACGATAGAAATATAAGATCTGATAATGCTGGAGTTTTGACAAGTAACAGACTGATTTGGAGGATAACTGTAGATAGGAAGTTAGTAATGATGTAAATTTTTCATGTAGTACTATCCTGTACACCCCTTCAGGGTACATGGCAGGAATTTGATGATGAAGTAAAAATAAAAATTCTTCAGCCAATATGCAACCCAGTTTATGTTCATTTCTTGCATTCAATTGATGGTCGAAATGAATATAGAATCACTATGAACAGTATACTTAGTTAGCTTATTGCAGTATTAGCTACAGTACAACATCTAGAAAAAGTTTGCAGATTCTGGTGAGAAATAAGGAAAATCTAGATCCCATATTGAATGACCAGCGTATCTGTGAGAAGAATCATGATAAAAGAACTTTTATTACCACGTTAAAGAATGACAACGTTATACTAAAAATTGAAAAAATCATTTCAGTTAAAAATTTGAACTTAGTCCAATTTATATGTACAATATTAAACTTTTAATGTAATCAAACTAATTAAAGTTTGATTCTAGTCACCAATGAACGTTTTTTAAGCCAAACCAATCTTTGGAGCAAATAAGTATCTCCCCCCCCCCTCTCAAAAGAATTTACTTTTTACCCTTATCATACAATACTCATTTATATAGCATTTCTAATCAGAATCTGGAACACATGATGGTAACAACATTCCATTATTATCTTGTCTAGCATGCTGGAAACAAAGCCCATTCCTGGAGATGTGGAAGGATAAAGAAGGATGTGGAAGGAAGTCACTGTCAACTGATTTCCAAAAATAATAAAGGTAAATGAAGTTATGCCTGCTTCATTAGGGGATTTATTTTGTATATTTTTTATGTCAGCTAGCATGCAGGGGATGTGTGCACATACTTTTGTGGTCATAAACTGGATTTGTGTGTGTGTGTATTAACTACTGTTAATATCACTAATTAATGGACAAAATAAAACAATTTATTATTTATTTATTCATATGGAGTTTCCTCCCTTTTCTTTCCCATCCCTACTGGGGTGAGTTGAGCCCCCTCATGGTGGGTTAAGTATTTATGGCTGTAGATCCGTGTGTGTTCACAGGGCCGGTTTGCCTGCTAGCGGGATGAAAAACCCCAGATAAACTGGGGAGAAAAACCCTGCTGTCCACACCAAAGACCGGCTAACTTGGCTATGGCTGAGGAAGATCCTTAAGCTCCTCACGTCATCGACGGAAATCGAACCTAGGACACTCCTCCCAGGCATATGGTTGCGAAGCGCAAAGCCACTAGGCTAACTGCGTGGACAAATAAAACAATAAGCAGCGAGCAGTTAATAATAAGGAATAGCAAGATTCTTAAGAAGGTAAATAAAAATATAAAATAAATTTATCTTACTTCTCTTCCTTCTGTACGCCACACTGTTCTGCAAGCCTTGCTTTGGCCTCTGCATTTAACTGCTCAGCAAGTTCCTTTTGATGTTGTTTCCGTTTTTCTTCTGCTGACTGCTCGGTCTGTTGAAAAATAAAGAAATACAACTTATATATATTAAAGAAGAACTCTGAGAAGATTAATATGTTTTGTCATGAAGAAATTACTATGCTTTGAAGTTGACTACTCAACAAGGTTACAAAATGAAGAGCATAAATAAGAAAAATGAAATAAACAGATTAACAAAAAAAAATTGGTGTAGAAAAATATATAAAAGATGCACATAAAACACATGGAAAAAGAAGTATGAAAAGTATTAAAATTCATAAAACATTCATAAAAAAAACCTGTTTTTAAAATCATATAATACAATAAATTAAATTGATAAAAATTAATAAGCATATAATTTATGAGATGGTAAACATTAATGCTTTATAAAAATTTAAAAGCCAGGGTGATACTTGATGAGTCTGATAAAATCTGCCAAATAGGTCTCTGATGGATTATGAAAGTCACTAAAATAATAACTGTTTCACAAACCTCACACATAAGCATGTCATTAACCTTCAACAGGAAGGTGTATGTAAGATGACTATGACCTATGTGGATCCAAGCAAGAACAACTTCCTCTTTACAGTCTGTGTAGACTCAGACTGCCACAATTTAGTTTCAGGCTTGATTAAATAAAGCTTACTATTTGTCTTTTCCATGATTTTATTATTTGTTTTTTCATTTGTTTTTTCCATGATGGCTGCAGCTAGAATAAAGGTTTGTGTCTGATGGTGAAAGCTGGAGAAATGAGCTGACCTTTCTGCATTATCTGCAGCCTCATTTACCTTAATCCCAAATGTAGCTGGAATTCAACAGAAGCATACCTGCAGGTGTAGATTAAATAACCAAGAAAGGACATGCTGGATTCGAGAGAGCACTGAATGTTTCTGTAGCGCTAGGTTTCTTATTGCCTATAAAGAGCACACTGAATCTGTATATATTATGTATCTTTGGTAGTGATGCAATCTTTTATTTTAAAGTGTATACTCCACTATAAAGCTGTTACACTCTGGTGAGATTTGTGCAGATATAATATTGTCAGGAAAGGTTGCAGACAATCCTGCTTAGTCTCCCTATTTTGAGTTATCTGTGCAGAATATTCCCTTTTGTGTTCTTGAAAGAGCTGCTGATAGACAGTGGGAGAGGTGGAATGTTTTGATAGCTTACAGAAAAAAAAGTTACATGGTGGTATGTATGAATGTACACTGGAAGTGATTTTAGTGGTGTTTTGGCTACGTTGTCTTCCCCAATATCTGGAACTTGTAGGAGACTTTTATTTGCAAACCAAAGAGTCATATGGCAGTCTGATGGGTGTTGTAGAAATTCACCCATTGTGGAAAAAAAAAAAAAAGTTCATGTGAGATGGCCTAACAGGGATTTTATTTTTGTAGCATATAACAGCAATGTTGACATTGAAGCAACAAAGGTGGTTTGTTGCTTCAATGTACAGACTAGGAATTGATAATGTGCAAAATGCTCCAATTGCAATTGTGATGGGTTGATAGCAGTTAGCCTCTAGCCATTGCAGTTTACTCTTCCTGCCAGTAACACAGACTTGAGACTCCTAATCAAGTTCTGATCATATAAATACACAATACAGATGGAACAACAGTGTAGCCCACAAGGAGCCAAGCAGCCTTGTGGGCTACACTGCCATAATTTAATTTCAGGCTTAATTTGGTAGAGCTTATTATCAGTCTGTCTATCTATTCTAAGACTGCCAGTGGGATAGAAGATTTTGTCTGATAATCTGCTACTAGTCTGTGTATTGTGCAGGCAGATGGTGGATGTTTAAGAAACGAACTGACCTAGCCGCAGAATCTGAAGCCTCATTTCCCTTCATCCCAACATAGCTTGGAATCCAATAGGAATGTACATCGGAATGTAGCTTCCACACCTGTGAAAGGAGGTGTTGCATGTGAGAGAATACTAGATGTTTCTGTAACTCCAGACTTCTTATTGCATGAAGAGCACTTTGTGAGTTCTCTTCATGCAATAAATAGGATGTTCACTGATTTATGGTACTAGTGTTGTAAGTAAATGAGATATAAAGGAAGAAACTGAGTTTGCTGTCAGATGAGTCCCAAAATTTTGGCTTCTGGTGCAAATGGGATTAATGATTGTCAATTGCAGCTGTGTTTCTAGTGCTCTCATATTACATGAATGACAGATTGCTTGTTCATTTTTGGATTTAATGGCACATCTAAGGTCATGCTACCAGAACACATGTAATAAATAAGTGGCATACAAGGGGGGGGGGGACTGGAAAGTTCTGATAAATACTAGAATACAAATGATATTGAAGCAACTGATATAATCACAAGAAAGAAAGAACACACAAGAATATAAAAATATAAGACCATAAGTTACCTTCATAACTCATCTACTAGTATGTTCTTTCTTGTGGTTATATCAGTTGTTTTAATATTTTTGTTCTAGGAGTTTATCAGCACTTTCCACCACCACCATCCCCCATATATAGTACTGAAATCTATATATAAAAAATTTAACATTTCTTAGAAATAAATCAATAAACAGCATAAGCAAATAAAAATCAGTGTAGAAAAACAAATGTAAGAGATAGGTGTAAGATGTAAAAATAAATAATATTAAAATTCATAAAACATTTATAAAAACCAGGTTTTTAAATGCATATATGCGTGTGGCTGTGTACACACACACAATAAGTTAAACTAATAAGTATATATGAGATGGTAAACATTAATGCTGTGTAAAAATTTAAAAACCAGGGTAATACTCAATGAGTCCAATAAATCTGCCTGAGTGGACAGGACTAACAGATTATGAAAGTGTTTAAAATAATGACTGCGCTCTTTGGTAAAACAAGAGCAACTGATTAAAATATGAATGGTGGATAGTTCAGTATCATAAAACTCTCTCTCTCTCTCTCTCTCTCTCACACACACACACACACACACACACACACAGGTTTGTCATCACTCCTCCTCCACATGAAAGAGTGTGTAAGCTGACTATGACTGCAGAGCCAAGCAGCCTTGTGGGCTACACTGCCATAATTTAATTTCAGGCTTAATTTGGTAGAGCTTATGATCAGTCTGTCTATCTATTCTAAGACTGCCAGTGGGATAGAAGATTTTGTCTGATAATCTGCTACTAGTCTGTGTATGGTGCAGGCAGATGGTGAATGTTTAAGAAACAAACTGACCTAGCCGCAGAATCTGAAGCCTCATTTCCCTTCATCCCAACATAGCTTGGAACCCAATAGGAATGTACATTGAAGTGCAGCTTCCACACCTGTGAAAGGAGGTGTTGCATTTGAGAGAATACTAGATGTTTCAGTAACTCCAGACTTCTTATTGCATGAAGAGAACTTTATGAGTCTGAATATATTATGGACCTTCAATGATGGTGCAACCTGATGTATTTTAGTGCAAGCTCTATCACATATATCTAAATCTTTCCAGACATTAGATGGCAAAAGATCCCATTATGGTCTCCAATTTTGAGAGACAGACCACAAAATCAGGGATTTCAGTTCTATAAGCTTTGAAAAGCTACATGCTGGCATGTATGACTGCAATGGTGGAAGTCTGTTTGGTGGTGTCTGAGCTATTACCACAATCTCTAGAGCTTGTAAGAGAGCTTTTATCTGCAAACCAAAGGGTTTTATGACAGTCTGTCAAGTGTTGTGCAGATTCTCTAAATGTGGGATGGTCACAGGCAGGGATTTTATTTTTGTTGCATATAACAGACAGCTGTTGACAAAGTAACAAAGGTGATTCATTTGCCTTGATGTACAAATTAGAAATAGGTGATGTGTGAAATGCTCCAGTTGCAATTCTGATGGCTTGATGGTGAATAGGGTCTAGTCACTGCAGTGTGCTCTCTCTAGCAGAAGCACAGACTTGGGACCCATAATCAAGTTTTGATCTTATCAATGCCCTGTACAAACAAAGCAGAGAACATCTGTCAGCACCCCAAACGGTGCACAGAATGTTCAATGCTTGACAGCACTTATTTTGTAACTGACGTATGTGAGGGAGGAAACAGTTTGCTGTCAAATACGAGCACCAAGAACTTGGCTTTTGGTGCAAATGGGGATTAATGATTGTCCTAGTCAGTTCTGGGTCAGGATGAAGACCACATCTGCAGCAAAAATGCACACATTATCTTCTGCTGGGAAATCTGAACCAAATTTGCAAGTGCCCATTTTTAGCGATGGTCAATGGCTTGTTGCAACTGTCTTTCTATTACCCTCATATTATATGAATGACAGAAGATGAAGTCATCCACACAGATGACATTACTTACTGTTGGAGGAAGTTGTTCCGTTATCAAGTTGACCGAATGCAAAAAATCAGTTAAAACTGAACCTTCCTCTTGGTTATACAGTCAGAAGAGAGCAGTTTCAACTTAGAGTTCGAAGTTCTGGATAAAAAGAGATTTTCAGTATTCCAACTCTCTGAGCAGTGCATTTTCCATACAAAGAAAACTGGTACTAGATGCATGCATTTTATGAAGACATCTATAATCAATGCTTCCGACACTGCTAGATGATCAATAGTAGAATGATATTTGCAGAAGTCATTGTGTTCTGGAAAAAAAGGTTGTTTATGTCTAGAAGGCACGAAAGATTAGAGTTAACCATTTTTTCCAGAATCCTGCATAAGCAGCTAATCAGAGCAATTGGACAGTAGTTATTTGTGAATTTCTCTGGCTTAGAAAAGGCAATTATAATTACTTTTTGCCAGGTATCCAGAATTATGCTCTACAGAAAATTCTGTATACAGGTGCAACAGTTGATCCACGGATGAAGACAAGAGATGTTTTATACCTCATAATGGATACTATCTGGTCCAACAGCACTTGGATGGCACTTAAAGAAAGCACCTTTAATTTTCTCTTTAGTGAATAGTATGTTGTTATTCTTCAGTTCCATTTGAAAAAAAAAACTGGATTTGTTGATTTTCTGCTTTGCTTTTTTGGGGTAAGGAATAGTTAGGTTAGAAATTAAACAGTTAAGACTAGAGACCACAGATATATAAGTACTGAGAAAAAGCACTAAAGTAATTTTTCTGTTAAGAGATAACATTAAGTATCTTAGTTTATACAGTGCACAATGACCATATTCATAGTGTCTACTACCTAATATATCTGCTTAGGGATCCATAATATAAATAGAAAGTGCAAATATACAAATCAAGAAAGTTGGTGAAATTTTAACATTCATGAAAAAAGTAAGAGCAGCAAGGAGTAGTCTAAGTTCCAGGGATGAAGTTCTTGAACGTCACAAGAATGAATCAAATTCAGCAAATGATGCAAGACTCTAGAACTGTAATTTTATGATAAAATAATATCAAAAGAACACTTGCTTATCTTAGTAAGGGCAAAAGCTTCTAGATCTGATGATTAAGACAAATTTAAATTCATAAATAAAAAAAAGAGAGCTGTTCACAGCTTAGCTGATGATGTTTAATCAATTACCATTTTGAAGAATATGTAAATATATAGAAAGCTTTTAAAGGGTCAAAGGTCAAAGCTAGATAAATGGGGAGACCTCCAATACAGCCTTTTAAAGAATGAGGAGAACCACATGAGATTTCAAAACCTGATGTCAAATCTTCATGCTGTGCAACTGTTAGTAAATATCCACCTGAAAATGAAAGAAATATAACGAAATTGTATTCTTAAGCTTAAGTCAAGACAAAATGATGGTACAACACGAAATTTCATGCAGACTGGGGTATCACTCAGACATCAATGAAAAAGAAATTGAACTGACAAAAGAACTAGAGAAGTAATGATATAATTAGAATTACAAAGACAAAGAAGGCAAAAACAAGTAAGATTCTACTAAATAATATAAAGATGTTATAACTGGGTAATACTGATCAGGGAAAGGAAGGTATAGAATTCAACAATATATATGAGGATCAACTTCTTAACTGACTTTAGCTGAAACTTATTTGTGCCAACTGACTTACAGAAGGTTCAACTAAAGGAGGAGGAATTTTCTGAGTCATTAGAGAAAGCAGTTGACAGAAAAAAAAAGTTTGTCTTTGCTGCAGATTTAACAGCAGAATAATAAATGAATACCAAACATGTAGCAATATTTTGGAAAATATGCAAAATCTGGAGAAAGGGTAAAGCTAATAATGATGGTAAATAGCTACTATATTTCTATTCAGAACAAGGACTAGTCATCAATGACACTATGTCCCAATATAAAAGTGTGCACAAATTTTGTATGAAGACAAAACTCAAGAAATAAATCCTAATGTGATATTCCTGATGGTAATCTTCATGCTGGTTCAAGCTAGTTCATTTGAAATAGGAAGTGATCACAGTTTGGTTGCAAGTAGGATAAAAGTGAATATCATACTGAAAAAGATCGAAGAAAGTTATAAAAAGAATCAAACTCGACCTGCTCTCAGAGGTGAGCTGTATATTCAAATACCTGAGTAGGATAGAAAAATCTTAACTTTATGGTGGATTTAAGAGGTTAGAGAGGCAGTCCTAGAAAAGAAAGTATTGAAAGTTCCTATGAAGTAAGTCAGCAAAAGATAGGAAAGCAAAATGTAAGATAGCTAAATTGTGTAAAAGTAGATAAAAATAAGTCAAAAAGACATAGTAAGAATACAGAAAATAAATATCATGGTAGCAAAATGTTTTGGCAACTAATTATAAAAGCATAAAAATGGAAAAAGGAATACCATAAAGGGAATCTGAGATGATAAAAGTGACATGAAAATTGATATTCTGATGTCAAGAGTCATTTTTTGTAAAACTGTAAAATGAAACTGGTAGTGATAGAACAGTGGTAGAAAATATTCGAATGTAACCAAGAATATTGGCACTTGAGATAGAAAAAGCTATCAGACACTTGAAGTGGGGAAATAACTTGAGACGATATTTGACAAAAAATGCTCAAATATGAAGATACAAATGTTTTACAGTGGCTGAAATTCAGAAAGGGTAGAATTTCAGTTGATTGGAGTTAGACTTTCACAGTACACATCAAAAGGAAAGTAAAACTGAATGCGAAAATTATAGAGACATTGCACTACTGGGTATTCCAAGTAAAATTTATGAGACTAAGAAAATTACAGAAAGGAAACTTCAAAGAGCGGCTGCCAGGGTCAGATTTTCACTCTAAGACAGTTGAGAAAAAATGGGAATAAAAAAAGGATATACACTCAATGGACAAAACATGACAGATAGGAGTGATGGGAAGTTGACACTGCCCCCCCCACCCCCACACACACACAGAGGGAAATATACCCAAACCAAAGGCAGATAGTAAATAGGCAGACATCAGGACTTCCCAACAGTGTATCGCAATTGACAAATTGGTAAATACAGCAATCTTAGCGACTCTGATCATGGATATATTATGGGTGCGAGATCGATGGGCATTCTATCGCCCAAATAGTAAGAACCCTAGGATTCTCAAGGGCAACCACATATCAGCAAGCAAGGGGTTGCTGACCATATCGCCCAAATAGTAAGAACCCTAGGATTCTCAAGGGCAACCATATCAGCAAGCAAGTGGTTGCTGACCATATCGCCCAAATAGTAAGAACCCTAGGATTCTTGAGGGCAACCATATCAACAAACATACCAGCACCAAGCAAGCAAGTGGTTGCTGACCACATGCCATTGATGTAACTGTCTAAGGCTTGTATAGGCAAACCACAGGACAAAGATGGCAGAAATCACATTCTGAAATGTGATTTCTGCCATCAAGCAATGGTACAGTGTACCGTGCATCCCATGGGCTACAGGAGCCAACATCCTAATTGCATACCACTGTTGACAGCTCATCATCAGACATTACACCTTACCTAGTGTCAGGAGTGTCAAAACTAGACCTCAGCAGAGTGGACCAGTGTTGTGTGATCTGATGAATCCCATTATCAGTTGTATCAAGCTGAAGCGAGGATGTGGGTCATCGGTAGCATGAGGCCATGGACCCGTCATGCCAGGTCGGCTCTGTGATGGTTTGAGAAGCCTTCTGATGTGACACATTAGGTCCCCCTTAGTGTTTCTGAAGAAGTCCTTAAACACTACAAGCTACCACAGAATGTGCTGGCTGATCACTGAACACACTTTCATGGCCTTCACATATCCTGCTGAAACAGACAGTGTGCAGCCCCACCCGGACATGGCCTGAGTAACACTCATCTGATTTTGGGACCATCCGGTGGACCCAAGGTTCCTAGATTTAAATCTGGCTGAATCTCTCTATAATGCCATAAAGTGAGATATCAGATCCATGTATCTGGGACAGACATCTAAGGCACAGTTGTGGACAATGCTGCAACAGGCACGGCTGAAATTACCTCTGGCACCAGGTGACATCAATGCCTCAGAGAATACAGGCTGTTATTCATGCTAGAGGAGGACCGACATGCTATAATGTTTTGTCAATTGAGTACATATTTAAGTTTTCAAAAAGCATATACCACAGAAAAGTTGTTCAAAACACTACAATTATATGTTTAAATGGGACTTTTATATCAAGAAGTACATAGTCTCTACTTAAGTTGCAGGTTGGCAGTTAGAACTACAGAAAGATGATTGGATATAAAATAAGACATAAGACAAAGATGCATATTATCTACACTCTTGCCATCTATATGAATCACATTAAGAAAGTGATATCAAATCTGATATTAAACTTATATCTTTATGCAGATATTACACTATGAAATAAATCCAGTGCAATTCTTTAGGATTCTTTGATTATACTGAACTGCCATAAGAAAGTTGGTACAAAAATCAACAATAAAAAGGCAAAAATCAGGAAAACAGGCAGAAACACAGAAAATATCAACTGCATTCTAAACATAAAACCTAAAGAACAAGTAAGGGTGCTTAAGGGTCAAAGCTGTATAACTGAGAGAAGACCTCCACATAGCCTTTAAAGGAATGCGGAGAACCGACCAGAGCTTCTGACCTAATGTCCAATCCACACCTTCTCGTGGTGCACCCTGTTGGGTATCTACTTGGATACTGTACGAACGAGGATGGGCTGGCAATTTGGGATTTAGCCGACCAAATTGTATTCTTATTGGTTAAACCAAAATAAAAAATGATGGTACAACATGACAAAATTTCATGCCGGCTGGGGCGTCGCCCGGTCAAACAAGGTCCCCGTTGTTTTCGCCGGGGAACCAGGGCGAACAGCGAAAAGTTAGTTACTGGAACAAATCTGAAAACAAACCCCAACTCAACATCACCAGAGTTAAAGATTGGTACTATCAATGTAAGAAGCCTGAATGGCAAAGAAATGGAGCTAGCTGAGGAATTAGATAAGTACCAGATCGACATAATAGGGGTGACTGAAACAAAAAAGACCAAAACCGGTGAGATCTTTCTGAGCAATAAATACAAAATGTTATATTCAGGCAATGACAATCAAGGAAAAGAAGAAGTAGCCATAGTATTCAACACAAAATATGAGGCTAATCTTCTTGAATGGCAGTCAGTCTCAAGCAGAGTAATGTGGGCAAATATGAGAATGGGGAACTGGACAATGAGACTTATTTGTGCCTATGGTCCCACAGAAGATTCTACTAAGATAGAAGCGGAGGAATTTTTTGAGGCTTTAGAAAAAGCAACTGACACAATGAAAAAGGAAAAGTTGGTCTTGTTGGGGATCTAAATAGCAGAGTAGGAAATGATTGTGAGACATACAAAATTATTTTGGGAAAATTTGGAGAAAAGAGCAAAGCTAATAATAATGGCAAATATCTGTTGGACTTCTGCTCAGGACATGGACTGGTTATTACTAACACCATGTTCCAATATAAAAATGTGCACAAATTTACATGGAGAGAAGAGGCTAGGAATAAGAAAAGTCTCATTGACTATGTTATTCTTGATAGTGATGTTTTCTCCCTGGTGCAGGACAGCAGAGTTTACAGAGGATTTGAAATTGGAAGTGATCACTATTTAGTGTTGAGCAGGATAAAATTGAATTTCATATTGAAAAGAATAACATGTAAGAAAGTTTTAAAGCGAATAAAAGTTAAGCAGCTCTCAGATGTGAACTGTAGACTAAAATACACAAAGATTATTGAAGAAAAAATAAAAGAGTTTGAGAACAGGAATCAAACCTTGGAGATTCAGTGACAAACTCTGAAGAAAACATTGATTGATTCTGCCAGAGAGGCATGTGGTGAGGTTGTCTGCAAGGATAAAAAAATCAGAACTCCCTGGTGAACACAGGAAGTTAAAGAGGCAGTGAAGGAAAACAAGAAAGCACATCAAAAGTTCCTGTCAAATAAGTCAGCTTGTGCTCTTAGAGTATAGAGAGACAAATGCAAGAATGCTAAACACTGTGTAAAACTAGCTAAACAAAAGTCATGGGAAGACTTTGGTAAGAATATAGAAAATAAATATCAAGAAGGTGGCAAAATATTCTGGAGGTTGTTGAAGAAGCTTAGGAATGGAGGAAAGAGTGCTGTAAAAGGAGTTAGAGATGATAAAGGTGACATGAAAACAGGAGAAAAAGATATCCTTGAAGTATGGAGTAATTACTTTGAAAAACTGCTAAATGAAAAAAGCAGTGATGACAGCACAGTGGTAAAAAACACTAACCAGGCATGCAGTCAGGAATACATATCCATACTTGAAGTAGAAAAAGCCATCAAAGGCTTGAAATGTGGAAAGGCAGCAGAATTAGATGATATTCGACCAGAAATGCTAAAGTATGGTGGTATAAGAGTCTTACAATGGCTGCACTGCATAGTTCAGAAAGCATGGCCAGAGGGACGAATTCCCGATGATTGGAGTAGAGCTCTCACAGTACCTATATATAAAAAGGGAAATAAAAGTGAATGTGAGAATTACAGAGGTATATCCCTATTGAGTGTTCCTGGTAAGATATATGCAAGTATACTTGAGAAACGGTTGAAAAGAATTGTGGAAGAAAAGCTTGGTGAAGAACAAGCTCTATTCAGGTCAAATAGAGGCTGTCAGGATCAGATCTTCACTTTACGACAAATAGTCGAGAAAGCATGGTAATATAACAAAGATCTGTATTTAAGTTTTGTCAATTTGGAAAAGGCATATGACAAGGAGCCAAGAGAGAAGCTATTCAATACGCTGCAGTTGTATGGTGTCAATGGGGCATTATATCAAGCAATACTTAGTCTTTATTTGAGTTGTAAGTCAGCAGTTAGAATTGAAGGAAGTACAGGAAGATGGTTTAATGTTAAATCTGGTGTGAGACAAGGATGTACATTATCCCCTCTGTTATTCATTATCTATATGGATCACATTATGAAGGAAAGTAGTATTAAACATGATATCAAAATTGGAGATGTTAATGTCAGCTCTTTGCTTTACGCGGATGATGTTATACGTATCAATAAATCCGCTACAAGTCTGCAGGATTCTCTGACTAAATTGAATAGCTGTTGTAATAGATATGGTATGAAGGTCAGCAATAAAAAGACAAAGACAATGAAAATAGGCAGAATCATTGAAAATGTCAACTGTGTTGTGAATGGAGAACCTGTGGAACAAGTGAAACATTTCAGCTACTTAGGCACGATTTTTACTGAAGATGGGAAATTAAATATAGAAAAAGACAACAGAATCAGCAAAGCTGGTATTGGTGGGAAGTCAATTGAATTAATTCATTTGGAATAAGAGAGAAATTAGTCTGAACACTAAATTAGCTGTATACAAGGCAGTGTTCAAACCAGTTTTAACTTATGGATCTGAGAGCTGGGTCAGAAGTAAAACACTTGACCAAAGACTAGAGACCGCAGATATGAGAGTCCTGAGAAAGATTATAGGCATGAACAGATGGCATCGATGGCAATATCATATTAAAAACGAGGATATTAGGAAAGAACTTGACATTGTTGGCATCCAGGAATGTGTTAGCAGAGCTAATCTCAGGTGGTATGGTCACTTAAACAGAATGGGTGAGGAAAGATTAGCAAAACAAGTGTTCTCTGCCAGGTTGGCAGCAAAACGACCCAGAGGAATACCAAGATATACGTGGAATTGATATGGTACAAAGTGCCTTAGACGATAGAAATATAAGATCTGATAATGTTGGAATCTTGACAAGTAACAGACTGATTTGGAGGAAAATTGTAGATAGGAAGTTAGTAATGATGTAGTTTTTTTCATGTAGTACTATCATATCCTGTACACCCCTTGAGGGTACAAGGCAGGAATTTGATGTTGATGATGATGAAAGAACAAGTAAAATATTTCAGCTATTTAGACACAATATTTAGTGAAGAGAGTAAATTAAATATGGAAACAGACAACAGAATAAGCAAACCTACCATATTTGTTCGAATATAACTCGCCTTGCATAATCTCGCACCCCGAATTTTACTTTATGAAAATATAAATTGAAAAGTTTTGCATATACCTCACACACAAAATAAGTTTAAAACTTTAAGAAATAGATAGTGTATGTTATTATGGAAGTTTCATATAATTTGGAACTTGGTTGAACAGAATCAGCATTTCAACTCAACAATCGTCAGTTTGTCCTTGTTGCTGAGTCACAATCATTTGTTAATACCGCACAAATCATATGCAAGACTGGTAGTAGCGATAGCGAATAGTAGATTCTTGGTAAATCATAGCCATTTTAAATTTTTTTTTAAATCATGGTGATCTTATGATTCCTAAATGATAAAAGGACACACAATACGAACTGTTTGTTTTAATTTAATTACAGAAGCACTGTCGCTAAAAGATTCAAATATATTTCATGATGAAGCTGAGTGGCCGACCATGTAAATAACGTTGATAATTAAAATTTAAATGCTTTCATTTTATAAATAATGTTTTATTTCGTTATAATTATAATTCGTTATAATTATAAATTATAACGAATATTTAGAATTTAATTATAAACGTCAATTTAATTTTTTCCTGAAAAAACTTTACTTTCCGAAAATCCTCGCACCATGGTTTTTAAATTAATTTTGGGGCAAAAAGTGCGAGTTATAATCGAGTAAATACAGTAGTATAGTGGCGGAGCTAGTTGAACAAACTGACATGGAGTAAGAGAGAAATGATCCTGCAAATGGGAGGAAGCCTTCACCCTATAGTGGGTGAAAATACAAGCTGATCATCATCATCATCAAGAGAGAAACTGGCAGTATACAAGAGTCTACAAGTCAATTTTATCTTATGGATTTATCTGAGAGTTGGGTTAGAAATTAAGCAGCAAGGACCAAGGCTAGAGACAGCAGATGTGGGAGTTTTGAGAAAATTGACCATAATGAGCAGATAGCATCAATGGTAGCATCATATTAAAAAGGAAGATATTAAGAAGGGGAACTGGGCATTTGTTAACTAACAGTTATTAAAACAGAATAGGAAATTTTTGCAAAACAGGCATTTGATGCCAAACTGGCTGGAAAAAGACCAAGAGGTTTGGTCTTCCTCAGGATCTTTTAATGTAAACGTAATCATGTACTATCATATTAGGGGGGGGGGGGACTGGAAAGTTATGCTAAACACCTAGAACAAAAATGATATTAAAGCAACTGATATAACCACAAGAAAGAACATACTAGCAGCAGTTATGAAGGTAACTTGTGTTCTTATATCCTTGTATGTTCTTTCTTGGTTCAATGAGTTGCTTTAATATCATTTTTGTTCTAGGTATCAGAACTTTCCAGCCCCCAGCTCATAGTACCATGTACACCTTTTTTGAGAGTTCATATAAGGAATTTGATGATGTAATAAGCAGAATAGACTGCACATATCAACTGATATAAACCAGCCAAAAAGTAGCAGAAACTTCAGCACCACAAACAGCAAAGGACATTCATGTAAAATACAAATTTAAAAGTGAAACATCATTCACCATGTTTTGTGCTGTATTGTTTATTGTTCTCATGTCTAATTTAATGACATAAATATGTCTATCGGGCAGCACTTTTCAAGAATAATTATACATCTGTATGAAGGGAGAAATAACATCATTTAACAGAAATGATTCATTTTATTAATTTATATAGTAATTAAAAATTAATTTAACTCACCCTCAACTTTGAATCTAAAATTGCTGTCCGTCGACCCCTACCTAAAAACTTTACATCTTCAGTTGGTGATTTGGTATCTTCTTCCTCCTCCTCCTCTTCATCATTTTCATCCTTAGCAAAAAATACAAAAATATAAAATGTCACTTTTCCACACCTAAATGTGAAATACATTTGCAATATATGAAAATTCAACCTTGACTAATTTTAATTTAAAAAAAAAACTCCTGCTATGTTAAAAATGAGTCCACTGTAAATAATATAACATCAACTCAAATAAGTTTTTTTTTTGTTTGTTTGTTTTTTTGCCTAAAAAAAAGGAAAATTGAAATCATGCAATTTTGTTAGAAATAAAATAATAATATTTCAGATAGAACAAGTAGCAATTTAAGTTGCTTTAATATAGAGAACATAGACAACAGAATAATTTAATATATTCAAAAATGATAATAAATATTACCAGTTTGTTTATTAGAAGCTTCAAGTTACCAAAAAGCATGTTTGGATTCAAACACTGTTTGCATATTCCTCGTTTCTTCTGATATGCAATGCAAGTGTTTTCAGATTTTATTACGTGACACCTCCATGAAAACAGATTTCATTAAAGAAGGGACTCTATACCAAATCCTACCATCAACACTACCTAATCCACTATTTACACACATCTACTGCCCCAAAATAGTATTGTTGGATCTTGAAAAGATTTCCTTAAAGAAATAATTTATTCAGGATTCAACAAGTTTTAGCTAAACAACAACGAAAATGCTTGTACGTAGGTAAAGATACAAATTGTTTAATGAACATTATGCTAGTATTATTTTATGTAATATTACTTAAAGGTAAACGATGTCATAATTTTTTGTAAGAATTTATATTGGTAAAGGTATTCTTTGTAAGATATATGTTAAGGCATGTAACAGATTCAAAGTCCACTAATGAAAACCTCGGGTGAATATTGTAGCCTACGGCAAATTGTTTACGTGCGGAACGGCACGTGCTCGATGTTTTCCAGGAAGACACGGCACACGCACGGAGTTCTCCAGGAAGACGCGAATAGAATATATGACACGTGCGCAAAAGAGTGTTGATCGTAGAAGGTATAAAAGGGATTTGCCCCCCCCCCTTCGAGAGGCTTTTTCTTCTTGAGGTCTGTAGACTACTAGGGATTTTCTTGTGGAGTCGGAGAGAGTTCGAGTTCCGGATCTTATCGATAGCGTGTAGCTATTCACTGCCATCGTTTCGAGATGTCGTATGGAAGGATTCGACGAGGAGATAATCGGCAGCATTCCGAGTAAGCTTGAAGGAACTGACCGCCATACACGTCCACATGGATCGGTCTGAGCCATGCTGTTTCTAGTCTGCGATGGGAAAGAAAGGCAGAACAATGAAGTCCAAGACTAGCCTGTGAGACAATCGTCTAGAAGAAGACTGAACATTTCGTGGGAAGAAGTAAGAATAAGATGACAAAATGAATATACTTCCAGAAATATGGTAATGTTAAAACCTTTTGTAATTCTTTGTTAAGAAAGAGAGGAATATTGTAATATAGAAGAAAAGATATGTTATGTTTCAGAACTCTATACTTGTAGGAAAAGGACTTTAGCGAATATTGGATAGCAGTGTTTCAAGTCTTAGGGCTATTTCTAAAGTAATTAATTGAAGGAATTGTAGTTTGAATTGATATGATTAATGATCTATAAAGTTACCGATGTGATTGTCTTGAGAGTATGTGTAGACTAGTAAGGATATTTAGAAGATGCAATCAAAACTTTATGCTGTGAAATTAACCTATGATTGAATATTTTGTGTGAATTACAGTTGCTATGTTTAACTTTATAACTTAGGATACCTCCATTCCAATTGAGTATACTCTTGTAAATGTCTGAGCTTAGGAATTTAATAAATGTATCTTGAATATCTTAACCTGTTTTGTGCCTTGAATTGAATCCAATGCACCGCTTACTAATATCTGAATCTCAGCAGGAAAGAATTATATGACAGAGACCACGACTACAAACTAAAGTATTTTAAGAGAGAGATAAAACTGAGATAAAGAGTAATTAAGAGATTGATTTACTCAGTGAACCTGTGTAGCTCAGTGGATGTGGCGTTTGCACACCACCGTGCTTGGCCGCACGAAGGAAGACTTCGTTTCGAGTCTAGTCGGCGACTAGAGGAAATTTTTCTAAGCCTTTTTTCAACCAGTTCCCGAGTTAGTCGATCTCTGGCACGGGCAAGCAGGTTTTTCCTCCCGGAAACTCGGGTTTTTCGTCCTGTAAACTCAAGAAAATCGACCGTAGAACCCACATTATTTCAGACATTAAATATATTGTGTTAGGGTTAGGGACCACGAGATGGCGGCACATTTGAGCCGTCTCTCTTCACTGCGTACCACTTAATTAGTGATAGCTTTGGGCCATCTGTCTCTGATTGGGTACCAGTGGAGATTGAACTGCCCACTCAGTCTCCAAAAGTTAGATAGGGCTAAATGGCCTCGCCTACTCCCGTATACGGGAATAAAAAGGCGTTAGCTGATTTTTTTTTTTTTTTTTTTTTTTCCTGATTTACTCAGTATATTTTCTGAGGGTTACTCCTTGGTTAAGAGGAATTTCTAACCTATGGATCTGGCTGGCACAGCTTGATCAAATAAATATTGCCAGAACCTGATTAGGAGGTAACTCCAGGACGTTATTGCTGAGGATCGGACTCTATTCAGAAGTCTACCCTTTGTCATCATCATCATCAAATTCCTGCCATGTACTCTCAAGGGGTGTACAGGATATGATAGTACTACATGAAAAAAAAATTACATCATTACTAACTTCCTATCTACAATTTTCCTCCAAAAATGTCTGTTAATCGTCAAGACTCCAACATTATCAGATCTTATATT
Source organism: Typopeltis vanoorti (assembly GCF_054136105.1). Taxonomy (NCBI): domain Eukaryota; kingdom Metazoa; phylum Arthropoda; class Arachnida; order Uropygi; family Thelyphonidae; genus Typopeltis; species Typopeltis vanoorti. The sequence continues at coordinate 88,484,140 of NC_143557.1, read as the reverse complement.
TCTATCGTCTAAGGCACTTTGTACAGTATCAATCCACCTATATCTTGGTCTTCCTATGGGTTGTTTTCCTGCCAACCTGGCAGAGAACACTTGCTTTGCTAATCTTTCCTCGCCCATTCTATTTAAGTGACCATACCACCTGAGATTAGCTCTGCTAACACATTCCTGGATACTGACAATGTCAAGTTCTTTCCTAATATCCTCGTTTTTAATATGATATTGCCATTGATGAAATCTGTTCACACCTCTAATCTTTATCAGGAATCTCATATCTGCAGTCTCTAGTGTTTGGTGAAGTGTTTTACTTCTGACCCAGATCTCAGATACATAAATTAAAATTGGCTTGAATATGGTCTTGTATACAGCTAATTTAGTGTTTTGACTAATTTCTCTCTTATTCCATATAAATTTATTCAGTTGACTTCCTACCATACCAGCTTTGTTGATTCTGTTGTCTATTTCAATATTTAATTTACCATCTTCACTAAAAATCATGCCCAAGTAGCTGAAATGTTTTACTTGTTCCACAGGTTCTCCATTCACAATGCAGTTGACGTTTTCAATGCTTCTGCCTATTTTCATTGTCTTTGTCTTTTTATTGCTGACCTTCATACCATATCTATTACAACAGTTATTCAATTTAGTCAGGGAATCTTGCAGACTTGTAGTGGATTTATTTAGAAGTATAACATCATCCGCATAAAGCAAAGAGCTGACATTAACATCTCCAATTTTGATATCGTGTTTAATACTACTTTCCTTCATAATGTGATCCATATAGATAATGAATAACAGAGGAGATAACGTATATCCTCATCTCACACCAGATTTAACATTAAACCACCTTCCTGTACTTCCTTCAATTCTAACTGCTGACTTACAACTCAAATAAAGACTAAGTATTGCTTGATATAATGCCCCATTGACACCATATAACTGTAGCATATCGAATAGCTTTTCTCTTGGCACCTTGTCACATGCCTTTTCCAGATCAACAAAACTTAAATACAGATCTCTGTTATATTCCCATAATTTCTCCACTATCTGTCGTAAAGTGAAGATCTGATCCTGACAGCCTCTATTTGGCCTGAACCCCCCCCCCCCCCCCCAACATCCAGTTTGCTTTTTGTGCTTGCCAAGCCATATTGCAACACTGTCATATACATCTTTTTTTCTTCAATTTAATGGTTTCCAATGTTTTTGTGTTTTTATACTTCTGAAGATGCTAGTTATTACCAGATAAGAAATATTAATTTTAGTAAAACTGTCACATAAAATAGTTACTCATGCCCACACTGCTTTAAAATATAAATTCTGAATTATTTAACAACATACTATAATTAAGAACTATTAAAAAATGGTTTTTCATTTTTAGATTACTTTGAAATTCTACTTTCAAGCTACTTTTTTTTTGAAAGACATTTTGTGAAAAAAAGTGGGAAGGGGGAAGTATCCTTTTGTCATTGGCCTCCTTGATATTATTATAACAAGAAAAGCAAAACTTCAATTAAACAAATTATACGTTTTGATTGGATATAAAATTAAAAAAGTTATTAGCTTTTGATTAATAATTAAGAATGCACAAACTCAATAGACATCAGTAAAACTAACTAACCTTTAAAAATATTGCAACATTTTTCAATTTCTTCTTACTGTTAGTCAAAATGGTTGCTGGTTGATTCTAGAAAATAAAGTTTTAGTTATTAAATTAATTAATACTTTACATATGATTTTAATTATATTTTTGATTTAGTCTTTCACCTAGGTATGAGCAAACAACATTCATAACTTGACCACCAATGTAATATTAAAACCTGAACTATTTTACTCTTAAAATATTATCTATTTTAAGAGTAAAATATTAAGCCTAAAAGAGTAAATATTATAAAATATTATTAAGCATAAAAAATGTGATGCCTAATTAGATTCCATTTCACAATCCAAAATAATATTACACTGTATGTGTGCATGCAAGTGTGAGTATGCAATGTCATTTTGTAATGTGAAATAAGTGGTTTCCCATGCATGAGTTGCTAGAGAAAAAGACAGGCTCAAAATTTCTCCTTTCTTGGAAAGACTCCAGATCTTTTCTTCGGCAAAACTGAAAAAAAAAAAAGTCAATCCAAGAACGCATAGATGAATACACATAAAAGACTACAGGTTCTGATAAGCAGAGAGTGGAAATTATGTGTTAGCATAAAACTGAATCTCAGATTTTCAACTAATCCTAATCATAAATATTTTCCATTTGCTAATTATGTTACAGATCAGCCATTTTTTTTTTTTTTTTAAATTCATTTTTATTTCAATTTCAACTGTAGTTTCAATGAAACATGATTACATAAAATATCCATAAACATCTTTTGAAATCTTTATAAGTTCCCATTTATATTTATTTTGTAATTTTGCATTTATATTTATATCATAACAAAACTAATAGTAAATTATAAAAACTGAAATATTAAACAAATTAAGAGATTTTTGGGCTCATTTAAAGGACAAAACTAGTTAACTGAAAAGAAATCTCCACACAGCTTATGATGAATGTAAAGAATTGAATGAAGATGAACTTCTGACCTGAAGCTAAAGAAAAAGCTGATGGAAAAATTAAACATTAAACACAAATTAAGTCTACTGGGAATCTTTTGAAGCCTAAACAGTCATAATCTATTGATTAGATGAATGTGTCAAATGCAAAGTCTGATTCCACAAAAAGCCTATCTTTAATCTTAACATTATATCCTGCACAGAGGGGTCTAAGGCAGTGCATACTAAGACAGAGGTCACAGTAGTGATACCAGACATATTTCCTGTTTAGCTAAGTAAGATGACTCGCGTGAGTAGAAATCTGTTGTAATCTAAGAATACTACTGGTTTATCACTTGTCATCAGTAAATGCATTAAGTGTATCTGGAGACAGCATTACAATTCATTCTCACTAAAGGTTAAAAACTTAAACTTATTAATTAAAACTAATCACAGTAAAATCTCTTGTAATTGACACCCAATTAACTGGCAATGCCAAAACAATGACACTTTTGAAGGTCCAAATTTAAACCCGAAATTTAAGCCTATGAGATAAGAAAAATACGCAATGGGCTTGCATTCTGGCAATACTGTCATATGTACAGCTAAGTAGCATGGGCTTAGGAGTAATGTGCTTCACACAATACTCCTAGCAGCTTATTGGCTAAGAGAGAGAGATCACATGGGTAGTTTTGTATATTGCATGGCCAGAACTTGTGCCAACCAACTGCATTCGTATATGTACATTCCTAGCCCATGTAGTGTTGCTATGACTACTCCCGCAAAACGTAACAGAAATGTTCTCACTCTCAAGTTAAAACTCGAATTGCTGGAGAAAATGGAGAGGTGTCAACAGAACAAAATTAATGGAGAAATATAAAGTTGGAAGTTCAACGTTGTATGATATAAAGAAACAAGGTGGTCAACTCCAGAGATTCATGGTGCAAACAGAATCTACAAAGGCTGCAGAAAATCGGAAAACTGTACACCAATCGTGGTGTGAAGAATTAGATTGTGTGTTATACGAGTGGTTTGCCCTGAAAAGATCAGAGAGCTTGAATTCTGGACTGATGCTGCAAGAAAAAGCAAAGCAATTGCATGGAAAAATGAAAATGCAAGGCGAGTGTAGATTTTCCATTGCATGGCTTAACCGATTCAAAGAAATTGGAAGTTTTATTTTCCACTTGATTAGACTATAATGAATTGAGTTTAATTCTTTATTCAAGTGTAAGCAAACAAAGTTTATGCCTGAAGTATCTTCAGGACTGAGGCAACTCGCAGTAAAAGTGGACCAAGCTCTCATCACTCCTTGTCTCAGTATCTCCCATGATGCAAAGCACATCTCCTTGCGGACATTATACATGTCCGCAAGGAGATGTGCTTTGCATTATGGCATAAACTTTGTTTGCTTACACTTGGATAAAGGATTAAACTAAATTCATTATAGTCTAACCAAAAAAAAAAAAAAAAAAAAAAAAAAAACAACACTTGCAACATCTTTCTCTAAATCCAGAGTAATTTAATAATAAGGTAGTACACCTTTTTACAACTCGTATAAGTAAATATGACCTCTCCAATGCTTCTGCCTTAGTATCACCACTTCTGGGTCTGGCTCCCACTGATGATACCTCAATAAAGGTTGAAACCGGTCTGGGTAGTGGCCCTTCCCTTAATGCATAGCACATCTCCTTGCATGTCTGCAAGGAGATGTGCTTTGAATTATGGGAGATACTGGGACAAGGAGTGATGAGAGTTTGGTCCACCTTTACTACGAGTTGCCTCAGTCCTGGAGATACTTCAGGCACAAACTTTGTTTGCTTACACTTGGATAAAGGATTAAACTAAATTCATTACGATTCAAAGAAAGGCATGAATCCGTAAGTTAGATGTGTCTGGTGAACAGAAGAGTGCCGATGAAGTGTCCGCAAACGAGTTTATCGAGCAGTTTCAGAAAATTGTGGATGAAAATAATATGACTGCAGGAGAACAAATATGTAATGCCGACGAGACTGGATTGTTATGGAGGTGTCTTCCCACGTTGACTTTGGCTTGTGCGATGAAGGGCTTTAAACAGAAAAAGGACTGCATAACTGTAGTAGTATGCGCAAATGCTGCAGGTACGCACAAAGTAAGATTGTCAGTGACAGGCAAGTACCGCAATCAACAGTGCTTTAAAAATGTGAAAAATATGCCTATCCATTATCAGTCACAAAAGAATGCATGAATGGATTGTGACATATTCAAAGAATAGTTTCATAGTGTATTCGTGTCCAGTGTGAAGGAGCATTTAAGGGAAAAGGGTTTACCACCAGACAGAAAATTGATTCTTTTGTTGGACAATTGCCACGCCCATCTACCAGCTGAAGACTTAAATGTGGAAAACATGTGTTATGTTTCTGCTGCCCAGCATAACAAGCCTTATCCAACCAAGGAGTCATTGAGCATATAAAGATGAACTAATGCTCCCTTTTTATGTGTCGATATGTGAACTCTGAAGGTAGTATACAAGATTTTCAGAAACAGTTCACATTGAAAGACACCATATTTACTTTGTCTCCTGCCTGGAAGAATGTAAAGAACATTACTTAATGTCAATGCTGGCATAAATTGTGGCCAATGATCATGTTTGAAGATGACAAATCAAGTAATGAAGATTTTGGTGGTTTTAAAACACGTCCAATGTCTGACATCTTGGATTTAGTAACACGTTCGGAGAAGGTTAGTGTTAGTGAAGAGGAGGTGATGGCTTTGGTGGATGTGGACAATTCCATTCCCACCTCTCTCTCTCTCTCTCTCTCGATGATGACAAAATAATTGAACATGTACTGGGAAAGGAGAAAGATGATGAGGAGGAGGATGAAGATCTGGACGATGGCAAGCAGACAGAAAGTTGTGTAGAAGGAAGCTGACAAAGGATTGCAGACTTCCATAAGATTTGCCGAGCAATGTTCATCTATTTCAGCACATGATGTTATGAAACTTCATTGTATACACAGTGAATTTTTAAAGCTCTGGCAACAATTTTGCGAGCAGGCAGACGTTCGAACCTATGTTATGTCATCACACTATGAAATTCACAACAACTTTCATGTGATAATACATACTGTAATTTAAAATGCTGTTTAAATTTGATTTGGTGAAATATAAACTTATGTGTATGTGTTTTAAATTTTAAAAAAATCCACACAATTTTGATGTTATTTATTTAATTATGGCAAGCAGATCGAAAAACACAACCAACGAATTTCGCATGCTGCAATTTCTAAATCTCATATCTGAAATCGGTGAAGGCCCATTGTTGCTGGTTAAGAGAGATTCTACTGTAAATACTTATTAGTGACAGATGCACTCAGTAACAAACACTACAAGAAAATAGAGAACTCGTAAATTTCTTCAGCATGGCACTATGAAATTATGAAAACTTGTTAGAATATACACTATCAAGATCAGGGTATACTTGAGATTATGATATTTTATCTTATTCATTGCAAGATAATTCAGAAATCGATTAATTAACTAACTAAAACAAATTATCAATTATCTTCATAAAATTTCAAGTTTGTCATCAAATTTTCTGCTTACAGACGCTAAGATTTTAAAAAATTTGTATTTTTTTTTTCTTTTGCAAATTATAAGATATACCTGAGAATTTAAGCTGAACTCCATATATTATCACCATTTTTAGAATGTGTAGGATATTATAAGAGTAACAGAATGATGCAACTTACTGTCATAGTAAGTTAATATTAGTTTGGTCTGTATGAAATGATCAGTACAAACTGTACTGATACATTAGATTTCAATATAGTGCAATTTTTCATAAGTCTATGCATAAGAAAAATTATCAGTAAAACTATGCATAAGAAAAATTAAAAATACTTCAAGTAGTCTATGAGTTTTTTTTTTTGTTTTGTTTCATTGTTGCATGGAGACCGGTGAGGCCACACTGTAACACGTCTAAGGTTCAAGTGTGCACAAGGTAAAATAAATATCTAAAAAAAAATAAAACGAAATAAAATATTCAAGCATATTCGTAAATAAATAAACAAATTAGTATGCAGATATAAGCAGTGGCAATACCTCAGTAACTTCTGAGTTATTATTGCTGCTACTTAATTTCAGGCTTGATCTCATGTGACTGTAACAATTGTTACTGATGAATTTTTCTTTTAATGACCCTCTGTAATCGAGTATAAGAAACTGACAAAAGTAACAGTACTCAGAGAAAATCTGAAATGTACCAGATGTGCATTTTAACAACATACCATAAGGTCTGCAAAGAGATTAGAATGCCTGTAAATCATGCATCCTTGATAATATTTTTCTTATGTATGTGTTCTAGTACCAGCTATATGGCATGCAGCTGAGCAGTATGACTGTATTTCAATAGGATATTTGCTCAAATAAAATATGATAATGGAAAACAGCAGCAGATTGGAACTCAGTACTCTCTCTCTCTCTGTAAACTGTTGATAAACTGAGAATGAAGTAAGCAACTTCCTTAAATGACATAAGGAGACAGCACAGCAAGTATAAACTTTTCAAGGTGGCATGCTATGATGTACAAAGATGATGTTGTCTACTGTAATATATATAAGCTTGTAAAATCTCTTTGATCCCTTCCCAAAAAAGGAAATAGTAGTGTGAAATGCTGATCACTGTTAAATGGTTGGGAAAGGATTCTATTTTTAGAGCTTAGTTGAGGGACAACTGATGATAGCAAAGCAAGTGAGCGAGTTCATTCACTCTGCCATAAAGACAAGGGATGGATATGTAAATATGCTCGACATCTATTCATATTCCATGATGGATGACATTCAACCATTGAAGGATATTCTTCTAGTAAAAACATATCCATTACTACAAATAGACATCAGCATGGTAAACCAAATAAGAGAAAACTGATCTACATCTTAAGTGATAGCATATATACAAGATGCTTAGTGTTCTTTGCATTTTTCTATTAATTGATGAAAACGTATAAGAGATATCCAAGCTCATCATCAATATTCTTACACACCCTCAAAGCATGCAGTGAACTATGATAGTACTACATGAAAAGTTTACATTATTACCAACTTCCGATTGACAATTTTCCTCCAAATTTATGTCTGGTTACAACTAGAATACTCTCAGATCTTATATTTTGGTCTCCTGCATTGTCTTTTTCCTACCATCATTACATGAAAACAGCTTTTTCACAAACTTTCCTCTCCCACTGAGTGACCATATTGCTTACACATTCCTGAATGATAATGCCAGATTCTTTTGCAGTATCATTTAAAATATAATTCTGTCACTGATATTATCCATTCATTTCAATAATTTTTGTCAGAACTCTCAAATACCTATAAATTAAAACTGGTTTCAATGCTATCTTGTATAGTGTTTTTAATTATTGCCTAATTCATCATATTGATGATGAATGATAGTGAATGAAAATAGTGTGCACCTTTGTCTCACACCTAATTTCACAAATCATCTTCCTGTATCTCCTTCAATATTACCAACTGATTTACAATTGAAATAAACACAACATATTGCTCTGTATAACGTTCCACTCATCCAAATATAATTTTAGTGTTTGACAAACTTTCCTCTCAGAACTTTGTTATATGTCTTTCCCAGATCATCTTCTTCATCAAATTCATGACATCCCTCAAGGGATGTACAGGATATGATAGTACTACATGAAAAACATCTCCACTAACTTCCTATCTACAATTTTCCATCAAATCAATCTCAATATTTCATGCCAGATGTGGCGTCGCCCAGTTAAACAAGGCCCCCGTTGTTTTTGTCATGGGAAATAGGGCAAACAGCGAACGGTCAGCTACTGGAACAAATCTGAAAACACACCTCAACTCAACATCACCAGAGTTAAAAATCAGAACTATCAACATAAGAATCCTGAATGGCAAAGAAATGGAGATAGCTGAAGAAATGGATAAGTACCAGACTGACATAATAGGGGTGACTGAAACAAAAAAGACAAAAACTGGTGAGATTTCTAAGCAATAAATACAAAATGTTTTATTCAGGCAAAAACAATCAGAGAAAAAGAATGAGTAGCCTCATATTTAATTCAACATTAAATATGAGGCTACTGTAGGCAAATATCAGAATGGGGAACTGGACAATGAGATTTATTTGTGCCTATGGTCCCACAGAAGGTTCTACTAAGGTAGAAGTGAAGGAATTTTTTTGATGCTTTAGAGAAAGCAGCTGATACAATGAAAAAGGAAAGTTGGTCCTTGTTGGGGATCTAAATAGCAGAGTAGGAAATGACTATCAGACATGCAAAAATATTTTGGGAAAATTTAGAGAAAGGAGCAAAGCTAATAATAATGGCAAATACCTGTTGGATTTCTGCTCAGGACATGGATTGGTTATTACTAACACCATGTTCCAACATAAAAATGTGCACAAATTCACATGGAGGGAAGAGGCAAGGAATAAGAAAAGTCTCATTGACTATGTTATTGTCAATAGTGATGTTTTCTCCCTGGTGCAGGACATCAGTGTACAGAGGATTTGAAATTGGAAGTGATCACTATTTAGTCTTGAGCAGGATAAAATTGAATTTCATTTCGAAAAGAAGAACATGTAAGAAAGTTTTAAAGCAAATAAAAGTTGAGCAGCTCTCAGATGTGAACTGTAAACTAAAATAAAATACACAAAGATTATTGAAGGAAAAATGAAAGAGTTTGAGAACAGGAACCAAACCTTGGAGATTCAGTGGCAAGCCTTGAAGAAAATACTGATTGATTCTGCCAGAGAGAGGCATGTGGTGAGGTTGTCTGCAAGGATAGAAAAATCAAAACTCCATGGTTGACACAGGAAGTTAAAGAGGCAGTGAAGGAAAAGAAGAAAGTGTATCAAACGTTCCTGGCAAATAAGTCAGCTAGTGCTCTTAGAGAATACAGAGACAAATGTAAGAAAGCTAAACACTGTGTAAAACTAGCTAAACAAAAGTCATGGGAAGACTTTGGTAAGAACATAGAAAATAAATATCAAGAAGGTGGCAAGATATTCTGGAGGTTGTTGAAGAAGCTCAGAAATGGAGGAAAGTGTTGTAAAAGGAATTAGAGATGATAAAGGTGACATGAAAATTGGAGAAAAAGATATCCTTGAAGTATGGAGTCATTACTTCAAAAAATTGCTAAATGAAACAAGCAGTGATGACACCACAGTGGTAAAAAACATTGACCAGGCATGCAGTCAGGAATACATATCCATACTTGAAGTAGAAGACAATTAGCAGACTGATTTGGAGGAAAATTGTAGATGGGAAGTTAGTAATGATGTAAATTTTTCATGTAATACTATCATATCCTATACAACCCTTGAGACATGGCAGGAATTTAATGATGATCAAATCTATCACCTGTCAAGACTCGAACATTATCAGATCTTATATTTCTATCTTCTAAGGCATTTTTTACTGTATCAATCCACCTATATCTTGGTCTTCCTCTGGGTCTTTTTCTGCCAACCTGGCAGAGAACACTTGTTTTGCTAATCGTTCTTCTCCCATTCTGTTTAAGTGACCATACCACCTGAGATTAGCTCTGCTAACAATATTAAGTTCTTTTCTAATATCCTTGTTTTTAATATGACATTGCCACTGATGCCATCTGTTCACCCATTTAATCTTTCTCAGGACTCTCAAATCTGTGGTCTCTACTCTTTGAACAAGTGTTGTATTTTTAACCCAGCTCACAAATCCACAAGTTAAAATTGGCTTGAACACCGTCTTGTATACAGCTAATTTAGTGTTCCAACTAATTTCTCTCTTATTCCATATGAATTTATATAATTGACTTCCTACCATACCAGTTTTGTTGATTCTGTTGTCTATTTCCATATGTAATTTACCATCTTCACTAAAAATCATGACTAAGTAGCTAAAATGTTTTACTTGCTCTATAAGTTCCAATCAAAATACAGTTGATATTTTCAATGCTTCTGCCAATTATCATTGTCTTGTTATTGCTGTCCTTCATACCATATCTATTACAACAGTTATTCAATTTAGTCTGGGAATCTTGGAGAGTTGTACTGGATTTATTTAAAGTATAACATCATCCGTATAAAGTAAAGAGCTGAGATTCACATCTCAATTCTGATAACAAATTTAATACCACCTTTCCTTCATGACGTACGTGATCCATATGGATAATAAATAAGAGAGGAGATATTGGAAGTTTATTTTTCACTTGGTTAGACTATAATAAAGTTAGTTGAATCCTTTATCCAAGTGTAAGCAAACAAAGTTTGTGCCTGAAAATATCTTTAGGACTGGGGTAAGGTAGTGCAACACCAGGCAACTCTGACCAAAGGTGCCTGGTGTTGTGCTACCTTACCCCAGTCCTGAAGATATTTTCAGGAGCAAACTTTGTTTGCTTACACTTGGATAAAAGATCAACAAGGTGGTACACCTGTTGGCAACTCCTATAGGTAAATATGACCTCTCCTACTGCTTCAGCCATAGTATCTCTACGTTTGAGTCTGCCTTCCACTGACGAGCCTCAATAAAGGTTGAAACTGGTCTGGGTAGTGGCTGTTTCCTTAATGCATAGCAGTATACATGTCTGCAAGGAGATGTGCTTTGCATTATAGGAGATACTGAGACAAGGAGTAATGAGAGCTTGGTCCACCTTTGCTCGAAGTTGCCTGGTGTTGCACTACCTTACCCCAGTCCTGAAGATATTTTCAGGTGCAAACTTTGTTTGCTTACGCTTGGATAAAGGATTAAACTAAATTTATTAAACAGAGGGGATAATGTACATCTTGATACCAGATTTAACATTAAACCATCTTCCTGTACTTCCCTCAATTCTAACTGCTGACTAACAACTCAAATAAAGACCAAGTGTTACTTGATATAATGCTACATGGACACCATACAATTGTAACATTTTGAATAATTTTTCTCTTGGCACATGCCTATTCCAGATCTACAAAACTTAAATACAGATCTTTATTATATTCTTGATTTCTCAACTATTCTTCAAAAAAGTGAAAATCTGATCCTGACAGCCTCTATTTGACCTGAATCCAGCTTGTTCTTCACCAAGCTTTTCTTCCACAATTCTTCTCAAATGTTTCTCAAGTATACTGGCATAAATCTTGCCTGGAACACTCAGTAGGGAAATACCTCTGTAATTCTCATATTCAGTTTTATTTCCCTTTTTACATATGGGTACTATTAGAGCTCTACTCCAATCATCAGGAATTTGTTCCTCTGTCCAGGCCTTCTGAACTATGCAGTGCAGCCACTATAAGACTTTTATACCTCCATACTTGAGCATTACTGGTTGAATTTCATCTACTCCTGCTGCCATTCCACATTTCAGGCTTTGTAGGTAGTTTTTGGTACTGAGACCACATATTAATATAAAGAGTTTATTAAAAATAAACAATTAAATTAAATAAACATTTAAAAAATTAAATTTTTTAACTGCTTATTTTTAATAAACTCTTTATATTAATATGTAGTCTCAATACTGAAATCTACAGAACTGATTAACCACAGAAACCTATGTTTACATTTTGATGGCTTTTTCAACTTCAAGTATGGATATTTTTTTATTTTTATTTTGATTTAACCAATAAGAATACAATTTGGTCAGCTAAATCCCAAATTGTCAGCCCATCCTCGTTCGTTCAGTATCAAAGTAGATACCAAACAGGGTGCACCACGAGAAGGTGAGGATTGGACATTAGGTCAGAAGCCCTTTCTTTATGTGGATGCTGTTATACTTCTAAATAAATCCGCTACAAGTCTGCAAGATTCTCTGACTAAATTGAATAGCTGTTGTAATAGATATGGTATGAAGGTCAGTAATAAAAAGACAAAGACAATGAAAATAGGCAGAATCATTGAAAATGTCAACTGTGTTGTGAATGGAGAACCTGTGGAACAAGTAAAACATTTCAGCTACTTAGGCACAATTTTTACTGAAGATGGTAAACTAAATATAGAAATAGACAACAGAATCAGCAAAGCTGGTATCGTGGGAAGTCAATTGAATAAATTCATATGGAATAAGAAAGAAATTAGTCGGAACACTAAATTAGCTGTATACAAGACAGTGTTCAAACCAATTTTAACTTATGGATCTGAGAGCTGGGTCAGAAGTAAAACACTTGACCAAAGACTAGAGACCGCAGATATGAGAGTCCTGAGAAAGATTAGAGGCGTGAACAGATGGCATCAATGGCAATATCATATTAAAAATGAGGATATTAGGAAAGAACTTGACATTGTCAGCATCCAGGAATGCGTTAGCAGAGCTAATCTCAGATGGTATGGTCACTTAAATAGAGTGGGAGAGGAAAGATTAGCAAAACAAGTGTTCACTGCTAGGTTGGCAGGAAAACGACCCAGAGGAAGACCAAGATATAGGTGGATTGATACGGTACAAAGTGCCTTAGACGATAGAAATATACGATTTGATAATGTTGGAGTGTTGACAAGTAACAGACTGATTTGGAGGAAAATTGTAGATAGGAAGTTAGTAATGATGTAATTTTTTCATATAATACTGTCATATCCTGTACACCCCTTGAGGGTACATGGCAGGAATTTGATGATGATGATGAAGTATGGATATGTATTTCTGATTGCATGCCTGTTGAATATTTTTTTATTTTTTTATTATTTTTTTTTATCACTGTGCTATCACTGATTGTTTCATTCAGCAATTTTCAAAGTAATTACTCCATAAATCAAGGATATCTTTTTCTCAGATTTTTCATGCCACCTCATCATCATCAAATTCCTGCCATGTACCCTCAAGGGGGTGTACAGGATATGATAGTACTACATGAAAAATTTACATCATTACTAACTTCCTATCTACAATTTTCCTCCAAATCAGTCTGTTAGTTGTCAGACTCCAACATCAGAGCTTATATTTCTATCGTCTAAGTCACATTGTACCGCATGAATCCGCCTATATCTTGGTCTTCCACTGGGTCATTTTCCTAGCAACCTGGCAGAGAACACTTGTTTTGCTAATCTTTCCTGGCCTATTCTGTTTACGTAAACATACCACCTGAGACTAGCTCTGCTAATGCATTCCTGGATGCTGACAATATCAAGTTCTTTCCTAATATCCTCGTTTTTAATATGATATTGCCACTGATGCCATCTGTTCACCCATTTAATCTTTCTCAGAACTCCCATATCTGCGGTCTCTAGCCTTTAGTTAAGTGTTTTACTTCTGACCCAGCTTTCAGATCCATAAGTTAAAATTGGTTTGAACACTGTCTTGTATACAGCTAATTTAGTGTTCAAACTAATTTCTCTCTTATTCCATATGAATTTATATAATTGACTTCCTACCATACCAGCTTTGTTGATTCTGTTGTCTATTTCCATATGTAATTTACCATCTTCACTAAAAATCGTACCTAAGTAGCTGAAATGTTTTACTTGAACAGGTTCTCCGTTCAAAACACAGTTGACATTTTCAATTATTTTGCCTATTTTCATTGTTTTCATCTTTTTATTGTTGACCTTCATACCATATCTATTACAGCAGTTATTCAATTTAGTAAGGGAATCTTGCAGATATGTACTACATATCTGCAAGATTTATTTAGAAGTATAACATTTATTATGTTATATATTATGTTATAACAGATTTATTTAGAAGTATAACATCTTCTGCATAAAGCAAAGAGCTGACATTAACATCTCCAATTTTGATATCATGTTTAATACCACTTTCCTTCATAATGTGATCCATATTGATAATGAATAATAGCCTTGTCTCACATCAGATTTAACATTAAACCATCTTCCTGTACTTCCTTCAATTCTAACTGCTAATTTGCAATTCAAATAAAGACCAAGTATTGCTTGATATAATGCCCCATTGACACCATATAACTATAGCGTATTGAACAGCTTCTCTCTTGGCACCTTGTTATGCCTTTTCCAGATTGACAAAATTTAAATACAGATCTTTGTTATATTCTCTTGATTTCTCCACTATTTGTTGTAAAGTGAAGATCTGATCCTGACAGCCTCTATTTCCCCTGAATCCAGCTTGTTCTTCACCAACTTTTCTTCCACAATTCTTCTCAACAGTTTCTCAAGTAAACTTGCATAAATCTTACCAGGAACACTAAGTAGGGAAATACCTCTGTAATTCTCACATTGTTTTATTTCCCTTTTTATATATGGGTTCTATGAGAGCTTTACTCCAATCATCGGGAATTCGTCCCTCTGTCCAGGCTTTCTGGACTATGCAGTGCAGCCACTATAAGACTTTTATACCACCATACTTCAGCATTTCTGGACGAATATCATATACTCCTGCTGCGTTTCCACATTTCAAGTCTTTGATGGCTTTTTCTACTTCAAGTATGGATATGTATTCCTAACTGTATGCCTGTTGAGTGTTTTTTACCACTGTACTATCACTGCTAGTTTCATTTAGCAATTTTTCGACGTAATTACTCCATACTTCAATGATATCTTTTTCTCCCATTTTCATGTCATCTTTATCATCTCTAACTCCTTTTAGAGCACTCTTTCCTCCATTCCTAAGCTTCTTCAACAACCTCCAGAATATTTTGCAACCTTCTTGATATTTATTTTCTATGTTCTTGCAAAAGTCCTCCCATGACTTTTGTTTAGCTAGTTTTACACAGCGTTTTTAGCTTTCTTACATTTGTCTCTGTATTCTCTAAGAGCACAAGCTGATTTATTTGCCAGGAACTTTTGATATGCTTTCTTCTTTTCCTTTACTGCCTCTTTAACTTCCTATGCCTACCATGGAGTTCTGATTTTTCTATCCTTGTAGACAACCTCACCACATGCCTCACTGACTGAATCAATCAGGGTTTTCTTCAAGGCTTGCCACTAAATCTTCAAGGTTTGGTTCCTGTTCTCAAACTCTTTCATTTTTACCTCAGTAATCTTTGTGTATTTTAGTCTACAGTTCACATCTGAGAGCTGCTCAACTTTTATTCGCTTTAAAACTTTCTTACTTGTCATTCTTTTCAATATGAAATTCAATTTTATCCTGCTCATCAATTTAATGCCACCTTTATCATCTAATTTCTTTTACAGCATTTTTTTCTCCATTTCTGAGCTTTTTCACGAACCTCAAGAATATCTTGCCACCTTCTTGATATTTATTTTGTATGTTCTTACCAAAGTTTTCCAATCACTTTTGTTTAGTTAGTTTTACACAGTGTTCAGCTTTCTTACATTTGTCTCTTTAGTCTCTAAGAGTAGAAGCTGACATTCACCAGAAACTTTTTTGACATGCTTTCTTCTTTTCCTTCACTGCCTCTTTAACTTCCTGTGTCCACCATGAAGTTCTGATTTTTCTATCCTTGCAGACAAGCTCACCACATGACTCTCTGGCTGAATCAATGTTTTCTTTAGGGCTTGCCACCGAATCTCCAATGTTTTGTTCCTCTACTCAATCTCTTTCATTTGTTTGGACTCCCTTGCCACCTCCAGGGAGTCCAAGGACCCATCGAGGAAGGGCATCTACTCTACAACTCTCTGTCTCCCAACTACACCAACTCCATCTACAGCCGACCACCACCACTAGTATTTTCAGAGACAATCTTAAACATCCATGTCCATGGCAGGATTCAAACTCACTGCCTTTTGGCTGGAGAGCAGATATGCTAGCCACTGGACCACAAAAGACCAGTATTATAACATTTGCGTATTTTGATCTACAGTTTACATCTGAGAGCTGCACAACTTTTATTCGCTTTAAAACTTCTTATGTTCATCTTTTCAATATGAAATTCAGTTTTATCCTGCTGAAGACTAAATGGTGTTCACTTCAACTTTCAAATTCTCTGTACACTCTAGTGTCCTGCACAGCTGAGAAAACATCACAATTTAACTATAACATATCAATGAGACTTCTCTTATTCACTGCTTCTTCTCTCCATTTGAATTTGCACATTTTTATGTAGGAACATTGTGTAAGTAATAATCAGTTGATGTCCCGAGCAAAAATCCAACAGGTGTTTGCATTATTATTAGCTTTGCTCTTTTCTCCAAATTTTCCCAAAATATTTTTGTATGTCTGACAAACATTTCCTACTCTGCTATTTAGATCTTCAACAAGGACCAACTTTTCCTTTTTCACTGTGTCAGTTGCATTCTCTCAAGTCTCAAAAACTTCCTTCCCTTCTATCTTAGTAGAACTTTCTGTGGGACCATAGGCACAAATATATCTTAATGTCCAGTTCCCCATTCTGATATTTGCCCATATCACTCTACTTGATATTGCCTGCTATTCAAGAAGATTAGCTTCATATTTAGTATTGAATACTATAGCTACTCTTTTTCTTTGATTGTTATTGCCTGAATATAACATTTTGTATTTATTGCTTACAGAGATCTCACTAGTTTTTGTCTTTATTGTTTCAGTCACCCCTATTATGTCAATCTGGTATTTATCCAATTCCACAGCCAACTCCATTTCTTTGTCATTCAGGCTTCTTACATTGATAGTACCAATCCTGAACTCTTGTGATGTTGAGCTGGGATGCGTTTCAAGATTTGTTCCAGTAGCTAACTTTCTGCTGTGTGATCTGGTTCCTTGGCGAAAACAACAGGGGAGCCCTTGTTGTTTTCACTGACAGATCATGCTGGTTGGGCAATGCCCCAGCCATCATGATCTGTCATGTTGTATTATCATTTTACATTGTGGTTTAGCCAATAAGAATACAATTTGGTCAGCTAAATCCCAAATTTCCCACTCATCCTCGTTCATTCAGTATCGTAGTAACAGGGTGCAGCACGAGAAAGTGAGGACTGGACATTAGGTCAGAAGCCCTGGTCGATTCTCCATGTTCCTTTAGAGGCTATGTGGAGGTCTCTTCTCAGTTATACAGTGTTTACCCTTAAGCACCCTTTCTCCCACTTACACAAGGTTATTTTTCAAATGTATAGTACATTTTGTACAATGTATAGGCCGAGGATCAAATTATAAAATTAATTAAAAAAAACTCCCTATTTTTTTAAATCAATTTTATGGTTTTCTATTTTTTACAACTATTGGATGGAGGGTGATGTTTGTCTCCTGCACTTTAGGCATACTATATAATCTGGGAGTGATGAAGCATCTTGATTTTTAAGATTTTCTCTAAATTCAAAAGTACTAGAGATCATATTATTAGTTTTTATATGTGACAACCAAGTGTAATCATTCTTCCCATTTCTGAATATGGGAAAGCGTCCATTCTTAATGTCATACAATTTAAAATGACTTTTGAATTCTTTTGTCTGCTTTGAGTATAACGATTTCACCATTGTCATGTAAACAAAAAAAAACTTATAAAGCATCTTTCTCTGATGCTTTGATATTATTTTTTGGCAGACGACTATTTAATAAAACAAAAGCACTAAGTAATTTTGTGGATAATGCTTCATGTGAGACAGAAATTTAGTAGCTTTTTCAACACTGGCTATGATATCCACTTTTCGAATGTGTCTTGGAGTAATAGTATAATTAAAAGTCTTTGTTTAATTATGTCATTACTCCAAGATATAGGACTCAATATTTACAATGTTTGTCATCTACTGTTGACTTTCTTTGAATGCATACCTTCTATGGCATTCCATATATTTGGGGATATTGAATTAGCCAGAGTATTATGTAGGTGATATGCTTTTTGTTCAGTGGAGAGCATGTCTGATCTAGTTTTTTTGTATTTTGGCTCACAAAAGGAAAAACCTGCATTTCTATATATCCTCTGCACTTTTGCAGAAGATATGTTTTCTTTCATTCTTAAAAATGCAGGAATGGAATTATACAATTATCTATAATCAACGAGTTAAAACCCGATTATTTATTATTCAATTTTACATCCTTTTTTTTTTTCAAACTGGTGCACAATGAAAGCATTATTCTAATCATCTGGAATTCAATCTTCTGATTAAACCCCCTCAATTATGCAATTGAGATTATACAATTTAGACATGTCATGTTCCTGAGGGCTTTTTATTCTTCCAATACTGAAATAAAGGAAATTCAACATACATACCTAGTCCTTATGAATTTCAAATAGTGAGAATTGAATGTGCAAATAATAATAATAATGATGCATTCCTCTGAGTAGGTATGTAGTTACAAGTATGCTGCTTGTTACCACCATGGTTTTATTGCTATTTATGTCATTTGATAATTTTTCAAAGTAATTATTACAGATATTCAGAATATTTTTATCTTCATGTAAAATAATCATAATCTGATTTGCTTTTTAGTACTCTTTCCTTCATTTATTAAATTTTTCAGAACATTTTCAGTTTTCCCAAAAAATATTCCTGAACTGCTTCTGTAAGAAATTTTTTTTTCCCTCACACACACACACACACACACACACACACACTTCCATGTACTTCCTTGGACCAATCTAGTAATGTTAGCTTCAGATGTTGTTCATCTCTAAGATGTACTTTCCAATTGCAAACAGAAAGTATAGAAAGTTTTGTTTGCATTCTGCTGCGTTTTACATTATGAGAAAATATTAAGGACAGTGATCAAAACTTGCTCCACCTTTGCTCCAAGTTGTCCTAGTGTTGTACTACCAGGTGATGACTTACGCTTGGACTCACCGAAAGTTCTTCGGCATGAAACTCTTAGATTTCAATCTTCAAGTTTCTTATTCAGCTTTGAAATAATGAGGGATTTATGATCCCCTTAACTTAATTTACGTCGCCAAAAAATATAGCCTCTTGGCTCTTTATTGTATAAATATATGAGAATTTCAAGAAACACTTACTTCATTCACTACTACTGTATCTCCAATAAAAAGTGCATATATTCTGGCTTGTTTATCATTTCCGGCTGCCTTGTTCTCTAATCCAGAAAATCCAACATTGATGTTAAATACCATACCTGCAATTAAAAATAATTTGATTATGGCAAAACAGCAGAAGCACACAAATAAAGCAAATACCAAACACTGTATTAAAAATATACCTCTTAATAAACAATCTACTCTTAACTTGTAGGACATACACTAAAATACTGTATTCCAGATATGTCATAATGCACTAACTCATATTTAGGACAAACTGTAACATACTATATGCAAGAAAACACATCATTCTAACTATAAGAAAACATTTCTGCATATTGAATAGTTTATACATCTAGCTCTCACTACAGCAAACACTAATATAAAAAAATTACTCACTTAACAAATTACAGAAAAGCACAAATCAAAATTTCATAGATGCAATGTTATGTTAAAAGAAATTTGGTATAGTCAACTATACACTATAACAAACTGTTCCTGTGGTCCTCCAAGTTTTAGTGAGAGTTAACTGAATATGCAGATCAAATCTCATCAAAAATTCAATGTAAAAAATATTCATTATATATATAAAAAAAAAAACTACGTTGGATGTTTAATAGAATGAAGATAGCACAAGGAATGAATTAAACAGAGTTTAATGCTTCCAATATTTCATCTCTGTCGCAGACATTTTCAGGTCTGCAATATATATTGTAACAAACATGCATTACACTGTTAATTCATCCCTTGTGCTGTTTTCATTCCATTAAATAACCAATATGAGTTCTAACCAGCATCTGAGCCTAAACATACAAATAATGAAAACACATTTAATGTCAACTTATAACGAGATGATTCTGGCATGTGGGGAATTCTTTTTTTCCATCTTTGTGTCATAAAAGTGTTATTGAAAGATATTGCTCTTTATCTGAATGAGGATTAGAAAAGGCTGGAATGAGGAAATGCAGATTAACAATTACACACACACCCGAACTTCATACTGTCCAAGCAGTCATAGTGATATCTGCCAAAGATGAAGGGTGTTTAGATGTCAGAAAAGTACTCATGCAAATATTTTTCACTAGAAAACTAAGCAATATAGTGTCTGAAACAAATCATTACACTGACTAGTAGGCCTGCAGTCAAACCAGAATATGAGCCTATATCGTCAAGCTTGATTATGGAAACAGTGACAAAGTATATCAGTTTCTTGGACTGATAACATTAACTGGAACTGATCAAAAGCCAGACACTGGAGTTCCAATCCACTACTTCCTTCAATCTTCACATCAGACAATGTCAATAAATCATTTGTATTCATTCAAAAATTCCTTCAATGATAATTTAACCATTCCAAAAAACAGCACGACATATGCACTTTCTAAAATAAGATCTGTAATATTAGTGAATTTTTTAAATAGATTATTTAGCACAGAAATTCCAAACAATGCACATTCTAGAAGAACACCTTTCTCTCTTAATAATATATGCTCTAACCCATATTTATCTGATAAACCAGATAAATATGGGTTAGAGCAAATATTGTTGCAAAATTATACCAATTTTTAAATATAAAGTATACCTAGGAGTGAACCTAGTAAAAGATATGTTGAGCAAAGGATACAAAATCTATATGAACAATTACTACAAATATAATTCAGTCATTTCTAGATTTCTGAAAAAGAAGAACAATTATACCTGTAACTTTTCATTTGGGGGGTGGACCTTAACAGATGAAATTGGTTGCAAAAAAAAAAAAAAAAGGAGTGGGGGGGGCGGATGCATGAGTAAAAATGCAATTGTTTTGCAGCTGCATCAAGACTAAACAATACCAAATCATAAAAAAGATAGTCTTCATCTGTAGTAGACTATAACATGTATATAAGAAGTGTAGATTGTACCGATGCAATATTCAAATATTATCCTTGAGCAAGGAAAACTCTGAAGTAGACAAATTCTTTTTCCATTTGTTGTATATGTTAGCATCATGCTTTCATACTGTAAAAAAAGGTTTCTTGAAGAATCATCTCTCTCAGGTACAGTTCATTCCTAGATGTTATGTTGCACTGTACCAGAAAGAGAGAGAGAGAAGATCAACAGAAAGTACAAAAATAGTTTATTGACATGTGTAAGTCATCCAATAAATATAATTTCAGGCGAGCTGTCAGGGTAATGCCTATCAAGTGTGTACAATACAAGGAAAATGTTTCTCATAATGCCATATTTGTGCAAGAAATGATATTAAAAAGAATCTAGATATTACTGTAATATCTAGATCCTTGGTAAGAGCATATTTGGTACCAAGGACAACGATACCATAGAAAACCTATAAGAAACCACAGAAATAGCTTGTCATAGTTGGTAGTTTGGTATACTGTTTTAGCACTATCACTGTACCCATGGAGTTTTGGTTGGACTTTCAGTAGTTTGTTGGTTATAGCAGTGTTTGGAGTTATGAGAGGCAACTGTACATGTAAAGTAATTTTTTTTTAATTAGTTATAAAATTTTATATATTAGATTCATTCAAATTTTTATTTTTTTTTAATTCAGCATTAAAAAATTACTATTATTGAAATAGTTGATCAGGAAAAGGTTTCTTTGGGACTAATATCTGACCATTTATTTAAATGTTAAGGTGAATTTCTGGCAGCAAACTGTGCTGCTATATTCTAAAGCCAATTAATTACATGGACAATTACATAATGTACACCACGAAACCACACTTACATAGCAGCAATTCTGCAACTGTTGACTGCAAGAACAGCAACATACATAAGCATTCAGATTTCAAACAGGAAGTGACTTTACAACACATTTGCTTGAAAAAAGAAATATGATCAAATTGTGAAAAGAATCACTTTTATAGAGGAACAGATATAAATTGGATTGGACAGATTATTTCTATAATATGGCACAGCATTACAACCCTCACCAAATTTGAAAAAAAAAAACCAGTTGCCTCACTTTATCTAAAATATGGAATAAAAGTTGAGACCCCTCATCAAGTTTCCATGACTGCTTTCATAAAGGACATTAGTTAGGACTATAGGTTCCTTCCTTTCATACTCTGTGCTTACCTTCCCGCTAGTGTGCCTGCATGCATGTGCTCAGTTGCATTTCTTTGTGAGCATGAAGATGTCTTGATGACTAAGGCAAAATTAATAAATTAACTAAATAAATTTAGTTAATAATTATCATCTTTAGATGAGTGTTCTCTCCATTAAACAAAACACGAGTAATAATCAACATCTAAATATCATACCAGATTGCTTGATATGTGGGATTCACATAAACAACATGCAAATAAGAACTCTGTGATGACCAGAGGAAGTAAAAGAATCAGTCCACAAAAAGTAGCACAAAAGAAGTTCTAGATAGTTAGTTGGACTGTTTAGAATTATGACTGAAGAAACTAAGCCCATGATGCTATCATATTAAGAATAAACTAAAGAAATAGAAAAACTCACATGGGAAAAACTTGATGTTAATTAGTAACATTTTAGCCTATGCTTCACAGACATCTTCAGTACAACAATGGAACAGCAATTAAATAATAACATAAATGCTAAGAAGTGCCACCTTAGTAGCCAGTGTTAGATAAAAAAATGTTTTTTTTCCCCATAATTTTCTTAGCATTCTTCTTATGATACACAAACTACTAAGGTGTGCTCTTTAGAATTTCTGTACCTTTCCATTAATTAACTGCTTTCCATTTTTGTACTGAAGATGCCTGTGAAGCATAGGCATTCATGTGAAACATTTGATTAAGCATTTTTTAATCTTTATCAATATTTTGCACAAAGACATATTCATGACTGTACAAGAATCTTCACAAGCTAGTATGTTATAAAAAGGATATTGTACAAAATATAATATTAAAGCTACAAAGCTATGTTTAAACTCCCTCTCGCATCCAGGATTTATACCAAATTAAGTGTACTTATAACCATTCATCTTCATGCATATCAAGGATTTAGGACTAGTGTGGCCTATTCTGGCCTTAGAAGTCATTGTTGAATCGTTTAAGAGGACATTCTGGTTTTCTTTTTCCTAATGGCTTGTACTTTAAGGCTTGTTTTGGTAATCTTTCTATTTTCATTCTTTGAACGTGTTCCATTCATAAATAGGTGAAACTGAACACAGAGTGAAATCAGAAGAAAAAAAAAAAAAAGAAATCCACAAAAGCCATATTGAGGCATCCAATAGCAATAGTGGTCTCACACCGAGTAATGAGATTCATCTCGCACCTGAAGACAATAGCAAACATCCACACCCACTGAGGGATTCAAATCTGCAGCCTGTTGGTCAGAGAGATGCATTAGCCATTCAGTCCAACTAAGACAAATAAGAGCAACTCTTATACTGTAATATCTTCTTTGTCTTCATTATTCCATTTCACCTGCCGTCAGCTATCCTACTCCATAATTGTCATTCATGATATTCTGTCCTGGATCATCGATATCTCCAAGTTGGCAATTTGGAAGTCTTTTAAAAGAATGAGGATCTACCATGCTCTCTCAGTTCCGTACACATTTCCATCACCTTTTGCATCATGTGATCTACAGAGCATTTCATGATGTGTACAAACTGTCTAAGCTAGTACTCAGTTATTTTATCAGCAACAGATTTAACTTTGAAGATCCCATGGATTTGTTATGCACTTTTTCCAGCATGATAATGCCATTGGTCCACGTCAGCATCTTCACCTCAATGGCACATAGCTTTTGTCCAACAATTCATGTCACATATAATGGCAGGCTGTACTGCCATTTTATATATCTTTTCCTGTGCTTGTACTAGCATCCTTCTGTCACATAATAGTCTGGAGAGCACACACTCGATTTCATCCAGCCAGTGTTTGTGAATTATTCCAAACACCATACCTCAAGATCCCTCACTCAGGAAGATACCCTTCTTGAGTGAGGTATCTTGAAGATATATGGTTTTTTTGAAAAACACAGCACATGTATTCGGTCTTCTGTCTGCTAATTTGCAAGCTACCTGCATTTATCTAGTATCAACTGTAAGTCTTCTGGATTGTCACTCATTAGGCCAATGTCATTGATATATAAAACATTCCATGAGACAAGTCGCTGAATGTCTGCCGTTATAGTTCATGGCCAAACTGTACAGGAGTAGGACTTAGAACCAATTCATGATTTACTACCAGCTTGATTTCAAATTCTTCGTTGGTTCTCATTGCTAGTACATGTCTTTCACTTGGTTAATATAGCATTCTTGGACCTTCTGTGATTCTCAATGCTTACCATATTAACTTCCATGGAACCCGATCAAAGGTCTTTTCAAGAGCAATAAAGACTAGGTGCAGGGTCTTTTTGTAATCTTTTGTAACTTTTTGGATAAAGTTTATTGCATATTAAATCTCTAATTGAACCAATGACTTTGAACCAGAGAATTGAATTCTGTGGCCCTGTAACTCTTACAGAGCCATACACCTTTATTTTTATAGAACAGTATCAGGTAATGTTTCCTCTATCCATCTGACATTGTCTCTGTGAGGATCCTGTTGAAAAGATTTGCCAGGAAGGTTACACCCACCACACCCAACCTTTTCCACAATTCAGTTGGAATTTCTTCAGCTCCTCTGGCTTGTTGTTTGCCATTTTATCAACTGCTGTCTGATTCTGTGTTCTCTGGCACAGGGAACTTTATATTGTTGGAAGGTCAGACAAAACTTCATTAGGGTTGGTTTCATTTAGCAGGTGATGGTAATACTCCTTCCATCTCTATCTTATTCCACATTCTTTGAAAATAACACTCCTGTTCATTCTTTATGTATTTAACTGCCTTGATGTCTTTTGAACCACTATGTCTTTATTGTGCAATCTTGGGGATTTCCTTATCGGGTCGAATTCCAGATGACTGGAGTAGAGATCCCTCAATTTGTAGCCCAAATGCAGCTCCTGGTTTCCCTATAATTTTTATATACATTTCATAGCATTGACTTTTAGTAACCCTATGCAAATAAATGATCACTAAAAGCATATGTATTAAATTTTTCTCAAATTTCTCCTGGCTACGGACACAGACTATTGGTTGCTGATATCATTTAAAGCAGTGGGTCTTAACCTTTTTAGTGACCGGCACCCCCTTGAATCTAAAAATAAGTTCTCGCACCCCCTTGAAAAATGTGTTTCTATTTCTTTATTTAGGAAATTACATCTATTGCAAGATAATTTATTTATTGAAAAATAAACACATACATTTACATATACATACAAAACAATATCTCAATTTTTAATGGCTATGTTGTTGTTGTTGTTTATTCATAATAATACTGTTGAAGCGAGGTCCTTTTTTGAAAGAGCCAAGCGTAAGTCATCACTTGCATTTAAGTGATTTCTGGCTTTTGTTTTTATGTGCAAAAGTGATGAAAATACAATTTCACACAGGTAGGTGGTTGCAAATGGTAAAAGTGTCTGCAATACTGCTTTTGCCAGTTGTGGATAAGGTTCTAACTGTGTACACCAGAATTGTTCTAAATCCAGTTTTTCAAATTCCATTTGAATACGTGCATTGGGTCGTATTTCAATAAGATCGTCTTTTATTAAATAGCTGTCGTCCATCGAATCTGGGTCAAAATTTAGAAACTTCTCTCGCACCCCTGAAAATGCTTTCACACACCCCCAGGAGTGCACACCCCATGTTAAGAACCACTGATTTAAAGGAAAGAGATGGTGGCATTTCAGTATTAATTTTCACCCAATTATGGAGATCAGAGGAGGAAAAAAACAGTGAAAAACAACCAATTCTGGGACATGTCGAGACCTGACAAATGATGAGCACAAGTACAAATTCATCTGAATTGGCAGTACCCTATTCCAGCCACTTTCAGTCAGAGCCCATTGAGACATTTGCCGATAAGTTTTGTGAAGTGTTTGAGTTCTTCCCTAGTGTCTTGTGTCCAGATGTGGGTGATTTGTTAACTTTTTTGTTAATTTATCAAGTAATTCAGAAGTTTATCCGGTAATAAAGTGATTATAGACTTGGTAATCAGAGTTCAATATTTTAAGAGTCCAACCCAAAGTGAGTATTATTCTGCATGGAAATGAAATAGTTCAGTAAATAATGGATGTCTATGATATATGATATGGTGAAAAAAAAGTACTAAACTTTGATTTCCCCCATCAGTATATGCCCTATGAAATATGCTATTCAACTGCATGCACATTAACAGAGGAGCACGCGTACAGTCTATAGACATGGTGTTTACACTGGAAGAAAAGATGTTTTACTGTTGAGCATTATTTTCATTCATACAGAGTTGGTAAAGCAAATGGTCCAAGCCTACAACATATTTGTATGCAGTTTGTTCACTGTTTTCGTAAGCATGTCCCAAGCAATAGTATTACCATTGCCTTAATTAAGAGGTTCTGATGTACCAGGAGTGTTCTGCAGCAATTCAAAGGGCATTCAGGAAGACTGAACTGTTAACACAAATGAGAATCACAGGCATGTGTTATTACAGTCACTGAAACACAGTCAACGCCGAACAGCAGTAAAACTTGGGATATTGGGGTGGTCACTACAGAGAATCCTTAAGGAGCTGGGTGCCTTTTCGTACGTCATTCAAGTGGATCAGTGTTTAACAGCAATGGATTACACAGCATGGTGAGAATACTGTGCACCCGTGCTAGCCAATGTCTATGAAGATGTGACCTTCCTCCATAATGTGTGGTTCTCAGACAAAGTACATTTCTATCTAAGCCGTCACATAAACAGACGAACCTACACGTCTCTTGGTTTCTCAAGACCCGAATTTGTCCAAGATAAACATGGTGTGGTTTCTGGCCATGCATAATTGGGCCCTACTCCATTGAAGAGGCTAACATAACCATGACTTTGAATAGCAAATGCTAATTTGTGTGTTGGTTCCGTTCACCCAAGATTTGCATAGGATGCATTGTGCAAAAAACATCCCATTTCATGCATGGGTATTCCAACAGGACGGAGCAACCTGTGACACATCATGTGGCTCTGGAGCCTATTTATCAGAACACTTACTCAGGAGGCTTATTTTGAGGTTCACAGAATTCTCGTACCCTTCATGTTCTCCTGATCTCACATCACTTGATACCTTCATTTGGAGTATGTTGAAGAAATGGGTATTCCACCATGACCTGCCTTCACACTTTGATGAACTAAGGGATAAAAATTACATGATATGTCCAACAGATGTCCCAGCCCTTGTTCTCCAAGATGACAGAGAATCTTTGCATGTGCTACGAAACCTGTCTTGAAAGACAAGGTGCCCATTTTTGTTTTGCCCATTGATGTTTTATTCAACCAAATTCCACCAATAGTTGTGGATGCACATATCACCATGTGTAAACATATTTCACTGTTAACTCTATACCCATTTACTCTTTAACATACATTGTTGCAGTTATTCACTTTATTTTTTTGCACCATACTCTGTGTATGTATATATATCATTATATTTAAATATTTACAGTGTAGTAAAATGGTACTCAGATGTAATAGTAGCCGAAGATACAACTATTTTAAGGAATTTTACATGAAAGTATTTTGAAATTTCTAAAATTCTGAGTGCTAGAAGTATATTTTGTATTGGAAGCAAGTTAACATGGTTGCGAATGATAGTAACAAAAGGTACAAAAGTGAAAGCCAGAGTGTATGAAAATAGGAATGCAAATATTGAAGTGAACGAAGGTAAAAGAAATGCAAATAATGACAGAGAAAGAAGGAGAGAGATCAATACTGAAAAAAAGTGAAATGAATGATGTAGTGGGTGATGAAGTAAATGGTGAGATAGAAGAGCAATGAAGAAAAGTAACATGAGTTTTAAAGTGGACAAAGCATTTGCTTCAACACTTGGAGAATTGGTGCGTAGTACAGAAGTAGAGATAGAAAGACAAATCATGAAAAAAAAAAAGTGAAAGAGCGTGAAAAGGAGAAAAACGCAATGATATTCCCAGATCAGAAATGTACAAGATTAGAGTGTTTTCCAGTAGCAAAGGATAAACATGTGAAAGAGCTATTGGAACGTCAAAAGAGAAAGATGCAAGTTTCAACAGGTATGAATAATATAAAAAGTGTAAATCATGCATATGACAGAGGATATGGAAGAGCTACTGAAAAAAAAAAAAAAAGCAAAGGAGAATAAAGGTTACATTGTAATTCTGTTATCCTGGTGTGATAAGAATGAGCTCAGAAGAGCAATGACAGCAAATGGGGCGGTTGAACAGGTTGCATAGGAGGATGAGGAGGAATGGTGTTTGTGGATGTAGACTTTGATGGGTGAAAACTTACCATATTTTTCCGTGTATAAGACGAACCCTACTCTTTTGAACCCAAAATTAAGAAATAATATTTTAAACATAAAACAGAACACATTTGATTTTTTTTTTAAATATTCAAAGTATATTTAGTAATTAGGTAATATTTGTAAGATACATACTAAGATGCAATTTTTTAGGGATGCATTTTCTGAGCCAACTTGATTCGTGTTCTCATGGCCAACCCTTCTCTCCTCATGAAGTTGAAGCACTATTTTGCCTTTCCTGTGAAATCAACAATGTTCATTTATCATGCAAACCTTTTTGCCTCATATTGAATAAGGTTGGTTGACACACACATATCCCATTCTGGAGCTACTCCATAATCAAAGTCTTAAGCCTCTGCTCCAAGTTTGGCCATTTCGTTGGTTTTCCTCTTAAGGCAATCTTCTTTTTTTTTTGGCATCTTGAAAACATTCCTGTTTTATCCACTGTCTAATCATACACTCAGTGGGAGGAGGTCCAAACTGTCTCTCCGAAGCTTTATTTCCATGTTCTTTTGCATAATTGATGACTTATAACTTGAATTTTGAAGAACATGACAATTGATTTTTATTTTCAGACATTTTTATGGGCTGTGCTCAAAACATTGTTAATGCATTAACTTATCCTGCCAACGAGTTGCAGATGTATGAATACTTTCAGAGTTCTAACTGTTTATTCAGAATAAGCCATTAATGAAGTCAATTGACACAGTTAACAAAGGCTAGTGATTGGCGTAAGCCTGTACACGGAGACAAAGTACCAGCAGTTTCGCCACGGCAACTGCGGGTCACTCAACAACCCCCAATTTTTAATCTAAAAATTTTAGAAAAACGTATCGTCTTATACAGGGAAAAATACGGTATATATCATAGCAGGTACTTGAATGGATTTGTAGTTAGACGTTAGAAGGGGTGCTTAAGGATTAAAGCTGTATAACAGAAGAGACATCCACACAGCTTTATAGGAATGCAACTTTATAGGAATCCAGGTAGATTAGAAATCTACCTGGATTCCAAACAGGGTGCAACACGACAGAATTTCATGCCAGCTGGGGTTTCACCCAGTTAAACCAGGGCCCTCACTGTTTCTGCCAGGGAACCAGGCGAACAGCAAAAAGTCAGGTACTGGAACAAATCCTGAAACACATTACAACTCAACATTACCAGACTTCAAGATCAGTACTATCAACATAAGAAGATAACTAGCAGAAGATTTGGATAAGTACCAGATCGACAAAATAGGGGTGACTGAAACAAAAAAGACAAAAATTGGCGAGATCTCTCTCTAAGCAATAAATACAAAGTGTTACATTCAAGCAATAACAATCAGAAAAAAAAAGAGTAGCTATAGTATTAAACAGTAAATATTAGGTTAATCTTCTTGAATGGCAGGAGATATCAAGATATATTGGGAAAATTTAGAGAAAAGAACAAAGCTAATAATGATGGCAAATACCTGCTGGATTTCTGCCAGAACATCAAATGATTATTACTTACACAATGTTCCAACATAAAAATGTGCACACATTCACAAAAGGCAAGGAATAAGAAAAGTCTCATCAACTATGTCATCATCATCAAATTCCTGACATGTACCCTCAAGGGGTGTACCCCTATCTAACTTTTGGAGACTGAGTGGGCAGAACTATGTTATTGTTGATAATTATGTTTTCTCACTTGTACAGGACACTAGAGAGTACAGAGAATTTGAAAGTGGAAGTGATCACCATTTAATCTTCAGTAGGATAGAACTGAATTTCATATTGAAAACAAGAACATGTAAGAAAGTTCTAAGCAAATAAAAGTTGTACAGCTCTCAGATATAAACTGTGGACTAAAATACAAAAACATTATCAAAGAAAAACTGAAAGAGTTTCAGAACAGGAACCAAACCTTGGAGATTCAGTGGCAAGCCCTGAAGAAAATATTGATTGATTCAGCCAGAGAGGCATGTGGTGAGGTTGTCTGCAAAGATAGAAAAATCAGAACTCCATGGTGGATACAGGAAGTTAAAGAGGTAGTGAAAGAAAAGAAGAAAGCATACCAAAAGCTTGTGCTTTTAGAGAATATAGAGCCAAATGTAAGAAAGCTAAACCCTATGTAAAACTAGCTAAACAAAAGTCATGGGAAGACTTTGGTAAGAACATAGAAAATAAATATCAAGCAGGTGGCAAGATATTCTGGAGGTTGTCGAAAAAGCTCAGAAATGGAGAAAAGAATGCTGTAAAAGGAATTAGAGATGATAAAGGTGGCATGAAAACTGAGAAAAAGATATCCTTGAGGTATTGAGTAGTTACTTCGAAAAATTGCTAAATGAAACAATCAGTGACAGCACAGTCATAAAATACACTCAACAGGCATGTAATCAGAATACATATCCATACTTGAAGTAGACTTGTAGACAAGTCTGCAAGATTCTCTGACTAAATTGAATAACTGTTGTAATAGATATGGTATGAAGGTCAGCAATAAAAAGACAAAGACAATGAAAATAGGCAGAATCATTGAAAATGTCAACTGTATTGTGAATGAGAACCTGTGGAACAAGTAAAACATTTCAGCTACTTTGGCACGATTTTTACTGAAAATGGTAAATTAAATACAGAAATAGACAACAGAATCAGCAAAGCTGGTATGGTGGGAAGTCAATTGAATAAATTCATATGGAATAAGAGAGAAATTAGTCGGAACACTAAATTAGCTGTATACAAGACAGTGTTCAAACTAGTTTTAACTTATGGATCTGAGAGCTGGATCAGAAGTAAAACACTTGACCAAAGACTAGAGACCACAGATATGAGAGTCCTGAGAAAGATTATAGGCATGAACAGATGGCATCAATGGCAATATCATATTAAAAATGAGGATATTAGGAAAGAACTTGACATTGTCAGCATCCAGGAATGTGTTAGCAGAGCTAATCTCAGGTGGTATGGTCACTTAAATAGACTGGGCGAAGGAAGATTAGCAAAACAAGTGTTCTCTGCCAGGTTGGCAGCAAAACGACTCAGAGGAAGACCAAGATATAGGTGGATTGATACAATACAAAGTGCCTTAGACGATAGAAATATAAGATCTGATAATGTTGGAGTCTTGAGAAGTAACAGACTGATTTGGAGGAAAATTGTAGATAGGAAGTTAATAATGATGTAATTTTTTTCATGTAGTACTATCACATCCTGTACACCTCTTGAGGGTACATGGCAGGAGTTTGATGATGACTTGAAGTAGAAAAGCTATCAAAAGCCTGAAATGTGGAAAGGCAGTGGGAGTAGATGATATTCGACCAGAAATGCTCAAGTATTATTATTATTAATAATACATGATACCTCAGAATTCCAAAGACTCATTCAGGGAGGTAATCTGCTCTACAGCTCTCCGTTTCCACAACTCAATCCAACTACAGCAAAGCGCATCATCTACACCAATGCCATCTACTACCCACCACCATCACTAGTATTTTCACAGGCAATCACAAACATTCATGCTCATGGTGGGGTTCAAACCCGCAGCATTTTGGCTGGAGAGCAGATATGCTAACTACTCAGCCAACCAGGCTGGCTGGAGTATAGGTATATCTTGCAGTTCCTGCACCGCATAGTTCAGAAGGTATGGACAGAGGACCGAATTCCAGACAATTGGAGTAGAGCTTTCATAGTACCCATATATAAAAAGGGAAATAAAACTGAATGTGAGAATTACAGAGGTATTTCCCTACTGAGTGTTCCTGGTAAGATTTATAAAAGTATTTATACTTGAGAAACGGTTGAGAAGGATAGTGGAAGGGAGGCTTGGTGAAGAACAAGCTGGATTCAGGCCAAATAGAGGCTGTCAGGATCAGATTTTCACTTTATGACAAATAGTTGAAAAATTGTGGGAATATAACAGATCTTTGTTATATTCCCAAGTAATAAATTTATATGGAAAAAGAGAGAAATTAGTCAAAACACTAAATTAGTTTCATACAAGACAGTGTTGAAATCAATTTTAAATAATGGATCTGAGAACTGGATTAGAAATAAAACACTTGACTAAAGACTAGACACCACAGATATGAGAGTCCTGAGAAAAATTAGGGGTATGAACAGATGGCATCAGTGGCAATATCATATTAAATGAGACTATTAGGAAAGAACTTCACATTTGTTAGCATCCAGGAATGTGTTAGCAGAGCTAATCTCATGTGGTATGGTCACTTAAACAGAATTGGAAAGGAAAGATTAGCAAAAGAAGTATTCTCCATCAGGTTGGCAGGAAAAAGTCCCAGATGAAGAACCAAGATATACATGGATTGATAGAGTAAAAAGTGCTTTAGAAGACAGAAATATAAGATATGATAATGTTGGAGTCTTGACAGATAACAGATTGATTTGGAGGAAAATTGTTGATAGGAAGTTAGTAATGATGTAAATTTTTCATGTAGTTCTATCATAATATCCTGTACATCCCTTGAATTTGATGACGATGTTAGAAGAAAGCAATGGTCAGTGAAAGAATGGATGTGCAGAATCAGGGAAAACTAGAGCTCAAAGTGAAAATATATGAACTTATGTACAGGTACTAAGCATGTGGAAATTTTAGTTAAGGCATGAAAATGGGACTAGAAAGCTGGTGATTATGACAAACTCAGGATGCAGTTTATACAGTATTATGTTATCAGAAAAAATGGAATGGAAAGTCATTTACAGTGCATGGGATATGGTGTTAGAGGGCAGTAATACTGAACTGCATTCTCAGAGCTAAGAAGATAAATCAGGCAAAGTTTTAAACTAGTGAGTAGTATCACTGAGCAGGAAATGCATAAAAAGTAAATACTATGAAAGGAACACAAGGCGCAATGTAATGAGTAAGGTTTTATGATCAGTATAATTCACGTGATCAGCACAGCAAAGAAAGGACAGTTACCAAGACTGAATGAAATCTCAGAAAATTCTCTGTATGGTGAATAAAAGGAAATTGAATGGTAAATAACAGAAGGATAATTCTGATTAACGTAGATGGCAGGAAGGTCAGCAGCAGAAGAAATAGTTATTACTGAGTGATCACTTAGCTACTGTGTATTATCTAGGTGGAGATAACACAGTAATTAATGCAATATGTGTGAGAATAGATGTGGATGACTTGGTGTTCGAGTATATTGCAAAAATCTCGATGTAAATAAAACATTATGCTAAAGAGTAATGGATGCTTCTGACTAGGTTGTTTGATTGAAATCTTGGGATCTGTCAGTGCTGAGAAAACAATTTAGATATGCACTAGCAATTCCCTCATTATATATGGACAGATATGAAAGATAATCATGTACTGAAAATGGTGGTTAAAAAAAATTGGTTAAGGCCACATTCAGGAACGGATGGAGAAATATGATATTCTATGAGGAACATAGCTTTATGCCAGAAAGGTCTTGTCTTACTCACTTTCTATGATAAAGTAAAGCTGAATTTGATAAAGAGAAAAGACAAATCACATGGAAATCTACTATATAAAGTGGAGCAAACTGCAATAGTAAGTTTGGTGACGTGGATGGTGACTGAATGACAGAGATCAGAAGTGGTATATGGTAAAACAGAATCTAAAAGGCAGAGTAATACTGGACTTGAACCACTGTTTAATTTGTATATTAATATTCAGAATGATCTGAAAGCCCTCTCTCACATATTGCTATGTGACAGAGGGCAACGATAAATGAAGCTGTTATAGATCCAGTAGGATTTCAAAAGACTGATGCTGTGGGCAAAGGATAATGGTTGCCAATTCAATACTAGTAAAAAGTGGGGGTTTATGCATTTGGATTGAGAAGCTGTCATTACCTTGATGGAACTAACTGCCCAGCAAGAAACTGATGGGCAAAAAGTGATAAATTCTTCTGTATGCTGATGAAAACAAACACAAGTAAGGATAAAAAAAAATTCTGTTTCTTTTTATAAGGGCCAACCACATTTAGGCTGCTCTGTTCAGATTTTGTTTTCTAAGTGATGTGGGAAAAGAGAGAGAGAGAGTAGTAGAATGGATTGATAAGTAGGTCTGTGGGATGCTTGCTATGAAGATTAAAGGCTTATGGAATGAAAATTTAGTTATAGGGAAAAGAAGGAATATAGCAAAATATATATAAGTTACTTTTGAGGATTTTATAAAGATAGATGCAGAAGAAACTTTTTCAGTATATGACAAGAGGGAAGAGAAAAAAATGGTTATTCCTCGCAATTAAGTAAGAACATGGTTAGTAAAGATGTGAAGACTAGATTTTTCTGCAGAGTAGTGATCAAGTAGAATGGATTATACAAGAGGGAGTCGTGGCTACGTGAATCCATTGTCAATGAA
Organism: Typopeltis vanoorti; assembly: GCF_054136105.1. Classification (NCBI taxonomy): domain Eukaryota; kingdom Metazoa; phylum Arthropoda; class Arachnida; order Uropygi; family Thelyphonidae; genus Typopeltis; species Typopeltis vanoorti. The sequence continues at coordinate 88,449,191 of NC_143557.1, read as the reverse complement.
CGAATTTTAAGAGAAATAAGATGGATATTGACAATGGAATCCCATGATGAGTACTTGGATTCCACTGAGATGAGAGATTAATGGAAAATTTAAATGATGATTTAAAATTATTATAGATGTGAAAATTTTTAGTAGAGTTAACAGACAACTTTGTGAAATCTAGCTATAAATTTATAACACACTTTTTACACTGATACTGCATGTGTGTACATATATATATATATATATATATATATATATACGAGAAACATATACTTGCCTTTTTGAGCAACAGCATTTGTCTTTGAGGTAATGACCAGTGAGCTTTCTCGGAATTCAATTCCCATTGCAAAGCTTCAAAAATTAAAAAATAAAATAAAATACGCACGCATACATAAATATAAACAATATATGCACAAAGTCAAATTAAAAATTACAATGATTTCTTAATTCACAACTAAACCATTAGCCCTAAAACAAACTTGCAGATGTTGAGATTATAAGCAAAATTGAAACAATAGTTTTTCTTTTAATTCTGGTTTTTACCTTCACCTTTTGATGTGATAAATCTCATTACACACTATAAAGAACATGAATCCCATTGAGTAAAGACTTCTCAAGAGAAAAAAGGCTAAAATTGCAGTCTAATTAATTTTGTGTTTACAATTAAATTAACTATCTTAATTTAACTAAATATTTAATTGAAAGTTGCTATCATCTTGGTAAAAGGTTTGAAGTTAAAATCGGATTTACTAAACAACATAACAGCATGAATAAAAAAAAAAAAATAATAATAATAAAATGTTATTCGTGAGATGAAATGCTTGAAATAAATAGGAGAGATGCCAAGTTGTGTGTGCATGCATGCAGCAGAATAGTGTTCCATCCCACAATGTCACAATGAGTCCTTGGAGGTGTCACATAGTAATAATACATACAGGACAGAACTTTCACAAGGGAGGGAGGGGGGGGGGAATATTATATATATATATATGTTCAATAATTTTAATGACTTAAACCACCGAGATAATTAAGAATAAATTTTCAATATGGACAGCCAACTTCGTCAAGTGTCAAAGTACAAAGATATATACAAAAAAGACTGACAGAAACATTACACACTAACAACAACAGAGTTATCAAAAAAAACAGTTAAGTTCAAATTGGAGTATGCACTTCAGTTCTAGCTACATTTATATGCGTGCGTGTGATCTCATGAGAACGCCAGCACTGAACAGCAGAGCTATGCGAATCCGGCAAATTGCAGCTAAGATTGTTATTCATGTGGGTAGAATCGACGGTGATTTCTTTTCACTCCAGGATACGTCTTTCAAGTTCATCGTAACATTTGTGAATATTAGAAGTTTGATTCCAGTCTATTTGGTGTTGGTGGCCTTCATCAGAGTTTACAGAGAACAAGACGTCACTGGTGAGGGCACTGGCTCGAATTCTATTATTAGCGTTCTATTCTATTATACTCTTTTGCGTTCTTCAAGATGGAGAAAGATTGATTTATCAGTTTGTCCGTAGTAAGGTTTACCACAACTTCAAATAATTCTGTATACTCCTGGGAACTGAAGATGGCGATGTTTTTCTTTTGGCTGACTAAGGATAGAGTGGAGTTTAGGTAATGCAGAAGCATGTTTTGATGTCGAACTTTTTTAAAATTCTAGCCAGTTTGGAGGAGACGTTCTTCTGGCGTTCTCGCGAGATCACATGCACGTGTATAAATGTAGCTAGAACTGAAGCGCAGACTCCAATTTGAACTTAACTGTAGTTTTTTTTTTTTTTGATAGCTCTGTTGTTGTTAATGTGTAATGTTTCTGTCGATCTTTTTTGCATATATCTTTGTACTTTGACGCCTGACGAGGTTGGCTTATCAGCGAAACTAGTTGTATTTGTATTAAACTTTTATTCTTAATTATCTCGGTGGTTTAAGTCATTAAAATTATTGAACATGTTCATAAACCGAGTGAATCTGCATAGATACAAATAAATAAATAAATATATATTATATATATATATATATATTATATGTGGGGTACTTAAGGGGGTCAAAACTGTATAACTGAAAGGAGACCTCCACATAGCCTTTACAGGAATGCCGAGAACCGATCAGGATTTCTGACCTAATGTCCAATCCTCACCTTCTCATGGAGCACACTGTTGGGTATCTACCTGGATACTGAATGAAAATGTGGGATGGCAATTTGGGATTTAGCCGACCAAATTGTATTCTTATTGGTTACACCAAAATAGAAAATGATGGTACAACATGACAAAATTTCATGCCAGCTGGGGAGTCGCCAGTTAAACAAGGCCCCCCCCCCCCTGTTGTTTTTGCCAGGGAACCAGGGCGAACAGCAAAAATTCAGCTACTGGAACAAATCTGAAAACACCTCCCCAACTCAACATCACCAAAGTTAAAGATCGGTACTATCAACATAAGAAGCATGAACGGCAAAGAAATGGAGCTAGCTGAGGAATTAGATAAGTACCAGATTGACATGATAGGGGTTATTGAAACAAAAAAGACAAAAACTGGCAAGATCTTTCTGAGCAATAAATACAAAATGTTATATTCAGGCAATGACAATCAAGGAAAAGAAGGAGTAGTCATAGTATTCAACACAAAATATGAGGCTAATTTTCTTGAATGGCAGGCAGTCTCAAGTAGAGTAATGTGAGCAAATATGAGAATGGGGAACTGGACAATGAGACTTATTTGTGCCTATGGTCCCACAGAAGATTCTTCTAAGGTAGAAGTGGAGGAATTTTTTGAGGGTTTAGAAAAAGCAACTGACACAATGAAAAAGGAACAGTTGGTCCTTGTTGGGGATCTAAACAGCAGAGTAGGAAATGATTGTCAGACATACAAAAATATTTTGGGAAAATATGGAGAAAAGAGCAAAGCTAATAATAATGGCAAATATCTGTTGGACTTCTGCTCAGGACATGGACTGGTTATTACTAACACCATGTTCCAACATAAAAATGTGCACAAATTCACATGGAGAGAAGAGGCAAGGAATAAGAAAAGTCTCGTTGACTATGTTATTGTTGATAGTGATGTTTTCTCCCTGATGCAGGACACCAGAGTGTACAGAGGATTTGAAATTGGAAGTGATCACTATTTAGTCTTGAGCAGGATAAAATTGAATTTCATATTGAAAAGAATGACATGTAAAAAAGTTTTAAAGCGAATAAAAGTTGAGCAGCTCTGAGATGTGAACTGTAGACTAAAATACACAAAGATTATTGAAGGAAAAAAAAAAAAGAGTTTGAGAACAGGAACTAAACCTTGGAGATTCAGTGGCAAGCATTGAAGCACTGAATTAACCCTGATTAATTCAGCTAGAGAGGCATGTGGTGAAGTTGTCTGCAAGGATAGAAAAATTAGAACTCCATGGTGGAAACAGGAAGTTAAAGAGGCAGTGAAGGAAAAGAAGAAAGCATATCAAAATTTCCTCACAAATAAGTCAGCCTGTGCTCTTAGAGAATACAGAGACAAATGTAAAAAAGCTAAAGACTGTGTACAAATAGCTAAACAAAAGTCATTGGAGGACTTTGGCAAGAACATAGAAAATAAATATGAAGAAGGTGGCAAAATATTCTGGAGTTTGTTGAAGAAGCTTAGGAATGGAGGAAAGAGTGCTGTAAAAGGAGTTAGAGATGATAAAGGTGACATGAAAACAGGAGAAAAAGATATCCTTGAAGTATGGAGTAATTACTTTGAAAAACTGCTAAATGAAACAAGCAGGGATGACAATTCAGCAATTAGAAATGAAGGAAATACAGGATGGTTGTTTAATGTTAAATGTGGTGTGAGACGAGGATGTACGTTATCATCTCTGTTATTCATTATCTATATGGATCACATTATGAAGGAAAGTGGTATTAAACATGATATCAAAATTGAAGATGTTAATGTCAGCTCTGCTTTATGCGGACGATATTATATTTCTAAATAAATCTACTACAAGTCTGCAAGATTCTCTGACTAAATTGAATATCTGTTGTAATAGATATGGTATGAAGGTCAGCAATAAAAATACAAAGACAATGAAAATAGGCAGAAACATTGAAAATGTCAACTGCATTTTGAATGGAAAACCTGTGGAACAAGTAAAACATTTCAGATACTTACTGAAAATGGTAAATTAAATATGGAAATAGACAACAGAATCAACAAAGCTGGTATGGTAGGAAGTCAAATGAATAAATTCATATGGAGTAAGAGAGAAATTAGTCGGAACACTAAATTAGTTGTATACAAGAAAACATTTAAGAAAACAAGAAAACAGTAAAACATTTCAGCTACTTAGTGAAAATGGTAAATTAAATATGGAAATAGACAACAGAATCAACAAAGCTGGTATGGTAGGAAGTCAAATGAATAAATTCATATGGAGTAAGAGAGAAATTAGTCGGAACACTAAATTAGTTGTATACAAGACAATGTTCAAACCTGTTTTAACTTATGGATCTGAGAGCTGGATCAGAAGTAAAACACTTGACCAAAGACTAGAGACCGCAGATATGAGAATCCTGAGAAAGATTAGAGGCGTGAATAGATGGCATCAATGGCAATATCATATTAAAAACGAGGATATTAGGAAAGAACTTGACCTTGTCAGCATCCAGGAATGCATTAGCAGAGCTAATCTCAGGTGGTATGGTCACTTAAACAGAATGGGCAAGGAAAGATTGGCAAAACAAGTGTTCTCTGCCAGGTTGGCAGGAAAACAACCCAGAGGAAGACCAAGATATAGGTGGATTGATATGGTACAAAGTGCCTTAGATGATAGAAATATAAGATCTGATAATGTTGGAGTGTTGACAAGTAATAGACTGATTTGAAGGAAAATTGTAGATTGGAAGTTAGTAATGAGGTAAATTTTTCATGTAGTACTATCATATCCTGTACACCCCTTGAGGGTACATGGCAGGAATTTGATGATGATATATTACATGTCATGTTAAAAAAAAGAATTAAAAAAAAAAAAAGATAATGCTAATCACTTTCCTATGCACAAGACCAAAGGCAGAATGCTGCGATTCAATTTCAGGATATAGCAGAGTTCAATATTAAAAGTAAAAACATATTTACCTAATTTTTATGTCAGTAAAGATGTTTTTGACACTACTGCAATATAACCTGATATGGAAGGAGGAGCTTCCTGGTTTGTAATAGCTCCTGTTGCCACTGGTCATAATGTAATATTAACAACAATTAATCTAAAATGTTACATGAAATTAACTCAAATAGTGCCACTAAATTCAAGAAAACAAAATGGTATTGTTCAAAGACATTTATCACAAATTCCTAAAAGAAATGCTGCCAAAATCTGGAAAAAAAAACTAGGTGTATTAGACAAAATTAAGGGGCATCCAGATAACATAGAAAAAATGTTACATCTAACCACAATGAAACCCACGAAAAGCATCAGTCAAAAAAATAAACAATTCTTTAACTATTGAAATCAAAACTGGCCTTAGGATCAAGAACAAAATGATGGTTTATATGATGGTTTCGATCACAGAGTCCCTGGAGTAGAGTTGGCAGGATGACAAAACATTGGTTCATATGGATAAGACCAAAGTTCACTTCTCATCATGATGCATGGAACAGTTATATGAGTTTTTTTCTATAAAAGTTGATTGCATTATGAAGGTAGTAAGATTCACCCCAGAAACCATAATTATAAAATTCCTGATATTTACCCACAAGGGATGTATACAGGATATGATAGTACAACATGAAAAACTTACATCATTATTAATTTTCTATCTACAATTTTCCTCCAAATCAATCTGTTACTTGTCAAAAATCCAACATTATCAGATCTCATATTTCTGTTTTCTAAGGCACATTTTACTGCCAACCTGGCAGAGAACAAATGTTTTGTTAAACTTTCCTCTCTCATTCTGTTTAAATGACCACACTACCTGAGATTAGATCTGTAACACATTCCTGGATGCTCACAATGTTAAGTTCTTTCCTAATAGCCTCATTTTTAATATGATATTGCCATTGATGACATCTGTTCACATTCCTAATCTTTCTCAGGACTCTCAATATCTGCAGTCTCAGGTCTTTGGTCAAATGTTTTATTTCTAACCCAGCTCTCATATCCATAAGTTAAAATTGGTTTGAACACTATCTTGTATAGAGATAATTTAGTGTTTTGACTAATTTCTCTCTTATTCCATATAAATTTATTCAGCAGACTTTCTACCATACCGGCTTTGTTGATTCTGTAGCCTATTTCCGTCTTCACAAAAATTGTGCCTAAGTAGCTGAAATCTTTTACTTGTTCTATAGGTACTCCATTCACAATGCAGTTGATATTTTCAATGATTCTGCCAATTATCATTGTCTTTGTCTTGTTATTGCTGACCATCATACTATTACAACAGATATTCAATTTAGTCAAGGAATCTTGCAAACTTATACCAGATTTATTTAGAAGTATAACATCATCCGCATAAAGTAAAGAGCAGAGATTAAAATTCTCAATTTTGACATCAGGTTTAATACCACTTTCCTTCATAATGAGATCCATATAGATAATGAATAACAGATGGGATAATGTACATCCTTTTCTGACACCAGATTTAATAACAAACCATCTTCCTGTACTTCCTTCAATTCTAACTGCTGACTTACAACTCAAATAAAGACTAAGCATTGCTTGATATAATTCCTCATTGACACCATATAACTGTAGCGTATTGAATAGCTTCTCTCTCTCTCTCTCTTGGCACCTTATCATGCCTTTTCCAGATCGAAAAAACTTAAATACAGATCTTTGCTATATTCCCATGATTTCTAAACTATTTGTTGTAAAGTGAAAATCTGATCCTGACAGCCTCTATTTGGCCTGAATCCAGCTTGTTCTTCACCAAGCTTTTCTTCCACAATCCTTCTCAACTGTTTCTCAAGTATACTTACATAAATCTTACTAGGAATACTCAGTAAGGAAATACCTGTGTAATTCTCACATTCAGTTTCATTTCCCTTTTTATATATGAATATTATGAGAGCTCTACTCCAATGATCTGGAATTCGTCCTTCTGTCCAGGCCTTCCAAAATATGCAGTGCAGCCACTGTAAGACTTTTATACCTCCATACTTGAGCATTTCTGGTTGAATATCATCTACTCCAGCTGCTTTTCCACATTTTACACAGTGTTTAGCTTTCTTACATTTGTCTCTGTATTCTCTAAGAGCACAAGCTGACTTTCCAGGAACTTTTGATGTGCTTTCTTCTTTTCCTTCACTACCTCTTTAACTTCCTGTGTCCACCATGGAGTTCTAATTTTTCTATCCTTGCGGACAACTTCACCACATGCCTCTCTAGCTGAATCAATCAGGGTTTTCTTCAAGGCTTGCCACTGAATCTCCAAGGTTTGGTTCCTGTTCTCAAACTCTTTCATTTTTTCTTCAATAATCTTTGTGTATTTTAGTCTACAGTTCACATCTGAGAGCTGCTCAACTTTTATTCGCTTTAAAACTTTTTTAAATGTTATTCTTTTCAATGTGAAATTCAATTTTATCCTGCTGAAGACTAAATAGTGATCACTTCCAATTTCAAATCCTCTGTACACTAGTGCAGGTCACTTTCAATTGTGACCTGCACTATTGAAAAAATATCACTATCAACAATAACATAGTAAATGAGACTTTTCTTATTCCTTGCCTCTTCTATGTGAATTTGTGCACATTTTTATGTTGGAACATTGTATAAGTAATAATCAGTTGATGTCCTGAGCAGAAATCCAACATGTATTTGCCATTATTATAAGCTTGGCTCTTTTCTTCAAATTTTCCCAAAACATTTTTGTATGTCTGATAATCACTTCCTACTCTGCTATTTAGATCCCCAACAAGGACCAACTTTTCCTTTTTCATTGTGTCAGCTGCTTTGTCTAAAGCCTCAAAAAATTCCTTCACTTCTACTGTAATAGAACCTTCTGTGGGACCATAGGCACAAATAAGTCTCATTGTCCAGTTTCCCATTCCGATATTTGACCAGATCAGTCTACTTGATATTGCCTGCCATTCAAGAAGATTAGCCTTGTATTTAGCAAGGAAAAGAAGGCGTATCCATAGGATACGCCTTCTTTTCCTTGATTGTCTTTGCCTGAATATAATATTTTGTATTTATTGCTCAGAAAGATCTCACCAGTTTTTGTCTTTTTTGTTTCAGTCACCCCTATTATGTTGATCTGGTACTTATCTAATTCCTCAGCTAGCTCCATTTCTTTGCCATTCGGGCTTCTTATGTTGATAGTACTGATATTGAATTCTGGTGATGTTGAGTTGGTGTTGTTGTTTCAGGATTTGTTCCAGTAGCTGACTTTTTGCTGTTTGCCCTGGTTCCTTGTCAAAAACAATGGAAGCCTTGTTTAACCAAGTGATGCCCTAGCTGGCATGAAATTCTGTCATGTTGTACCATCATTTTATATTGTGGTTTAAGCCAATAAAAATACAAATCCCAAATTTCCAGCTCTTCATTCGTTCAGTATCCAGGTAGATACCTAACAGGGTGCATTATGAGAAGGTGAGGACTGGACATTAGATCAGAAGCCTTGTCAGTTCTCTGCATTCATTTAAAGGTTATGTGGAGGTCTCCCCTCAGTTATACAGCTTTGAACCTTAAGCACCCCTCATCCAGAAGCTTGGATTCTTTTTCCATTCACAAACAGGAAAAACAGTTTATTGTGTAGTGTGTCCGCCTGCAATGAGTCTTGGGACTCAATGGAGATGTTATGTAATGCACTGTTCAACAAAATGAAAAGGACAAAATGTTTTTATGAATACTTTAATTTTAACAGCATCTTCAAAGGCAAATATTTGATATAACAGGCATTCTGGTATGCAAATTCTGATTATACAATAGAAATTACCTAGCACTCAACAGGTTCATACACACTATGCAGTAAAAACACAAGTTGCAACCACATCACTGTATTCCTGTTTTGATTGCTCAGCAGGTTAGTCACATCTCCAGTATCTCAAGGATGGCAAGTCATCATCGTTTCGATAATTCTTTCAGATGGCAGGCTGTTTGAAGACTTGAAGCTAGACAGTCACATGTGAAGGTGGTGACACACTGGTTTAATGTGTCGCATAGAATCATCTTGGTGAAGAGCTGACCAGAGTCACGTGAGGGGTACGTCAAATTGAACAGACCGCTATCTTGTCACTAACTCTAACAATTAGTGACAAGATGCTCTGTCACTAACTGTCACTTGAGGTTGCTGCAACCAGAGTTGATAACATTTCCAACCAGACTATGTTAAGAAGGCTCACTTCAAGTGGATTCTATACAAGGAAGCCAATGATTTGAATCCCATTAACCACAAACCACCACATACAATTCAAGATGTTTCTTGATTTGGAGAGAAAATGAATAATGTGGTTAGAGGATACCCATCCCTCCAATTTCACAGAAAGGGGACACTTATGGTGAGGTAGTGTATTCATGTGGGGGGGGGGCACAATCATAATCAATGGTCACCCTTTGTCACATTTTCAATAGGAGATACAGAAAATGTACAGAGGTAGAACAGATACTCAAACCATGTGCGACTTTTGTAGAGGTACAATTCACGCAGATTTTCTTTTCAGGCATGATTACTGCCCATAGAGCCGAAGAGGTAGAAGCCCTTCGGATTTGCAATGCCGACAGCCACTGACCCAATCAGGTGTGCTAAAGTCTGCTCTGGTGGAAGAAAGGGATTTGTTGGCAACAGAATCATAGACACCCTTATACCGAACACATCCCACTGCTATAAGGGCTATTTAGCTGTTAGATGTATTATATGCCATATTATGTGACCATATTTTTGAGCATACTGTGTTGACTTCTGCAATGTGATCTTTTTGGGTAATTCTTAAACATCCATGTAATATCCCTCATACCTGTCTAACATTTCACATTCACCATTATTATTATTATCTGAGATCACCATGGAGCCAAGGACTCATCGAGGGAGGCTATAAATCACCGAAACCAGCTGTTTTCGGTGATTTCGGAATGAACCCTCAAATTCATTCACACTAGATGCATTCACTATCTCTAAAGGCAAATTATTCCACCCACTCACTGCTCTGTGAGAGAAAAACCTAGCTCTTACCCCTTTCTTGACTGTGAACAAACTTAACTTCCATGGATGCCTCCGCATTCTCTAACCACCATCCACATAATGAAAAATTTCATCAGACAATATCCTATAACACCCATTCAAAAGTTAATAGACCTCTATTATATCACTCCTCTTTTTCCTGTTAACCAGTCTGTAATCCACATATGTGCAATCTGTTCTCATAATCTAAATCCCATAATCTAAATATCATCATCATGTTCCAAGCAGATGAACATGAAGCAGCTCTAATGATAAAATTAAACAGATGTGATAATATAAAAGCTTTATGATTAAAAACTGGATATATTCCCCAATTGCATCTGTTTAATGAAATGATGACAGCACATACAACATAAATTAAACAGTGTAATGATTCCAATATTTTGTCAGACATCTTTAGGGGTACAATATAAACTGTAAAGTGCATACAAACAACAAAAATAAAATGGAACGGATTTGACTTATGGCTTCAAGTCTTAGGAAGATTATCCCCTAGGAAAGAAGTCTTGGTTGTTAAATGGGAATCCAATAATTACAGCTTTCCACATTCATACAACCATATTTATTTGCATCATACTCATTTTTTTAGAGTAGAGAGCAAATTCATAATGTTCTTTTTTAAATAAAAAATCTAATATTTATACTGATTATTAAGAAGCACAGTTCCTGTTTCTTTGATTCTAAATGTCCAATAATGCATGGGGACTGCAGAATTTTATAATTCTGTAGATTAATTGGCATTAATGTTTAATTTCTTTAGAATTTTATTACATTTTACTTTAAAGGCAACAGAAACTTTCCTAACAATGCAATTATCCACAACAACATATATGCGTGACAGAACATGTGAAACTGATAATATTTCCTGGTGCTACATACTTCACAATGAGAATTTGTAGGATGTATTAGAAAATAGCATATCAGTATCGATTTTCCATTATACTCATCATTTCCTCAAATTGTCCTGAACACTTTTTTGCACACTAGCAGAAATTGAATTCTGATATGCTCTCAATATAAATTACTATTAGGACAGACACATGAAGATCCTACACAATACTGACACAGAAGTTCTAATTTTCAACTGAATATGGAATATAGAAGGAAAAAAATAATTTTTTTATATTTTGATTAACCACAAATAAATATAATACATAATTTAAAAAAAATTTCATCATAAAAATTACATTACATATTGAAAAATATACTCACCCAACATTTTTTGTCATTTTGTCTGCTAAATTTTTATGATCTTTCTCAACAAAAGCTACAGCAGCAGTGTAAACATCACAGAGTTTAACACCATTCTGTAAGTGGTTTAAGATGTCCTCCTCTAATGCCAAAAGAAAATTATAATATGACTGTTGTTCATCTGATGGATTCACAAGTAATGTCCTTACAATGTTGGAACAGTAGGATTTGTAGCGAGAACCAAGAGCACATGTAATTGATCCAAAGTGAAGATTGTTCTTGTCACTAAAAATATGAACAGAATAATTAATAAAAGTAATATGCTGAACTATAAGTTTGAAAGCCATACTATTTGTGGTAAATTGTTTCTAGATTTTGTTCAATAATGTTTTCTCGAAGAAATGCATCAAAATTCACACTTCAATGTCTTATTCACTGTAATCAGCTGAACTTATTCTTATATTAAGGAGCAAATATATTTACAATGGTGAAATTTAAAAACCTTAAAGAGAAGAAAGCCAATATACAACACAAGTTTTCCGCTGTTGTTTATTAAAATTCAAAGTCAGATATTTCAAACTAATATTATTGCTCAGGCCTTTGTTTCTATATATGCTAGTAGCAAATTACCAAAAAAGTGTCGAACAACAGTATCAATACAACCTAAGTTATCTTGAGAAAATGATTAAAAATATCGAATTTATCATCATCATCATCATCAAATTCCTGCCATGTACCCTCAAGGGGTGTACAGGATATGACACTACTATATGAAAAAAAAATTACATCATTACTAACTTCCTATCTACAATTTTCCTCCAAATCAGTCTGTTACTTGTCAACACTCCAACATTATCAGATCTTATATTTCTATCGTCTAAAGCACTTTGTACCGTATCAATCCACCTTTATCTTGGTCTTCCTCTGGGTCGTTTTGCTGCCAACCTGGCAGAGAACACTTGTTTTGCTAATCTTTCCTCGCCCATTCTGTTTAAGTGACCATACCACCTGAGATTAGCTCTGCTAACACATTCCTGGATGCTGACAATGTCAAGTTCTTTCCTAATATCCTCATTTTTAATATGATATTGCCATTGATGCCATCTGTTCACGCCTCTAATCTTTCTCAGGACTCTCATATCTGCAGTCTCTAGTCTTTGGTCAAGTGTTTTACTTCTGACCCAGCTCTCAGATCCATAAGTTAAAACTGGTTTGAACACTGTCTTGTATACAGCTAATTTAGTGTTTCGACTAATTTCTCTCTTATTCCATATGAATTTATTCAATTGACTTCCCACCATACCAGCTTTGCTGATTCTGTTGTCTATTTCTATATTTAATTTACCATCTTCAGTAAAAATCGTACCTAAATAGCTGAAATGTTTTACTTGTTCCACAGGGTCTCCATTCACAACATAGTTGACATTTTCAATGATTCTGCCTATTTTCATTGTCTTTGTCTTTTTATTGCTGACCTTCATACCATATCTATTACAACAGCTATTCAATTTAGTCACAGAATCTTGCAGATTTGTAGCGGATTTATTTAGAAGTATAACATCATCCGCATAAAGCAAAGAGCTGACATTAACATCTCCAATTTTGATATCAGGTTTAATACCACTTTCCTTCATAATGTGATCCATATAGATAATGAATAACAGATGAGATAATGTACATCCTTGTCTCATACCAGATTTCACATTAAACCATCTTCCTGTACTTCCTTCAATTCTGACTGCTGACTTACAACTCAAATAAAGACTAAGTACTGCTTGATATAATGCCCCATTGACACCATATAACTGCAGCGTATTGAATAGCTTCACTCTTGGCACCTTGTCATATGCCTTTCCCAGATCGACAAAACTTAAATACAGATCTTTGTTATATTCCCATGCTTTCTCGACTATTTGTCGTAAAGTGAAGATCTGATCCTGACAGCCTCTATTTGGTCTGAATCCAGCTTGTTCTTCACCAAGCTTTTCTTCCACAATTCTTCTCAACCGTTTCTCAAGTATACTTGCATAGATCTTGCCAGGAACACTCAGTAGGGAAATACCTCTGTAATTCTCACATGCAGTTTTATTTCCCTTTTTATATATGGGTACTATGAGAGCTCTACTCCAATCATTGGGAATTCGTCCCTCCGTCCAGGCTTTCTGAACTATGCAGTGCAGCCACTGTAAGACTCTCATACCACCATACTTCAGCATTTCTGGTCGAATATCATCTACTCCTGCTGCCTTTCCACATTTTAAGCTTTTGATGGCTTTTTCTACTTCAAGTATGGATATGTATTCCTGACTGCATGCCTGGTCAGTGTTTTTTACCACTGTGCTGTCATCACTGCTTGTTTCATTTAGCAGTTTTTCAAAGTAATTACTCCATACTTCAAGGATATCTTTTTCTCCCATTTTCATGCCACCTTTATCATCTCTAATTCCTTTTATGGCACTCTTTCCTCCATTCTTAAGCTTCTTCAACAACCTCCAGAATATTTTGCCACTTTCTTGATATTTATTTTCTATATTCTTGCCAAAGTCCTCCCATGACTTTTGTTTAGCTAGTTTTACACAGTGCTTAGCATTCTTGCATTTGTCTCTATATTCTCTAAGAGCACAAGCTGACTTATTTGACAGGAACTTTTGGTATGCTTTCTTGTTTTCCTTCACTGCCTCTTTAACTTCCTGTGTCCACCAGGGAGTTCTGATTTTTTTATCCTTACAGACAACCTCACCACATGCCTCTCTGGCAGAATCAATCAATATTTTCTTCTGAGTTTGCCACTGAATCTCCAAGGTTTGATTCATGTTCTCAAACTCTTTTATTTTTTCTTCAATAATCTTTGTGTATTTTAGTCTACAGCTCACATCTGAGAGCTGCTCTCAGATGTGAGCTGTAGACTAAATGAGAGGAGTGCCTTCCCACAATGAGTCTTTGGACTCTTTGGAGGTGTCACATAATAATAAAAATAATATCATAAAATACACTATAAAATAAAACAGAAAATATTTCCCATTATATCAACATTTTCTGGGCAAGTGTTAATTTATAATCCTTAGAAAAGTATAATGCTGAGAAAAACGTTCCAATTAAAAAAAAAAAAAAACTAGGATGTAATTTCAATTACATAATATTCTAATTAGAAAAGTTAGATAACTCTAGACAGTCAAAATATTTACATAAAAATTCATTAACTGCATTTCCTAGTCCATGTGTTTGAAAGCCAAAGAAGGTGCAGTGAATAAATAAAATATGAACTTATATTTATAATATATATATATATATTTATAAAAATATAAAATTTATATATAGGATAAATATTCGACTTAGTGTGACATCATACTGTTTTCAAACATGAACAGTCAATAAAACAATGGGCCCCCTCTTCCCCTTCTTTTGTGACTTCTTGAGAGATAAAGGTGTAATTTTACTTCTCAATGAAAACCAGTTTCTCATTGAGAAGTAAAATTGATTACTAAAGGAAACACATTACAATTATATACTACTAACTTAATGTACAAAATTTTGGATAATGTCTTGTAAGAAAGCTGCATGTAAAAGTAGCAAAACAAATGTCATAAGAAATCTTACAAAATGTAGAAAATAAAGATGGTAGCAAAATGTTCAGGAGGTTTTAAACTTGGAAATGGAAGAAAGAGAGCTGTGAAAGAAATCAAAGTCAAATGTGACAAAAACTGAAGATATTTAAGATGTTTGGAATATATCAATACTTGAGTTAGAAAAAAACAATCAAAATAAAATGCAGAAAGGTAGATTGGAACTTTTTTTTTTTTTTTTTTTTTTACTGATCCCATACATAAGGGGTCAAAAGATCTATAAGTGCATCAGTGCCATGTGTGGGATGCTGATGAGGACTCATATAGAAGTTCATTTAAATACAGGGTATCCCATAATTCTTAGTGCAATTTTAAACTTTAATAGATCCAACATTATAAAAGTTACAGATTTATAGTAACTAACAGCTTAAAGAGTATGTAATTAAGTTTTATCCAGAATGATTTGTTTTTTATTAGAGCTCAACATGACTGCCATCTCGTGCAATGCATGTAACTAGGAGATTTTTGAAGTTCCGGAAAACAGTTAGTAGTTGCTGGGCAATGACGGCATTGATTGCATTTGTAATTTTAGCCTTAAGGTCATTGAGAGAAGCAGGTTTTGAAGCATACATGACTGTTTTGATGTGACCCCATAAGAAAAAGTCTAATGGAATCAGGTCAGGTGACTGAGGTGGCCACACCAGCACCTCTTCTACCTGATCCGCCCGTCTGCAAAAGTGTCATCCAGAAACTTTCATATCTATGTAGCATAGTGATAGGGTGTCCCATCCTGTTGGAAAATGGTTTTATTCATAAGATTTAATCTCTCTAATTCAGGAAAAAAATTCTGAAGCATTGCTAAATAAGATTCACTCCCAACAGTGGGCTCACCGAAAAGAATGGCCTGATAATGCAACACTTAACTGCGCACCACACATTAACTTGAGGGTACATGGCAGGAATTGATGATGAGTCTCTTTTGTGTTGCCACATTTCCTGAGGCTTCTCTGTACCCCAAATGTGGCAATTGTAATAGTTAACTTTTCCACTTATGTGGAATGTTGCTTCATCTGAAAAAGTCAACATGTCAATAACATGTGTTGTCATTTTCCATTTGTGTTTTCATCAGCTGACAGTTGGTACATTTAACTCAGCAGCAGCAGCACATTGCACTGATTTCTTGAGACTCTTAACAAATGCCCTTTCGATTTGAACCACATTCACTTCCCTGATCTGGGTTTGTCATGAATTGATCCAGTTGCTTTGAATTGTTTCATCCAGTTATTAATTAAATTTCTGTAAGGAGCTTCCTTGTTATAATGGGCAGAAAATTTTCTTCTTACTGCTGTTATGGACTTGAGTTCAGCAAGCCACAGGATGCAATTGACTTTTTCTTCGACATTTGCTATCTTCAATCACACCAGTCTAGAAAATAATAAGAAAATAACGAAAGAAAGTAACGAAATAATAATATTCATGCATCAAAAATTCTAATAGTTATACTTTCAAATGATATTTATTGCAACTCTGTAATCCTGTCTGCAGATTGTAGTTGAATACTTCATAAAGAAGGCTGTTCCAGAGAACAGAGGTGAACAGATAAAAGAGGAGAAGCAGGTTCAGTGTGTGTTTGCAGTTGCACAGTAAAAGGATGCTTGTCTCTTGTATTAACAGGTGTGCAACAGAAAGTGGAGGAATGATGGTTGCAATTCACTGGAGTAGCTATGGAAATACCTGTAGAATAAGCAGAGTGCTGGAACACTGCATCTGGTAAGATAAAGGTTGAAGTTAATCTGTAAGATGGAGATCACTATGAGTCTGACTGCTTGCCTCTGGACAGCATCAAGAATTTTTAGGAAAGTTTTAGATGCACCAACCCAAACATGTGAGCAGTATTCTAAGTATGGGCAGATTTGGAATTTGTATATAGTTAAGAGTTGGTTGGATGTAAAACAGTCTCTTAAATGAAAGAGAATGTCTAGTTTATTGCATGCCAAGGAGGCTATTGATTTGATGTGTGTAAATGTTAGTCCAAGCAGAGAGATCTGATCTTGTCTGATGATTTGTGTATTACTGAGGGTAAGGATAGGTGAGCTGAGATATCTTTTGTGAAAGAAAAGGCAAGACCGTGTTTTGGTGGCACTGAACATTACAAGCTTGTCCTTGCCCCCCCCCCATTGAAGGATAGTATGTAAATCAATGTTTAAGGCACTAGTTGTATATGCTTGTATCCTGGGATGTCCGAGTACTCCATGGTTTATCAAATGAGTAAGATGTGTGGAGAGTACTATTGTCTGCAAAGCTGTGGATAGGATTAGGGTGCTTGTGAGTAGGTCATTTATGAACAGGAAAAAGAGTAGGTGATAGGAGAGAGCCTTGAGGCACTCTAGTACTGATGGTGAAGCTCGAAGAGAGGGAACCAGTTACCATGACTTGCAGTGAATGACCAGAAAGAAAGCTGGCTATCCAATTACAAATGGCAGAAAGACCAGAGGATGGCAATTTGTCAAGCAGGTTATGATGCCAGACATGGTCGAAAGCTTTGGAAATGTTGAGGACAACAGAACAAGTTTCTCCAAACCTTTCCATGGCACATGTCCACTGGTGGGTGATGTAAGCTACAAGATCACCTGTGGATCTTGAATGGCAAAACCCATACTGGTGGTTGCTGATTAATTGGTGGGCCTATAAGTAGTAGAGAAATGACTATCAATGACTTTCTCCATTATTTTGAAGACTGAGGTGATGGCAATTTGACAGTAGGCTTCTATCAGTTCTATCAGAAGCAATCTCATATCCACCCTTTATTGGAATAGGATGGATAAGAGATTGCTTCCATGCATCAGGATAAGTACCAGATATGTATAATACATTGTAGACGATGCAGGACGGACGTTAGCTGAGGAGCATGATGCTTGAGAACAATTGGAAAGAGATGTCATCAGGACCAGAAAACATTTTAGTATAAAAGTTATTTAGTAGTTTTCTGATTTCTTTTTTTGTCAAAAAACTACAGCAGACATGGTGCTGCTGTAGTTTTTTGACAAAAATGTAGAAGATCAACTTTATCTCTGGGTGAAATAATAGTGGTGCCATCAGGGTGAGAGAGAGAGGTGCAAATGAGCAGAAGTTGCATCTAACAGTCTTAGCAAGGGACCAGAAGGCATGGCTTCCATTTGGACAGGAGGAAAGATTTTTTGCTGTTGGCCTTTATGAAATTAGAGTTGGATCTGCTGATGACTAATTTGCATATGTTGTGAGCTTTGGTATAGGCAGAGTATGAAGTTGGAGTTCTTGATTTGAGCCACATGCAGTAAATTACATTTTTTTCTTCAACTGCTTTGATATACTTTTGGTTGAAATATGGCTTGGAAAGTGGATGAGGATTATGGGTTGAATTGGGGATGGTTTTCATACGAGTGAGAATAATTTCTGTGACTTGTTCACAGCAGGCGTTAGGATCAGATGAGCAAAAACAATAATCAGACCAGAGAAAGGAGGCATTAAAATTCTGGAATTCATCCCAATTGGCTCTTGTAGTGCCACAGGAAGCGAGGTTGAGAGTGATTGGAGGAGCATTCTGTGATAGAGGAGACTGGTACAAGTCTGAGTTGCCAAAAAGAAAGGTTTTGACCTCTTCAGCGTAGCTGGAAGGAGAATTCGTCAAAAAGAAAGAGAGAGAGTATTTGGAGAGTGAAGAGAATTATCAGGAATTTGAGTAGATAGATGTACAATTTGTATTAGGTCAATACTTATATCCAAGACTTTTGCTTCTTTCCCAGCATGGTCGGTGCTGTTGGAATAGGGGAGCCAATCAGAATTGTGAATGTTGAGGCTGCTGAGGAAGATGACTTCACTATTTGGATAGCTGGATTGCAGATGATCAAGTTTCACGGAAAGGAATGTTAAAGTTATTAAACTGCTTCCAATATGGATTTTTACAGTGATTACACTACATAATTCAGAAGGTCTAGTCAGAAGACCAAATTCCACATGACTGAAGTAGGTACCCATTTATACAAAGGGAAATAAAACTGAATGCAGGAATTTTCTATGTTCCAGATATGATATATATAGGAATACTTGAGAAGAAGCTAAAGAACAACAGTGAAAGAGTAAGGAAAAACAAGCTGGTTAAGGCTAAATAGGAGTGTCAAGATTAGATTTTCACTTTAAGATAAATTAGATGAAAAATTATGGGAATATAGCAAGAATCTGTATTTAACCCTTTAACTGCTGACCTTATGTTCTACTGACATTGTCCCATGTGCTGAATTAATTTTGCAAAAAAATTATAAATAAAATCAATTAAAATTCTTACTGAAGTAAGAAGTCTGGACAGCATCATACATTCTTGATATACACTTGTTCACTCACAACAATGGCAATAATAGTGTTTTATAAAATTTGCATAATCAGGGGACACCCCCTTGATTATGCAAATCACATACATTAATTTATGTAGAATAATCAGGATCTTCTTCATCTGAGTACATAATTCACTTAACTCGGACAATTCTTCTCCCGACTCATTTGTTGTTAACAATTCCTGGTAGATGCCATATTGTGACATCCGGGAAATCCCCACAGTCACGTGGTTTATGCATCATGCTGTATATTATTATTATAATTATTCATGACACCTCGAAGGAGTCCGAAGACTCATCGTGGGAGGACACCTACTGTACAACTCTCAGTCTCTACTACCAATTAGCCACATTAATGCCATCTACCACCATCCACCACAACTAGTATTTTTTGTCTGTAAATTGTGTGTGTTCTAAAGGGCTGATTTGTCTGTATGCGGGCTGAAAAACCCTGCTACCTCCGTATGAGATCGGCTAACTCACCTTCGATTGAAAAAGTCCATATATAAAGATTCCTCCCATCATGACGAGAATCGAACTTAGGCCTTTTCCAATTGAAGGGCGCAATGTATCATAGTTCTTCCAATTGCACTATGGAGGTGCTTATATATGATTAGCGGCACCAGTTCAAATTTTTCTGTTTAGATGTCATACAAGGACAGAAACCCAAGTCAAATAAACTTCAATCAGTTGGCAATAGATGAAGGCACCTACCTGCGAAATTTTAATATCTTACAACGATTCTTTCCATACTAAAAAATTGTCTGAATATGGGAGTTGCGTCAACTGTTCAAATCGAGTTAACTTGATCGTACCAAAGTCGTCATTTTTTTCCGTGCTCGAGTTAACTCGACCTAGCAGTTAAAGGGTTAAATTTTGTAGATTTGGAAAAGGGATATATATAATAAAGTACCATGAGCACAAAATCTGAAAATCAAATAAAAAAAGTACCAAATCTGAAAACACACCTCCACTCAACATCACCAGAGATAAAGATTGGTACTATCAATGTAAGAAGCCTGAATGGCAAAGAAATGGAGCTAGCTGAGGAATTAGATAAGTACCAGATGAACACAATAGAGGTGACTGAAACAAAAAAGACCAAAACTGGTGAGATCTTTCTGAGCAATAAATACAAAATGTTATATTCAGGCAATGACAATCAAGGAAAAGAAGGAGTAGCCATAGTATTCAACACAAAATACAAGGCAAATCTTCTTGAATGGCAGTCAGTCTCAAGTAGAGTAATGTGGGCAAATATGAGAATGGGGAACTGGACAATGAGACTTATTTGTGCCTATGGTCCCACAGAAGGTTCTACTAAGGTAGAAGTGGAGAAATTTTTTGAAGCTTTAGAAAAAGCAACTGACACAATGAAAAAGGAAAAGTTAGTCCTTGTTGAGGATCTAAATAGCAAAGTAAGAAATGATTGTCAGACATACAAAAATATTTTGGGAAAATTTGGAGAAAAGAGCAAAGCTAATAATAATGGAAAATACCTGTTGGATTTCTGCTCAGGACATGGACTGGTTATTACTAACACCATGTTCAAACATAAAAATGTGCACAAATTCACATGGAGAGAAGAGGCAAGGAATAAGAAAAGTCTCACTGACTATGTTACTGTTGATAGTGATGATGTTTTCTCCATGGTGCAGGACACCAGAATGTACAGATCATTTGAAATTGGAAGTGATCAAAATTTAATCTTGAGCAGGATAAAATTGAATTTCATATTGAAAAGAAGCACATATAAGAAAGTTTTGAAGCGAATAAAAGTTGAACAGCTCTCAGATGAGAACTGCAGACTAAAATAAACAAAGATTATTGGAAAAAAAATGAAAGAGTTTTAGAACAAGAACCAAACCTTGGAGATTCAGTGGCAAACCTTCAAGAAAACCCTGATTGATTCAGCCAGAGAGGCATGTGGTGAGGTTGTCTGCAAGGATAGAAAAATCAGAACTCCATGGTGGACACAGGATGTTAAAGAGGCAGTGAAGGAAAAGAAGAAAGCATATCAAAAGTTCCTGTCAAATAAGTCAGCTTGTGCTCTTAGAGAATAGAGAGACAAATGCAAGAATGCTAAACACTGTGTAAAACTAACTAAACAAAAGTAACGGGAGGACTTTGGCAAGAATACAGAAAATAAATATCAAGAAGGTGGTAAGATATTCTGGAGGTTGTTGAAGAAGCTTAGAAATGGAGTAAAGAGTGCTGTAAAAGGAGTTAGAGATGATAAAGGTGACATGAAAACAGGAGAAAAAGATATCCTTGAAGTATGGAGTAATTACTTCAAAAAATTGCTAAATGAAACAAGCAGTGATGACAGCACAGTGGTAAAAAACATTGACCAGGCACACAGTCAGGAATACATAAGTAGAAAAAGCCATCAAAAGCTTGAAATATGGAAAGGCAGCAGGAGTAGATATTCGACCAGAAATGCTGAAGTATGGTGGTATAAAAGTCTTACAATGGCTGCACTGTATAGTTCAGAAGGCCTGGACAGAGGGACAAATTCCTGATGACTGGAGTAGAGCTATAATAGTACCCATATATAAAAAGGGAAATAAAACTGAATGTGAGAATTACAGAGGTATTTCCCTACTGAGTGTTCCTGGCAAGATCTATGCAAGTATACTTGAGTAACGGTTGAGAAGAATTGTGGAAGAAAAGCTTAGTGAAGAACAAGCTGGATTCAGGCCAAATAGAGGCTGTCAGGATCAGATCTTCACTTTACGACAAATAGTCGAGAAAGCATGGGAATATAAACAAAGATCTGTAAGTTTTGTTGATTTGAAAAAGGCAAATGACAAGGTGCCAAGAGAGAAGCTATTCAATACGCTACAGTTATATGATGTCAATGGGACATCATATCAAGCAATACTTAGTCTTTATTTGAGTTGTAAGTCAGCAGTCAGAATTGAAGGAAGTACAGGAAGATGGTTTAATGTGAAATCTGGTATGAGACAAGGATGTACATTATCTCATCTGTTATTCATTATCTATATGGATCACATTATGAAGGAAAGTGGTATTAAACCTGATATCAAAATTGGAGATGTTAATGTCAGCTTTTTGCTTTATGCGGATGATGTTATACTTCTAAATAAATCCGCTACAAGTCTGCAGGATTCTCTGACTAAATTGAGTAGCTGTTGTAATAGATATGGTATGAAAGTCAGCAATAAAAAGACAAAGACAATGAAAATAGGCAGAATCATTGAAAATGTCAACTATGTTGTGAATGGAGACCCTGTGGAACAAGTAAAACATTTCAGCTATTTAGGTACGATTTTTACTGAAGATGGTAAATTAAATATAGAAATACACAACAGAATTAGCAAAGCTGGTATGGTGGGAAGTCAATTGAATAAATTCATATGGAATAAGAGAGAAATTAGTCAGAACACTAAATTAGCTGTATACAAGACAGTGTTCAAACCAGTTTTAACTTATGGATCTGAGAGCTGGGTCAGAAGTAAAACACTTGACCAAAGACTAGAGACTGCAGATATGAGAGTCCTGAGAAAGATTAGAGGCGTGAACAGATGGCATCAATGGCAGTATCATATGAAAAATGAGGATATTAGGAAAGAACTTGACATTGTCAACATCCAGGAATGCGTTAGCAGAGCAAATCTCAGGTGGTATGGTCACTTCTCTGCCAGGTTGACAGCAAAACGACCCAGAGGAAGACCAAGATATAGGTGGATTGATACGGTACAAAGTGCCTTAGACGATAGAAATATAAGATCTGATAATGTTGGAGTCTTGACAAGTAACAGACTGATTTGGAGGAAAATTGTAGATAGGAAGTTAGTAATGATGTAATTTTTTTCATGTAGTACTATCATATCCTGTACAACTCGAGGGTACATGGCAGGAATTTAATGATGATGATGTATAAGTTCATCATCCTATTTACTGAATACCTAAAGCAAGTACTGCTATGTTTAGTCTACAGAATGGGTTATGCAGTTTTGGTCCTCTTCTCTCTTTACACAATTGATGACAATATCTTTCATGGACATGCTCATCACACCAAATTTAAACATAGTGCCAGTACTCCTCTCTTCCATCTGAGGGTACAGCAGTAAAGCAGGTTTGCAGGTTGTATCACATACTCTTGACTTTGTTTCATTTCAAAATTTTATAAACATTTTAATTTCAATGGGGAACTAGTTTTCATTATGTAGTCATCACTTCCTGTTTCAATTTCTCTATACACGAATCTGAAGACCTTATCAACTATAATATAAAATTTCTTGCTTGGTGTGTATTCTTGCAACATGAATTCATGTACATTTTTCATGCTGGAACATAGTGTTAGTAATGATCATTCCATCTTGGAAAGGACCATCCCTGGAAAGTCCATACCTGGACTTTCCTACTCTGCTGTTTAGGTCTCCAATATGAACTATTCCCTTCCCTTCCCTGCCCAACTTTTATATCAGATATCCACTCTAATGACTCAAAAAAACATTCCTATATTTCTTTCCTATGATAACCTTCAGTGGGACTAGGCACAAGTAAGTTATTGTCTGATTACTCATTTTGAAATTTGTCTATGTGAACCATTTGAAATTAGCTATCATTCAAGATGTTTATCCTCATGTTAAATGTCCCAAACTAGTTACTTCCATCTTTCATACTTTTCAATTTCTTCTAACTCCATTTTAATTGATACTTCAACTGATGCCACCTATTTTCAAGTCTGCGTTGTTTGAATAGCTGACTTTTCACTGTTTGTCCTGCTTCCATTATGAAAACATATGGGAGACTTTGAATCTGGGTAAAGTTTCAGCTAGTAAAAAAAAAAGCCCATTTAACCATCACAATATGTGTACAATTTGGTCAGTTAATTCCCAAACTGCATGCATATATCCTCATTTGTTAAGTATCCAAGTGGATACTTAGTAAAAATGGTGTACCATAGGAAAGTGAGGACTGGACAGTATATTCAAAGCCCTAGTTACTTTTTAGCATTCCTCATATGCAGGTCCCCTCCCAGTTATCTAGCTTTGATCCTCATGTATCACCATTTTCATGATAGTTATCTTTGAATCATCCTGCAAGTCCACAAGTGATCCCCAGTAAAAAAAAAACTACCTTATGGGTTAAAGCCAAATAACCGGCTTTCCATATATGCTATATGGAAGCATATAACATATATGGAATGCTAAGCCCAACATTAAAGATGCTGACTAAATGAAAGATGATGATGAAATCTAGGCTTCTGCCTCAATGTAGCTCACAGTCAGTAACAACAACAATGCCATTTTTCTGAAAAGACCTAGGTTTGATTCCTATCTAGGAAGTTAAAAACCTTTATAAGGACTTTTCAAATAAAAGTAAGTAAGCAGGTCTCATGCAGAGATGAGAGGGTAAGGGTAATGGTGTAAATTCCCTCCTGGAAACTTCAGTTTTTATCCTGCAAAAATCAACAAACAAGCTAGAAGAATACTTATTCCTCTAATTATCTACCTAGATGCTGAAGTAATAAGTTAGGACTAGTGATTTATGACTTAGCCAACAAAATGCTCCTATGTATTAGTTGCAACTGCAAATTAAGATAATTCAATTATATATAATAACAATCATTATCTACAGTACTTTTAATTTGTAAACCACGATGAACCATTGACAATGTTCATATGTTTAGTCAGCATCTTTGATGTTTTAATACACTACTTCAGGTGACAGACATCTTCTGGCTTAAGCTAGTAATGTCCCACTCATCCTATTGCACAGAGCTTTTATGAATTCCTTCTTCCTCACATTCCCACCATTTTTGAGTATCATCATGTTCCCTTGACATGTTAGGCTCAATGGTCTGTTAGGACTAAGTTACTTTAGCTTCTTATAATCTAAATTAGTTGACAGGCTGGTTAATCCTACCTGCATAGTGTGCTGTCTGTCACATTCACATGTATTCTCTGGACAGTACTCTTGCAGGATGAAAGATCCTAGTTTCCAGGAGGGGAAAAAACCCACTATCTCCACATTCCTGAGACCAGCAAATCACCCTTCACCCTTCAATTCCCATCTGTTTCAGATGGGAATTGAATCCAGGCTTTCCAACCAAAGGACACTGTTGTTCAATCAAAAGGTACTTCTGTAGCTTAACTGTTATTGAATGCACTACAGAGGCTCATCCTTTAGAGTATTTAGTACATAAAACATGCACTTTATAAATTAATTCTTGTAATGGCTCTTGCAGTTCATATGAAATTTCCTTCTTCCAAAGTTAGATAAGCAAAGTGCTGTTTAGTGGTAGGAAATACATTCTAAACACAGAACACTTCATTTCCGCCGCTTCCCAAGAGGTAGTTTGCTCTCCTGGAAAGTAATAAATTTATGCAATGTGTTAAGACATATGAACTCGTTGAATATCATATTTCATCTTCCCTTAAATATCAAGTAATTTGGCCTTTCTAACCTAATTTTTACTGTCATAAGATAGCTATCCCTACATTATTTCAGCCAGTCTGTTTTTTGAAGAGAGAGGGTAAGGATTACCATTTGAAACAAATTAACTCACCTGTCAGTTGAAGTCCTCATAACTGTCCATGTTCTAGACAGATTTGATCCAAGAGCCTTCCAATAAAAGGACATTATTTCATGTACACCGTTACAATATCTTTGCTACTAAGTGAAAATGTCTTCACATTAAGATACTATATCTTTGAAGAGTGCTTGCATTTTTAAAATTATGTTTTTGTTTTTTTTTAGTCAATTCCAATTTTTTTTAACAAATTAGAATTTTGAACTTCATTGCAATCTTTCAACTATGTTTTGAAAATTTCTTCCTTTCAGTATTCAAATACTAACATAATATCGTGTTGCATGCACAAATGAAAACTTAACTGAATTAAATGAAATGATGAATTCATTAAAATAGACAATTTACCTGATTACACTAAACTTCAGATTATAGTTTCCACCAGACTGTATAATTGCAGGATAACAAAGGTCAACTTGTGAAATATCAACGCCACTCACATACTTTTTATCTCCAACAGCCTGTTCGACACCTTCAGCTAACTTGGAATGTTTTACTTTCTATATTTAAAAAAAGTATATACAAACCGATTAGCATACATAAGAATTTCGAATTTATTATTTCTGAAATAATGGTTGATCTTTAATATCCACTATTTCTATATTACTTAATTATTTTCAAACTCATATGAAAATTTTACAACTGATATTAGAAACAAACCACATAGCAGTGGTATATAGTTTAATAAACTATACATCAGTCTCAAATGTGTGTATAATAAGTAATTTTTTTAATATCAACTTCACTCCAATACAAAAGCTTGCAAAACCTAGAGAACAATGTCACCAAGTGCAAGTAAGCAGTGAGAAAGAAGATGTGCCACATGTGCTCACTTCAGCATATGTATGTCGCTTCCACTTCACCCAGCACATTTTCACAGTTCATTCAGCATGTTAGTTGCTTGTTTTTGGTAAATTTCATTGATAAAATCAGCATTTGCAAACTGTTCTTAATATCGAAAATCTCAAATACAATTTGAAATTAATTATTTCAAGTTATATATACACTCATGTTCCTAGAAACCACATCACCTTACATAAGTATAGTTTTTAGTAGTTAAAAGGTCATTTTCATCTGTTTAACATTAGATATTTCTTTGCATCATCTATCATTCCCACAGGTTTCTGTATAATGTAATAGTTGCTACTATTGAGTCAGAATTTTTTATGCTATAAATAAACAGTTTTCTCCTTTTCATGCTACAGTTAACACCTTTCAGAAAAAGTGTGATTCAAGCTTTGAATAGAGAATGCTGCTATTCCTCTCATGAAACAGTTAAAAGGGTGTCCTGTAGTAAACCTACTGTGGTACAGATGCTGTTGAAAGGAAAGAGGACATGAAGAAAGCCATTGTCTACTCCATGCCATGATCGAGTACCAAAGTAGCTCTGCTTCAAAAATCAGTGTGCATCGTCTGGAGAACTGAAATGGGACTGGGAAGAACAAATGGGAGTTGTGATAAGCCAGTTAGAAGACTCATTCAACAGGGACTGGTAGCCAGGTGCCCTAAAAAGAAGCCCTTGTTAAAAAAATTGAGACTGATTTGGTTAAATTGGTACAAACAGCATGCTAAATGGATCCCTGATCCACTGATCCATTCAAAATTCATGAAACGTTTAACCTGCAGGGTGCCGATGGCAGACAGACAGTTCAAAGATGATCAGGAGAAAAATTCAACCCAGACTGTCTGGTATCTCAACAGTCAAATTCTGAGCCAGCCAGATAATCTAGAGCTGCATGTCATATCATGGTGTTGGTCGCTTGCATTTCACAAAAGGTTTAAGTGAATGCATAAATGTACCAGAAAATTTTAGAATTGCTATGTACT
Organism: Typopeltis vanoorti; assembly: GCF_054136105.1. Lineage (NCBI taxonomy): Eukaryota > Metazoa > Arthropoda > Arachnida > Uropygi > Thelyphonidae > Typopeltis > Typopeltis vanoorti. The sequence goes on along the minus strand of NC_143557.1, from coordinate 88,421,547 downwards.
ATCAGAAGCCACTTTACCATAAGGACAAACTGCATCTTCCAGAATGACTCTGCCCCTTGTCATAGGACAAAGAAGTAAGTAATGTTATTATAACCCTAAGATGTATCATACAAATTGAGTTTAGTATGTAAAAAAAGCTTTAATTTTTGTTACAGGTTAATAAGTAGCTCAATGAGCACTCGATTCAGTGACTATCATGGACAGGAAATAGCTCAGATCTTAACCCCATTAAGTTTTTGGCTCCTTCTTGAAAACAAGAAGGAGTCAAAAACATTTCAGGAGCTCCAAGAAGCCATTATAAGGGTTTGGAAACATGAAATTACAGTTGCACCCATCAAGAAATTGATTTTGTCAATGCCCTGCAATGCCAAGATGTGTAATAAAGGCAAAAGGAAGAGGAACCCACGAGGTACTAAACAGCAAAAAGTGAATTTTTAGATTTGAATGTTAGTAAAACTGTGTGGTTGAACTAAATTTTGATATCAGTATTTCTTTTCCCAGTGAAAATATCACTGTCCACTCCATTTTTAAATATTTGCAAATTTGTTAAGTTTGTGATCATTTCCTAATTATCACATCTTGTACTAAAAAGAGCCAAATATTAATCAAAAATAAGAATTTTATACTACCTTCTTCATTATTTGTGACAATTATTGTGTTATTATTCTTTCATGGTTGCTTTCTGTTGTTTTGGTCCAATGAATTTCCAGTTCCAGCATCTGAGTTAGACAAATTTTTTACTTGGTAAGGTAACCAGTCTTATGCAAAACTCGCAATCTGGAAGACCAGGGTGTATATATATATATATATATATATATATCTTAGCCTGGCCCCTACCTCTCAACCTGTTCAGGTAGGGAAGCCCTACCAGTAGCTTAGCACACACACCAATGATCTCAAGAGCTGGCATAGCTCTTAAGGTCATTGGTGTATGCAAGCCTCCTTAACACATCAAGGTAGAGATACCCCTTGACAGTGGCTTTCTTCAGAGCTACTTAAATATCATAGGAATATATGCTCCTGAAGAAGGTAGGAAAGATGATTCTAAATAATTAAGTTTATGAGAAAATACAAAAACAGTTAAATAAATGTAATAAAAATGACTATATAGTAATAGCAGGAGATCTTAATGCTAGAGTTGGAAATAATCCAATCCTAAATGTCTTTAGGAGAAATCTGTATGAATAAGAACTGTCGAGAGCTACTAGACTTCTTGTACTTTCAATAATTTTAAAATAACCAATACTTTTTTTTCAAAAAAAAAAAGACTATACATAAATATACTTGGAATGACAGAGGAACAAGATCTATACTTGATTATATCATTACTAATCAGAAACTAACTACGTGTGAGAGATGTACATGTTTACAGAGGAAGTCAAATTTTTTCAAATCATTATTTAGTAGTCTCTAAAATAGAAATACTAGCAAAATGGAGAAAGGAAGTAAATAAGAAAAAACAAGAAATAGAACAAAGTATATCTATTATATCTATTACAAGAAGAAAGCATTGGAATGCTATATCAATCATGATTAAGAGATTACCTAAAAGAAGTCCAAAAGATATAGAAGAATAGAAAAAAATCCATAAAGAAGCCTCTTAAGTTAATAGAAAGGGGGATGGTAAATCCCTTTATGATTTTATAGCCGGGTATGAAACTCGGATTGAAATCCATAGAGTTTCATGCTGAAAAAACTATCGGCGAGCCCAAGTGTAAATGATCACTTGGGTAGTACAACACCAGGGCAACTCCATGCAAAGGTGGAGCAAACTCCGTCACTAACTTTAATATTCTCTCATAATGTAAAACCCAGCTCCTAAGAGATGTATGTATGTATATGTGTGTATATATATATATATATTGTTTTACATTATGAGAAGAGGTCACTACCCAGACCGGTTTCAATCTTTTTTGAGGTCTCATCAGTGAGTAGGTAGACCTGGAATATCAAGGTTTTAAGTGAACACGAAACTTACATACCTCTACTATCGAATTGCCGAAGTTTACCACCCCCTTTCTATTAACATATTGGTCGGTAAAATAGCCTTCCGGCTTATTAAATTAGTAAGCCTCTTAAGTGTGTGGAAAGAAAAATAAAATATTAAAAAAAAAAAAACATTAAAAATCTGGAACAAAGATATAGAAAATGCAATAAAAGAAAAGCAAATGGAATACACATCACTCCTTCAAAAACATAAAGGAAAAACAGAAGAAATATACAAAAACAAAAGAAATATAGCTAAAACCATAGTACAGAAAGCTCACCAAGAATTCTTGGGACAGATTTATTAATAAAATAGAAGACATACGTGGAAGACAGGACATAGCCTACAAAATATTAAGAAAATTAAACAAAAAAGAATGAGATACTGTATAAATCAACATAACACAGGAGAAACAATAGACAGAACATTATAAGAATTTATGGTATGACCCAAATTTAATAACAGAAAATAATAATGAAGAAATCAGCAGTGATATACAACCAATAAAACTGGAAGAATTAAATGAAGCAATAAAGATATCAAAAAATAGAAAATCAACCACATTAGATGGCATAAAATACAGAGCTTTGAAAATATGGTAGAGAATATTGACATCATAGATTCCTAAAATTAATAAATAACTGTTGGAGGCAATGTTAAAAGGTAAGGAGATGACCGTGGAAATTACAGAGGAATACGTTTATTAAATACAGGTTACAAAATTTATAGTAAAATCCTGAAAGACAGAAATACTGCAAACAATCTACTCTCAGAAGAACAAAATGGTTTCAGACATAGAAGATCATGTATAGACAATATTTATGTTCTAAAACAAGTTACTGAAAAAAGATGAGAATTTAATTTAGAGACTTGTATGTCCTTTATTGATTACAAGAAAGATTTTGATAAAATACACAGAGAAAAACTATTGACCTTTGATGACCTTTGATTAGGCTCTTTAAGTCTCAGCTATGGCAGAGTTCCAAGGGAGTGGAAAGAGGACAAAATAATTCCTTTGCATAAGGGAGGTTCTAAGACTGCATTGGCAAATTATAGACTAATCAGTATCTCAGGCATGGTGGTAAAAGTACTAGAAAAATTAGTCAAAAAGAGAATCAAGAATGGGTAGATAAAAATATGATACTGTATGAGAGCCAAAATGGCTTTGTGAAGGGTCAGTCATGCCTTAGTAATTTACTAACTTTTTATAATAGAGTAACAGCTAAGTTGGATAAAGGATATGACCACATGATGATTCTGCAAAGGCATTTCACAGAACACCCCATGGAACTCTGTTATGCAAATTAAAACAAATGGGGATGAATATGATACTATTTATGTAGATAAGTGGGTGGATGTGGGACAGATATCAAAAGGTGGTATATGGAGGGGCAGAATCAAAGCGAAACAAGGGACTAGTGATATGCAGCAAAGTTCAGTACTGCGACCACTACTGTTTAATTTGTACATAAATGATATAGGAAATAACCTGAAAGGAAATATTCAGTTATTTGCTGATGGTGTGAACGTAGGTAAAGTAATAGTTAATCAAGGAGATATGGAGAGTTTGCAGGACAATTTAAATAGGCTGTCAAGTATGGGCAAAAGTAATGCATATCAGTTTAATGTGGAGAAATGTAAAGTTCGTTTTGGAATAAACAGAGTACAACAAGCTGTGTACCACATTGATGGAACTGTACTCCAGGAAATAGATGAAACTACAGATTTAGGGGTGGTGGTAGACGGAGTTAAAGTTTAGAGGACATATTGCTAAGGTTGCCATATTGCTATACGATTACTTGGCTATTGAAGAACACATTAACAAGTACAGATAAGGAAGTTATTCCTCATTATAAGGCCCTTGATATGTCTACATCTGGCTACTGTGCTGAGGTCTGGTCTCCTGGATTTCTTGGGGATGAGGAAGTAGTGGAGAAGATTCAGAGGCAAATGACCAAGATGGTGAGTGGTCTGTGGAATGTTCCCTATGAAGATAGATTGAGAGTGTGTGGATTGCAGAAGTTTGTTGATAGGAGAAAAAAGAGATGATATGATAGAAACATTTAAGTTGCTTAAAAGGTTTTATAGGATTGATGCATAGGAAACGGTTCAGCAGATGGCTAGAGGGGACCAGAACAAGAGGTCATCTCTGAAAGTTGAATAAAGGGGTGGGGTTAGGATGGGTGTGAGGACCACATTTTTTGCTTGGAGAGTTGTGAATGAGTGGAATAGGTTGCCAGAGTCAGTTGCAAGTGCTTTGTAAGTTAATGGGTTATAGGAGAGGTATGATAGACTGTGTGGATAGTTTAGATCTCTTGTGATGAGCCTTTGGATTCCATGAAAGTTCCCAAATAACAACAATAGATATGCTAACTAAATAGAGTATTCTTCTTAATTATTGTTTTCCAATATATCCTATGCAAACACATTCATTTCTCCTCTACTCTTAGTAGATTTGTTTACAACTACAGGAACCATCACAATATGTGGCACGTGTGCTGATAAACACAAAATTGTGGCATTGCGAAGTGTTTTCTCTTGCCCTGTCAGAAGGTTAAGGTGGTGGGAGTTTTTCGAATGAACAGGTATCACTATGTTAAAGGAAAGCAAAAGAATAGTACAAACCAGATAAGAAAACCAGTGTCAACAAAACTACTTATAGAAAAAAAGTAAGGAAGGAAGAATGTCTGAGAGTGTGAATAAGATGTATCTTGAGATAGGAATCATCTACTGGTCTAATCATTCACAACTATATAGATGAAATACCAAAGCAGTAAGGAAGATCACTCTCTCCATATTTGAAACTCCAAATAGGTTGTCTTGTGACTTCAATTGTTAGGCAAGCATGGCATTAAAGCATACTGCCTTTTAACTCAATAAAGTTGACTGGCTGCTATGAGACAAAAATTTAAGTTACACTACACATGCCAGATCTTTAAACCACACTAAGGATTGAAACACACTTATTGTGACATTTTGAAAGACAATTTCTGTTTTAAGGAATGTAATTAGGTAATCTGTTCATATGGAACCTTGATCAGGCATTAAGGCTTTATTTTGATGATATGGAAGTCATCAGTCACTAGCAAACAATGCAAAACTGACAATTTCAAAACTAATGTTAGCAGCATGAAATCAGAACATTCTACAGTGAGTGTTATTACTTATACATTTGTTGTATCAACATATACAACACTGAATGGCATTCGATTTCAAGTAGAGTGATGTGGGCAAATATCAGAATGGGGAACTGGACAATGAGACTTATTTGTACCTATAGTCCCACAGCAAGTTCTACTAAGGTAGAAGTGGAGGAATTTTTTGAGGCTTTAGAGAAAGCAAATGACACAATGAAAAACTGGTCCTCATTAAGGATCTAAATAGCAGAGTAAGAGATAATTGTCAGACATACAAAAATGTTTTGAGAAAATTTTGAGAAAAGAGTAAAGCTAATAATAATGATAAATACCTGTTGGATTTCTGCTCAGGACATGGACTGGTTATTACTAACAACATCTCAACATAAAAATGTGCACAAATTCACATGGAGAGAAGAAGCTAGGAATAAGAAAAGTCTCATTGATTATGTTATTGTTGATAGTGATGTTTTCCCACTGGTGCAAGACACTAAAGTGTACACAGGAATTGAAATTGATCACCATTTAGTCTTGAGCAGGATAAAATTGAATTTCATATTGAAAAGAATGACATGTAAGAAAGTTTTAAAGCGAATAAAAGTTGAACAGCTCTTAGATGTGAACTGTAGACTAAAATACACAAACATTATTGAAGAAAAAATGAAGCGTTTGAGAACAGGAACCAAACCTTGGAGATTCAGTGACAAGCCCTGAAGAAATCATTGATTGAAGCCAGAGAGGCATGTGGTGAGATTGACTGCAAGGCTAGAAAAATCAGAACTCCATGATGGACACAGGAAGTTAAAGAGGCAGTGAAGGTAAAGAAGAAAGCATATAAAAATTTCCTGGCAAATAAGTCAGCTTGTGCTCTTAGAGAATACAGAGTCAAATGTAATAAAGCTAAACACTGTGTAAAACTAGCTAAACAAAAGCCATGGGAAGAACTACCCTTGAAGTACAGAGTAATTAATTTGGAAAATTGTTAAATGAAACAATCAATGACAAAATAGTGGTAAAAAAACACTGCTCAGACAGGCAGGCAGGCAGTCAGGAATAAATATCCATACTTGAAGTAGAAAAATCCATCAAAAGCCTGGGATGTGGAAAGGCAACTGGAGTAGATGATATTCGATCAGAAATGCTCAAGTAAGGAGGTATAAAAATCTTACAGAAGCTACACTGCATAGTTCAGAAGGCCTAGACAGAGGGACAAATTCCAGATGATTGGAGTAGAGCTCTCATAGTACCCATATATAAAAAGGGAAATAAAACTGAATGTGAGAATTACAGAGGTATTTACTAGCTATTTCTCTACTGAGTGTTCCTGGTAAGGAGAGAAACTAGCTATTTCTCTACTGAGTCCTGGTAAGATTTATGCCGGTATACTTGAGAAACGGTTGAGAAGGATTATGAAAGAGGAGTTTGGCGAATAACAAGCTGGATTCAGGCCAAATAGTGGCTGTCAGGATCAGATTTTCACTTTATGACAGATAGTTGAGAAATCATAGTAATATATCTGGAAAAGGCATATAACAAGGTTCCAAGAGAGACTTTATTTGAAACGCTACAGTTATATGGTGTCAATGGGGCATTATATCAAGCAATATTTAGTCTTTATTTGAGTTGTAAGTCAGTAGTTAGAATTGAAGGAAGTACAGGAAGGTGGTTTAATGTTAAATCTGGTGTCAGATCAAGTATGTACTTTGTTCCCTCTGTTATTCATTATGGAAAGAAAGTGGTATTAAACCTGATATCAAAATTGCAGATGTTAATCTCAGCTCTTTGCTTTATGCGAATGATGTTATACTTCTAAATCAATTCCCTGACTAAATTGAATAATTGTTGTAATAAATATGGTATGAAAGTCAGCAATAACAAGTCAAAGATAACGAAAATATCAACTGTATTGTGAATGGAGAACCTATGGAACAAGTAAAACATTTCAGCTACTTAGGCATGATTTTTAGTGAAGATGGTAAATTAAATATGGAAATAGAACAGAATCAACAAAGCTGGTATGGTACGATGTTAACTGGATACATTTATATGGAATAAGAGAGAAATTAGTCAAAACAATAAATTAGTTATATACAAGACAGTGTTAAGACCAATTTTAACTTATGGATCTGAGAGATGGGTTAGAAGTAAAACACTTGCAGAAATGGGTACTGAGAAAGATTAGGGACATGAACAGAGGCGAACAGGAACATGGCATCAATGGCAATATCATATTAAAAATGAGGATATTAGGAGAGAACTTGACATTGTTAGTATCCAGGAATGTGTTAGTAGAGCTAATCTCAGGTGATATGGTCACTTACACAGAATGGGAAAAGAAAGATTGGCAAAACAAGTGTTCTCTGCCAGGTTGGCAGGAAAAAGACCCACAGGAAGACCAAGATATATGTGGATTCATTCGGTAAAAAGTGCCTTAGAAGACAGAAATATGATAAGATCTGATAATGTTGGTGTCTTGACAGGTAACAAACAGATTGATCTGGAGTAAAATTGTAGATAGGAAGTTAGTAATGATGTAAATTTTGCATGTAGTACTATCATATCCTGTACACCCATTGAGGGTACATGTCAGAAATTTGATGATGACGACGACGTATGCAAAAATCATTGTATTTGCGTTACCTTTCTTTCAACAATTTTCATGCAACTTTGATGAAACTAGGAAATATTTAAATATCAAAACTTGTAGATAACATTTTGATTCATGCTAATAATAAACTCAGGTTAAATAAATGATGTGACTACACATAACTAAAGAAGTTACTTATTTTATGGCATACTTCAGAAATACACTTATCAATTTGAAAACACAGGAGCAGAATGATACCTGAAACATAAACATAACAAAACTTCCACAATGCCAAGACCACTCAACCAAAAGTGCATATAAAATTTTTTGCATGTATGATATATGTTATGTCAGACAAAAAAAGAAAGTTCAGGAGAAATACAGCTGTATTTCGTTGCCTGGTTGGCCAAGAAAAATCTGCTCTCCAACCAACACACTGGAGATTCGAATCCCACTGTGAGCATGCACATTTCTGATTGTCTTCAGGTGGAATACAATACAAAGTGTGTGAAATTGCTGAGACTATAGGCATTTCAAAAGAACATGTAGAATATATTTTGCATGGAGAATTGCATATGAAAAAAGCTTTGTGAAGATGGGTGATTTGCTCAGAGCAGATCAAAAACGCACTCGCATGAAAATCTCTGAACAGTGCTTGGAGCGTTTTAACAAGAATAAAACTGATTTTGTACGTCGATTTATTACTATGGATGAGACTTGGATTCACCATTATACACCAGAATCAAACAGTGGACAGAAGCCGGTTGTTCAGCACCAAAGAAGACAAAGTCGGTTCCATCAGGAGGAAAGGTCATGGCATCTGTGTTTTGGGATGCGGAGATAATTTAGCATCCCATTAATAAACAAAATCATCTTTTCAAGATAATTTTGTTTATTAATTATCTTGAAAAGGGTAAAACAATAACCTTAAGGGAATATTATTCCAATCTTTTAACCAGACTAGACAAAAAAATTTGTGAGAAAAGACCCAGTTTGCAGGAGAAAAAAAAAATCATCTTTCATCAGGACAAATGCACCTGCCCACAAAAGTGTTTTGGCAATGGGAAAATTAAGGGATCTGCACTATGAATTGTTGGAACATCCACCCTATTCCCCAGAATTGGCTCCCTCTGACTTCTATCTCTTCCCAAAACTAAACTCTTCCACACTGGTCAGCATTTTTCTTCGAATCAAGAGGTGATTGCAGCTGTAGAGGGATATTTTGCAGATCTTACTGAGAACCACTACAGGGATGGGATAATGGTGCTGGAGCATTGCCGGAATAAACGTATTAGTCTTAAGGGAGATTATGTTGAAAAATAAAAATAATTTTGAAATTATAAATTCGTTTTTTCATTGTTAGGCCGAGAACTTTTCAGACAACCCTCATGTGTATGTATGTGTATTAAATTAATAAAAATAGAAAAAATCCTTAGACCACCTATGAATGTACTACAGGTTTACAACCTTTCATTAGTAGGAGTCATGTGAAAACATAAAAAAAACTTTTCTGCAAATTAGGATTGTTACATCAGACAAACAAAACATTCAGGAAAAATATGCACAAAAGAACATATCAGGAACACTGAGAAAAAGAAAGATGACAAATCAGGACTACAAATGGTAAACATCAGATAATAAAACTAACAAGAATGTAATGTACTGAATTTAATAGCTATATTCATAAGTTTAAAGAAAGCTTGGAAGTGGCAGAATGTCCATTTCAGCATAACAATAAGGGTCTATCAAACAAATTTGTTCAGCCAACACAAAAGATCTGAAATTCATAAGTTATGATCAGTAATGGCACAGTGTTCAACAATAAAGGATGTATGTGATGTTCTTAACATGATAACTCACAGCACGATATCATTTTAACATCAATTCTTTGATGTTAGCCTATGTTTGCAAACTGATAAATAACTACATTCCGCATAGGGCTTAAGAAACTAGTAGAATAAACAACTGTTGCAGTTGTAGGTGGTCATAACAGATCTATTTAACATCAACTGGAGTAACAGTCAGCCTGTAAATGTCATCCCACAGAAGCTTAACAATGAATGAACTCTATCAAGTAGAGTTTTGCTGTTACCTGTAGAAAACCATTGTATTTTAACATCGTTTCAGCAAGTATTATTGAATGGGGGTTTTATAGTGCTTTATTATAACCCTTTATCCTTGGTTTATTAGCTTCATACTGAGTTCAATCTTAGAATGGTAAGAGCAAAACATTGATATTAATGGGAACCAAATAGCATTCATGGAAGATTTTATAAAGAGAAAGTGCAAAATGGCACGACACATTAAGAAGTGGAGCAGGGGAAATGTTCTGGAAATACTGGAGGGAAAATTCAGGGAAGGAGTCCTGGTGGAACAAGAACTTCTTGGGTTGATGATTTAAAGAAATGGATGGGTTACAAAACCTGTTATGAGATTAAAAGAATGGTATAGGAACAGACACTCGGTATATACCACGATTGCTAATCTCCAAATCGGAGAAGCTACTTATAAAGAGCAATGATACCACCACAGCCCTGTAACAAACTAAGTTGTTATATACTCTATACAATTATATATACAAATATATATACTCTATACAATTGGGAACTATAACTAATAAAATTCTAAACTTTCAAACAGTGATACAGTCAAGTCTCTATTTGCAGGGGGGTTACATGTTAACACTTCCTGTGAAAATGCAAAATTCTACAAATATCTGTAATCTTACTGAAATAGATTCAGACATTTCGAATATACTGTATCAAAATTTTACTACGTAGTTAAGAACAAAGCATGAACCAGGATAATCACTACAAGATTTAGTACTCCTGGGTAGTAAGGGAGGGTCTAAGAGTTCGATTTGGAGGAATGAGGAGTTTTAGGCATTGATGCAGAACTCGTCTTTTTCAGGAACATTGCAATTGAAAGCTGCTACTTCTTTTGTTTGAACTAGTTGAACATGGCTGTGTATGGTGTTAAACATCGAGGCTTTCCTTGAACTTCACTGTAGATTTTTCAAGGCAAACTTCTTTTACTTCTTCTCTTGACATGGTTCTTCCTCAATCGTGTACTCATCCTCAGAGCTGGAATAAACAAGCTCCATGAGTCCATCTATTAGTGCTGTTGCCTATCCATCAATTAAATCATTGATGTCCTCCTCCTCCAAGTCCTCAAAACCCAAGTCCTCTATTCTCCTGGCCAATTCCTTTATTTCTTCAATGGGTTTCTTGCACTGTTCACCTGGAATGATTCATAGTTTGTCTAGAAAGAAGTTATGCACAACTTGTAACACCTGTAAAGAGACATTTACAGACTTGTCCTTGATGCATGCTTTATTAGGAGGAGATTGTCAGTTATGGTGAAGTCCTTCCAAAACTGAATAACGTTAAGTTTGGCGTCACTGTCCATGGTCTCAACGATTCAATCCATACACCTCTTCATATAGGTGGTCTTAGAAGCCTTGATTACCCTGGTCAAGCAGCTGGATAAAGAATGGAGGAAGTGTTACAGAGTAGAAAAGACCACCTCTACATCTTCATTTGCATAATCTTGTGAATCACTTGGGTGTCCTGGGGCAATGCCCAGCACAAAGAGGACTTTAAAATGGAGGCCCCTTTTCTTTCAGGTATTCCTTGACTTTGGAAACAAAGCAGAGATGGAACCAGTTCAGGAAGAGATTCTTCATCATTCAGGCCTATGAGTTCCACATCCAGTACTCAGGTAGTATATTCTTGTTACATTCTCTTCCAAGAGCCCATGCATTCTATACATGGAAAATTAGGCCAAGCTTTGTCACATGATCTGCTATTGCTGCAAACTAGTAATGTAACCTAATCTCATGTTGCCTTGAATCCTGGGACCTTCCTCTGACAGCTACATAAGTGTGGTGAGACACTTATTCCAAAACAGTATCATCTCATTGGCATTGATAACCTGTTCAGGTTTATATCCCTTCTTCTTGATGAGCTTCTGGAGTTGTGCAGGGTAGGACTCAGCAGCTTCGATCAGTTGAAGCAGACCCCATAATCTTTCTATTAGAGAATGAATAACACCTCTTAAATTTCTGGAGGTTTTAGCTGGCAAAAAAAGTGATTTCTGCAGTGCTACTGTTACAGGGAGTTTGCTGCTTAAATCTGGTGTAGAGAACAAGAGCCTCAGTATAAATCATACCAACGTTCACAGGCAAGGATTTTTGTGCTGTCTTCAATCAATATGAATACTGAATTCTCCATTTTCAACATCATTATCACGTACATAAGCAGTATATTTAGCATAAGAATTCCACCAGTCTGCACTGCCTCTCTGATCGCAGTTTGTTTTCTTATGTATATATGGTATTTTCACTGATATCAAATGTGCAGCTTGCAGCTGCATATGTGAACCCTTCTCAATATTTATCAAGAACTTTCTTAGGCTTTTGTCTATCACTAGATACACTTCATTTAGAATCCATTCACATAAGGACATAATATTTTAAGCATAAGTAGCCTACTGCAGACAGACACACACACACACAGGTCACAAACCATCCTATTCAGATGACTCTCACCGTGAGACTGATGGACAATTTTTCGACTGCCAATGCAAAAACATGAATGCAGAACCCGTGAATAAGGAGACTCAACTATACGTTTATTTTAATTCTGATGTATTTAAATAACTATGATGTTTAGAATTTTTATACTAGTTCATGCATGTATGTATATATAAATAATATAGCACTGCTATAATCATTTATGCCTTACTTTGTCAGCATCTATAATTTCCATTACTTGGTCCTTTAAGTACTTGGTGTAAATGTCAACAGTAACTAGACATGCTTTTTTAATAGTATTTAATTCACTTTCTTCTTTAGGAGCCATGATATATGCTACTGCAGCACTAACATCAACCTAAAAAAAAATTAATTTTATAAATATAACCTGTATGAACATCTATTATAATAATTAATATGCTTTTAACATAAATCACTGTTTTTTTTTATATTGCAGCATTTATACTATTTTATATGTGAATTTTTTTAAAGAGTTTGATTTGATTTTTTATGGCACAAAGACATCAAGGGTCATACTGTGCCTATGTAAAATCTTGTATAGACAGAAATTTAAAATTAAATTCTTTCTATACTGCTTTTACTTAGAAATTTAAATTACGTTAATTTACTTGTGATTTTTAAATTATAAAAAACAAAGTTATAAATATTTAACTGTTGAATTACTGTACAACAACAAAAGAAAAATATGTATAAATGAATTGTAACATTGGATTGTTAAGACAAAGAAATATCCCAGACGGATTAAGAATATGACTTAAGGCCATCGCCCGCACGAAGGTCAAGAATGTACGGGGTTTCCCACCTTAATGCAGCGCCCTAAAAGGGTGCTAGGTGAAGACCCATGTAAATACCCAAGGGAATTAGAGAGTAGCAAAATCCAAGGTCAATGGAGCAGCATAAAAGGGGGAGACATCGAGAGAGTAAGGGGTGACAGGAGGTTCTTTTTTCTTCGTAGAAGGTTAATCATCATAGCGGGAGGTCGTCGGAGAAGATCAGTTGAGGTAGCCAGAGGACCGTTTAAGAGAAGAGGCCATTATCGATGGTTGTCGCTGGATTAAGCAGCATTCTTTCACCCAGTTTTCTGTTCCGGCTGCAGGTTGGAGTATGTCTTCGGGTGTCTGTTGGCTGGACCCGTTCCAGCCAACAGACACCCAAAGATGTTAGGTTGGTCGTTTAAGCAGTGAAAGAAGTGTGAAAGAAGTGAGTTCCGGACTTCCAGCCGCCAAGGTTCATGGTGATCGCTGCCATGGGAATTGCCTTCGTCAATGTCAAAACAAGAAACTCTTGTGTGAAAGGCAATATCGGAATGAAATAGATGGTAACGATCTCAAGGATCTACTGATGTGGACTAGATGACTAAATACCAAGTAAGGTCTTCTATATATGATTAACTGAAGACAGAAATTGTAGCAGAGATTGCTCTAGTGAATTTGTATGTTAGTGTTACTTCAGGACTGAAGGCAATTAGCTAAACAATGAGAACTTACCTGCTTAGTTGTCTGAGATAAGATAGCGTTTATTGTTACTTTTTGTTTAAACTTGCCTGTTGTATAGCATTGTAGGTCATTTCTAATATGTGACTTAAGTGTGGGCACAATTATAACCAGAGTCTGTGTACGTAATGAAAAATTGTTGAACTAGGTTGAATAAGTTAAGATCCAAGCTATATTAATGAGAAGTATAGAGTCAGAATTAATTTGTGTGCCTAGTATTAACCTTTATTGTAACTTGATTAGTATGAATAAATTGTTTTGTTTGTCAAATAATTTGCCTGATTCCTGCATACCAATGCACTGCTCATAAAAATCGAGTTTGTGTGACCTAAGGATATAGTTAGCCATGACTGAAGAACAGAGTTTTACATTGCTTGATATAGTTATAAGAGTTAGAAATATTTCCATGCTAAGCGAAGTGTTTTTTTTTTATGGAAGGATATTTAAATCTTACCTGTGATTTCTGATGCCACAGTCGAAATAAAAATAAATTTTCAACAATCAGTATTGAAAAAATACGCTTGCTGTTATAACAAGGAATTCGGCTCCAAGCAGAGGCAAGGTCCCAAGTTATAAAATTTCATGCACGTGAATTAACATAGTTACAACCTTGAGAAGGGGGGATCAAAAGGTTAAGTAAAAAGATTAACTGTAGAAGACTAAATCAAGCAACAGATTAAAAACCTCTAAGTTACGACTGCATAATAAGTAGAGTAATAAAGATAAAGTGAAATAGAAAAGGAGAAATTAAAAAATACGTTTTGAATAAGTGAATAATAAATAAAAATATAAAAAACTATTTTTACACCAGGACACAGCAGAACATATGGTAATTGGTTAGGAGGACAATCATAAACATCTATGCCCTTGGCAGAATTTGAACCCGCAGCCTGCCTGGAGAGCAGATACGCTAACCACTCGGCTTTTTTATTTTTTAAGAGAAAAGACTTTGGGAAAAGCCTGAGGGGGGGGGGGAACACTGCTCCATTATATTTATTCCTAGCAGCTATTTAATTAAACATAACATTATTTACACAGGGTATCCCTCAAATGTGATTCCAATGAAAAAATTAGTTATTTAACCTCTTTCAGTTTCCAGTTTTTATCTATTTCATATAAAGGACAAGATCCTGCTCATTTGACGTATCTGTAGAAGAGCCACACACTATTGGAGTCTGATTTCTGTAACTAATACTTGTTTAATGACATCAGCCATAGATGACACAAACTCTTGCTATTTTGGCACTATTTCACTACTATGCCCCTTAACCTTTATCAACACTGTGCTTGTTTAGCAAGACATCAAGTCTTTGAAGTCAATAAATGGTTTATTGAATTTAGCTGTAAAACAGGTTGTATTAAAAATGAACTTGTATTGAAACAATTAAGATTCTATTTTTTTTTATTATTATTGAATTATTATTACTACAACCTATATTTTTTTATTAATGTGAAACACTGCACAGTCAATAAAACAGTCTATATATGGTGCACGCTACTAACTTCCACTTTTCTGAAGACAGATCACCCTGTCTCTCACCCTGTAAATACACTCTACCCTTTTATCTATGTCATTTAACAGCATTTAAATTATATATATATATATATACACACACACACACACACACACACACACACACACACATATATATTGTATTTTATGTTTTTCAAATTCTTTGGTCTTTTAAAATATATTCTCTTTCCTTCATTTTCAAATTCTAATGTTGCTTTAAGGTTATTTTAAATGATAAGCTATTTTAATTCCCATCTTGCAATCTTCACTATATGTATCATTGTTTTAATACAATCATTATTTTTATAGTCGTATATTTTCAACATCAATGTTTATTTGTATTTGATATGAATAGATCTAAACATCAAAATGTAAGCAGATCATTTGTAGAATTTTTGGCTAAATTTTCTAGACATTGTCAATACAGTTTAAAAGAGATAAAGCATATAAGAAAAACTTAAATTGCAAGCATATGAGAATATATGCTATCAGTTGCATGAGGATAATTCCATCTACAACTATTAGAATAAATTATTTAATTTATTCAAAGAAATAAATTTAAATAATTACAACATTAAGAATCAAATGAAGGAGTGTTACTTAGGATGATGTCCCAAAACTAAAAAAGTTTGTCAATTGTTTTTGTTGAGGTTTGAACTGTGAATGTGGGCTTCACAGCTTTCTTTATATAATCTTTCAAGAAGAAGAAAATAAAATAGGACTTCAGTTTTGTTTCAATGAATTATATACCTAAATCTCAGTAAAATATACTGAGTAGAACGACCTGTCTGTCCATAATAACAAAGGCTGCATGAACAAGGAATCGGATCCTGCAACCACTAGGATAAGAGAGGAGGATATTTATCTTTCTGAGAAGCTAGGAAGGAAATTAGTTTACAAACAATGGAAAGAAACCTGTAAGTCAATCTGACTAAGAAGTCTTGAAATTTTCTGATAGTCCTTTAACAAATGGAATTGAAATTCTAGAAACTACTTTTTGAGGATGATTAAGATAAAAGCCATGATTATTAATATTTTTTCAATTATTTTAGTATTATAACCATTAGAGATAAAAGTAGTTCTGATAAATGACAGTTCATTATTTAAAAGAGTCAGCAGAACACAGCTTATGTGCACAGCAAACCAATGTTTTTGACAGGGGTGATGATGATGATGATGATGAGCATTAATATATTTCTAGTATGAGTTGCTTTCTTGCATACTAAGAACTGTAGAGAGCCATTAGGTTGATACAGAATGAGAACATCCTATATGTTCTCATTCTGTATCAACCTAATGTAATGAGAAAAGAGACAGAATTGTTATTATCTGCTTCAAGTGTAAATTTAATTCTTGGGTTGAATGAATTAATTTTCCAAAGAAATTTATTAAGTTCAGAAGGAAGAGTTCTATGCATCAATGGTGTTCCCTATTTTTCCTAATCTAGCAAATTATTTTATGGAATGTACAAATATGATATTTTTTCCTCTGGTACAAATATGATAATATTTTTGCTGTATTGAACTCTTCCTTGTCTCTTCCATTATGAAATCAAATAAAAAAAAATTACACTACATAATTTTTCTACTTTGATGAAAGCGAGCTTGATTACCTATTCTTTAGATGAAAGAAAATATTTACCAAATTGTTTTTTCCCTGGCATCCTATTAATTATGAAAGTCATTTTTATTCAGCACATTCACAGTTTTTACAATTTTGGAGGATTTTAAAATTAATTAAAACTTATTTAGATTGTCCAATTTCTGATTTTTTACTACAACTTTATTGCTCATGTTTTTTATGCAGTGGAACATATATGCCCAAAATTATGACTGAAGCCTTTCATCCGCGAAAAAAAAAAAAAAGTTATGTGGAAGACCAAATAGAAATGTGAAGGCTTTATGAGCGATGCTCTGATAACTATAAAGTAAAACTGTTCAAATTCTATTATTTTCGGTTTAAGTCGCCTGTAATAAAAATAAATGAATAGTCAACTCACTATAACAAGCACCACTCAAATGAATTCATTCATTATACTTACCAAAACAGTTCCATGTAGCATCAACGCTAAAAAAATTTCAGTAAAAGCCAGCTGGTATAATAAACTATTATTTTGGTTTCTATAAATTTATTAGTGAGACAGGACTATAATATAATTAACAAATACTATGTAAAATATTTACAAACTATGTGTAATTTAATAATACAGTTTTTCAAATGAATGATGTGTCATCACTCGTGTTTTTACAATACATATATAAACACTTACTGTATCAAATTTCTCTGATGACAGGGCCGCTCTCCAAGTGTCCATGAACTCGCCAGGAAATTTATCTTTGGTAAATTCTCCTATTATTCTTCCCTATGGTAACAATAAACATGTGAATCATAATTTGATGTAAAATTAGAGTTAAAACAGGGATGCACATTTCTCCACTCTTATTCATTACATTATGAAACAAAGTGGCATTAGGGCTGATATTAAAATTGAAAATGCCAAACTTAGCTCTTTGCTTTATGTAAATGACATACTTCTAAATACATCTAGTGCAAGTTTCCAGGTTTGTCTAACTAAATTAAATAACATTTGTAAAAAATTTGGGCATGAAAATCGTCAATAAAAAGACCAAAACTAGGAAAAAAGGCAGAAACAAACATTAAACACATCAACTGCATTCTGAATGGAGATCCTATAGAACAAGTAAAATATTTCACCTATTTAGGCACAGCTCTTAGTAAAGATGGCAGGTTAAATCTGGAAATAGACAACAGAATAAGCAAACCTGGTATGGTGGATAGCCTGCTGAATAAATTTATATGTAATAAAAGAGAAATTAGCCAAAACACCAAACCAGCAATATACAAGACAGTGCTCAAACCAGTTTCACGTTATGGATTTATAAACCTGAAAATTGGTTTATAAATAAAGCACTTGATCAAAGACTAGAGGACCATAGACATGAGGATTCTGAAAAAACTTGGGGGAGGATGAACAGATGGCATCAATGGCAGAATCATATTAAAAATGAAGATATTAGAAAGGAATTTGACATTATTAGCATTCAAGAATGTGTCAGCAGAGCTAATCTAAGGTGGTATGGCCACTTAAATAGAAGAATGGGTGAAGAAAGGTTAGTAACAAGGTGTTTGATGTCAAGATGGCAGGAAAGATACCCGGAGGAAGACCAAACAAGGTCTAGGTGGATTGATTCAGTCAAAAGTGCCTTAGAAACATGAAATGTTAAATATGACAATATTGGAGTACTCACAAGTAACAGAACTAATTTGGAGGAAAATTGTGGATAGAAGGTGAATAATAATGTAAATGTAAGCATGTAGTACTGTCGTAGTTGCCTGAAGACCCCTTGAGGGTAGATATCAGGAAACTGATGATAATGTCTATACATATCTACAAAGGTTCTAGGTCAGTTTCTGATAACTGTTTTATAAGATGAAAATTGAATTTGAATGTGAGAAAAGACTACTGCTAAATTCAATATTAACAAACTATCATAGTAAAAATAACAAACTATCATAAAGTGTTGCTAATGCAGCTATTCTACACATATTTAATTACAACAAAAGTTCATAAAAATGATACTTACATTTTTACTGTTCTGAACAGCTGTTATTAACTTTTCAAAGTTTGCTTTATCCTTGTCAGCCTACACAGAAAGATGAAATACTGAATTACATACTTAAATGAGAACTAAAAAAAATGTTTTACTAAAATATCCAAATATTTTCCCCTTACTATGCCAATACAAAACCTGAAGATTTTTTTAATGATACAATGGGATAAAAAAAACCCAGCATTTCTAAGAATTATTTGACAATAATCTTAATCAAACAATCTACTGGGTAAAGTAATCGACTGTTATGCCAGCTGGGACATTACTTGAAACAGGGGCATCATTGCTATTTTCATCCTTCATCCTAATTCTCTTATGAAAAGTGTGGGGAACCTTATGCCATAATCCAATATTAGTCTTACCACTTATTTTATCTTTTATGCAATCATATACAGAAAATATTTTATACGGACAGTATATTAGACAATGGGAAAGCAAGGAATTATATAATCTGTTTACAATGGCTATACTTGATGATTTCTTGCTGATTAGTATTCTTAAAGTACCCACACACACACACAAGAACACCGCTTGGAAAGAAGTCAATAGACACCTTAGTGTGAGAAACAAACAGCCATGGCACCCACTTTCCACAGATGTTCAATAGGGGTTGAGATCAGAGCTCTGTGCAGGCCAGTCAAGTGTGGTGATGTTTATGTCCACAAACCACATAGTTACAGTAGCAGCCTTATAACATGGTGCACTGTCTTGCTGAAAGAGACAATGGTGAGTTCCATACAAATGCCACAAAGTAGGAAGCACTGCATTGTCCAGATTGTTCAGATACCTCTTAGAGTTCAATACTCGTGGCACCACAAACAGAGGTCCAAGGCCAAACCAGAAAAAATCGGACCATACAATCATCTGCCACCTCTGAATTTCATAGTTAGGGTTACACACTCCGATAAGACGTTCACAGCAGGCATCCGCAACACCCACACCTGTCCATCTGCTTAGTACAGGGTGTAGCATGACTCATCGCTCTAAAACAGCTGCCACATTCCACCATATGTGCCCTTTGAAAACGACACTGGACATTGATTTGGGTAACGTCGGGCATGCATATTGCAGTCCTACCATGTAAATTCATGTGGTGAGCCTTGGTTCTGAATACTTTTATGGAGATGAGCGTTCCAGTCTATGTTGAGAACTCTGCATTCAACGTGTTGGCCTAGAATAGCAGTTTTTACATATATTCCTTTGCAGCATATATAAACATTTTTACATTTTACATATAAACTTCACGGTCATTTTCAGTGAATGTGGTGGGTCTTTCACTGCAGGTGGCACTTACTAGCTTGTTCTTGCCTCAGAGAACCCTGAGGAAAGAACAAGCCATTTTCATTCGATTTCCTGTATGGAGACATGTTTCTCAATATAAATTTATTAAAATAAACAATATAACCTGACAAGTTTCTTAAGACTAAAAAAGACTGGATAAAATTAATTATGCTGAACAAACTTTATAATCAGCAAAATATTAGTATATATAAACAAAGTGACCAAAAAAAAAAACTATTGTATTAACTAATGTGCAGGGTGTTGCGACAATGCTAGTTGTTGCTGTCATGTTCTGTGGCATAATGCATCACATCCCAAGTTCTGCAGTCCTTAGATTTTTGATGAATGTAGACCAAATTGATGCAGGATTAAATCTTGGTTTTTGTTATACTGTGTGGGGATATGAGCATTTCTGAGACTTCTGCAATTTTTTTTTTTTTTTTTATTATAAAATAGTTATGATCAATATATGGAATTTCTGTTTTTTTGCCAAACTACTTCATGGCCTGAATTTCTTGTGTGGAAAGCTAATAAAGATCTGTGCTTTTTTTTTTTTTTTGCTCATTGTCTTTTGCATGTTCAGGCTTGCATATCTCTGCAGACAATCCTGCCTGGCCTAATATGCCAGAAGAACATTAATTTTTTTATTAGACCTGGGTTCTTTATGGGAGGAAGTGGAGGTTTTGGTGGAGAAGAACCTTGAAATCTTATATATTGATAAAGAAGCCACATGTTGTAATCACAAAACAATGTTGCAACTTTATCTGTAACATTCTTAATGTAAGGTAATTGCATTTCTGAAATCTTGTTTATTGGAAGGAGCTGTTTGACGAACACATCAAAAATTTGTTAATTGTCATCAGTTCACACCCAATGAGAGAGAGAGTACAAAAAGGCAGTTCTTCATTCTTTTTTTCTGATGCAGTGGAAATGTAGGCTCTGTCTAGTAATGTTTTTAATCATGCCTGTAGTGTGAAATGTCATGTAAGAATCTTCCAGTTATGGCTGATTTTCTGTATACTGAAAAGATCAATCTTTTTTCTTCCTCATACACTTTAAGAGGGATGTCAAGGAATTGACATTTGTGATCTTCCAGTTAAAGAGTAAATTTCATGCAAGCTGTTCGAATAATCTTTAAATTAAGTGACATCAGCAACAAGTCTTGTACCCCTGATGATGTAAGTCCAATGACTTATGAAACTTGTTTGATTATATTGTTTATTTTAATAAATATATTTTTGTTCAGAAACATCTCCCTACTGGAAATCATAAATGAAGATTTGCTAAACCACAAAAATAATCATCATCATCATCATCATCTAGAAGCTCATGGTGAATTCTTAAGGTCTAAAGTAAATAGCTAGTGAAATTATGCATGAAACAAAAGAATTTAATCAACAGATTAACTTCTCGAGTTCAATGTAGGGATAATGACATTACACCAAAGTTCATTAGGCTTAAACATGTGTTCCAGTGAACCAAACCACAAACAAAGCAGAGATCAGAGAAAGGATCATAGCCACTAGATTAGTACTTTCAAAAATTGATCAGTATATGTTCTCTATGCACACTGAACTAGCATTGTTGCTACCAGCAGAATTATGGGATATTGTAGACACATCCAATAACGACCTATCTGTTTTCAATAGAAAGAAATATAATTACACAAAAAATTCAACTGGCATCAGCAGGAAAAATAACACACAAAACATCTACACTACTTGAAAGTCAATTAATCTTTCTTGTAAAGTTTTATCTTGTACAGAAAAGAACCTTTTAGCAAGAGGTTGAAATTTTGTCTTATCTCCAGAGTATATCCCAAAGGTGGACATTACATCATACATCAAAAAGGGATAATTATGCCATCAAACTTCTAGAAGACAATGATTATTTTTGTGGTTTAGCAAATCTTCATGTGGTTTAGAAAATCACCACTGACATCCTTTTTAACATCAATATAAAGAAAACCAACTACAACTGGAAGTCTTACATACCACCATACAGGTGTTATCAGGCCCACATATTTATTATACCACATATAGCCAAAACATCATAGTAATATAACATGGATCTGCAGTTAAGTTTTTAGATCTGAAAAAGGAATGTGATAAGGTGCCAAGATAAAAGCTGTTGAAAAACACTGCAATTATATGGTGTAAAACATTATACAGAGTATCTTAATCTATACTTAAAACCATAAGTCAACTGTTGGAACTGAAGGATGTAGGAGATCAACTGATGTAAAATTATATGCAAGACATGAAATTCCAACAGCTGACTTATGGTTTTGATCCACTCGACTCTTATTCATCATATACACAGATCACATTTGTGAAGGAATGTGGTATTAAATATTAAAACTGGAGATATTAACCTCTTTAGACAAATACAATAAACAATATAACCTGACAAGTTTTTTAAGACTAAAAAAGACTGGATAAAATTAATTATTAATTAAACAAACTTTATAATCAGAAATATTAATATATATAAACAAAGTGACCAAAAAAAAAAACTATCGTATTAATTAATGTGAAGGGTGTTGCAACACAGGGTGATGCTATACACATATATAAATACAGGATAAGTTTTTGGGACCAACTAAAATGAAAACTTTGGTAGAAAAATCAACAGTAAAAAGACAAACAACAAAAATAGGCAGGAACATGACAAACATCAACTGCATTCTCAATGGAGAATCTAAACAATGCTACCCATTAGAGGTGCAAAATGTTTTAGTGAATTTGGCAAATTAAATATGAAAATAGATAATGATGTAGCGAAGCCAGTATGGTGGAGTCAGATGACTATTTTTATTCAGAATACATGGGAAGTTAAACAAAACACTCAACTAATAGTATATAAGATAGTCTTCAAACCAATTTTAATCTACTGATGGATCCGAAAGTTGGGTTGGAAAGAAAACATTTGATCAAATATTAGAGGCTACAGATCTTGATATGCTAGGTAATGATTATAAGTAAATTTCATTTCTAAAAGAGTAAGGGAAACTAATCTTTCAAATGTAAAGGAATACTATGGTTTTGGAGAGAATTTTTTTTCTTTTTCTGTGTAGGATTTTTTTTGTGTGTGTGTGTGATTCTCCATCACAAAAGGTTATAAACCTAGAGTACATTAGTTCAGCGTGTGTGAGCCTGCACACTGTACTAATGTGTTTATTTATTTCTTACGCAATCTGGAAATCCTTCTCCACACACCAAACATGGAACTTTTTCAAGCCAATTCAGGTATTTAGTAAGTGAAGTGGTGGTTTCAGACTGAATTATGAGTTCATCTCCCACCTAGATATTTTACAAACACACACTAGGCCTCCAGCCTACTGCCTGACAGTTGGAAAGGGGACTATACCATCCACTCAGTCACCCAGAATTTCATCCATTTGTATTACATGCATCCAGAAAGTAAGGTCCATTTAGAAGTTATGACCAAATAAAATATGGGAGAGGGGTTTGTGCATGCATGGTAACATAGAATGACTCATTAGCTAGTTGTTGACCATTTCATTTTTGTCATGTTATTGTTGTCTTCTACAAAGAATTTATAATAAGTGCTGTGATTAAAAATCCTACCAGTTGCAAGGTTCATATGCAATACAGTTTTTGTTGGTGGAAAACAATAGTGCTGAAGAAATTCACCAACAATTGTGTAAGGTTTATGGCCTTAAGTAAAGTGACAGTAAGGTCAGGCAATGGTGTTGTTTGATTAAAGAAGGACACAACAGTGTTCACAATGAAGAGCACAGTGGCTAGCCAAGTGTGGTGACAGACAACTTAGTGGAAAGAGAGAACACAAAAATTCATGAGAATCATCGTTTCACAATTACAGAACTTTCTTTTGAATTCCCGGAAGTTTCACGGTCAGTCAGTCATTCATGAAATTGTGACAGAAAAGATAGGATAGAAATTGTGTGTCAGATGCATCCCAAAAATGCTGACTGATGTGAATAAATAGCAATGAGTAGAATAAGCACAAATTTTTGGAGCATATTAAAATGAAGAAGGGAACTTTTTATGTATTGAGACTGGTGATGAAACGTGAATACACAAACATAGAGTCAAAACAACAATCAACGCAGTGGCATCATCACTTATCATCTCCAAAAGCAAAAAAATTCAAACATGCGCCATTAGTCAAAGAAAATTATGGCCACTGTATTCTGGACTGAAAAGGGATCTTGCTCATCGATTTTCTTCAGCAACGAATCACAATTAATGCTGATGTGTATTGTGAAACACTGAAGAAACTCAGACGAGCAATGCTGTCAGCAGGGATCATGCTTTTGCATTATAATGCACAAGTTCACACTGCAACTCGAATTGTCCAACGAACTTAGAAATTTGGGTGGGAACTATTCGACCACCCACCCTACAGCCCTGACCTCGCATCCAGCGACTACCTCTTGTTCCTGCATAAGAAGCAATGGTTCCAATCTCAGAGGTTTGAAGATGAGTTGAGTGAGTTCAACCACTGAAGATGAATTCAATGGTTGAACACTCAGACTTTTTGAAGTGGCTATGAACAAGCTGGTGCCAAGATACCAAAAATGCCTGTGAGTCAATGGCAACTATGTGGAAAAATAAAGTATATAAGTAGGTATTTTAGCATATAATAAATATTTTTTTCATTCTCTAACAGTTTTTTTTTTTTAATTCTTGACCAGATCATACTGTCTGAACATGCCTTGTACTAAAACTATTTCTCTATACTGCTATTCTTCAAAATGAAGAATAGCAGTAGAGAGAAAAATGGCTCTAAATACAGGTATCGAATGTTTTTATTATAAAAATCTGATCACATATATGGATTTTCTATTAAATGCAGGAGTATCCACATTCCTAAAATGAAATGTTATGAGTACAATATCAGGAACTCATTAAGATAAACTTCCATGCAAACTTGTTTATTATGGGTAGTCCAAATGATCAGCAGCAAAAAAGAATACCAAAACTACATACATTTAAAAAAAAATAGTAGACTACATACTGGACACTCTTTGCATAGTGAGATCGAGAAAAACAAATACAGGCTGGCCTTGATTAACAAAATTAATTCATCCTGTGAGTGCACTGCACAAAACAAACAAGTCAATAGGAAAAATTATAATTGGTCCATGATCTTCAGGAATGTCCATAAAGCATCAAAAATACTTTTTAAATAACCTTTTAATTGTTTACAATATACTCGCTGTATCCCAGAACTCATGATTTTTGCATGACTTCAAGATTTTCAGCTAAAGTAATAACTTATCATTTTTTTAATGCAATCAATTGGTTTTTCACTTTTACTTTTATCTATAATTAACAGAAATAGAAAATTAGAATTATTTTTAAATGCAAGTCTGAAGTGACAGACAAGCACGTCACATGCCTGCCTTCGACAGAACACACTGAGGCAGGCAGCATGTAAATACTCATGTATTGCATGCCTGATGCATGTGATTCACATGACTTTATTGGGGACAGGGGGGGGATATACAAGTAATGTCTGCTTCCAATGGTTAATGGAATACATTGAAAAGTCAAAGGCTAGAAAACTGGCAGAGACTTCCATATAGCCTTCAAGGAATGCAAAGAACTAACTGGGGGCTTCTAACTTAATTTTCAATCCTCAACTTCATGTGGTGTCCCATTAACAGGTATTTGCTAGATCCTGAAGAAATGAGGATGAACTGGCAATCTGGGACTTGCTGACTAAACTGTATTTTGTATTGAATTAAACCAGAAGCAAACACTAAGACAACACAATGAAATGTCATGTCAGCTGGTGCATTGACAGTTAAACAATGTTCTGTTTTCATCAGGGAGCTATAGCAAACAGTGAAAAGTAAGTTACGGGGAAAAAACGCAATGTCAACAGAACTAAGATACCATCAACATAAGAAGTCAAACTGTCAGCATAACTAGAAGTGTCACATGGACATGATCGGTAACTGAGACAAAGAAGACTAAAACAGGTGACATCCTTATATATAATATAGAATGTCATATTTAGGTAATACTAATCAGGGAAAGGAAGGAGAAGTGATAGCATTCAACATGAAGATAAACTTCTTGAGTGGCAGGCAAATTCAAGTACAGTTATGTGGGCCAATTTCAAAATGGAGGAAATTGCACATCAAAACTGATTTTGTGCTTAGGATCCCACAGAAAGTTTTACTAAGAACAAGGTGGAAAAATTTTTCAACTCATTGGAGAAGGCAGCTGACAAAGAAAAAGCTACTCCTTGTTGGAGATCTAACCAGCAGGAGAAAAAATGAATCCCATGCATATAGAAAATGCTGTGAATAATTTGGAGAAAAAGGAAAGACTAATAAGGTAAGTAGCTGCAGATCTTCTGTTCATAACACTGATTAATAATCACTAACACCATGTTTCAACATAAAGATGTCGACAAATGAATGTGGAGAGAGAAAACAACAAAAAAAAAATCTTACTGTTATCAGTGACAGTGATATTCTCATCCTGGTTTAGGATTGATATGAAAATGAATTTTATATTGAAAAGATAAATATGTAAGAAAAGAATTAAAATTAAAAAGAATTAAAGTCAAGCAACTTTTAGAGGTGAACTATAGACTTACCTATATAAATATTATTCAAGAAAAAAATGAAGAGTTTGAAAACAGGAACCAAACATTGGGGTCTAAGTGGTAAACATTGAAAAAAACCATAACCTCATGATAGACACAAGAAATTAAAGAGGCAGTCCTGGAAAAGAAGAAAACAAACTGAAAGTTTTTAACAAGCTAGCCTGAGGGAATATAGAGAAAAATGTAAAAGAAGCTGAGCTATTTGTAAAAGTAGCTAAACAAAAATTTAGAACATTTTGTCACAAAGGTGACAAAATGTTCTGAAGGCTTTCAAAGAAACTTCAAAATGGAGGTAAAAAAAGTATCATAAAAGGAATCAGAGATAAGCAGTGATACCTGTTTTGGGAAATATTCAACAGAAAGGCAATCACGAGAACATATCAATTCTTGAAGTAAAAAACGACATTAGAAACCTGATGTGCTCAAATATGAAACTATACAAGTTTTACACTGGCAACAATCATCATCATCATCAAATTCCTGCCATGTACCCTCAAGGGGTGTACAGGATATGATAGTACTACATGAAAAAAATTACATCATTATTAATTTCCTATCTACAATTTTCCTCCAAATCAGTCTGTTACTTGTCAACACTCCAATATTATCAGATCTTATATTTCTATCTTCTAAAGCACTTTGTAACGTATCAATCCACCTATATCTTGGTCTTGTTCTCGGTCATTTTCCTGCCAACCTGGCAGAGAACACTTGTTTTGCTAAACTTTCCTCGCCCATTCCGTTTAAGTGACCATACCACCTGAGATTAGCTCTGCTAACGCATTCCTGGATGCTGACAATGTCAAGTTCTTTCCTAATATCCTCGTTTTTAATATGATACTGCCATTGATGCCATCTGTTCACGCCTATAATCTTTCTCAGGACTCTCATATCTGAAGTCTCTAGTCTTTGGTCAAGTGTCATACTTCTGACCCAGCTCTCAGATCCATAAGTTAAAACTGGTTTGAACACTGTCTTGTATACAGCTAATTTAGTGTTCCGACTAATTTCTCTCTTATTCCATATGAATTTATTCAATTGACTTCCCACCATACCAGCTTTGCTGATTCTGTTGTCTATTTCTATATTTAATTTACCATCTTCAGTAAAAATCATGCCTAAATAGCTGAAATGTTCCACAGGTTCTCCATTCACAACACAGTTGACATTTTCAATGATTCTGCCTATTTTCATTGTCTTTGTCTTTTTATTGCTGACCTTCATACCATATCTATTATAACAGCTATTCAATTTAGTCAGAGAATCTTGCAGACTTGTAGCGGATTTATTTAGAAGTATAACATCATCTGCATAAAGCAAAGAGCTGACATTAACATCTCCAATTTTGATATCATGTTTAATACCACTTTCCTTCATAATGTGATCCATATAGATAATGAATAACAGAGGGGATAATGTCCATCCTTGTCTCACACCAGATTTAACATTAAACCATCTTCCTGTACTTCCTTCAATTCTAACTGCTGACTTACAACTCAAATAAAGACTAAGTATTGCTTGATATAATGTCCCATTGACACCATATAACTGCAGCGTATTGAATAGCTTCTCTCTTGGCACCTTGTCATATGCCTTTTCCAGATCGACAAAACTTAAATTCAGATCTTTGTTATATTCCCATGCTTTCTTGACTATTTGTCGTAAAGTGAAGATCTGATCCTGACAGCCTCTATTTGGCCTGAATCCAGCTTGTTCTTCACCAAGCTTTTCTTCCACAATTCTTCTCAACCGTTTCTCAAGTTTCTAAACTTGCATAGATCTTGCCAGGAACACTCAGTAGGGAAATACCTCTGTAATTCTCACATGCAGTTTTATTTCCCTTTTTATATATGGGTACTATGAGAGCTCTACTCCAATCATCGGGAATTCGTCCCTCTGTCCAGGCTTTTTGAACTATGCAGTGCAGCCACTGTAAGACTCTTACACCACCATACTTCAGCATTTCTGGTCGAATATCATCTACTCCTGCTGCCTTTCCACATTTCAAGCCTTTGATGGCTTTTTCTACTTAAAGTATGGATATGTATTCCTGATTGCATGCCTGGTCAGTGTTTTTTACCACTGTGCTGTCATCACTGCTTGTTTCATTTAGCAGTTTTTCAAAGTAATTACTCCATACTTCAAGGATCTCTTTTTCTCCTGTTTTCATGTCACCTTTATCATCTCTAATTCCTTTTATAGCACTCTTTCCTCCATTCTTAAGCTTCTTCAACAACCTCCAGATTATTTTGCCACCTTCTTGATATTTATTTTCTATATTCTTGCCAAAGTCCTCCCATGACTTTTGTTTAGCTAGTTTTACACAGTATTTAGCATTCTTGCATTTGTCTCTATATTCTCTAAGAGCACAAGCTGACTTATTTGACAGGAACTTTTGGTATGCTTTCTTCTTTTCCTTCACTGCCTCTTTAACCTCCTGTGTCCACCAGGGAGTTCTGATTTTTTTATCCTTACAAACAACCTCACCACATGCCTCTCTGGCAGAATCAATCAATGTTTTCTTCAGAGTTTGCCACTGAATCTCCAAGGTTTGATTCCTGTTCTCAAACTCTTTCATTTTTCCTTCAATAATCTTTGTGTATTTTAGTCTACAGCTCACATCTGAGAGCTGCTCAACTTTTATTCGCTTTAAAACTTTCTTACATGTTATTCTTTTCAATATGAAATTCAATTTTATCCTGCTCAAGACTAAATAGTGATCACTTCCAATTTCAAATCCTCTGTACACTCTGGTGTCCTGCACCAGGGAGAAAACATCACTATCAACAATAACATAGTCAATGAGACTTTTCTTATTCCTAGCCTCTTCTCTCCATGTGAATTTGTGCAAATTTTTATGTTGGAACATGGTGTTAGTAATAACCAGTCCATGTGCTGAGCAGAAATCCAACAGATATTTGCCATTATTATTAGCTTTGCTCTTTTCCAAATTTTCCCAAAATATTTTTGTATGTCTCACAATCATTTCCTTCTGTGCTATTTAGATCCCCAACAAGAACCAACTTTTCATTTTTCATTGTGTCAGTTGCTTTTTCTAAAGCCTCAAAAAATTCCTCCACTTCTACCTTAGTAGAACCTTCTGTGGGACCATAGGCACAAATAAGTCTCATTGTCCAGTTCCTCATTCTCATAATGGTCAATCAGAATGACTGGAGTAGAGAATTGCAGATGACTGGAGTAGAGCTTTCATAATTTCCATCTATAAAAACGAAAAAACAAAGTGAAAATTACAGCAAATTTTCCTACTGAGTGCTTGAAGTAAGATTTATACAAGCATACTTGAAGAAGCTATGAAAACTATGGATGAGGAACAAGCTGGGTTCAGGCAAAATAGGGGTTGTCAGAATGAAATTTTCACTTTACAACAAATAGCTGATTAACCATGAGAATAAAACATGGATCTGTGCTTTAGATCAGGAAAAAAAGCATACAACATGGCAAGAAAAAATCTTTTCAAAATGTTACAGTATATGGGGTAAATGGTACATTATAAAGAATTATACTGTCCAACCACAGATGCGAGACCACTCGACACTTCAGCGCATGGCAGAAGGTGGCAAATCCATTCCAATAATAGGGTAATTAATGACGAGTGTTTATTATTATACATAAGAAAATGAGTTTTTCTTTTATGAAATTCTGGTTTTTAATGTGGTAACTATTTTGCTTGAACAATAGTTGGAAAATTTTATGTACAAAGTATGTGATTTTGCGTGTTGGTGGCAAATTTGTACATCGCCTTATTCCTTTCTTCCCTTCAACATGAATTGATTCTTCTTGGCACTGTGCCAGTCAGGGTTCTCACATGTGGTCAGACAGTACATAGTCTATACTGAAATTGTAAGTCAGCAATTAAACACACAGAAAAATGGTATGAAGTCAGGTGCTAAGACAAGGATGCACTATCTCCACTGTTATTTATCGTCTATATCAGCGATCCCCCAACCTACATCCTGCATGCGGTCCCCCAGAGCAATTATACCATGCAGCCATTGGTTTCCTAGAAAGTCTACTTCTTTCAAATTTTTATTATATGCATTTAACAGCATCGACTTTTAGTAACCCTATGTGAATAAATGATCACTAAAAGCATCTGTAAATTATAAGTAAATTTCTCTCAAATTCCTCCTGAATACAAACATACTGTTGGTCACTGACATCATTTAAAGGAAACTGGTTGCATTTCAGTATCAATTTTCACGAAACTATTATGGAGATCAGAGGAAATAAAGAACTGTGAAAAACAACTGATTCTGAGACATGTCAAAACCTGCCAAATGAAGCTGAGCATAAGCACAAATTCATCTGAATTAGTAGTAGTCTATTTCTGCCACTTTCAGTCAATACCCATTGAGAGATTTTGCCAGATGAGTTTTGTAAAGAGTTTGAGTTCTTTCCTTATGTCTAGGTGCAGGTGATTTGTTAGTTTTTTGTTACTTCTATCAGTTAATTCTGAAATGTATCTGGTGATAAAAGTGATTACAGATTTTGGTAACCAACCTGAAGTGAGTATCTGCATGTAAATACAGAATAATAAATTATTCTGTAATATATAATAATAAATAGTTCGGTATACAAGTGATGTCTATGATATACAGCATGGCAAAAAAAATAAAAATAAATACTACTGAACTTCGATAACCCCCTTCAGTACACGAGCTATGCCATTTGACTACATGCACATTAATAGAAGAGCACGTGCAGTCTATGGCATTACATTTAGCTGTAGCAATGGCGTTGACGTTGGAAGAAAAGATGTTTATTGGCAGAGCAAATGGTCCAAGACTACAACTGTTTGTGAGCAGTTTGTTGATTATTTCTGTAAGCATGCCCCAAGCAATAGTGTCATCATTGCCTTAATCGAGAGATAATGGCATACCAGGAATGTTCTGCCACAATGGAAAGTGCATTCAGGGAGACCATGAAATATTAACACAAATGAGAATCACAGCATGTGTTGAAGCAAATCTTACAGTCTTGTAGTCAACACCACACGGTGGTAAAACTTGGGATTCCGAGGTGGTCATTACAGAGAATCCTTAAGGAGCTGGGTGCCTTTTCGAACATCATTAAGGTGGGTCAGTAATTAACAGCAATGGATTACACTGCACAGATACTGGCCAATGTCTATGAAGATGTGTCCTTCCTCCATAATGTCTGGTTCTCGGACGAAGCATATTTCCATCTAAGTGGTCATGTAAACAGGCGAAACTACAGGTTTCTTGAGATCTGAATTTGTCCAAGTGAAACCTTTTCACAGTGAGAAGGTAACCGCATGATGTGCGGTTTCCAGCCATGCCATAATTGGGTCCCACTTCACTGAATAGGATGGTGTAACTGTGACCTTTAATATTAAACATTACATCGAGAATGTGACTGTTCCTTTTACCCAGGATTTGCATAGGATGTATTGTGCAAAATACATCCCATTTCGTACACAGGTATTCCAACAGGATGGAGCAACGTGTAACACACACATCATGTAGCTCTAGAGCATATTTATCAGAACACTTATTCAGGAAGCTCATTTCGAGGTTCACAGAATTCTCATACCCTTCACGTTCTTCTGATCTCAACATCACTTGATGCCTTCGTTTGGGGTATGTTAAAGGAATGGGTATTCCGCCATGACCTGCGTCAAACCTTGATGAACCAAGGGATGAAATTACATGATATGTCCAACAGGTGTCCCAACCCTTGTACTCCAAGATGAGAGAGAACCTTCACATGTGCTACGAAACCTATCTTGAAAGACAAGGTATCCATTTCGAGCATGTAATCTACCCTCTTTATTCAACCAAGATTCCACTGATAGTTGTGGATGTACATATGATGTGTGTGAACATATATTTCTTTCTTAATAAACTCATTTATTCCATAACATATATTATTGTAGTACCGCTTTCTTTCCACCATACTGTATCAGGCTCTATGAAATTCAACATTAAATATGAGGCTAATGTTCTTGAATGGCATGCAATTTCAAGTAGAATGATGTGGGCAAATATCAGAATGGGGAAGTGGACAATAAGATTTATTTGTGCCTATGGTCCCACAGAAGGTTCTACTAAGGTAGAAGGAATTTTTTTTTAATCCTTTAGAAAAAGCAGCTGATACAATGAAAAAGGAAAGTTGGTCCTTCTTGGGGATCTAAATAGCAGAGTAGGAAATGATTGTCAGACATACAAAAATATTTTGGGAAAATTTAGAGAAAAGAGCAAAGCTAATAATAATAGCAAATACCTGTTGGATTTCTGCTCAGGACATGGACTGGTTATTACTAACACCATGTTCCAACATAAAAATGTGCACAAATTCACATGGAGAGAAGAGGCTAGGAATAAGAAAAGTCGCATTGACTATGTTATTGTTGATAGTGATGTTTTCTCTCTGATGCAGGACACCAGAGTGTACAGATCATTTGAAATTGGAAGTGATCAAAATTTAGTCTTGAGCAGGATAAAATTGAATTTCATATTGAAAAGAAGCACATATAAGAAAGTTTTGAAGCGAATAAAAGTTGAACAGCTCTCAGATGTGAACTGTAGACTAAAATACACAAACATTATTGAAGAAAAAATGAAAGAGTTTGAGAACAGGAACCAAACCTTGGAGATTCAGTGACAAGCTCTGTAGAAAACACTGATTGATTCAACCAGAGAGGCACGAAGAAGCATAGAAATGGAAAAAAGAGTGCTGTAAAAGGAATTAGATGATAAAGGTGACATAAAAACTGGAGAAAAAGATATCCTTGAAGTATAAAGTTATTACTTCGAAAAATTGCTAAATGAAACAATCAGTGACAACACAGTAGTAAAAAACACTCAACAGGCATGCAATCAAGAATACATATCTATACTTGAAGTAGAAAAAAAAACCATCAAAAGCTTAAAACATGGAAAGGAAGATGGTCGAATATCATCTAGAGTAGATGATATGCAACCAAAAATCCTCACGTATGGAGGTATAAAAGTCTAGCACTGCATAGTTCAGAAGGCCTGGACAGAAGGAAAAAATTCCACATGATTGCAGTAGAGCTCTCATAGTACCTATATATAAAAAGGGAAATAAAACTGAATGTGAGAATTACAGAGGCATTTCTCTACTGAGTTGATTGGTAAGATTTATGCAAGTATACTTGAGAAACGGTTGAGAAGGATTGTGGAAAGGAAGCTTGGTGAAGAATAAGCTGGATTCAGGCCAAATAGAGGCTGTCATGATCAGATTCTCACTTTACAACAAACAGTTTAGAAATAATAAGAACATAAGAAAAATCTGTATTTAATTTTGTGGATCTGGAAAAAGGCATGACAAGGTGCCAAGACAGAAGCTATTCAAAACACTACATTTGTATAGTGTCAATTGGGCATTATAGCAAGCAATACTTAGTCTCTATCTGAGTTGTATATCAGCAGTTAGAATTGAAGGAAGTGCAAGAAGATGGTTTAATATTAAATCTGGTGTCAGACAACGATGTACATTATCCCCTCTGTTATTCATTATCTATATGGATCACATTATGAAGGGAAGTGGCATTAAACCTGATATCAAAATTGGATATGTTAATCTCAGCTCTTTGCTTTATGCAGATGATGTTATACTTCTAAAAAAATCTGCTACAAGGCTGCAAGATTCCCTGACTAAAGTGAATAACTGTTGTAATAGATATGGTATGAAGGTGAGCATTAAAAAGACAAATACAATGAAAATAGTCAGACACATTGAAAATATCAACTGCATTGTGAATGGAGAAACTATAGAACAAGTAAAACATTTCGACTACTTAGGCACGATTTTTAATGAAGAAGGTAAATAAAATATGGAAATAGACAACAGAATCAACAAAGCTGGTATGGTAGGAAGTCAAATCAATTAATTTATATAGAATAAGAGAGAAATTAGTCAAAACACTAAATTAGCCATATACAAGACAGTGTTCAAACCAATTTTAATTTTATGGATCTGAGAGCTGCATTAGAAATCAAACTCTTGACCAAAGACTAGAGACCGCAGATATGAGAGGAGTCCTGTGAACAGATGGAATCAATGGCAATACCATATTAAAAATGAGGATATTAGGAAAGAACTTGATGTTGTTAGCATCCAGGAATGTGTTAGCAGAGCTAATCTCAGGTGGTATGGGCACTTAAACAGAATGGCAGAGGAAAGATTAGCAAAACAGTGTTCTCTGCGAGGTTGGCAGGAAAAAAAAAAGACCCAGAAGAAGACCAAGATTATAGATGGATTGATACAGTAAAAAGAGCCTTAGAAGACAGAAATATAAGATCTGATAATGTTGGATCGTGACAGGTAAAAGATTTCTTTGGAGGAAAGTTGGAGATAGGAAGTTAGTAATGTGTAAGTTTTTCATGCAGTACTATCATATTCTGTACATCCCTTGAGGTTACATGTCAGGAATTTAATGACGGTGATGCAAATCATTTCTGAAAACAAAATTTAATCACAGAATATAATTAGGAAGTACAAAGACCTTGTAAAAAAACCAAGACTGTCTAACTCTTGATGTATCATTAGTGATGTTGTACAAAAATATGTTGGCATATTTAATAGAATTAAATACTTAATTAAAATTTTTTTTTTTTAAATTCAAATAACTACATTACTTAGAAAGTTATTTTCTTCATTTAGTCATAATAAGGTTTAGATTTTTTTTTATCTTAAGCAGTTTCATTAAAACATTTAATTAAGAAACAAAATAACTATTTATTGACATAATCGGATTAAAAAAAAATACCAATTTCTGTGTAGAACAGCAGAGTGAGCTGTATTTGATAATCTCTAGACAACATTTACAAGGTTTGGTCTCATTAAAAATCATCTTTATATTACAATAGTTTTCTTGGGGATGAGGCACTGCTCTCCAGATAATCAATCTCCACTCACAGCATTATGACATGTAGTAAAAGATGTCATGATTAAGTTATATTTCTTTATGAAGAATGCATTAGTTCAATAGTGAGGTTTTCTCCTGATTCATCTTGAGAATTTTTTTTTTTTTTAAATGGAAATCATTTCTCTGGCATATAATTTTAAGGATGGGCTATATATATATATATCAGTATTTTCTTTTGAAAATTAGATCCCTTTTGATATTAGGTTCAAAATATTAAACTTACTATTTTAAAATATTTTTATATAAAAAGCAACCTACTAATAGAGCAAGATATATCTCTCTATGTACAGTAATTGACAGGTTATTCAGCCATTCAAATATCACTCATATTACAAACTGGTAATCTCACTTGATTGACTACTCAATGACCAAAGAGCTGTTGGCTCATTGAATGATAACTAATTGCTGATATGACCACAATTTTCTATTATGAGTGGGATGCCATGTCATTGGATAATGTGTCAGTTACAATATCTACTGCAAATGAATATGAGAAGGCTAATTAAAATAGGAAATTAACATTAACACAGAAACTAAAGTAACTAAAATCAAAATTTGTATAATAATTACTACAATGAAGCTATACCTTATCTCGAATAAGTAAATTGACTGGTGGTACTTCACTTTCATTTTCTTTGCTTGATTCAATTTGTTTTAAAAATTGAACTTTCTTTTTACTTGCTAGAAAACTAATGGAATTCTCACATAATACCATAATAGTATCTGTCAACTCGTATCCAAAGAGCCATGTCTGGAAAACAAAAAAAAAAGTGTTGATAAGGCAAATACCTTTTAACATAACATATAAATTAATTGTATCTTTACCGATATAAACATTAATTTAATCATCTTACCGAAATGAATATATATATATGCGCGCACGCACGCTATCTACCAATAATTGTCCAGACACCCCCTGTTATGTGAAGTTATGGAACATTCCAGGTTTGTTAATAACATAAAAACTGGTGTACACATAGTAAGAAGCAGTATTTCATCATAGCAGTTGAATACAGGTGGTATGGCAACATGATGTGAACTGAGTGACTTTGAGAGAGGCATCATCGTGAGCTGTCAACATTGGTGGCATGTCCATATGTGTCATTGCTGCTCAACTGGAGCATCTAAAATCAATGGTTGGCAATGTAATCAACAAATGGAGACGTTCTGGCATCCCTAGTGCAGGAAAACACCCAAGGTGTTAAAATGGGTGTCACACAAAAACTGGCTACAATCGGCAGAGACCATCCATGATAAGTTCCAGAGCACCAGTAACAACATGGTGAGCACTAATACTGTATGAAAAGAACTCAATTTAGTGGGTTTCCACAGAAGAGCAGCAGCATACAAACTGAACATCACAACAATGAACAAGGTGGCTCATCTGGCCTGGTGCAAAGAGCATGTGAACCGGACAATTTACCAGCAGAAAATGGTATTCTGGAGTGATGAATCAAGGTTCATGGGTGTGGAGGCAGCCTGGTGAATGCTTGTTACCACAGTGTGTTGTACCTACAGTAAATTTTGGTGGTGGAGGAGTAATGGTATGAGGTGCATTCAACTGGTTTGGAGTGCAACCACTGGTCATTGTCCATGGTTCCATGAAGGAACCACGGACAATGTTGATATATTGTATAAGCATGTGGAGTTTTTATGGAACAAACCCGTGTTATCAAGACAACAATGCCCATGCCACTAAGCTACAGCTGTTGGAATGGTATGAAGAGATGGGTGTAAAAGACTGTCCTGGCCTGTAAAGTCGAGTCCTGACCTCAAACTTCATCGAACACCCGTGGGACGAACTGGAGCAGCGGATGTCCAGAGTAGCATGTCCTTGATCTGTCGCTGAACTCAGTGCTACTTTGATAGAGGAATGGAGACAAATTCCACCTGATGTAAGCCACATGTTGGTGGTAAGCCTCCCTCAAAAGGTGCAGAAGGTGATCAAAGCCAAAGGTGGACATACCCGATTATTAAGGTTCACCTGCTCATATTAATTGTAAATTGCTAAAGTGTCCATGGTAGATAGTGTATATTTAAACATCCTTTCTATCCTCTAACTATTTTTTTTTTGATGAGAAGTAAGAAAACTCCTTTAGCCCTACATAACTTTCTTTGGAAATTATATAAACAAAGTAGATATTAGATCCAGCATTATTTTTTGGAAATATTCAGGCAGCTGGTCTCTATCCCTATGACAGTGGTAGTTGAGTTGGCTATCAATGAAATGATTTGAATACTTCGGGGGGGGGGGGGGGGTACAAAACCCTAACTGATATTACTGACTGAAATAGTGAGAGTTTTGTTATTCATTTTTCTGAGTTGTGAAATTAAAACCTAAGTTTCTGGGGAGAATCTACTTTCCCATACCATATAGTTAAAAAATCAGGATGTGAGAAAGCCTAGAAAAAGTTCAAGTCAGTGATTAGAATCTATAATTGTCTTCTTCTGGTCTTGTGTTATGGAAGCAAAAGTGTTTACCAACATCTTTTTCTGGTATATACCATAACGGATTTATAGGATATAACAGCCTAACAATATTTGATGACTAGTTTCTAGTCAACATTTTTCCCAATTAGTACATCATCTGTCAGGTTTCTAATTTGCTCAGCTATTACATTTTGATCTTCTAAAGCATGCCTATCTGCACCTAAATTTTCTTCTTCTTGACATTTTTACATGAAACATCTGTTTTGCTAGTCTTTCATTTCCAATTATTTTATGGGAAAATCCTCCTCATTAATGGTTATAATCCTATAGACATTAGTAGTTGGTGAACTAAGAATTATTAATGAGTGCAAGTTCTTTTCTAAAATTTTCCTTTTTTTAATATGGTTCAACTTGAATCAAATTCTCAGAATCAAGAGTTAAAACTGGAGTGAACACTGTCTTGAATACTGATAACTTGATCTTTGGTTTTAATTTCCCTTATTTCAGATACATTTATTTAACTGGCAACCAACTATGCCAGCATTATTTATTCTATTACTGCAACTATTTCCAGTTTTAATTTTAATTTGTCATCTTTGTTAAAAATTGTGTCTAAATAGCCAAAAGGTAATCTGTTCTGCAGGTTTACTAGAGAGAATGATGTTGATATTTTTCTATTTTCCAGACTATTTTCAGTTTTCTTCTTTTTATTGCTGATTTTCATACTAAATATGCCAGTAATTATTTAATTTGGCTAAAGATTCTCAAAAGACTATAATAAGATAACATCATCTGCACTGAGGAAAGTACTATACTTAATATCTCCTATTTGAACAGCAGGTTTAATGAGACTTTCTCTTAATGCTATATCCCCACATGCCTAGTTGGCCAAGGAGTTACCACACTTGCTCCCAACCAATATGCTACAGGTTGGAATTTAGTTATGGACATGGATAGTTGCTTATGGGCATGGATTTCCAGTTTGTGAAAAATTTAATAAATAAAAATCCTTAGTCTATCTCAGAACTAGTGTACAATATACCCTTTAGTAGGTAGAAGTCAGGTTATATATGCACTGCTTGGAAAGGAGTCAATGACAACAACATGGACAAGGTACATCTTGTCATGTAATGAGTTATGTGTTTGTAGATAGCATAAATTGGAAGAAATCAACTGAAAGTGCCACCCAACAGTGGACGACCTACCACACTCACCAAACATGACCATAGGGTGCTACAAAGGATAATATGTAAAAACCGCCATTCGTCAGCTGGCAGTTTTTATGCAGAGTTCAGGGTATCAACTGGAACATGAATTTGTGCAAAAACCTTCAGAACGAGGCTCACAACATGGGTCCTGTTTTTCATGATTTAGTCTTGGACCTCTGTTTGTTGTGTCACAAACATTGAACTCTGAGAGGTATCTGCACATTTCGACAATGTAATGCTTCCTACTTTGTGGCATTTATATGGAACTGACCATTGTCTCTTTCAGCAAGACAGTGCACCATGTCATAAGGCTGCTGCTGTTACTGCGTGGTTTGTGGACATGAACGTCACCACACTTGACTTGCCTGCACAGAGCCCTGATCTCAACCCTATTAAATATCTGTGGGATGAATTGAAGCATTGGGTGAGGTCAAGCAATATCTTCCCCACATCTAGGACCTCATTACATGCCTACAGGAAGAGTGATCCAAAATTCCCATTGAACGCTAACATATGCTTGTGGAAAGTATGCCCTATAGAACTGCTGCAGTCATCGCAGTGAATTGAGGTCCTACATATTTTTAAAATGAGTGCCATAGTTGTCTGTTCCTCACATTATGGTGTCTGTTAATTTCTTTCCAAGCAGTGTATATTATGAATAACTGGCAATGACATAGAACCCTGGCTTAAACACACGATTTAGCATCAAGCCATTTTTTCAGTGAATCATGTACAATATGTATAAACTATATATTGATCTGTATATGAATTACAGATGCTAAGAAATTATATTCTTGGTATATGGTTCCTTACAGCATACCAATTTACTACTTTGAATGGCTTTCCCTTAGTACATGTTTTTTCAAGAGAATTTTTTCAATCATGGGAATAAAACTTTATATTCCCATGATTTCTTCACTATCTGCTGTAAGAAGTGCTTTTGGATTTCACTAGCTTGATTTGAGCTGTTGCTTCTTACCACAGATGAAGCAGAAATCCAGAACATCTTAAACAACTTAATAGCTTATGCTCCTTATATATAAATTCTATAAAGTACACTGCTTACTAGACAATTACTTATGCATTTCCTTAGCATCAGTCAAATGAATTTTGACAACAAAGATAATTACAACAGTTCATTTTAGGAGTGTTTTGCAAAATTCTAAGATTCTAATAAAGTTTGATGTCAATTTGGGTACACTAGTTATTCCTGGATCCCAACAGGATGGAGATAAAACATCAAAATTCAGTACTTCAAACTGTTATTGGAATGGCTCAACAAAAATATGAGCCGTTCCAATTTTTTTTTTTTTTTTTTTTTTTTTAATCATGGGCACAAAAGGAGAAAAGGTGTTTTAATTAAATACTGCAATAAGTTCACTACTGCTGAGCAGAATGCACTAAAATTTGAAATTTAGAATGTCCAGTATTTCAATTTTGGTTTCAATTGGATCATTTGTATTGGCAAACTGATCCAAATATAATAATTTCACCAGCTGGATGGAATTTAATAGAAATCTTAAATTTCTTTAAACTTTTTCAAACTGTATCAATTTTCAACTGGATTGCAATGACAAAATCAGAATATACAAGCCAAAACAGGTTGATGTGTTAAACATACTATAATTTGCAAAAATACCCACTACCACTTCAGAGTTCTTTGAATAACATCAATTTATCAGAGACATCACAAAAATTGATGGAAATGATGGCAGTCGAAAATTTAACTCTGATTGATTTCAAATGAATTGAATGTAGACAATTAAGAACTTGCTACAGAAATGTGTATTTAGTCATACTGGTAGTATCTAAAATTAGTTCTTAAACCAGTCCTAGATTCAAGACCAGCTGATGGATGAGAGATGGAGATGCTTGCCCTCCCCATCATAATTTTGTTTTTATTGGCAAAATGATTTGAAATTATATAATTCATCATTAAATTGACAAAATTTAATGAAATTAATGATTGCTTGTAATCAATTACTCATATCCAAGTTATCTTTCATGTTGTCTAGGTATGTGCTAACCATTTTTCTACTTTATTCATAATAAGCCCACATGCAAATAAAAGAACCTCTGCAGGCAGCTGGAACTGAGAAAGGGAAAGGTTGATCGGTAAGTAAGGAAATAAAGGTAGCTGTTGTTTAAGAGATACTTGTACCATGAAAGATTTTTTTAAATTAACATGAAAAACACAAGGAATAAGTACAGGAAACCCTTGCCAAACGCGGGGTTACATCATTAATACATTGCGCGCATGGCAAAATTGCGTTCCGCAAAGTTAACTTTCTATGGGAAAAAAATGTGTTAGGTATAGTTCAAATTAAGGAAGTATGTATGTATAATTTAAATTAACCTAAATATTGTTGTAATTAAAAGGGAAAAATGAAACAAATGTTAATTGAAAGGATTTTTATTACTGCTTAATAAGTAGGTACATAATACAATTATTTTTTTAAAGCTAGTGATTTTTGCTTGGGACAATGAAATGACGCAACTCTGATGAAGTATCACCTGAAGCTTTGACACTAGATCGAATCTTTTCTTCATTCTCCCATATTGTTCTTATGCTTGATTCGTTTATAGCTAGTTCTCTTGCAAGCGATGAAACACATGTACCATTTTTCAACTAATCTAAAATTTCAATTTTCTGAGATAATGTCAAAACTTTGCATCTTCTTGCTGCTTTATCATCTTCATTCTTCCTCTTAGATGTCACATTGAATTTTTGAAATTAAAAGAAATACAAATGCAAAAGGAGAAGAGGATAAACACTGATAAATACGCGATTACCGCTCTGCTAACATGAGTGAAATGATCGCAAATCGGCCTGGGTCACTCAGCTAGCAGGCAGCGCCAAGCAGGGTTGCCGGCCGACGCTCTGCAGCGTACCGTGTATGAATGAAATTCTAGCGTTGGACAAATTAAATGGAAACAATTAAGATAACACGTATATGAAAAATCGCGTTCTGCAAATCCATGCTCGGCAAGGGTTTACTGTAATACTATTTATTTAAGGCCATATATTTCAGGCCATCATCAGTGGTGACAATAGTTAATTACAAAGTAGAGCACAAACAATAGATTGATTTGAAAAAGAGCTGCATGATGTTATACATAAAGCAATGCAATGGTATAACTAGGAGATACTGCAATATTAATTATTCATTAGCTATTTAAAAAAAAAAATTATTGGTGTTAGATTAAAATAAGACTTTCCCATATCTTAGAAAGCGAGAAGCGGTCATTCCAATTTAAGTTTGGATGGTGAAGTAAGGCCTCAGTGCTTTCTTTAAACAAGCATTCAAATTTATACCAACATCAATGAAGTAAGTGTTTCAGATCATAGGATGTTGTGGTCTGTATCTATTCCGTGCTGTGCCAAGCTAGATTTTTTAGATTTATTGTTACTAATAAAGACTAGTGTTTTTGTATTCTCTTTTCTATAGAGCATCTAGTTTATCCAAAGTAAGAACAAGGACAATCATAAGGAACTTGGTAGACACCAGCTAGAGGAGACTGTTTATCTTTTGAAGATGGAAATCATGCTGATAACTGACAGGAAGAAAAGTAGCCACTAAATGGTACTTCTTAAAAATTCTGAAAATAGGTTCTGAGATGCCAGAAATGTATGGAATTGGAACACTCAATACTGTTTCTCTGTCATTTGAACTAGGATCATAGGAATTAAAAAGCTACTGCATGGTCCTTTCTGAGAAGCCATTGAGTTTCATATATCATTAGATGTTTAAGAGTTCCTGCTGTAATAGTTGATGTGTAGTAGAACAAATAGTCTGAGCATGTCGTAATAACGCTTTTATAATTCCAGTCTTCTGTGATGACTGGAATTATAAAATATAATTAATTATATAATTATAAAAGCGTGAGCAGATTGCTGTCGAAGTGGTGTCCAATGAACGTAGGCTTTCGATAAACAGAGGTAATTAATTCACTATTTAGGTCTCTAAATAAATAGTATAACTTATTTCTTGCATTTTTCGTGTACATTTAAAGAAAAAACTAAATAAAGATAGCTTTTTATAGGATTTAATAGCTATATAGAGTATGAAGTCTAGATATTTTTATTGAGGTGTCCAATATGAGGCATAGTAATAGTATTACTATAATCTGTATAACACAACAAAATCACATGATAACCACAGTAAATGAAGGTACATACTATCATTAAAGTTTATTACTGTGGTTATCATGTGATTTTGTTATGTTATACAGATTATAGTAATACTATTACTATGCCTCATATTGGACACCTCAATAAAAACTGACTTCAAAGAAATACTCTGTATAGCTATTAAATCCTATAAAAAGCTATCTACCTTTATTTAGTTTTTTCTTTAAATTTACATGAAAAACAAAAGAAATAAGTTATACTATTTATTTAGAGACCAAAATGGTGAATTAATGATGTATTTTATCATCAGGTGAATTAATTACTTCTGTTTATCGAAAGTCTACGTTCACTGGACGCCACATTCAACAGCAATCTGCTCACTATCCATCACAGAAGACTGGAATTATAAAAGCTTTATTACGACATACTCAGACTATTTGTTCTAGATCAACTATTACAGCAGAACTCTTAAACATCTAATGATATATGAAACTCAATGGCTTCTCAGAAAGGACCATGCGGTAGCTTTTTAATTCCTATAATCCTAGTTCAAATAACAGAGAAACAGTATTGAGTGTTTCAATTCCATACATTTCTGGCATCTCCAAACCAGTTCAAATGACAGAGAAATAGTATTGAGTGTTCCAATTCCATATATTTCTGGCATCTCAGAACCCATTTTCAGAATGTTTAAGAAGTACAATTTAGTAGCTACTTTTCTTCCTATCAACAAAGTTATGCCACAGGTACCTCTACAGATTAGACTTATAATCTGTATATTTTATAGTTTATGATAACACTATTAATTTGTGTGTATGGATGTGTATGGGAGGGAAATTTGTATTTTGTTAATTATATTAGAACTGTAGTCACTTGCTAAGATGAGGCAAACATGGTTGAGTTCAGCTATGCAAAATGTCTTATCAGTACAAATCACTGATTGAGTTTACTACTGTTAACTGAAGTACTGATATCGTAAAACTTAACAGGTATTTTTAAATATTCTCATATTTTATTAGGTGATAAAACTGAAACTAACCCAGCTATGCTTAGTGAAAACTTGACATGCCTGTCCCAAGCCCGGATAAATGGAGAGAGTTGAGCGCAGGGCTAGCAACCCAGTCTCAGAAAAAATTTTTTGCTATGCAAACTGAAATTTTCCAAAACGTGATACCGGATGAAGCAAAAAACAGAGTCCGGTGGAAAATGGTGGTGGAAGACCTATGCTCCCAGGTGGAGTGAAGAGGATTAAAAAGAACTGAAACTGGATAATGGAAATAGTTATGTGATATTAGCAGATTTTACAAAGTTATGCCATAGCACAACCTATGTGCTATGATTTCTCCAAAACCTTTTGGAGAAATGAAAATTTTTGCATGTCTTTGTGTTAATTTAATAAAGTCTCTTAAATAAAATCCTCGTAATGAA
Source organism: Typopeltis vanoorti (assembly GCF_054136105.1). Classification (NCBI taxonomy): domain Eukaryota; kingdom Metazoa; phylum Arthropoda; class Arachnida; order Uropygi; family Thelyphonidae; genus Typopeltis; species Typopeltis vanoorti. Next base: position 88,376,620 of record NC_143557.1, on the reverse strand, counting down.
TTAAACATGTGGTCTGTATCATTAAAATCAAACATAACCTGAAAACTGGTAATCTCCAATTACAAAGAGGGAAGAGAGATAAGTGATGTACAGATAGCTTGCATCAGTCAGCCCAAGGGAAAGAGAAAAAGTGATTGATGTGGCTAGGCATTCAAGCCATGATCAAGCCAGACATTCTAAATTGCACAGAAAGCTAACATTCATCATTAGGTTTCTTCCCAATTAGGATGCTGGTTTGATCACCCAATCTGTGCCAATCCCTGCCCTTAGGTTGACTAATGCAAGCTGTATGTCACTTGAGTTGTTTGTCACTTCTTCTTTCCAACTGGAGGCAACTAATTATAAAGTTGATTGGCTGCTCAAGTTTTCAGGTTATTTTTGATTTCAATGGTAAAGAAAAGTTTTATGCACTTTAAAGACTATCTGGCTATCAATCACTCAGGTGGGTGGGTGGGGTTTTATTTATTTTTATGGGGTTCTCTTTTTCTCCCCCATCCTTTTGGAGAGGGGACAACCGAGTCCTCCTAATGAGAATGAAGTAAATATATTTTATGACTGTAAATCTGTGTGTGTTCATGGGGCCAGTTTGCATGTTCTGATAGACGAAAAACCAGAGTTTCTGAGTGAAAAACCCTCTACCTCCATATGAGGTTGGCTAACCCACCTTTTAGTGACCAGATAAAGGTTGCTAACGTCATAGACGGGGATCGAAACGAGGTCTTTCTGCCCTTTGGGCAGAAAGATATAAGACCTATACATATAAGATGCTGTTGTGTCCTGAATAAGCTATGAAATGTTTATTATAAAATATTCAGGTCACAACCTTAAATACAACTAAGGCAGAGAATAGGGAACGTTGGCAATAGGATAAGTGTAAGCTGTTTACAAGTACAAAACACTTAAAATTTAGGAATTTCATGAATTTGTATAATAAGCTTTTATATTTTATATATAATCTATATTAAATGTGAACCAGTTATAGAGATCCATGTAAGCTGGCAAATCCATTTGATAAAGCCAGTCTCTAGTACTAAATTAGCAAGGCCTATGAGTCAGGGTTCAAGGATCACTTTTGCTGTCCTGCATTATGGAAAAGAAGGAAGGGAGAGAAGAAGTATTGGAAAAGGAAACCTAAGCATCTTCCAAGAAAGGAAGGCAGACACACGTGCGAAAAAAAATAGAGGGAGCTAAGGTGATCGACATTAGCACACGTGACCGCGTTGCTGCGAATCGCAAAGTTCGAGATTTGCCGAGAGGAAAGAGTTAAAAAAAAGGCCTTGCAAGCACGATTCAAAATCTTTTTTTTCTGGATTCCTGGTTCCTGATCTCTCGGAGAGCGGATGAGCTCGTCGTCGTCGGGGGAAGTTGCTGGCTTATCGCAGAAGGCATTTGGATCGTCTGTCGTAACGTTGGTATTGGGCCAAGCTATATCCGTGCACTGGATAGCTGAGCGACGCCGTGCGATGGACAAACCAAATTGATGTCACCTTGCCAACCCCCCGGTTTCTCGCGGAGATTCCACTCGCACAGATCTACGGAAGATATCCTCTAAAGCAACTATATTGAAGGCCTTGATGACCAGACAAGGCAGGAACAAGCTTTAAGAATTCAAGGACAGACATGGTAATGTAGACTTTTAAAATACTAATTCCAGTTATAGACGAGTGTGAATTCCTTGTGAGGACATTTGTATTGGACTGAACTTAAGGGACTGTAAGAGTAGCCTACAACTAGGCATAGGTCCGAAACAGTGTTAAGATTTGTTAGCCCACGAGGTTGAGTAGATATCTGATTATGTTAAACTTAATGTGTAAATTGTGCTATTGTGTTAACTGATGGCCACGTGTATCAGAATGGCATGATGATGACCTATGATTTTTATACTTTATGATTGTATTAGTGTTATTTGCAATTTAGTATGTGTGATTAGTACAAATTAATTAGAGCCTTTGGACTAAATTGAGTGCTACCATATTAACCTGCTTAAACTGTATTGTATTATTGTGTATCACCTTGAAGCTCATTAAATTGTTTCATTCATGTACTTGCCTGATCTGCTTATGTTATATGAATTCAAAACTACCGCTCATAAAATCATTAACGAACTAAGCAGGATAAACCCATGAGTAAAAATATATTAAGCGAGCCACGACTGTGAGAAAGAAATAAGCAAGCGGAGGAATAAGATTAATCTTGATCAAATTATCATTATCTCTCTGAAGGAGTCACCCTGAGCAAGAATCCTTTCTATCCTAGGTATTAGCTGGCGCAGCAAAAGAAATAAATGTGTTAATACTTATAGGGTGAACTCAATCAGATTGTTGTGTGATAAATTGACGTTTAGAGCATAGAGAGGCCAATAAGACTGCAGAGATCCTAAGAAATATATTAGTTTGATAAGGGACAAAAGAGTTATGTACATGTGTGAGAAAGAAAGGAAAATTAAGTAAAGATTAGTGGTGAGCTTGCTATAAGAACGAGGATAGGATATAAGGAAACATTATAACAAATGGCCAGACGATAGGATAAGAGAAAGATATAAAACAATAGAAGTTAATCTAAATGATTAGAGTATAAACGCAATAATAACAATGCCTATGCATATAAGACACCTATACCAACTGAGCTATGGGGACTCTTGGTGGGTGGGTGGGCAGGGTAAAGATTAAATAACCCAGAACTATTACTTTAGCAGTCAAACATGGAACTTTTTCCATGTGACCTCCAATAAACAGGGTAGCAGCCTCACACCATTTACAAAATCATCATCATCACCAAACTTCTGATACTCAGGCAGTATACAGAATACTATGATAGTACTATATGAAAAGTTACATCATTACTAATTTCTGATAGACAATTATTCCCCCAAATTAAAGATATCTGCCAAGATATTAGCAGATCTTATATTTCTCTTCTAAGGCACTTTTACTATATTATTGATCCACTTACATCTTGGTCTCTTCCCTGGGTCTTCTTCTTGCCAACCTGGCAAAGAACACGTTTGCTAATCTCGACTCCCCCATTCTGTTTAAGTGATATTATCATCCAAGATTAGTTCTGCTAACTCTTTCCTGAATGTCAACAATACAATTTTTTCCCTAATATCCTCATTTTTAATATGATACTGTCATTGATACCATATAATCACTCCTCAGAACTTCTATATCTGTAGTCTTCAGTCTTTAGTCAAGTGTTTTATTTCTAACCCAGCTCTCAGATCCATAAGTTAAAACTGGTTTTAACACAGTTTTAACTTGGATACAGTTAATTTAGTGTTTTGACTAATTTGTTTCTTATTCCATTTAAATTTATTCAGGTGACTTCCTACCATACCAGCTTTACTAATTCTATTGTTTATTTCCATACGTAATTTGCCATCTACACTAAGAATTGTGCCTAAATAGCTGAAATGTTTTACCAGCTCAATAGGTTCACCATTCAGGATACAGTTGATGTTTTCATTGTTCTGCCTATATTCATAGTCTTTGTCTTTTTATTGCTGATTTTCATACCAAATTTATTACAAATTATTCAGTTTAGTCAAGGACTCTTGAAAAAACTTGCACTGGATTTATTTAGAAGTATAACATCATCTGCATAAAGAGCTGAGAAGAGATTGACATCAATTTTGATTTCAAGTTTAATACTACTTTCTTTCATAATGTGTCCATATATATAATAAATAAGAGTAGAGATAACGTGCACCATGTTGCATCACTGATTTAACATCAAAACATCTTCCTCTACCTCCTTCATATCTGTTGACTTATAGACCATATATTGCTCTGTATAATGTTAGATTTACCCCATATAATTATGTTTTGAAAAGCTTTTCTCTTGACACTTTGACATATGTTCTCCCCCCCCCCATTCCCAGATATCCAAAACTAAAGTACAGGTCCTTGTCATATTCCAATGAATTCTCAACTTATCTTAAAGTGAAAATCTGATCATAACACCAATATTTGCCACAATCCAGATTGTTTCTCTGCCATGCTTCCTCATCAAATTCCTGCCATGTACCCTCAAGGAGTGTACAGGATATGATAGTATTACATGAAAAAAACTACATCATTACTAACTTCCTATCTACAATTTTCCTCCAAATCAGTCTGTTAATCGTCAAGACTCCAACATTATCAGATCTTATATTTCTATCGTCTAAGGCACTTTGAACCGCATCAATGCACCTATATCATGGTCTTCCTCTGGGTCGTTTTGCTGCCAGCCTGGCAGAGAACACTTGTTTTGCTAATCTTTCCTCGGCCATTCTGTTTAAGTGACCATACCACCTGAGATTAGCTCCGCTAACGCATTCCTGGATGCTGACAATGTCAAGTTCTTTCCTAATATCCTCGTTTTTAATATGATATTGCCATTGATGCCATCCATTCACGCCTATAATCTTTCTCAGGACTCTCGTATCCGCTGTCTCTATCTTTGGTCAAGTGTTTTACTTCTGACCCATCTCTCAGCTCCATAAGTTAAAACTGGTTTGAACACCGTCTTGTATACAGCTAATTTAGTGTTCCGACTAATTTCTCTCTTATTCCATATGAATTTATTGATTTGACTTCCTACCATACCAGCTTTGCTGATTCTGTTGTCTATTTCTATATTTAATTTACCATCTTCAGTAAAAATTGTGTCTAAGTAGCTGAAATGTTTTACTTGTTCCACAGGTTCTCCATTCACAACACAGTTGACATTTTCAATGATTCTGCCTATTTTCATTGTCTTTGTCTTTTTAATGCTGACCTTCATACCATATCTATTACAACAGCTACTCAATTTAGTCAGAGAATCATGCAGACTTGTAGCGAATTTATTTAGAAGTATAACATCATCTGCATAAAGCAAAGAGCTGACATTAACATCTCCAAATTTGATATCATGTTTAGTACCACTTTCCATCATAATGTGATCCATATAGATAATGAATAACAGAGTGGATAACGTACATCCTTGTCTCATGCCAGATTTAACATTAAACCATCTTCCTGTACTTCCTTCAATTCTAACTGCTGACTTACAACTCAAATAAAGACTAAGTATTCCTTGATATAATGCCCCATTGACACCATATAACTGCAGCATATTGAATAGCTTCTCTCTTGGCACCTTGTCATATGCCTTTCCCAGATCGACAAAACTTAAATACAGATCTTTGTTATATTCCCATGCTTTCTCGACTATTTGTCGTAAAGTGAAGATCTGATCCTGACAGCCTCTATTTGGTCTGAATCCAGCTTGTTCTTCACCAAGCTTTTCTTCCACAATTCTTCTCAACCGTTTCTCAAGTATACTTGCATAGATCTTGCCAGGAACACTCAGTAGGGAAATACCTCTGTAATTCTCACATTCAGTTTTATTTCCCTTTTTATATATGGGTACTATGAGAGCTCTACTCCAATCATCTGGAATGCATCCCTCTGTCCAGGCTTTCTCAACTATGCAGTGCAGCCACTGTAAGACTCTTATACCACCATACTTCAGCATTTCTGGTCAAATATCATCTACTCCTGCTGCCTTTTCACATTTCAAGCCTTTGATGGCTTTTTCTACTTCAAGTATGGATATATATTCCTGACTGCATGCCTGGGCAGGGTTTTTTACCACTGTGCTGTCATTGCTGCTTGTTTCATTTAGCAGTTTTTCAAAGTAATTACTCCATACTTCAAGGATATCTTTTTCTCCCATTTTCATTTCACCTTTATCATCTCTAACTCCTTTTAAAGCACTCTTTATTCCATTCATAAGCTTCTTCAACAACCTCTAGAATGTTTTGCCACCTTCTTGATATTTATTTTCTATATTCTTGCCAAAGTCCTCCCATGACTTTTGTTTAGCTAGTTTTACACAGTGTTTAGCATTCTTTGTCTCTATATTCTCTAAGAGCACAAGCTGACTTATTTGACAGGAACTTTTGATATGCTTTCTTCTTTTCCTTCACTGCCTCTTTAACTTCCTGTGTCCACCAGGGAGTTCTGATTTTTTTTATCCTTGTAGACAACCTCACCACATGCCTCTCTGGCAGAATTAATCAATGTTTTCAGAGTTTGCCAATGAATCTCCAAGGTTTGATTCCTGTTCTCAAACTCTTTCATTTTTTCTTCAATAATGTTTGTGTATTTTAGTCTACAGTTCACATCTGAGAGCTGCTCAACTTTTATTCACTTTAAAACTTTCTTACATGTTATTCTTTTCAATATGAAATTCAATTTTATCCTGCTCAAGACTAAATAGTGATCACTTCCAATTTCAAATCCTCTGTACACTCTGGTGTCCTGCACTAGGGAGAAAACATCACTATCAACAATAACATAGTCAATGAGACTTTTCTTATTCCTAGCCTCTTCTCTCCATGTGAATTTGTGCACATTTTTATGTTGGAACATGGTGTTAGTAATAACCAATCCATGTCCTGAGCAGAAATCCAACAGATATTTGCCATTATTATTAGCTTTGCTCTTTTCTCCAAATTTTCCCAAAACATTTTTGTATGTCTGATAATCACTTCCTACTCTGCTATTTAGATCCCCAACAAGGACCAACTTTTCCTTTTTCATTGTGTCAGTAGCTTTCTCTAGAGCCTCAAAAAATTCCTCCACTTCTACCTTAGTGGAACCTTCTGTGGGACCATAGGCACAAATAAGTCTCATTGTCCAGATCCCCATTCTCATATTTGCCCACATTACTCTACTTGAGACTGACTGCCATTCAAGAAGATTAGCCTCGTATTTTGTGTTGAATACTATGGCTACTCCTTCTTTTCCTTGATTGTCATTGCCTGAATAAAACATTTTGTATTTATTGCTCAGAAAGATCTCACCGGTTTTGGTCTTTTTTGTTTCAGTCACCCCTATTATGTCGATCTGGTACTTACTAGCTCCATTTCTTTGCCATTCAGGCTTCTTACTTTGATAGTACTGATCTTTAACTCTGGTGATGTTGAGTTGGGGTTTGTTTTCAGATTTGTTCCAGTAGCTGGCTTTTCGCTGTTCACCCTGGTTCCCTGGCAAAAACAACGGGGGCCTTGTTTAACCGGGCAATGCCCCGGTCGGCATGAAATTTTGTCATGTTGTACCATCATTTTTTATTTTGGTTTAACCAATAAGAATACAATTTGGTCGGCTAAATCCCAAATTGCCAGCCCATCCTTGTTCGTTCAGTATCCAAGTAGATACCCAACAGGGTTCACCACGAGAATGTGAGGATTGGACATTAGGTCAGAAGCCTTGGTCGGCTCTCTGCATTCCTTTAAAGGCTATGTGGAGGTGTTCTCTCAGTTATACAGCTTTGACCCTTAAGCATCCCTTCCAGGCTTCCTACCTCTTGAAATTCATCTATCACTCCAAAACCTCACAAACATCCATGCCCGCAGTGACATTTTGAACTCTTAATCTATTAGGTGGAGAGCAAAAGCACCATCTTACTCAGCCAACCAGACTGGCATTTAGAATAATTTCCCTTGTTTTGGTCTTTATAGTCTCATCATTCTTTTGAACTTCTGAATATCCATTGAGGGTACATATCAGGAAATTGATGAGGATCTCATCGTAAGCAAATTCCTGATATGTACAGGATATTACAATAATATACTGCATGATATTTATGTAATATAGTAAAATTCATCTATTACCTAAATATCCATTCCTGTAGTGACATTTTGAACTCTTTGCCTATTGGATGGGTGATGAAAAATATTCAGGATAAAAGGTGTTTGATGCAAGGATGATATCAAGAAGACCAACATTTCTGTAGATTATTAGAAGTCAACAAATATACGAGACCTGATATTACTGGTGTCCTGACAAATAGCAGCTAATTTAGAGGAAAATTGTTGATTAGGAAGTTTATAATAATCTAAACTTATCAGACAGTATATTCTCATAGTATCCTAAACACACCTGATAAGTTTACATTATTATATCGGAGAAATTGATGGGGTAGAGGGAACTTTTCCCAGGTAATTAATGCAGGAATTGGAAAAGAGTGATGCTAGAAAGTCAGCCTTGTCTTTAGGTGAGGTCACTATAGTACCATTTGCATGTGAGAGTGGTGGAAACCTGGGTGAGTAAGAGTTGCACCCAACGGCATTGGCAAGGCACAGCAACTGCCATTTAGGCAGAAGGTGAGTTCGCAGCATTTTGCCCTTTCAAAGTCTGATTTGGATTTGGTGTGAGCAAGCGTTTGGATCAGAAGAACTGAAACAGTATTCCGGTATTTGTACCATGGAAAAGAGGAATAGAAGTTATAGAGATTGTTCCATTTGGTGCATTTGTAGTGCCAAAGGAAACAAGACTGAGAACTGCTAGGCGAAGGTTGTTCTGTGGCAAAAAACTTATGTGACGTTGTGATCTGTGTTACTAAGAAAACTGAGTGCCACGGTATATTTGGAAGGGGAGCTTGTTAGGAAGAGATCAAGTACACTGGCAAATTAGAGGGATTGTCAGATATACTGGTAAGGAGATTGATGATCTGTGATAGGTCGATGCTAATGGCAAACACCATGGCATCCCTGCTTGCTTGATCTGTGAAACTGGAGAAGGAAAGCCCATTTGAGTTGTGGAAGTTGAAATCCTCAAGAAAGATGATCTCACTATTACAATATTTCAACTGCAGAAAGTCAAGCCTGAGAGAGAGATAACTGAAGAGGTCAATGGTTAATGTAGTTTGAAGAATGATAGAGCATGTGAAAAGGACAGGTTAATTTGGTAGGGTAATTTTGAGCCAAAACAGACAAACAGGTTCAATCTCTGTCATAGTATGTCAGTTCTGATGAATGTAGAAGTGCTGCCCATGTGGTAAAAGAACTGTGTAATGTGTGGTTTAGGCAGTTGAGGTTGCCAGTTGGGGTTCTGAGGAATAATAATTCTGGTTTAAATTCCTGTAGGTGTTCAAGATATTACAATTTTATGGTGTAAATGGGACACTAAAGGACTATTACATCAAGGATATTAAAGGACTGTCAATGTGCAACATATCTTTTGCATATCTTTTCCAGATATACAAAACACAAATATAGATCATTGTTATATTTATATGATTTTTTTTTTTTTTTTTTTTAACTATTTGTCTTAAAGTGAAAATGTGATCCTAACAACCTCTATTTGGCACGAACACAACTTGTCCTTCCCCAAATTCCTCTCCCATAATATAAACAATGTGGTGGTGCACATTGTTTATATTGCTGTTTAGGCCACTGACGTTGGTGAAGTGGATGCAGAAACTTTTTTTTTGGTAAGAATAAGGTTGGTGGGTTGTTTGGGAGTTTATTTTTTTGTTTCATTTCTGTTGATTATAATTTTTTTAACTTTTTTTGTAGGAGAATTTTTGTAATTTGCAGTAAAATTATCTTTCTTTGGGTTGTGATCCATTACATATAGTGAGAAAGAGATAAAAAGTAATGGGATGTGGTGAGAGGTGACACTTGCAAACATACCACCCACACAGAGGGAACTCAGTCTCCCATCCATACGTGGCCTTGACAGTTCCCTCTGCAGCTACTGTGCTTGGTCTCCCTCCAATCACGAACTGAGAAAATAAGTAGTTGAAGGATTTGACAGGAGCTTATCCGAATTCTTGGGATTCGTTACTAACAAATTTGATCCCATGCACTAACCTACAGACAGCCTGCAGAACCGTTTTATAGCTGTACTCTCAAATGAGAGAGGGAGTATGACTGGCATGTCATTGAAAGTATCACTCTCACTGCATGTGGGAAGTGAGAGAGGGAGGAAAGAAACAAACTCTTGCTCCTAGTGACCAAACATGCACCACTCCAGGTCTCTAATAAGCAAGGTGGTTTTATTTCACAGGGCAATGAAAGAATTTACCACCTAGAGGTTTAATTGACATTTCCTCCAACTAGGAAAGATATGCTTTTTTTTTTTGGCAGCAATGCTCGCCAGAGCCCCATTTGTGGAAAAAACTACCATAGGAAGGTGGGAATGACTCGACTGTGAGAGGCTATATGTTGCACATTGAGAGTCCTTTAGTATCCCTGATGTAGTAGTCCTTTAGTATTCCCTTTAATGTCCCATTTACACCATAAAATTGTAATATCTTGAACATCTTTTCTCTTGGCACCATGTTTTATCTTTTTCAGATATACAAAACTCAAATATAGATCATTGTTATATTTCTATGATTTTTTTTTTGACTATTTGTCTTAAAGTGAAAATGTGGTCCTAACAACCTCTATTTGGCATGAACACAACTTGTCCTTCCCCAAGTTCCTCTCCCACAATTTTTTCAACCTCTTCTTGCATAAATCTTATCTAATTCTCAGTTACTCTGCAATTCTCACACATTCAGTGTTTGATTTCCCTTTTTTAAATATGTGTACTATGAGAGCCCTACTCCGATCCTGTGGAATTCAATCTCCCAATGAGTCTTCTGAATCAGATAATATAAGCAATGTGAAACTTTTATCTTCCATAATCAAATATTTCTAGTTGAATATTGTCTACTTCAGCTGCCTTTCCATACCTGAGGTTTCTGGTGGCTTTTCTATCTTAAGTACTGATATGTACTGCTGACTGCATTCGTCTTGATATTTTCTACCAGTTTCAGTTAATAATTTTTTAAAGTGATTACTCCTTTCTCAGTTTTAATATCACCATTTTCATTTGATTCCTTTTACAGTTCTCTTTTTTCCATTTCTTCAAGTTTTCAATAGATCTCATGACATTTTGCCATCTTTATTATCTTTTTTTTTTTTTTGCTGCCAGAATGGTGTCATAATTGACAACACCAATTATGTTAATATGATATTTCTGTAATACCTTTGCAAGCTTCACTTTTCCAATTATACCTGTTATGTTGATAGTGTCAATTTTTTTTCAATTCTGCTGAGATTGTTCCAATAGATGACTTTTCATATTTGTGCTCATTCCACAATGAAAACGACAATGTCATTGCAAAATTAGGTGATGCCCTAGGTATCTGATTAATGAATTAATATATAAATAATTTCAACCAACAGAGTACAATTTGATTAAGTTCAAAATTTCTAGTTTATCCTATTCTCATTTGCTCAAGATCCAAGTTGATACCTAGCAATGGGACACACTGTGATCAAGTAAAGACTAAACATGGTGAGAAGTCACTGGTCACATTTGTTATAGGCCATGTGGAGGTTTCTCAGTTATTTAGTTTGGACTGTTGAGAACTCCAACTGAGTATTATCCTCAACTAAAAATAAACAAACCATGTTCTACTAAAAATCTGAATGCTGACATCTGATAATACCTGCTATGCATGTGTCGAATCTGCTAAACTTCAACTGCATGGTTAGTATAGTGCTAGTTTAAAGGCATAACTTGAACTCCATACTTACACATTGCCACCAGACCAAGGATCATTCAGATAAATAGTTAATACAGATATGGTAATTTATTAGTGATTTTTATGATTTAAAATGGATGAACATTGCTTTAAAAAATACCTGAATAGCTGTAGATTTGCTGTATACAATTTCTTCATCAACTCCAACTGATGACACCAAGGCATCCATTTTCCCCAAGCCATTGCTGTCACTTGCTGCATTCTATGGAAAATAGCATTTAATAACTATCACAAAACACTGAGCAGTTATTTCAAAAGAAAAGGTAATTGAACTAACAGAAGTTTACATAATTTATTTTCATCACATTTATTAAGAATATATTATTAAAAATTTACAACTAAAAACAATTTTTTTATCAGCATTTAGGTTTCCTTTATTTGTACTTATGTACATACTTATCAGCACAGTTGATTAAGCTGAAAGGCACGTAGATAGTCTTTGAGTGCAAAAATATTGAAACTAATAATTTATTTAATGAAAACATTTGAAATGGAACTATGTTTTTAATTTATACCGTTTGCATTTTATGTTCACATACATCAGTGTCATATACAAGAATTTTTTTCCAACGGTGCTGTTTTTCTTAAGGAGTAAAGGGTTAAAATTTCTCTAAACTATTACTTTTATATATTAATATGATATCAGCTTTTAATAAAAATTCAACATAATGAAATTTGGCAAAAATGACAATGTAAATTATTTTGGTGTACTGTTCTTTTGGCAAAGATGTATATATCCTTTTCGAGAGATGGATCATCCCTATTTTCTATATGGTTGAATTAACAGTAATCCGATGAACAAAAACATAATATTCCAACAATCTACATTTCATAGTGTGTGTGGAAAGATTATAATTCATCCACACCAGAAAAAAAAAAAAAAAAAAAAAAATCAAAGAGATTATATTTTCAAGGAAAGATATAAAAGAGGAAGAACAGAACAATGAAAATTTTGGACACGTGGACTAGAATTACAAACTGTTGAAAATATGCATTTCTAAGTTGCATATAAAAAAAAGCGCCTAAATCAGTATCCATAACAACATTGTTACTGCTATACATGGAATTCCTGCTATACTGTGGAATTCTTGTATATGAGCAATCAAACCAGCAATCATTTGTTCAAGAGAATATTTATTTTGTGCTTTTACATCAAGTTTTTACACTGGCTCAATGTGAAAATTATTTATTTAATACACTTGGACTATTGTGCTCAGATTTTGTCACTTAATTTACACTATGTGGAAACATCGGAAAAAGTCCAGAGATGAGGGACTAAGGCATCACTCTGAAATGTTGGTTATGGAGAGAAGATAAAAGAAAGTAAATTTCAGAATTTGGTAGACAGGCAAAACAGTTAATATGATAGAGACATTTAAGGACTTTTTTTCAGATTAATGCAGAGGGGATTATAAAAACATTACATGAGAGAGAAAGAACAATGGCCAATCCCTCTTATTCATTCTTGGAAACTGTGTAAAGGTAAGGCGAAGAAGGGTGTCAAAAGTAGATGTTTTTTCCAGAGAATAGTGGGTAAATGGAACATTATCAGAATGCACTGCAAATGCTGTGAGTATTAAGGATTTTAAGGTTCAATATGATAAATATGCCAATGGTTGAGTGAACCTCCCATGATGAGCCTGCTGACTCCATGAAGGTTTGATGTGATGTTAATAATTTGGACAGAATGAAAAGGTATTAAAGCAATTAAAAACAGTTATTTGTTTATTATGAACTAAATATTTATAAAAATTACATTCAATATATAATTATTAACAAATTATAACATTAACATGAAACTTCTGAATGACTGTGTTTGGATAATGTAACATAACAAAAAAAAGTTCTAAACAAGCTAAAACAAAAACACCCCATTTTGGCTTTGACAAATCTGTCTTGCATAAAATAAATTTTTTCAGTGCATTCTCATGTTAAGCTATTTGCCATTACAAAATAAATGCTTCAGCAATTCAAAATGATTATTTATTCCCTAGTACTGCAGATATGAGTAATGCATACGAGAGGTGTTTGTAAACATCTGCTCTGGATATAATGGCTCTTTGAGTTTATATAAAGCTCATCTTTCATTATTATATAACATAGTCATTAAATCTTTCATGAATCCTTCTTTCAGAAATTTGCGATGCATAGTTTAGGATCTCCTGATTTACAGGCAGTAAACAAACAGCAATAGAGTGAATGGCTGATATGCGAACAGGACTTTGCACGGGTTATGTTCACTGATGTAAGTTTTTATTAATTTATCCCTATTACTTTCCTAATACACCAAGAGAGCATATAAACACTGAACAAAGAAGTTTCAAAGCAGTTTCTGTTCAATACTTTTGTTTATTGCTATAAAGGTGGTCAGTGGTCTTTGGAATGTGGAGTACAAGGACAGACTGAGAGAATATAAATTGCAAAGCCTTGTGAATAGGAGGAGGGGGGGGGGGGATATGATTGAGGCATAGCTAGTTGAGTTATCAGGTTGATGGATGAGAATTTCCTTCATAGAATAGGAGAGGAGGGGTAGAACAAGAGGCCATCACTGGAGAATGTATAAGGAAGGTGTGAGCAGAGGAGTGAGGAGTAGGTACTTTCTTTGCATGGAGTGGTTAGTGAGTAGAATGCATTGCCTGAATGCATTGTGAATGTAGACACACTGAATCAGTTTAAGGCACAGTTGGATGAGCATCGTGTGCGATAGTGTGCATCTTCCATGATTGATGAGTCCCGACTCCATGGAGGTTAGATGTTAATAATAATAAATGTCTTTCAGTATTATTATGTTTATCAGCCATTTTATAATGCGATTCCTACTCATGAAAGGTAAGTCTATAGTACGCCAATACTGTGAGTGAGCTAAGAGTTTTTTCTATTTTTTACTTTATTTTAAATTAAATTTTTATAATTTTACATAAATCACTTTTATTATGTTGTGATTCAAATTTTAATATGAATATTACCCATATCTGTGGTACAGCTGGAACTGAGCCATCCTTGTTGGCCGAGTGATTGGTGTACCTGCTCTCTCTCTCTCTCTCCAACCAACAGGTTGGCGAGAGAGAGAGCAGGTAGACTAATAAATAAATACAAAAAATATATATAATTAATTTTAAAAAAATCCTTAGCCCATGAAAAGAGTACAAATGTACTACTGGTTTACAGAAATACCTTTGATGGGTGGGAGATATATTAAAAAATGTACACATTTTTTACAGCAAGCTTTTTTTTTCTTTCTTTCTCTCTCTCTCTCTCTTTTTTTTATTATAGCCCAGTAAAATTAAGTCTGTAGAGGGAAGGGACAGAAGTAATATTTTTATCTCTTTATACAGAGCAAGCTGAAAATGTTGTCACCACATGTGTGTACAACTGTTTGCTTTCTCCTTGCTGGGAAATCATTATTTCAAAATTCAAATGGTATTTTGGCAAAAATGTATTTTTTATAAACAAAAATTAACATTATCATCACTATTTGCTTTGTTGACAAGCATAAATAATATAAAAAAAAAAGTTTACAAAATTCAACATTTAACTTTACGAAAATGTTGTCACCACATGTGTGTACAACTGTTTGCTTTCTCCTTGCTGGGAAATCATTATTTCAAAATTCAAATGGTATTTTGGCAAAAATTTATTTTTTATAAACAAAAATTAACATTATCATCACTATTTGCTTTGTTGACAAGCATAAATAATATAAAAAAAAAAAGTTTACAAAATTCAACATTTAACTTTACTTTAAACATTAAAGACTTTATATAGCAAAATTCTCATATGGTGACAGATATGATCATGCCAGTGTACCATATCTATAGGAAATGGTAAAGCGGTATTTTCTTAAATAAATACTTGAAACTTCAACAAAATATCCCCCAAAAAAACACATTTGTATGTATCAGATTGGAGTTCACTGTGCAATTTTTATTTATTTGGCTGTTTTGGTTGAGTGTTTCAGAATAGTTAATTAGCAGGTATTCACATTTTGGACTTTTTCCTTTTTTATTTCAAAATGCAAGGGGTTCTTTTGTCGCTTTCTTTATCAGAACACCCTCGTTAATACCATTTTACAGAACTGAAGATTCACGAGCTGTGGGATGCAGCTAGACTACAACAATTCAAACACTCAAATTAAAATTGTACACGTTTTGTCAGTTAATACAGTGATGTAATTGTTAATTAGAGATGACATTATGAAAATAAGCTGACCCCAAAATATAATTTTCGCATAATGAAGGCCGATTATAAGAAATGACAAAAAATTACATTCATTATGTGAAAATTTCATTCACAGCACACAAGCGGCACGAGGATTATTTTTTTTTTTGTCATAATACTTTAAAATATTGAAAAAAAATTAAAGTAATTATTTTAGATAGTATGTAAGGTTACTTATACTTCACAGCTGGTTTAAGGCAAATATTTACCCTCCATGCAGCATATAGTCGTCTCATTCGCCTATAAAAAGCATCTTTATCAACGTTTAAATTCGCCATAACGTCATGTATAAGCTTGCAAATGGCGGAGCACAGTTTAGTATACGAAAATGGCGGGATTCGAAATTAAAGACGCCTGTAGATTAGAGTTTAATACGGTGCGAAAGGGTTATACCCGCCCAAAACTTTATAAATAATAACACAATTAAAATCTCAAGAAATGAAATAACTGAACAAACAGATATCGACATAAAAGGCACTCGTTATACGTCTCAAAACTGGTTCCATAGCCGCTAACAAATTAAACTACAAAAGCCCCCAAGTAAAAAACAGAAACCGAACAGTAGTTCATATTTAAATAGCTCACAATAGATATTTGTTATAAAAGCATGTATGCCATGTACTTAGCAGTTCCTGGGATTATAGTCAAGTATTATTTAAAATACGTATTAATTCTAAGAAAAAAAAAAGTCCATTTTAAAATAAGTTTTTACATCAATTTTATTTAGAAACTCATGCAAAAGTAACTATTAACAGTACATTAAGTTAGCAACGTTGCGCAAGAAATCAACATGGAAAAAAAAAGTTATATGTAATTTTTAAACTTTTGCAATTAAATAAACATAAATTTTTCAATAGAATACATGTTGAATTATTCAAAAGATTTCAAGCAGCATCCAGCAAAGAAAGAATATAGTAGAACACATCATACCAAAGGAAAGAAAGTAATATTTTATATACTTTCTATTATCGATATATATTTTTGAACTTTGCATGCTACCTTAATACCATATACTATACTTTGAAAAGTATTATTATTATTATTATTATTATTATTATTATTATTATTATTATTATTATTATTATTATTATTATTATTATTAGTGACACCTCTAAGGAGGCTAAGAACTCATCGTGGGAGGAAGGCACTCCATACCAGAAAACTACCCACCATCTCCGTTATTTAACCCTCCATCTACAAACCACAAGAAATCTACCATCAGTACACAAGGCCATCTACCACTGACCAACAGATTCATTTATAAGGTGTGTATGTTGGTCTGTTTTGCCTATATACCAGATGAAAAAGTTGTTGCTTGACGAAGTTATTTAATCTACATCTCAGCTCTTGCAAAATTCCAAGGGAGTGGAAAGAGGTTAAGATAGTCTCATTACATAAAGGTTCCTCCAAAACAGAAGTAGAAAATTATAGCCCAATTATTATACCTGGATTGGTAATAGAAAAGGTTAATTAAAAGTAAAATTGTGGAATGGGTGGATAGGAATATGATACTCTACATAATCTTGCTATAAACACTGTTACAACTTGAACGGTGCATTAACCTTTAATCGATCAGTAATTCATTTATAGCTTTCAGCAAAGCCGGCTCTACCGACGGTGAAAGACGTGCATTTGCAAGGGGCAACAGTTTTTGAGGGCGGCAAAATTCGCATAAAATATACGAAAAATAAGAGGGAAGGGGGGGCGACAATATATGCTACTACACGGGGCGGCAAAATTCCTACGGGCGGCCCTGGCTTTCAGCACATACAAACTACATGTATAACGTGCACATAGTAGCACAGAATGTTCGCAATTTGCCTTCATGCAAGGCCGACGTATGTAAGGCCACATATCGATGGCGGCACGCACAACATCCAACGGAAATGTTGCTGCTGCTCACTCCCACTTTCAGGCTCGCGATACTGGGGAATATAGTTTCTTGTGGGCTACTTTCTCAAGATCCGACCACAATTTGAAGTCCAAAGGATTCAGTTCGAGACTTCCAGACGGCCAATCAGATGGCGATATGTGGTAGGGCACATATTCGCCGCCAACCATTGTTGTGTGTGTGTGTGTGTGTGTGTGTGTGTGTGTGTGTGTGTGTGTGTGTGTGTGTGTGTGTGTGTGTGTGTGTGTGTGTGTGTGTGTGTGTGTGTGTGTGTGTGTGTGTGTGTGTGTGTGTGTGTGTGTCATGTTGACTGGTCCACTGCCTCCTGTGAAACAGTGTTGTTCAGGGGTCATACCCCACAGGTTTCAACACCGTGTCTTGATATGCTTTGGCATAGGTTTTGATTCCTTTCTCGCAGAAATGCAAGATATCCCTGATACATCACCTCCCCACACACACACACACATACAGGGCCGGCGGAAGTGGGCATTCAGAGCATGCGGGCGCGGCTACGAAATGGGCGCCGCCGCCAGGGCACACACACGCCCGGATCGTTACACGGGCGCTTAGATAGAAATTGCATGCGGGCGGCAAAGACCCTAACGCCGCCACTGCACGCACATCAAACCATCACTGATGTGGGGCGATGATCTCTCTGAATTCGGGTACTAGGTCACGTTCTGTGGAAAATCCGGGGCGTAAACCTATCATTTTGGTTAAACGACTCTGCAATGGTGAAATCTTCTAATCTGTGAACAGGATAGCTCTGTATTTGTTGTTCGCGTACCACGGGAGAAATGCCTTTAGTTGTATCACCGTCTGCTGCATACTTTGTGGGGTTAGGAAGTGTCCAGTAGAACTATGATAGGCTCTCACTCCCAGGTCAGAAGTTACTACACGTTACATCGTTCTATGCGAAACGTTTAATCTCTCTCTCTCTCTCTCTCGTGACATCACTTTCTGCGTTCTCGCAGGATTGCGGTGGAGGCATTCCTTCACAGCCCTCAAAAACTGTTTAATTGTAACGCAACGTGGTCGACCTGTCTCTGGCAGCCAGACACGTCTTCTGTATTATTATAGCGATTAATAGTCCGATAGAAAAATATCCTACAGAGCCAGTGAGTTTTTAGCGTGTTGAAAATAACAGATGGGTGCATTCCAGTCTTCTGTAGTGCTATTAGAGCTACACGGTTCTCATAATCTCCCCACCGCATGTAAACTCGTACAGCTAGACAACTCTCTATCTCTCTACTGATAAACACGTAAATGTTGGTTTCACATAGTGCCATTAACGGAACCTGGCTCGCGTGCGGAGCGTGGTGGTGTATGGAAGTTGTAACAGTATTTTTGGCAGGACAGCGAATAGGGCCAGCATAGCTTTGTAAAAAATAGTTCCTGCTTCAGTAATTTATTTCTCTTTTATAATAAGGTGACAGCGCAAATGGATAAAGGATATAGCTACATCATGACACTGTTGGACTCTGCAAAGCCATTTTGACAGAATACCTCATGGTATACTGCTACATAAATTGGAACAAATAGGAATCGATATGAGGCCGGTAGCATCGACAGGGAGATTTGATAGTCAGGGAGTGGTTTAAGATGGAGTGAAATCAGGACGAATGCGAGTGACTAGTGGAAGTACTCTATGGCTCTGTATTAAAACCACTACTCTTTAATTTGTACATCACAGCCAAAGATTGGGAGATATTCAGCTGTTTGCTGATGATGAAAAACTGTGGAGGGCAATATTTGATAAATGTGATGGAGATATCCTTCAGGGATTAAAATAAATTAGCAATGTGGGCAAAGAACAATGAATGCAAGTTAATGTTGCAAAATGTAAAGTGATCATGCACTTCGGAATGAAATGATCAGTGCCAGCTCTACCGACGGCCCTGAGTAGATGGTACTAGATTACGGAAAATTGAGACTGGAGATAATGGGGGTGAATATGGATAGATATTTGAAGTTCTGAAGACATATTGCAACTGCCAAAATAGCTCAAAGAATTACTTCGATGTTGAAGAACATATTGCCAAAAGATAGTGATGTTATTATTCCTCTTTATATTTATTATTATTATTCACGCAGTTGGGACACAGTCAAAACAAGATATCATTCAAACAAACGTTTGGCTGATAATACATAGTAATTCAGATACTACCCAAGAATGCAAGAATAGTATGTCGGGTTGCATCGTAAAATATGGACTGTTCCAAGTAATACCGTTTTTGTAGATCATATGTGGTCATTTCGTTTATTTTAATTCTTTTAAATTGTTGGATAGCTTCTTTCAAATAGCACCAAGTGCATATATAACTTTTGGGATGATTTTGGCTTGTTTAAGTCACAGCCGGCAACTTCGATTGACAGATCTCAATATTTAGCGATTTTTTCCAATTTCTTGTTTATTGTTATTATCGATGGGTACTGAGATGGCAGTAATCCAAACTTGTCCATGTTCAATAACTGTGATAGCAGCTCTGTTGTGTTCCAAATACCAATCAGAAGTTTTTATGCTAATAACAATTATCATAAGAAGGAAACTATATTTTTTGAATGCATGCCGATGAATTATTTCGTCCACTTGAAAATGGCGGTATTTATAATCAGTGTGGGCTATCTAGCTGCAGGCACTGATAAGATGTTTTGCGGTCTCATCTTTCAAATCGCATAATCTGCATTTACTGTTATTATTGATGTTCAAAATATTTTGCTTTGGTTGCATTAGTTTGTTGCGCCTGTTCTTAAACAGCTAGAATAAATCCTTAAGTTTCTTTTTTTAATATATCCATATTGTAGCCATTGCCACGGGTTGTTAACATCAAACTTTTTCCTTAGTATCTCGAAGAAATTGGACTTGCAAGGGTTAATTTTTCCAGTGCACATGTCGGTTATTTTGCCGCTCCTTTTTGTAAATGTATTTGTTTCCTATTGCTTTTAGAAGGCTTTATGCGAAACGGCTTGAAGCATTTGATCACTGCTGTTGTTGAGGTCATTTTTAAATTAATTACTTCTTTAATAATAAAAAATAATTAACACTGAGTTATAGGTGCTAAAAATTGTATAATAAAACTTACTGGTTTCGCCACTTAAGCTAGTGCTTCATCTGGATTAGGGTGAACACACAAATATACAACAAGCATTAAATATGAATCATTGCATCACTAAAAACACCAAATGTGTAGGAACCGTTATACAGATGAAGCACTAGCTAAAGTGGCGAAACCAGTAAGTTTTATTATACTTACTTTAATGTTTCTGCAAACAGA
Organism: Typopeltis vanoorti; assembly: GCF_054136105.1. Lineage (NCBI taxonomy): Eukaryota > Metazoa > Arthropoda > Arachnida > Uropygi > Thelyphonidae > Typopeltis > Typopeltis vanoorti. The sequence goes on along the minus strand of NC_143557.1, from coordinate 88,355,881 downwards.
AACATGTGGAGCGTTGAAGCTGGCACATGGTCAGTTATTGTTCAGCAGGTGTGCCCTATAGTTTGCAGAAACATTAAAGTCCAATGTCTTTAAAGATGATAAGTGACTTCCAAATGTCATACAAAATCATTTCTTGGTTTCTGTTGAGGGTGCCTTGTGAGTAGATTACCACTGTAGCCCCTTTGATGTTGCGGGCGTTGAAGTTGTCTTCTATATGCGACATGGCGCTCATTGTCTCATTCATTGTTGCGGTTCGTGTGAAAGAAATGGAAAGCCAGACTGAGCTGTCTTCTCTGTTGTTATTGATGTCTCCAATATACTCCTTTTGTCTTATTTCTAAACTTCTCGATGTTTTCCCTATGTAATTAAAGCCACAGGAACATGGAATATTGCAAACTTTAAGATGTTTGTTGAAAGGACTGTTGTCCTTCTGCGAGCGTAGCAAATTTCGTACGGTCATAATGGGTTTGAAGGACACTCTAATGTCATGAGATTTCAGGAAATTTGTGATGTTTAGCGAAAGTTTGCCAATAAAACGGATGGAAACCGAGGTTGTGTAATGAATGTCATGGATCTGTTCGGAGAGGGATTATAGAATAGTATTCTTTGTGCTATTTTTTTGGATATCCATTGCTGATCAATAGTTGGAGTAATTCTTCTGTCAGTGTTCCTTCATCTCTTATAATAGAGATTGCCCTTTATTCAGGGTATATACAATACCTAATTTTTGTGAAATAATGTACAACAACGAGAAATGTACATAACGACCTCTATGAGTTGGCTTACGAAACACACTAAGAGAAATGTCTCCATCTGCATTTTTCGTAATGAGAAGATCTAGAAAAGTAATTTTACTTCATTTTCAAGTTCTAAAGTGAATTTGATTTTGTGGTGGAAGCAGTTAATGGGTGACAGAATATTGTGTAAATGAGCCACAGTGTGTTTCCATATTATGAATATGTCATCTACATATCTTCACCAAAGTGACGGTTTAGGATTTGAAGATAATAATATATCTTTTTCGAAGTTTTCCATGAATAAGTTCACACAAGGAGGAGATACAAGGTTTCCCATTGGCCCTCAAGTGGTTTGTAGTTTTTTTCATTCCATCGGACCAAAATTAAGTTCAGAAGAAATAATTGCTAAATGTACTGAGGGAGCAGTTTATCTAGAAGTACCATAACTTTCTCAACAAAAACGTCTAGCTAGAATCCGTTGGTGAGATAGAAATTTCTCCTAGTTTTTTTTATAAAGTGTTGCATATTTTTCATGTGGGCCTCCATGTATCTAATGTGTTCCTTTAGAAGATTAGCAAGATGTTTAGATGACAGATAAGTAGGCGAGATAATACCATCTACAATCGGTCGAACAAGAATATTAGTTGTGTACTTTGGGGGTTCCATATAACTGGAGTTATGGGATGCATGGATTTCAATAATTTCCTAAGATACATAGGCCATGTAGTCAATTGCGTAAAAGGCTATTGTTTTCTTCTTGGTTTTTTAAGTCGGGGTCAAATCTAATGGAGTATAAGTATAGGTGGCAGAAAGAAGAATTGAAATTTTGGACATATAATCAGCTGTATTCAAGATCACAGCTGAACTGCCTTTATCAGTCTTAAGTAGTATAATATCTTTATTCTTTTTTAAATTTAGAAGTGCTCTTTTATCTAAACAGCTGGTCGTCTTTTTAGCAGGACAAGAACACGAGAGAAGAATTGCAGTCTTTAATCTAATGTCATTTGCAACACGCTCAGGTAGAAAGTAAAGCACCTTTTCTACATTGCAAATAATATCTATTTTAGGAATGTGCTCTGGCGCGACTGAAAATTGAAAACTTAAAATGCTAGCTTCTGCTGATGTCAAGTTGTGATCAGAAAAGTTTAATGGTACCGTTTCATCGGGCAAGGCAGCTCCCGATCCTAAAATCTCTTACAAAGTGTTACATTATATAATTAAATTAGATGAATAAATTAATTATTATTATATTAATAAATTATTAATATATAATTCTGAAGTTTTTACTTTCCAAAGACCGTTTCCATTACAGAAGAGCTAAACTGATCTATCGTTACGTAATATAACTATCCTTTAGTTATATTACATAACAGAATACATTCCACAAGTTATGCACTGAATCAAGTTGATTCGTTGAGTCAACTTGATTCCTTGATTTGTACTACACTCTATATAACTGCATAGAAGCTCTCCTGTGGTCTCATATAGATAATATGATCAACGCTACTTACAACAAAACTTACCTTACCTCCAAAAGCAGGCATATCAAAATATTTAACTCTTTGTATGAGAAGATTTTTTTAGAATCGAGAGCTGTTGCTAGGTATTTATAGCGTACATTAGCTGAAAGTGCGTTTATATATTTCTCCTGATCAAAATTAAAATTGCTGGTGTCAAGGCCGAAGTGTAGGCATAAGAACGGGCACACGTTGATATCGTTGCCCCCGTTTTTATAGCTTTAAAGTGGTTCTCACTCCTGTTTTTAATTTAAAAGTGTTCCAAAATAATTTTACTTGTCACACCGAAGACAGCGATGATATGAAAATCATCGATATCGGCCGAGAATAATCCAAACTTTGAGTGCAGAAAATTGAACAGAGTGGACCATGGTCAAAAACGACCAAAGAACAAAAGAAGCATACCCATTTTTACAGTCACACTACAGTTGCTCAAAGGAAGAAAGGTTAGTCATGAAGTATGTCAAATGTCTGAAGGATTTATCATATGACGGAAATCATATAACCTGTAAGAAATGACATAGGAATCTTCACCTTACTTGTTCTGGCTTTTCAGAAAAGCGTTTCTTTGCTCAGGCCTTTCAGAAATAATGTAGCCATGTAAATCCAATAACAAGGAATGGAAGTGCTTATTCTGCAGGGAGAACAAAGAAATGCTGCCACCCATGGCGCAGCCGATTATACTGGAGGTAGAATCAGATGATGAACTGAAAAGACCAAAAAATACAGGTGAATCTTATAATTTGAATTCTGTAAATTTATTGCTAGAGACTATAAAAGCCAGCTTAGTAAATCTTGTCTAAGAACTCTTTGATAAACAGAACGAAACAAATAACACAAAAAATCTAATAATAATAATAATAATAAATCTAACGAATATGAGGATTTTGTTAAACATAATAATTTATCAGTGGAAGAAGTCTTGCAAACGGTAATTTTGCACAAACATCAAAATTAGTGTAAAGGAACGAACTGACAGGCAACATAATTTGATGAAAGAGACATCCATCAAGAACTCAATTCCCTAAAACTACAATTCAAACTTTTAAATCAGCAACAACGTGAACAAGATCTTGTCATAAACAGTCTTCCTGAAACTGCACCTACAGAAAACCTCAAAGACGTTGTTTTAAAATTAGGCCATGCAATTGACATTCCTACAGCATAACGACATTCAGACTGTAAATCGAATTCCCAGGAAGAACAAAAAACAAGGTTTGCCATAACCTGCACAAGTCATAGTTCATCTTACAAGCAAGTCCACAGGAGACAATCTTATAAAAGCCAGCAGACTGAAAAAAACCACTTGCCAAGGATTAAACGCATTGTAAGACAATACACCAATCTTCAGAGCCTGTGTAGCTCAGTGGATGTGGCATTTGCACACCATCGCGCTAGGCCGCACGAAGGAAGTCTTGGTTTCGAGTCTAGTCGGCGACTAGAGGAAATTTTTCTAAGCCTTTTTTCGACCGGTTCCCGAGTTAGTCGATCTCTGGCACGGGCAAGCAGGTTTTTCCTCCCGGAAACTCGGGTTTTTCGTCCTGTAAACTCAAGAAAATCGACCGTAGAACCCACATTATTTCAGACATTAAATATATTGTGTTAGGGTTAGAGACCACGAGATGGCGGCACATTTGAGCCGTCTCTCTTCACTGCGTACCGCTTAATTAGTGATAGCTTTGGGCCATCTGTCTCTGATTGGGTACCAGTGGAGATTGAACTGCCCACTCAGTCTCCAAAAGTTAGATAGGGCTAAATGGCCTCGCCTACTCCCGTATAAACGGGAATAAAAAGGCGTTAGCTGATTTTTTTTTTTTTTTACACCAATCTTCCTATATGAATATTTAACCATTCAACCAGAATCTGTTGCAGCAAGCAAGAAAAGCAAAAGCAGAAATAAATTACCAATTTTTTTGGATCAGGGCTGCCAAGATATTCTTGAGGAAGTCACAAACTTCAACGTCAATACAAATCAAAAGCTCAGAAGACATAGATAGGCTGCCACAGTGAAAAAAAGACTCCTAATTAGACCAAAAGAAGACCACAACAAAAAATGAGTGTGAACCATCAGACAGAACATGAAAATATATCAGCAATTTCACTTGATCAGACATCTCAAACATAGACCTACTTCCAATAAAGTAATCGAACCAATAAACAACAACTAACTGGTGTCATCCTCAGATAAGCTTACTAAAAAGCTTCGAGCGTTGCAAGCTGAGACATTACATCATGACCAAGATCAACACAAATTAAAAAACAATTCATTTATTACACTGAAGTGCTGTAGTTAGAATGCTTAAATACATTAAGAGCAAAATTTGTAAAATATGTATAATTTATTGTTGTATAAATAGTGTTAAAATATCTTATTCAACCGCAACTATAAATTACCATCTACAATATTATTAATACATGTCCGTGCAGTTAGACTAGTGGCTTTGTGCCTTGGCAACCATATGCCTGGGGAAGGAGTGTCCTAGGTTTGATTCCCATCAACGACACATGGAATTTAAGGATCTTCCTCAGCCATAGCCAAGTTAGCCGGTCTTGGGCGCAAACAGTAGGGTTTTTTCTGCCAGTTTTTCTGGTGTTTTTCATCCTGCAAGCAGGCAAACCGTCCTCCTCATGAACACAGACGGAATACAGCCAGGAATACTGACTCAGCCATAGGCCTGATTCGTCAGCCTGTGCAGGTTCTGGAGCCCAGATAAAATTTGGGGGGATTAGATGGTGCCAAACCCCCTCTCTGTAAAAGGGGAACTCACGGCTACTGTACCATCGCACGGTAAGGAAGGAATTATTAATACATTACATAAAAATAATTATTTGAACAATGAAATTCATTGTTCAAATAATTACTATTATTTACTTTATCTGAGAAATAATGAAGTGTTAAAAAATTAATATGTAATGCATCATGGCAGGAAAATCTGCGTAAAACATTTTCGGCGTAAGACATTTTGCATTACTTTTTGTAAATAATCAATGAATGATAAAGGGTATTATAAAATCATTAAAAAGCAAATCTTTATTAAGGTGAATGCCAGTGATACATAACATAATGAAAGCATTTAAAAATTGTGCAAATTAAAAGAGATGCTGCATAAATAATTGAATTTTTGATACGAATCGTCAATTCAATAAATCCATTAGCAACATCGCTGATTCGAAGAAATGCTAATGCTGTGAAGCATTTAATTTTCATGTTGAATTCAGGATCTGTTTCAGAGCTTAACTTCAAAGCAATGGCAACAATTTTGCGATCTAGATTTTTTTGCCATATGAAGTAAAAACCTGTTATAGTTGTTGATGTAAATACGTTAGAAAAAGCATTGATAGTCTTTCTTAAAGTCAACCATTACTGTTTTGGGATCTAATGATCAACGTAAGCCCTTTAAGGCACTAAATAATCTGCTGTGAGTTAATTTTGATTTTCCATAACTTTCCCAACCATCACTATCTATTCCGACTTTGCATTCCATCAATGCCAAAGTAAAAAGCCGCCATGGAATCCTCAGGGGTCTCATGCCAGTCCCAAGTCTGGATAATGGAGGAGGGTCGGTCAGATGAGTGTCGATGCTCTGACCGTAGAGAAAAAACACGATTGTTATTTGATGCGTGTACGATCAACAGCTACAACATGCCGGCTCGGATGTAGCCCGGATCGACAAGATCCACGATACCAATCGAGAAAATTGGTTGGATCGAAAAGTGGGATACCAAAAGGAAACAGAGACTGAAATTAACAGAACTATTATCAGTAGGAACATGGAATGTACGGACACTTTGGATGTCAGAAAAATTATAATTACTTCGCGAGGAAATGAAGAGATATCATTGGGATATACTAGGACTGGCGGAGTTGCGATGGACTTCATCAGGAGAGATAAATGGATGCGAAGTCATATGGTCAGGGCATGACACCAAGCACAAAGCAAGAGTTGGCTTCCTTCTTAACAAAAGAGCTAGAGAGGCGCTGTTAAGCTACAAACCAGTCAATGAACGAATGAATAGCAGCAATATTTCAAGAAAAACCATTTAATATATCAATAGTCCAGATATATGCACCCATATCTGACAGCACAGATGAGGATATTGAGTTATTTTACAAAGATCTGACAGAGACAATAGAAACAATACCAAAGCAAGATCTATTCATTATTGATGGAATGCCAAAGTCGGAATAGATAGTGATAGTTGGGAAAGCGTCATGGGAAAGTATGGTTTCGGAGAGAGAAATGCACGAGGTGAAAAAATGTTACAATTTGCTGTGGACCACGAGTTGATGATGATCTGTAACACAAGATCCCAACGAAACGACTGTAGAAAATGGTCGTGGCAATCAAATGATCAGAAAACCAAGAACTTGACTGATATGATTATGATTACCAAAGGAAGGGATAACATCAGTACAGCAGTGTCGAACTTTTCAAAGAGCGGATATAAACTCGGATCATAATTAATGATCTATTTCAAAGACCAAGTTGAAAATTAAAAAGAAAATATAAACGCCATCATCAGAAACGAAGAAATACAGCAAGAATAAGTGAGACAGAAATAGGAAGAATGTACAGAACACTTAAATGTGTGGACAAAGAAAAAAATTCGAATCTAAGAGTGAAAGGAGTAATAAAGTCGATAGAAAATGCATTTGAAAACAGTACTAGAAGAAGAGAAGATCGGGAGAAAAAATGGATTAGACAAGAAACACTGAAGTCAGTACAGAAGAAAAGAATGTTGAAGAAAAGAAGAGATACATCAGAACAAATAGAGGAGCAATATAGAAAAAAGTGTAATGAGGTGAAAAAAGCAGTCAGAATGGATAAGATGAAATGGTTAGAAGCTCAATGTAATAATATAGAACAGTATTATTATTATTATTATTATTATTATTATTATTATTATTATTATTATTATTATTATTATTATTATTATTATTATTATTATTATTATTAATTTAACGGTGTCTCCATGGAGTCAAAAGACTCATCGCGGGAGACCCAACATTGACACACTAACCATTATTTACACAATACCTGTCATACTTCTCCTTAAATTCATTCACAGTTGAAGCATTCACAACCACCTCTGGCAAAGCATTCCACCCATTCACAACCCTCCAAGTAAAAAATCTAGTCCTAACATCCTTGTTAACCACACTCTTACACAATCTCCAGGGATGGCCCCTCGTTCTCTCACATCCTACACTGGTCTTAAGAATATCATCAGTATCAATCCTGTAAAATCCCTTTAACAATTTAAATACCTCTATCATATCTCCTCTCCTACGTCTAACAGCTAGATTTTGGAGCCTACAGATCATCAATCTATCCTCATAGGGAACATCCCACAGACCTGCAACAATATTTGTAAACCGCCTCTGAATCCTTTTCACCACTTCTGCATCACCAAGAAATCCTGGCAACTAGATCTGTGCACAATAGTCCAAATGTGGCCTTATTAATGCCTTATAGAGTGGAACAATAACTTCCCTATGCCTGCTTGTTAGTGTGTTCCTCAACAACCATGTAATTTGATGTGATGTTTTGGCAATCTTTGCAATATACCCTTTAAACTTAAGTTCTCTGTCCACAATAACTCCCAAGTCTCTTGTCTCATCAACTTCCTGCAGTTCAGTTCCATTAATATAGTAAACAGCATGCGATGTCATCCTGCAGAAGTGCATCACCTTACACTTAGCCACGTTGAACTGACAGCCATTTACCTCAGTCCATACCGTCAGCCTATTTAAGCCATCCTGTAAAATATCCACATCGTTTGAATTGATTATCGCTCTTCCCAATTTTTCATCATCAGCAAACAAGTGGGTATTTCCATTCAAGGTATTTCCAATATCATTGATGTACAAATTAAACAATAGAGGACCACAAACTTAGCCCTGAGGTACACCATTAGTCACTTGCCTTTTCCTGGACTCAGCTCCTCCGTAAACCACTCTTTGATATCTATCCACCAGCCATCCATTAATCCAAATCACCATCTTCGGATCCAAACCCGTTTGCTCTAATTTATGTAACAGAGTTCCATGTGGAATCCTGTCAAATGCCTTTGCAAAGTCAAGCAGTATCACTGAGTAAGCATTTCCTTTATCCAACTCCACTGTTACTTTATTATAGAAAGTAAGCAAATTACTTAGGCAAGACCTACCCTTCACAAAACCATGTTGCCCCTTATAAAGTATCATATTGCTGTCCACCCAGTCCTGAATTCTAATTTTAACTAATTTCTCCAAAATCTTAACCACCACTCTAGATATATTGATTGGTCTATAATTTGCAACCTCAGTCTTAGAGCCTCCCTTGTGCAATGGAACTATTTTCCCCCTCTTTCCACTCTATTGGCACTTTACCAGAACTGAGGCTTAAATTAAACATTCTGGTTAGAGGAGTTGCTAATTCTCTTGCACATTCTCGTAACACATGGGCCGATATGCCATCTAACCCAATGGCAGTGTTAGCATTAAGGTTCTTTAATATATTATAAGAAAAGTCATTAAATGTAATGTAAGTTTGTAATTTTAGTTTATTAAATTAATTGTATAATACGAATTCATAGATTTTATATCAATGTCCTATTAAATAAATAGCCTAATATGATATGTGTAAGTCACCATCTATGATTATGTAGTTACATTTATAATGCATGTATGCAAGTGGCACATCAACAACGTCAACATTTAAAAAAAAAAAAGTTTGGCACACCTTGGTAAAAAGGTTCGCCATCACTGCTTTAGATGATCTAAGTTTGTTTACACCTAATGCAATTGGACCTTTCTTGATACTTTTTTGGTGTATTTTTGCATCATTTCATTTTGTGCGTTACAGTAACAGTGTTACTTGCAGTTGCCTTTTGTTTTATAATATATATTTTTTGTTGTTTAGTAATTTTTTGTGAATACGGATTATTATTCACGTAAAGTAAACATCTATTATATATTAAAGATACCAAGCAATTTTATAAGTTAGGTTTTAATCCTTTTTCCCAAGTAAGCAAACAGACAAATATGTCAAGTTTGTACCTGCACGTAGTGCAAGACTGAGGCAACTCTTGCAAGTACTTTCTACATCTATTATATTTTTGCTAAGTTTGAAAATCAGTTAAATTGTTTCATTTTAGTTAATTATCTTATTTTGAAAACAAAAGATTTTTATGTTATGTTGGGTAGACGTCTAGAAAATAAGTAATTTTCAATAAGAGATTTATTTATATATTTGTTCTTGTTCTGGTTGGAAGACATTGGGGTTGGGGTCCTTTTAATAATTTCTTTAATAAATAATTTTAATATTCTAGAAATTTCTTAATTATTAAACAGTGACCAGAATGTAAAAAAATATTAAATAAATATCACTAAGAAATCAATCAGTGACTAATATCTCTACATGTTAATTTTCAAAAAATGCCTAAAATGTAAGCTTATTTATTATTCAAAACATCTCAAAAATCAAATTCTGTAATAAAAAAAAAGTCAGTCTTGAGCCATTCACCTTAAAAATAATAGTCGGTTAAGGGGTTAAAAAATAAGTTTAAAGGAAAATTTCAGAAATTATTATTTATTTTGGTGGACCACTTTTAACGCTCTTCTTATTTTAAAGTCTAATCAAGTGTGTTAACCCCTAGATATCGGGGGGGGGGGGGGAAACAAAGAAGTTATCTGCTGCACAAAACAGGAAAAGACAATTGCAACGAGTATACAACTGGAACATAAATTGGCTGGATCGCTGAATAAATTTTTAACTTCAGGACCACGTAAAAAACGAAGAACAGAAAGTTCTGACGAAGCAAGTACTCCGTGTAGCTCTACTACAGAAAAAGAGAGGACACAAGATAACTATGAAGAAACAAATGAAATATTGGATTCCGATTCAGCGAAAAACAAAACTTCAAATTTTACTTTAATTTTTAATGTTAATGATCCAGGTACTTGGCCGAATCATATAACTACCAAAGTTAAGAGATTCTTTAGTTGAGCATTGCCCGCGTCAAGTAGTTAATAAAGAATTTCCCAAAGATGAATCTGGCCGCAAGTTTTCCGATTCATACTATTATCGAACTTTAGAAAATGGAGAAAAAATTTTACTAAGTTATTTAGTTTATTCAGAATCGCGAAATTCGGTTTTCTGTTATTATTGCAAAATATTTGGTAGTCAAAATTCCCAACTTACTAACGAATACAGTTGTAACGATTGGCAACATCTGAGTCATATACTAAAAATACACGAGACAAGTTCCGCGCACATTAAAAACTGTTCAAAATACTGCGAACTTAAAATGTCGTTTCATTAAGAAATGCATTATTGATTGCACACAACAAAGATTATACGAAACTGAGAAAAAATATTGACAATCTGTTATAGAAACAGTTAATCTACATAATACAATATTTATCAAGACAGTGTATAGCTTTTAGAGGTTCTTCACAAAAACGTTTTGAAAATGATAACTGCAATTTTTTAAAGTTAGTAGAAACTCTCGCTAAATTTGATTCCATAATGGCAGAACACTTGCATCTCATCCAAACATCACAAAAAAGGAACATTGCTCATTATTTGGTGATAAAATACAAAATGAAATCATCCGTATAATTTCTGAAGCTGTAAAACAAAAAATTTTAGAAATGGTTAAAGAAGCAAAATATTATTCATTAATTCTTGACACTACTCCGGATATAAGCCACACAGAACACTTATCTATTGTTATTAGATTTGTTAATCAAAATAAAGATACAAATATAGCAGAAATTCATGAACATTTTTTGGGTTTTCAATCTGTAGAAGATACCACTGGGCAAGGACTGTTTCAATTTATAAAAAAAAAAATTTAATTATTGAATATTAACATTGCGGATTTAGGGGCCAAGCTTATGATAACGGTTCAAATATGCGAGACAAACATAATGGACTGCAGAAAAAAAATCCTTGAAATAAATTCAAGGGATTTTTTTATTCCGTGTGCTGCTCATTCATTAAATTTGGTAGTTAATGATGCAGCTAAGATATCCTGTGAAATTGTAAATTTTTGGGGGGTAATACAGGAATTATATAATTATTTTTCAATATCTGTAAAGCGTTGGGCTATATTAAAAAAAATTCGTGTTTTAAATTTGAAACCACTTTCTGCTACTAGGTGGGAAAGTAGAGTAGAATCAATAAAACCATTTAAAAATAATATCAAGGAAATTTACCAGGCTCTTTTTGATATTACGGAAGACGAAACTATAGATATCGATTCTAGAGTTCAGGATTCGTTTAAATTTATTTACTCTGTTCATGTTTGGTACGAAATCTTAAGTCTCGTAAATTTTGCAAGCAAAATAATGCAGAATCCAACATTTGATATAGGACAAATTATAGAAATCTTGATTACGATATACAAGAATTAAATACTCGCCGAACAGACCAATATTTTGAAAATATTATTAGAACTGCAAAAGAAGTAGTAAACGAGCTTAATATTGATCCTATTTTTCCAGACATTCGCAAAAGAACAAAAACAAAAATGTTTGGTTACGAAGCATCAGATGAGACAACGCATGATCCTAAACAAAATGTTAAAATTAATTTTTTCTTCTTGATTTTAGACACGACAATAACTTCAGTCACGGAAAGATTCATACTCTTGAAACAATATAGCGAGGACTATAAAGTTATAAGAGCCATTAGCAAATTAAAAGATTGGAGCGATGAAGATTTAATTTAACATTGTAAAGATTTGCACTTAAAACTGAGCGACAATCAATATTCCGACAATCACGATATTGATGGTATGACTTTATTTGAGGAATTAAAAACTTTGCAATGTTTTATTAAAAAATAGTCGGCTCCTCAGGATGTTTTAAATTATATATACGAAAATAAATTAACCGACACGTTTCCGAATATTGCGATTGTGATGCGTATTTATTTAACATTACCAATATCCGTAGCATCAGGGTAAAGATGTTTTTCAAAACTGAAACTAATAAAAAATTATTTGCTGTCAACAATGTCTGGAGAGCGTCTAACGGATTTATCAATTATATCAATTGAAAATAATATCATGGATTCATTAGACATTAAAGAATCCATTTGTTGGTAGAATAAGCTCTGATCACTATTCTTAATATTTACCCTTAATGCAAAGCACATCTCCTGGAGGAGATGTATGAAGCTATGTATTAAAGGCAAGGGACCACTACCCAGACCGGTTTCGACCTTTATTGAGGTCTCGTCAGTGGGAGCCAGGCTAAGAAATACTAAGTTTTAAGTAATACAGAGCTTATAAATATTTTACCAACACAAGTTACCATAAGGTGCTTTGACCTTATTAAATAAAAATCTCAGGATGAGAGATAGATGTAGAAAGATTTTTACCTCGGGTATAATATATGGTAAAGATACCAAGCTATTTTAAATATAAACCTGTTACCACCAGTTGCCCGGGACTTGCACTACGCGCAGGGTTAGCTAGACTTGCAACACTTGCAGGCGCAAATTTGATTGAATTGACTTGTCTGTTTGCTTACTTGGGAAATGGAGTAAAAAAAACCAGTTTTATATTTAAAATAGCTTGGTATCTTTAGCATATATTGTATCCAAGATAAAAAAACTTTCTACATCTATCTCTCATCCTGAGATTTTTATTTAATAAGGTCTAATTTAATAATACATATATATATATATACAGGGTGTCCCAAAATTCACGCAAGATTTAAATTTAGCGCCATTTGTGCGGTAAAGTGTTGCCAACGAGAAAAAAAGACAGCGTGACAGCTGACAGTTCAGGGTTATTAAAAATGACTACACACAGCGAAGAGAGTTCGTTGAATGGATTATGGAACAACAACAAGTGGATGCTTATTTTTCGAACAAAATCATCTTCAAGCGATGAGGCTCATTTTCATCTTGATGGCTTCGTTAATCGACAAAATTTTCGCATTTGGGGTTCAGAAAATCCACGAGTGATTGTTGAGAAACAAATGCATCCACAACGTGTCACTGTCTGGTGCGGATTTTGGGCTGGAGGCATCATCGGTCCATTCTTCTTCGAAATTGCGGCTGGTAGGGCAATAACAGTTAATGGTGCTCGCTATCGCAACATGATAATTCATTTTTTTTGTGCCTAAATTGCAAGATATGGATGTGGACGACATGTGGTTTCAACAAGACGGTGCCACATGCCATACAGCCCGAGAAACAATTCAATTACTGCATGAGTCAACGATTTCCTGGTCGTGTAATTTCTCGTTTTGGTGATGAGAATTGGCCCCCCCAGATCATGTGACTTAACGCCGTTGGACTTTTTTCTTTGGGGTTTTTTGAAGTCTAAGGTTTATACCAACAAGCCCACGACCACCCACGCCTTGAAGGAGGAAATTGAGCGCTGTATCAACGAATTTCAGCCGCATTTATGCCAAACGGTCATGGAAAATTTCGACAAAAGAGTGCATATGTACCAACAAAGCAGTGGAGGCCATTTACCCGATATGCTATTCCATGCATAACCCTATACTGTATACTTTATGAATCAATAAGAAATTACAATTTTTAATTAAAAACCTGTGTTTTCTATTAAAATTACTTCTTGCGTGAATTTTGGGACACCCTGTATATATATATATATATACTGTATATACAGGGTGTTCGGGATAAATTCTTCCCAGGGAGACTGATGCTACAGTCTCCCTGGGTAGGGCCGCAAAAACTGTTTTAATTTTATCCATTAACTGGGCTTTTGTATTACTGGAAGTGCGATTGGTGTCTTTTTCAACTGCGCCCCATACAAAATAATCCATGGGGTTAAGGTCTGGGGAGTTTGGAGGCCAAACATTTGGACTGGTGAAGTCGTAGAAATTTTCAGACAACCATTTTTGACTTTTCCCAGAGGTGTGGCAAGGGGCCGAATCCTGCTGCCATACATACGGCCTACCATTGGCTACCCTTGTTATCCAGGGCTTGACTACAGTTAGCAACTCCACGAACAAAGCCCGAATTCCAATGCCAGGGTTCTTCAACACCTGTTCCTGCAGATTTGCGAGGAATTCTGCTGTACGAACGCAATCAGATCGTCTGCTAGGGATCTTTCTTCTTGCTACATCCTCGTAGTCACCATTGCAAGTCTCTAGTTCATGCCTGATTGTTTTTACTGTATTCAGGGAGCATTGGGCAGCAGTCGTAATATCCTTATTTTGATGGCGGGCACGAATCATCATGATACAAGTTATTCTCTTCCATGATTCAGGTGGGTTCCAGCTATCCATCCTTTCTGACATCTTGTATATGAATGAAGAAGGGTCCAAACTTTTAAATGAAGAGAAGTGTGTGTTAATACATGTAACTTACGGAAAAATATAATTAATTATAAATATGTCAAATTTATCCGGAACACCCTGTATATATATATATATATATATATATATATTATTATTATTATTATTATTATTATTATTATTTCTTTTATAATGTCACTTCAGGTGACATTATAAAAGAAAGATAAAACACTAAATATTGAAGGTTAAAAGACTATGAACAACATAGGCAGTCTCTATACATAATTAGCATGAAAACGTTGTAGTTGTATTTGAAGCTGTTCTTTCGTTTGTTGCATTGTTGGGAGAGTGCGTACTTGCAGCCTCACGTGAACGCCAGTACATGATTACAGCTGAATGACTATCTGGGAGGTTGTAGCTCAAGTTGTTATTTAGATGAACAGGATTGAAGATGATTTCTCTTGATTCCACGATTTTTCTCTCTAGTTCGTCACTGCAACGGAAGATGTTAGTAGATTTTTTCCAGCAGACTTTGTGACTTTGGTTTTCATCATTAGGATTAGCCGAGAAAAGGATATGACTTGATAATGCACTCGCTCGCTGTCTCTTGTAAGTAATGTCCCTCATGTGTTCTTCCATACGCAATTCGACAGATTTGTCTGTCTGCCCAAAATAAGGAATATCACAATCACACAATATTTTATATACACCAGGGTATTTGAGTTGATGATGACAAGATTTTGGGTGGCTAATTAAGAAACGGATCTTTGGAAGTGGAGTAAACATGGTTCTGATATTGTATTTTCTTAGAACTTTTGCTAATTTATGTGAAACCGTACTTATGTAAGGAATAGATATATTGCCTTTGAATCTATTTGTTTCTTCTGAGTGATGTCTAGGAGGATTAAGAAGGAATTTTTCAATGATTTTCTTGGAATATCCATTAACTTCGAAAGAAGTTTTCAGATGGTTTATTTCTGTAAGAAGTTCATTTGGGTCATCAAGAAGAGAACGGGCTCTATGTCCCAAGGTGGAAATTATTCCAAGTTTATGAGGAGGGAAATGATGGGACTGACTGTGTAGATATCTGTTGGTATGTGTGGGCTTTCTACAGGGTGTTCGGGATAAATTTGACATATTTATAATTAATTATATTTTTCCGTAAGTTACATGTATTAACACACACTTCTCTTCATTTAAAAGTTTGGACCCTTCTTCATTCATATACAAGATGTCAGAAAGGATGGATAGCTGGAACCCACCTGAATCATGGAAGAGAATAACTTGTATCATGATGATTCGTGCCCGCCATCAAAATAAGGATATTACGACTGCTGCCCAATGCTCCCTGAATACAGTAAAAACAATCAGGCATGAACTAGAGACTTGCAATGGTGACTACGAGGATGTAGCAAGAAGAAAGATCCCTAGCAGACGATCTGATTGCGTTCGTACAGCAGAATTCCTCGCAAATCTGCAGGAACAGGTGTTGAAGAACCCTGGCATTGGAATTCGGGCTTTGTTCGTGGAGTTGCTAACTTAAATATTTTGTGTTCCGTCCTTGTTGCCCATATAAGTATGGGCTATTCTCTTTGTTCACAGAATATCAGTTTTACCATTTTATTTTGCAACGATTGTAACTTGTTAA
Organism: Typopeltis vanoorti; assembly: GCF_054136105.1. Lineage (NCBI taxonomy): Eukaryota > Metazoa > Arthropoda > Arachnida > Uropygi > Thelyphonidae > Typopeltis > Typopeltis vanoorti. The sequence continues at coordinate 88,339,711 of NC_143557.1, read as the reverse complement.
ATTTGTAGTCTGTGCAGGATACGTATGATGTAATTGCGTATCTTATAGATTAGTATTTTTATATGTCGGTGCAATATCTTTTAATCGATATAATTTGCTTGCTATTATCCTCAGTTTGTTGCACAGGTAGTTTGTATGGCTATTCCAACTTTGATCAGCATCGAAGTGAAGTCCGAGATAGAGTGTTGTTTTCCTGTGTGATGGTTGTGGAATAAATTTATGTCCATACTTGGCTGTAGTCATGAAAATTTCTTCCTATACAAGTAAAAATGTAGTTCGTTGTCAGTTTTTGGTCACCAGTATATTATTGACTCAGATGTTGTTTTATTAAAGGTAATGGTTCTTAATGCCTAGTTATTTCCAATGCTTTAGCTTAATCTAAATAACATAATTTGCTTTATTGGAGTTACCTGATCATGATTCATGATGGAGCATATTCCTGGTAAGGATTTATTTGAATTAATGCACTACAAAAAACCTCTCACTGATAAAGAAGTACGTGACTATATGAAACAAACAGCTATTGGATTGAACATTATGCATAAGAAAGGTACTATTTATAATATTAGTTATAACATTTTTATAATTATTTGTTGATTACCATCATCTCATATCGTACAATGAGCTAAACAATTCACGTTAGTAATGTTATTATGCTTAAATGAACCAACTAAACAGAAAATCGAGTCAATTGTTCTATACAAAAATGACACGAGACAGCAATTCGTATCATTCCATTTCCCTCTTCAATGAATGAATTGTCTGTTTTCTGGGAATTAAAAAAAAAAAAAAAAAAACTAGAAGAATCTGAAATTGATGAGCCTTCGTAGCTCAGTCAAGTATCCACGCAATCTCCGATGGGGACAAGTAACAAAGGAATCATTGATAGATAATAGATATAATAATAAAAGGTTGCTGAAGCCACCTGAATGAATACAACTTTTTCTGTGGGCAAAAACCTTGAGACTTAGCTTTCCTTACAATTTTCATGAAATTAACTTGAAACTATGCATACGCTATTCCTTCCACATTATCTTCATTTTCTTTCTTTCTTTTTTTTTTTTTTAGGAATCTCTCTCTTAATAAGATTGCACATCCATTTCACTTCCACCTTATGTATTATTCGACCTCTCAGGACATATTCTGATACTTCTTTATTAATGTATTTTTTAATATTTCTCAAGCACCACCAATATCCTTTTCATCAGGAAACCGATATCATTGGATCGTACCTAATCATTTTTTTCCTTTTTTTTTAAGTTTCTTAAAAGTTTTTTTCAGCTGGAACGCGTTCCAGTAAACGTTTAGGACTTTAATGGTCCTTAAACACATATTTTATAAGTATTTCAAAACTAGGACTGCCTCCATTTTAAATTCTCAATTATGGTCGTCGACAACGTAAATCATGGGTCATCTTTGGTTCAAACAATCTAGTGCTGCCATCTTGTGTTGTTGATACTGAACCTCGAAAATCGATGTTTTCGATTAGAATCAATAGTCGGCCGGAAGTTACGGTAGTTACCGGAAGCAGAACTTCTATATGAACAAGCAGACGTTCTCTACACAAGTAGAGTCGCAATTTTACAACGTGGGTGAGTGAGGTTAACGTGTTTCATGGAAGTTTCACCAGTTTTACGCGATGATTAGTAAAATAACACAATTTTTCTCTTCCCCTCCCGCAACTAAAAAGTTAAAGCTCGAGAACAGCAAGTGTAGTGATAGTGATGGGGCAAAAACAGACCCGATGGACAGTGATACAAAAACTGGAGGGATAAAACACGTGGCTGCTACGGTTGCTACAACAACGAGTAAAGACGCCCAAGAAAATCTGCCTCACTTTTGGACTCTAGATCAAGAAAGCTGATTTTTGCAACAAAAATGAATAGCTTTTGGGAGTAGAAATAGTCATACCTTAAATAAGCATGGTATGACTATTTCAAACCCATGGACAAATATTCAAATTTCTCATTATGGTAGGAATAAAAAAAGAGCAAATGACTTCACTACGTAAAAAAATTCACGATCATAGGAACAGCTCGGCTCACATTGCTGCCTCTAAAATTATAGACGCTGCAAAAGAACGAAAATTGGAGATAGCTTATTCAAAAGCATTTGAACATGAGAAAGATGTCACTTGTAGAATCTTCAGAACATTATATAAAGTTGCAAAGAAAACCCAGGCTTTCAATGACTTTAAATCAGAAATTGACCTCCAAGAAAAATGGTAGTGACATTGATCGAATTCTATATTCTACAAATGTTTGTATCAATAAAACAAATCATATTGCAAATGAAATGAAAAAATCCTTTTTAAAAAAAATAATACAGTCAAACTGTGAGATTTCCCTTTTGATTGACGAAAGCACCCCTATTAGCCAGTTGTCATCATTAAAAATATATGTACGCACAATGCTACCTGATGTGGAGCAACACACAAATATTTTTATTGACATTGTAGAGTTAGAAAATGTATCCGCACAAGGTATTTTCCATAGCTTGATGAATACCCTTAATGAATTGGGGTTTCGTGATTATTATTTGAAGAAAAATCTTGTTGCCATTACCTGTGATGGAACAGCTGTGATGTTGGGTATGAAAAAAGTAGTAGTGGCTTTGATTAAGGAACGTTATCCTCACATTTTGGTTTGGCATTGTGCCCACCATAGACTCTGTTAGTGATGTTGTAAAAAAAGAGTTCCCAGAACAATCAACCACTTCAAGTCATTTCTTGACAAACTTTAATGTCTCTATCACCAGTGACCCAAAAATGTCAGAGAACTAGGCAAAGTAGTTGAAGATCTTGACAAGGAAATCTTCAAAACTGAAAGAGTTTTAAGTACAGAGACAAGTCTGAAAGAATAATATATGAAGGCCTTTTGAAGAAAATAACAAATGACAAGAAAATCAAAATTGGAAAAGTTTTAAGTACACTTTGGGTGGTTTCTAGTTTTAGAAGTGTTTTCGCGGTGTGGAAAGATTATGAAGCACTTGTGATTCATTTTACAGCAGCAAAACAAGATGAAAACAGAGACAAGTCTGAAAGAGTAATGTATGAAGACCTTTTGAAGAAAATAACAAGTGCTGATTTTTGTTTTGGATCTTGGATTGATGTGTGATGGTCTTCAAGAATTGTCAGAGCTTAGTGTTGAACTGCAAGCAAGGGATATTACACTCTACAAAAGGTCATAGTAGTATATCAAGGCAGGAAAGTTCTCTTGATCCTACAAAATTTTATGACTGCTTGAAACAACGAATGGAAAATCGCCATCTATCTGCAGAAGAGATGCATTCCAGAATGGAAAAAGTGTTGTATCCAGAATGTTGGCCAGACGGCGCTGAAAAGAATGTTACTTTCGGTGAGACTGAAGTGGAGAGTTTGTGTAAAAGGCTAAGAATTTCAGACGGATAGGATGTTAGAGGTTTTCGTGAATTCCTGACAGAGAAGAAAATGCCTGCTGCACTATTGCAGTTAATAAACACTATCAACAAAATAAAAAAGAACAATTCTTCAAGACATGACTCTCCACTGGTACTCAGCAGAAAATCCAGGAGCTACCATCAACTCCAAGTTTAATCGCAGTGCCACTACCATGATCTCTCGCCTCAAAACCGGCCACACAAGACCAATCAAGTTTAGCAATAGCATAAAAGTCTTCCCCACCTGCAAAATCTGTAACATCGAGGAAGCATCACCAATGCATTTGCTAAACTGTATGAATATTTCCAAATGTGAACTCTATAACAACCCAGAAAAGGTGCTGTATAAAATACATGAACTTGATCTCTATGATCTGGTATAACAATAGCATGGGATAATAAAAATAAATTAAAAAAATTATTCCACAACAACTAAAAATTGTTAAGTTTCCATGATCAGCAGTAGGTCCACTCTGGAATGTAGCTGAGAGTTTGTTGCTATCTACAAGATGGCGGCTAACTGTGGTAATGACCTACCATACTCACCAAAATGACGAATTCTGTTATTCACGATTGGCTTCTAAGAAATCGCTTGCATATATCATAAATCGAAACATCATACACTTACTTTGTTGGTAATTTTGTCAGCTGCAATTATGTGCTAGATATCCCTAAAAAATATTACAGTTTACGAGAAGCGTTCACAGACTACTTGTGGACGCATCTCGTAATCAGCCAAACTTGCACTTCTTGTGATCAGTGCCAATAATAATAATAATAATAATAATAATAATAATAACATTTCTTGTTTGTAATAATATTTTTATTCTCTCTATTTCAAAGAAATTTCATGTACACAAAAGTAGAAAAGAAATTAATACTACAAGAAATGCACTGTCACAATAAGAATTGATATGTATAAACCAAGAATAGTAACTGTAAATAGTATTTTGGAAATTTTCCATGTTACTCCTCTAAATTATATATTGATATTTATGCCTATTTCGCATATTTTCTTAAAAGGACTGCCATTGTATTACGTCATTTGCTAATTTTTTACTCCATTTTATTTAAGACATTAATGAATTTTAAAGACAGATAAGCGAAAATATAGAAGGAATAATTTTTGACATATCTTTGTATGCTGTAAGAGGTTATCTTCTTTTGTTGCAGCATCAGAAATATAACGATAAAAGAGTTATATCACTGAATGAAATATAACTGAAAGGAAAGGGGGGGTTGAAAATTGTGGAGAATCAAAGATATGTGAATTAAAAACCGAATTATCGAGGATCAATATCAATCAGTATCACTATCAATAGTAATAAGTTGTTATTTTTTAATAACTACAATAATCTTACTGGTCTTCGAATAATTACAGTTAAAAAAAAAAAATTTAATTAAAAAAAAACATGATAGAAAATCTTCAGTTTGAGTTTTTTGTTTTTGTTACGATAAATAGAATTAATACACGTACGTAATGATTATATTAATAATAATAATAATTTTCAGTATTATTCTCTTTCAAAGAAATTGCATGTACACAAAAGTAGATAAACAAAAGTAAACACTGTGATATAAATAATATTTTTTTTCGAAGTTTGAGAAAGTGTGATTATACACACTATTTACATATATACAATTAAAATTTTATATTTCCTACTATTTCGTACAAAGTAAATTCATTATTTACATAAAGTTTTAGCAATATTAATGTTTAATAATTAGTAATTAATTAATTTTTTAATGGTAATTAATATAATATTAATACAAATTGTCTATCCAATTATTTAAAGATTCGAAAACGACACAGTTAACATTTTCCTGCTGAATATGTTCAGTGCGATTTATTGTAGCCATGTTAGTGTGAGAAAATATGTATAACTTGCTCTCTACAAGATGGACGGGGTGGGGGTGGGAAGCAGTGGCGGATTACTCATTAAGGCAATGAGGTACGTTCCTAGGGACCTCAAGCTTTTGGGGAGCCACAAGCCAAGCATTTTCCTATAGTGTTTTAAAATAGATTAATGTATTCGGTAAACATCATAAAAATCTTGATTATTTGAAGTGTAACAATTATTACGTTTTAATACGTATTTTGAACAGCGCGCATTATCTATGCTTTAAATAATGCCGCAATACCAATGTCGGCGCTAGTTGACAAGCTTCGTATGTTGGATGTTGAACAGCGCGGGCTATCTATGCTTTAAATTAAACCGCATTACCAATGTCGGCGCACGGAGCTGTTGACAGCTTCGAGGTCACGAAAACTGATTGCATTGCCGAGATAGGAAGTTTCGCCTGGTTGCTCCTTCACCTCATTTGTTATTGAATCGTGTAAGAGTGAGGTGTTTGTTTCAAAAATAACTTTTTAGTGTGACTTTTCGTGTTTTCATTATTTGAGCATAGTGCAAGTAAAAAAAAAATTTGTAAAATTGTAAAAAAAACTGATAAAAAATTAAAAAAATAAAATAAAATAAAAAGTTTTATTATTTATCATCCTTTAACCCTTTAACAGGCAAAAAAATCCAGAAGTTCAAAAAATTCAAAAGTACAAATTTTCATTTATTTGCTGCCTATCTTTTATTTATTTTTTATTCTTTTTTATAATTATTATTTTTGGGGGTCCCCCAAATATAATTTGCCTAGGGGCCCCAGCTATCCTTAATCCGCCACTGGAGGGAAGCACCACATTGAAGACTGGTTAGAGATCGAATTCTGGGAATCCGATATCCATAGAAACTTATAGTTATTTTTTTTCTTTCTATTTTTGTTCTTGATTGATACAATAGGTTTATGTAATATGGAGTTCAGTGTTCTGTCATGTAGAGTGTGTTGAGGATTGACGTTGTTGACTTCACCCTCTTGTTTGCAGCTAGGTTGCAATCTCTCAGGCTTTTACTGGTGAAGTGTGCAATTACTGGCAGTAGTCTCTTATTTCGTTGTGTTCCTCGATTTACGGAGATGATGTCAGTGGTTGTTATTGGTACACCGATAGCTGTGCCGATCGATTGTATTAGAGCAGCGATTTTCAACCGGTGTGCCGCGAGATTTATGAAAACAAATTAATTGAAAGAAATAATGTCGTAATTTGCGCATTGATTTATTAGTGTCTGGTCTTCCATCTTCTTGTATGTGTGTAAATCAATCAAAATTATGCCTATTTTTTGCCAGATCATCAAAAAAATTAAAATAATATATGTTTAGTGTGCTGCAGAATTTTAATAATTAGTCTAGGTGTGCCGTGTTATGAAAAAGGTTGAAAATCACTGTATTAGAGAGTTCAGATCTTCTGACACTACTTTGGGTATCCCGTCAATTTGCAATTGTTTTTTCCGTATTTTCTGTAAGACATTTTCAATTTTAGATTCGAGGGTTTTCACTTCTTTTTACAGTTCTTTGTTCTAGTACTTAAGAGTTTGGTGCTCTTCGATCACTGCTGACAGATTAGATTTTATAGCGCGGACATTTCCAAGCACTTCTTCTACACAATCATCGTTGTGTTTTAAATAGTGTTCATACTCCTAAAATTTTTGGCTGATTTGCTCCATGTAGAATTAAGTATTTCTTTCACTATATGTTTGAAGGAATCTAATTATCAATAAAAGTTAGATCGGGACATTACTTTTCTGTAATTTGCTGTTTGTGTCCAATGATTTTTTTTTTTTTTTTTTTTTTTTTTTTGCATCTCATTTTTTCTCGGCATTCTGGACATCCTTTTGACTTCCATGTGGTTTCCGAAATTCCGGTACTTTGATAGTGTAGCCTCTGTCGACAATCTGTGCAATGTGGCCCTTCCACTTCTTCATACAATGGCTTGCAGCACTTGTTACAGGATATGGTGTGAGACTTTGACCTTGACTCTCTCTCTCTCTCTTTTTCTCTCTCTCTCTCTCTCTCTCTTTCTCTCTCTCTCTCCTCTTGACGTTTGGGCTGGACTTCTGTTGAATCATCAGCAGGGAGTCCATGCTATCATTCGGGCAGTATGGCAGTTACATCACCATATAACAATAATATATATATATATATACAGTGGGTGATCGGTTAACGAACAGTTCGGACTGCGAACAAATCAGACAACGAACACTTTCGCGAAAGATTTTTATGTTCCGACAATAAACACATGTTCGGATAACGAAAATACTTCACAGAACAAACACAAGAAGAAGAAGCGACGCTGTGTGTGTAAGATTTGTAGAACTGTATTTTACTGCCATTTATGAACGGTTTCTGGAACGAGACTTTGACAGTCCCATACATAACCTTTTTGTGCGCTAGTTGATTTCTGTTCTCAGAATTTTTGTAAGTGCTTTTCTGAACTTTTTATTTAAAAAAATGATAATATTATGGGGCCTAAAAAGAATGGAGTGTCAAGAACTGTGCTCACCATAGAAACCAAGCAAGAGATAATAGCCAAGGTAGAGAGTGGGCAGAAGATGTGTAATGTTGCTGGGCAGTATGGGTTGAACAGGTCTACAGTAGGCACAATCTTAGCTAAGAAAGATATAATCAAGAAGACTCAAGCAGCTAAAGGAGTAACGAAAATCACATCTGAGAAACAAAGACGTGCCATCCATGAAAAAATGGATAGAATGCTTTTTTAGTTTGGATAAAAGAAAGGGAAATGAAAAGAGATGTAACTAATATGACTATCTTTCAAGAGAAGGCTAGAGAAAGTTTTGAAGAACTGAAGAAACAAACTCCACATTCGTCACATGGGAGATAGAATTCAAAGCTACCACTGGATGGTTTGCAAAGTTTAGAAGGAGATTTGGGATTAAACTGGTGGTATTGCACGGTGAGTCTGCTAGTGCAGATAAAGAAGAAGCTGAGAAGTTCTGTCTCAAATTTCAAGAATTCATTAAAAAAGAAAGATATTATCCTCAACAAATTTTCAATTGTGATGAAACTGGTTTATTTTGGAAGCGCATGCCGAAGCCGAAGCGTACTTATATCACGAAAGACGAGAAAAATATTCCTAGGCATAAACCCACGAAAGACCGATTGAAGTTACTTTTGGGAGCTACCGTTAGTGGCGATATGAAGCTTAAACCGCTTCTTGTCTAAGAACCTTAGAGCATTCAACAAAAATTCCATAATTAAAGAAAGACTGCCAGTGATGTGGAGATCGAATAAAAGGGCATGGGCCACGTAGGTTCTTTTCAAAGAATGGCTGTTTAACGTTTGTGCCCCAAGCATCAAGGATTACCTTCAGACCAATGAATTGCCATTGAAAGCACTGTTGCTATTGGACAATGCACCAGGACACCCAAAAGACCTTGAAGATAATTTGCTGGAAGACTTTACCTGGCTGACAGTTCAGTTTCTGCCTCCAAATATCACTTCGTTGATTCAGCCAATCGATCAGGAGGTTATTGCGGGTTTCAAGAAATTGTACACTCGCATTCTGTTTCGTCGGTGTTTTGAGGCATGCCAGTTCTCCTCAACGATGACATTAAAAATGTTTTGGAAAGAAAAATTTTATATTCTTGGAGCTATCCGGCTCATTCAAAAGGCGTGGTCAGAAGTCGCTCAATGACAGTTGAATTCTGCTTGGCCAAAGCTGTGTCCATCCTGCATTCAGGGAAATGGAGATGTTCCTGAAATTATGGATGAAATTGTGGCAACTGCTAGAGATCTGGAATTGGAGGTGAATGAAGATGACATTGAAGAGCTCATAATGGAACATGAAAATGATCTGACTACAGAACTCCAAGAACTCTTGAATGAAGAGCACCAAGAAACTCGGCGAGATGTGTTTCCTTCTGAAAAAGAGGAAGACGAAAGAGAACCAATGCCAATATCTGTTTTTTAAAGATCTTTTGAAGAAGTGGGAGGATGTCAGAAAAACGGTTTTAGAATGGCACCCAAACCAGGTTCAGGTCAACAGGCTTGGGGATCTCTACAACGACAATGCTATTAATCACTTCCGAAAAATCCTGAAGAAGAGAGAAATGCAATTGACATTGGACAGATTCTTTAACGCCCCACAAATGAAAAAAAAAAAAAACATGACTGATGAAAATGCAAGACTGTGTAAGTATGTATTATTGTTATTATAAATAAACGTAGTAAGAAATTATATAATTTCTTGTTTATTTTTTAGGGTCTCCAGAACGAATTAATCAAATTCCCATAAAAATCTATGGTAAATCGATGATCGATTAACGAATAATTCAGGTAGCGAACATTGTCTTTGAGCGGATTATGTTCGTTAACCGATCATACTCTGTATATATAAATATATATTACATATATTTTCATAAATAATAATAATAATAATAATAATAATAATAATAATAATAATAATAATAATGTATTTTACATTTTTTGCATGCATATTTACAATGGTTCATTTAATATGCTAAGAGAGATATTTTTCATTTTAACGATATTGCTTATGTAATAATTTTATATAAATATATACAATAATAATAGTAATAATAGTTTGTTTGGGTGGCATTTCTGCTTTCTTCCTCAAAGCTTCTCTGAGCTTATCTGAGGAAGATAATAGATGGAGGTGATTTCATGGTTTAGTTTTAATACCTGTCGCTTTCATGGTTATATCATGGCGTGTTAGCATCCTTGTAATGTGTTTGAGAGGGATTTGTTATAGGTTTGTGGGAGTGGGGGTGGGGGGAGAGGGGAGAGAGAGAGAGAGATAGAGAGATGGTAGCAACGGTTTGGTCGATTGGTAGAGCCTCTGCTGCTAATGGCTTGCAAACGGTTAAGCAAGTTTGAGCGCGGTTAGTAGTTGGAAGGGGTTATTGTTCGATGCTATTGACACACTCCTTCGATGAGTCTTTGTACTCCCTGGAGGCGTCACATAATAATGATAATAAATAATAATAATAATAATAATAATAATAATAATAATAATAATTTCTCTCTAATTTTCAGTCTCGCTATAATATTTATATAGCGCCTGTTCCACCTCTCCATAGATCACTAGGTTTCTGTCGTGGAATGGCAGTTTGTTTATCATGTTAGGTATGTAGAAGTTTTGGTTGGTGGTTATTATACTTGTATGTTATGTAGTTTGTTGACTGTGGTCTTGTTATCTGATACGTTGTTCTGGAATGAAGTAATGTTTTAGCATGACTCTGTAGTGACATAAGTGTTTCACCTTAAATATTTTGTGTTCCGTCCTTGTTGCCCATATAAGTATGGGCTATTCTCTTTGTTCACAGAATATCAGTTTTACCATTTTATTTTGCAACGATTGTAACTTGTTAAATTTGTAGTCTGTGCAGGATACGTATGATGTAATTGCGTATCTTATAGATTAGTATTTTTATATGTCGGTGCAATATCTTTTAATCGATATAATTTGCTTGCTATTATCCTCAGTTTGTTGCACAGGTAGTTTGTATGGCTATTCCAACTTTGATCAGCATCGAAGTGAAGTCCGAGATAGAGTGTTGTTTTCCTGTGTGATGGTTGTGGTTTTAGGATCAGTGCTTTATGTAGAGGAGGTTGGATGTGGCAGATATTTATTTTCTATGGGTGAGATATTGTTTTTTTTTTTTTAATATCATTAGCTTTTTTTTTTCCAGGGTTTATATATATGTATATATATATATGCCGTTTTCGGTTAGCCAGTTAATGATCAGATTGATGTCGTGTTGCATATTTGTGTAATAATAATTTATTTATTTATTTTTTTTTTGACAATGACAAGGTTTATTATCATACTGAGTATTTACATAAATACAATGAAACATATTATGTTTTCGGGTACTGTACAAAGATTCAGTAGAGAATGCAAAGTACATTAATTATTTTTTTTTTTATAAATGTGAATATACATTTTATAACTACCTAAATATTTATACATGGTATACAATATTACAATACAACATACAAGTCACTATACAATTCAATAATAATAATAACAATAATAATTTTTTTTTTACTTTATGTCTTGCATACATATAACAATTACATTATAAAATTATGGAAATTACCAAATTTAAAAATTACGTACATATAATCATAATAATAGTATTTTTTTAATTCAATGATTTAATAACTTTTATTAAAGATATGATTGCATATTATGCATTTACAAAACATGTTGTTTTAGTTATTTTTTTTTACAGTGAGTTTTATACAAATTTTTCCGTTTTTTGTATAATGTGTTAATAATAGTTATTGTTTGCAATTGGATAAGATTACATTTTTTAAACAGCATATATATATATATATGTAAATAAGTTTTTTTTTTTTTTTTTTTTTTTTTTACCTTGGGAATAATGTATATTAGGGTTACCAAGTAATTTTATAAACTTGGTTATTTTACTCCTAATCCCAAGTAAGCAAACAGTTAAGTTTGCGCATGAACGTAGTTCAAGTCTAAAGGCGGTGCAACACCAGGGCAACTAATTGTAAAGGTGGGTAAAACTTACTTGATATATATATATATATTAAGGATACCAAGTAATTTTATAAACTTGGTTTTTTTACTTGGAGTAAAAAAATTACTGGTATCCTTAATATATATTATCCCCAAGGTAAATATACATATATATATTACTGATTTGATTGCTGTGTTGGAAGTAGGCTGATGTTTGGAAGGTCAAATGAAAATAATAGTAATAGTAATTTATTGATTGCTAAAATATTTACACATACAATAGACGTCTTGAGTGACATTGCAACTTATAATTTTACAGAATTCAGCTCTAAGTCTGCATTTTCTACATTGGTTTTCAATTAAAATTTTTAATAATACTTTTTTTGCCTCTCTATTATGTATTTACAACACATGTTCTTCTAATGTTAACAATGAAAATTATTCAGAATTTTTTGTATAATAATTTTTTTGTTTATAAACTTTTTTAATTATAAGCTAATTTATTACATTATTTTTTCATGTTACATAAGAGTATTATATTAATGATATTATCACATAATAATCAGTACCTTCTTTATTGTTGTATACTTTACTAACTGTTTTATTACATAATCTGCTTCTTTCGTTATAAAGATTACGTTTGGTAGAGTGAGGCGAGTTAATCCCACCTGCTTCGAAGCTTGGGTTAGCCTTTGTGAAGAGAGTGGGATTTAGGCTTCACTATTTATGTTGTTGTTACTGTTTATGTATGGGATGTTGGCATTGGATGCTAGTGATTTGTGGTGTGTATATTAGTGTTAATGGTATATTAACTTTGTTGGTATATTTTCCAGAGTTCGTGTTTTAATGTTCTGTAGTTATCTATGTGTTTTAAATTTCTTGGTAGGTTGTTGAGTTGCATGGGTATGTGATGTAATCTCACAAAAGAACAGTATGAATTGTTGAAGGTGTAGGGATGTAGAAAGTTGTTGTGGGTTGTGTTATACGATATGTGTCTCCGTTGTTTCAATAGGTGATTTCGAAGTAATTCCTTGTTTAATGTCATGTAGTGTTTCAGGTTTTTAATGCTCAGAATTCTGTGTATCAATATCACCTATCGAAACAACAGACACATATCGTATAACACGACCTACAACAATTCATAGAGTTCTTTTGTGAGATCACGTCAAATACCCATGCAACTCAATAACCTACAAAGAAATTTAAAACACATAGATAACTACAGAACATTAAAACACGAACTCTGGAAAATATACCAACAAAGTTAATATAAGTGTAAGGTGTCCAGATCACTGTTGACACGATTTTCCTGTGTAATGTTTCTAATTTTGTTAGGTGGCTGTTTCATGTGTTTGCATATGTTATTCCGTATCTGAGTAGGGATTCGCAGATACCGTGATACAGGAGTTTTTTTTATGTTGGATGGAATAATGTCTTTAACTTGGAAGAGTTTTGCTGCGATCATCCGGAGTTTGGTGAGTAGGTATTCTATATGTTTTGTCCATTTAAGGTGGAAATCTATATAGAGACTGAGGTATGTGTTACAGGTTTGATTTCGGGACATTGGCGGGTAGTTTTGTTGTTAATGCAGCGGTATGTGTGACAGTGCATCGATAGTGATGCGGGGCGTATGAATCTTGGGTTGTGTATTATCAACATCTGTGTTTTGGTGCCGTTGATTAGAATTGCGTTTTGGTGGAAGTATGTTGTGATTTCATTTAGGTCTTATTGTGCTTTGCAGAGAGCCGTGTTGATGTCTGTGTGGGTTGCTAGTAGTGCAGTGTTATCTGCGTACTGAAATATTTGACTTCTTATGGATATGTTATGAACATCGTTAATGTATATGTTGAATAGAGTGGGTGATAATATGGCACCTTGAGTTACACCATGTTTTATTTGTATACCCCGACTGTGACATTTACCTATTTTTGTTACTTGTGTTCTGTTTGAGAGGTAGTTCTCGAACCATGTATGCAGTGTTCCTCTTATACTTATTGAGTATAGTTTGGTGAGTAGTATGTCATGTTCAAGTGTATCAAATGCTTTGGTTAGGTCCAGCAGTATAAGGACAGCGTACTTGTTTTTGTCGAGAGCTTTGTTTATTGTGTCGGCGATGTCTTCTAATAGAGTGATGGTGTTTTTTGTTTTCTGAAAGCCGTATTGGTTTTGTGAGATGGTGATGTACTTCTGTAAATAGTTCTGTAGTCCGGTGTGTGTTATTTTTTCTAGAATTTTTGAGATGACTGATAGGGTAGCTATTGGTCTGTAATTCTGAGTATCGTTTCTTTTGCCGTGTTTGTATATTGTCGTAATTACTGCAGATTTTAGTTGTTGTGGAATAATGCCTGTGTCGAATATTATGTTCACAAGTTTCAAAAGTATTGGATTTATTTGTTCAAAGTGTGTTATAAGGTCTGTGAGTTTTATTTTGTCAAATCCTGGAATGGTCTTTGGTTTTAGACGTAGGAGTGCTTCTTTCAGTTTCTGTTTTGTTACGGGTGGAAAATACATCGTTTATTGTTGACTTTGTGTCGATAGTTTTTTGTTGATCGTTGATAGTTTGTCGTTTTTGAGTTGTGCGATATTGTTTGTGAAAGCACGGTTGAATAAGTCTGCTAGTTACTCTTGGTTTGTGTCCTGACCGAAGCTGTTTGCAATAAAATCTCGTGCTGAAGTTTTCTTTTTTCGAGTTACTAATTCGTTGAGTGTAGCCCATGTTTGCTTAATGCTGTCGTTATATTCCATGAATTTTTGGAAGTAGTAGCGTCTTTTTGCCCTACGAATTTTTGTTGTTAGTTGATTTCTTGTGTTTTTTGTATAAGGTTTGTAAATGTGTGTTACTGGGTGACTTTTTAAGTTTTTTTCATAGATTTTATTTTACAGTAATACTATTTAGTATGTCGTCATTTATCCATGGATTGTCGCCTCGTTTGTGTAGGCTTTGTTGCTTTTTTTGTATATGTCTGTGAACTTTAGTTGAAAATTCTCTTATAATGTTACAGGATCATTTATTTTAATTGGATAATTCCAGTCTGTATTTTTCACATGGTTATCGACAATGCTCTTTAGTATGATCGAGTTTTGTCGACTTTTGTAGTGGTGGGAGGGGGAGTATGTAACGTAATAAAACGAAATTGAGACAAAGTAGTGATCCGCAATTTTGACGTTAATTACTGATGATGTGTATGTATGAATGGGAGCCCGTATGTTGATATGATCAATGCATGGTTGTGTTAGTGAGTTATTGAGTATTTCATCTCTTGTTGGGAGTTAATGGTAGGGTTTATGTTGTACTGACCTAGTACATAGATGGTGAACCTGTAAATCGTTGACGTGCCAGCAAAATTCTCTGACGTGCCAGAGGTGGCACGTCCGAGAATTTTGCTGGCACGTCAACGATTTACAGGTGATATCCTTTTGTACGCTTATAAATTATTCAACTTTTTTTAATTATTACAATACGTACAAATTAAATTTTGTTTTACAATGGAGAGCAACTATGAAGACATGCACATGATTGGTGCGGTATTAACAAAAGATCAAAATCAAAGCGACCCAAAGACATAGGCAAAAACAAGTGTTGAGTAGAACTTCTAATTCTCTTCAGCCGAATTCCATAACAACTGAAACTGTCATAACAATATTCACTATATAATTCTTAGTTTTAACACATTCACGACGGGGTTTCGTTTATCGTTCCGACGTAACTTCTCATTACCAGTGGGCTCAACTCACACAAAGTTTCAACCCTTGGTTGAATTTTATTCCTGCTTGTTTGGGCTGAGCTGGCAGGCAAACTCACACACGCATCATATGTACAGTGACCATATTTTTTTGGAGAAAATAAAGGACAAATCAGAAATTGTTTCATAATAAATAAAAAAAAATAAAAAACAGGTTGCGTTTATTTATTTCACTAAAACAAAAGCTCTATAACGTTTATTGTAAAATATAAGCATATATATAGCATTTTAAACAATCATATTATTACTTTAAAAAATTTAATTTTGATACTTCACACAAGAATGAACTTTTTTTAATAAACCAGGTTTGTGTTTTAAAAATTCATAAAACTGTATTCAATTCACGTCAAAGTTCCATTTGACGTGAATTGAATAATGACGTGAATAATGCTTTCAATGTTTCGATTTTTAAATTGGGTTTTTTCCACTGGTCCACATATTTTTCACTAATGAAAATACTTGTTCCGTGAGGGATTAGATCCAGGGAGACATGCAAAATTCAACGATTTTTAAAATGTTTTTAAAAGATACATGTTTATCTGCGAAATATTTAAAATATTCAACCCTATTACGTCATTTTGTCGCCATTCTTCGATCTTTTCACTGGTGACATAACTTTTAATACACGAAACTTCATCAAATAGTTTGTCATCATTTATATTTAAGTTCCAATGACTGGAAATGAACAAAACACTTTCCTCGATCTTCGCCGGCAGAGAGATTTCTCGTAGTAGAACCCATTCAAACACTTCCATTTCCACGACACAGCAGTCCCAGTTATTTAAATAATCAATGCAGGTTTGGTAAAATTTATGAATTACATCTTTAAATACGTTGGTATTAATATTCAATTTACTATTTCAATTCACAAAATAAAGGACAAAATGGCCATTTTAGAAAAAAAAATCTAAAGGTCAGAGCTGTGAAATAAAGGACTGTCCTCTTAAATAAAGGACGTATGATCACCGTAATTATATGGCATGTTTCAATTCGTGGTAGAATTTTATTTGAAGTTAGTCTTTGTGATCTGTTATAATGACATCGAGAATTTCAAATGCAATAAAACAAACACTTATTTCCTGTAATTGAAAAATTGGACAAGAGTTTTTAGATAGACTATGTGTTGCAGTGCAACATATGGTTGCACTTAAGCATAGTTGTTGACTTGAGTCTGTACAGCATAGTTTCTGTTGGAGGGGACAATAATAGTGCAATTAGAGACAGCTGAAATAAAAACGGCTCTAACTAATGAATCACATTATTTGTTGAGAAATATATTACACAGACTGCAAAAGACTATTCAGGGATACAATAAAACTACTTTTTTTTTTTTTTTTTGCATTTGCAGTATAATGGCTTTGGGGAGGGCATGTTTTTAACCGAGGGGAGAACTAGTTACTATTGCTACGACGTGAACATGTTTAAACAATTTTCGTGTGCGAGGTAATATTCCAAACTTTTTTATGTATTTTTTCGTAAAGTAAAATCAGTGGTTCGAGTTATACACTAGGGCAAGGGCAAGTTTTATTCGAGTAAATACGATAAGGATTTCGCCGACAAGTTGAGCTTTCCATGCTCATCTGACTTCTATGGTCAGTTACAATGCATAACAATTTTTCTAACTACCGTTTTTTTTTTTCAAACCAACATTAAAATCAATTTAAGAATACAATAATCAATTGTACACTGAATAATATTATACATTTAGATATAAATAAATATTACAAAAATAAAAAATAAAATATTATTTATAAAATATTATATATTATTATAAATTAATTAATATATTTTCTATTAATTTTTCCCCTATTAAAAACTGCTCAGCACGTCATCAACTTGATTTGTAAATTTTTGGCACGCTCCGGCTCATCAACAACTCGATTTGTAAACTTTTGGCACTCGCACATAGAAAGGTTCACCACCACTGACTTAGTATATCAAGATATGTGTTAGTGGTTGAAGAAGCGTGGTCAAGAGTATTTATGTTAATGTCTTCTATTAGGATGCGCCTGTGTGTTGTACGGGGTTCGATGCCGCTTAGCCATGTTTCTTATTCGTGAAGAAAGCTGAGTGGATTGTTATCTGGGGGTCTGCATATTGTGTTTATTGTGTATTTGATACTATTGTGGCTATTTGCGATTTCCAAAATTAGTGTTTCCGCATGTTCGAAATGAGTTTGTTTTTCAGTCACATTGTATTTTTCTTTGATAAATGACACAATGCAACCTCCTCTTTTGTTTGGTCTACATAAGTTGTAGGTTTGATAATTATGTATGCTGTATGCGTAAATTTCTGTGTCGTTTGTTGCAACTTCGGTCAGTATTAGCGCATCTATGTTTATCATGGTATAATTGAGCTGTGTTATCAATGTGAACCAGTGTTTTTTTATACTTCTTATGTTTGTGTGTACGATAGTGAAATTGATATTGGTGGAAATATTGTCTGACCATTTCTTCAAAGAGTCAAAGACCTTGAAGTTTATGTTGTCTGACTGGATATGTTCGCCTATGTTTGAGATCTCCATTATATAGTTTTTAAGTGATTTCTAATCTTGTTCTTAAGGATGGGAAAAGTTAGTGTTTTATATTGGTAGGCTGTGTAAGTCGGATTCACTTGTAATTTTGTATACTCGAGTGTTTTCATTCTTTCTCATAAATATATGTGAATTCTTAGTCCACAGGAACTTGTAGTTTTTCCTCTGTTTTTGTCTTCGTCACGGTTCCTAACATTTCTTCAGAGGTCTCGTTATTGAACTGTATGTAATGTTCATACTCCTCAGAAGTTTTTTGTTGATTTGTTCCATGTGTGTATTTAATCAAGGAATTGCGATTTGAATTCCTTGATATAAAAGATTTTTGAAGTATGGAGTCCAGTGTTCTGTTATACAGATTGGTGTTGGGAGTTTCTTATCAGTCAGGATCGTTGTTGTCGGCCTTGTTTTCTTGCTGCAAGAATGGAGTCGCTCATACTTCTGTTGGTAAAACGAGTGATGATTGGTGGCGGTCTCTCTTTGTTTTTTTTTTGTGGGCCTCGGTTAATAGAGGTGATATCTTTGTTTGCGATTTAAATTCCAATTTTGCTGCCGATCAGGTGTAGTATGTTGCTTAAGTCTTCTGTATTTTCTTTCGTTATTCCCTCAATTTGAAGTTCTTTTTTTTCTTTCTTTTTTGTAGCATGTGCTCCATATGACACGTGAGTGTGTTTACTTCTTTACGCAATTCTTGATTTTCGCGCTGGAGTGTTTCTTACGTTTCTATCGCTACCGTTAATTTTGTCTTTATTTCTCTCACGGTTCCTAACATTTCTTCAGAGGTCTCGTTATTGAACTGTATGTAATGTTCATACTCCTCAGAAGTTTTTTGTTGATTTGTTCCATGTGTCTATTTAGAAAGTCTTTCACCATGAGTGAAAGACTTGCTATTTAAATGAATCAAAGTTATCTGTAATTTTAGGATCACGAATCGGCTAACCTTGATGTGCGTGGTTACTTTTCTTTGGTGTCTGGTCTTTGTTCTTCATTTTCTCACGGCATTGTTGACATCACCATTCGGTCCGTTTCGCAGCTCCTTTTGCTTTCCACGTGCTTTCTGAGATCCCTGAACAGTGGAAGTGTTATTTTCTGTTACATCCGGAATAATGCGGCCCATCCCCTTCATCGCTTAATGGCTTATTGCACTTGTTACAGCTCATTGTGCTTGACCTTCGCTGTCTCGGTGACCTTTAGACTTTCTTTCCGTTAGCGACTATAGTGCGACTTTTAAAATGGCGACGTCCTTTGTTCTTCGTTGGCTGGTGACTGCAGTACACTCTCTGAACTTCCAACACTGAAAATTTCAATATTACTTATCCGAGTTTGGTGATTTGAACGTCTCCCTGTCTTCAGCGTGACTTGTAGAATTAAATAGCAGCATAAATTAGATGATGATAATAATAATAATAATAATTAAGACGCTACCTGACGAACTATTCTTAGGTAGAATCTGAATTGTTCTGTATCACCAGTCAAATTTTTATTTATATGATATCTTGTTTTGACTGTGTATCAATTATAATAATAATAAATTAATTGTCAAACTACAAAAAATGGGAACTGAAACGTATTATTATTTAACATGTGTGACTATGAGTTATGAAATTATAAATTATTACTGTAATTATTATTAGTAATAGCAATGCATCAATGATTATACCAATTGCATGTTATGTAAATTATAAGGTTATTATTTGAAATCTGTACTGAGCCACATGTACGTGTTGTAAAATGTAGCATTGCGTCTAAATTGTACAGGAAATATGCATTGACTTATATTTATTTGTTTGAGAGATACTAAAGTATTTAAAAGTTCTTCTTCTTCCTATTATTATTATTCGAAGTAATTAATATATTCTTTTATTTTCATTTAGCATTAGTAAGAACAAAAAATCAAGATACCGAGCACGAAGAGAAAAATGTATTCAACGATTTCCATAATCGTGCATCAACTGTCGAAATCGTTATTAAAGACTGGCATTTTCGTAAAGGAAAATTCTTGAACAGTACTGCAATTACCCCCCCCCCTCCAAAAAAAAAAAAAAAAAAAAAAAACGACGGACAGCCAAGAAGGTAGTCTTCCTGAAAGGAAAAATAGGATTCCCCAGGATGAGAAAGAATGGAAGAATTTCCGAATGTGTAGAGTAGTGTTTCTCAACGTGTTTCTCAAATTACCACAGAGGGGCAATTTGAATATTTTGGGGCGCAATTAGAAAATGTTCATGTACATATTTATATATATTTATATTATACTTTTTCAGAACTCGGCAGACTATTATGCTAGAGGGGGGCATCAAAATCTTTGAGACGTTGAGGTGGAGCATCAAGATCTTTGAGACGTTGAGGGGGGACATGATCCAAAAAAGGTTGAGAAACACTGGTGTAGAGAGAGAGAGCGAGAGAAGTGTTGTGGAAAAGATACAGGAGTTCCCCAAGGGTGGATGGGAAACTAAAAAAAAAGCATTGAAGACGAAAAAGAATCCCGGAACTACATAAACTCGAAGACTAGAAATCCTGAATAAAAGATGTATATTATTCTCTGGCAAGTAGAAGAATGAAGACAAGAAACTTAAAAAAATAAATAAATTGTATTTTAGAATGAGGAAAAGAACTCTTAGATTTTAGAATAAGGGAGTTTCCCCTAGGGTGGAAAAGGATGGGTGGGGAACTCCCCGCAAAAAAAAAGAAGAAAAAATAGAAAAGAAAGCACTGAAGACGAAAAAGAATCATAAACTCGAACTTGAAGAAATTCTGAATAAAAGATGTAGTATCTTCTCTGACAAGTAGAAGAATGAGGAAAAGAACTGTTTGCTTTAAGAATAAGGAAGTACCCCTAGGATGGGAAAGGGTAGGTGGGGAACTCCTAAAACTCGGAAAAAAATAGATCAAGATATAGAAAGAATAAAGAATCACCGAAGACACGAAAAGTAATCCTGAACTCAATGTACTTGAAGAAGAGGAAGAATAACAAACTCCCGAATAAAACACGTAATATCTTCTCTCGCGTGAAGAATGAAGAAAGAAACCTGTTTCTGCACTGTTCTTTTCACATGGTTTGTATATTAAAAAGAAATAAATTCATTTGATCGAAATAATTGATTTCCTTAGACTATTGATAAATTTGAATGTTTCACAAATACATAATCAAAATGTGAATTGAAAAATACGATCAACTGATTATGAGTTGAAACTTTTAATTGACTAGTTCGTTGGCATTTTCTGCAAATAATAAATTAGAAGAGGTACTAATACTGTATGGAAAAAAATAATAATAACGCATATCTATGTTAAAATATCGAGAATTACTTTGTTGAAAGATGGAAAATAGTCCGGAACGCTGTATGAACGATTCCACTTAAGATAATATTTGACGTTTTCACACAGAGACTAGCTTTAATTCAGTAAATAACGATGTATCTATATCCTCTTAGTTTTGAGTATTTGCCTCAAATCTAGAAAACCTCTCTGGTCCATGGACGAACTCTCTTCAGCTGTGCTGCCATCAATATCTGATATATGGAGAGAATACTGGTCCAACAGTCTCCCAACAAACGGCTTCCTGGTAGAAGATCCCTGTGCTCCGCAGCCTGATTTTGATCTTCCTAGGAATATTTGGTCATAAGAACTAGTCAGGGCAGATGTGGCTATCTTCTACATAAATGAGGGCTGTCAGATCACCCTTATTGTGATTGTTCTCCAGTGGCTCAGACGATTACTCATATTGTGTACGACTGCCCAAGGCGCCAATTTCACGGTGGTGGCCTACAAGACATCTACAAGGTGACGGATGAGGCCTTGAATTGGCTTTCTAGCCTGGACCTTGATCTGTAGTTGGTATGATGGTGGAGTTGGTTATGGAGGAAACAGAAGATCACGGTCCCATCTCACCACGAAGACGTTATTCTCGTAGTTACTCTCATAGTCCTCGTCATAGTATCAGCAGAACTCCTCTTCATGTTAGAAGATGATGATACAGTGTGAAATGGTCCTCTTCTAATGGATCAAGTTTTCTCACACAAGACACAACTGCTCTCTACTTAAACCTCGGATACAGCTACTTTTATGTTGTGAAGTGTTGTGAGAACATGCAGGCCTTGCCATACTTGGTGCAGCAGGACGATAATTGTCCCTGGCTTAATTATGACAAGTTACTTTTGCTTTATATTTTTTTTTAAAAAGGAAAGACTTAGAAAGCAGGTTGTGCCTTTTATGTAATGAACTTTTATATGTTAAGATTTTCATCATTTGTTTCTGAAAATTGTGATTGTACTTTTCACTTACCAGTTTTCGTGTAGCCATAAGCATAAATGAAATAAACATACTTAGATAATTTGATATTCACACATTCTTACATTCCAGGAGCAACTACTATCAAATTGCCTAAACAACACAGTTTTTTCGCTTCTATTGAATTCTTTTAAGTCCTACCTCGGATGGCGCTCACTTCGCTTTACTGACATACAGATGAAAGGAAATTGTTTAATATCCTTATTTCAAAAATGAGTAGGAATTTTAATTTTATTCCACACATAAATAAAATACTGGTTTTATTATTTTAACAGACATATTGCAATTTATTATTATTATTATTATTTTATAATTATATACAAAAATCCCGTTTTTTATAGTTTTAAAGTGGTTCTAACTACAGTTTTTAATTTGAAAGTGTTCCCAAGTAATTCTACTTGTCACGTCGAGGACAGTGATATAAAATGTATCGAAATCGGCTAAGAAGAAACCAAATTTTGAAGTGCTGAAAAGTGAACAGAGAGAACCGTGGTGAACAACGTACGTAGAACAAAGGACGTCGCCTTTTGTTCTGACAGAACTAACCATTCTGTCAGATTCCTTGAGTTGTAAATTTTTTACCTTAGATATAAAATCTTCAGAGTTTTTGATATATAAGGAGGAATTATCAGTGAGATGTTTTAAGGAAGAGCAAGGTATTTGGACAGGTTTTAAGTAGGTGAGTCAATGCCTTCAGCTATCGGTCTTAAAGGTGTGTCTGCTTCGTGAATCTTCGGAAGACCGTTCAAACGGGGTAATAGGGGATGAAGAGAACGGAGAGGTAGCCTGATTGTGTGTGTGTGTGTGTGTGTGTGTGTGTGTGTGTGTGTGTGTGTGTGTGTGTGTGTGTGTGTGTGTGTGTGTGTGTGTGTGTGTGTGTGTGTGTTGGAAGTTCCGAAGTTGATTTGAGGAGGTTGTTGGTTCGGTTATGAAGTTCCCTCGTAGGGTCACTTTTTAAAAGAGAGTAAATATCAGATGTTAATAAGTCGTTGAACTTGGAACGATAATCAGACCTGTTTAGGACGTTTATTGCATTATCTTTGTCTGCTAGCAAGATAATAATGTTATTACGAAGATGGTGGATAGCTTTTCTTTCAGCACGAGATAAATTATCTGCAGGCCAACGACTGTTGTTTGTTGCAAAAATAGCTTCAATTCTGAGTAGGTTCGGTACTCGTTTTGGGCGATGTGAGGCATCCTTTTCTACGTTGGTTAGAAAGAGATCCTTTGGAATATAGTAGGAGACGGGACGAAATTAAGCCCATTAGACAGTAGGCTTATTTCTGCTGAAGAAAGGGTTTGTGAGGAATTGGTTATGACAACATATTTTAGCTCCTGTAAGCCAATTGAAGATGGACGAGTTTGTTCCTGTTTAAGGTGATTAAATTTCCTAATAAGAGACAATTTATTGATGTGTTGGGATCTAGAAGCACGGTGTGAGCTGATATTTTTAACCTCATTCCATGATGTGTGGTCTAAAGATGAACTCAGGCTATTTTCTAATGCATCTCTTTTAAAAAATTCTGAAGCTAAAATATATTTAGTTTCCCCAGTCCTTTCATTTAACAGTTCAAGTTTAGCTTTTAGGTAAATATGTGCACGTTTTGTGCGAATAGATTCCTTAAATTGTAAAAACTTCAGAAAGATAGAGTGGAACTTGCATCTTTTCAAGAAGACTAACCTGTTTATTAAAAGTCCAATCTTTTCCAGAATCTTCTGATAATCCTTAATGCGTTGTAGAGTAACCTCATCAGAAGGCAAATAGATATTGTAACTGGTATTTACTCGGATTGTAGACATTTTAAATCATAATTTTACTGACTAGGAACACCGAGATAAGGTAAAATAAAAACTTTAATTAAAAAACAACTAATTTTCGGAAAGTCGACTTCTTCAGGTGTACAAATTATCACAAACCGGAAAATAGTAAGATAAAACACGGATTTCTCATAGAAAAAGTTAGGAATAACAACAGTCAAATTTGAACTGGCGCCTGCGTGGCAGATCTAGTCACCATAACATCAAATTCACATCGGAACTCAAGTTGAACGGCGTCCTCGCCTTTCTAGATTTAAAGATCACTAGGATGCCTGATTGTCTCAAATTTTCGATTTTTCGAAAAACAACTCACACAGATAGATACTTACATGTCTCCTCTCCTCACTCCCCTCCGCAGAAATCCGGTATTATTTCCACTCTGGCCCATCGAGCGAGATCTCTAATTTCAGAAGAAGAGATCTTCAAATAGAACTTAACCACCTCAAAAGCACCCTCCTAAAGAACGGATACCCACCTCAAAGCATTGCAAACCATCTAGACCCACATAGGCCAACTCGGCAGGAAGATAACTCCAATCCTATTGCACATATTCAATTACCGTACGTAAGTTCTATATCACCAAAATTGGCGAAAATTATGAAGCAATTTAACATTAGAACTTACTTCAATACCCTTCCAAAACTTCGTTCTTTCCTAAGTCAACCGCAAAACCATAACAAATTTCAGTTCCCAGGAGTTTATAAAATCATCTGTAGTTGCGAAAAACATATTATGGGCAAACCGATAAGTCGGTCTCACTACGTCTCGAAGAGCATCAACGTAATATCTCTTACAACAGAACTCGTGCTAGCGCCCTCTCCACTCATCTTCTTTTCTCTGCCAACTCTAATTAAGAAGAGCGTCAACACCAGATAGACTGGAATCTTACTACTAATATCCATAAATGCACTGACGAACTAGAAAGGCGCATCTTAAAATCAAAAGAAATAGTTATGAACCCCTCACACATGAACAGCAATTTAAGCTATAGCTTACCTGACTCACACAGCTCAGTAATTCAATTCTGGCGCTCTCGGGATAGTTCCCGCTTACTAACGCCACACGCTAGACCTGCCACGCGGACGCCAGTTCAAATTTGACTGTTGTTATTCCTAACCTTTTTATGAGAAGTCCATATTTTATCTTGCTATTTTCCAATTTCTGATAATTTGCACACCTGAAGGAGTGATGTTTTAATTAAAGTTTTTATTTTACCTTATCTCGGTGTTCCTAGTCAGTAAAATTATGATTAAAAAAAAAAAAAAAAAAATATATATATATATATATATATATATATATATATATATGTGTGTGTGTGTGTGTGTGTGTGTGTGTGTGTGTGTGAAATTATAACGTTAAGGATTATGAGAAACTTCAAAGTCAATGATGTTGATAAAGTATGAAGGGCAAGAAGTAGATTGAGCTTGGCAGTTGATCAGGAAGCATGACACATTCTGTGCACAACTGTATATAGAATTATACAAATGGAGAGAGTCGGAGTGAAATCAAAGGAGCACTATAAGGGAGGAAATGTTATGCAGTAGGTACAAGACAGTTTGTAGTAAGTAGGTTCAGGAAGAACATGAAATGTAGTCAAGAACAATGGCAAGTATGGTAAAAAGAAAAGAAATATTGCATTATGATAGGAAATTGTCAAGGCAGGATAATCGGAAGGATATTTTATGCAAAGCAAGAGGAAGAAGAAGAATAGCTATGGAAAGTGACACAGATGGGTAATTATAGTAATTAAAAACATAGCAAAATATTTAGGAGTTAGTTAATTAGTACTTTATTAGTGTACATCATGCTCGTGTAAATGAAGGTGTGCAACACATCGAAAGAAGGCAAATTTTAGAAAAACAGGCGAAAGAATGAATGGTTTAAGAAGTGTTGCTTGAGTCAGATGTTAATAAGGCTTTGGAAATGGTATTTTTAAAGAATCTGTAAAACAGTTAACTATTCCCTTGACTTGGTTATTTAACGAGAGTCTTGCAACAGGGAAGGTTCCTAAGGAATGAAATGAAGGCAAAATAATATTAGTCCAAAAGCATGGTTCTTCACCAGTTTCCAAATATGGACAAACCTATATTTCTGTAGTTGAACAAGTATTGAAGAAACAGGTTTAGGAATAGAATACAGGATGGACAAAGGATACTCTATTAATGCTGAGCATGGAATTATGAAGGGCAGGTCTTGTTTCAGCAATTTGCTTACATTTTACGATAAGGTGTCGAATGTACTGGATAAGGAAGATTCATATGGAGTGTTGACTTTGGCAAAGAAGACATTTGATACCACATGACAAAATGATGTGTCAACGGCTGAAGCTAGGCGCTCTCTCTCTCTCTCTCTCTCTCTCTCTTACCATATTTGATAATGATACTTTATGTGTAGTGATTGGAGATCTTCAACTGATTAAATCTAAGGAGAATTAAGAGGGGTATTGCAGATGATTGCTGTTTTTAATTCCTCTTAGAAACATTTGAATAGATTTTTAGCTTAAAAGATGCGAAGGAAGACAAACCAGTTTTAGCATAAAGGAGTTTCAAGACTTAAGTAGGAATTTGTAGGTCAATCATTATCTCCGAAATTGGAAAAGTTAGTTAAAGAGAGAATTCAGGAATAGATGTATGAAAACATGATACATCTAAACCTTGGACCATGTTCTAGTTGTTTGCTAACTTTTTACAAGTAATTTGATAGGTTATCACATGGAACTCTGTTACACAAATTTTAACAAATAGGTATGAACATAAAATTAGTCATATGGATACCAGGCTGAATGATGAACAATTTACCAACAAGTATTATATCGAGGAGAAGAATTCAGGAAAAAGCAGGTAACTAGCTTTATACGCCAAGGCTCTATATTCAGATCTCTTTGTTTTTCTTCCCCAGTGCAATTATTCGTAAGTGGCGATGCTACTTTACTACTACTAATAATAATAATTATAGAAAACGGTGGGTTTCCATTGCTTTCCTTGCATGCCTGGGCCATTATTTTATTTTGTACATAAATAATATAGGACATAATTGGAAAAGAAATATTCAGTTGTTTGCTGATGACAATGCAAATTTCGGTAGTGTGACAATTGATCAAGGTAATGTATTGAGCAGCTTGTAGGATGATTTACATATGCTGACAGTCTGTGGAAAAGATATGTGCCACTGTGATGTGGAAAATTGTAAACTTATTCATTTTTAAAGAAGAAATTATAAGCCGTATACTATATCGATGGATGTACTCTAGGAAATTGGTAAAGCTACGGACAACGGACATAGGAGAATTGGTAGGTTGATTGCTAAGGAGCCAAGGTAGTGTAGAGAAATCACCCTACTAACGCCATTGTATTTCCTATAGGAATTAGCTTAAAGGATTAATTGTTCATTGAAGAACACACTATCAATCAGAGATAAGGAAGTTATCGTTTCTCTTTATAAAGCCCAGAGAAGTTCCCATATGGGTTGTTCAGGTCTGATCACTTGGGTTTCTTAGATATGAGCAGGGCCGCCTCTAGGAATTTTACCGCCCCGTGCAGTAGCATATTTTGCCGCCCCTTCTCCCTTATTTTTCGTATAGTTTATGCCAACTTTGCCGCCCCCAAAAAACTTGCCTCCCCAAAAAACTTGTCGCCCCATGCAAATGCACTTTTTTTGCACCGTCGCTAGAGCCGGCCCTGGACATGAGGTAGTGTTGTTGAGGATCCAGAGGCGGGTGAACTGTGGAATGTTCTCTGTGATGATAAATATATTGTTTGTGAACATTTAAGTTAATAATAGGATTGATGCAGAAGAAATATTTTAGCAACTAGCTAAAATGCAAATTGTAGATTGACTAAGTGTGTGAATAGCAAGAGTGCAAGGACTAAATTTCTTCTTGGAGAGTTATGATGAGTGGAATAAGATCCCAGAATTGGTTTCAAATGCTTTCCAAAGACTCGCATGATGAGTCTTCGGTCCCCATGGAATTATCCGTGCAATAATAATAATAATAATAATAATAATAATAATAATAATAATAATAATAATAATAATAATAATAATAATAATAATAATAATAATAATAATAATAATAATAATAATAAAGGCCCTGAAATCCTTTAGAAATGATATTTGTAACCATAGCACCAGTTCACCTGAAGAAAAACAGTTCTGAGTTCCATTCTGTTCAACGACTAGAAAAAGGTTTCTAAGCTTTTTTCAACTAGTTCCTCGTTAGTCGATATCTGGCATGAGCAAGCAGATTTCTTCTCCTGGATGCTTGGGCTTCACATAAATTCAGACTGTAATATATAGTAATTGGGTAAAGATCCGCAAGATGGAAACATTCTCTCCTCTCCAGATGCTAATTAAGTCCTAATAATCTTTAGCCATCAATCTGGGATTGGCTATGGGTAAAGGCATGCTGTGAATGAAATTAAAGACTCGTAAGGGATAAATGGCTTCGTTGTCTTCTTCCATTCGGGGAATAAAAAACAGTAGGTTTTATTTATATTTGTTTTAATAATACTGATAATAATAAAAGTACATTGATATATAAGGATAAGAATGTGATACTGCAACCATATAAAGTGCTAGTTGAACCACACATTGACTATTGTGCTCATATTTGAAAGCCTATTCTACATTGTGATTTGAAAACTTTAGAGAGGATCCAGAGACGAATGATCAAAGTAATGCTACCACTTTGTTCTGGAATGTGGTCATGCAGAGCAGATGAGGTTATGTGCACTGAAGAACAGGTACATAAGAGTAAAAGTGATGATATGATAGAGACTGAAATTTGTGAAGAAATTTTACCAGATTAATACAGAAGGAATTATTAAAGTGATGGAAGGTGAAATGTGAAGAACGAGAGACCATTCCTGGAAGTTGGGTAAAGGTGTGGTAAAGAAGGGTGTTAGAAATCAATTTTTTAAATGGAGATTGTTGCTGAATTGAACGTTTTGCCAGAATGCATAGCAAATGCGGGACAGTAAATGACTTCAAATTTCAATATGATAGACTTGTTGCCAATTAAGTGGGTCTGGCGCGATTAGTTTACTCACTTCGTTGAAGTTACTATAATAATAATAATAATAATAATAATAATAATAATAATAATAATAATAATAATAATAATAATAATAATAATAATAATTTGGAATCTGCTAAATATGTGCTTACTTCCATAAGCCAGAAGCATCAGGAAAACAAGAGGGACGAGTTTTTGGTATTGGTCAATGCAACCTCGAAAATGTTATAGATATTAATGAGACTTGACTAACAGCAGATGATCTAATTACCGGGATAGAATGTTAAGGGTTTAGTAATTTCAGTAAACATAGAGAAGATAGGATGGGAGGATGGATATTGCTGATGATAGCAGTTGAATTGCAGCCAAAAAAAAAAAAAAATAGTAGATAGGCAGGATGGAGTCACACAAGGAGTCACATTGGTGTAACCTAAGACCAGTAAGCCAAAATATACAGATAATTGATGCTATAGGCCAGGACGATTCTACAGATTAGCTGGAACACATGCATTGGCAAATTAGAACAATGAATGCGAGTCGAGTAATTATTATGCGAAACTTAACTATGGAAATATAGAATGGAAGGAAGAAAGATCATATGGGAGGCAGGAAATGCAATTTAATATAGTAACTGAGAGATAATTACCTGAGGAAGAATGTGATGGAGGGGTCTCGAGGTGTAAGAGAATTGGATCTGGTCATAGGATCAGAAGAATCATTCATAACAGGTGGCCACATTGCCTCCGATTAGCGAAAGTGACAAAGGTCTTGACTTGGGGAATTGAAAAACATGAAAAATATTCTGTGTAGAAGAGGCATATGTGGAACTACAAGGCAGGTGATTATGACTATCTTAGAAGGAAGCTTGAATCTGTGAAATGGCATAAAACACTGTAAGAGAAGAATGATAATAGTGCGAGATAGTTAAGTGGCATCCAGAGGTGGCAATATTAAATTGTTTACTTAAGGTAAGGAGAGTTAATAGGTAGGGTTAGATGGATGAGAAATATCATTAAGTACGAGCTACAGAAGAAGAAAATGCCGTGGAGGGTATATAAGGAGAAAGGTGAGCAGCAAACTCATGTACACTGCAAGGGTGATGAAAGAAAAGTGACCGGCATTGTAAGGAAGGCCAAATCACATTACGAGAAGAATCTAGCTTAGTGGGCCAGGGAAAATTCCAAAGCATTCTTTTATTAAGTGGCAAGTAAGAGGATGGGTGACTATGGCAGTTTAACCCTAATGAGAGAGCTGATGGTGAGAGAATAAGATAAACAGTTAAGCTACTAAGTGACCACTTTGTAAGGATATATCATCGAAGTGAGTTTACTATTGTAACATATTTGACAGAGACTGATGTGGGAACAGAGGTAGATAAATTGAAAGTTCTTAGGATATTGCAGAATCTCCATGTAAATACAGCTCTGGATGAAATAAAATATCAACTTGGGCTTTTTGAGAATGGGTAAGGGAAATGGCAATGCCTATGACAAGAAGTCTCAGCTCTGGTAGAGTTCCAAGGAAGGAGAAAGAAGGCAAAATAATTCCTTGCAAGGGAAGTTCTAAAACTGCAGTAGTAAATTATAGACTAATCACTATCTCAGGTGTCGTAATAAGAGTACTGGAAAAATTAGCCAAAATGAGAATTCAAGAATCTGCAGATAAGAATATGATGGGCAACATGACTATCATATCCCCTCTATCAACCATGACCACTTTACCTATAAATCTTCTTCACCACTTCCTCTTCCTCAAGAAACTAGCAGACCAAACTTGAGTAAAATAATCTAGACATGGATGTATCAGGGTCTAATACAGAGGAATAATATACGGACAACATGGCTTTGTGAAGGTTCAGTAATGCCTTAGTAATTTACTAACCTTTTATAATTGAGGAACTGTTGAATTGGAGAAAGGATATGGCCATGATGATTCTACTTGATTTTGCAAGGGCATTTTACAGAATATCTGTTCTGCAAACTATAACAAATGATGATGGTATGGCATTGGTTATGTGGATAAGAGAACGGCTGCTGGACAGATATCAAATACTGGTATATAGATGGGTAGAATCAAGGCAACAATTGATAGCTAGTGGTGTTCCCCAAGATTCACTGGTGGGACCACGACTGTTTAATTTTTACATAAATGATATAGGAAATAACTTGAAAGAAAATATTCAGTTGTTTGCTGATGATGCGAAATTAGGTAAAGTAATAGTTAATCAAGGCGATTTGGAGAGTTTGCAGGACGATTTAAATAGACAGTCAGTTCAAAAAACAACAACAAAAAAAAAACTAGGTATCACTTTAATGTGGAGAAATATAAAGGTATGCATTCTGTGATAAGTATATTAGAAGCTGTGTATCACATTGATGGCACTGTAGTTTAGGAACAGATGAAGTTAGAGATTTAGGGATGGTGGTAGACAGAGAGTTAAAGTTTAAAGGGCATATTGCTAAGGTTGCTAAATTAACAAATAAAATTACTTGGCATTGAACAAAGCACTAACAAATAGAGATAAGGAAATTGTTATTCCTCTGTATTAGGCCCTGATACATCCATGTCTAGATTACTTTGCTCAGGTCTGGTCTGCTAGGTTTCTTGAGGATGAGGAAGCGGTGGAGAAAATTTATAGGTAAAGTGGTCATGGTCGATAGAGGGGATATAATAGAAACATTTAAGTTGCTTAAATGGTTTTATAGGATTCGTGCAGGAGAAATGTTTCAGCACTTTGTTAGAGTGGCCAAAACAAGATGTCATCCCTGAAAGTTTGGATAAAAGTGTGGTTACTAAGGGTATGAGGACTAGGTTTTTTTTCTTGGAGAGTTGTGAATGCTTTGTATGTTAATGAGGTAAAGGAGATATCTCCCGCGATGAGTCTTCGGACTACATGCAGGTGCCCGCACTACAACAACAATAATAATACTGGGGAAGATGCCAGCTGAGTATGGCTGCCGATATACTCAAAAGCTAAGCTAAGAAGACTATCACCTACTCTCTCAAAGGGAAAGGTGATAGGGATTATTTTTATTTATGTCACTGAGATTGTGATCATTATTAAATTTTCAAAGATATAAAATATTCTTTTGATGATAGATATTAAACTTACCCACTAGTATTATGGAACTAATTTGCTTGTGTTATTTCAATTTCCCGAAATTTCAGCCCTGAAAAAAGCTGCTATCCCTGCTGACAAAAATGAATCAAGATGCCATGAGAAATAAACAAGGTCTTATGTATCTCATCACGAAACTTTTAACGATATTTCGTTTATGTTAGGGATTCTCTTTCATATTTAGAAAGAAAAAAAGGGAAAGATTTTTTATATGCTACTAGTAATTCTTACAATGAATTGAGTATTCTTATCAATGGTTGAATAAGAGTGTAGGGAAAAGCGTTTGTTACTGATATTTTAGTCTATTTTTAATAGTTTTTCTATAAAATTCTGGAAATTAAAATTTGAAATGTTGTTTCAGAGATCTGCTTTTCCTGTTCAAAAAGTAGGCATCTATTTATTTATTCTTCACATTTTATTGTTTAATTGAATCCCCCCCCCCCCGGTCCTCGCGGATGGAAGAGGATAACGAAAGTGTGTGTGTCTGAAATGCGTGATTCCGGAACTTTTGTGACACCTCACAAAGTTTAATAATTTTGTATCGAAACATTATCTTAACTTATTTTTAAAATCCGGAAACTGATAAAAACAAAAGCGTAAAAAACTGCTGAATTCAAAGAGAATCCAGTTATTTTGTATTCAGTAATTATTATAGTTGAATGCAAAACGTCGTGTGTGTGAGAGAGAGACTTGACGGAGGGAGGAGAAAACTTAGGGTCTGTAACATAGGGGAACAGTGAGGGATTCCGAAGTCGCATCTACCACATAAATTTGATGTCCCAGATTGAAGTATCACAGAAAAATACTGAGAAAGTGATCTTCCGCATTCAAGGTGTTAATTCACATTCCAGTTTTTAAGCTTGACTTGCAAGAAGCTTTTGGTATATCTGAATTTCCCAGCTTTAATGAAAATGTTTGAAACAGTTCTCAACAAAGTATAGGACTTGCTGGGAGGCACTAAAAAATAAAGTACAAGTCTTTCCTTTTTTACATTATTTTGGTACTGTTATATAAGGTTCTTCTTATTAAAGGGCCCTGAATGAAATCTGAATGCAAGATGAGTCCTTGACTCCCTGGAGGTCTCAAATAATAATAATAATAATAATAATAATATGATGTGACTCCACTTCAATACAGCAAGCATTATCCCACCGTATATCAGTTTTGTTGCTGGCATTTCATTGTGTGTGTGTCTGTCTGTCTCTCTTTCTCAGTTGCATCATTTGATTTTTATTCAGATGCTGTCACTGGCTATATTTTTTTTTACCAGACTATACCTTGAATTTAAAAAAAAAAATTAAAAAAAAAATACATACAGGAGAGGTTGGTTGATCAACCTATAGTTCATTAGTACCATATATGGGTAATGAGTTGGGAAAGGAGAAACTTGTTTGCATTTGATCTAAAAGCCTGTATATTGTATTCCTTGAGGAACACATCAGGGGGAGAGACTGTTCCACAATGCAGCAGTAGCAGGGATGAAGGAGGAGAAAAAGAAACTTGTTCTGTGGGTTTCAAGGTGTACTGTGAAGGGATGTTGGGTGGCAGCTGCACATTTTCCAACAGACTTAGCAGCAGTTCTCAAATTAATTATTAAAAAATTATCAAAAGAGAAACAAGTCAGGGAATGTGGAGGATGGTAACAAAGAAATGTATAAGCAAATTGAGTTAGTGAACAACAGAAGGATGATCATTATGGGTGACTTTCATTAGGGGAATAAAGACTGGGATGTATAGATGGTATCCAGAATAAGGAAGAATTTCTTGAGTTCTTTGGGAACAACTGCCTTAAGCAGTATGTGACAGAGGGCACATGAGGAACAAGAGACTTAGATCTGATTATATCTCCAAAGAATGTGATTGCAAATGGATTCTCTGACAATGTTAAAAATCTTCAAAGACAAGGTGGAGCTATAGCATGGAAGAATGGGCATTTAAGTGGAAAAGAAATAAATGCTTGGATTCTTGTTTTGTCTGGTCAGGAATTATTTAACAGTAGCAATGTCTGAACGTATTCCAAATGTCAAAAAGCTAAATAAGGTAGGTCGGAAATGGAGCAATGAAGAGATTAATAGTATGTAACCTTAAAGAAGACACACTATGGAAGCAGCACAAGATAAAAAGTGCTAATAATCTGTTGCATGAAAAGTACAAAGAAGAGGTCAGGAAACTGATAAGGTCAGTATGGACAGCAAAAGGGCACTCTGAGCATAAATTAGCAATTAGGCCTGGAAAATTCTTAGAAAGTTATTTTAATATATGGTAATTAAGAAGGAAAAAAAAGAATGAATGATTATGGTAAATCATAAATGTTCTGTAACTTAAATATCAGCTTATCATATGACACCCTATGATTGCCTTTTATAATAAAGTGACAAGAGCAGTTGATGAGGGAAAGGCATATACTGCCATTTTTTTGGATTTTGCAAAGGCATTTGAACTACTAAAGCAAGAGTGCCCCTTAACAAATCCATGTTGATTCTCACAGATAACATTACCTTCACTACCCAACGCTGTATATAGTCCCTCACTAATTTCTCCAAGACCTTAACAACTACTGATGACACACAAACAGGCCTATAATTAGACACTTCCAGTCTACTACTGCCCTTATGCAATGGCAACAAACCAGAAAACTACCAACCAATTGCCCTGCTTAGCACTTGCTATAAGCTCCTAGAAAGCCTCATCCTTAATAGAATTGTCCCTAAGATAATAGAACAAGTCCCAGTGGAACAGCCTGGATTCATACATAAACAAATTCAGACACTCACCACACATATAGAGGCAGACTACTAACAATGCTGGAAAACAGCTTTAGCTTTTGTAGATCTTACCACAGCTTATGACACGGTCTGGAGGCATGGCATAGTCTGCAAGTTGCTCCGTGCAGTCTCATGCAAAACAATAGCAAAACTAATCGATAACATGCTAAGCAACCGCCTGTTCCAAGTGTATATGGATGAGAACAAAAGTAAACAAAGAACACTGAATAATGGATTACCACAAGGGTCTGTTCTGGCTCCCCTCCTTTTTAACTTATACATCGCAGATGTATAAGTTAAAACAATAACTAGGCTAAGTTAAGTTAAACAATAACTAGGCTAAGTTAAGTTAAACAATAACTAGGCTAACAAATAACTCATGGTCTACTTCAACCACAAACTGCTACACTACAACAGATTCCCGAAATATCTGGATGTCACTCTAGATAGAGCACTATCTTTTAAACCACATCTCATTAACACAGCATCCAAGCTAAAAACAAGAAACAATATACTGCAAAATCTATGTGGAACAACTTGGGGTGCCTCGGCAATAATGCTTCGCTGCACTACTCTTGGCTTCGTTTACTCTACAGCTGAATACTGCTCACCCATATGGCTGAACAGCGCCCATGTGTATTTGGTTGATGCTCAGCTTAACATCACTATGCCTTATTTCTGGAACTGTAAAATCAACCCCAACCTACTGGCTCCCAGTGATAAGCAACATCCTGCCTCCACACATCCATTGATCCAACTTTCTTCTACATGAATACAGCAAAATCATGGAAATCCAAAATCTTCCAATCCATGAAGACATCCCACCCTTTGAAATAAACAGGCTAAAGTTAAGGCACCCTCCAATCTTAACAGCAAAAAATCTTGCAAAGACAAGTTTCAACATGAAGGAGAAGTGGAAAGAGTCCTGGTGTAACACTTCAACAGGGATCTTCCATGAATTAGTGGACCCAACACAGATACCTTCGGGTTTTGACCTACCTCGGAAAACTTGGTCTGCCCTTAACTGAATCTGCACCAACCATGGCAGATGTGCACACCACCTTTACAAATGGGGCATGATTGCCTCACCCAGGTGTGACTGTGGATCATGCCACCAGACAATTAATCATATTACAGCAGAATGTGTCCTACGTGCATACAGTGGAAACCTGTCAGACTTCATCCGTGCTAAACCAAGTGCAGTCGACTGGATAATCAACCTAGACATTCAGTTGTAGCCTATTCTTGAGTGTCTCTTTTATGACTGTATTATGTCTTGTTATTGTACATATGTCTATTACTATGTCCATATATATTAAGGATTAATGTAATATAATTTTTCATGTGTGAGCCATATGCTAAATAAATAAATAACCTTCCTTCCATTCCCTGGGCACCTTTCCTGTAGCCAGACTTTCATTAAAAAGCCAAGTCATAGGAGCTGTCAGTTCCTTAGCACATTCTGTCAGAATTTGTGGTGAAATACCATCCAATCCCACAGCTCTACTGACATCCAGGCAGGGGCCGGGCCCCACCTATATTTGTATAACTAGCCTAATTATTGTAGTTTTAAAAAATATGTTTCTTGTAATTATTTTTTGATCTATTTCTAACACGTTTTATTGTATAATAAAAAAATTACTGTAGTATTTTGTGTCAATATTGTATAATGCGACTTAGTATACGGTCTCTGGGGCCAACGTGTAGAACACAAGGCATGTGAACTAGCGATCATGTTTGTTTACCGGGCGCAACGCTTATCTTGGGGCCAGTTTAGTCTGGCCCAGTCACTGTGTTGGCATGTACGTACATAGCACGCAATTCTTTGATTGTGAAGCACGTGCACTAGAGATCATGTTTGTTTACTGGGTGCAATGCTTATCATGGGGCCAGTTTAGTCAGGCCCAGTCACTGTGTTGGCACTAACGTACATAGTGCACGATTCTTTGATTGTGAAGCACTTGCACTAGCAATCATGTTTGTTTACTGGGCACAACGCTTATTTTGGGGCCCGTTTAGTCTGGCCCAATCACTGAGTTTGTACGTAAATAGCGCATGATTCTTTCGTTGACAATGAAAGAATTGCGCTATGCCCACAACTGCAAATCTTTCGAGTTTTCGTGTTATTAATACGTTGAGCCCATATATGTTACGTCCTAACAATTTTAAAAAATTAATAGCTCAATGCATCAATGGATTCTGACTAAACAACTATAAATCAGTAATAGAACCCGCTATATAAATATAAAAAAAAATTAAGTTGTTTTTGGCCCCTGGCCCCACCTGTTTCTATTGTCACCAGCTGCCACTGCATCCAGGGTACTCAGTAACACACTCTCTACACCTCTAAACCTTGAACCAGCCCTTTCCCTCTAGTATTAAAACTTACTTCTCCAGAATGAAATACTCCAATAAAGTGTTTATTGAACAACTCCACTATGTCTTTTGCATCAATCAGTCTATTCCCATTTTTATCCCATCATTCTTCCACAATCATTTGTCCTTCTACTGTGGCCAGTAGTAGGAGAAAATTCCCTACGATTATCTTCAGATTTTAGTGCCAGTCTCTTCTCATATTCCAATTTTGCCTTCCTTACCATATTAGTCACTCTCCTGGCCTTTGTGCATCTGCTCTCTATCCCTTTCCTTATAGCTCTTTCATAACCTCTTTTTCACCTGCAGTTCCTGCTTGATATTGTTTATCATCCACTTTACACCAAATTGTGTCCTCTTCTTCACTCATGGAATACAGCTTACTATTGTTGCTAGCAAATATTCCTTCATAATTTCCCAAGCACCAGTGATATCCCATCCTTCCAATTCTGCCCTCCATAGAACCGCCAAAAGTCAATATCTGAGATCCACATATGTTCCCTTTTCTCTGATACTCTTGCATGTCTGTTCATCTTCCAACTCAAAACTGCATGGTCACTCTCTCCAACAGGGGGGGGGGAGGAGGAGAGAGATGTCATCTCAGTTATTATCAGCTGTTCTGATGCTATGACCAAATAAAAAATCTTGAATCTCTTGTTTCCTCTATTACATGTTGCCTAAGACATCTGTCCCTCAAGAATTCCAGAAATTCCATTTCCTTATTACTAAATGCATTTTCCTCTTCTCAACTTATACTACTGTAGTTAAAATCTCCCATAACAATCATTCTTCTTGCACTTGCCAAGCTCAACTGCCTAAACATCTCCTGTTTCCCACCCTCTGTGTTCCTTGGCTTGTAGCAACATCTCACTAAATATCCTGTCTTGCCCACCTCTACCTAACACCATATGCTTTCAAAACCATTAACCAAAACTGCCTTCCAAAGCCTCTACTCTTAGAGGACATAAGTCATCACTTATCATAAGCAGTACTCCACCACCATGTTTTCTCTTCATATCCTGCCAAAAAATGCTGTACCCTGCTACTTCTATTCCTGTTATTATATATCATCTTCTGTCAACCACATCTCAGAAATCCCAATAATCTTTGGCCAGGCTGATGCGATCAGTGCCACCAATTCGTCTCCTTTATTTGGCATTAGTATAAAGCATAAAAATGTCACTGCTTCTATACCTATCATTATCCCCTCCAGACTCCACTTGACTCAGTGTTACCTGATGTCATTTCCCCCTTCTTCCAAGTACCCATTCCCACAAGAGGCCACCCCTGCTACCATCTACCCTGGGAATTCTAGTTTCCCTGCATTGACACACTGACTCATTCAGAAAACAGCAATCTCTCCAGATGCCTACGTCCTTCCTCATTCAAATGCAAGCAGTCTCTGTCCTCAAATGTTCTCCAAGCATCCACATATTCCTGTCCTCTCTTCTGACACATTCTGGCTATTATGCTATTCATTATTACTGCTCTTCTGCTCAGCTCATCATTATGATACCTGGTTAACACACACACACTATCTTTCCTCTCTGTGTTTTCTTTTGTATAACCTCAAGCATGAATCTCAGATCTCTCGCCACCGATTTACACTGCCTCTCAAGTCATTCGTGCCCACCATCCCAATCATCTCATCCACCCTTTCACCCTGCTTAATTGCCATAGCCACACTTTCTATCGTTCCTCCAGGCTAACACTCTTCTGGCATCCTATCTTGCACACCACGGATCATCTAGTCTCCATACATCATACCTCTTACCACTCTGTTCCTTGATTGCTCACTTGCATTCCTTACTCTCTCTCTCTCTCTGTGTTTCCCCTATTTACCTGCCATCCTGGCATCACTTTATCCCTGGTTCCAGCACTCCCTCACATTCTTCTCATTCCCTCTCTCTCTCTCTCCAACTGTTTCCATTCTCTCCTCTTCTATCATTCCCATACTTCTCTCTTATTCTCTCTCTTCTACTGTTTCTATTTTCTCCTCTTTTATCATTCCTATAACTCTCTCACTCCTACTTAGATTCTCCTTATTCTTTCAAGCATCCTGCTCATTTTACTTCTCATCTCATTCCTGAGACATTCCAACTCCTCTTTCAGCTCATCTATCTCTCTGCAAGTTAGCCACTCCTTCTTGCCATTCATCCTCCCAATCAAGGCAATTTCTTAAAACTTCACAATCATTCAAGCCTTCCACACTTCCCACTCTTATTTTTTCATTCATATTGCACTCGTTAAAAATAATCAATGCCACCAGTACCCAGGGTTCCCAGGTGGGCAACCTCCCAAGTACTAACTGGCTCAGGTTCAGTGATCAGATGAGAACTGGTGTTTCAAACCGATTATCTTTTATTTCCGGAGAGTTTGTGTTTGTGGTGTAGTGGTTATCACATCCGCTTTACATGTGGAAGATCCCAGGTTCGATATACCCAGTGAAAAGTCATCTACCTGACAGTACATGACTTTTCACTGGGGAGTTCTTTCACTTGGTGGAACAGTGGGAAGGAGTGATGACAAGGGGGCCATCCCTGAAGCTGTGAGCAAGAGGGTGAGGAGTGGTTTCTTTGCATGGAGGGTGGTTGAACCATGGAATGCATTGCCTGATAGAGTGGTGAGAGCAAGAATGGTCGATGAGTTCAAGGAGTGGTATGATATACTTAGTGTTTCCTAGGAAGGTCCTCCCACGATGAGTCTCTTTACTCCATGGAGGCCTAAAGAATAATAATAACAATTAATAGTTACAATACAGAATTGGATTGATAATAGCAGTGTGTTCTGTAATGGTTAGCTATGAGTTTTTAAAAAGGAAGATTGTTTTACCAATTATGTACTACAAGGTGACATTGAATAAAGGAGATGCATATGCCATGGTATACTTAGATCTTGCTAAGGACTTTGATAGTTTGCCCACAACAAGTTGGTAACTAATTTGAAATAGATGGGATTAGATTCTAGATTATTGAGTTGGATAGGCAGTTGGCTATGGCTGTTAGATAAGTATCAGTAAGTTGTTATGTTTGCAGCAGTGTCCTGAAAGAGGAAAGTCACTAGTTATGTGCTGCAGAGACCTGTTTTGAGGCCGTTTACTGCAGATGATGTAAAATTGGGAAGAACAGTAAAGAATTAAGCATGTGTTGTGAACCCCCCCTACAAGAGAATCTAATAGACTGCAAACAGGTGATCAGAGCTACTAATTCAGTTTTGAAAAGTGCAAAATTCAGTTTTGAAATTTGGTAATCAAGGATGAAATGCAAAGTATACAGTTAGTAGGAAATTTTTGAAGGAGGTGGAGAACATAAAAAATCTGGGAATAGCGGTAACAGATAGGGATCTGAAGTGAAATCATTCCATCAGATTATGTGACGGTTATACTTGTTTAGTTATGCATGTGCAGGTCCTCTTTCATAAAGATGACTTTGACATGTAGCTGGTCACTTGGTTTTCATGCCTTTAACATGTAGAAGTAATCTGGTCACTGGTTTTCATGGGTATTAGGATATATTAGAAATGCTTTTAAGGTAGTTCCAGTCTGTGAAATGTGGGAGGAGGAACAGATTAAAGAACTGTTATTTCTAGAGCCTCTGAATAGGAGAAGGAAGGAGGAGATATAATTGAGACATGCAAGTTGGTAACAGATTGCTACCAGCTAAATATTTAATAGATTTTTCATAGAATAGAGGGACACAGGGTTAGAACAAGAGATCATCCCCAGAAATTGTATAAAGAGGGTGTGAGCAAAGGAGTGAGAAGCAGGTTCATTGAATGGAGAGTGATTAGTGAGTGAAGCATTACCAGTGTGTGTGTGGAATCTGAATGAATTAAAGGTAATGTTCAATGACCTTGGTATGTGACAGTGAGGACATCTCACAAGTGGTGGACAAGGACCTTAAATTCAGGGGACACATCGCACAAACTGTGAAGTCATCACATTGGACATTGGCAATGATGCTGAAAACCCTGACATTCAGATATAAAGAAGTTCTGATTCCATTGTATAAGACCTTGATTAGGTCTCATATGGATTATTATTATTATTATCCAAAGACCTCATGGAGTCAAAGACTCATCTGGGAGGTCCTTTTATCACACACAGAACTCATCATACTGTGTCTTAAACACACTCAAACTCCCTGCAGACACCACACTTTCAGGCAAGGTATTCCAATCATTCACAACTGCACGAAAAAAACCTGCCTCTCACACCCTCTTTATACAGTTTCCAGGGATGAC
Organism: Typopeltis vanoorti; assembly: GCF_054136105.1. NCBI lineage: Eukaryota > Metazoa > Arthropoda > Arachnida > Uropygi > Thelyphonidae > Typopeltis > Typopeltis vanoorti. The sequence continues at coordinate 88,298,048 of NC_143557.1, read as the reverse complement.
CTGTGGTTCTCCCCCTATCTTATGTAGAACTTCTCCAGCATTAATTCTATAGCAACCCCTTACCAACTTGTAGGTCTCTATCATATCTCCCCTCTTCCTCCTGTCCACCAGACTGCAAATTGCATCTCCTCAATCTTTCCTCATGTTCGTCATTCCAGAGGTCAGAAACTACTTTAGTCAATCACCTTTGGACCCTTTACAACATCTCTTCATCCTTCTGAAAACCAGGTGACCTAATCTGGGCACAATAGTTTATGTGTGGCCTAATCAAAGCCTTATACGATGGAACAAGAATCTCCCTACTTCTACACGTCAGTGTCCTCTGCATCATTCTCAGAAGCCTTTGTGTTGTCTTCACAATTTTGGCTATGTGTCCAATAAATTTCAGATTCTTATCCACTATCACCTCCAGATCTCTTATTTCCTCCACCTCCAACAATATATCCTCACTAAGTATAAATTCTATACTTGGTAAGGTATAAACAATAAAATTTGTTTTCCAAAGTTTAAAACCTTACATTTTGCAACATTGAACTCACATTCCGATTTCTGTGCCGAATCACTCAATTTATTCTAGTCTTCTTGTAAGGCCATAACATCTTCACTACTCTTTATGGTTCGTCCCAACTTTGCATCATCTGCAAACAACTGAATATCTCCATCCAAATCTTCACCAATATCATTAATATACAAGTTAAACAGTAATGGCCCTAAAACAGACCCCCTGAGGCACTCCACTAGTGACCTTCCTTTTTCTGGATATCGCTCCCCCTTACACAACTTGATGATACCTATCAGATAGCCGATCTCCAATCCAATGCACTAGTCTAATATCCAACCCCATCTGCTGTAGTTTGACTGTCAATTTATCATGAGGTACTCTATCAAAAGACTTTGCGAAATCCAAGTATATTACTGTGTATCCTTCTCCTCTGTCCAAGGAAGTAGTCACTTTATTGTAATAAGTAAGTAGATTACTAAAACATGACCTCCCTTTAGCAAATCCATGCTGTCCATCAAAGATAATACCATTGTTGTCAGCCCCACTCTGGATCCTAGTTGTGTAAGGGGGAGCGATATCCAACTTTTTTCTCTGTATCATTGGAAATAACTCCATGGTTATTTCCAACAAGTGGAAATAACCAACTCCATGAGGTCTACAAAGACCAGACAAGGAGGGTGACTTAGTTGGTGAGGATAGCTAAAGAGAGGTATGAACAGCAGTTAGCAAATTTGCCAAAAAAGAATCCTAAGGAGTTCTTTCGAAATGTAGCCAGCAAAAGTAAGAATGATTATGGAAGGATAACATTGCTTGGAGAAAATGATATAAAGACAGCTGTTGCAGAATGTGTGGTAGAGATACTTAATGAGCAGTTCATAAAGGTCTTTCAATCTTGTGAATGTGACTTCATGGAGAGATTTTGAGCAGTTGATGATGGGGGAGGAGAGACTGACTGTAAGTGAGCAAGAGGTGTATGGAGAGTTGAGTAAACCATATGTTAATAAGGCTGTGGAACTTGATAATATATCACCACGTATTCTGAAGGAATGTGTCAGGGAGTTGACACCTGCCTTGACATATTTTTTTAATACATCTTGCACTCGGTCAAGTTCCTAAGGAGTGGAAGGAAGGCAAGATTGTGAAACTTCATAAAGGAGGTGATTAAACTCAAGCATCAGACTATAGGCCTATCTGTGTGTGTCAGGTGTTGCCCTCCTTCCACTCCTTAGGAACTTGACCGAGTGCAAGATGTATTAAAAAAATATGTCAAGGCAGGTGTCAACTCCCTGACACATTCCTTCAGAATACGTGGTGATATATTATCAAGTTCCACAGCCTTATTAACATATGGTTTACTCAACTCTCCATACACCTCTTGCTCACTTACAGTCAGTCTCTCCTCCCCCATCATCAACTGCTCAAAATCTCTCCATGAAGTCACATTCACAAGATTGAAAGACCTTTATGAACAGCTCATTAAGTATCTCTACCACACATTCTGCAACAGCTGTCTTTATATCATTTTCTCCAAGCAATGTTATCCTTCCATAATCATTCTTACTTTTGCTGGCTACATTTCGAAAGAACTCCTTAGGATTCTTTTTTGGCAATTTGCTAACTGCTGTTCATACCTCTCTTTAGCTATCCTCACCAACTAAGTCACCCTGCTTGTCTGGTCTTTGTAGACCTCATGGAGTTGGTTATTTCCACTTGTTGGAAATAACCATGGAGTTATTTCCAATGATACAGATAAAAAAGTTGGAAATAACCAACTTTTTTCTCTGTATTGCATGCTTAATCTCTTTATTCATCCATCTCACACCTACCTTATTTAACCTTTCTCACCCTTGGAATACATTTAGACATTGCATCTACTAGATAATTTTTGAAAATCCCCCAAGCTGCATTGATCTCTTTTCCAGCTAACTCCTCATTCCATGCTACACCTGAAAGCTGTCTCCTGAGCTGTTCCATAATCACCCCCTTGTAGTTCCACATATACCCTTTTCTCACAGAGGTCCTCACTCAATTGTTGTGCACAGATTTGGTCATGGGTTTCATGGTGATGAGGATATGCTAGAAAGGGTCCAGAGCAGAGACAATTTACAAAAGTGGTCTTTGGAATGTGGAGTATGAAGACAGATTAAAAGAATGTAAATTGCAAGCCTCAGGAAGAGGGAACCATGTTATAATAGAGACATAAATTAGTTAGGTTTTATTATCAGGTTCACATGGAAGAAATTTTTCATACATTGGGAGGGGAGGGGGACATCCCTGGAAACTATAAGGAAGGTGAACAGAGGATTGAGAAGCAGGTTCTTAGCATGGTGAGTGGAATGCCCTGCTTGAATGTGTTGCGAATATAGACACAATGAATTAGTTTAAGGCATGGTTGGATGAGCTTTGTGTCTGATAATATGTACCTCCCACAATGTGTCTCTGACTCGTGGGAGGTATATACTATCAGACAAAGGTGGTCAGATGTTAATAATAGTAATAATAAATATATTTTATGCATTAGTTGTACTATTAATTCAATGTGGATCCCATTTCTTTCTGAACTCAAGTGTTTCATCTTCCATCAGGCAAATTAGGCAAAGAATTCACAAAAAAAAGTTTTAGGCAACATTTAGCAGCAAAAGTATAATAAGATGCTGGTATAACTCTGCTGCGATGTTTTCAGCTTGAAACCAAACCTCAAGGAAGCAGAATTCTGACAGTATTTTACATAACCATGGCATTAAACTTTTGCAAATTCACCAAGGATGTTATACCAACAAATCAGGTGCCATTTTAGGCTAGGATAATAATTTAAAACAGTTGACTTTTATATACAAATTGTTTGTAATTAATAGAAATGTACAGATTCCTGTTAAAATGCAATGTATGTTCTAAGTAATTGTAGAAGTCATAGTATCTCAAGAAGGATAATTAAGCAGTCCACTGAGAGCATAATTTATACATGCAAATTGTACACATAGTAAAAATAGTGAAAGCTTAAATTTTACAAGCCCACTTAGCCCTAACTAACTTTTTGAATACAGTAGAGTAACTATTCTCCACCATTAACAATCACTGACAACACTATGACAATCATCCAACACCATGAATAATTTTAATAGGCATTTAGGGAAAAGAGTATATCAGCCAACTGCTATGATCTTGCATTCTCTAGCACTATATATTGTTTAAAATAATGTGAGTTCTATGGTCGATATTCCCAAGTTGTGGGATTAAAAACCTAAGTTTCCAGGAGAGGGGAGTACTCCTCCTTATCCATGCCAGTTATTCACTAACTCAGCACACCGGTTGAAGAAAGGCTTAAGTTGTTGGAGAAGCTTGTGAGAACTAGGATCCAGAGTTGGGTTGACAACAATGGTATAATCTTTGATGGACAGCATGGATTTGCTAAAGGGAGGTCATGTTTTAGTAATCTACTTACTTATTACAATAAAGTGACTGCTTCCTTGGACAGAGGAGAAGGATACACAGTAATATACTTGGATTTTGCAAAAGCTTTTGATAGAGTACCTCATAATAAGTTGACAGTCAAACTACAGCAGATGGGGTTGGATATTAGATTAGTGCATTGGATTGGAGACTGGCTATCTGATAGGTATCAACAAGTTGTGTATGGGGGTGCAATATCCAGGAAAAGGAAAGTCACTAGTGGAGTGCCTCAGGGGTCTGTTTTAGGGCCATTACTATTTAACTTGTATATTAATGATATTGGCGAAGATTTGGATGGAGATATTCAGCTGTTTGCAGATGATGCAAAGTTGGGACGAACCATAAAGAGTAGTGAAGATGTTGTGGCCTTGCAAGAAGACTTGAATAAATTGAGTGATTGGGCAAGCAAATGGGGATGTGAGTTCAATTTTGCAAAATGTAAGGTTTTAAAATTTGGAAAACAAAGATGGGATGCAGAATTTATGCTTGGTGAGAATATATTGTTGGAAGTAGAGGAAATAAGAGATCTGGGGGTGATAGTGGATAAGGATCTAAAATTTAGGGGACACATTGCCAAAATTGTCAAGATAACACAAAGACTTCTGGGAATGATGCGGAGGACACTGACATGTAGAAGTAGGGAGTTCTTGTTCCATTGTATAAGGCTTTGATTAGGCCACACATGGACTATTGTGCCCAGATTTGGTCACCTGGTTTTCAGAAGGATGAGGAGATGTTGGAAAGAGTCCAAAGGCGACTGACTAAGGTAGTTTCTGACCTCTGGAATGTCGAGTATGAGGAAAGATTGAAAAGATGTAATTTGCAGGGTCTAGTGGAGAGAAGGAAGAGGGGAGATATGATAGAGACCTACAAGTTGGTAAGGGGTTGTTATAGGATCAATGGTGGGGAAGTTCTACAGAGAGTAGTGGGAGATCAGGGGAGAACCAGAGGTCATCCTTGGAAACTGTATAAAGAGGGTGTGAGTAGGGGAGTGAGAGGCAGGTTTTTTTCGTGCAGAGTTGTGAGTGATTGGAATGCCTTGCCTGAGAGTGTGGTGTCTGCAAGGAGTTTGAATGTGTTTAAGACATGGTATGATGAGATGTGTGTGAGATAAAAGGACCTCCTAGATGAGTCTTTGACTCCATGAGGTCTTGTTTAATAATAATAATAGTAATAAAAGTTCCTCTATTCTGTGAGTAAGATTGAATGTATAATAGTCTTTCCGAGTGGTCTGACTGTGTGCAAACACCATTTTTGTAGGACCACACAGGTCTGTTGAATATGTACACCCTCTGTCCAAAAAGAAACCGAACTTTTTGAAAATAGAAGAAACTAGTGGCATTACCTATTGAATCTTTTTGTCGTCAAAAGCGGCAACCTTCATTGGTGTTGTGTCAACTGTTTATGACATTTGTTATAAATTTCATTAGAATTTCAAGCCGAGTTATAGTGCCAAGAGTGACAACGTGTTTTGACGAACGGTTGGAAAATGAATTTCAAACAAAGAGCAGCAATTGACTTTTGTGTTAAACTTGGTAAAAGTTTTACCGAAACACATCATATGCTTCAAAACACATACAGTGATGAATGCTTATCCCGTACTTAAGTTTATGAGTGGTTCAAGCAATTTCAAAGTAGTTGTGAGACGCTTCAGGATGACGAAAAGCTGGGCCGTCCAAAAACTGGACTGAGCGAGGTTAACATCCAAAAAGTGCGTGATTTCACCAAAGAAAACCCGAAATCGTCTATAAGATTGATTGACGATGAATTGAGGATTCCAAAATCAACTGTGCACAACATTTTGACCGAGAGTTTGGGCCTTCGTAAATTGAATTCGCGATTTGTTTCCCACAAGTTGACTAACAACCAAAAAATTTATCAAATTAAACACTGCAAGGACCTCATTAAAACCGCTCGTAAGGGCTCAAACTTCCTTGAAATGATCATTACTGGTGATGAAACATGGTGTTTTGAGTATGAGCCTGAAACAAAGTGCCAGAGTGCTGAGTGGAGACCACCAGAAGAGGAGCATCTGAAAAAAAGTCACTTGGAGAAGTCAAAAGTAAAGACAATGCTGATTTGTTCCTACAATTCCAAGGGCATTATCCACAAAGAATTCGTCCCGCCTGGCCAATGGTGAGTTTTATCTCGAAGTTTTGAAGCGATTGATAACGAGAATTCGTCATGTGCAGCATGAATATCTTGACGATCGACCGTTTGTCAAAACACAGTCACTCTTAGCAATATAACTCCTTATTCCATTTAGCGCCTCTGTAGTGCAATTGGAAGAACGATGGTACATTGCGCCCTTCAATTGGAAAAGGCCTAAGTTCGAGTCTCGTCATGGCGGGAGGAATATCTATATGGACTTTTTCAATCGAAGATGAGTTAGCCGATCTCATAATAAGGTAGCAGGTAACAGGGTTTTTTTCTCCCAGAAAATCTGGTTTTTCATCCCGTACAGACAAATCGGCCCTTCAGAACACACGCAATTTATAGACAAAAAATACTAGCTGTGGTGGTGGTGGTGGGTGGTAGATGGCGCTGATGTAGATGATTGGTAGTAGAGGTTCAGTGTAGTGGTGGAGATGGAGAGATGAGTCTTTGGACTCCTTGGAGGTGTCACAAATAATAATAATAATAATAACTCGGCTTCTAATGAAGCAAATGTTATAAACAGTTGACACAACACTTTCGACAACAAAAAGATAAAACAGGTAGCGCCACTAGTTTCTTATGTTTTCAAAAAGTTTGGTTTCGTTTTGGACAGAGGGTGCGGTATATATATATATATATAAATATATATATATATATAGAAACTTTCTGAGGACAATTCAGCAGAAGTCTAGAAGGACATGGTGTTGGTAAGTAGTATATGAATAATGAGTCTTTGAACTCCTGTCATATAATAAATAATAATATTCCTGGAAACTGTATAAAGAGAATGTGAGTAAGGGAGTGAGAAGCAGGTTTTTTTCATGCAGAGCTGTGAATGATTGGAATGCCTTGCCTGAGAGTGTGGTGTCTGCAGAGAATTCGAGTGTGTGTTACGGTATGATGAGCTGTATGTGTATGATAAAAGGACCTCCCAGATTAATCTTTGACTCCATGGGTTTTGGTAATAATAATAATAATAAATAATGATCTTGGTGTTCCTCCAGAATATGCAAAGTTTCAGTAAGAGGGCAAATACATGTTTAAAAAAATGTATTTGCCTTACATTTCTTAAGAAGTCTGAATCCACCAGTATAATAAGGTATTGAGGTAGTCTAGTAGCACAAAGATGTAGAAAGTTGTCAAAATATTAGAAATGAAGCCATTTTTAAATGCTATATCTGTATTCATAAATTATGGATATTTAAAGAAGCAAAGGAAATAGTATTAACATTCAATGTTTAATTCAGACCATGAACACAAATGAAGCTGACGTAGCTGAAGTAGTAGTAGAGCAAACAGTTTGGTGTCACATTTTAGGATATATATATATAAATTAATTTTGACATATATGAGAGAGAGGAAGCTGTATCACTGTCTGAATATTTCTCTCACCTCTCTAGTGTGTGTCTTCTGAACTGTAAATTTGCATCTTATTCCTGCTTACCAAGTTTTAAAACCTTATACATTATGGGAATGTTTTGCAGGAGGTGAGAAATCTAGAGGTGATGGTGAACAAGGATGTAATATTTAGGAGACACTGCTAAAATTGAGACCACCCCCAATCGATTTTAGCAATGTTTTGAAGGACACTGACATATGAAGGTAAGGAGGTTATCATTCCCTTATACAAGTGAATGATAACATTCTTACTTTTATCAGGCTGTATGCAGATTTGGTCACTTGGTTTTTAAAAGGATGAAAATATACTAGAAAGGGTCCAGAGACAATTGACCAAGGTGGTCGCTAGTCTCTTAAAGATTGAAGAAATGCAATTTTTAGAGGTAATTAATTTTAGAGTTAATCGATAAGGTCTCTGATTGACTTCTTTATAGTCTCAGCAGACCTATTTTCCTCAGTGTTGGAAGTTCGTGTGAGAAGAGGGGCAGAACTGTCAACTGACCATCACCTTGTTGTGTGCACTCTACGGCTTCAGAAACCAGATGCTACCATTAATGCTGGTAGGCCTAAGCACGTGAAATGGGAGACATTGGAAAATGAGGCTGTGAGGAAGAATTTTGCAGATGACATTTCCTCCAGGTTCAAAGAGATTCCTAAGCATACTGCAGTTGTTGAGGAGGAGTGGAAGCTGTTCAGAACAGCTGTCACTGCCTCTGCACTCTCATGCTGTGGCAGAAAGCGGCTCGGCATGGCAACGGGCAGTGAGAAAAGGATACCTTGGTGGAACCAAGAAGTCCAAAAAACACTACGGGCAAAAAAGGAGTCCTACCTAACATGGCTTAGGGTCAGGTCACCTGAGATGTGTTTGCCCTATGCTGAGGCACGAAAAGCTGCTGCTGAGGCAGTAAAGACAGCAAAGCAGAAGGCTTGGGAATCTTTTGGAGAAGGATTACACTCATTCTATGCAAATGCAAACAAGTATTCTGGCAGACCATCCGTTGCCTTCAAGGGAGGAAATCGTGCAAATTAAGGCCGCTGATAGTGCACTTTTAACAACCGAGAAGGATATCCTCCACAGATGGAGGGAATACTTTGAGAGCCTTCTTAACCCGGGTGGCCCAGCAGTTGTGGACATCCAAGAGGTGCAGATCGGGGCAATGACTAGTCTCACAGCAGATGAGGTCCATTTAGCAATAAAATTGCTAAAATCGGGCAAGGCTGCTGGTGATGATGAAATTTGGCCCGAAATGCTAAAAGCCTTAAATCGAGACGGTGTTCTCTGGCTGACTCGAGTATGTCAGGCTGCTTGGATATCTGGGTGAGCACCAAAGCAATGGCAGACAGGCATAATAATACCAGTCTTTAAGATGGGAGACCAGAAGGATTGCAGTAACTATCATGGCATCTCTCTGCTCAGCCTGCCTGGAAAAGTGTATGCTAAGTGCTTGGAAAGACGGTGCAGGAGCATAGTTAAGTCAAAGTTCCAGGAAGAACAATGTGGCTTTCATCCTGGTAGAAGCACAACTGACCAAATCTTCACTTTAAGGCAAGTCTGAGAAATCTTGGAAATATGCCAAGAATGTCTACACATGTTTTGTGGACTTGGAGAAGGCATATGACCGGGTTCCTCGGGATAAGCTTTGGCAAGTAGTACAGGAGTATGGAGTAGATGGCTACCTATTAGCTGCCATGAAGTCCCTGTATGAATGCCCAGAGTTTTGTGTCAGGGTAAACAGCACAAAGTCTGAACCTTTCATAGTCTCCGCTGGCCTCTGCCAAGGGTGTGTTCTTTCACCCCTCCTTTTCATAATATTTATGGACTGGATTGATAGGCACAGCTGAGGCAGTGAGTGTGTCAGAATTGGAAGATGTAGCATTGGATGTCTGCTTTTTGCAGATGACCTAGTTCTGCTTAGCTCTTCCACAGATGACCTCCAGCAGACCCTGGATAGGTTTGTAGCTGTTTGTGCAGATGCCGGAATGAAGATCAATGTGGCCAAAACCGAAACATTTGTGGTCTCAAGACAACCATTCCAGTGCACTCTACATGTAAGTGGAGTCCCAATGAGGCAGGTGGAGAAGTTTAAATATCTTGGGTCCATATTCACGAATGATGGAAAATGGGAAGTAGAGCTGGCTTAGCAAGCTCAATATTGCGGGAGCTTGGCCGTTCGGTAGTATTGAAGTGGGAGTTAAGCCAGAATGCAAAGCTGGCTGTCTTCAATACAGTCTATGACCCCCATCCTCACCTGTGGTCATGAGAGTTGGGTAATGACCGAAAGAATGCAGACACGAATCCAAGCGGCCAAAATGAGATTCCTTCGAGGGGTTGCGGGGCTAACAAGACTCGACAGCATCAGAAGCTCTGCAATTCGGGAAACCCTCAATACTCAGCCACTGCTTCTCCGTGTTGAGAGATCACAGTTACGTTGGTACAGGCACCTGGTCAGAATGCCACAAGAAAGGCTCCCTCAGCAGGGTCTGGCTTGGCAAGGGTCTCCCACCCTTTGCCAAGCCAGAGGGTGGGAGACCACATGGAAGGCCAAGGACTCGCTGGATAGATTATATCCAAAACATTGGGTGGACACATTTGGGAATCCCACCAGAACACCTGAGCTTGGTGGCACAGGATCGTGACCATTGGAAGTTCCTCTTGTAGCTGTTGCCCCCACAACCCAATTAGGAAAGGTGGGCCTTGAAGATGTATGTATGTATGTATTGATAAGAGGAGGGAATGTCATTGAGATATTTAAGTTGATAAGGGATTGTTATTGGATTCATGTGGAATTTTCATAGAATGGGTGGCAGAAACTGAGGCAGAACAAGTGGCCTTCCCTGGAAGCTGTATAAGATGAGGATGGGTTTTTGGCTTAAAGAGTGATTGGTGAGTAGAATTCCACACTTAGTGTGTCTGTGCAAAAATGGAACCTCTTGTGATGAGGTTTTGACCTCATGGATGTCTATGATGTGTGTCATGTCTAAATGTATATCATTCAAACTTTAAGAGTAGTTAGCTGTTTGCTAATGATGTTAATTTGGAGACAGCAGTGTGGGATTTCTGATGTCATGCTGATAGGAGAGGGCTTTGAGCAGATGAACTATGATGTTTTTTTGTCTTGACTAGTGAAAATTCACATATGGCTATAGGAGAATTGGATCAATGAAACTCTCTGCAGTAGGTGGAGAGTGAATTGGAAGCAGAAGTTTGAGGAACATATTACAAAAGCTGTAAGTATTACCCATAAAAATGCTGCCATAATGTGATGGACATTGAGCATTAGGAATGAGGAAGTGATAGTGCTATTGTGAAAGGCCACATCTTGATTTCTCTGATTCACATGTTGTCACCTGGATGTCTAAATGATAAAGAAACTTTAGAGTGAGAACAGAGGTGAGTGAGACTGTCTCGGGACTCTGGAATGTTGAGTATAATACAGATTGTGGAATGTTTTCTCTATAGGATTGGCATATAGGAGGTGAAGAGGTAATATGATTGAAACTAAATTGGTAGAGGATCCTGTCAGAGAGAGAGAGAGAGAGATAGGAGAAATATTGTACAGTGGGAGAATACGAGATCATCCTTGTAAACTGTATACTGATCATTTCGAATAAGGAAGTGTAAACTAGATTTTTTTTTTTTTCCAGGTGCAAATGAAGGGAATATATTGGCAGAGTGGGTAGTGAATGCTCAATGTCAAATGTCTTTAAGATTATGTATGATGTGTATTGTGAACTGTTGAAGTTTGGCTTTTTGGAAAAGCCTTTGACTTCATAGAGGCTCAGAAATAATACTAAGAATTTGCATGGATAGATAATGCAGATTAAATAATCTTTTAAGGATCTGGAGAGCAAAAACAGTAATTTGACTATTAGCAGAAAGAGTAGAAACTTTGGAGATCATTCTATTTAGCACCATCCTAATGGCAAAAGATGATATTGAGAGTTGCTGGTAGAAAGTTGTTCCACATAATAGAATTTGGTTGAGCTTATGATTTGTTTTATCAAGAGGAGAGCTGACATTCATAGTATATTTGAGTGTTGTGAGGATTATAGCAAATACTTCTGCATTTCTTTCAGCTTGATCAACAGAATGGGAAAAGGGAAGTAATTTAAGATATTGAAGGCCCAAGGAATTAACTGCTTACTATTTGAACTGAAAAATCAAATTTCAGTGATAAATAATGAAAGACATCAGACTGATTGTCAAACTTTGGATAATGAACACAGCAAATTAATGCAACAAAATTATAAGCTTTGAAGAGAGAAGATAAAAATGAGGGGATTATAGGTTTGATGGAGCCTCTGTAGCTTAGTCGGTATAGACAAAGCCCTTTGGTCAGAAAGACATGGGTTTGATTCCCTTCCATGATGTGAGGAATCTTTATCTTGTCTCTTTCAACTAAAGGTGAGTTAACCAGTCTCATGGATGTGGAGGTTTTTTCCCTTCCTGTAACACGGGTTTTTCACCCCTCAAAACAAGCAAACCAGTCCTGTGAACATACATGGCTAGAGTGATAAATATACTTATGGAAAGGAAGGCAACGGGAAACCACCTTGCTTCATAATCATCTCCCTGGTATAGTAGTGCATTGCTGCCCCATAATGCTGAAGGAAAAATACATACGTATAGGTTTGATATGTTCTGGCATGATGTTAGAGAATGCTAAACCTAGTGAACATCTGATGAATGTGCATACATCATGCTGCTGAAGGGATCATATAGTATACACTTTTGATAATTGAAGCAGGCAGCTGTTTAGCCACTTTCTATCACAGTTTAGGTTGTGATAGAAATAGCGAATTGGGTTAGATGTCTGTGTTTGTGCATGTCATCTATGTTTGCATTAAGGTCATAAGCATTAGTGAAGTAGATAAGCAATTGTTATTTTTTATGCTTTTCGGCTGATGATTTTGGTGAATTGTTTTTATGATTTTAAAGAATGTGTGAGGTGAATGACTTTTCTGCATGTTTCACACATCAGCACCCAACCACCCCAGCCATTGTGCATCCTCAACACTTCTTCACATGCTACTCATATGCTTGGTCTTCATAAACAATCTGGATGTATAATCAGCAGCAAGATTATTTGCTCACTGCCAGGAAAGCGTCCTAATGTGTTTCCATCAGATTAACTTCCACGTGCAATGTATAGCCTGCCTGCAAACTACTTTGCCTGTACCGTTTTAATGAGGAAGGTTCTAACTATTATACATGAGGCAGGTACTGGTCCTAACATGCATCCTGGTCAGTCCACAGGTTCATTTGCCAGGTAGCTTGCTGTTCATCATTCTGATAATTTACAACCTCTAACTCCATGTTTTATACCCTAGATATATTCCTGATATTTTCTCAGTCACAAAATCCAGGCCTTACTTTGGTCGGCTTTCTAGACCAGATCTCCAGTTCCTGACTACCCCTCAGCTGTACCCTGCACTTAAGTCCATTATAGGTCCATTGTACACCATATTGTTCTTGGCTGTTTTAGTCTATTGTATTGTACTGTGTTCCCAAAATGTGTTTTTCTGTTTGCAGAATGAAAAACTTGAATTAATTAGACAGAAAAACTCTGCCACCTCTGTATGAGACTAACACCACTTTGATTGAAAAAGTCCTTTTTATTTCTGCAAAATGCTAAGTTAGTGACCAGAACTGAACCCAAGCTTTTCCAATCAAATAGCACATATTGTAACCATCCTTCCAACATCACTACAAAAACACTGTCAAGGTTCTGGCTCCCTACAGTATTTATCATATGCATGTCCTTGAAAAGTGTTTACCTGGACTTCATTATCATTGTCATTCACCAATTAATGATACCACCTTAAATATATCTTTAATGAAATGATTGGCAGCCAGTTTAGACTCAATATTAAGATTGAGTCTAAACTTTATTATGATCAATGCGAAAATCATATATATTATGATCAGTGTAAATATTGTAAATTTTTATATCGGTCCTCATCTGCAGAAGGAGTACCAGAGATGAGGTAAGGGTCAGATAATCTAGGGACCATCCCCTTCCCATAGACCAAACATGGAAATTTTTTCATCTGTCCCGAGCCTATGGTAGGATAATGGTCTTGTACCTGATGATAAATATCATCTATCACCTAAAAAAACATTCATAGCACCACAGGATTTGAACCCACAGCAAAGACTGATCAGTCATTGTTTCATCAAACTAGTAGAAAGAATTAAAGTGACAGTTATTTTCATTACACTGGGTGACGTTCATTCAATAATAATGGCTTATAGTCACTTGGATTGTGTGGAAATGGTCAGAGAGAGCCATCAACAGATAACAAAGATGATATATAGAGTCAGTGGATTTGTGCACATTAGAATAGATTGATGGAATGTTGTCTTGAAAGTTTGAGAACTAGATGGAGGAGAGGAAATATAATAGACACAGCTTTGTAAGGTAATCTTACAGTATACATACAAGTGTGATTTTGAAGTTATGGGAGATGGAAGAAAAATATGAGACTATGAGTCTGAGTAAGGCTGTGGTTAGGAAGTAAATAAGGTTCAGGTTCTCATCACATATGATAAGCATGTGGAATGGACTACTGATGGAACCTTTTCCACACATATAGTCAGTCCTCGACTTAACATAGTACCACTCGCACTTATAATTGGATGGCTGCCTTAAGTGCGAGTAGAGTGCTAAATATTAAGCTATCAATATATACAGGTGCTATTAATTATTAGTTAGTTTAAATATAATTTATATATACAAAATATAGAATTTCCTTTAATTATTAGTTTCTAATATGTCCTGAAACAGATTTCTTCCCTCCCACTTCTACATCGTTTGGGGTTTTAATGGCAACACATACCATGATTTGTAGAATGCCCACTCCAAGGTCAAGTACAGCACAAGACAATTTGTTCATGCTCATGAAACATGTTAATTTTATTATGTTATTTTCAACTTCAGACACTTAGTCAAAGAGGGTGGGAGTAGGGGAGTGAGAGGCAGGTTTTTTTCGTGCAGAGTTGTAAATGATTGGAATTCCTTGCCTGAGAGTGTGGTGTCTGCAAGGAGTTTGAGTGTATTTAAGACACGGTATGATGAGCTGTGTGTGTGTGTGTGATAAAGGGACCTCCCAGATAAGTCTTTGACTCTATGAGGTCTTGCGGGTAATAATAATAATAATCATAATAATCCTGTGTGATAACATTGTTTGATTTGCAATTTTTTAAGTGGTTATTATTATTTTTTTTTTCTTCTGAAAATAGCCATCAAATGAAAAAAGTGATTCTTCTAATAGCATGGAAAAAGAAGAAAGAGACTATTGAACTAGAAATGAAAGGGAAAATAATTATTTGCAACTTATGACCTTTTTTGACTTATGATAGTGGTGGGATCGTCAGAATGGAACCACATCATAAGTCAAGGATCAACACTTTTTATGTAACGAAACCTGTGGTGAATTCATCACTAAAAATACAGTTAATAACCACAGTAATGACTATTTAATTCGTAAATATTTCGTTCCAAGTATCTTGGGACATCATCAGTACAGTAGTTTAAACTAGGAATAACATACAGTTAAGGCGCATGATTACAATGGAATCTCAATATTCGTGCAGTAACGTGTTATAGAAGTAAATTAAACATAACTGAAAAAATAAAAAAAAAATAAAATAATATATATATATATATATATGTATAAATATTATTTTACACAATTTTGTATAACAATTTCCTATACTTTAGGAATAGTAAGAACATCGTTGCAGTTTAAATTTGGTCTGTGTAGTAGGGCTTCAGCACTTTCTTTATATAAACGTTCATATTTATATAAAGATTGTGTAAAAGTTTCGACTTCTCCCAATGGATCCTATGGTTTGGATTTTCAACTCCGTGTTGGGAGAGGCCAGATTTCTGCGGTTTGAAAAGATGAATGTGGTCTTGATGTTCCGAGATGCGTTTCTGAACAGACCTATCTGTCTGACCAAAGTAAGACAATTTGCAGGAGCATGGGATCTCATAATGCCAGGTAACATCAGAGGTGAGAGTTTGTTCTTAGGAGAAGGTAACAAGTTATAGATTTGGTTGATAGGTTTGTAAGTAGTGGCAAAATTGTATTTCTTCAAAATTTTTGAAAGACGTTCGGAGATGCCTTTGACGTAAGGTATGGAATCCTATGGACTTCTTCTTGTCTGGGTTGATGTGTGGGAAGGTGACCGATGAATTTTTGAGTTGTTTTAAGATTATATCCATTTAGTATAGCTGTATTTTTGATTATTTCTAGTTCTTGGTTTAGAGAATCTTCAGACTTTACGCTAGAAAAAGAATTTCCACAGGGTATCTCCTTTCTGGATTTACACATTCAAAGAAAAGAAGATGGTTCCATTGTCTGTCTATCACATGCCTATATTTTCAGGTTGCTACATTCACAATTCTTCTGCTCATCATCCATCTCAGAAATTTGGCATCATTAAATCACTAGTTTCCGGAGCACACAAATTCTGCTCCTCTGAATTCTAAACCAAGAACTAGAAATAATCAAAAATACAGCTATACTAAATGGATATAATCTTAAAACAACTCAAAAAATCATCAGTTACCTTCCCACACATCAACCCAGACAAGAAGAAGCCCATAGGATTCCATACCTTACGTCAAAGGCATCTCCGAACGTCTTTCAAAAATTATGAAGAAATACAATTTTGCCACTACTTACAAACCTATCAACCAAATCTATAACTTGTTACCTTCTCCTAAAGACAAACTCTCACTCTCACCTGGCATTTATGAGATCCCATGCTCCTGCAAATTGTCTTACTTTGGTCAGACAGGTAGGTCTGTTCAGAAACGCATCTCGGAACACCAAGACCACATTCGTCTTTTCAAATTGCAGAAATCTGGTCTCTCCCAACACGGAGTTGAAAATCCAAACCATAGGATCCATTGGGAGAAGTCGAAACTTTTACACAGATCTTTATATAAATATGAACGTTTATATAAAGAAAGTGCTGAAGCCCTACTACACAGACCAAATTTAAACTGCAACGATGTTCTTACTATTCCTAAAGTATGGGAAATTGTCATACAAAATTGTGTAAAATAATCTTTATATATATATATATATTTTTTAAATTTTATTTTACATACATACATCTTCAAGGCCCACCTTTCCTAATTGGGTTGTGGGGGCAACAGCTACAAGAGGAACTTCCAATGGTCACGATCCTTTGCCACCAAGCTCAGGTGTTCTACTGGGATTCCCAAATGTGTCCACCCAAGGTTTTGGATATAATCTATCCAGCAAGTCCTTGGACTTCCATGTGGCCTCCCACCCTCTGGCTTGGCAAAGAGGGCCTGCTGAGAGAGAGTCTCTTGTGGTATTCTGACCAGGTGCCTGTACCAACATAACTGTGATCTCTAAACACGGAGAAGCAGCGGTTGCATATTGAGGGTTTCCCGAATTACAGAGCTTCTGACTCTCGAGTCTTGTTAGCCCCGCAACCCCTTGAAGGAACCTCATTTCAGCCGCTTGGATTCGTGTCTGCATTCTTTTGGTCATTACCCAACTCCCATGACCATAGGTGAGGATGGGAGACATAGACTGTTTTGAAGACTGCCAGCTTTGCCTTCTGGCTTAACTCCCACTTCAATACTACCGAACGGCCAAGCTCCCGCAATATTGAGCTTGCTAAGCCAATTCTAGTCTCTAGCTCTATGTCCCATTTTCCATCATTCATGAATATGGACCCAAGATATTTAAACTTCTCCACCTGCCTCATTGGGACTCCACTTACGCTTAGAGTGCACTGGGATGGTTGTCTTGAGACCACAAATGTTTCAGTTTTGGCCACATTGATCTTCATTCCGGCATCTGCACAAACAGTTACAAACCTATCCAGGGTCTGCTGGAGGTCATCTGTGGAAGAGCTAAGCAGAACTAGGTCATCTGCAGAAAGCAGACCTCAGAACGAAGAGTCCTCGGAACTGCGTTTTTAGTTAGTGATAACTTTTTGTGTAATATTTTAAATTTTAAACCTGTGAACAATCGGCTGTGTACTATTAGAGTTAAGGGACGTTTTCAAAATATGTCTATTGCGAACTGTTATGCGCCTACTGAAGAGAGCTCGGAGGAAGCTAAATATTGCTTCTACGAAGTGCTTGAGCATACTTGTAATAATCTACCATCCTATGACATCAAGCTAGTGATGGGAGATATCAACGTGAAGCTGGGGAGAGAGTGTGTGTGTGTGGCACCCTTTCTTGGGTAGTGAGAGCCTACATGAGGAGTGCAATGATAACGGGATCTGACTTGCGAGTTTTGCCGCTGCTACAGGATGCTTTGTAAAGAGCACTATGTTTGCATATAAAGATGTCCACAAACAGACCTGGATATCGCCAGACTGTAGAACAGCTAACCAAATAGACCATGTACTAGTGTATCGATGTCACCACAGCTCCATCTCGGATGTGAGAAGTTTCAGAGGAGCAGATGGAGATAGCGACCTCTATCTGGTAGCCTACGATTTCAGGCATAGAATTGCAGTTCAGAAGCCCGCGTGTCCTACCATACGATCGGCATGGGACCTGGACAAGTTGAAAACAGCGGAAGGCAAGCAGGCATTCCAGTTAGAGTTGCAGAAGCGTTTTGGGGAGTTACAGGAGGAAGAGGATGATCCGGATGGGATGTGGGACACCATCAAAAATACTGTTAGCTGCCTCGAGAACTGTGGGAAAGAGAAAGAGGAGGAGAAAAGCATGGCTTAATAGACAGTATGAAGAAGCTGTAGCGAAATGAAGGGAAGCACTATTGAACTACCTAGCGGATAGCAGGAAGAAAGCTGCATATGAGAGGGTGAGAAGAGTGGTGAATACGTGTCTATGCAGGGAAAAGCGGAAGTATCTTAATGAAAAAGTTGCTAGTATAGAAAGAAATAAGGTGACGAATAATGGATGGGAGATGTACCTGACAATCAAAGCCATGCGAGGTGCCTAGACACAAGCGGCAACCATAAGAGATGAGAGTGGAAATCTATTAACAAACTCAAAAGATGCTCTCGCTCGGTGGCATGGATATATTTTGCGAACTTGCTGAATGTCGATGCTGGAACGTGAATATCGGAGGATTATACTCCTTATCAAACTACTGAACCATTTATTGAAGAGCCGACATTTAGTGAGATTACTCATGCTATCCGAATACTGAAAAATAATAAGGCTCCAGGAGTGGACTGCATACCAGCGGAGCTCCTGAAGAATGGTGGGGGACGTCCTGCTGGAGCAGCTGCACCGGCTCATCTTGTTGATCTGGCAAGAAGAACGGTTGCCGGACGAGTGGAAGGAAACGCTGATCACCCCAGTATATAAGAAAGGAGATAAGGCTCAATGCGGCAACTATAGGGAAATCTCACTGCTGTCGACTGGCTATAAGGTGCTGTCTAACATCATGCTAATGTGCCTCACACCATATGCAGAAGAGTGCCTTGGTGACTACCAGACAGGCTTCAGGAGGAACCGTTCTACAATAGACCAATTCTTCACGCTGCGCCAAGTTTTTGAAAAGTGCTGGGAATATAACCGGGAAGTTCATAATATTTTTATAGACTTTTCTAAAGTCTATGACTCAATGATACGCCCAAAAATATGGCAGGTGTTAGAAGAGCTGGGAATTCCTCGAAAACTCCGAAAAATGGCACAGGTGTGCGTAGCTGGTTCGAGAGCAAGAGTGAAAGCAGAAGGTGACCTTTCCGGACCCGTTTCAAGTACAGGCCGGTGTGAAGCAGGGTGATAGGCTTTCTACAATTCTCATCAATCTAGTGTTGGAAAAAGTAATTAGAAACACAAAGCAAGTGGCAGGTGGAGTCGACATGGGGGGGGGGTGCAAGTTAGGATTCTTGGCTATGCTGACGACCTGAACCTGAACATTATGGCACATCAACGGGACAACGCAGTGGTATTGGTTACTGCTATTGAAGAAGCTGCAGAAGAAGTTGGCCTGAAAATAAATGCCGAGAAGACAAAATACCTTTTTATGAGTCGCCATGCTGCTCAAGATCCAGAGGGTAAAAGTATTTAGGTACTTGGGTTCTTTCGTGACTGAAGACAACAAAGTTGAGGCTGATGTCCAGAGTCGGGTAAATGCTGCAAATGTGGCCTATTATCAGGTGCGTCCCCTTTTCGCCTCGTGCTTGCTGTCTTGGACTACAAAGGTGGGACTATACAAGACTTTGATCAGGCCTGTTCTCCTCTACAGTGCTGAAGCGTGGACTCTCACGGCGAGACAAGCCGATCACCTGAGAGTATTCGAGAACAAGATGCTACGACATATCTATGGAGGGGTCATGGCAGACAGAGTCTGGAGGAGGCGGTCCAATGCTGCCATACACGCTTTATACAACTCGGCAGATGTCTTGATGGAGTTGCGAGCCCGGCGTCTTCAGTGGCAGAGGACCGTGCCCAGTGGCGACATGTGGTGCTTGAGGCCAAAAGTCCCCCCCCTGGGCTGATAGCGCCTGGCTAATGTAATGTAATGGTTAACATCATTGTGAAAAACCTTTAGGACACATGGTCAAGTTTTTAATTTGATTCCAAATTTTCAAATTCCAAATAACTATGCATGTTTGGATAGATATTTTGCTTTATTGAGGATTACTGATTCTCGTAGACTTGAGGATTACAACTGCAAATTCAAATGAATCAGCTTGTGGCAATTTGTATAACTGATGATTTCGAGTAGAAAGTGGGTACACATTCAGATTTTCGAATCACTCACAAAAGGATCACTTGGTAGCACTTTAGTGCAGCCTTTTGCCTTTGTAGCACTCAACAAAGGCAAAAGGCTGCACTAAACTAATTATGCTGGAAGGAAGCTCTTTTCATGAAGGAATAAAGTTGCAAACTTGGATGCCTTGTAATGTCTCAAAGACATCATCTAGATCAGTGTTTCCCAACCTTTTTGATGTCACGGACCCCCTGTAACGAATGCTACTATGTCGCAGACCCCCTGTAGTATATGTTAATATGTCACGGACCCCCCCCCATAGCAAATGTTAATTCACTGCGGCCCCCATAAAATCAAAAATGGAAATTTTTTATATTTTACATATAAAGATGAAGTAATAAATTGCAATTTTACAACACAAAATGTGTCATTTATGACAATGATGCAATACTGTTATAAATGGAGATATTTGGAAAAATATGAACATATCAATTAGGCCAGGTGTGTGAGCAACATGATAAGATAAAGTTTAATGAAAATAAACTATCCCGCAGACCCCCGGGGGTCCGCAGACCACAGGTTTGGAAACACTGATCTAGATGATTTCATACAGGGAAGAATTATTGGGAAACTTGAAGAAGGCAGCTGAATTACATATTGCCAGAGAGTTTGGAATCTCACATAGTTTTGCATCCAGGCTCTGGGTAGCATTTCAAACCACTAGAATGTGTTCCAGACGTTTGCTAAGAGGTTACCCTTTTACATTAATTCCTTAACTACGTCCTTAGGAAATTTGTAACTTTTGCCAAAAATGTACTGCAATTTAATTTGTACATTTAATTAAATTAATAACACATTTTTTGTGTAATATAATTTATTAGTATGCTGAAAATAAATTTATGTCCACATTTGGCTATAGTCATGAACATTTTTTCATATACAGTTAAAAATGCATTTCATCCTTAGCTTTTGGACACCAGTGTATTATTATGTCTTTATTTATTTATTATTTATTATTTATTTATTTATTATATTATTATTTTATTTTTTGCAGTTCATATTCACTCAACGCCATTTGCATCCTAAATTTACTCATATTACTAAGAACCTCACAGTACCTCCCCTAGAAAATGTAGAGGATTCCACAAACCATATAGGACCATCTCTTTCTCATAGAAAAATATATGAATTTCGAACCTATAATGTTAAACCAGACCAGTTTAAGACATTTTTAAAAATGATAGAAGAAAAATTTTATCTCCGAGCCAAACATTCAAAATTATTTGGATTTTGGTCAATAGAATATGGAGGTATGAATGAGGTATTTCATGTGTGGGAATATGGTAAGTTTTAAAGGCTATTTTAATAAGCTAGCATTCACTTTTTTGTTGTATAGACTATATTAGAGTTGAGAAGTTATAAATAGTGAAAACAAATAATTTGGTCAAAGTAAAGCTAGGATATACAATATTTATAAACATTTTAAACTGTGAAGTCATATTTAGTTATAATGCTCCACATTCTAAGGTTGGTTTGCTTTCATATTTATGATATAGGAGATCATGATTATAAATTAAATTTCAGAATAATTTTATAAAAAAAAAAAGAAATAAAATCAATTAATGTCTTAAGACGTAATAACATTGGGTGACAAAAAATATCTCCACAGCTGTGTCTAGAATATTTATCGAATTGGATATATTAATGTATAATATGTTAGTTTTTTTTTTTTTTAATATTATAGAAATTCAGTGGTTATAATGTGTTTGAATGTGTTTAAGACACGGTATGATGAGATGTGTGTGAGATAAAAGGACCTCCTAGATGAGTCTTTAACTCCATGAGGTCTTGTTTAATAATAATAATAATAATAATTTTATGTTAACTTGTTGGATATGTTTTTCATGAAGATATGTGATTGCATGATTGCTTATGTTTTTGTTTAATGGAAGTAACAGGCATTTCAAGATAATAATTAACTTTTTTATTATTAACTGCCTAAATATTAGCAGTTAATAATAATTTAATTTTCATAAATTAAAGATGCCAAGAAATTATATTCTTGGTTTAATCCTTTTTTTCAAGTGTAAGCAACATGTATATTGAGGCTAATAACTTCTCATCAATTGCCTTAGTATCCCATAATGCAAAGCACACATCCTTTCAAGAATGCAGGGCTGGTGATTTATTTAGGCTGGCAATATACCATTTAGCCAAACTAGGCAACCGCCTAGGCCACAAGCCATGAAGGGGCGCAAAACTTCAAGTTATGCTTTATTCATACTTTACTAAAATATCAAAATTAAATAGTGATATATGATTTAGGTATCGATTCTTTTCCTTATCCCTCACACAGTCACACATCACACTATTTTACTATTTAACTCTTGGTTCTTTTTTGTTCCTTACCTAAATGGTTTGAACCTACCGCTATTTAAAATTCAGTTAAGATAAATATTTTAAAACGTTAATATTTTAAAATATTAAATTTCGGTATTTTATAACTTTTTTTTTGTAAATGAATTATAACAGAATTTTCAAATTAATTAAAAAAGAAAGTAAAAAAGCCCCATTAATTTAACCCGAAAGACAATTTTATTTTGTTTAATGTCAATTAGAAACATTTTAGTTTATGAAATAAGGGGTGCACTTGTGAAATGAGGGATGCACTTGTAAACTTTGCCTAGGGTGCAAAATAACCTGGCACCGACAGTGCAAGTATGTGTATAATGCTGTTCATTATGGGAAGGACCACTACCAAGACTGGTTTCGACCTTTATTGAGGTCGTCTCATCACTGGGAGTCAGACCCCAATGGGATACTAATTTATGCTATCAGTTAAAGAGGACTTCTTTAATTTATAGTATAACCAAGTGAAAAAACTTTCAATAACTTAATTTTCGTAAACACGAAGCTATGATATATGTGCATATAGTGATTTCAAGGATATTATATATGTACATGAATGCATATTATTATTATTATGCTGGTATCTTCATGGAGTCAGAAGCCTCATTGTGAGAGATCCATTATTCACATACTAGCCGTTATTTACACAATACCTATCATATCTCTCCTTAAACTCATTCACTGATGAAGCACTCGTAACCACCTCTGACAACCCATTCACCATTATTCAAGCAAAAAATCTAGTCCTAATACCTTTGCCAACCTACTATTACACAACTTCCACTGATGACTCCTTGTTCTCTCCCTTCATGGCATGCCATGTACTGAAAAAAGTTTTTACTATCAATCCTATAAAACCCTTTTAATAACTTAAATGCTTCTGCCTTGTCTCCTGTTTTTTGCCTATCAGCTAATTTTTGAAGCCCACAGACTGTCAATTTATTCTTATAGGGAGTATTCCATAGAACTGCCACAATCTTTTTCACTCACCTCTGGATCCTCTAATAGAGTTTCTATGTGGAATCTTGTCAAAGATTCCATATCTTTGCCTTCTAGCTGTTATGCTGCACTTGTGCATATCACATACCTGGTGCCTGTGAAAATATCTTTTGTAGCCAAGCCAAAAATATCAGTTAATAAACTTAATAATAATAAAAAAAGTTAATTACTCTATTTGAACATCTATTTCTGCCATTTTAACCAAAAATGAGAGTGCTAATCAACACTTGAATATCATACCACGCTAGACCATATCATATGATTGTTGGTTATTATATGTAATAGAAACAGTCCTTGTTCAGTTCCTGATTTTTCCAACTTCTTTTCTTGAAGTCTTATTTTAGTCTCTAATTGAGATTCCCAGTTTTATTTCTGTTCCTATATGAGGTTTTCAAAACAACATTTTATTTAGATCTTATTTAGGGATTTTGTAGCATAAGTCTAGACCCTCCTCATTCTTTAAACTAATTCCAGAAATTTAACTGTCTGTATTGACTTGACAGTTAAACAAGGACTGTGTGTGTGTGTGTGTGTGTGTGTGAGTGAGTGAGAGAGAGAGAGAGAGAGAGAGAGAGCCCATATTATAACAGCACCTTAACTTGTCTTCTTTAGAATAAAAATGCAGGACAAAGATGTATTAGTGCCCTTTTAAAAAAAAAAAAAAAAAAAAAAACGAATTCAGCTTTCATTCTGAAGCTACAAAGTTCATTTCTTTTTACAAAAATGGATATTGATTTGGCATTATTATCATTATTATTATTAAGAGAGATCTCCAGGGAGTCAGGGATTCATCAAGGAAGGCTACATACTACATACACCAGCTGTCATACTTGTTGTTAAATTCATTCACACTGCTTTGCACACACACACACAACATCCAATGGCAATCCATTCCAATCGTACACCACTGTACGAGAGAAAAATCTAGATCTCATCACCCCTTCTTGGTACTATTCATTCATTCATTCTAAGCTTCCAAGGGTATACCCTCTCATCCTTTCCCAACCCTTCATAAAATGAAAAATTCCATCAGTTGAAATCCTGTATGACCCTTTCAGAAGTTGTTAGTCTCAATCATATTACCCCTCTTCTTCTGTTTGCTAGTGTCTGCAGTGTAAATATTCTCAAGCTGTCTTCATAAACAATATTCCAAAATCCTGATATTATTATTATTATTATACAGGCACCTCCATGGAGTCCGAAGACTCATCGCAGGAGACCCAATCTATCCACACAATCTATCATACCTCTCCTTGAACCCATTAATAGAAAAGCACTCACAACTGACTCTGGTAACCCATTCCACTCATTCACCACTCTCCAACCAAAATCTAGTCCTCACACCCCTACTGACCACACCTTTATTCAGCTTCCAGGGATATCCCCCTTGTTCTGGTCCCTCTAGCCAAATGCTGAAATACTTCTCCTGCATCTATCCTATTAAAATCCTTTAAGCAACTTAAATATTTTTATCATATCCCCCCCCTTTTTCTCCTGTCAACCAACTTCTGCAATCTATGCACCTTCAATCTAACCTCATAAAGGCACATTCCACAGGCCACTCACCATCTTGGTCACTTGCCTCTGAATCTTCTCAACCACTTCCTCATCCCCAAAGAAACCCAGGGGACCAGACTTGAGCACAGTAATTCAGATGTGGTCATAATCAAGACCTTATAAAGAGGAATTACAACTTCCTTATCTCTACTTGTTAATGTGTGTGCTTCAATAGCCAAGTAATCTTATGTGCTACCTTAGCAACCTTACCAGTATGTCCTTTAAACCTGTCTACCACCACTTCTAAATCTCTAGCTTCGTCTATTTCCTGAAGAACAGGGCCATCAATGTGATAAACGGCTTGTAATCTGTTTATCCCAAAGTGCATAATTTTACATTTCTCGACATTAAACTGACACCCATTAACTTTTGCCCATACTGATAGCCTATTTAAATCGTCCTGAAAGCTCTCCACATTGCCTTGATTAACTATTACTCTACCTAATTTCGCATCATCAGCAAACAACTGAATATTTCCTTTCAGATTATTTCCTATATCATTTATGTATAAATTAAACAGCAATAGTCCCAGCACTGAACCTTGTGGCACACCACTGGTCTCCTGCTTTCTCCTTGATTCCACCCCACCATATACCACGTTATGATATCTGTCCAGCAGCCACCCTCTTATCCACTACCAGTGTCATATCCATCCCCATTTGTTTTAATTTGCATAATAGTGTTCCATGTGGTATTCTGTCAAATGCCTCTACAAAATCCAGCAAAATCATTGTGTAGCCTAGAGGTGGGAAACCACTCACACGCAGGCGAAATTTCGCCTGCGAGTCTATTTCAATTCATCCCTTTGCTGATGTACTAGTATGTACATGTAAATAAAATTTTATAATAATTTAAATTTATTATAATCGAATTTATTTAAATTTAAATAATTAAATATACAAAATCAAAAATAACTATATTACATAAAATATGATCATCATACGTCTGGCAACCTATCAAATCGAGACCAGCCATTAAAATAAAAAGAAATCGGGAGCATTTCTCGCGGGCAAAGTTCAGACTTTCTCTGATTGGTTGTTTCCCAATTACGCCATGACATTTTCCTGCGTGTCAAAACATATTGACTTTTGACTTTGTTTTTCTCATGCAGTACTGAGAGTGCCTTGTAATTAACCAGTTGACAACTTTATTCAATTTATTTTTTTAAATAAAAAATATTTTATTTCCAGTTGCTTGCAGAAGTTTTTAAATTAGCAATTTTCGCCCTTGATACTAAAAGGTTTCCCCACCCCTGGTGTAGCCATTTCCTTTATCCAACTCAGCTGTTACTCTATTATAAAAAGTTAGTAAATTACTAAGGCATTACCGACTATTCACAAGACATGCTGATCCTCATACAGTATCATATCTTTATCTGCCCATTCTTGAATTATCTTTTTTTCCAATTTTTCTAGTACTTTTACCACCACACCTGAGATACTGATTGGTCTATAATTTGCTACTGTAGTCTTAGAACCTCCCTTATGCAAAGGAATAATTTTGCACACCTTTTTCTGCTCCCTTGGAATTCTACTAGAGCTGAGATTTAAATGAAACAGCCTAGTCAGAGGCATTGCCAGTTCTCTTGCACATTCTCGCAAAGCCCTAGGTGATATCTCATCTAATCCCACAGCTGTATTTACATTGAGATTCTGCAATATCGTAAGAACCTCCAATTCATCCACCTCTGTTCCCACATTAGTGTCTGACTCATAGGTTAAAGCAGTAACCTCACTAGGAAGATATATGTTTGCAAAGTGGTTACTGAGTGACTTACTGAGTCATTAAGGTTAATCTTCCATAGTCATTCTTCTTCTTCTTCTTACTTGCCACATAATGAAAAAACTCTTTGGGATTTCCTTTGGCCTGCTCAACTAAATTCTTCTTGTAATCTGATTTTGTTTCATTTCCATGCTGGTCACCTTTCTCTTTATATACCTTCCACAGCATTTTCTTCTTCTACAGCTTGTGCCTAATGATATTACTCATCCATGTAACTCCTACCTGATTAACCCTCCTTACCCGAGGTATACATTTAATGCACTACTAACATCCTTACCCTGCAATGTTTTATGCCATGGTACAGATTTAAGCTTCTTCCTAAGCATGCCATAATCACCTGCCTTGTAGTTCCACAAATATCCCTTCTTGCTAGAATATTCCTCATGTTTTACAATTTCCCAAGTCAAGACTGCATGGTCACTTTCATCAATTGGAGGTAACGTTGTCAACTTGGTTATGGATAGCTCTTCTGATCCTATGACCAGATCCAGTAGTCTCCCACCCCAGTCCCCTCCATCACATGCTGCCTTAAGTAATTATCTCTCAGCAGGTGTATAAATTCTATTCCCTTTCTGCCATGTGATCTTTCTTCCTTTCAGTCTATATCTCCATAGTTGAAGCCCCCATAATAATCACTCGACCTGTGTGCTTTGTACTAATTTGGCTTTGCATGTCTTCCAGATCAACTGTGGAATTCCCTGGCTTATAGCAACAACCAACTGTATATTTTGTCTTACTGGTCTTAATCTCACACCAGATTGCTTCAAATGAACCGCCACTCTCCCGCCTGTCTCTTATTCTTTTTGGTTGTAATTCATTTGCTATCATCAATAGTACTCCTTCCCCCATCCTATCTTCATTATCTTCACTGAAAATACTAAACACTTCACATTCAATCCCTGTAACTACATCATCTGCTGTTAGTCAAATCTCACTAATACCTTTTGGCGAGGTTGCATTAAACAATGCCAAAAATTCATCGCTCTTGTTCCTGATACTTCTGGTATTAGTACAGTGGTATCTCGCTAATCCGAACTAATAAAAACCATGCTTGTTCGGATTAGCGAATTTCCTCCCCAAGAGACAACAATAGCTAGCCTTTAAGACAAAAATAATCAGATTCTAATGGTACATCAATTAAATTCTGTAAATAAACGAAGTAACTGATAAAAAAAAAACTACTGTACTGTAATGTAAAACTTAAAAAATAATACAGTGCACAAGTTTATTTTAGTAAAAAATTTAGTTTGTATGTGCCTGTGTTGTGGAGGATTCTGATTTAATAAAATTGCATAGTTCAGTACATAACTTAATTTGCGTAAAAAATATCACTTTCTTGTACACAACACAAAAAAAAGTTTCACAAAATAATACGAAAAAAAGTTTTTTTTGTTTAACACAAAAAAATGCTCGAATGCTTCTTATTAGAGCTGCATTAGCAATAAAATTTTGTGGAATGGTGTGTCATTCTACTTAGCCCATTCTATACACATATGTCAACTGCCTCTTCATGTTCTACTTTTTATTCTTCGAGTTCTTTATCATCATCATCGTCTTCTAATTCGTTCTGTAGCGTCATATTTATAATTTTAGCATCTGAAATTGATTTCGAATTCACTTTCAGTTCTACCTGTAATCCATTCCATAACATCTGTTTGTGAAATTTCAACATCTGGATTTATATTTTTAACCAAATTACGCACTTTTTGAATTTCCTCTTTTTGTATATCACCGTAGTTATACTGTATTGTAATAGTAATAAAATAAATAATAATAGTTAAAATAATAATTATTAAATAAAAATAATAGTACACAAAATAATAATACGTAATAAATAAAACTTTTTTTTTCTTTCAAACCGCAGTTCGGATTACTGGAGGGTTCGGACTAAAGAGATTCGGATTAGCGAGATACCACCGTATATAAAAACAGCAACCTCTCTTTATTCCCCCACCCACCTTTGCTTTCTGAATTGACTAACCTAGTCAATATTTTTGCTTGAGAGACTAGATTCCTCACTTGGTCATTCTCACACTCACTCACTTTATGGTTGCTTTTGCACAAACTCACTTGCTTCCATCATAATTGCTTAAGTTTCCCAGAATTTGCATTTTAGCATGCTCAGTGAACAAAACTCTCTCTCTCTCTCTCTTGACATCTAACACCAAAACCATTCAGATGTAGTCCATCCACATTGTACAAATCCTTCTTTCCATCAAACAGAGACCACAGATCCACAAATTCTACATCATTTCTTTTGCACAATCTATGTGTAGACTCACTGGCTATGAATGCCCTCCTCCTCCTCAGTTTGCCTCTATCATGGCATTGTAGGAAACTTACAATCTTCACTTTCTTGCTCTTCAGTTTTGCCTCTTCTAACAACTCCTTTACATCCTCCCTCATAGAATACTTCTCACCTCTTAAATCATTGGTACCAACCAAGACAATCATTTCCTTCAACTTACCTTTTCGCATCCAGGTGGCTTGGCTAATATTGTGAATTTTTGTACCCGGGAAACATGATTTTGTCATACTTTCGTTAAGTACTCTTCTGATTATATAGTCTTCATACATAATTTTCTCCTTTACTTGTTTTTCTTGTTTGTTCGGTCAGCCTTTATTGTTCTTTCAGATCACCTGCTTCTTTCTTTTTTCTGCCCTGCTTAACTCTTGCTGCTTTTGTAGTTTTTCAATTTCATGCTTTGTCCTATGAAGGATAACATTTAAGCACACTATTTTTTTTATTGATATCCATTTCATTATCATCTATTTCCATGGCCGTATGTTCTATATTATTAACATCATTTTCCATGATCACTTTCCATATTCTTTGCAAGATTCTCCTTTGCACTCTTTCCACTGCATCAGAATCACAACAGAAAACAAGAGACCATACCTGTGCACAGTAGTCCAAGTGAGGTCTTATCAAGGACTTCAAAGAGTCAAAATGATTTGCTTATCATTACATGTCAATGTCTTTTCAGCATTGCAATTATCTTTTGAGTTGTATTTGCAATCTTTTCTACATGGCCCCTGAACTTAAATTTTCTATCTACTAACACTCCAAGATTCCTAGCCTGATCCCACCAATATAATACGACATTGGATATCTTATCATGCCAACGTGCATGACTTTATATTTACTGACATCCACTTTCTCATGCCTACAATTCCAGCCAATTCAAATCATTCTGCAAGTACTTCATATCAGCCACATTCCTGATTACCTACCTATCTTTGCATTATCAGCAAATAGCTGTATGTCACCTGCCAAATCTTTCCCAATGTCATTAATATACAGATTGAATAACAGTGGACCAAGGACTGATCCTTGTGGTACACCAATAGTTACCTTAAATATTGCAGACTCGCATCCCCAATTTTTGATTGATTTTTCAGTCAGATACCATCTTATCCTCTCTTTGCTCTGCTGTTGTCACTACAACCCCATATGGGGCCTTGGCCTCCCATTTTTGGGTTTCATAACGTGCTACGAGGTGGGGTTGTTACCCCACGCTCAACCATGTATAATTGTCTGTGAAGCATTGTGTTCTTAAGACTGGTTTGCCTGCTTTGCAGGAGGAAAAACCCCCAGATAAACTGGGGAGAAAAACCCTGTAGTTCATGCCCAAGACCAGCTAACTTGGCTATGCCTGAGAAAGATCCTTAGCTCCTCACGGCGGCAACGAGAATCGAATGTAGGACACTCCTTTCCCAGGCATGTGGTTGCATAGCACTTAAGCCCTCAGCTAACCGTGCAGACACCCTCTTATCCATGATAATATTTTATAAGCCAGTCCTATATTCTCCAATTTGTGCAGCAGTCTTCCATGCTGTAGTCTCTCAAAAGCCTTAGCAAAATCCAAAAATATCGTGGTGTATCCTTCCCCTTGTCTAGCTCAATGGTAACATTATAGAATGTGAGCAAGTTGCAAAAAAATTACCGTCTCTTAGTAAACCTATGCTGTTCATTGCAAAGTAGAGATTCACTGTCATCCCATTTCTGAATGCAAGCCCTAACCAATTTTTCCAAAATCTGCATTACCATTCCTGAGACACTGATTAGTCGATAGCTGAATACATTGGTCTTTGCATCACTCTTATGCAATGGGATTACCATACATTCTTTCCACTCCTGCAGAATCTTCCCTGTTCTGTGACTCAAATTATATAGCCTGATCAAAGGAATAGCAATTTCAATTGCACACTCTTTTAGCATCTGCACTGATATCCCATCATCCCCTAATGCTGAATTATTATTCAGTTTGGGCAACAGCTCTAATATCATCCTCCTTGTATACCTGAATTTCCTCATCTAGTGAAGAGGGTAACAGTGAGCTCAATGTTGCATACATCAGGTTGACAGCTTTTAGCAAAATGGGCACTAATTAGTTGAACAACCTCTTCTGCATCTGTCACCCTCCCACCATCTGCTTTTAGTAGTTATTCTTTCATATTCATTCTTTCTTTTACTTACAACATAATGATAGCATTCTTTGGGGTTGCCTTTAGCTTGCAGAACCAGTTTCTTTTCATGCTCAGACTTAACTTTCCGTACAACAGTTGTGACTCTTTTAGCTTCCTGCTTATAATTTTTGTAACAGACATCATCCTTATGTACATTGTATTCCTTCCATATCATCCCTTTCTTTCAAATCTCTTGCTTGATAAAATTACTCATCCATTTGATTTCCAACCTATTTATTCTTCAAATTCTCAGGACATATTCTGATATTGCATCATTTAAGTATTTTTCAGATGCTTCCCATGCACTTTCGATACCATTTCCCTGAACCAAGTATATTCCTCAGTTGGTTTCATAATTTCCTGCCTTGTAGTTCAGCATGTAACCTTTTCTAATGGACATAAACTTAGCCACTTTCTAAGTGGGTACTGCATGATCACTGTTGCTGAATAAATTCAATTCATTCTTCCCATGAGAATTTACTGCTACCCAGTCAATATTTGGATAATTAAAGTCCCCCATTATGATTACTCTTTTCATACACAGGTCAGTAACAACACCACACTATCTATTTGATCTTGTTAAATTCTACCAGATGGCTTCAAACTCACTGCCACATGAAAAACTGTTACTAGTTAACTAAACTGTTACAATCATAGGTCTCAACACTAACAGGATTCAAGCCATTCAGCATCATTAGCAGCATGCCCGTTCCTCTTCTATCCCATCTATCTTTCCTAAAAATACTGTACCCTTTATACTCGATAAAAGTTAGCATATCTGATTCTGATAGCTAGGTCTCATTAATGCCTACAATCTGGTTCGGATGAGGTCCCAACATATTGACTAAGGCAACAAACCCTACCCCTTTATTTCTGATACTCCTAGCATTCATGTACAGACATAAGCTACCTACATATTCTTTTGTATACTGTTGTCTGTAGTCTGCATGACACAGTTGAAGAACTTGCAGATCTCTATTCTTCTCAAGTGCCTTATATATGCAGACATCTTTACACATGTTTAATGAGTCCGAACCAGACAAACACAAAATTGGAATTGTTCTCTGCTTCTAATTTCCATGATAACGTCCATTCCCATCTTGAACACGGTTACTTAACATTATTGCTCTTTCACACAGATTCTTGCTGTTCCTCCCACAATAATTTTGTTTCCACTATAATTTTTGTTTTGTTTTCTGTGTTAGGCCTCATACCAATTATTAGTTTTTCAAGACTCCTGATACCAAAGGCATTCAAGTGTAGGCTGTCCATTTTATACAAATCTAATCTTTGCTCAGACTCACTCCACACATCCAAAAACTCACATCCATTCCTTCTATAGTCTATGCATCAAATTGTTTGCCGTCATAACCCCTCTTCTTAACACATCATATCAAGGTAATATACTTACAATTTTCACTTCTCACTTTTTCCAACAACTCTTTTCATATCCTTTATTATACACTATATTTCTGAAAATTTTTCATTTGGCTCCTTTAATTACAACTCAATACATCATAGCAATGCTTATTTTCTTAACAAGCACCCTCTGTTTTGAATGCATTGGCTTTTCCTGTGATTTAATAAATAAAAATATTATGACATAGATAATGCATATTCAGACTCATACCTTGGGATAGACCTGCTGAAGTTATTTTCCTAACTTGAAAATTTATAACATGGAATCTAAAGTGAGATAATACATCCTCGATGAGTTGTTTAGAATCATAAAACTGAACAACCATAAAATGATAAATTACAAGGGAATTAAAATCAGTAACTGTAAAATTAAAAATTAAAAGTGACGGTTTTAATACATGGCAGGATTAAAACCAGAAAGGAAAAAATGATGTTGTGACATAATGAAACCTCCAAGAATGAATGAGTAAATAAATGATTGATGCTCAACTGAGAGTAGTGAAAATAAATGGAAAAAAGAAAAAAAAAATCACTTCCCTCAGTAGAGTGTTCTTCGTACTACCTCTGAAGACACCAGCATGTCATAATGGCTCATACACTGTAATGTAACATAATTCATTCATTCATTCATTTTTGGAAGTTTCATTATGTTACCACATCATTTATTCCTTTCTGTTTTTAATCTTGCCATATATTTTTCACCTTTACTTTTAAGTTTACAGTTACTGGTTTTAATTCCATTATAATTTATTGAATTTACTCTTTTATTGTTGTTTGGTTTTATGATTGTAAACAATTCACTGATGATGTATTATCTCAGTTTACGTTCCAAATTATAAATTTTAAAGTTAGGAAAATAAGAACACAAAGTATTCTAAGGTCTACCCTAAGGTTATGTGTCTGAATGTGCATTACCTATACTATAATATTTTTATTCATTAAATCACAGGAAAAGCCAGTGCATTCAAAACATTGGATGCTGCTTAAGAAAATAAGCACTGCTATGTTGTATTTATTTGGCATTATAATTTACATCACTTTCATTTTGATTATCTAAATTAACCACTCAACTAGCCACAATGTGTACTTGCATTTAACTGAAACATGGATGTGAAGTGTACCATTAATATTGCAATATTATTGAGATAATATGGAGTAAGTATAAGGTGGATGATTTATTTCTTCACACCATGGGTGGTTAAAATGTGGAATCTCCTTGCTTTAGACCAGGGGTGAGCAAACTGCGGCTCGCAGCTGCATGCGTCTCCCAAAGCTACTCTGTGTGGCTCTCGAGACAATACTGCTTTTCATTGCCATTTTTTCTAAACTTTTATATTAATAATCTATAGTAGTATGGTATGTACCAATATTAGAATATTTTATTTCGTAAATGCTTTAAAGATAAGTAAAAAACGTATATTTTCAAACTTTACATTTTAGCTTTTAAATGGTACTAACCAAAAGGGTTGTTAATGTGGATTTTATTATCATATTTGGTTGGTAAAAAGTGTTTCGATATTTTATGGCCTGTGTCGCTCCAGCCAAAATTAGTTCCAAAAGTGACTACTATGATCGCTGCATTACCCACCGCCTCTGTTGCCTGGACTCTGCGTCATCACTCTTCATGCAGTACACACAAGTTACATGCTTGTGATGGTAGCAGAACATAACTAGTGAATTTTAGTGTAGAAAGTACTTTTCTGATTAATAAATAATTAAGATTGATTTTAGTGAAAGTTATAAAACCCTTGTTTAAAACGACTGAGCAACAGAAGAGTATAAAACGGAAATACGAACAAGAAATGAGAGTGTTAACCAACAATGGGAGGACGATTTTAACTGAAACAATATGAAGGAGACTTAGAAACACTTTATAATAATTTTGAGAATAGGTTTGAGAAACTAAAAAAGTTAAAGGCATGTTTTGAATTTCTTCTGAATCCTTTTGTGATGGATGTCCTGTTGTTGCACCTTTTACCGTGAATGTTGCTTCAATAGAGACAGAGTTTATTGAGCTGCAGGAAGATGTGGGTTTGAAGCTAATACATAAAAGCTCATCTGTAACTGACTTTGGAAACAAATCCCAGAAGCAAAGTATCCCAGTCTTCAGAAAACTGGCTTCCACTACTCTCTCTTTTTTTGGGACAACTTACTGCTCTGAATCTTTTTCTCTGTAATGAAATTTGTCAAGTCAAAACATCATGCTATCCTCACTAATAGCTACCTCATCGAGCTTCTTAGAACAGCTTTGACATCCTACCAGCCAGATTTTAAACTATTAACTGCACAAATGAAGAATCAATCAAAGCCTTCAACGAGTAGAGATTGAACATATTCTTCTTTGGTGAGTAGGATTACTATATAGTTGTATTTTTTATTATTTATAAATACAATTTTAAAATTATATTTTCTGCGGCTCTCGAACATTCAAAAATGTATTTTATGCTGCTCTTATTACCGAAAAAAAAGCCTTAAGACTGAAGATAAATTAATATGAATATTGAAATGCACCATATGCTATAATAATGTGTGATATAATTGTTAAGTAGAAATAATCCATTTAAACCATCTTTTTGGCATTTGACAAGCTCTATTTAGCCCAAGCATATGTGTAAACATATTTGCTGGCTGTAGTGGCAAAGTGGATAGTGTAGCTGCTCTTCATCTAGCACGAAGAGGGTTGAAATTACATTGTACATTTTCATCTGCTAGTCAAGAAATTATAATTACAGAGGTGGTATAACTTTACCTTATGTAAAGAGTGTAACTGAAGAATGGCCAATGTCTTGAAACAGAACAACATAAAAAGTTAGTCTTGACTGATCTCACCTCATTTGCTTTTAAAGAAGAAGTTGACAAGATATACTGTGCTTATGAAATTTATTATGTAGGCCAGATAACACTCCATAAAAATTCAAATGGGTGAACATATTAGAGATTACCTGCAGAAGTGAAAGTTCATGATAATAGCAACTTAGGAGTAAGCCTTCCAGGGCCTTCAACATCTGATGTTGTGACTTTGAAAATGGGAAAAACTAAACTATGAATAGCACCTTGGAATTTTAAGAAGGCAAACAACAGATTCTTAAACAAGAAATGGAAGAAATAAACATTAGCATACTTGAATTCAGATAAGATGGACAGGACTGGACTCAGGTAGATGGACAGGACTGGACAGTTTACTCAGGTAGAATCAAGCATAGAAATGGGACCAGATATTAATGGACAGTTGCACTTCAAAATCTTTAAAATTCTTCTATCCCATTTCAGACAGAATCCTTACAATTAAGCTGAAATTCACACCAATAATTTTATGTGTGCTGCATATGTTTCCCTACCTCAGATCATCCAGATGATGAAACTAAATTACATTGAAAAGAGACAAGAAGCATTAAAATAAGTAAAATGATGAGTTTCTGATAGTGATTGGTGACACCAATGTCAAAGAGGGCAGTGTAAAATGAGAAAGAACAGTGTGAAACTTTGTACTGGGGGAAGAGAAATCCACAAGGTGAAAAACTAATTGTAACAAAAATGATTTAATAATTTGCTAATATATAGTTCAAATAATGGTAATGCTCTAAGTTTCTGACAAGGAATCAAATAAATTTTTATAATGATTAAAAGTAGATTTTGAAACTCAGTAAAACTTGTTAACTCATATCCTTGTACCAACTTTCAGACATCAACCCAGTAATAGCCATAATAGAAATAAAGTGAAGTTAACAAAGCTTAGTAACAATAACTCAAGGGTCAGTTAAAATTTTATTATTGCATAGGTATCTCCATGGAATCCTAAGACTTATTGTAGGAAACCCAAACTATCAACACAATATCTGTTGTGCCTCTCCTTGAAACTATTAACAGACAAAGCACTCACAACTGACTCAGGCAGTCTATTCCATTCATTCACCACTTTTCAAGCAAAAAATATAGTCCTCACGCCTTTGATAACCACTCTCTTACCCAAATTCCAGGAATGATCTCTTGTTCTTCCCCTCTAGTTAAGTGCTAAAGCATTTCCCCTGCATCAATCATCATTTTTGCCTAATCTTCCCTCATAGGAAGCATTTCACAGACCACTCATCATCTCGGTCACTTGCACTCTGGATTCTCTCTATCACATCACTTCCTTTCTCTAAGAAGCCCAGCTGACCAGATTACTGTGCTCAGGTATGCTCATATCAAGGCTTTATAAAGAGGAATCATAACTCACTTATCTCTGCTTGTTAGTGTGTTCACATCAGGAGAGAAATCATCATATAAAAAATTAATAGTGTCAGACATTTCGGTAAATAGAGAAACAGTAGATAAATAGAGAAAGAATTTTGGTAAATAGAGAAACAATGCCAAAACTGACTAAAATATCTGACTCTTGCATATTAATATTCTTGATTTTTTTCCAAGAAAATGTGTAAATTTTTGATGAATGTTCTGGATTGTCCAGCATGGACAATTAATAGACTTGAAAGAAACTTAGCAGTTCTATATGTAAGAGAGTCAATACAATTCACAATGGGTCTTACTGAACAATCTTCTTTGGCCCTTCCCTTAATGCATAACATTAGACATATCCGCAAGGAAATGTGTTTTGCATAGATAGGAGTGTTGGTAGCTTGCTCCACCTTTGCAAGGAGTCGCCCTGGTGTTGCACTACCTTACCCCAGTCCTGAAGATACTCTCAGGCGCAAACTTTGTTTGCTCACACTTGGATAAAGGATTAAACTAAATTTATTATATTCTTTGTGGATTATTGGAAGACCATATAAATGGGAGGTGGGGGAAGAGTTAGGGTTCCAAAATGAGTGTGTAACTTATACAAAGTATTTGCATCTCAGCTAACAACTTCATCAAGGAGCATATTTATTTATTAATCTGTGTTTTGGTAGGTTATAACTAATTTCTTGATAGATGGAGATATCTTGTAAAAGGTAACTATCTTCCTCTTAATAGTCAGCCTCATCAATTACAACTATAGCTTTTCCTTTATCCATTTTAGAAGGTGTATGGTTCTTTTTTTTTTGAAACCAAGAAGTGAAATTCAATAGTATATATATATAAATTATATAGAGGTAATTTGCTTCTAAAGAGCATTGCAGCAAATTCAAAGTTTGTTAGCATCTTCACCTTAAAGACAAGAAAGATTACATTTGATATTATGCAGAAAATCAAGATACAGAATGGATTTGGGCACAACAACAAAATCATGACGAGTAGCTAGCATACTAGTCTCAGCATCAGTCAATAGGCTTCAGGAAATGTTTATTATCCATTTATTAGTAGGAATGTTTCAAGCAGTAAAATTTTGCTGGAGACAGAAAACATAACGATTTATATTTTTGCATCAGTATGTGTCTTTTATAAGAGCAGGTTAATGATTGTCTTGAAACATGTAGGAGAATATCTTGAGTATAATTCAGCAGCATTCAGAGTAGCTGAATTCTTTTAAAGATCTGAAATAGACTGAATGTTAGATGCTAAATCTTTTTTTTTTTTAGCCATTTGAAGTTGGTTCCATACCAAGGAAAAACTTGCCAAGTATAAATTGCATGAGCTCCAGGTGACTGAATAAGTCTCTCTAAATCTAGAAAACATAGAAAAAAACTTTTATTTTACAACATTTTTTGAGAAAGCTAATCTAAACTCTAAACATGAAGCGTACTTGTAAAATTGATAATTTCTCTAACTTGCCTGGTAGTTTAGAGAAATCTTCCCTGTGAAGTATAATGAGTCTAAAGGTATGTGTAACATAATGATCATCCAATGAAAATAGCATGATAACCACAGTAATAAATTTTAATGAAAAGCACAGATATTTTGTACTGAAACTAACAGTACATTGTCAGTGTGTAGAAACAACAAACAATTCAAGGAACAGGAATACAAGTTAAATAACAGTCGGTTTACCAAAAATATAATGAAAATAGAATTCACAAGAAAGATAAAGGAACAGACAACTCAGATGCATTAAAAATGGGGGAGGGGGCAGTACTGTTTAAGGAGAGACATATACTGGAACAATGGAGGAATTTATTAAATATGTATATTCAGATAATATTCAGACTTTCACATTAGAAATGTTTTGCTAGTATTTTTCCACACGAAAGAAACAGATAGGAGAGAAAAATTTGTCTACTCACCTAGTTTTCTGAAAATTCTTGTATTATTATTATTATTATTAACATCTGACCTCCATGGAAAGAACTTTATATTGTCAGCATCCAGGAATGCATTAGCAGAGTTAATCTTAAAAGTTAAAAGTTAGCAGAGGTGGTATGGTCACTTAAGCAGAATGGGAGAGGAAAGATTAACAAAACAAGTGTTTTCTGCCAGGTTGGCAGGAAAAAGACCCAGAGGAAGACCAAGATGTAGGTGGATTGATACAGTAAAAAGTGCCTTAGAAGACAGAAATATAAGACCTGATAATATTGGAGTCTTGACATGTAACAGACTGATTTGGAGGAAATTTATATATAGGAAGTTAGTAATGGCATAAATTTTTCATGTAGTACCATATCCTGTACACCCTTTGAAGGTATATATCAGGAATTTGATGATGACCTCCATGGAGTCAGAGACTCATCATGGGAAGTACACACTATTGCATACAGTGCTCATCCAACCATGCCTTAAACTGATTCAATGTGTCTACATTCACAACACACTCAGGCAATGCATTCCACTCACCAACCACTCTCCATGCAAAGAACCTTCTCCATACTCTTCTGCTCACATCCTCCGTATACAATTTCCAGCAATGGCTTCTTGTTCTATCCCCCTCTCCCATTTTATGAAAAATCTCATCCATGCCAACCTGATAACAACCCCTGATTACCTTATATATCTTAATCATGTCCCCCCCCCCTCCTCTTCCTCCTATTCACAAGGTTTTACAACTTACATTCTCTCAATCTGTCCTCATATTCCACATTCAAAAGACCACTGACCACCTTTGTGAATCTTCTCTGGACCCTTTTCAATATATCCTCGTCACCATGAAAATCCAGCAACCAAATCTGTGCACAGTAATCCATATGAGGCCTAATCAAGGCCTTATACAATGGCATCATAACTTTCTCTTTCTGCATGTTAGGGTCCTCCCCATCATTGTCATTATTTGATGTGATGTCTTCACAACTTTTGCAATGTGGCCCTGAATTTCAGGTCCTTGTCCACCATCACTCCTATGTCTCTCATCTCTCTACTTCTTTTAAAGTTTTCCCACCAAGTGTATACTTCACATCCCATCATTGCTTACCAAATCTCAAAACCTTACACTTTGCAACATTGAACTGACATCCACTTGACCTGCATCATCTGCAAACAGCTGCATATCACTAATACCTATTTGACAGCCAGTCACTGATCAAACTCAGTAGTCTGTTATCCAGTCCCATCTGTTTCAATTTATTTACCAGCTTGAAGTGTGGCAATCAAAAGCTTTTGAAAATTCCAAGTACACCATTGTATATGCATCTCCTCTGTCCAAGGTATTTGTTACCTTGTTATACTATATAAGTAAGTTAGTGAAACATGACATCATCAGGAGAAATAAGTGGATAAAGTAAAAAACAGGTTATAAAAAGTAACATTCATAATGAAGTATTTGAAAATAGGAATAAAAGTGTTCATACTTTTTGCTGATGTAGAATCCTTGATATTTTATCTGTGACTGACTATATATAGGAGAGAATCACTGTTCCTGTGAAGTTTTGTTTTTTATGTTACTATTATTACTATTATTATTCAGGCCTCCATTGAGTCAAAAGCCTCATCGCAGGAGGTCCTTCCTAGGAAACACAAAGTCTATCAAAACTCATCGTGGGAGATTCCTTCTAAGAAACGCAAAGTCTACCACTCCTTAAACTTATTGACCATTCTCGCTCTCACTACTCTATCAGGCAATGCATTCCATGGTTTAACCACCCTCCATGCAAAAGAAACCACTTCTCACCCTCTTTCTCACAGTTTCCTTTCGTAACTTCCAGGGATGGTCCCTTGTCATCACTCCTTCCTGCTGTTCAACCAAGCGAAAGAACTCCCCAGTGTCAACCCTGTAACCACCTCTCAACAGTTTAAAAGTCTCATATCATATTACCTCTCCTTCTTCTATCCACCAAACTCTGCAGTCCTCATTCCCTCAGCTGACCCTCATAACTAACATTATACAGTCCTGAAACCATCTTTGTTATCTGCCTTTGTACTCTTTCCACAGTTAATTTATCCCCTTCAAATCCTGGGGACCAAATCTGAGAACAATAGTCCAAGTGTGGTCTGATCAGGGTCTTATACAACAGAATGATAACTGTTTTATCTCTGCAGGTCAGTGTCCTTCTCATTATTGCAGCAATCCTCTGTGTTACCTTCACCACCTTTGCAATATGTCCCCTAAATTTCAGGTTTCTATCAATCATCAATCCCAGATCTCTTGTCTCTCCTACTTCCTCCAGTATCGCTCCATAGAGTATGCAGCCTCCCATCGA
Source organism: Typopeltis vanoorti (assembly GCF_054136105.1). Classification (NCBI taxonomy): domain Eukaryota; kingdom Metazoa; phylum Arthropoda; class Arachnida; order Uropygi; family Thelyphonidae; genus Typopeltis; species Typopeltis vanoorti. Next base: position 88,256,726 of record NC_143557.1, on the reverse strand, counting down.
TGTGTCCCAAACCTCAAGACCTTACATTTTACAGCATTAAACCGACACTCCCATTCATTTGCCTATCTAGCTTATTCAAATCCTCTTGCAGGGATACCACATCTGCACTATTACTAATAACTCTTCTTCTTGGAGGTTGACATAGTGTTTTGTTGACTAATGTTCTATTGCGACTATTCTTTGTTAGGATAGTGTTGAGTAATCAAGCTCTTGGTTTCTTTTATCTGTATTAGTGAAGAATCTGTAAGCTCTGTCATGTAAAATCACAGTGTAACCTACTGATCTGCTTGCAAGTGTCGATATCATTAATCTGTTCACCAACACACCAAGAATAGAAATCTTACAATAACTACTACTACTAGTAGTAGTTGAGAGAAGTGTGCTAATCTGAACACATTAAGAACATAGTAAATGAAAGGCAACACAGAACAGGACAACACAAACAACGGAAACCAAACATTAGGTATTATGGCAACAAATGAAAACACTCCACATAGATTACAGATTTTGTTCAAGAGCATTCAAAGAATCAACTGAAATGGTCAAACATCCTCAATACTGCAACAAAAACAAGGAATGATTTTACATGAAGTGAAAGTCTGGCCTTCTCAAATTGAAACACAACATACATGCAGTTTCCAGTAGTTCTCAGCAGATCACAAACCACCAAACAAATTCATTTTTGGATTATTCAGCCCTTAGTCTCTCCCTCTATAATACATGTGTATAACCAGCCCTTTGGTGGTAGGATTCACACACACAAAAAAAAAATAATAATAAAATTAAATTAAGGAACAGTGCCTTGAAATTATTTCTTCTCAAAACTTGATAAACACTGACCAAAAAAAAAAAAAAAAAATAAGACTGAGCAATCATATGAATTCTGAAGTGAAAAAGTACGAGCAGTGCAACATTAAATCTCACAATGCTGTTATTATTATTATTATTATTATTATTCAGGCCTCCATGGAGTCAAAAGACTCACCGCGTGAGGTCCTTCCTAGGAAACACAAAGTCTATCAAGACTCATCATGGGAGGTCTCTCCTGGGAAACAGTCTATCATACCACTCCTTAAACTCATTGACTGTTCTCGCTCTCGCTACTCTATCAGGCAATGCATTCCATGGTTTAACCACCCTCCATGCAAAAGTAACCACTTCTCACCCTCTTACTCACAGTTTCCTTTCGTAACTTCCAGGGATGGCCCCTTGTCATCATTCCTTCCCGCTGTTCAACCAAGCGAAAGAACTCCCCAGTGTCAACCCTGTAACCACCTCTCAACAGTTTAAAAGTCTCATATCATATTACCTCTCCTTCTTCTATCCACCAAACTCTGCAGTCCTCATTCCCTCAGCCGACCCTCATAACTGACATTGTACATTCCTGAAATCATTTTTGTTATCTGCCTTTGTACCCTTTCCACAGTTAATTTATCCCCTTCAAATCCTAGGGATCAAATCTGAGAACAACAGTCTAAGTGTGGTCTGATCAGGGTCTTATACAACGGAATGATAACTCTTTTATCTCTGCAGGTCAGTGTCCTTCTCATTATTGCAGCAAATCCTCTGTATTATTGTCTTCAGTCTTACAGAGTCAAAAACTCATCATGGGAGGTCTGTTTGTCATACACACAGCTCATCATATCATGCCTTAAATATGTTTATATGTTCACATGTTATGTTCTTTTCAGACACCACACTCTCAAACAATGTATTCCAATCAGTCATCACTCTCCATGCAAAAAACCTGCTTCTCACTCCTTTGCTCATATCCTCCTTATACAGCTTTCAGGGATAACTTCTTGTCCCCATCCCATCATTCTATGAAAAACCCCTTCAACTTATATATCTCTATCATATCACTCCTCTTCGTCCTCCTCCTATCCACTGAACTCTATAAATCGCATCCTCTCAATCTTTCTTCATGCTCAACATTCCAAAACCACTTTAGTCAATCAACTTTGAGCACTTTCCAATACCTCTTTATCATTTTGAAAATCACATAACCAAATCTGTACATGTAGCCTAATCAAGGCCTTATATACAGTGGAACCAGAAGCTCCTCACTGCCACAAGTCAGCGTCCTCTGCATCATTGTTGGAATTCATTGTATGCGTGGAAAGTCTTATGTGTCCGCTGTACATGTTGATTTATTTGGAACGATATTAATGAGAACATAGACTGATAAGAAAATAATAACTATTTATTAACTAATTGCTGATATTTTGCTGGCATTATATCTAGCATTTTCAGAGCACAAAAACGGTTTGTCACAGTACGCAAAACAACAACAATCTGTTATAATAATGGGACTAGTTTAAACAATTGCAATAGACAACACAAGACTAAAGGTGCCATATATATTGGGGGGAAAAAATAGAGAGAAATGCAGGTATTAATAATTAGATCTTAAGATGACCGTCTCCTAGATTTTTGGTAAATTTATACAGCCATACCTGTTGAGGTTTGGAGTATGTTTCAAGGTGTCTGTTGATTCTAAAAACAATCTCTCTGACTTATAATGACTTCTGTGTAGCACTTTTGTTTTTTTCCAATTGATCCTGTGTGCAGGGGTATCTAAGGCATGGTCTGCTAGACCTAACTTGCTATAACGATACTGCCAGATGTATTTTTTATGTCCACAGTTCTTCCTGTCTGTCCATAGTAAGCTCAATCACACAAACAGGGCACTTCACAGACTCCTGTTTGTGATAAAGAAGACATTCTCTCCTTAGGTGAAGAGATGAGAGTTGCCAATTTGACATAAGGTTTAAGGTTAAACCTATGTCTTTCTATATTTATCTTTTGCTCTTATGTGTACAATGATCACCTTCCTCTCGCAGCCATTTTGTTCCAGAGCACTATCATACATAATCCTTGCTTTCCTCCTCATCTTATCACTCTAATGTCACTTCATCTCATTTACAAAGCACTACATTCCAATAACAAAATCCTTTCCTTTAGCGTTACACGGTGATCAGCATTCATTTTACATAAATTATGGATTCTACACCGTGTTATAAATAATTATTTTAATTTCCTGACTTTTCAACCTACATATTCATCCACACACACACACACACACACACACACACACACACACACACACACACACACACACACACACACACACACACACACATATGTATGTGTGTGTGTTATAATATAATGTTATAATAATATATATATATATTTTTTTTTATTTATTTATTTTTTTTTTTTTTATTATTATTATTTATTTTTTCTTTTTCAAAAATTATATGCACACTAACTTTCCGTGATGTTTTACAGTTATTTCCTCTATGTTGTTTACTGGTTATTTCTTTTTAATGTGCACCTGACGAAAGCTGATACAAGCTGATGCTAGTTGTGTAGTACTAATAAACTCTGTTTTCATTTCTCTCGGGTTCTAGTCGTTCAATATTTATATGCACACTAACTTTCCGTGATGTTTTACAGTTATTTCCTCTATGTTGTTTACTGGTTATTTCTTTTTAATGTGCACCTGACGAAGGCTGATACAAGCTGATGCTAGTTGTGTAGTACTAATAAACTTTGTTTTCATTTCTCTCGGGTTCTAGTCATTCAATATTTTTATAAAAATGTATAACAACCGAGTAAATCAATTTTCATACATATATATATATATATATATATATATATATATATATATATATATATATACAGAAACAAGCTAAATTACATTTCACACAGTATGCTGAAGAGACAATGATTTGATCAACAGTTATTTTACTGGCCTGACCTCTGGTGAAAATAAAATAAAATTACAATAAATAAATAAAATAAAATAACTACATCAAAGCTATATTTTATTTAAGACAACATCAGGGAAACATTCTTTCATATAGATAGTTTTGTTACAGTAAAAAATGATATCCTAATTTAATATGACAGTTGTTATATTAGATTTAAGATCTTGCATTACCTATGGTCCTATTTATAACCAGCACTTAGGGAGAAAGGTTAAGTGGGTAGAATATGTGCCTTCCATATTCTTGGGATTTTTAGACCATCATTATTATTAAGATTTGGGTGGTTGATAAGAATCTCACATGCCTCCTTAAATTTACGTTCATACCATGTTTTGGTGTGATGTAAACAACAGGTGCTTTTCCAGTCAATTCTGTGTAAAGTGTTCAGGGCATGATCAGAAAGACCAACTTGACACTAGTTATTATATTTAATGTGTCATTTATGTTCCTTTTTTTTTCTGATAGGAATTGTGCATCTTGTTTCCCCTATATAGGGCAAATTACAGGTGCAATGAATACAGTATACTCCAGGGTGGGCCAGCGGATGGAGTGGATCCTTGGGTGGGTTCTTTAATTTTGCAGGAGGTTTAAAAGTGGCTTTCAGGTTGTATTTCTGTAATATTCTATTTATTTTGCCTGATATCCCTTTAATGTATGGAATGCTTACAGTTTTATTGTAGTCTAGTTTATGTTTGTTTTTAAGTGAGGTCTTGTACAGAATTTTGTTGATAGTATTTTGGCTGTAACCATTTTTTAGGAAGGTATTGCTGATAACCTTTAATTCATCTTTAAGTGCTTGTTCATTGGAACAAATCTTCAAAGACCTGTTTTTTAGTGTATTAACGATCCCCTAGTTTTTGTGTTGGGTGGTGGTAGGAGTTTGTGTATATATTGGCCATTATGTGTTGGTTTGCAGTAAACAGTGAAGAAAAGACCACCAGAAAGAAGACATGTGACATGCTATGGTCAAGCTGGTCTTTCTAATCATGCCCCGAACACTTTATATAGGTAATACAGGATCTTAAATCTAATATAACAATTGTCATGTTAAATTAGGACATCATTTTTACTCTAACAAAACTATCTATATTATTATTATTATTATTCAGTCAAAAGACTCATCGTGGGAGGTCCCTCCTAGGAAACACAAAGTCTGTCATACCACTCCTTAAATGCATTGACCATTCTCGCTCTCACTACTCCATCAGGCAATGCATTCCATGGTTCAGCCACCCTCCATGCAAAGAAACCACTCTTCACCCTCTTTCTCACAGTTTCCTTTGTAACTTCCCGGGATGGCCCCTTGTCATGACTCCTTCCCACTGTTCAACCAAGCAAAAGAACTCCCCAGTGTCAACCCTGTAACCACCTCTCAACAGTTTAAAAGTCTCAATCATATCACCCCTGCTTCTTCTATCCACCAAACTCTGCAGTCCGCACTCCATCAGCCAATCCTCATAACTGACATTGTACAGCCCCGACACTTTGTTATCCGCCTTTGTACCCTTTCCACAGTTAATTTATCCCCTTCAAATCCTGGGGACCAAATCTGAGAACAAAAAAAGTGTGGTCGATCAAGGTCTTATACAACGGAATGATAACTCTTTTATCTCTGCAGGTCAGTGTCCTTCTCATTATTGCAGCAATCCTCTATGTTACCTTCATCACCTTTGCAATATGTCCCCTAAATTTCAGATTTCTATCAATCATCAACCCCAGATCTCTTGTCTCCCCTACTTCCTCCAGTATAGCTCCTCCCATAGAGTATGCAGCCTCCCATCGATGTGTCCCAAACCTCAAGACCTTACATTTTACTGCATTAAACCGACACTCCCATTCATTTGCCTATCTAGCTTATTCAAATCCTCTTGCAGGGCTACCACATCTACACTATTACTAATAACCCTTCCCAGCTTCACATCATCCGCAAACAACCGAATATCCCCTTGCAATCCACGGACAATGTCATTGATATAAAGGTTAAACAATATAGGTCCCAGTACTGAGCCCTGTGGAACCCCACTTGTAACCTTCTGCCTCTTTGATATTGCTCCACCATACACAACTCTCTCTGATACCTATCAGACAGCCAATCCTGAATCCAGTTGACCAATCTGACATCCAGACCCATGTGCTGCAACTTGAATATCAGCTTATCATGTGGCACCCTGTCAAATGCCTTTGCTAAGTCTAGGAAAATGGCAGTATATGCCTTTCCCTCATCTAATGCTCTTGTAACTTTATCATAAAAGGCTAGCATATTGCTAAAACAAGAGCACCCCCCTGCACAAATCCATGCTGACACTCACTGATAACATTACCCTCATCTGCCCAATGCTGTATATGGTCCCTCACTACTTTCTCCAAGATCTTACTAACTACTGATGACACACAAACTGGCCTATAATTAGGCACGTCCAGTCTGCTACCGCCCTTATGCAATGGCACTATCTTACCTTTCTTCCATTCCATGGGCACCTTTCCTGTAGCCAGACCTTCATTGAAAAGCCAAGTCAAGGGCACTGTCAGTTCCTTAGCACATTCTCTCAAAACTCGTGGTAAAATACCATCCAGTCCCACAGCTTTACTAACATCCAGAGTACTCAGTATGTGGAACACACTCTCCTCCTGCACCTCTAAACCTCGAATCTATATGAAAGAATGTTTCTCTGATGTTTTCTTAAATAGACTATAGCTTTGATGTAGTTCTTTTATTTTATTTAATTTATTTATTGTAATTTTATTTTATTTTCACTAGAGGTCAGGCCAGTAAAATAATTGTTGATCAAATCATTTCTGGCGTTTGCATTCTACAGCACTTGACCGCATGAAGAAAGACTTAGGTTCAAATCTAGTCAACGTCATTAATGGTAAACAATTATTCGGATTAATTTCTGTGAATTCCCCTCCCCCATTGTTTGAAGTACAGTGCTTGGAAAGAAGTCAACAAACACCAGTGTGAGAAACAAACAGCCATGGCACCCACTCTAATAAGATACAGGACCTTTCTTGACTCATCCCAAGGAGAGATTTAGCTGCTGATAAAATTAAGAACAATTTTATCGACTGCTGAGCTATGATGATTTATACAAATGAAACCATTACCATAATAGATTGCTTCATTGGCGTGAATCTCACTTTAAAGTTCAGTTAATTATGAACAGGGCACAATATTTAAGAATATTTATTCTTTTAACCATTCACTATTTTTCTGTTCTGTGCATTTCGACATCCATCCAGGTGGGATATATTTTGTATGTGAACAAATTCAGAAGGTGGGGTATTTCAGTTATTGAATACACATGTGGCATTGGTGTAGTTGCAGTTCGCTGTAGTTGGTTGATTGAGTGGTGGAGACAGAGAGTTGTAGAGTAAGCCCTCCCTCGATGAGTCTTTGGACTCCCTGGAGGTGTGATGTAATAATAATAAAATATAATAATAATTATAATGTCTTTTCAGCATACTGTGTGAAATGTAATTTAGCTTGTCTCTGTATATACTCCAGATGATGACCTTAATATGAAAGTCGAAACATCGGTAAATTAAAATAATTATTTATAACACGGTTGTAGAGTCCATAATTTGTGTAAAATGAATTCCAATAACAAATATCACACTTCAGCACTCAATCTAAAAATGACACAATATTGCCACACAATAAATATAAAATTATCATGCTGCAGCCCATATGACGAATGTCATTTTACTTTCACCAAAATATCAGGTTGCCATACAAAAACTTTAAGGATCATAAAAAATATACGGGAATCAACAATATGTGATAAAAATGAATACTGCACTTTCCCAATGGATAGAGATAAAAAGAGGAAGCCATCAAGGATATCTCATAATACATGTAAGCAGTGATTTTCTTTATAAAACAATAGGTTCTCCTTGTCATTCTCTGCTAGCAGGAAAAATTGAAAATTCAAAGGGTATGAAAAGAAAACAAAAAAAAATTATTTACTGATATTTTTACTTCATATTGTGATAAGGTTTTTGAAAATAAGAACATTAAATTAAGTATTGGATGTTTTTCAAGTGTTTGCTAGCCACAAGATATTTTCTACAACATATAATTATTAAAATATGTAGCAGATGATTTTTTGGATATAACAGAGGGTCTTGGATTTGGTCATCTCATCAGAGGATGTAATTATAAATGAAGTGTCAAATCACCCACCAATTGGTGAGAGTGACCATGAGGTGATTACCTGGGTGGTTGCCAGCAGTGTGAGGACTGCTGTAAGAAAAGGGTATATGTGGAAACTACAAGGGGGGGGGGTGATTATGAAGAGCTCAGGAGACAGCTTGCAGGTGTAGCAAGGAACGAGGAGTTAGCTGAAAAAGAGATCAATGCAGCTTCGTGGATTTTCAAAGCTATCTAGTAGATGCAATGTCTAAATGCATTCCAAGGGCGAGAAGGTTAAATAAGGTAGGTGTGAAATGGATGAATAAAGAGATTAAGCATGCGATACAGAGAAAAAGGGCATTGTGGAGGCAGCATAAGAGAAGTGGAAATAACCAATTCCACGAGGACTACATGGATAGAGATAATTTGTGGACCAGGCAAGGTGGGTGACTTGGTTGGTAAGGGTAGCTAAAGAGAGGTATGAACAGCAGTTAGCTAATGAAGCCAAAAAGAATCATGTGGAATTCTTTCGATATGTAGCCAGCAAAAGAAAGAATGATTATGGAAGGATGACAGTGATTGGAGAAAATGGTATAAAGATGGCTGTTGCAGAAGGTGTCGTGGAGATACTTAATGAGTAGTTCATAAAGGTCTTTCAATCTTGTGAATGTGACTTCATGGAGAGATTGAAAGCAGTTGATGATGGGGAAGAGAGACTGACTGTAAGCGAGCAAGATGGGGGGGTTGAGCAAACTGGATGTAAATAAGGTTGTGGGACTTGATAATATATCACCACGTATTCTGAAGGAATGTGCTAGGGAGTTGAGGCTGGCCTTGACATATTTTTTTAATATGAGTCTTGCACTGGGTCATTCCTAAGGAGTGGAAGGAGGGCAAGATTGTGCCACTTCATAAAGGAGGTGATAGAATCAAACTATAGGCCTATCTGTGTGTCAGGTGTTGTGGTTAAGTTTTTTTTTTATTATTATTGCTATTCAGGCTTCCATGGAGTCAAAAGACTCATCGTATGAGGTCCTTCCTAAGAAACACAAAGTCTATCAAGACTCATCGAGGGGAGGTCCCCCCCCTAAGAAACACAAAGTCTATCATACCACTCCTTAAACCCATTGACCGTTCTTGCTCTCACCACTCCATCAAGTTGTTGGAGAAGCTTGTGAAAACAAGGATTCAGAATTGGGTCGACAACAATGGTATTATCTTTCATGGACAGCATGGATTTACTAAAGGGCAGTCATGTTTTAGTAATCTACTTACTTATTACAATGAGGTGACTGCTTCCATGGACAGAGGAGAAGGGTACACAGTAATATACTTAGATTTTGCAAAGGCTTTTGATAGATTACTGCATGATAAGTTGATAGTCAAACTGGAATGCATGGGGATGGATATTAGATTGGTGCATTGAATTGGAGACTGGCTATCTGATAGGTATCAACAAGTTGTGTATGGGGAAGCGACATCCAGGAAAAGGAAAGTTACTAGTGGTTTGCCTCAGAGGTCTGTTTTAGGGCCATTGCTATTTAACTTGTATATTAATGATATTGGTGAAGATTTGGATGGAGATATTCAGTTGTTTGCCGATGATGCAAAGTTGGATAGAACCATGAAGAGTAGAGAAGATGTTATGGCCTTACAAGAAGAATTGAGTAATTGGGCACGGGAATGGGGATGTGAGTTCAATGTTGCAAAATGTAAGGTTTTAAAATTTGGAAAACAAAAATGGGATGAAGAATTTATGCTTGGTGAGGATATATTGTCAGAGTTGAGGAAATAAGAGATCTGGGGGTGATAGCGGATAAGGATCTGAAATTTAGGGGACACATAGCCAAAATTGTGAAGACAAAGGCTTCTGTTAATGATGTGGAGGACACTGACTTGTAGAAATGGGGAGATTCTTGTTCCATTGTATTGTATAAGGCTTTGATTAGGCCACATATGGACTATATTGCCCAGATTTGGTCATCTGGTTTTCAGAATGATGAAGAGATGTTGGAAAGGGGCCAGGGGCAACTGACTAAAGTAGTGTCTAACCTCTGGAATGTTGAGTATGAAGAAAGTTATACTTAAATAGAAGAAAACGTTTTCTTCTATTATTCTATTTTTATTGAAATGGTAATAATAGTATTTTTTTCCTTTTTTCGCTATAATTTTATTGTTTTTATTTGAAAATATTTAATATTTCATAATTCCTCCGTTGTTTGAAAGAATTTAATGAAATTCTGTGTTTAGAAGCGTTATTAAAATTATCATTTCAGTTGGACCATTTCAATGGTAGAGTTAGCTAAACAGAATTATGTCTACAGACTGAGAAGGTGCAACTTGCAGAGTCTGTTGGACAGGAGGAAGAGGGGAGATATGATAGAGACATACAAGTTATTAAGGGGTTGTTATAGGATCAATGCAGGAGAGGTTCTACAGAAAATAGTGGGAGATCAGAGGAGAACCAGAGGTCCTCCTTGGAAACTGTATAAAAAGGGTGTGAGTAGGAGGAGTGAGATGCATGTTTTTTTTCATGCAGAGTTGTTAATGATTGGAATGCCTTGCCTTGCCTGAGAGTGTGGTATTTGCAGAGAATTTGAGTGCGTTTAAAGCATGGTATGATGAGCTGTGTGGAGTCAAAGACTCCACACAGCTCATCATACTTATCATACAGCTCATCATATCATCATCATATAGAATAGAAAAAATATATAGAATATTATATGATTAAACATAATAAATACATCAGTGTGTATTTACTGCCCTACCACAGATGCAAGACACCTTGACACTTCTGCTCATGTCAGAAGGCGAATCCATTCTGATAATAGGGTAATCGATATATTTTGTGGAATGAGTGTTTATTATTATTATATGTCAAAAAATTAGCTTTTCTTTTATGAAATTCTATTTTTAAAATGGTAACTATTAGTTACATTGGTTTACTGTAGTGCAGTAAAATTAGTTTTTAAATCCTAGTTTCAAGACTGGTTGATGAAAAACGTTTTCTTCTATTATTCTATTTTTATTGAAATGGTAATAATAGTATTTTTTTCCTTTTTTCGCTATAATTTTATTGTTTTTATTTGAAAATATTTAATATTTCATAATTCCTCCCTTGTTTGAAAGAATTTAATGAAATTTGGTGTTTAGAAGCGTTATTAAAATTATCATTTCAGTCGGACCATTTCAGTGGTAGAGTTAGCTAAACAGAATTATGTCTACAGCATATATATATATATATATATCAAAATGGTTCTGGATTCAGTCATTTGGATAATGACTGGTCACTGCAAGAATGCTATTGTGAAATGACTCTGTGATCATTTCTCTATTTGTTCTGCTTGCATGTATTGACTTATTTATTTTTTTTCATCCACCAACCAGAGATATTATTATTATTATTATTATTACGGGCAACTCCAGGGAGTCTGTAGACTCATCGAGGGAAGCCCTAAACATGATGTCCACACAACTATTCGACATTCTCACAGTATCTAGCATACCTTGCCTTGAACTCACTCAATGGCACCCACAACAGACTCTGGCAGCTTATTCCACTCATTTACCACACTAAAAGTAAAGAACCCAGCTCTAACACTCTTGCTAACCACAATCTTGCCCAGCTTCCATAGATGTCCTGTAGTTCTCCCACCATCAGTCCTGATCTCAAAATATCCTCTGAATTAATCCTATAGAAACCCTTCAGCAAACTCTATAGGTGGCGCCAGTGAATAATCAATGTTAAATTTGTGCTCCCGCATTTTATCGTAACTGCAAGTGTTTTTTGTACAAAATAAGCAGCAAATGAAAAAGTAACAGAAGGTACTAAGCAGCTGACTACTACAGTACAACTCATAAGTACCAATAATCCATTAAATCTGCTATATTTTACAACTGAAAAACAGCCACATGAAAGTGCTATGCCTACCGTCCAAAATAAAGATGGCGGCAACAAAAGCCAACAACGGAAGACTACCCCGAGTCCTCTCAGCATAGTGTCACCGATCAAACAAACCGAATGACATTAAGAAGTGCCGCAGCTGTGAAACAGAACTCAAAGAAGGGAAAAAAGGTATATTGTGCGATTTCTGCTGCAACTGGATACATATTTCTTGCGCGAAAATAAATGAATCAGCGCACAAGCTTTTCACCAATCTAAATCAGCCCTACTTCTGTACGATGTGCCTCCCTTCTGTAAAACAGATACTAAACCTCGGCAAAAGAGTCAGAAACCTCGAGCAGCAGCTTAATATCATGATCGATACCGTCTCCTCCAAAATCGGAAAGTTGGAAACTAAGCTCGAGACACTCAATGATCAGCACTCGACCGCAAGTGCGCCTGCACCTGCTAATGAACTTCGTGAACTAATCACATCATCGGTACATGAGTCTCTTGAGGCCAAAAATAGGAAACTCAACACTGTTATCCTGAACTTTCCAACAGAAAAACAGTAAATCCCTAAACGGAGACATCAGCAAACTTGCAGGAGAATGCAATTTCGATCCCAGAAACATTGTCAAATGCCATCATATCGGACCCATAAACAAAAGAAAGGACGGAACAAACTATCCATGTCTCGTGAAAGTGACCTGCGACTCACCAATAAACATGACCAAACTTATAACAGCGATAAACAACAAGCTAAAGGACACTTGCCCCCAGTCGCTCATACGTGCTCGACCTGATTTAACCTTTGTCCAGAGAGAACAAAGACGCCAACTCTGAAAACAACTAGAAGAAAAACGGCAAAATGGAGACAACAGTTGGGTAATAGACTACAAACAATCCAAACTAGTACAAAAACCAAGTGACTCCAGTAGCCACCAAGAACACCAGCATGCAGGCATTGCATAGGATACGTGTAGGACCCTTGGGGCCAAATCCATGCCTTCCAGAACCTTGCATATCCACTTCACCAACATCCGTGGCCTCAACTCTAACCTGAACAGCATCCACTACCACCTGCAGTCCACCAAACCCCACCTACTCTTTTTAACCGAAACTCAAATCTCACCTCCCCCAGCACTATTTAACTCCTTTTGACCCAAGGGTGGCGTCTGTGCATATATCCGCTCTGAGATACGCTGCCAGAGAACAACTAGCTTGGAATCGCCCGACTTCGACCTTCTTTAGCTGAAGATATCCCTCCCCCACTAAGTCAAATTCATCTGCTGTCTCTATCGCTCTCCTAACACCACCAGCAATCACTCAGAGCTCTTTCATTTCCTCTCCTTAAAAGTTGATTTTCTCTAGTCCCACTCCCCAAATAGCAAAATCATCATCCTGGGTGATTTCAACATCCATAACACCAATTGGCTTTCCTCTTCCAGTCATACAGATCCTGCAGGTAGAGATGCTGAAACATTTGCAGTCACTAATGACCTCACGCAAATTGTTCAAAAACCGACCAGAATACCAGATAATCCAAAACCACTCTGCAAATACCCTAGATCTCTTCCTTACTAATGACCCTTCCAAATATGCAGTGAATGTGGTAAGTCCCCTGGGTAATTCTGACCACAACTTAGTGCTTATCTTTTTCCCCATGCAACAATGCCTACACAGTTACTCCCACACAAGAGTAGTTTGGCATTATAATAGCGCCAAATGGGACAGTCTCCAAGACTACTATGCTTCATTCCTATGGTTAGACTATTGTTTCCGGTCTTCCAGTCCAGACATATGCACCGAATGCATCATCAAAGTGATCCTCACTGGCATGAAAGCTTATATTCCCCACACTACTCAGACCTGCCATCCCCTAACTAAACCCTGGTTCTCCAAAAAATGTGCCAAGGCAGTACAAATGAAAAATCAGGCATACCACAACTGACTCAAATCAAGAACCACATCCTCATTCAATGCCTACACTGAAGCCCGAAACAAATGCAAGAAAACTATCAATACTTCCAAAATAGATTCTGAATGGGCAAAAAGCAAGAAGCTCACAGCCTGTCCAAACGGAAGCTGTGCCTTTTGGTCCCTTGCCAAAGCAATTGGCCATAACTTTTGCTCTACACTATTCCCACCTCTATCATACCCAGATGGCTCATTTGCAACATCACATATAGAAAAAGCTAACCTCCTGGCATCACACTTTGCCTCCAATGCACACATAACTGAGAATGGCAAATGCCCTCCAGTCATTCCAACTGCCCAACATACAATGCCCCCTATATCCTTTTGCCAAAAAGACATCACAAACCTGCTGTCTAAATTAGACACAAAAAAGTCTCCTGGCCCAGACCGAATTCCTCCAATTATTCTGAAGGTCTGTGCATCTGAACTAACTCCTATCCTATGTCACATGTACACACTCTCTTACTCCACTGGTATATATATCCCAAAACCTGGAAACTGGCCTATATTCAACCCATTCCTAAAAAGGGTGACAAATCACTACCATCTAACTACTGCCCTATCTCACTCACTTCAGTCCTATCTAAAGTAATGGAGAAAATCATCAACTCTCAAATCCTAATCTACATTGAAGGTACCCTGCTATTAAGCGACCACCAGTACGGATTCTGCCAAAGCCGTTCAACAGGAGATCTACTCTCATACATCACCCATCACTGGACAAGCGCTATGGAGAAATTCGGCGAATCCCAAGTAGTTGCACTTGATATCTCCAAAGCCTTTGACCGAGTCTGGCACAAAGGCTTACTAAGCAAACTCCCATTATTTGGACTGCCTGAGGACTTCTGCAGATGGATTGCCAGCTTCCTGTCCGGACGCACACTATGCGTGATGGTAGACGGCTCTCTATCCTCTCACCATCCAACTAATGCCAGGGTCCTTCAAGGCTCAGTTCTCTCACCGACCCTCTTCCTTTTATATATCAATGACCTACTTCAGTTGACCTCTAACCCAGTACACAGTTTTGCAGATGACAGCACACTACATTCCTCCCTTTCATTTGACAAACCCTACCCTACACAGCTCACTTCAACCCACAGAACATCAACCACCACTGCCCTCAACTTCAACGCTAGTAAAACCCAGTTCTGTCTTATTTCTCACAAAAAAGAACCATTTTCCCCCAGCATTGTTTTCGATAACACTCAAATTCACAGACAAGACGAAATTTCTCTTCTCGGAATTACCTTGACATCAAGCCTCTCCTGACATAAACACATCACAACCATTGCATCCTCAGCTTCCAAAAAACTAGGTTTTCTCTTTCGCTCAAGACGCTATTTCACTTCTAAACAGCTGTTAACACTATACAAGTCACAAATCCGCCCAGTTCTCGAATATTGCTCTCACATCTGGAGTGGGGCTCCAAAAAAACTCCCTCAAAATGCTCGACTCAATACAGAGGAGAGCAATTGGACTAATAAATGACCCATCCCTCACCAACTCGCTTCCTCCACTTTCACATAGATGCTTGGTCTCTGCAATCTGTATATTCTATGAATACTTTCATGGGAAAGGTTCATCTGAAACAGCATCAATAATTCCCCCACCCTGTACGAAGCCCATTGGAACACGCACAGCTACCGCCCAACATCCTTTTACAGTACACGTTGAAACCCACAGAACAAGTTTCTTCTCCTTCTCATTTATCCCTGCTACTGCAGTACTGTGGAACAGTCTTCCCCTTGACGTATTTCCCAAGGAATACAATATACAGGTGTTCAAATCAAATGTAAACAAGTTTCTCCTTTCACAATCCATCACCCATATACAGTACTAACATACTATAGGTTGACCAGCCAACTTCCTGTATATGGGCCCAACATAAAAAAAAAAAAATTGAATATCTCAATCATATTATCTCCCCTTTTCCGCCTATCAGCCAATTTCTGCAACCCACAAATCTTCAACCTGTTCTCATAAGGTTCATTCCATAGACACTCTCCTCTGAATCCTCTCTACCTCCTCCCCATCAAGAAGAAACCTAGGTGACCAAATCTGGGCACACAGTAGTCGAGATGAGGTCTTATCAAGGCTTGGTACAGAGGAACAATAACTTGCTTGTCTCTGCTCGTCAAAGTATTTTTCAACAACCAAATGAGTTGATGAGCTGATTTAGCCACTTTTGCAATGTGCCCCCTAAACTTCATCTCCCTATCCACCAACACTCCCAAGTCCCTGGCCTCATCAATCTCCTGGAGTACAGTTCCACCAATGTGGTATACTGCTGCTAATCTTTTCACCCCAAAATGCATAACCTTAAATTTTATCACATTAAATTCACATCCATTCTCCTTAGCCCAGAACTCCAATCTTTCCAAATCATCCTGCAAGATTTTGACATCTTCTGCATTCACTATTGCCATACCGAACTTTGCATCATCAGCGAACAAATGAATTGTTCCGCTTAGATTCTTCCCTATATCGTTAATGAACAAATTAAACAGCAGTGGTGGCATGCTTATGTAATATTATCGGTGGCATACTTATGTGATATTATGTCTATCAAACACATGTATTTTTAGATGGTTTAGCTGTTTTATAAGAATTAAAAAAACTTCAATTTTCTGAATAAAACAAAAACCATTCTATCTCCATCTAAGATGGAAAAATAATTTTCAAAAGTACTCGACCATGAAACAGCGGAAGTAATTTAAATGCACGCATATATTTAAAAACTTTAAAAAAAATATCTTGTTGCTCATGACTAATGTTGGTTGCACATTAGGTGATGGATTGTTCTGCCAACTTGGTTGGCTGAGTGGTTAACATATCTGCTTTCTAATCAACAGACTATGGGTTCAAATCTCACCTTGGGCATGGGTGTTTGTGGTTGTCTTCAGGTTGCAGATAAATTTCATTGCCCAATGTGAGACCACTGCCTTACTCATTGGAGGTCTAAAGTGGCTTGAAAAAATTTCATTTGTGGTCTCTAGAGCAGGGTTTCTGAACTGTGTAAAACAAATTAATAAAAATGCACAAAAAGTTTAAAATTAATAAAAAAGAAAAAAAATTCTTAGCCAAACCATGGTACAAATGTACTGTAGGTTAACAAAACCATTTTATGGGTGGGAGCCACATTAAAAAAATAAATAAATAAATAAATAAAATAAAAATATTAGTTGCCTGGTGTGAGATCACCACCTTGCTTATTGTAGGGCTAAAGTGTCTTAAAAAAGTATTGCATTTGGTCTCTAAAGCAGGATTCTTGGATTATTGAATTTTGGCCCACCTAAGGTGCTAACAAAATCAAGTATAATAGGGTTACAATCTTTCATGGATGGGATTCACATTAAAAAAAAGTATATTCCTATGATGCACATTTTCAGTTTTTGCATAGCAAATTTTAGTTTTCTGTAGTTAAGATTTTTTTTTTTTTTTTTTTTTTTTTTGTGTTTTGTCACCTATGTTTTTTCTTGATGGGGAGGAGGTGGAGAGGATCCAGAGGCGAGTGACCAAGATGATAGCAGGTCTATGGAATGAACCTTATGAGAACAGGTTGAAGATTTGTGGGTTGCAGAAATTAGTTGATTTGCGGAAAAGGGGAGATATGATTGAGACATTCAAATTGCTAAAGGGTTTCTATAGGATTAATTCAGAGGATATTTTTGAGATCAGGACTGGTGGTGGGAGAACTAGGGGTCACCTATGGAAGCTGGGCAAGAGTGTGGTAAGCAAGGGTGTTAGAGCTGAGTTCTTTACTTTTAGAGTGGTAAATGAGTGGAATAAGCTGCCAGAGTCTGTTGTGGATGCTATGACGGTGAGTGAGTAGTGAGTTCAAGGCAAAGTATTATAGATACTGTGAGAATGTCATATAGTTGTGTGGACATGATGTTTAGGGCCTCCCTTGATGAGTCTACAGACTCCCTGGAGTTGCCTGTAATAATAATTTTATACCTATAAGAAATCTGTTCATTTAGATGACTCAGTTAAGTTCATCTGTTCTTGATTATAATTAGTTTTATTAATTTTTTTTAACTGCTGAATTATAAAATTAACTGTGGAAACATCCGAAAGTGCAAAGTACGTTGACATTTACTTTGCTGTTAACTGCCTGTGTTTATAAAGTGTTATTAGTTAAACACAAATAAACGACTCAACTGATATTAACGTTGAATAATATTTTGTGTCATCTTTTTTCCAGTTAAACTAAGCAAAAATAAAATGATAATTAACACCAGAACTTTTCCTAATTTTATATATATTTTCTCTTTTAGATAGTTATGTTCACCGAACAAAAGTAAGAAAAGCTTTAGCTGAAGATTCAAGTTGGCAAAATGATTTTTATGCTATAGCTTCTCAGATGTGGCAAAAACAGCATAATGAGATAACTATACTTCTACCTTGGAGTCAACTGGCAGTTCCACTAAAGTCAGGTTGTGTTATTTGTATTATGTATGCATAATACTGTATACAATTGAACCATGATCTGTTGTGCTCTCCTCACAATTCTAACAGTGTCCCCCCAAAAATTGTAGGTCATTATCCACTGTATCTCCTTTCCTCTGTGATATTTCCACCAACTATACACTCTGCATCCTATCTTTGCTTCCCAAATTTTAAAATACTTTGCAACATGGAACTGGTAAACCTAGTCACTTGTCCACTCATCTAGTTCAAGTTATTTTTTTAAACCATAACATCGATTAATCTCCAATCCAATGCATTAATCTGTTATTCAACCCCATCTGTTCAGTTTAATTGCAAACTTGTTATGCAGCAACTTATCACTGGCTTTTGCAAAATCCAAATATACCACTGTGTATGCAGTTCACTTGTCCAATCCATTTGGCACTATGTTGTAATAAGTAAGAAGATTGCTAAAACATGATCTTTATTTACAAACACATCTTGTCCATCCATCAGACAGAATGTCAGTCATTGTCAACCCCTTTAATTTTGGTCCCCACCAGTGACGGCCCGTATACATAAGCACTGCGCCACTGCAGCACCCCCAAGGAAAAAAATTAAAAAATTAAATTTTGTTTGTGTTTATAGATAGTAACAATGCTTACAACATTATATAAATACAATACAACATGTTAAAGGTTACAGCTTATGTTTCGACAGTGATTGATTAGTTAATAATTGGAATTGTTTGATTAACACTTTAGATTTCGAAACAGATACACTGCGATCTAACACAGTGTCAGAATTATCACGTTCAACCAATCGCAGCCAGACTCGCCGATATTCGTTTGCACTTCTCATTGCACGTAACTTGTGAATCTGACACTGCTCTTTGGGCAGTGTATCGTATGCTTGCGCGTTATTTCTGTGAGATATGAAAGAATGAACTATTTTTTGCAAATCTTATTTTATTTTGAAAATATGAAAAGAATTATATTTTTTCAATTATGGTAACATGAAACAAATACACTGCAAATGATCGTGCCAATTGCAGGTAGACTCGCTGATATTCATTTATGCTTGACACTGCTCTTTTGGGCAGTGTATTGTTGTATGCTTTATTTCTGTGAGATACGAAACTTTTATTATTGGTGTTTGTTCGTGGTGAGGGTGAAATATTTTTAATAAAGCAATTTTTTTAACATGTAAATTTATTTATTAATAAATTGGTTATTGATTAGGAAAAAAAGAATTTTTTTAAAAATTTTATTTTGTATATGCAGCACCCCCACTTAAAATTTTCACTGGCCGACTGGTCCCCACTAACCTCGCCAGCATTTAACTGAAATCCAGAAGATTGGCCTATAATTCAAAATTATATTATCACCTATATAAAGCAGAACAGTTTTGCCCTCTTGCCAGTCCTTTAGAACTTGAGTAGTGTAATACTCATATTAATCAAGTAATGTCAAGGCATCAGTACCCTGGAACATTCTCTCAAAGCATACGGTGATATAACATCAACTCAGTTTGCATTATAAACATCAAGGTTATTCAGTTTCCCCATATACCTCCTGATCACTAATTATCAGCATAACCCCCTGATTGGACTTATAGATTACTGTGTACAGTTTAATCACGTAGTTTCCAAAAGGATGAGATGTTGGAAAGGGTCCAGAAATGATTGACTGAGGTAATTTGTCATCTCTAGAATTTTGAATATGAGAAAAGATCAACGAAGTGGAAATTGAAGAGTCTGTTCTATAGGAGGATATGATTGAGATGTATAAGTTGATAAGGGTTATTATTATTATCACTACGGGTATCTCCATGGAGTCAGTAGACTTATCGTGGGAGACCCAAACTATCAAAACAATATCTATCATATCTCTTCTTGAATTCATTTACAGATGAAGAACTCACAACTGAGTCAGGCAATGCATTCCACTCATTCACCACCCTCCAGGTGAAAAACCTTGTTCTCACACCCTTGTTAACCACACTTTTTCTTAATTTCCAGGGATGACCTCTTATTCTTCCATCTTCACACAGCTGAAATATTTCCCTTGCATCAATCTTATAAAAACATTTTAGTAATTTAAATGTTTCTATCATATCCCCCTCTTCTCCACCTATCAACCAACCTCTGCAATCCACAATCTCTCAATGTAGGGAGCATTTTTTACATCACTCACCAACTTAGTCACTCTCCTCTGAACCCTTTCCACAACTTCCTCATCTCCAAGGAATCCAGGTGACCAGACCTGGGCACAGTAATCCAAATGTGGAAGTTTCAATGCCTTATAAAGGGAAATAATAACCTCTTTATCTCTGGATTTTAGTGTGTTCTTCAATAACCAAGTAATCCTATGTGCAATCTTGAATACCTTAGCAATGTGGCCTCTGAACTTCATCTCCCTATCCCCCCAAGTCCTTAGCCTCATCAATCTCTTGGAGTACTGTTCCATCAATGTAGTACACAGCTGGTATTTTTTTAATCCCAAAATGCATAACTTTACACTTTTCCACATTGAACTGCCATCCATTACCTTTTGCCCATTTTGCCAGCTTATTTAAATCATCCTACAAACTCTCAACATCAGCTTGATTTTTTATTGCACTACCCAACTTTGCATCATGCAAACAACTGAATATCTCCCTTCAAGCCATTTCCTAGATCATTTATGTACTAATTAAACAATAACAGCCCAAGCACAGAGTCCTGAGGCACACCACTGGTCACCTGCCTCATCCTGGACTCTGCAGCTCCATACACCACTTTCTGGTATCTCTCCCTGAGCCATTCTCTTATCCATATCACCAGTTTAGTATCCATCCCCATCTGCTCCAATTTGCACAACAGTATTCCATGGGGTATCCTGTCAAAAGCCTTAGCAAAATCCAGAAGTACAACTGTGTAGCCATTTCTTTTGTCCCACTCAGATGTCATTCTATTATAAAAAGCTAATAAATTGCTAAGACAGAATTGGCCTTTAACAAAACCATGCTGTCCCCTGTAAAGTATCATATTCTGATCCATCTATTCTTGAATTTTGTATTTAACCAACTTTCCAATACTTTTACCACCACTCCCGAGATGATGATTAGTCTGTAGTTAACTACCACAGTTTTAGAGCCATCTTTATGCAAAGGAATTATTTTGCCTCCCTTCCACTCCCTAGGGACCATACCAGAGTTCAAACTTAAGTTAAATAACCAAGTAAGAGGTGTTGACAATTCCTTAACACATTCACTCAACACCCAAGGTGATATTCCATCTAAACCTATAGCAGTGTTTGCATTTAAATTCTGCAATATACTACATACCGCTGATTTATTAACTTCAATTCTCACATTAGTTATTGCTACAGGTACAGAGATATCCTCACTTGGGTGATACTTTTGAAAAGTGATCACTCAGTAACTCTACTAACTAACTTGACACATCTGAATTGGTCACCTCAATACCATCAGCATCCACTAAGGTTATCCTTCCAGAGTCATTTTCCTTTTACTTGTCACGTAGCAGAACTCTTTGGGAAGCAGAAGAACCCTTGATCTCCTTGGCTAAGGTCTTCTCATAATCTGATTTAGCTTTTCTTACTATGCTGGTAACCTTCCTAGCTTAAGCCTTGTACTGCTCATGGGTGTACTGATCACCTTTCTCCTTGTAAATTCTCCATAACATTTTCTTTTTTTTTTGCAGATCAAGCCTGATACTACTACACATCCATCTAACACCTACCTTGTTTGTCTTCCTGACCATGGGAATACATTCTGATATTGCCTTCCTCCTCAGATACCCACTGATTTTATCCCATACACTTCTAACATCTTTCCCCTGCAATATGTTCTGCCATGGGATCGCAGTAAGCTCACTCTGAAGCTTGTTATAATTACCTAACCTGTAGTTCCATATATATTCCTTCTTAAGAGAGAAATCCACAACCTTCCAAGTCAACTTTGGGAACTATACCACATGATCGCTCTCACCAATTGGAGGTAACGAGGACACTTTACTTATTCATATATCCTCTGAACCAATGACCAGGTTCAACACTCTCACACCACTAGTCCCTTCAGTTATGTGCCGTTTCAAGTAATTATCTCTTAGAAGGTTTATGAATTCCATTTCCTTTTTGCCATGTGATATTTCCTCTTCCAATTGATATCACCATAATTAAAATCCTCAATCATAATCACTAACCCTGCACTCATTGCACTAATTTGCTGATGCATGAGTTCAATCACTCCCTTTACCCCCCCCCCCCCCCGGCCTATAGCAGCAACCAACTGTATATTTGGTTGCATTGGTCACCATTTCACACCAGACAGCCTCAAATGAACTGTCATCATTCACATGTCTATCATCTTGATATACTACTTTCTTTGGATGCAACTCATCAGACATCATCAACATTACTCCTCCCTGATAATACTGTACCATCACATTCAATTCCAGTTATCACATCTTCGGCTGACAGACAAGTTTTACTAATGCCTACAACTTTTGGTGAGATTGCACTGACTAATGCCAAAAATTCTTCCCTCTTATTTCGAATGTTTTTTGCAGTAGTATACAAAAATACTACTGCAAGAAATACTATTGCAGATTCCCTTTAGTTCTTGTACCAACTTTAGAACTGATATACATGTTACTAATTTCAGTAGTCCCATGCCGATTTTTATCCACTCTATTCTGCAATTTATTTCGTGAATAAGGATCAACAAATATACATTCACTGCATAAGTTTCTCCCTCTTACATTCAACCTTTTCAATTTTAGTTTCCCTGCCCAATTACTTCCACTTGTTCAGAATTATCAGATTAATGTGGATGAAGTTTTTCATAGAATAGCAAGGGGAAAAATAAGAGGCTATCCCTAGAAGCTATATGGGAATGGGGGAGAGGTCACATGGATAGTAATGGGTAAATGGAATACTTTATAGATTTAGAAAGTGTGATGAGGGCAGAGATATTGAATGCATTTGACATGTTCACATTGGGTGGTGTTCCTTGCATTTTACTTATGCAAGTTGCCAAACTCATATAGGTAAATATGACTTCCCCATTACTTCCACCTTATTATCACCACCTCTGGGTCTGACTCCCACTGATGAGACCTCGATAAAGGTCGAAACCGGTCTGGGTAGTGGCCCTTTGCTTAATGCATAGCATTAGACATATCCGCAAGGAGATGTGCTTTACATTATGGGAGATACTAATATACTAATAATACTTTACATTATGGGAGATACTAAGGCAAGTGATGAGAACTGATGTTTCTGTCTTTGAAGGTGATTAATTGGGAAGAGACCTTCACAGTCTATAAAAAATGCAGAGAACATATTGTGATTTCTGACACAGCATTCAATCCTATCTTCATGAGGTGCACCTTGTCAGTAGGTATACCTACTTAGATGTTGGAAATTTTTTCACTTGGTTATACTATAAATTAAAGATGCCAAGAAATTATATTCTTGGTTTAATCATTTATCCAAGTGTAAGCAAACAAAGTTTGCAAGTGAAGTAACTTCATGACTGGGCTACTTGTATATAGAGGTTAATGACTTCACATCACTTGACTTAGTATCCCATAATGCAAAGCACATATCCTTACAGACATGTATAATGCTATACATTATGGGAATGGTCACTACCCAGACTGGTTTCGACCTTTATTAAGGTCTCATTAATGGGAGCCACACCCAGAAGTGGTACCAAGGTTGAAGTAATGCAGAAGTCATATTTCCATATACAAGTAATCAAAAGGTATCACACCTTATTATTAAAATACTCTGGATTAGAGACAGATGTTGAAAGTTGTTTTTTTTTCCCACTTGGTTATACTATAAATTAAAGATGCAAAGAAATTATATTCTTGGCTAATGACTTCACATCACTTGCCTTAGTATCTCATAATGCAAAATACTAATAATTATACCATTATTATTGGACAAGGGTGATGCATATACGGTGCTATACTTTGATTTTGCAAAGGCTTTTGATATATTGCAACACTACAAATTGGTAACTAACTAGATGCTGATGAGATTGGATGATAGATTAGTGAGTTGGATAGGCAACTGGCTCTCAGATAGGTATCAGCAAGTTGCATATGTGGCTGCAGTATCCCGGAGAAACTCACTGCTGGTGTGCCACAGGGAGCCTTGGGACTATTGCTATTTACACTGGTGTCCAAAACCTCATTTATATTATCATATGGAATTATCCAACATGAATTTCTTCCTGACGGCACCACAGTTTTTCCTCTTTCTAAGTATATATATATTCTATGAAAACAAAAGATGTATGAAAGAATTCTATATGGATGATAGGATGAAATATCCGATATATTTATTTGAACATTTACTGTATAAGAAACTAGAAGTTTGAGCCTTCTAGTTGAATTCATCTAACATTAGATATGTTACCTTTGTGAGTATTTGTTTTGCACTGTTCATTTTGATTATGTTAACTATTTTCTATATTTCATTCTTCCTGGTACAGGAGTTTATGAGTTGCAGACATATCGCATGACTAGCCAGACTCACATTTGGAATGGACGCTTGAAGACTGCAATGGAAATGACTTCGGAAAAATTAAGGAATTTTAATTCAGTTCTTATTGGCGTGTTTGCTACAGTATTTGGCTATCAAAATACAGGTGAATATCCATCCTGCATTCTGAATTAATGAAATCTATCAGTTTTCTCTTTCAATGATAATTACCATTGATGATAATACATCAATAAAATACATGTTTTTTTTATGTTAAATTTGTCGAAACTGAAATAACAAGCTGCTGGTCTGCTTAAATTCTTTTTTGTATAGATATTAAACTATGTAAGAAAATTAAATATGCTGTTTTATATTAGAATATCTAACCATCATGATATCTAAATTAGATATCTGACCATTTTACAGTATCTGATATTGTGAAATGGATTTTGCAGTTCTAGCCTTTAGAACAGTGGTTCCCAAAGTGGGCAGTACTGGAATGATCAGTGGGACAGTAGTGGCCTCATGAGCAAAAGGGAGCATTGAATTGAAGTAAGAGAACGGTGAAAGCAGTGACAAAAATTAGTTGTCGAAAAAAATGTTTATGATATAACTGTTGTATAACATAAGTAAAGGTCGTAATGGTTGCTTTATTTTCCAAGGAAATGTACAGCCGATCAGCATTGAAGTCTGACGACAGGTCTTAACAAGCAAAGTGTTGGCAGGTGCGCACTTTCAAGTGATCGAGATTTTGCAAGTCCAGTACTCATTGGCAGGAACATGTACATATTATGACTTGTTCACTGTATAATATTATAAATACGTGAGATGTATGAAATCAATTTTAGATTGTTTCTGAATTGTGCGACAAGCAGTTAGCAATTTGATGTAGTACATAAAAACTTTAGTGCATATTCGATACCATATTTCGTGCAGTAGAAGAATTTTTTAAAGAAAAAGAAATCCCGCTGAATAATATCTTGTCAGTTGCTACCGATGGTGTTCCAGCGATGGTAGGGTGCTATGCGGTTTTATTGCATATTTCAAAGAAGCGGTGCCAAATGTATTCTCTGTACACTGTGTGATTCATCATCTACATTTAGTTGCCAAATGCCTGAGTGATCACCTATCTTACTTACATGGATTATACACAAAGCAAATTGTTGTTGTTCAATAAAACAGCAGGTTTCACATGAGTATTTTTATACCTTTTCTTATAAAAATAATTTGGTTTAGGTATGTGCGAAATTGCATTCTAGAAATTTTGTAAATTCAGCTTTTTTTTTACAGATTATTATTATTATTATTATTAATATAACACCTCCAGGGAGTCCAAAGACTCGTTGAGGGAGAGTGTGCCAACAGCATCGAATGATGCTGTTGGCACATAATATCATGGCCGAACCTAAGAAGAAATGTAGGCAATATATTATCGAATATTTGAAATACAGCTTTATTCAGTCACCTACAAACAAAACATTGCCAATGTGCCTGATTTGCCAAACAGTTTTTTCAAATGAATCTATGAAGCCTTCAAGACTTAGAAGAACATTTGACAAAGGTTCATGCTAATAAAAAAGATGAGGATTTATTGTATTTTCAAGCACTTAGAGAAATATTTTTGAAACAACATTCGCAGGTATGTTTTCAGCAGCATCCAAACTAGATGATGATGGGTTGTGTGCCTCTTACAACGTTTTCTTACCGATGGCTAAATCGGGAAAACCACATAATGTTGGTGAAGAACTAATTCTACCAGCTGCTAGTGAGGGCATAAGCAATGTACTGCACAAGCCAGCCTCTGATATTATCAAGAAAATTCCTTTGAGCAATAATACAGTGCAATGAAGAATTGATGAAATGTCCCAGGATATTGAAGACTCATTATGCGAGTATTCAAAACAACCCAGCTGTCTACAACTTGATGAGTCTACTTTACCAGGAAATGATGCCTTACTTTTAGCATATGTACGATACATAAAAGAAGAAAAAATTTGCCAAGAATTATTATTTGCTAAAAATTTGCTGACTGACACTAAAAGAGAATCAATATTTCGTGCAGTAGAAGAATTTTTTAAAGAAAAAGAAATCCCGCTGAATAATATCTTGTCAGTTGCTATCGATGGTGTTCCAGCGATGGTAGGGTGCTATCGTGGTTTTATTGCATATTTCAAAGAAGCGGTGCCAAATGTATTCTCTGTACAGTGTGTGATTCATCATCTACATTTAGTTGCCAAATGCCTGAGTGATCACCAAATAGGTCATTACATTATGTAATTACAACAGTCAACAAAATCAAAAGTCAATAATGTTAGTCAAGTAAATAATAGTTTAATATCTGACGTTTCACTGAGTAATATCTCTCAGCATTTTCAAAGGATACACTGGTAAGCAATAGAAAGTAACAAAAACTAGGAAACTAACTGACAATTCTAAAAATTATATCTTAGCTTATTTGACCGACTTGTTTAACAAATTTCATGAAACAAATCTACAGCTCCAAGAAAAAGGTCATAATAAAAAATCAAAAGTCATTCATTGAATGGCAGATTGTTTGGACAACTGTTGTGTTGAAAACAAAGAAATCATTCGCTTGCTGCTCCATACAGAAGTTCATTGGCTATCAAAGGGTGCCTGTTTGAATCGATTTTATAAACTCCTTGACTGAGTACTACACTTTTTAGAAAACAGAGATGATTCTTTACGAGCCAACTTGATTACTTTCAAAAGTGACATAGCTTATTTGACTGACTTGTTTAACAAATTTCATGAAACAAATCTACAGCTCCAAGTAGGTGAGCTGAATTTAATAAAAACAAAAGCTGTTATTTCTGTGTTTGTGTCAAAACTTGTCCTGTACAAATGAAACTTATGACAAGGAGAATTCAGCCACTTTCCAAATCTATCAACAGTGGAAAAATGTGATGAAAACATGCTCAGCTATTGTCAGCACTTGGAGATTCTGCAAATTTCAACCAATGATTTAAAGATATTCTTGAAATGAAAATACCCAATTGGGTTTTGGACATGTTTTCAAGTACAAACACAGAAGAATCTTTACAATTACAAGAACTGATAGAAGTAACAACAAATGAGGAGTTTAAATTAAAATTCAAAAATGGGTACCAACAGTTCTGGTTGCAAAAGCAGATGTCCGTACTTTCTCCTGGATTGTGGGCTGTAGTAAAAAAAAGTTTTTAATCACATTTCCATCATCATATTTAGTGGAACGTGGGTTCAGTGTGGTCACAAATCTTTTAACTAAAAAAAAATAAACCAACTGCAAATAGCTAATCATGGTGATTTAAGAATGCTGCTGACAAATATAGAATCAAATATCAATAAATTGGTAGCAGCACATTAGGATTGTTTTTAATATTATTGATTGTTATTTACTATTTTATGTGCAATTTATGTTTGTTTTCTTAATTTTAATAGTGTTATTAAATTTTCAACTCCATCCTGTCCTATATTTATGTGCAATTTATGTTTCTTTTGTTGATTTCGATAAATAGTTTTAAAATTTCAGTTCCAAAGTGTCTTATTTCCAAACTTCAAAAAAATCTGTACTAGATGCATAATAAAATGTGAATTTGTTTCTGTATCTGTCTGTTTGTTTGCATAAAACTCGAGAACTGCTGATCCAATTTTCATACAATTTTCTTTTATGTGTATCAGGTTGAGCTGGTCAGGTCTTAGAAAGTAGTTTCCGGGGGGAAGGTGCTGAATACATTTTTTTTTTCTGAATTGTGTGACAAGCAGTTAGCAATTTGATTTAGTGCATAAAAACTTTAGTGCATATTCGATACCTAGTCTGTATCTTACTCACATGGATTATACACAAAGCAAATTGTTGTTCAATAAAACTGAATACATAAATTTTAATATGTAGATATTTCGTCTTAAGTATCTTAAGACTTCTCTGTCCTCTCATAAGCCACTCAGCTTCATCAGTTAAAAATTCCACAGAATTTCACACAAAAATAAAAGACATTCCAACATCATTTCAAAGTAGTATACACCGTAGTATGGCAGCGAGTGTATTCCCGCAAGCTCTCTGGTCAATTTTCATGACCAGAGAGCTTGCGGAAATTTTCAGAAATTTTATAATTTCTGTATTCAGCTTTGAAGTGATGTTGGATATAATATCCACTGAATTTATATAATTTTGCATTGCCAAAGTGAAGCCTTTTGGCTCTTTTTTTTTAGTAAATAAAAGACATTCAACTGTCAGAAACAGACATTCTAATAAGCTTTGACACTGTCTCTCTCTCTCTCTTCACTAATATTCCTCACAAGGAGACAATAGAATTGTTAGCACAAAAATTTCCATCCAATATTGTGGAATTATTGCAATTTTCTATTACATCTGGACATTTCACATGAAAAGATAAAATTTATAAACAAGAGGAAGGAACAGTAATGGACTTTTCCTTATCATCCAACTTAGCCAACCTTTTTCTGGCACACCTGGAAGATAGAATTCTTGCTCTTGAACCAAAACCAAAAATATGGCTACAATATGTTGATGATGTCTTTGCAGTCTGGAGTCACTCTGAACAAGAATTATACTCATTTCTAGATAATATCAACAGCCCTTATCCTCACATCAATGCATACTAGAAAAAGAATAATCATAAGTTATCTCATTTCTTGATATACACATCCATTGAAAACAAGATAGTTCCATTTCCACTTCTGTCTATCATAAACCAACTTTTTCAGGTCGTTACGTCCACAGTTCATTGGCTAACCATCCATCTCAAAAATACAGCATCATAAAATCTTTGGTATCCAGAGCACTCAAATTTTGTTCCTCTGAAGAATCTTTAAAAGAAGTATTAGAAATTATTAAAGACTCAGCCTTATTAAATGGCCACAATCCAAAAACAACTCAAAAAATCATCAGCCACTTCCCTACACATCGGCCCAGACAAGAAAAAGCTGGTAGGATTCCTATACCATATATCAAAGGCATCTCGGAATATCTGTCAAAAATTATGAAGAAATACAAACTTGCTGCTACCTATAAAGCAATCAACTAGATCCACAATTTGTTACCTTCTCCAAACGACAAACTCTCGCCTATGATACTACCTGACATATTTGAAGTTCCATGTTCTTGTAAGATGTCTTACTATGGACAAACAAGAAGATCTATAAGTAAATGTCATATTTTAGTAATCTTCTTACTTATTACAATAAGGTGACTGCTTCCATGGACAGAGGAGAAGGATACGCAGTAATATACTTAGATTTTGCAAAGGCTTTTGATAGATTACTGCATGATAAGTTGATAGTCAAACTGGAGTGGATGGGGTTGGATATTAGATTGGTACATTGGATTGGAGACTGGCTATCTGATAGGTATTAACAAGTTGTGTATGGGGAAGCGATATCCAGGAAAAGGAAAGTTACTAGTGGTGTGCCTCAGGGGTCTGTTTTAGGGCAATTGCTGTTTAACTTGTATATTAATGATATTGGTGAAGATTAGGATGGAGATATTCAGTTGTTTGCAGATGATGCAAAATTGGGACGAACCATGAAGAGTAGTGAAGATGTTGTAGCCTTACAAGAAGACTTGAATAAATTGAGTGATTCGGCACAGGGATGAGGATGTGAGTTCAATGTTGCAAAATGTAGGGTTTTTAAATTTGGAAAACTAAAATGGGATGCAGAATTTATGCTTGGTGAGGATATATTGTCAGAGGTGGAGGAAATAAGAGATCTGGGGTGATAGTCGATAAGGATCTAAAATTTAGGGGACACATAGCCAAAATTATGAAGACAACACAAAGGCTTCTGGGAATGATGCAGAGGACACTGACTTGTAGAAGTAGGGAGATTCTTGTTCCGTTGTATAAGGCTTTGATTAGGCCACACATGGACTATTGTGCCCAGATTTGGTCACCGGGTTTTCAGAAGGATGAAGAGATGTTGGAAAGGGTCCAAAGGAGACTGACTAAGGTAGTTTCTGACCTCTGGAATGTCGAGTATGAGGAAAGTGAGAAGATGTAATTTTGCAGAGTCTGGTGGACAGGAGGAAGAGGAGAGATATGATAGAGACCTACAAGTTGGTAAAGAGTTGTTATAGGATCAATGCTGGAGAAGTTTTACAGCGAATAGTGGGAAATCAGGGGAGAACCAGAGGTCATCCCTGGAAACTGTATAAAGAGGGTGTGAGTAGGGGAGTGAGAAGCAGGAAAATTGTTTATATAAATTTATTTCAATTGTATAAAATAAATTTATTAGATATATTTTAATATAATTTTAATTACAGCCATTTTTTTTAAGTTCTCAAACACGCTACTGTACGCATAGAGGGATTCCACTGTAAGCATGCACTGTTTCTTTGATTGTAATTCCTAGTCTTGTTTGTAATAATTGTCCTGATGATGTCTTAAGATACTTAAGGCAAAATATCTGCATATTATTGAAATTTAATTACTGTGGTATACATGTGAATTTTTAGTTGCTTTTTTTTGAAAAGGGGTGGTAAACCAAATAAGTTTGGGAACCACTGCTTTAGAAGAAACATCTATAAACATTATATATTATATCAAGAGCACTAGTGAGCTATTGGTTGCAGAACCAATAACACACTAGTTGCATGTAGGTAAGGGTGAAGAGAGGAGCCTATTGATGTTTTTCTTGAAAAGCTGGAGGTTATAGTTATCCAGGAACACTTAGGAATACGGTTCCAGAGAATAGATGCAATTGGAATGAAAGAAGAAGAGAGGAACCAACTTTAGTTTGTTGGTTTGCATTGATTGTAAAAGGTTGCCACAGCTGATTTTCTTGTTTTAATAGGCTTAGCAAAAAGTAGAGGTATGATGAACAGCAATCTATGAGATAGTGGTAGAAGTGAGTTTATATTTTAGATAACTGAGTTAGAACAACAGTTGACTAAAGCAGGCCTCTTGCATGAGCGTTTGTAAACAATTTGTTTTGTAGGTAAGTGCTGTCACTTTTAAAATATTTTCTTTTTAATATAATTAATAATGTTATATCATAATTTTTTATAAATTTTTTCCACTTTCATGGATTGGCTTTCATCTGGTAACCTATTATTTTGCTTCTGTCTGATCCAGGACAGTCAGTTGCATACAATGAGGTCTACAAAGACCAGGCAAGGAGGGTGACTTGGTTGGTGAGAGTAGCTAAAGAGAGGTATGAACAGCAGTAAGCTAATGAAGCCAAAAAGAATCCTAGGGAGTTCTTTCGATATGTAGCCAGCAAAAGAAAGAATGATTATGGAAGGATGACATTGATTGGAGGAAATGGTATAAAGACAGCTGTTGCAGAATGTGTTGTGGAGATACTTAATGAGCAATTCATAAAGATCTTTCAATCTTGTGAATGTGACTTCATGGAGAGATTAAGAGCAGTTGATGATGGGGAGGAGAGACTGACTGTAAGTGAGCAAGAGGTGTTTGGGGAGTTGAGTAAACTAGATGTAAATAAGGCTGTGGGACTTGATAATATATCACCACGTATTCTGAAGGAGTGTGCTAGAGAGTTGACACCTGCCTTGACATATTTTTTTAATACGAGTCTTGCACTTGGTCAAGTTCCTAAAGAGTGGAAGGAGGGCAAGATTGTGCCACTTCATAAAGGAGGTGATCGAACTCAAGCATCAAACTATAGGCCTATCTGTGTGTCAGGTGTTGTGGTTAAGTTGTTGGAGAAGCTTGTGAGAACTAGGATCCAGAGTTGGGTTGACAACAATGGTATAATTTTTGATGGACAGCATGGATTTGCTAAAGGGAGGTCATGTTTTAGTAATCTACTTACTTATTACAATAAAGTGACTGCTTCCTTGGACAGAGGAGAAGGATACACAGTAATATACTTGGATTTTGCAAAAGCTTTTGATAGAGTACCTCATGATAAGTTGACAGTCAAACTAGAGCAGATGGGGTTGGATATTAGATTAGTGCATTGGATTGGAGACTGGCTATCTGATAGGTATCAACAAGTTGTGTATGGGGGTGCAATATCCAGGAAAAGGAAAGTCACTAGTGGAGTGCCTCAGGGGTCTGTTTTAGGGCCATTACTATTTAACTTATATATTAATGATATTGGTGAAGATTTGGATGGAGATATTCAGTTGTTTGCAGATGATGCAAAGTTGGGACGAACCATAAAGAGTAGTGAAGATGTTGTGGCCTTGCAAGAAGACTTGAATAAAGTGAGTGATTGGGCAAGCAAATGGGGATGTGAGTTCAATGTTGCAAAATGTAAGGTTTTAAAATTTGGAAAACAAAGATGGGATGCAGAATTTATGCTTGGTGAGAATATATTGTTGGAAGTAGAGGAAATAAGAGATCTGGGGGTGATAGTGGATAAGGATCTAAAATTTAGGGGACACATCGCCAAAATTGTGAAGACAACACAAAGACTTCTGGTAATGATGCGGAGGACACTGACATGTAGAAGTAGGGAGATACTTGTTCCAATGTATAAGGCTTTGATTAGGCCACACTTGGACTATTGTGCCCAGATTTGGTCACCGGGTTTTCAGAAGGATGAAGAGATGTTGGAAAGGGTCCAAAGGCGAATGACTAAGGTAGTTTCTGACCTCTGGAATGTGGAGTATGAGGAAAGATTGAAAAGATGTAATTTGCAGAGTCTCGTGGAGAGAAGGAAGAGGGGAGATATGATAGAGACCTACAAGTTGGTAAGGGGTTGTTATGGGATCAATGGTGGAGAAGTTCTACAGAGAATAGTGGGAGATCAGGGGAGAACCAGAGGTCATCCCTGGAAACTGTATAAGGAGGGTGTGAGTAAGGGAGTGAGAGGCAGGTTTTTTTCGTGCAGAGTTGTGAGTGATTGGAATGCCCTGCCTGAGAGCGTGGTGTCTGCAAGTAGTTTGAATGTGTTTAAGACACGGTATGATGAGATGTGTGTGTAAGATAAAAGGACCTCCTAGATGAGTCTTTGACTCCATGAGGTCTTGTTTTTTTAATAATAATAATAATATACCTATGCACTATAATGAGTGCGTGTGTTAATGAATCAGCTTCTCTCTGTTTTGAGGGAAGAAATGCTTCAAGCTCGTTATCCAACCAAGACTGGCCAACTTAGTCCACCTTGAAAAATTATTATTGTTAACACCAGACCTCCATGAAGTCTAAAGACTCATCATAGGAGATACAGACTGTTACATGCAAAACCTATCAAACTGTGCTTTAAAGCTTTAAACTATTCAGTGTATCTGCATTCACCACAGTGTCAGGCAAAGCATTCCATTGACCAACCACTTTCCATGCAAAGAACCTACTTCTTATGCCCCTGCTCACACCCTCCTTATCCAATTTCCAGGTATGTTCCCTTGTTCTCTCCCCTTCCCCATTCTACAAAAAATTTCTTTTACACTAATCTGGTAACTACGACCCTTTATCAATTTAAAAATTAAATTGCGAAGAAATTACATTCCTGGTTTAATCCTGTATCCAAGTGTAAGCAAACAAGGTTTGCATGAGAAGTAACTTCATAACTAGGCAGCTTGAACATAGAGGCTAATAATGTCACATCACTTGACTTAGTATCCCATAATGCAAAGCACATATCCTTACAAATATGTATAATGCTATGCATTATGGGAAAAACTTTTATCAACTTAGATGTCTCAATCATATAACCTCTCTTCCTCCTATTCACAAGGCTTTGCAAACTGCCTTCCCCCAATCTGTCCTCATATCCCTCATCCCAAAGACTAGTTATGATCTTAGTCAGTCTCCTCTGGACCCTTTCCAACATCCTCATCACCTTGAAAAACTAGTGGACCAAATCTATGCACAATAATCCACGAGGCCTGATCAAGAAGTTATTTCTACAAGTTAAGGTTCTCTGCATCATTGCCATTATTTGATGCGATGACTTTACAACTTGTGCAATGTGACCTCAAAACTTAAAATCCTTATCCCCTACCACTCCAAAGTTACCTGTTTCCTTAACTTTATCCAAAATTTCTCTGCCAAGTGTATACATTTCATCCCATTGTTGCCTGCCAAAGTTCACCACATTGGCAGGCAAAGCATTCCACTGACCAACCATTCTGTTGTTCAGTGGAATGCCGTACTGTTGTACACTCATATAATCCATTCAAGTCCTCCTGTAAGAACACAATCTCTACTTGATTTCTCATCACTCTACCCAGTTTTGAAGCAGACAGTTTCATATCACCAGTTAAACCTATCCCAATATCATTAATATACAAATTAAATAACAATGGTCACAAAACTGATCATTACACCACACCACTTTCCTCTTTCAAGATAGTGCCATTCCATACACAACTTGATGATACCTGTCCGATAGCTATTCACCTATCCAACTCACTAATCTATCATCCATTCCCATCGGCAACAGTTTAGTGATCAACTTATGTGTGAAAATCTATCAAAAGTCTTGACAAAATCTAAGTATACCACTGTATATGCCTCTCCCTAGTCCAGTACATTTGTCACCTTGTTATAGTACATAAGCAGGTTTGTAAAACACGTCCTCCCTTTAACAGACCTGTGCTCACAATCACAAAGAATACCACTGTTATAAATCCACTTTTGTATCCTATATCTCACCAATCTTTCCAATACCTTAACTACAACTCCAGATATACATATCAGCCTTTGATTTGTTGGATTAGCGTTATCACTACTTTTGTGAAGTGAAACAGTTTTGCCTTTCTTCCACTCCTTTGAGACTTGTACTGTTACAAGACTGACAAATCAAAGGCTTATATACATATCAGCCTTTGATTTGTTGGATTATCATTATCACTACCTTTATGAAGTGAAACAGTTTTGCCTTTCTTCCACTCCTTTGAGACTTGTACTGTTAACTCTTGTTAAACAGGTAGGCCAATTCTGGTGCTAACTCCATTGAACATTCCCTCAAGATACATGGTGATATGTCACCAAGTCCTATTATCTTATTGACATCTATCTCACTTAACTCCTCCTATACCATTAAGTCCTCTTTCATTTCATTCAATTTCATCCTCAGTGTGAAATCAGAAGCTCATTACAAATGAGCATCTGATTTCATACTGAGGATGAAACACCCTAAAGAACTGTTCACTGAACACTTTGACTATGTCCTCTGCAGCAGTCACCAATCTCCCACTTTCATTCATTAACAGCATGTTACCATAATTATTCTTCCTTCTACTTGCCACATATTGAAAAAACTCTAAAGGATTTTTCTTGGCCTCATTTGCTAATTTCTGCTCATGCTGCACTTTTGTTGTCTCTACCAACTGAGTCACTCTCCTGGCCTTCTCTTTGTACTCTTCATGCAATTGATTATTACCATTATTCCTCTTTTGCTGTCTCCAAAGTGCCTTCCTCCAGATTTCATGTTTATCCCCCTTGTTCATGCATTTTACACTTACCTTATTCAGTCTTTTAACCTTCAAATTATATTCACACATAGATGCTGTTATGTATTTCTTTGTCTGGTTCCATGTAAGCACTTCATGATTACTCTCACCAACTGGAGGGAAATGTGAAACTCCACTCACAATTACATACTCTGATGAAATGTCAGATCTAATGTCAGATCTGACATTAGATTAAATGTCAGATTAAATTTCATTAAATGTCAGATCTCGATTTACACTTGTCCTCCTTTACATAATGCTTGAGATAGTTGTTAAGTTAGAAATATATACACGTTAGCACAAGAATAATGTTTAATTTGCCAAATATTTCGGTCTGAATATTACAGACCATCTTCAGTGGCTACATAGGAATAGTTTTAAAAACAAAGTGGAATATGAACAATTGATCATTCATACATATATATATTCATTCATTATATGAATTTCTGAATTAATATCTTTAATTATGTTTTTTTTTTTTAATACTTAGCGATATGACATCATGCGGCACGTTCTATGTATGAATGATCAATTGTTCGTATTCCACTTTTTTTTAAAACTATTCCTATGTAGCCACTGAAGATGGTCTGTAATATTCAGACCAAAATATTTGGCAAATTAAACATTATTCTGCTAACATGTATATATTTCTAATCATTATGTCACAAGTATCGTTAAAAAATCATAGTTGTTAAACGTTTAATTCATAATTAAAATCACCCATAATAATCACCCTTGTTCATTAACTGAAGTTGCTCATACATTTCTTCATTACCACCCTCTACATTTCCTAGCCTATAGCAACAGCTAACTAAATATCTCTTCATGTCAACCTCCATCTCACACCACAACTGCCTAAAAATCATTGCTATTATTTTCCTCTTTCATATCTATCTTATGTGGACATAATTCCCCTGCTATCATCAGTAACACTCTTCCCCCTTCTCTTCTTGTTCTTTCTATCCTCATGAAAAACACTATACCTTTCCATTTCTATTCCTGTTAGGATATCATCTTCATTCAATCACTTTTTCCATTGATTTTGGGGACAAATGGACTCAATCAATGAAACAGTTTCATCTCCCTATTTCTGATACTCCTGGCATTTGTGAATAAATGCAGTGTTTCACTTTTAGGTCTATAACCAGTCCTACCAAAGCCACTGGTTGGTTGTGATTTATCTACCACACCTGCCTTTGCCCAATCACCTTTATTATCAATTAACTACATATATGTGCTGAGTCTCAACTACCCCACTTGCATCCTGATCTGGTTCATTTACTGATCATTCCCCCATACATACATTCAGTGCTACTCCCAACACATCCACTCTCCCTATGCCATGTCTCTTAGTTCATCCAGGCTCACCCCCATTTCCCTGTTCCTCTTACATTCCCATTCTCTCTTCATTTATCAAACTACTACTGTTTCCATTTCCAAGTACTTCATTCTTCAGTACAACTCTCCTGATCTTTTTTAGGGCCATTACTATTTAACTTGTATATTAATGATATTGGCGAAGATTTGGATGGAGATATTCAGCTGTTTGCAGATGATGCAAAGTTGGGACGAACCATAAAGAGTAGTGAAGATGTTGTGGCCTTGCAAGAAGACTTGAATAAATTGAGTGATTGGGCAAGCAAATGGGGATGTGAGTTCAATTTTGCAAAATGTAAGGTTTTAAAATTTGGAAAACAAAGATGGGATGCAGAATTTATGCTTGGTGAGAATATATTGTTGGAAGTAGAGGAAATAAGAGATCTGGGAGTGATAGTGGATAAGGATCTAAAATTTAGGGGACACATCGCCAAAATTGTGAAGACAACACAAAGACTTCTGGGAATGATGAGGAGGACACTGACGTGTAGAAGTAGGGAGATTCTTGTTCCATTGTATAAGGCTTTGATTAGGCCACACATGGACTATTGTGCCCAGATTTGGTCACCTGGTTTTCAGAAGGATGAAGAGATGTTGGAAAGGGTCCAAAGGCGACTAACTAAGGTAGTTTCTGACCTCTGGAATGTCGAGTATGAGGAAAGATTGAAAATATGTAATTTGCAGAGTCTAGTGGAGAGAAGGAAGAGGGGAGATATGATAGAGACCTACAAGTTGGTAAGGGGTTGTTATAGGATCAATGGTGGAGAAGTTCTACAGAGAATAGTGGGAGATCAGGGGAGAACCAGAGGTCATACCTGGAAACTGTATAAAGAGGGTGTGAGTAGGGGAGTGAGAGGCAGGTTTTTTTCGTGCAGAGTTGTGAATGATTGGAATGCCTTGCCTGAGAGTGTGGTGTCTGCAAGGAGTTTGAATGTGTTTAAGACCTGGTATGATGAGATGTGTGTGAGATAAAAGGACCTCCTAGATGAGTCTTTGACTCCATGAGGTCTTGTTTAATAATAATAATAATAATAATAATAATAATCTTTCACTTCACCTCTTACTTCTGATCTCTTGCTTTCATCACACACTGCACTTCCATCAAGCAAGAGTTTCTCCAATTCACTCATTTCATATGCATTCTCTCATATCTGTATATTTTTATTCTTCCCTCAAATACATGTCATACATCCACAAACTGCACTCCCTTTTCCTCACACAGCTCTTCCAGCATACCATGTGTGATTCTGACTGTCCTTCCCAACTGATCATTGTTATACCTCAGAAACATATGAACTACCTTTCTCAGTCTACTGTTATCTTTCACTCTTCTCAATAACCTTCTTTTGATATCTGCCCTTATACTCTCCTTATGTCCACTTAAATCATTTCCCCCCCCCCCCACACACACACACACAACCCCACTAATTATCTTGCTTGTTTCCTCCTCATGTCCAAAGCATCAGTTATTTTGCTCATTCTTCTTCCTGGAAAGCAGACCTTATGGACTCTCTCATTAACCAATCCTCTAACAGTGGAATCTTCATAAACTGCTATTCTCAAATCACTCATCACCTCTTTTACCCTTTTTCTTTCATTCTGTTCTTTTGCACACTTTCATTTGTTTTTAATAAACATCTAATATCAATCCACATATTCCTCACTTGGTTGCTGAAGAATACTTTGAAGAGCAGAGATAAGCAAGTTATTGTTCCTCTGTACCGAGCTTGATAAGTCCTCATCTCGACTACTGTGCCCAGATTTGGTCACCTAGGTTTCTTCTTAATGGGGAGGAGGTTGAGAGGATCCAGAGGCGAGTGACCAAGATGATAGCAGGTCTATGGAATGAACCTTATGAGAACAGGTTGAAGATTTGTGGGTTGCAGAAATTAGTTGATAGGCGGAAAAGAGGAGATATGATTGAGACATTCAAATTGCTGAAGGGTTTCTATAGGATTAATTCAGAGGAAATTTTTGAGATCAGGACTGGTGGTGGGAGGACTAGGGGATATCTATGGAAGCTGGGCAAGAGTGTGGTTATTAAGGGTGTTAGAGCTGGGTTCTTTACTTTCAGAGTGGTAAATGAGTGGAATAAGAATGTGCCAGGGAACTGACAGTGCCTTTAACCTGGCTTTTCAATGAAAGTCTGGCTTCAGCAAAGGTGCCCAGGGAATGGAAGGAAGGTAAGATAGTGCCATTGCATGAGGGTGGTAACAGACTGGAAGTGTCTAATTATAGGCCAGTCTGTGTGTCATCAGTAGTTGTTAAGCTCTTGGAGAAAGTAGTGAGGGCCCGTATACAACATTGGGCAGATGAGGGTAATGTTATCTGTGAGAGACAATATGGATTTGTGAAAGGGTGCTCTTGTTTTAGCAATATGCTAGCCTTCTTTAATAAAGTTACAAGAACATTAGATGAGGGAAAGGCATATACTGCAATTTTCTTAGACTTAGCAAAGGCATTTGGCAGGGTGCCACATGATAAGCTGATATTTAAGTTGCAGCACATGGGTCTGGATGTCAGATTGGTCAACTGGATTCAGGATTGGCTGTCTGATAGGTATCAGAGAGTTGTGTATGGTGGAGCAGTTTCAAGGAGGCAGAGGGTTACAAGTGGGGTCCCACAGGGCTTTGTACTAGGACCTATATTGTTTAACCTTTATATCAATGACATTGCCAGTGGATTGCAAGGGGATATTCAGTTGTTTGCGGATGATGCGAAGCTAGGAAGGATTATTAGTAATAGTGCAGATGTGGTAGCCCTCCAAGAGGATTTGAATAAGCTAGATAGATGGGCAAATGAATGGGGGTTGTCAGTTTAATGCAGCAAAATGCAAGGTCTTGAGGTTTAGGAAACATCGATGGGATGCAGCATACTCAATGGGAGGAGTTATGCTGCAGGAAGTAGAGGAAACAAGAGATCTGGGGTTGATAGTTGATAGAAACTTGAAGTTTAGGGGACATATTGCAAAGGTGGTGAAGGTAACACAGAGGATTGCTGCAATTATGAGAAGGACACTGACCTGCAGAGATAAGAGGGTTTTCATTCCGTTGTATAAGTCTCTGATCAGACCACACTTGGACTATTGTTCTCAGATTTGGTCTCCAAGATTTGAAGGGGATAAATTAACTGTGGAAAGAATACAAAGACGGATGACAAAGATGGTTTCAGGACTGTACAAAGATAGTTACGAGGATCGGCTGAGGGAATGTGGACTGCAGAGTTTGGTGGATAGAAGAAGCAGGGGTGATATGATTGAGACTTTTAAACTGTTGAGAGGTGGTTACAGGGTTGACACTGGGGAGTTCTTTCGCTTGGTTGAACAGTGGGAAGGAGTGATGACAAGAGGCCATCCCTGGAAGTTACGAAAGGAAACTGTGAGCAAGAGGGTGAGGAGTGGTTTCTTTGCATGGAGGGTGGTTGAACCGTGGAATGCATTGCCTGATGGAGTGGTGAGAGCGAGAACGGTCAATGAGTTTAAGGAGTGGTATGATAGACTTTGTGTTTGTTGGGGGGATCTCCCCTTGATGAGTCTTGACAGACTTTATGTTCTTAGGAAGGACCTCCCACGATGAGTCTTTCGACTCCATGGAGGCCTGAATAATAATAATAATATGTGTAAAATGTGAATCCCATCCACAAAAAGCTGTAAACCTATAGTACATCAGTATCATGGGTTAGATAACCAAGGAGCCCGATCTACTCTAGATAGAGACTAAATATAGCATTTTATTGAAGCCACCTCATCTCATCTTTTCATCTTCTTTATACCCTCTTTTACCTTGCGGTGTCGAGGGTCCATTGATCATCGGACCTCAGTCCGTTTACAGGATAAGGTGGTTAGCCCTATGCCCCGGTATATCCTATGGCCTGTAGTGTTAAGTTCTCAATGCCAGTTTGTGTGCTTTGCGGGATGAAAAACCCCAGAATAAACTGGGGAAAAAACCCTGCTGTCCATGCCCAAGACTGGCTAATTTTGCTATGGCTGAGGAAGATCCTTCAGCTCCTCACGTCACCGACGGGAATCAAACCTAGGACACTCCTTCCCCAAGCATATGGTTGCGAAGCGCATAACCACTAGGCTAACCGCGCGGACTAAGTTCAAGCTACCTTAAGTCTCTAAATATGTGGATCTCACACCAGGCATCAAAAACCATCTACTACCTGAATATTTTCACAAATATTCATGCCACTATGATATTTGAGTCCACAGCCTGTTTGTTGGAAAGCAGGTATACTATACACTTGGCCATCCTGACCTGTTATTGACTTATTATCTGACCTTGATGGATCTTATATAATGCATATGGCTAAATTGCAAGGTACATGTGCCTTTGGTGCCTTCAGTGTAGCTCTGGGCCATCAAGAGTCAGTAATTAGTATGAAGTTCACTGTTCTTTTTAATATAAATCAAATTCATAATTACATGAAGTTGCAGTGCACGTGATGACACCATCTGCAATTTTTACCATGCTTGGTGCCACAGTCTGTCATGTGATCTGTGCAAGTTATTATTTACACCCATGTTGTCAGTTGAGCTACTTTACCCTACCCCCTCCATTTCATGTGAAAATGTTGAATCAAGTAACTTTACAGTTTATCTACTATCTCATTTGCCTTTTTTAATATTATTATATTATTTTAGTTAATAATTCAAATTCTTTGTTATGGTCCAAAAAACATGAAGAGAAAATACAATGAAGAAAATGAAGCTTTAGGAGAGATTGAGAACAAGATTCTACATTTGTTGATGGCAAAGGAAAACCATTGTGCTTGATTTGCAAAACAAATCTTGGAAATTATAAAGTTGATAACTTGAAACTCATTATGAAAAAAATCATTCACAGTTTTTGACTCAATATCCATAGCATTTGGAATTATGGAAGGACCATCTGAATTTTTTTAAATCTGCTCTTCATAATCAACAGACATTTCTATCATCTTTTGGAAAAGAAACTAATAGTGTGATTGATGCTAGTTTCTTAATATCTTAGAACATTGGTTGTGCTAAACATCCATATTGTGAAGATCAATTTATTAACAAAATACAGAAGTGGTTAAAATTTTAAATCTAAATAATTCAAAAGAAATGCTAGATTTAGTAGCACTTAAAGACTCATCTTGTGGTGTTGATTATATTAAGTGCATAGTCATTCTGGTTAAGATTGGGTCTATGACATAAGGCTTCAGCAATTTCTTTATATATGGATCGTCATCTTAACCAGAATGACTGTCTCACTATTCCAAAAGTCTGGGAAATTGTTATCTTCAAATTGTATAAAATCAATTCATCAGTTATATTTTAATTTAATTTAATTACATCCCAGTAGTTTTACATCCCAATGTAAGCTTATGCACTGTTTTTTTTTTAATGTAATTCCTATTGTTGATGTCTTATGATACTTAAGATGAAATATTTACATATTAAAAAATTTATTAATTACTGTGGCATATGTGTGATTTTTTAGTTATGAATACGTCACAGGTTTCACTATATAAGAAATCAAATGTCTCTATCATACACCTCTTTTCTCCCTATCCACCAAACTTTGCAATCCGCATTTTTTCAACCTCTCTCTCTCCATAGCCAGCAGTCCAAAGTCCTGATATTGTCTTAGTCACTTGCCTCTGGATCGTCTCCAATGTCTCCACATCACACTGAAAACCAGGTGACCAGATGTGAGCACAGTGGTCCAAGTGTGAACTGACTAGTGCTTTATACAGTGCACAACCACTTCCTTATCCCTACATGCTAGAGTACTTCTTATCATAGCAGCACTATGATGTGCAGCCTTTGCAACACTAGTAATATGCCCTCTAAACTTCATACTACTGTCGACCATCAGCTCCAAAATCTCTAATCTCATCCACTTCCTGCAGTCAGTATGGCACCGTCGATACACTACACAGCCTTATATTTCTGCACTCCAAAATGCAACACCTTGTGCTTATTAATATTAAAACTACAACCCTACTCCTTGATCTATGTAAAAAGTCTATTCAAATCTTCCTGAAGGAAATTAACATCACATCAGCAATACTACTTATAATTGTTCCCAACTTTGCATCATCAGCAAACAACTGAAGATCCCCAGTCAGTCCACATGATATATCATTTACAAACAAGTTAAATAGCAGGGGCCGAAGAACAGAATCCTGGGGCACACCAGTGGTTACCCTCTCTTTGTGACACTGCTCAGATCATACACAACCTGCTGGTATTGTTCAGAGAGCCAATCTCTGATCCATCTAACCAATATACTATCTATTCCTATCCTCTGCGGCTTGTACACCAAGCTGCAGATAAGTTGACTTGTGCAGTCAAGTC
This sequence comes from Typopeltis vanoorti, assembly GCF_054136105.1. NCBI lineage: Eukaryota > Metazoa > Arthropoda > Arachnida > Uropygi > Thelyphonidae > Typopeltis > Typopeltis vanoorti. Next base: position 88,212,957 of record NC_143557.1, on the reverse strand, counting down.
AACTTATCATGTGGTAATCTATCAAACACCTTTGCAAAATCCAAGAATATCATTGTAAGAATGTGTATAATCATGCACACTTTGACATGACGAGATTTTCAATGGCACATCATATTGGTGGGATTATGCTACAAGAAACTGATGGGGCTAGGGATCTTTTCAGTTATGTTGGATAACAATTTGAAGTTCAAATTTCACATTGCAAATACAGCCCAGAGGATAATTGCAATGCTGACATGAACAGTGATATGTAAGGATAAGGAAGTTATAATAGTCACTAATTTGCATAATCCCATCAATATGATATTATATTCTTGTTTAATCCTTTATCCTAGTGTAAGCAGACAAAGTTTGTCCATGAAGTCTCTACATCGCTAGGCTACTTGTATATAGAGGCTGGTCACTTATCAATGGCCTTAACATCCCATAATGTATGCTAAGGCTATTAAAGTGAAGTCATCAGCCTCTATATATAAGTAGCCCAGTCATGAAGATACTTCACATGTAAACTTTGTTTGCGTACACTCGGATAAAGGATTAATTATTATTATTATTATTATTATTATTCAGGCCTCCATGGAGTCAAAAGACTCATCGTGGGAGGTCCATCCTAAGAAACACAAAATCTATCAAGACTCATCGAGGGGAGGTCCCCTCCCCCCTAAGAAACACAAAGTCTATCATACCACTCCTTGAACTCATTGACCGTTCTCACTACTCCATCAAGCAATGCATTCCATGGTTCAACCACCCTCCATGCAAAGAAACCACTCTTCACCCTCTTTCTCACAGTTTCCTTTCATAACTTCCAGGGATGGTCTCTTGTCATCACTCCTTCCTGCTGTTCAACCAAGCAAAAGAACTCCCCAGTGTCAACCCTGTAACCACCTCTCAAGAGTTTAAAAGTCTCAATCATATCACCTCTCCTTCTTCTATCCACCAAACTCTGCAGTCCACATTCCCTCAGCTGATCCTCATAACTATCATTGTACAGTCCTGAAACTATCTTTGTTATCTGCCTTTGTACCCTTTCCACAGTTAATTTATCCCCTTCAAATCCTGGGGACCAAATCTGAGAACAATAGTCCAAGTGTGGTCTGATCAGGGTCTTATACAACGGAATGATAACTGTTTTATCTCTGCAGGTCAGTGTCCTTCTCATTATTGCAGCAATCGTCTGTGTTACCTTCACCACCTTTGCAATATGTCCCCTAAACTTCAAGTTTCTATCAATCATCAATCCCAGATCTCTTGTCTCTCCTACTTCCTCCAGTATAACTCCTCCCATAGAGTATGCAGCGCCCCATCGATGTTTCCCAAACCTCAAGACCTTGCATTTTGCTGCATTAAACTGACAACCCCCATTCATTTGCCCATCTATCTAGCTTATTCAAATCCTCTTGCAGGGCTACCACATCTGCACTATTACTAATAATCCTTCCCAGCTTTGCATCATCTGCAAACAACTGAACATTCCCTGCAATCCACTGACAATGTCATTGATATAAAGGTTAAACAATATAGGTCCCAGCACTGAGCCCTGCGGGACCCCACTTGTACCGCTCTGTTTCTTTGAAACTGCACCACCATACACAACTCTCTGATACCCATGGGACAGCCAATCCTGAATCCAGTTGACCAACCTGACATCCAGACCCATGTGCTGCAACTTAAATATCAGCTTATCATGTGACATCCTGTCAAATGCCTTCGCTAAGTCTAAGAAAATTGCAGTATATGCCTTTCCCTTATCTAATGCTCTTGTAACTTTATCATAAAAGGCTAGCATATTGCTAAAACAAGCACGTCCTTTCACAAATCCATGTTAACTCTCACAGATAACATTACCCTCATCTACCCAATGCTGTATATGGTCCTTCATTACTTTCTCCAAGATCTTACTAACTACTGATGACACGCAAACTGGTCTATAATTAGACACTTCCAATCTGCTACTGCCCTTATGCAATGGCACTATCTTACCTTCCTTCCATTACATGGGCACCTTTCCAGTAGCCAGACTTTCATTGAAAAGCCAGGTCAAAGGCACTGTCAGTTCCCTAGCACATTCTCTCAAAACAAATGGTGAAATACCATCCTGTCCCACAGCTTTACTGACATCCAGAGTACTCAGTATTTCAAACACACTCTCCTCCTGTACCTCTAAACCTTTAACCTGCCTATCCCTCTAGCATTAAAACTGACTCCTCCAAGATGAAATACTCCAATAAAGTGGTCATTGAACAATTCTACTATGTCCTCTGCATCAGTCACTCTATTCCCATTTTTATCCCACAATATCATTCTTCCACAGTCATTTCTCCTCCTACTTTCCACATATCTAAAAAATTCCCTAGGATTTTCTTTGGATCTTAGGGCTAATATTCTCTCATATTCCATTTTTGTCTTCCTTACCATACTAGTCACTCTTCTGGCCTGTGTCTTATACTCTTCATGCATCTTCTCTTCTCCTGTCTCCTCATATCACTTCCACGGCCTCTTTTTCACATGCAATTCCTGTTTAATATTGTTTGTCATCCACTTTACTCCAAATTGTGTCCTCTTGTTCACTCGTGGTATACAACTTACCACTGCTGCTAACAAATATTCTTTCATAATTTCCCATGCACTAATGATATCCCGGCCTTCCAATTCCTCCCTCCATGAAACTTCCCTAAGTTGACATCTTAGACTGTTATAATCACCTGCCTTATAATTCCACATACGTTCCCGTCTCTTTGAGACTCCTGCATGTCTATTCAATTTCCAAGTCGAAACTATATAGTCACTCTCTCCAACTGGTGGGAGAGATGTCATCTCAGTTATTATCAACTCTTCTGATGCTATAACCAAATCCAAAACTCTTGAACCTCTTGTTCCCTCTATTACATGTTGCCTAAGACATTTGTCCCACAAGAATTCTAGAAATTCTATTCCCTTATTGCTACATGCATCTTCCTCTCCCCAGTTTATACTACTGTAGTTAAAATCTCCCATAACAATCATTCTTATTGCACTTGCCAAACTCAACTGTCTAAACATTTCCTGGTCCCAACCCTCTGTACTCCTGGGTCTGTAGCAACATCCCACCAAATATCCTGTCTTGCCCACCTCTACCTCACACCATATGCTTTCAAAATCATTAGTATGCAAAATCATTAATATAGCCTTCCAAAGTCTCCACTCTTAGAGGACATAGGTCGTCACTTATCATAAGCAGTACTCCACCACCACGCTTTCCCTTCCTATCCTGCCGAAAAATGCTGTACCCAGTGACTTCTATTCCTGTTATTATATCCTCTTATGTCAACCATATCTCAGTGATCCCAATAATTTTTGACCAGACTGATGCTATCTGCGCCACCAGTTCCTCTCCCTTATTCCAGATACTCCTGGCATTAGTATATAGCATATAAATGCCGTTGTTTCTATACCTAGCATTATCCCCTCAAGACTGCACATAGCTCAGTGTTACCTGATGTCGTCCCCCTTCTCCCAAGTACCCATTCCCACAAGAGACCATCCCTGCTACCATCCTCCCTGAGACACACTGACTTTTTCAGAACAGCAATCTCTCCAGATGCCTATGTCCTTCCTCATTCAAATGTAAGTGGTCTCTTGCATACAATTCCTCTCTGTCCTCAAACACACTCCAAGCATCCACATATTCCAGTCATCTCTTATCACACATTCTAGCTATTATGTCATTCAATATTACTGCTCTACTGCTCAGTTCATCATTATCATACCTAGGCAACACACACACTATCTTTCCTCTCTGTGTCTTCTTTCGTACCACCTCAAGCAGGAATCTCATATCTCTCGCTGCCCTATTTACACCACCACTCAAGTCATTTGTTCCCACCATCACAATCATTTCATCCACCCTTTCACCTCTCTTAACTGCCAAAGCCACCCTTTCTATCTTTCCTCTGGCAGGCACTCCTCACGCATCCTATCTTGAACACCATGGATCATCGAGTCCCCATATATTATACCTCTTACCATTCCCTCTCTCCTATTGTTTCCATTTTCTCCTCTTCTTTCATTCCCATACCTCTCTCTCTCTCTCTCTCATTTCCTCTCTCCTACTGTTTTCATTTTCTCCTCTTCTAGCACTCCCATACCTCTCTCTCATTCTGTCTTTCCTACTGTTTCCGTTCTTTCCTACTCTACTGTCTTTCCTACTCTTCTAGCATTCCCATACTTCCCCTCTCTCATTCCCTCTCTCCTACTGTTTTCAGTTTCTCCTCTTCTAGCACTCCCATACCTCTCTCTCATTCCATTCTCTCCTCTTCTAGCACTGCCATACCTCTCTCTCATTCCGTCTCTCCTACTGTTTCCATTCTCCCCTCCTCTAGCACTCCCTTGCCTCTCTCTCATTCTGTCTCTCGTACTATTTCCATTCTCTCCTCTTCTAGAAGTTGCTTTTCACATGAACTAAAGTTGAGATAGGTTTGTTCTGACAAGTTAGTGAAATGTTGGACTGGTATAATTGCGAGTCCAATGATAGGTGAATTAATGCATATTAAATCTAATACATGTCTTTATATATGTATTGAGACTTAGACTTCTTTCTGTTTTTAGTGTATGCATTATGGCAACATGAAGATTTTGATAAATGTGCTAGTGGCAAGTTAAGCTTGACTAATGAAATAAATAAATCAGTGTGTAAGTATGCTTTTAAATTCATTTTCATTTACTTATTACAACTTGTGGGTTTTCCTCATAACATTCCAATATATTTAATGTTACTTTTCAGATATTGAAATTAGTCTCCTTTATATTTCAGGGGTAAAATAGATGATAAAAACTGTTTCATTTTGCATTCATGCATATTCTTAGAACATAGTAATTTTTTTTTTTATCACTTGAGATCCAGTTTAATGTCTGGAAAAAAAAAATTATCTCAAAAAAATGATTTATTATGCATGGTCATTATACCAACAAAAATAGAAGTTGAGCAGGATTTTAAGTCTAAGGAAGATGGTTTATTTGAGGCTATCTGGTGCAAGCTAGAGGTCAGTAGAACAAAATATATTGTTGATTGCTGTTATAGACCTGGAGATGGGGGGGGGATTACAGAAAGATGCAGATGTCAGACATTTGTAGATTGACATAATGACAGGCTGAGCAATTATTATTGAAGTCTTCAACTATGGGGACATGGATTGGAGGAGGAAAATAGCACATAACAAGATGAAAACAGAATTTATACAGTTACATAAGTCCACAAACAGCATGTCATAGAAGGAACTGTGGATTTATTATTATTATTATTATTCCTGACACCTCCAAGGAGTCCGAAGACTCATCGCGGGAGGACACCTACAACGAACCTCTACTACGAATCAGTGCCATCTACCGTCCACCTCCACCACACCAAGTATTCTATGTCTGTAAATTGCGTGTGTTCTGAAGGGCCGATTTGTCTGTATGCAGGAGAAAAAACCCTGCTACCTCTGTATGAGATCAGCTAACTCACCTTCGATTGAAAATTGTCCAGATAAAGATTCCTCCCGTCGTGACGAGAATCGAACTTGGGCCTGTTCCAATTGAAGGGCGCAGTGTACCATCGCTCTTCCAATTGCGCTATGGAGGTGCTTTTTTGAGGGTGCCAGATCTAGTAATAACATCATAAGATGTATCCATAACTGCAGTAGACACTCTGCCTCCAATTGGAGAAAGTGAACACGGAATTTTGTTCTGGGAGGTTGCTAAATGTGTGGAATTGTCAGTCAAGAAAGGATTTTTGTGCAATATAGTGCAGGCAGGATGGTGACTAATATGTTAAGAAAGGCCAGTTGGATGGATGAAAGTACTTCTGTATGTCTCATGAACTGCTTTGAATGGTTTTTGGAGTTAGATATTTGGAGAGAGTGTTGCTCAGTGAGAGGTTGGAAGTTCAAAATCAAGGAAATTTAGAAGTATTTGGGGGGGGGGGGTGCAGTATGGGTTCAGCTGCTGATGAGATGAATGAGTGTGTTTACAGAAATAGTTACGTAATGCTGAAAGTAGTTTCACAGGTTTCAAATCTGTATGGACTGGTAATGACGTTATACAAGGGTAACTGTGGGTTCAAAACAATGTTGAAGTGCATGTACACAAATGTCAGAAGTATCAGAAATAAAGAAGAGGAGTGTTTGGCATTGGTCATCTTTACTTGGCCGAAAATTATAGACATCAGTAAAACCTAGTTGACAGAAAATGATATAGTTAAAGGGATAGAATGCAAAACGGTGTTGTATTTTTAGGGAAGATAGAGAGAATAGGACAGGAGATGAGATATTGCTGATGATAGCTGAAGAACTTACCCCAACAAAAATAGAAGTTGAGGATTTTAAGTCTGGAGGAGATTGTTCATTTTGGACAAAATATATTATTTTGGTTGCTGCTATAGACCAGGGATCCACATGAAAATATGGATGCCATGCAACAGCAGTTGAAAGTTTTTCAACTTGGTTATACCATAAATTAAAGATGCCAAGAAATTATATTCTTGGTTTAATCCTTTCTCCAAGTGTAAGCAAATAATTTTGTATATTTTGTCTTACTGGCTTTGATCTCACACCAGACAGCTTCAAATGAACAGCAACCCTCCCACCTATCTCCTATTCTTTTTTGGCTGCAATTCATCTGCTATCATCAGCAGTACCTCCCCCTTCCCCCCATTCTATCTTCCCTGAAAATGCTAAACTCTTCACATTCGATCCTGTTAACTACATCATCTGCTGTTAACCAAGTCTCACTAATGCCTATAACTTTTGGCGAGATTGCACTAACCAATGACAAACCTTTGTTCCTGGCATTTATATAGAAACTGCAGCATCACTTTAGGCCCCCAACCACCTTTACTTCCTGAATTGTGACCACCCTATTCAGTATTTTTGCTTGAGAGATTAGATTCCTCACATTGTTCATTCTCACACTCACTCATTTCATGTATACCTTCACACATATTCATCTGCTTCCACCCTAATTGCTTAAGTTTTCCTAAATTTGCACTTCAGCATGCTCAGTGAACAAAGCTCTCTCTCTCTCTCTAAACACTTAACACTAAAACCATTTAGATACTGTCTGTGAGCAATATACAAATCTTTCTTTCTGTCAAACTCAGTCCATAAGTCCACAAATTCTACATCATTCCTTCAGCACAACCTGTGTATTGATTCATTTGCTATCAGTTCCCCTCTTCCTCAATTTGCCTCTATCATAGCATGGCAGGAGATTTACAATCTTCATTTTCTCACCCTTCATTTTTGCTTCATCCAACAACCCCTTCACATCCTCTCTCATAGAATAGAATCTCACCTCTCAGATCCAAGAAAACCAAGATAATTAGTTCTTTCAGCTTACTTGTTACTGGATGGCACAAGTAGTATTTACTTTTTGCATTACTCTATTAACATTTGTTTCATTCTTGCCAACTGGCACTTGCTGTCCAAACACTTAATACATACTGATTCACCAGTTTCACTCTCCTTCCATAAATCCTTTAATTTTTGTAACAAATACATCTACACATTGCACTGCAGTGTACAAAATCATGTAAATTCAAATCACCCAACAATGATGTCTTTGGTAACATTGTTCAACCATGCATTGGTACTATACTGACAATATTGTATTTAAACAAAAATATGCAATGCTTATTTACAAACTAAATAATTCACTTAATCACACATCCATATAAAACAAAAACTACAGTGAGTTAACCTAATATTATTAACTAAAACATGAAAAAATGACTTATCTTGGAGCAGTGCTAATAATAACACAGCACACACACACACACACACACAATGCTCCCTCTCAGTTGCTGATTCCAAATGATTCCAGATTAAAAAAAAAAATTCTCATCAGGAGAGCAGAAAAAACAATCAGATGATATTTGTGCCCATTGGCATATAGTGGTGATTTGATCACAATGGTTGTTCCATTTGTCATCACTGTATGCCAATGGACACAAGAATAAGCTTGGTGGAGGATGAAAGTTCTGTTTATAAGGAAACTTAGACAAATCTATAGTCTATCAAGAGAAGAACTGACATCACAGTATACCTGGAAGGAAACCTGGTTAAAAGGTCAAGAGTGTTTTTTGACGTGGATAGCAATAGAGGAAATTAATTAAGAAAAAGATTTATTTTGTAAGTTGAGAGTTGAACTGTTAAGGAGTATTGAATAATTGCTGTATATGTTTTAACAGATTCAGAGAAAGAGTGAGGAATTACCATTACCAGTTCTAATAAACAGTGATCACAGAAATATTTATTGAAAATGTACAAAGTAGAAGCTGAGAATCTGTTGTGAAAGGGAATAGAGTGAATTGGTGAGAAATAAGTCATCAGTCAACCTGATTGTCCTCTTCTGTATTGAGTCAGGTATTTTTTGGGATTTGTTAGGAAGACCATCCCAAATGTAAGAACATTATTCAATGGTTGAATAGATGAATTTGCAATTTCTATATGTATAGAATTAATATTAAGTGTTATATAATGCCTTACAAAATTTCTTGGTATCAAAGAGGAAACTTTTAGTGTCATGAAAGATTGGAAGATAAAATTATTCCATGAAAGAGAAATATCTTGTCCAGAGATTTGGATGTTACAAAATATATGATAGAAGAAAGATAGTAATATTAGAAATGAGATAGGATTGAGCAGTTAGTGTTGAAGTTAACCAGATAATCAGTATCTTATTGAAGAATGATGATCTTGTACTCAGCTCTCTCTCTTTTGGTAATAATATTCCTTTTCCATCCAAATCTAGGGAAAGAATAAGCTTATGAACTTTTATCACCATTTAGACTTCTTCTGAAATTGATCTTTTAAACTTCTTCCCTGTTTCCATCTCTGTTATTTATTCTGCTGTTTAATATGAGAAATAAGATGAGATGTGTACAAAATGAAATTAGATGTATGGTGGATATGAATAGAAGAGCGCAATAGAATAAAATTAAACATATTAGAGAGAAAAAAGTAGAAAAACGTTGATAGATTGAGAGCTTGTGGATTGCAGAGATTGGTTGATAGGCGAAGAAGAGGGGATATGATAGAAACATTCAAATTACTAAAAGGTTTTTATAGGATTGATGCAGGGGAAATGTTTCAGCTCTGTGATAGTGATGGAAGAACAAGAGGTCATCTCTGGAAATTAAAGAAGAGTGTGGTTAACAAAGGTGTCAGAACAAGGTTTTTTGCCTGGAGGGTGGTGAATGAGTGGAATTCATTGCCTGACTTTGTTGTGAGCTCTTCATCTGTAAATGAATTCAAGAAGAGATATGACAGATATTGTTTTGCTAGTTTGGGTCTCCCGCGATGAGTCTACTGACTCCATGGAGATACCCGTAATAATAATAATAATAATAATAATAATAATAATATATATATATATTAAATGTGTGATATATTAATGGATTGTGGTGATCTGAATGAAAGTCATGAACGGAAGTAAAGTATATCGCATGAAAAATGAGATCAATGATGGGTGTAAGATTCTGAGAATGATAGAAGAGTGAGCATGAGAATATGAGTACAGAGAATGCAATAGTGAATATGGAAATGATTAAAAAAGGAAAAGCGAGCATAAATGTGCAAGCAGATGTGAGCCTGACTGACTGAGTAATAGTGGGAACCGTTGCTGGAATGCAAGAATTGAAGAGTGAAATGATTAAGATGAGAAATAAGATGAGATGTGTACAAAATGAAATTAGATGTATGGTGGATATGAATAGAAGAGCGCAATAGAATAAAATTAAACATATTAGAGAGAAAAAAGTAGAAAATGACTCAAGTATAGCACTATATGGAGATTCTATTATAAAAGGTATGGTGAATGAAAGGATTCACTAGGTCTGTTTTTTTTTGGAGAGAGGATGAACAGCATAATTGAGATGCTGGATATGAGAAGTAAGTTTGTGAGAAAGAGAGAGAGAGAGAGAGAGAGAGAGAGAGAGAGTTAGTTGTTGTGGTTGGAATGAATGATTTGGTTGGGCATTTTGGAAGAATATGTGGATAGATATCAGTAGATTATTGAGGAGAGTGAAAGACAACAGTGTGGTAGTCAAGGTAGTTTGTGTGTTTCCCAGGTATGACAACGATAAGTTGTGGTAGAAAGCAAATATTTTAAATGGAATGTTAGTAGATATGTGTGAAGAGAAGAGAGTGCAGTTTATAAATGTATGGGATGAGTTTGAGGGACAAATGGAACTGTATAAAAGTGATGGATTGTATTTGAATGGTTTGGAGTGGGTCATCTGGAAAGTCTGCTGCTAGGAGGACATGTAATGAGTGATGTGAGCAAAATATCAGCAGAAGTCAGAAATGATGCAAATGAGCAGGAGAGTGGACCAGGTGAGATCGTTGTGACTGTGAATGGAGATAAGAATGTGAGAACAGGAATGCAGGTTCGACAGGAAAACTGAGTGGGCCAGGGAGGTGCAGTATAAGGAGAATGGGTTCTGAAAGCAGTAATGAATGAATGCATGTATGGGAATTTTCAACATAAGAATGGAACAGCCTGGAATACATTGGGAATAGTTGAGTCTTGGGGGGGGGGGGGATATTGGACAAAAGATAAGCAGACAGGAGCAAGTGTGGAGAAGTCCTAGATGAGGGGGCTGCATTGGGTAGAACTGGTTATAGACTGAAATATGAATTATACTTATTTATGAATGCCAAGAGTATCAGAAATAAGGGAGACATAATTGTTGTGTTGATTGAATTTATTTGCCTCCAAAATAGAGGTAATAAGTGAATCTTGGTCAGATGAGAATGATATCTTGAGGGGAATAAAAATGGTAGGATATAATATTTTTCATAAGGATAGGAAGGGAAAAAAGGGAAACGGAGTGCTGCTGATAATAGCTGTGAAATTGTGTCCACACAAGATTGAGATACAGGGGGAAAGAAGTGGCAATGGTTTTGATAGAATGAGATATTTAGTTGGCTGTTGCTACAGACCAGAGAATGTGGAGGGTGGAGACAAAGACTTATATAGGCAACTTGCCTTAGTGAGCAAGAGAGAAGAAAAGAGTGATCATTATTGGTAATTTCAATTACAGCAACATTAATTGGAATAAAGAGATAGCATCAGGAAATAAGGAGAATAAATTTCTTAATTTTTTAAGGGACAACAATCTTGGGCAATATGTAATGGAGGGCATACAAGGGTTAAGAGTCTTAGATCCGGTTATATTATCAGATGTGATTGTGAATGGAATGTCTCATCTTCCCCTGGTTGGAGAGAGAGAGAGAGTGTGTGTGACCATGAAGTGATCACTATGTGAAATACAAGTGTGGCGATTATGAAAAGCTTAGGAGACAACTGGGAACTATAGCATGGAAAGAGATTCTGCTTGGACATTGATCAAGTGCAATTTAATGGCAGCAGTGCCTGAGCGTATTCCAAAGGTGAAAAGAGTAAATAAGGTAGGAGTAAAATGGATGAATGAAAAGATTAAGTGTGAAATCTGGAAGAAGAAAAGGCAGTGTGGAGGCAACACAAGATGAATGAAGTTGCATGAAGAGTAAAGAGCAGACCAGGAGGGTGACTTGGTTGGTAAAGACAGCAAAAGTGCAGTGTGAAGAAATTAGCCACTCAAGCTAAGAAAAATCACAGTGAGTTCTTTCAATATGTGGCAAGTAGAAGAAAAAACGGGTATGTTAAGATGATGCTAGTTGATGATATTGACAGATTGGTAAGTTACCAATGCAGAGCATATATCTATAGTATTCAATGAGCAGTGTATCAATGTAGTTTATCTTTGTGAAAGCGACATTGCAAGAACCTGGAAGGAGGGGGGCTGATGGTGAATGAGCAGGAGCTTTATAAGGAATTAAGTAAGCTTGATGTTAATAAAACAGTAGGAATTAATGATATATATGGTCATGCATCTTGAAGAAATGCACTAGGGAATTAATGCCACCTTTGGCACACTTGTTTAACATGAGTCTTCTTGCAACAGGGCAAGTCCCAAAGGATGTGACTTATTTACCCTTTTCATGTTTGGGAAAAACTGTTCCACTTCACAGAGTGGGGGGGGGGATATAAGGCTGAGGCTACAAATTATTGGCTGGACTGTGTATCTGAAGTTGTGAGGACTAGGATTCAGAAATGGGGTGATAATGACAGTATTCTTTATGATAGTCAGCATGGTTTTGTTAGGTGAAGGTCATGCTTAGTAGTCTGCTCTGCTTATGTATTATAACAAAGTAGCAAATTTGTTTGATAAAGGAGATGCATATACATGGGTGTACTTGGATTTTTCAAAGGCCTTTGATAGACTGCCAAATGGCAAGCTGGTAGCTAAACTGAAAGAGATGGAATTAGATAACAGAGAAGTTAGTTGAATAGCTGATTTGCTGTCAGATAAGTATCAGCAAGTTATATGTGGAGGAGTGGTATCTTAAAAGAGGACGATCAGTTGTGGAGTGCCACAGGGACAGGGTTTGGGACCATCATCATTTAACTTGTTTAACTTGTATGTTAATGACATTGGGACCACCTTAACTGGAGATATGGAGCTGTTTGCTAGTGATGTTGGGAAGAACTCTGAGATGTAGAGCAGATGCTGTGTCCTTGCAGGAGGATCTCAATAGACTATATGAGTGGAGTTGTTAGTTTAATGTTGCTGTCCACCATCACTCTGGGAGTGATGGTGGACAGGAAAAGTTTAGGAGTCACAGCTCTAAAATTGTATGAACATCAAACAGATTATGGCAATAATGAGGAGGGGATTGGCTTCTGCAAATCATAAATTTGCAGAAGCAAATTTATGATTTGTAGAAGCATAAATGATATGCAGAAGCAGATGCTGGCCTGTCTGGCCAAGTGGTTCACATATACGCTCTCCAGCCAAAAGGCTGCCGGTTCGAATCCCACCATGGGCATGGCTGTTTGTGATTGTCTGTGAAAATATTGCAGGCGGTGGTCAGCAGTAGATGGCGCTGGTGTAGATGATGAAGGTAGTTGTAGTTAGTGGAGTGGTTGAGACTGAGAGTTGTAGAGCAGGTACCCTCCCTTGATGAGTCTTTGGACTCCCTGGAGGTGTTATGTAATAATAATAATAAAGGTTATAGTTCCCTTGTATAAGGCTTTGACCAGGCCATTTATGAACTACTATGCATACATTTGGTCACTTGGTTTTTCAAGGGGGATGAGGATGTTTTGGAGAGAGTCTACAGAACAGTGACGGCTCGTACATAAGCACTGCGACACTGCAGCACCCCGAAGGAAAAAATGAAAAAATTAAATTTTGTTTGCGTTTGTAAATAATAACAATGCTTACAACATTATATAAATGCAGTACAACATGTTAAAGGTTACAGCTTATGTTTTGACATTGATTGAATAGTTAATAATTGGAATTGTTTGATTAATGCTTTAGATTACGAAACAAATGCACTGCGATCTAACACCGATATTTGTTTGCTCTTGTCATTGCACGTTACGTCATTCCCAACTGTAACTGCTCAAATGGCAGTGTATTTTTAGCATGCTTACGTGCCTTATTTCTTTGAGATATGAAACGTTTATTATTGGTGCATGTGTGCCTGGTGAACTATTTTTTGTAAATCTTATTTTATTTTGTTAAAATAACATAATTATTTATTTATTATCGATACAAGGCTGAATTATGACGAGTGTCACTGTCGAAAATATGAAAAGAATTATAGTTTTTCAATTATCATTACATGAAACAAATTCACTGCAATCTAATGCTGATATTCGTTTGCAGTTGTCATTGCTATTGATACGAAACTTTTATTATTGGTGTTTGTTCGTGTTGAGAATGAAATATTTTTAATAAAGCAATTTTTAATATGTAAATTTATTTATTAATAAATTCGTTACTGATTAGGAAAAAAAGTGTTTTTTTTTTTTTTTAAATATGCAGCTCCCCCACTTAAAATTTTCACCAGCTGCCACTGCTACAGACGATTAATTAAATTAGTGTCAACTATGGAATGTTTTAGATACAAAGAGAGAGAGATCAAGGGATTGTAACTTGCTGAACCCTGTGAATAGAAAGAGAGAGGATATGATTGAGACATAAGTTGGTGAGGGGTTGTTATCAAATTAATATGAGGAGATTTTTCATAGACTAGATGAAGACAAGGGCCATTCCTGAAACTAAGGAGGATGTGAGCAGGGGAGTGAGAAGCAGGTTTTTTGCATGGAAAGTGATCAGTGAGTGAAATGTATTGCCTAAGAGTGTAGTGAGTGCAGAAACTGTGAATGGATTTAAGGCACAGTTTGATGATCTTTTTGCATGAGAGGACCTCCTGCAATGAGTCCATTGACTACATGGAGGTCAGATGTTAATAATAATAATAGAGATTCATTGATGTTGTCTGATTTCATGTTTTTTCAAAGTTGTAATTGCTTTCAATTGTCATAATTAGAAAAGTATGTGTTTCCCATCTGTTTGATTTGATGTCATGAGCATTAACTTTAACTAATTTCTACCATGTTTGCATTTATTCCCCCCCCCCCAAAAAAAAAAAAAATTGCACATTTTCTTCTATGCTGAAGTTGTTCCTAATCTTTAGCATTTCTTTTCTGTTTAAATTCATTTTCACCAAAAGAGCATTATATAGGAATTTTGTAGTCTTATAAAAATTAATTCAACTATTAAATCAGTATTTTGTAGAGCAGAGGTCGGCAACCTTTTTAATATGAAGTGCACATTATAAAATTTGAAAATTACAGAGGGCTCATGACACAGGCATTTTTTTTCTCATTTCAAGCTTAGAGATTCTATGATTAGTTGTTTTTAAGAAAAAATGAGATTTCAAATTTTAACATTATTTAACTCGCTTTTACAACATATTTTTGTCACATATATGAATATAAAATACCATAAAAATAAAATAATAAATGAATACAAAAAATATAAATTCAATAGGATTTAATGAGAAACCTGGCCTTGTACATCATCTGCTAATTTTTTATACTCAAGCATATAGTTTGAAGTACCTGCTCTTAAACAATTATCCAAATGTGAGTCTGTAAGTTGAAATCGATATTTTGATTTCAAATATGCCATATTTGAAAACAGGGTGTTGCATTTGTATGTAGTTGCACAATATGAATAAATTTTTAGTGAGCATTTTCTCAGAATAGGAAAAGTATTTCTATCTACTAACTTCCAGAACATTTTGTCATCATGATGAGATTTTAAAATTATGTTTTGTAAATTAATTATTTCCATTTCCAAGTCTTCTGTGTTACTTAGCTCAAAGTAATTGGAAATTTTAGCAGGTATATCATCTTCAGTAATGTTAAACGGATTTAGGAAAAATCTAACAACAGGTTCTAAAGTCACAAAATCTTGAAAGTGGGAAGAAAACGAAAACTCTTCTACTAGTGTATCTATAATTTTTATATACTATGTAGTGCTAAATGTTTCATTATTCAAACTTTCATTGATATGTTTTACATTTGGAAAAAATGTTTTACATTTTTCTTTGTAAAAATCGCCTCTTGATGTAATAAATTCTTTTATTTGCGACAAAAGAATAATAAATCGCTCAAGTATTTTACCTCTGCTCAACCACCTCACTTCAGTATGTAATAGTAGGTCGTCATTTTCAGCATTTTCATTTAATTTCAAATGTAATTTAATTAACAAAGATGGTTTCAGGACTGTACAATATGAGTTATGAGGATTGACTGAGGGAATGTGGACCGCAGAGTTTGGTGGATAGAAGAAGGAGAGGTGATATGATCAAGACTTTTAAACTGTTGAGAGGCAGTTACAGGGTAGTTCTTTCACTTGGTGGAACGGCAGGAAGGAGCGATGACAAGAGTCCATCCCTGGAAGTTACGAAATTAGGCTGTGCTCAAGAGGGTGAGGAGTGGTTTCTTTGTGTGGAGGATGGTTGAACTTTGGAATGCATTGCCTGAGAGAGAGAGTGGTTGCAGCGGGAATGGTCAATGGGTTCAAGGAGTAGTATGATAACCTTTGTGTTTCCTAAAAACGACCTCCCACGATGAGCCTTTTGACTCCATGGAGGCCTGGGTAATAATAATAATAACCTGTGTTGAGTTGCTTTTGATTTTATCGAATTAATAATTTTTGTTACAATTGACATTACATGTTTAAAATTGGCAGTTTTAGTGTATAACATTTCCTGATGAATAAGACAATGATATACAATAAATTTAGTAAATAAAGGGTTCTGTCTACACAAGCCAATAAATCCATTTTCCTTACCAGTCATTGCTCGTGCACCGTCAGTAGTAATTAAGTTAATTTGTGAATTGATAATTTTTTTGTATAGTACAAAATCTTTAAAAACAGAAAATATATCTACTCCTCTTCTCTAGTGTGCCCCTTCAATGGAAGAATTTTAAGAAATTCTTCTTTTGTAGAAAAATCATCCAATACCATTTTCACTAAAATTGCTAATCGTGATGTTATCTGTTATGTCTATCGATTCATCCAGCTGTGGTGAAAAGAAAACACATTTTTCCATATCATTTGCTAATTCTGTTTCTAAACAATTGATTCATAATAAGTTTAGTTTAATCCTTTATCCAAGTGTGAGCAAACAGGGTTTGTGCCTGAAAGTATCTTCAGGACTGGGGTAAGGTAGTACAACACCAAGGCAACTTGTTACAAAGGTGGAGAAAGCTCTCATCACTCCTATCTCAGTATCTCCCATAATGCAAAAAAGCAATCTCCTTGCGGATATGTGTAATGCTATGCATTAAGGCAAGGGCCACTACCCATACCGGTTTCGACCTTTATTGAGGTCTCGTCAGTGGGAACCAGGCCCAGTAGTGGAGACACCAAGGCAGAAGCAATGAGAGGTCGATTCAATTCTTCTAATTACAGTTCTTGCTGATAACTGCAGCGTATTTATAGCTGAAACTATTTCAGTTTTATATTTGAAATCTTCAAAAAGTGAGTCTGCAGCTTCTATAGATTCTTTAATTAAATCTCCATCTTTTTTTTCCTTCTTAGCTAGCAAATGTGAAATTTTAAAAGATGCCACATGTTGCTGCTTTTGACTGTTGCAACGGTTTAGTAAAAAAAAATTTGCCGTTTAGTAATGGATGATTTCAAAGATATAATTTTTTTTTCTTATTTTGGATTTCACTGGATAGTCAAAATTAAAATTGGCATGAATGGTTTTGAAATGTCTTTCTATATTACTTTTTTTTTAGAAATAGCCACACTATTATTACATAATAAACAAATACATTTGCCATTAAGATTGATAGAGCAATAAAGCTCTACCTCCTAATCGTCATTAAAATAGTATATTCTTTTCCTTTCACATTTATCCATTATAAGAGGTTAAAAATATCTTTGTGAACAAAGTATTTTATATTTGCACTGATAATGGGAGTGATTCAACAAACACACATACTAAAAAACAAAGTGTTCTAACAATATTTAGAAGTGATGTGAAGGGTAGTGAGAGCGGTCGTATTGATAACTAAATGATATCAACAACTCAAACTACTTATGATCAGTGGTCTCGCATCTTAATAGGCATAAATAAAGCAGTTTACGATAATTTCTCTGAATGCACATTAAAAATTCACTGCGGGCACTCTGTTGCTGACTCCTGTTATAGAGGAATTCAGAATCATTTAAAAAGACTTAACAGACACCAAAATACTTAAATCGAAATAATAAATTTAGTTTAATCCTTTATCCAAGTGTGAGCAAACAAAGTTTGCGCCTGAAAGTATCTTCAGGACTGGGTTAAGGTGGTACAACACCCCAGTCCTGAAGATACTTTCAGGCGCAAACTTTGTTTGCTCACACTTGGATAAAGGATTAAACTAAATTTATTATACTCTAACCAAGTGAAAAATAAACTTTCAACATCTTTCTCTAAATCCAGAGTAATTTATTAAAAAAGGGTGGCACACCATTTGGCAACTCCTATAGGTAGAGATGACCTGCGAATGCTTCTGCCTGGTATCTCAACTTGGGCCTGGCTCCCACTGAAGAGACCTCAATAAAGGTCGAAACTAGAGGAAGTGGCCCTTCCCTTAATGCATAACATTAGACATATCTGCAAGGAGATGTGTTTTGCATTATAGGAGATACTGAGACAGGAGTGTTGGTAGCTTGCTCCACCTTTGCAATGAGTTTCACTGGTGTTGTACCACCTTACCCCAGTCCTGAAGATACTTTCAGGTGCAAACTTTGTTTGCTCACTCTTGGATAAAGGATTAAACTAAATTTATTATACTCTAACCAAGTGAAAAATAAACTTTCAACTTAAATCGAAAGTTTGTATACCCACACTTATGGGTTGACTGTCTTTTTTAAATTAGGAGATAGATTATTTGCAAAACATTTAAATCATCAAGCTTAGATATTGGAAGGCTTATTCATTTTAATTGCTTTATTTGAGTTATTATCTCATATTTATATATATGCTGATTGGCCACTTTATTAGGAACACCTCCCTATTTACAAAACGGAGAGATGTTCCCAATAAAGTGGTCGCTCAACCTGTACTGACAAACTGATTTTTTTTTTTTTTTTATGTTGAGCCCATACACGAGAGATTGGCTGAATCAATGTATTCTGTTCCACAATACAGCAGTGGCAAGGAGGACGAAAAGAAACTTGTTCTGAGGGTTTCAAAGTACATTGCTAAGGATGTTGAGCAGCAGCTGTATATGTTCCAAAGCTTTGTACTAAATGAGGGAATTTTTCATATTATTTCAGATGAACATTTCCCATGGAAATATTTATAGAATACATATATTGCAGAAACCAAACATCTGTGTGAAAGTGGGAGGAATGAGTTGGTAAGAGATGGGTCATTAATAAGTCTAATTGCTCTCTTCTATATTGAGTCAAACATTTTGAGGGAGCTTTTAGGCGCCCCACTTCAAATGTGAGAGCAATATTCAATAGTTGGGTAGATTTATGATTTGTATTAGGTTAACAGCTGTTCAGAGGTGAAGTAACATCTTGAGCGAAAGAGAAATCCTAGTGTTTTAGAAGCTGAGGATGCGATGGTTGTAATGTGTTTATGCCAGGAGAGGCTTGATGTGAGGGTAATTCCAAGAAGAGATATCTCATCTTGTCTTGAAATTTGGGTGTTGTCAAAAGTAATACTGGGAAAAAATGGTTCTTTTTTGTGATGGCTTGGAGATCAGAATTGAGGGCAGTAGCAGTTGATGTTCTGTAGGTTGAAGCAAGTAGAGTAAGGTTTATCAAATGAAAGGGAGGAATGTAATGTGCTGTCATCTTCAAAACTGTATATTGGATTTGACGGTCAACTGAAGTAGGTCATTGATATATAACAGGAGGAGTGTTGGTGAGAGGAAAGAACCTTGTGGAACCCCAGCATTAGTTGAATGGTGAGAGGATAAGGAACCGTCCACCATCACACATAGTTTGCATCCAGACAGAAAGATGTTGAAAGTTTATTTTTCACTTGGTTAGAGTATAATAAAATTAGTTTAATCCTTTATCCAAGTGTGAGCAAACAAAGTTTGCACTTGAAAGTATCTTCAGGACTAGGGTAAGGTGGTACAACACCAGTGTCTAATGTTATGCATTAAGGGAAGGGCCACTACCCAGACTAGTTTTGACCTTTATTGAGGTCTCTTCAGTGGAAGCCAGGCCCAAGTGGAGATACCAGGCAGAAGCATTAGCAGGTCATCTCTACCTATAGGAGTTGCCAAATGGTGTGCCACCCTTTTTTAATAAATTACTCTGGATTTAGAGAAAGATGTTGAAAGTTTATTTTTCACTTGGTTAGAGTATAATAAAATTAGTTTAATCCTTTATCCAAGTGTGAGCAAACAAAGTTTGCGCCTGAAAGTATCTTCAGGACTGGGGTAAGGTGGTACAACACCAGATAGGAGATACTGAGATAGGAGTGTTGGTATCTTGCTCTACCTTTGCAACGAGTTGTCCTGGTGTTGTACCACCTTACCCCAGTCCTGAAGATACTTTCAGGCGCAAACTTTGTTTGCTCACACTTGGATAAAGGATTAAACTAAATTTATTATATCCAGACAGAAAGCTGGCAATTCAACTACAGAAGTACTGAGAACCAAATGATGGTAGTTTGCTTAGTAAGCTTTGTGCCACACCTGGTCAAAAGCTTTTTAATTTCAGCCACTTGAGATTTACCAAACTTCTCTGTAGCATTTGTCCAGAGATGAGTGACATATGTGAGCCGATCTCCTGTTGAACAGCAGTTACGGAATCCATACTAGCAATCGTTTATTAGCTGGGTGCCTTCAAGGTAGTGTAGGAGTTGGGAATTGATGAGTTTTCCCCATTACTTTAGACAGGACTGAGGTGAATGAGATAGGGCTGTAGTTAGATGGTAGTGATTTGTCACCCTTCTTGGGAATGGGTTGAATATAGGCCAATATCCAGGCAGTGGGATATATATCAGTGGAGTAATAAGACAGATAGGAGTCAGTTCTGGTGCACAAACTTGCAGGACAATTGGAGTAATGCCATCAGGACCAGAAAACTTTTTTTGTGTCTCATTTGGACAGTATTTTTCTGATCTCTTTCTAGCAAAAGGATATCGGGGGCATTGTATGTTGGGAATCTGGAATGGTTGAGGGACATTTTGCCATTGTCAGTTATGCATGCATTGGAAGCAAATTGTGAAGCCAGGATTGGCTTTTTCTATGGGTCATGATGCAGTAGAGCCATCTGGATATGATATTGGGGTGGGTGGGAATAGTGTTGGCGTAAGTTATGAGGCTGCTTTTTTGGTCTTTTGGACTCTGTTTTGGAAGAATTATTATTATTATTTTATTATATTTTTTTTCATCTGTTTTGGGCTTGAGTATAAGCTCTAAAGGAGGATGGTGTTCTTGATTTGAGTCAGTTATGGTATGCTTGATTTTTCATTTGTATACCCTTGGCACATCTTTTGGAGAACAAGGGTTCAGTTAGGGAATAGCAGTTCAGAGTAGTGTGGGGAATATAAGTTTCCATGCTGGTGAGGGTTACTTTGATGATAAGTTTGGTGCATATGTTTGGGTTAGAAGGCCGGAAGCAATAGTCTAATCATGGGAATGAAGCATAGAAGTCACAGAGGCTATCCCACATGGCACTGTTATAATGCCAACTACTCTTGTATGGGAGGGGCTGTGTAAGCATTGTTGCATGGTGGAGGAGATGAGCACTAGATTGTGGTCAGAATTTCCTAGGGGCCTACTACATTCACTGTGTATTTAGAAGGATCATTGGTGAGGAAGAGCTCTAGGGTGTTTGGGGAGTGGTTCGGGTTATCTGGTATTCTGGTTGACATGTGAACAAGTTGTGTATGGTTGTTAGTGATGGCAAATGTTTTACATCTCTGCCTGCAAGATCTGTGCAACTGGAGGAGGAAAGCCAGTTGGCGTTGTGAACATTAAAATCTCCTAAGATGATTTTACTGTTGGGAAAGTGGGACCAGAGAAAATCAATTTTCAAGGAGGGGAAATTAAAAAGTTCAGAGTGGTTGGTGGCATTAGGTCAAAGTCGGGCAATTCTAGGTTGGACGCTCTCTGGCAAGGTATGTCAGAGCAGATGTATGCAGAGATGCCACCCTTGGGTCGAAAGGAGTTAAAGAGTGTGTAGTTTGGAAGGTTGAGATGAATAGTGCTGGGGGAGGTGAGATTTGAGTTTCTGCCAAAAAAAACTAGGTTGGTTTGGTAGACTGAAGATGGTAGGGGATACTATTAAGGTTGAAGTTGAGACCACGGATGTTGGTGAAGTGGATATGCAAGGTTCTGTGAGACATATTTGACTGCAAGGGTCTTGCACATTTTCTATGCAGTTCCTGCATACTAGTCTCCATGGTGGCTACTAGTAGTGTCACTTGATTTTTGCACTAATTTAGCTTGTTTGTAGTCTATGATCCAATTGTTTTCTCCATTTTGGCGTTTTTCTTCTAGTTGTTTTCGAAGATGACTTGTTCTCTCTGGGCAAATGTTGGATCTGGTCGAGCACATATGCGTGATTGGGGTGAGTGTCCTTGAACTTGTTGATCACTGTTATTAATTTAGATATGCTTGTTGACATGTCACACTTTTACAAGGCATGGAAAGTTTGTTCCATCTTTTTTTTTTATTATTTATAGGTCTGAAACAATGGTACCTGACGATATTTTTAGAATCGAAGTTGCATCCTTCTGCTAATTTAATGATGTATTCTTTTAGTGATTTTCTGTCAGAAGATCAAATGTCAAAATAATGGCATTGGATTTTTTGTTTTTGGCCTCCATCGAGTTGTGTATCGTTGTTACGATTAGGTTGCAGAGTTCATGTGCAGGCAAGGGTGAACTTGCGTTGCAGCACTGATCTTCAGTTAGTTCAATCTTAGCTTCCAGCACTTGTATTTTGGAAAAAGTTTCGTTCATAGTATTGAGGTGCTGTTCGAGGTTTTCGACTCACTGGCTTAAGTTCAGGAGCTGTTTAACAGAAGAAAGGCACAGCAAACAGAAAAAAAGACTGTTTAAGGTTGATAAATAGCTTGTACTCTGATTCATCTATTTTTGCGCAGGAAGTGTGTAGCCAGTGGCAACAGAACTCGCACAGTATACTTTTTTTTTTTTTATCAATGACATCAATTTTACAGCTGCAGCACTTTATGGGTTTGTTGAAGATCGATGATGCTGTGCTGGCAAGACACAAAATGTTCTCTCATTGTTGGCTTTTGTTGCTGCCATTTTTGCTTCGCACAGTAGGCATAGCAGGCGCTTACATGTGGCTGATTTTTAACTAGAAAAATAACTGATTTGATGTGCTGTAGATACTTACAGGTTGTGCAGAAATAATTGGCTCCTTAGTACCCACTGTTAAGATTTCTGATGGGAGCCCAAGTTCGGAGCAGCTTATTCACAGACGCTGCCTGGTGGACCTGGATGGATTAATGAATGAATGACAACAACTGTTTCTTTTAAATTAGGATAGAAGATTTTTTTTTATCACATTTCACCTATTGTACATTATACAGCAATAGTATTAAACAGTATATATTATATAGTACCTGTTGTGTCGGAAAAAGGGCTGACTCACTATTCGTAAGCCATTTTGTTTCCGATCCAACACAGAGACAATGAAGACCTAAGGATAAGGACATGCTTATACTTCCAAGGATAGGGCTAAGGGAGTATTGTATATATATATTCACTCAAAGGTATATCAATTTGACTGAGATTATTAATATTAAATAAACTAAGGAAATCGGTGTTTAAAACTAATATTGTTTCTGTAAAATAAGCAAAGGAAAACTGTGTTACAGGACCAATATTGTTGTTATTTAATGTCCTTAAGAGATCTGTGTTTTAGAACCATGTAAGAATAGTTCAGAGTTAAGGTGACCAATCGGCCGTAGCAAAGAATGTGACATAGTCAACGAGAGAGGACGCTCGGAAGGCAAATATAAGACGCCGTGTGAGACTCAAATGCTCTCTTGTTTTCTGTTCCTGCGTTCTCATCCAAATCCTGGATAGCTGAGGAAGCTCATCGCTGGTGCCCAGCAACAATCTCCCGGTTGCTGTTGTACCGAGTCGAATAAAGCTACCTAAGTAATGAAGTCATAATTCCAGTAAAGAGCAATTGGTGAACCACGCCAATGTATAGTCAGCGAAGGGCAGCCTTCGAAGAAAGTCTAAGTAAGTCGCAGAGGCCATAGAAACACGAGGCTAGGAATTTTGGAAGTCTTGCCATATCAGAAGTGAAAGCGTGGGGGAAGTCACGGGAACCTCTTGAACAAAGACAAGATGGTAATGTACAACCTTTTCATACATGTTATAGAATTGTAGACGTAAAAAGGAATAGGAGCCAAGGATTTGAGGAGCTCCACACACACATTAACTTACCCATAGTGCCTTAATGGCTGTTTGGACTAATTGTCTGTGTCAAGTAAGCTGGTGCCATTCCAA
This sequence comes from Typopeltis vanoorti, assembly GCF_054136105.1. NCBI lineage: Eukaryota > Metazoa > Arthropoda > Arachnida > Uropygi > Thelyphonidae > Typopeltis > Typopeltis vanoorti. The sequence goes on along the minus strand of NC_143557.1, from coordinate 88,189,069 downwards.
GCTTGTGCCGAGAAGGGAACCTGATCTTTGAACTGTTTGTCAGGAAGAAACTATTTGCATTAGTGTTAGATATTAGCCTGACTTTTACTTAAATTGTGGGGGATAGAGATTTTGCAGAATTAGAATTTGTTTTCCATGTTAAAATATAAGTTAGAATGAGTTTGATATGCCATGTATAAAGTTTATATCTAATTGTGCTTAGGAAGTGAGCATTGAGTAACCCTGTATGGATAAGTCGAGTCTGAGTTTAATAATATGACAGAGATATAGGATTTGCATTGCTTAAGCAAAGAGATTGTAATTTTGGATATCTTAATCTAAATGGGGGGGGGGGGTTCAGACTCTCAATTTAATTCAAGGAAGGTAACTTAGCATTGAAATTGTTACTTAAAACGTATCTATATTAGTGGTTTAATAAATGTATTCTTTTATATCAAAGTTCATAAGTTCTGATTTTCTGAGACTGAATTACCACTTATAAAACTTTCGGACCTGTGTGAGTGAAGGGGGAAGCAATTCATATAAGAAAGAAAAGGGGGGGAGCCACGACTGCACATCACGTGATCCCTAATAAACTAATGTTATTTGTTTGAGTATCAGAATTTAGTTGCCGGCTGGCGCAGTTATTCAAAAATATAAATTTGTCGGCAATAAAATAACTGATATGCATGAGAGATAAGTGAAGCATAGAATAATAATAAGAGATAATAGTAAAAGGAAAGTAGAGACATATACAGAGACATAACATACCAATAGTACATTGGTGCCATGGGTGAGCTAAGAGATCTTTTTCGTAGTTTTATTTATTTATTTGTATTTTTACTTATCTTTTACATGACTCCAAGTAATATTCTGTCTCTGTATTCTCTAATACCTTCTTATTGGTCATTCTTACTTATATTTCATGTGGAACAGTCAATATTATACTGCACTGATTTTGTTTAATTGCAGTCAGTCAAAAAAAGAAATCAAAAACACCAATAGGCTATTCTCAACCAATTCTTACATCATGTTTAATACCTATATAAATGAAAATATTTTTATAGCTTTGAAATTATTTTTATATATTACTTTAATTAAAGTCAGTTGTTTAAGTTTATATGTCATTGATTTTGCTACACAGTAAAGGAAAAACTTGTATTTTGTCTTTTGTACATACACCGTTTAAACTCTTGACATGCAACTTCATTTAATTAGGCCAAATTATGCTATTCCCTATTTCGTCCAATTAACCAAAATCCACTCTATATGTATGCAGTAGTATGGCATTGTCAGTTCCATGTTGCAAAGCATAAGGTTCTCAAATTTGGTTCGTAACAGTGGGATGCCAAGTATACACTTCGCCGAGAAATTTTAAATGAAGTTAAGGAGACAAGAGACCTTGGAGTGGTGGCAGAGGACAAGGATCTGAAGTTAGTGGTCACATTTTTCAAGTTGTAAATCGTCATATCAGATAATGGCAATGCTACGGAGGACCTTAATATGCAGAAATAAAGAAGTTCTGGTTCCATCATATAAGGACTTGATCAGGCCTCATATGGATTATTGTGCACAGATTTGGTCCTCTGGTTTTCATGGTTATGAGTAGGGGTGGACAACCCCATGGCTACTGGCCCATGTGGCCAGTAGACAACACATTTGCATCCAATGGTGTTTTCGGAAAATGTTAAAAATAAATTGAATGTTTCAATATTGGTTTTATTTTATTCAAATTAAGTGGATATTGAATCCAACATTATTTCATAGCCGAATATAGAAACTACAAGTTGTTGGAATTTTTTTCCCACTTGGTTAGACTATAATTGCCAGCAAAGATTGGTCGATTGGTAGAGCCTCTGCTACTAATGGCTCAGTTAAGTAAGTTTGAGCATGGTTAGTAGTTGGAAGGAGATCAATCGTTCAATGCTGTTGGCACACTCTCCCTCGATGAGTCTTTGAACTCCCTGGAGGTGTCAAATAATAATAATAATAATAAATTTAGTTTAATCCTTTATCCAAGTGTAAGCAAACAAAGTTTGCACCTGAAGTAACTTCAGGACTGAGGCAACTCATGGTATCTCCCATAATGCAAAGCACATCCCCTTGCAGACATGTATAATGCTATGCATTAAGGGAAGGGCCACTACCCAGACCAGTTTCGACCTTTATTGAGGTCTTGTCAGTGGGAGCCAGACCCAGAAGTGGTGATACTAAGGCAGAAGCAATGGAAAAGTCATATTTACCTATGCGAGTTGCCAAAAGATGTACCACCTTATTATTAAATTACTCTGGATTTAGGGAAAGATGTTGAAAGTTTTTTTCCCACTTGGTTAGACTATAATAAATTTAGTTTAATCCTTTATCCAAGTGTAAGCAAACAAAGTTTGCACCTGAAGTAACTTCAGGACTGAGGCAACTCATGGTAAAGGTGGACCAAGCTCTCATCATTCCTTGTCTCATTATCTCCCATAATGCAAAGCACATCTCCTTGCAGACATCTATAATGCTATGCATTAAGGGAAGGGCCACTACCCAGACTGGTTTTGACCTTTATTGAGGTCTCGTCAGTGAGAGCCAGACCACTTTTTTACGTCTGCAAGGAGATGTGCTTTGCATTATGGGAGATATTGAGGCAAGAAGTGATGAGAGCTAGGTCTACCTTTACCACGAGTTGCCTCAGTCCTGAAGTTACTTCTTAGGCACAAACTTTATTTGCTTACACTTGGATAAAGGATTAAATTAAATTTATTATAATCTAACCAAGTGGGGAAAAAACTTCCAACATCTTTCTCTAAATTCAGAGTAATTTAATAATACGGTGGTACACCTTTTGGCAACTCATATAGGTAAATATGACTTCTCCATTGCTTCTGCCTTAGTATCACCACTTCTTGGTCTGGCTCCCACTGACGAAACCTCAATAAAGGTCGAAACCGGTCTGGGTAGTGGCCCTTCCCTTAATGCATAGCATTATACATGTCTGCAAAGAGATGTACTTTTTTTTTATGGGAGATACTGAGACAAGGAGTGATGAGAGCTTGGTCCACCTTTACCACGAGTTGCCTCAGTCCTGAAGTTACTTCAGGCACAAACTTTGTTTGCTTACACTTGGATAAAGGATTAAACTAAATTTATTATAGAAACTACAAGAATTTCATGCCAAATATTGAGACTTAAAAGTTTCAACTGATACAAGCATACAGCAACCTTTCGTGACAGAGCAACTCGTAGTAAAGGTGGAGCAAGTTCCAATCACTGTCCTTAGTATTTTCCCATAATGTAAAACACATCTCCTAGGAGATGTATGATGTTATACATTATGGGGGCAGGTTACTACCCAGACCGGTTTCAACCTCTTTTGAGGTCTTGTCAGTGAGAGCTAGACCAAGAATACTCTGGATGAAGTGATATAGAACTTATACTTTACGATACAAGTTGCTAAAAAAAGGCTTCACTTCGCAATGCAAAATTATTCAAATTAAGTGGATATTGAATCCAACATTATTTCATGCATTGCCAAAGTGAAGCCTTTTGGCTCTCTTTTTTCAGTAATTTTTGGTGCCTTTTGTAATGTGACACCTTTTTTAGCAACTCGTATCGTAAAGTATAAGTTCTGCATCACTTCATCCTGAGTATTCTTGGTCTAGCTCCCACTGACGAGACCTCAAAAATGGTCGAAAAACATTATGGGAAAATACTAAGGACAGTGATTGGATCTTGCTCCACCTTTGCTACGAGTTGCCCTGTCATGAAAGGTTGCCATATGCTTGTATCCGCCGAAACTTTTATAGTTTCTATATTCAGCATGAAACTCTTGTACTTTCTATATTTGGCTATGATATAATGTTGGATTCAATATCCACTTAATTTGAATAGTTTTGCATTGCTGAAGTGAAGCCTTTTGGCCCTCTTTTGCGATAGATTTTATTTTATTTTTTAGTTTTACATAATGTGACTAATGTTGCTTTCATTTTCCACCATTTGTGGTCACTATGAAAAATAAGTTGCCCACCCCTTGTTATGATTGAAGTCATTCTGGGTCCCAAGAAGACTAAGGTGGTAACTGGTCTTTGGGATGTGGAATATGAAGACAGATTGAGAGAATGCAGTTTGCAAACCCTTGTGAATAGACGAAAGAGAGGGATGTGATTGATACATTTAAATTGGTAAGGAGTTGGTACTGGGTCAATGTGGAAGAAATTTTTCATAGAATGGGCAGAATAGATTAGAATAAGGAGGTCATTTCCCTGGAAGTTGTATGAGGAGGGAATGAACACAGACATAAGGTTTGTTGCATGGAATGGAATACATTGCCTGACCTTATGGTGAATGTAGATACATTGAATGAGTTTAAAGCACCATTTGATGGGCTTTGTGTGTGTAATGGTGTGTGCTTCCTGTGACGAGTCTTTTGCCTTCGTAAAAGTCTGATGTTAATTATAATAACAATAATAATTTTGAAATTGATTTGTTTTAAAAAAAATTTATTAACACAGTTGCTTTTTATTTTCATATATCTAGTACATGCATTTTATCATGAAGTGCTTTATGCGAATAGTAAAGGACTAATTCCAGCCAAATTTTCACCTCTTCAGTAATATGTAAGTCAGTTATGAAAATTTCATTATTTCATATATTATGTTTTGTATAAAATTGAGTTAATCATTGTTATTATTCCATCATGACAAATTAAATGATTTTAATTGCCACTAAGTATCCCATTCCACCTTTGTATACAGAGTATCATTAAGTTAAATATTAGTCTGTGCCATTGTACCACTGTTAGCTATTTTAATTCATAAATAATTTGTCATAATTGTGCACTTGAGAAGCCAGAAAACCTAGTATACAGGTAACCCTCGTATAACGCGGATGATAGGTTCCATAGAAATGCGTTATGTGAGACTCAGATCACATAGAAAAAGTAGGGTTATGTTCCAAAATCTTTTTTTTTTTTTAAATTATATAAACAACAATGACATATCCAACAAAAAATATTTTTATTTAATTCTGGTAATTCATGTTAGTTATGAAAATATATAAACTATGAAACAAATACATACCATAAAATTATAAAAATTACAAATTGTACATAAACTTCATTGCACATAATGCATAAATGTTTTAGGCAAAATAAAATAAACTGCATATTTTAATCTTTCATAGCACGAGGATTTGAGAATCGGTTAATAAACATTGGTTTTGTCATGTAATCACCTGATGCATTACTACTAAACAGTAGAGTAATTCTATATTTGGAAACTTTGAATCCAGGAGCTGATCTTTCATTTTTGGAAATATAGGTGTGTTTTTGCATTTTTTTCCAATATAACCCAGATTCATCCGCATTGAACACCTGGTCTGCAGTATAAATGTTTATAAATTTTGAGAGCCTTTTTGTTTAATAAGATTTCCATCCAAAGGAATTTTCTTTTTAGTGCAATCTTCTATCCAAAATTTGGATAGAAGATTGCACTTTAATGATTTGGATTCCAAATCATTAACGATTTCTCCATTTTTTCCATTAGAATATCGCATACAAAAACAACGCGCTTTGCACTTACCATTGACCCAGCAATAACACTTTCTTAGATTTTATGTTCATTTTGCTTGATTGTTCAAATTGTTGAATCATTTAAATTCAAAGTCCCTGCAACAACTCCTGATTTTTCTCCATTTTTCAACCAATCCATGATTTTAATTTTTTTCGAGAGAAATGAATTTTCTTTTCCATGTTGGTTTTTCCCCTTTCATTGCAGTTTGTGACCATTACTGTAAAAATAAATGTTTTACATAAAAAAGCATTGCATATTAATTATGTATGTAACTTACCAGAAAATTAAGTGCTCAGCTTGAGATTAACACACTTATGATTTTTAATGCACTTTCCTGGCAGAAAACAAAGACAATTTTCAACAATAAACACTTTACACGGTAAACAGTTGATGTACATGCGTGCTAAAGGATATTTCCCCTAATATGAATTCGCTACTTATAACTACATGCGAGATACGGGCAGATGCAAATTTAACGAAGATAAAATTTGATTTTTAACTCACGCGCTGAAAAACATATGAAAAGATAAAGGGTTACTACAATTTGTAGACCGCTTTATATCGAAACTGTGCTGTATAAGTACCTGTATCCAACAGCGCCATTTGTATGCAAGTAAAGGAGCATGAAGGAACTTTGTTGATGTGATAGATTGAAGTCATGGTAATTAGAGAAAACATTGTGAAGAAGGCTGTTCCAAAGAGCAGAAGTAAGTAAAATGAAAGAGGTTGTGAAGTTGGTTTGTTAAGTTTGAAATACATTTCTTACAAGTGGATGATTACCAGCAGTTGCATGAGTTTTTGCATGCTTAGAGGAGAGTGGATGAATAATGTCGGCATGCTATATCGATTAGCTCCTATATAAATATATTGAAAAGAATGCATAAAAAAAAAATCTTAGAAATACATGGAAATACACAGAATTTCTGTGGGATAGAAATAATCTAATTAAGTGGATCACCCTGTTCTGCATTATACTGAATTTTTATGGATTGTTTTAATGCACTGTCCCAAATGAAAGAAAATTATCCTGTTTGGTAAATTTTGTGATTTATATGGTATACAGTGAACTCTGTATTATTTGAACCTCAGTTAACCAAGTGCTTCATATGACCTGCTAATTACAAATATCAGAGAAGCTTAGCTCCGGTTTTTCATCACTGGAAGCACCATGTTGCCATGGCGATGAGTACATTCACAGTCAAGGCACCCACAACAGATTATGGCCACCTATTCTGCTCATTCACCACTCTCCAAGCAAAAAGTTTAGTCCTGACACCCCTGCTAACTACACTCTTGCTCAGTTTCCAAGGATGGCCCCTAGTTCTCCTGCCCAAGACTTGTTCTGAAACTTTTCTTCTGTATTGATCGTGTAAAAACCTTTCAGTAATTTATATGTCTCAATCATATCACCCCTTTTCACCTCAACAAATTTCTGTAAGACACAAATCTTCAACCTGTCCTCATAAGATTCATTCCATGGACCTGATACCATCTTGGTCACTCTCCTCTGGATCCTCTCCATCTTTTCTTCATCCCCAGGTGACCAGATCTGTATGCAGTAGTCAAGATGGGGTCTTACCAAGGATCTAAAAGACGTATATCAAAATAGCATTAATCAAATATAATAATCAATGCTAAAAATTACAATTCGTCTATGATCGATTACTGTTTTAATAATTCGTTTTATATGGTACTCTTTTAGGAAAGATAAAAAATGAATGCAAAGTAAAAAAAGAAAAGCTAACGCCTAGTAAATATTTAATAAATGCTTGTAGCTACATTAGTTACTGCAATTTTTTTTATCAAAAAAAAGTTATCACGAGTCCTTTGATCAGTTTTAGTTTTTTCCTATCAGCATAAATTCTATGATAACTAGCAAAATGATTCTCTAGACTCGGCAAACAAGCATTCCTCAATTAACATATGGATCCATATTCATTACTTGCTGCTTAAGCGATTCTAAAACTTCGAAATATTCCATCCAAGTTTTTGATTGCTATCTCCTTTGGAACACAAATTTTTATCTCCTTCGAGTTCCATTTGTTTGTTGTCTTCATATGTGCGTTGTTGTTAGGTTTCAGGAAGATACTGAAATCTTTTGAATTTGAATCCAATAATTCTTTAACATCATCTGCATCAACACCATCAAAACCAAGGTCTTCACCAATTGCAACAATTTCTTCAACCACGTTATTCACAGGATTTTGAAAACCACCTAAGTCAGTGCATTCTGCAAAAGGTTTTTCTAAACAGCTCTCTTATGCAGCTAGAAGACATTTGCTCCCACAAATTATGAATGTTTTCAATTGCATGTTTAATGTTAATTTTTTTCAAAATTCTTGGAACCTATTTGCATTTTCTCCCGTTGTTTCTACTGCCTTTGAGAATGTCTTTTTAAGAAAATAGGCTTTGAAAGTTGCAATGACACCCATGTCTGTGGGTTGTAGCAATGATGTTGTATTTGGTGGAATTTTGCTAGATTTAAAGGCGCGTTAATTAAAACTCTTGCTGCATATATAAAGGGTGTTAAATTGTGATTTACACTCTTCTTTGTTCCACAAGGGCTTAATTAATTCAGTCAAATTCTCAATTTCAGTCAAAAGAACAAGAAATTTGTGTGCATTGTAACTACTAGTGTCCTTTAGTTACAATGCACACAAATTTCTTGTTCTTCTAAACGAATTTTAGCATAGAACGAAAACTCTTACATTACCGGATCTTTTCAGATTTCATGCCGCCATCTCATGTAGGTCTGGATTACCTTATCGCTTATTCTTCAGCCGTCTTTGCACCTTTCAATGCACTACACTTTTTCTTCTAATCATTTCCGACTGTTGCGTGCTGTCTACCGCTCCGCAGGAAACTTTCTCCAATGGGACATTCTGCTAAGGCTCAATTCCACATAGGCCGTCGTATCACGATCAGCTCTGCTTGAAAATCTTCAAGCATTCTCAAGAAAAGAACCTGCCGTCCGTCATTACCGTAGTCGGCCCACCGCTCTCTCACGAATCCTCTGACCAACTCCCCCTAAAACTCGAATCCCGTAACTGAAGATCAAAAGGTCAAAAAAGCCTCCTAAAACAGCGTGCTTCGTCTTTTATTCGCCCTATTCGGGCGCCCTCTATTCGATGTGGTTTTTACCCACGAACCCCATCGTTCATGCCCTTTGGGTGATCCTACACTCTCCCTAACTTGTCAGGTTACATTATTCTAGATAGCTGCTCTGATGTCATTTTCTGCGTAGGTATAGCTTCCATCGCTATGCTCGACTCGTACAGATTATAAGCGATTATTCTGGATTACTACTTATAATTTTTCTCAGAATTTCGCAATGTACTAGACAGCTTACTTGGGAATTACAAATAACCTAACAATAACTCTCACTATATGGCACACGTGGACTACACGTTATTACATAACATAAAATAATACTTCATAATTATTAGCTGATGTGCAGATATCTCCTTAATTAGTAGTAGTTATCATGTTAAATCCTGAATAAAGAATTTACTTGTAAAGCTCTCCATTCAGGATCTAACAAGGGATTATCGCAATTAATTTCGCAGCGTTAAGCGAAACTGCATCGAGCAAGGGATACCTCTACACTATAAACTTTAACTCCCTATCCACTAAACTTCCTCTCTGATCCTCAATTTCCAGGAGTACAGTTTCATTAATGTGGTACACAGCTGGTAATCTTTTCACCCCAAAATGCATAACATTACACTTTGCCACATTAAACTGATATCCATCTTCCTTTTCCCAGACTTCTAGTCTAGCCAGATCATCCTGCAAAATTTTAACATCATCTGTATTAACTATTGCTCTACCTAATTTTGCATCATCAGTAAACAACTGAATAGTTCCTCTCAGATCATGTATTCTTAATGTACAAATTAAATGGTAGCAGCCCAAGAACAGAGCCCTGTGGCATGCCACAAGTCTCAGGCCTTCCACTGGACTCTACCCCCCCCTGCATAAACTACAGTTTAGTATCTCACCATCAACTGCCCACTTATCCATTTCACCAACTGTATATCCATCTCCATGTGCTGCAATTTACTGATTAGAATTCCTGTCAAAAGGTTTTGCAAAATCCAGCAATATCAGTGTAAACCCATTACCTTTATCCAACTCAGCTGTCACTGTATTATAAAATGTATGCAAGTCATTCAAGTCATGACCCACACTTCATAAAACCATCTTGTTTCCCCCCCCCATATGGTATCCCATTTCTGTTTATTTTTCTGTATTTTTCTCTTGACCAGCTTCTCCAGTACCTTCGCTATGACTCCTGATATGCTGATTGGTCAGTAGTAATTTGCTACTTTAGTCTTGAAGCCTCCTTTATGCAGTGGAACTATTTTCCCCTCTTTCCACATCCTTGGTACTAACCCAGAGCCGAGACATAGATTGAACAATGTGTGGTCAAAGGCCCTGCCAATTCCCTAATACCTTCTTATAAAACTCAAGCTCGTATACCATCTAATCCCATAGCTGTATTTACATCAAGATTCTGTAATATGCTTTGTGCCTCCAGTTCCTTTACCTTAGTTTCTATATAAGCCTATGCCTCTCTTGTTACTGCAATATATACCTGAATATATACTCTTGCAAAGTGTTCACTTAGTAATTCTGCTATTTTGACTGATTCAGTTACCTCCTTACCTGTCATTCGCTAAATCATTCTGTCATAATCATTCTTCCTTTTACTTTCAACATACCAAAAGAAATTTTTGGGGTTATCTTTGGCCTGCACTGCTAATTTCCTTTCTTACTCTGCTTTTGTCTTTCTTACCACACTGGTTACCTTTCTGGCCTGTGCTTTACTACTCATGTGCCTGCTGGTCACCTTTCTCCTTGAATTCCCTTCATAATTTAAAAAAAAATTTTTTTTTTTTTGTAGCTTCTGCTTAATGAGGGTATTCATCCATTTAACTCCCACTTGATTTATTCTCCTGATTCTAGGTATATGTACTCTGCTATTACTTCCTTCAAATACTTCTTTACCCCACTTTCCATGCACTATCAACACTCAGCCCATGCAGTTTCACATGCCATGGCACTGATCCAAGTTATCCTCTAAGCTTGTCATACTTACCAGCCTTGTAATTTCACATATACTCCCTCCCTTTCTTAACTAAAAATTCCACACACTTAGCCACCTCCCAGGTTAAGACCATATAATCACTCTCACCAGTTGGTCGCAATGTGGTCATATTGGTTATAGACAGATTCTCTGATGCATTTACTAGATCTAGAAATCTCAAACCCGTAGTACATTCCATCACATGTTGCCTCAGGTAATTATTCCTTAGTAATTGCATAAATTCCATTTCCTTCCACCCATGTGTACTCTCCTCCTCTCAATCTATGTTCCCATAGTTGAAGTCCCCCATAATAATTACCTGCCTTCCACTCATTGAGCTTATTTGCTGTTGCACACTATCCCCATCATCCTTTACATCCCCTGGTCTATATAAGCATCAAGCTGTATATTTTGTTCTGCTGGCCCCTAACTCACACTGGATGATCTGAGTTGTGCTATTTTCACTATCCTCCAGTTGAACTTATGTTCTCTATGGTTGCATTTCATCGGCTATCATCAATAATACACCTCCCCCCCATTCTTTTCTCTCTATCCTCCCTGAACACACCATATTTTTTATATCCTATCCCACTAAATGGGTTTGAACTGCACCGTTACACTTATACGTGAATTTTTTTAAATAAATATATTGCAAAATTTGTTAGGAATTTGCAACAATTTGAAAACACTTTCAGATGAACTGCGTAGCCTAGAAATATCGAAAAAATTACGAAAAGTTAGGTATGTCATGAATGCATAAAATATATGTAGATACTAGTCTATTTTATCATTTACTAACCATAAAATATACACAAATCTATTATAAAAAGTTAAAATTTATCAAAACTTACACACACACACAAACACTTACAGACAGTACATGGTGCCATTTACAGTCGAGAGAAATGTAAGCAAATTCAAAGATGCAGTATTAAATCATAACTGCATAAAATTAACTTATTAATTAGCATAAAAGGGCGTGCCAGCAATATGTGTGACACACACAGGTGGCAGGATAGTAAAGGCACCAAAGATTTCAGGCGAGGAGAAAATCTGTATTTTGTAGTAGTAGACCACTAAGGCAATGTAAAAAGACAACACAATTTGATTATGAAAATGAAAATATAGTAGATCCTGAAATTTCATTTAGAGTAAATTTTTTTTTCTCTGCGTAATAGATCCAACATTAGAATCTTTGCAGGAAAGATTTACTTTATTAAAAGAACATATGAATTCATTTCAGTTTTTGTATTTGTTAAGTACTTCACAAAATAAAGAATATTTATTATCTTATTGTAAAAAGTTAATATATTTTGTATAATATACAAAAATTAACACATGAGAATCATTCAAACATTGATGCAGACGATTTATGCGAAGAAATTTTACACTGTCACCCATTTATTTCTAATTTTAAAAACGATATATATCAGATAATTCAGTATATTTATTCAAACGACTTAATCACAGTTTATCCAAACTTTACAATTGCTCTTTGGATTCTTTTTGTCATTACCAGTATCTGTAGCATCTGCTGAACGGTCCTTTTCTAAACTTAAAATTATTAAAACTACTTGTGCTCCACAATGGTACAAGACAGACTTTCAAATCTTGCCATTATATCAATAGAATCAGATATTTTGAATCAACTTGATATACATGATATTATTCAAGAATTTTCATTAATGAAAACTAAAAAAGTTCAATTCACTAAGTGATTTTTCTTTCTGTTTAAATATTTCTTTACCTATTTCTTCACCCAATAATGTTTAATATGTTCCTATTTTATATACTTGTAAATTTATCTGTTTCTTATTTATACCTATACAAAGTACAAATGACAAAGTGATTTTCTTGCCAAATAAAATATAGTTAGTTTAATTTTGTACCAAAAAATATTTAATATTTTTGTTTTTATAAAACTGTAAGTTTATCTGTTAATTTACGCAAAACTGTATAAGGAGCAATTCACAAATGATTTTCTTACCAAATAACATAAATTACTTTATTTTTTTCCAACTTATTTTTGTTGTTTTTGTTTTTGTACCCTTCTTGTATGTTTATTGTTTTTTATACATTTTTTTTGTAATTTCTGCTTTTTGTTCAATAAACTTATAATTAATATATTTCATATTTCATTTTTACTCACTGATATGTTTTTATAAAGTGATTTTTTATAGGGGGGGGGTATAGGGGCGCCAACTAAACTTTTGCACACAGGCACCGGACACTACTGGCATGCCCCTGTTATCATAAAATAAAAATTTTATAATGATTCATTAGTGTATAGGCTAGGCTACCGTGAAGTAATCATATTGCTGCTTCTTCATTATTAGTGCATGAATTATGAATTGTTATACACGTAAATAAATGCATTTCCTTTTTACATTATCTTTACATTTTATAGATATAACATCTACAGTGTTTTGTATCATATAAGACAATATTGATATAGGTACTAACAGACAACACATCTTATAAACAGACAACGTAAATTTACAGTATCGATTAATACAGTACTATAAATGTATTTTCCCTTCCTTATGATTTTCTTAATAACATTTTCTTTTCTTTAGCTTACTTTATTCGAAGAATACAGCGTATAATACACATAATATACAAAATGTATGTTAATCGACTGTTTATGTTATTTGTAAGGTTTCTGGTTAACAATAGGCTATTATTAGCTAAGCTAGGTATACGGATTTTAGACTGCGCAGGGGGGGGGGGGTTGCACCCCTAACTCCTGCATTGTTCAAGGATCAACTGTATATCATCATCTTCTTCTTCTGTCAGCCGTGTCTTGTCTTACTAATGAGAATTGCACACCAGGTGGCGTATTGTGTGCATAGAGTGAAATTATCGCTCCTGAAGTATAAATAACTTTTTTGTATTTAATTTGAGAATATTAGATTAACTTATTGTCGTTTTTGTTTTAAATGGGTGTGGAATTAACTGAGCTAGTTAGTTTGTAAGTAAATGTTATATATATTTTTCTTTTTTTTATTTGTCAGCATGGCACCAATGCATGGATGAACAATGGCGGCAAAGACCACATCGAGCAATTTGTATTTGCAGGATTTTATTCAGTGCGTGTGTGTGTGAAATGTATTTGTCGAGAAAATTAAAGGATATGTAGAAGCAAATTGAAACAGGAGAGAGAGAGAGAGAGAGTATGTATTAAGTGTCTCAAAAGTGAGTGTCTGTTAGGTGACGAGAACACTGCAAATATTAGTAGAGTGGACAGTACCGACTGTAGGATCGAACATGCGGCTGTGGAAATAGAGGAGAATGAAATTGACATTAATAAAGAAATTGTGCACCTGAAAGTTATCCTTCATAGGTCAAAGCACAAAGTTGAAAAATTGCATAATCCGCAAAAAAATAAGCAAAGCTCAAATAAGAAAAAAGCAGACATGCAGAAGGAATAATAAAGACTGACTGAACAAACCAGAAAAAACAGTGAAGGAGAAAATTATGTACAGAGATTTAATGATCAGGGGAGTGAAAGTGTGACAAAATCATGTTTTCAGGGTGCAAAATTTCATGCCATCCAAATGCAAAAAGGTAAGTCGAAGGAAATGGTTGTCTTGGTTGATACAAATGATTTCAGAAGCAAGAAATATTCTATGAGAGAGGATGTAAAGTAGTTGTTAGATGATTGTAAGTCTCCTACCATGCTATGATAAAAGTGAACTGAGGAGGAGGAGGGCTTTGATAGCCAATGAGTCTATATGTATATTGTGCAGAAAGAATGATGTAGGATTTGTGGTCTGTGTTTGATAGAAAGAAGGATTTGTACAATGCTGATGGATTGCATCTAAATGGTTTTGGTGTTAGGTGTCTAGAGCTTTGTTCACCAAGCATGCTGAAATGCAAATTCAGGGAAACTTAAGCAATTATGATGGAAACAAGTGAGTTTGTGTGAAGCCATAAACCGAGTGAGTGTGAAAATGACCAAGTGAGAAATCTAGTCTCTCGAGTAAAAATAATGAATGGGTAGTCAATTCAGAAAGTAAAAGTGGGTGGGGGGCTTAAAGGGATGCTGCAGTTTCTATATACTAATACCAGAAGTATCAGGAACAAGAGGGAGGAGTTGTTGGCATTGGTTAAGACAATCTTCCCAAAAGTTATAGGTATGAGTGAGACTTGGCTAACAGCAGATGATGTAATTAAAATTGAAACATACTATTTGATTTTTAAGACCATGAATTTAATAAACATTTATACAAATTGTCTACTAGTTTTGCTAGCTGTAACTGGCTAGCTTTGTCAAGATGTGAAAGGTTATGCTAGTATTACAGCTAGCGAAAAACTAGTAGACAATTTGTATAAATGTTTATTAAATCCATGGTCTTAAAAATCAAATAGTATGTTTCAATTTTAATGAAAAGGATCAAATAACAACTTTCAGCAGATGATGTAGTTACAGGGATAGAATGTGAAGTGTTTAGTATTTTCTGGTTGGATGGTTTCATGAAAAAACTTTGGTTCACTTCATCAGGAAATAGCACAAAAAAAAATTAAAAAACTACAAGTGAAGTCATAACAGCTAACATTTGTAGTGAAGAATATTTCAAAATGTTTGAACAGTGGAAAGCTCGCATTCACTGTTATGCTAGCTGCTGGTTCATGGGTTGCTGTATACTGCTGGTAAATACAAGTGTGTTGTGATTAAGGAAGACCAGATTTGATGTAAAATTGACCGAGCATGCTGAAATGCAAATTCAGGGAAACTTAAGCAATTCATTAGAATTGCTTAAGTTTCAAGGACATTGAGGATGAAAGAAAGCACAGATCAGGACAGAGCTGGCAACAGAACACAACAGATACAAAACATCTAAATGTAAGGACAATAAACTGAAATGCTTCACATTCATTACCACTTTTACTTAAGAGCATTCAAAGAATCAGCTGAAATGAAGTATCCTCTATAGTGTAACAAAAAAACAAGAAATAATAGAATAATAGTATAGAATAATATAATAATATATAATGTTAATAATAATAATATATATAAAATAATAGAATAGAAATAATTCAAGGCAAATCAGAGTAGGAGTGAGAGAAAGTCTTGGGAATGATAGAAGATGAAAGAATAGAAGCAGTAGGAGAGAGGTTTGGGAATGATAGAAGAGGAGAGTATAGAAGCAGTAGGAGAGAGGTTTGGGAATGATAGAAGAGGAGAGTATAGAAGCAGTAGGAGAGAGAGGTTTGGGAATGATAGAAGAGGAGAGTATAGAAGCAGTAGGAGAGAGAGGTTTGGGAATGATAGAATAGGAGAGTATAGAAACAGCAGAAGACAGGGAATGAGAGAGAGATATGGGAATGCTAGAAGAGTAGAGAATGGGAACAGTAGAAGAGAGGAAATGAGAGAGAGGTATGGGAATGATAGAAGAGGAGAGAATGGGAACAGTAGAAGAGAAGGAATGAGAACAGTAGAAGAGAAGGAATGAGAGAGAGTTATGAGAATGATGGAAGAGGAGAGAATAGGATGAATAGGATAAGTGGAAGAGAGGGAATGAGAGAGAGTTATGGGAATGACAGAAGAGGAGAGAATAGGAACAGTAGAAGAGATGGAAATGAGAGAAAGTTATGAGAATGGTAGAAGAGGAGAGAATGGGAACAGTAGAAGAGGATGCGTGAGGAGTGTTTGCCTGGAGGAACAATAGAAAGTGTGGCTATGGCAATTAAAAGGGGTGAAAGGGTGGATGAGCTGATTGTGATGGTAGAAACAAATGACTTGAGAGGTAATGTAAATTGGGCAGTGAGAGATATGAGATTCTTGCTTGAGGTAGTACGAAAGAAGACGCAGAGAGGAAAGATAGTTTGCTTGTTGCCTAGGTATGATTGTGATGAGCTGAGCAGAAGAGCAGCCATATTGAATAACGTAATAGCTAGAATGTGTTAGAAGAGAGGATTGGAATATGTGGATGCTTGGACAGCGTTTGAGGACAGAGAGGAATTGTATGTGAGAGACCACTTGCATTTGAATGAGGAAGGACGTAGGCATATGGAGAGATTGCTGTTTTGAACGAGTCAGCGTTCAATGTAGGGAAACTAGAATGCCCAAGGTGAATGGTAGCAGGGGTGGGCTCTTGTGGGAAAGGGCACTTGGGAGAAGGGGGACAACATCAGGTAGCGGTGAGCCCAGTGGAGTCTAGAACGGATAATGCTGGGTATAGAAACAATGGCATTTATATGCTTTATGCTAAAACCAGGAGTATCTGGAATAAAGGAGAGGAATTGGTGGTGCTGATAGCATCAGCCTGGCCAAAGATTAATGGGATCACTGAGACATGGTTGACAGAAGAGGATATAATAACAGGAATAGAAGTAGCAGGGTACAGCATTTTGCGCCAGGGAGTCTAGAGCGGATAATGCTGGGTATAGAAACAATGGCATTTATATGCTTTATGCTAATGCCAGGAGTATCTGGAATAAAGGAGAGGAATTGGTGGCGCTGATAGCATCAGCCTGGCCAAAGATTAATGGGATCACTGAGACATGGTTGACAGAAGAGGATATAATAACAAGAATAGAAGTAGCAGGGTACAGCATTTTGCACCAGGATAGAAAGGGAAAGCGTGGTGGTGGAGTACTGCTTATGATAAGTGACGACTTATGTCCTCTAAGAGTGGAGGCTTTGGAAAGCAGTGAAACTAATTTTTTTGAAAGCATATGGTGTGAGGTAGAGATAGGCAAGACGAGATATTTAGTGGGGTGTTGCTACAAACCAAGGAGCACAGAAGTTGGGGACCAGGAGATGTTTAGACAGATGAGCTTGGCAAGTGCAAAAAGAATGATTGTTATGGGAGATTAACTACAGCAGTATAAATTGGGGAGAGGAAGATGCATGTAGCAATAAGGGAATGGAATTTCTAGAATTCTTGAGGGACAAATATCTTAGGCAACATGTAATAGAGGTAACAAGAAGTTCAAGAGTTTTGGATTTGGTCATAGCATCAGAAGAGCTGATAATAAGTGAGATGAGATCTCTCCCACCAGTTGGAGAGAGTGACCATGTGGTTTTGACTTGGAAGATGAATAGACATGCAGGAGTATCAAAGAGATGGGAATATATGTGGAATCATAAGGTAGGTGATTACAGTAGTCTTAGACATCAACTTGGGGAAGTTTCATGGAGGGAGAAATTGGAAGGTGGGGATATCATTAGTGCTTGGGAAATTGTGAAGGAATATTTGTTAGCAGCAATAGTAAGCTGTATTCCACAAGTGAAGAAGAGGACACAATTTGGTGTAAAGTGGATGACAAACAATATTAAACAGGAGCTGCATGTGAAAAAGAGACTATGAAAGAGATATAAGGAGACAGGTGAAGAGCAGATGCATGAAGAATATAAGACACAAGCCAGGAGAGTGACTAGTATGGTAAGGAAGGCAAAATTAGAAAATGAGAAGAGATTGGGCCTAAGATCCAAAGAAAATCCTAGAGAATTTTTTAGCTATGTGGCCAGTAGGAGGAGAAATGATTGTGGAAGAATGACATTTTGGGATAAAAATGGGCATAGAGTGACTGATGCAGAGGACATAGTGGAATTGTTCAATGAACACTTTATTGGTGTATTTCATCCTGGAGGAGTAAATTTTAATACTAGAGGGATGGGGCTGGTCGAGGTTTAGAGCTGCAGGAGGAGAACATGTTCCAAATATTGAGTACTCTGGATCTCAGTAAAGCTGTGGGACAGGATGGTATTTCACCATTTGTTTTGAGAGAATTGCAAAAGAACTGACAGCTCCTTTGATTTGGCTTTTTAATGAAAGTCTGCCTACAGGAATGATGCCCAGGGAATGGAAGGAAGGTAAGATAGTGCCATTGCATAAGGGCAGTAGCAGACTGGAAATGTCTAATTATAGGCCAGTTTGTGTGTCATCAGTAGTTGTTAAGATCTTGGAGAAATTAGTTAGGGACCGTATACAACATTGGGCAATGAGGGTAATGTTATCTGTGAGAATCAACATGGATTTGTGAGGGGGGCACTCTTGTTTTGAATAAAGTTACAAGAGCAGAGTAGATGAGGGAAAGGCATACACTGCCATTTTCTTGGATTTAGCAAAGGCATTTGACAAAGTGCCACATGATAAGCTGATATTTAAGTTGTAGCACATGGGTTTGGATGTCAGGTTGGTCAACTGGATTCAGGATTGGCTGTCCCATGGGTATCAGAGAGTCGTGTATGGTGGGGCAGTTTCAAGGAGGCAGATGGTTACAAGTGGGGTTCCACAGGGCTCTGTACTGGGAGCTATATTGTTTAACCTTTATATCAATGACATTGTCATTGGATTGCAGGAGGATGTTCAGTTGTTTGCAGATTATGTGAAGCTGGGAAGGGTTATTAGTAATAGTGCAGATGTGGTAGTCATGTAAGAGGATTTGAATAAGCTAGACAAATGGGCAAATGAATAGGGGTTGTCAGTTTAATGCAGCAAAATGTAAAGTCTTGAGGTTTGGGACACATCTATGGGATGCTGCATGCTCTATTGAAGGAGATATACTGTAGGAAGTAGGGGAGACAAGAGATCTGGGTTTGATGATTGATAGAAACCTGAAGTTTAGGGGACATATTGCAAAGGTGGTGAAAGTAACACAAAGGAGTGCTGCATAATGAGAAGGACGCTGACCTGCAGAGATAAAAGAGTTATCATTCTGTAGTATAAGACCCTGATCAGACCACACTTAGACTATTGTTCTCAGATTTGGTCTCCAGGATTTGAAGGGGATAAATTAACTGTGGAAAGGCAAAGATGGATGACAAAGATGGTTTCAGGACTGTACAATGTTAGTTATGAGGATCGGCTGAGGGAATGTGGACTGCAGATTTTGGTGGATAGAAGAAGGAGAGTTGATATGATTGAGACTTTTAAACTGTTGAGAGGTGGTTACAGGGTTGACACTGGGGAGTTCTTTCGCTTGGTTGAACAGCAGGAAGGAGTGATGACAAGGGGGACATCCCTGGAAGTTACGAAAGGAAACTGTGAACAAGGGGGTGAGGAGTGGTTTCTTTGCATGGAGGATGGTTGAACCATGGAATGCATTGCCTGATAGAGTGGTGAGAGCGAGAAGAACGGTCCATGAGTTTAAGGAAAGGTATGATAGACTTGTGTTTCTTGGGAGGAACCTTCCACGTTGAGTCTTGATAGACCTGTATTTCCTAGGAAGGACCTCCTGCGATAAGTCTTTTTGACTCCTTGGAGGCTTAAATAATAATAATAATTTTACATCAAATCCAGCAGTATACAGCAACCCATGAACCAGCAGCCAGCACATAACAGCGAATGCGAACTTTCTATTATTCAAACATTTTCAAATATTCTTCACTAGAAATGTTAGCTGTTATGACTTTGATTTAGTTTTTTAATTTATTTGTGCTATTTCCTGATGAAGTGAAATAAAGTTTCTTTCATGAAACCATGTAAATTAAAACATAATTTCCTTTTGACTTCTTTGTGAATAATTTAATTACCAGAAAATAGTGATTCTAATATGATCAGTAATTGAGTGCATCGGTCTCCTACTAGTTAACAATCAGGTTAAGATTTTGCCAATGTGGAGAGTTTGCTGGATGATTTAAAATAGGCTCACAGTATGGTCAAAAGATAAAGGATATGGAAAAGTGTAAGGGTATTGATTTTTCTTTTATTCTGCATGTATGATATCATTAATAGTGTGAATATCGTTAAAATGTATAGACTTGTTTCTCCAGAACTATACATGATAGGAAAAAATTTAAAACATATTTGAAATCAGCATGAGAAAATGAGTAAGTCACACACTGCTGGAAAGGAAACAAAAAAAAAAATTTGTTGTACAAATATGAAAGATTGTAATCTTTCATATTTTGACATGGATTTTGAAAGATTTCCTTACTTTAAAAATTTAATTTAACAGCTAGTGTGTTATGCATTTTTTTAATTTTAATTTTTATTATTTTTTTGCTGTAGTAACAATAAAGTGCAGTGCTGTGAAACTGTATATCAATATAAGAATAAATTGATTATTATTATTACGTGATCCCTCCAGGGAGTCCAAAGACTCATTGAGGGAGGGCACCTACTCTACAGCACTGTCTCCACCACTCAATCCATGAACTACAACAATCCGCAACTACCATCATCATTTACACCAACGCCATCTGCTACCCACCACCACCACTAGTATTTTCATAGACAATCACAAACATCCACGGCGGGATTCAAACCCGCAGCCTTTTGGCTGGAGAGTGGATACACTAACCGCTCGGCCAACCAGATCAGCAATACTGTGCTGGCCGAGTGTATGATACTGTAAGTATTTTATACATAATTTACATTTTTTACAAAGATCCGAATTTAAAAAAAAAAATTGCTACAAGAACTGCATCGAATAATCATTTTTGAATGGGTTAATTAAGATAGTAGTGTTGCTTAACCCTGAATGGGTTAAGCAACACTACTATCTTTACTTTACTCAGCTGGATTTAAATTCATATTATGTTTGAGAGCAATGTTTTATCTGCTCCATCTAAAAACAGTATTTAGTTTGTTGTTGCAACAAATCTTTAATTCCTGTTTGTCTTTGTTTTATAGCATATTATGCTTCACAATATGATTTATTAATTAAATAAATAAATATACAAATTCTGATTAGGAAAAAAAAAAGATTTTTCACTATTCTCAGATTAACTATAAAAGCTGAAGACTTCAAAGTTGTAATTCTTGACTACCAATTTATGAAAAGATGATCCCTGAACTTGCTATTCACTACCTAAATTGTGATTTTTGTCAAACCAAGCACTAGTTTGGTTTGACAAAAATCTTTATAAAATTTACACTTAAATGATTATAAATAGTAACAGTTAATCTCTCTCTACACACACACACACACACACACACACACACACACACACACACACACACACACACACACACACATATAAACTCTATACATTATAAAGAGCATTAGAATTTCAAGTCCAGATGAAGTCAATATCCTGCAAAATATAAAATGTTGATTGACTTCATCTGGACTTCAAATTCTAATGCTGTTTATAATGTATAGAGTTTATATATATGTGTGTGTGTGTGTGTGTGTGTGTGTATATATATATATATATATACAGAGAGAGAGTTTAACTGTTACTATTTATAATCATTTAAGTGTAAATTTTATAAAGATTTTTAAAACCAAATAGCAAGCTTAATCACCCAACTAGTGCTTGGTTTGACAAAAATCACAATTTAGGTAGTGAATAGCAAGTTCAGGGATCATCTTTTCATAAATTGGTAGTCAAGAATTACAACTTTTGAAGTCTCCAGCTTTTATAATTATTCTGAGAATAGTGAAAAATCTTTTTTTTTCCTAATCAGAATTTGTATATTGACAATAACTAAAGATTTCATAGTGAAAACAAGTGCTACATAAGTAGTTACCCTTTTCAATAAACATCCTTAAATAACAAACAAACAAAAAAAAAACTGTATGATAGCGTTTTGTTTTCATTATGCAAATGTGTATTAAAAAGTTTTACAAATGTTAGGTTTCAGCTTGGATAGTGTACCTGCTCCCCAACCAACTATCTACCTAAACACATTCACAAACATCTATGCCATTGGCATAGATCTTTGTGAATGGCTTTAGGTGGTAGATAAATTTCAGTTGGTGTGAGACCACTATCCTGTTTATTGGAAATCTAAAGCGAATTGAAAAAGTTCCATGTTTGGTCTCTAGTGCAGTGTTTCTTGGGTTGATCTAATCCTTAGTCCATCCATAGTATTAATACTAACATATTGCCAGTTCAGTTTCATGCCTCATAATTACTGTACCTGGCAAAGTTGGTATTTTGCAAGCATAATAATGATGGAACGTCATTAAAATAGCTAAAATGTAGACATGTTCTTTATCAAAACTTTGGTATCATTATGTGGACTTGTTTTCTTGATTATAAAAATAATGAATTTTATCTCCTCTCAGTTTAATATATATATATATTAAATATGTGTGTGTGTGTGTGTGTGTGTGTGTGTGATAATCGGTTGTTGTGATACATTTTAAAAACATAGATTTAATGACTAAAAACTGAGATAACTTATAAAGATTTTAATAAGACTAAATCATCATCGCTGTGATGATGAGTTTGAGAGGAAAATTGTAGAATCGAAGGAAATCCTGCTGAACCCTGTTCACTTAAACAACAATTTGAGTTATAACATCCCAGATAGCCATGCTGCAGTTATTCAGTATTGGCGTTCATGTGAGCCTGCACGCACACTTGCAATAAACAATGGCACGCCTGTTAGAACAACTTGAAAAAATACAACGTTTTTTATGTATCAATTATGTGTGGCAATTTTTACCTGTAATTTCCAGTTTGTTTAGATACTTCAATGTTTATTACTATTCTTTTCCTTCAAGAATACCTGAGGAAGGCTGTTAAAAGCCGAAACTAGTCGTATTATTCTTATTAAAATCTTTATAAGTTATCTCAGTTTTTAGTCATTAAATTTATGTTTTTAAAATATATATATATATACTTGAATTGTTGTGACTGAAGATTTTACATGCTTTTTCTTTAAGAATTATATGTCAGCAATATTCTTTTCCATTATCAGTTTTGAAACAGCTGGTTCTATACTTATTTATGAATCATCTTTCAATCCTTTATTTTAATCCTTCACTACCTAGGTCACAACATTTTTTGATGTTCTTAGACCTGTTTTGCAAAAGAAAGAAAGCCAAAATTTCAGTGGCAGGAGATATTTCCATATCCATATTAGACTAGCTAATGTTGCCTTATTTGGAAAAGCCACTAAAAAAAATTATCTTTTTGTAGTTACAGTTTGAACCTAGATCTTTCCTAATGAAGTGAGACAGAGCAAAGCAGTTACACCACAAAAGGATCCATCACTAATTTTATTCACTATTTTATTCATTCACTTATTTTATTTTCTTCACTAGGGTAAGAAAAGAAAAAAAAAAATTAGCAATAAATGTTTAACCTTATAGAAAGTGTACTTTTTGGTGGTAGAACCAAAGAAAATGGCAAATTTTTCCTTAAAAAAATGTAAGGATTTTTTTTCTTTTTTTTTTTTTCCCCAATTTGATGATGCTTCTAATCTCACTGACATAAAATTGGGTTGATAACAGCAGTATTCTCTGTGGTCATCAGCATGGGTTTGTTAAAGGGAGATCATATTTTACTAACTTACGTACTATAATAAGATGACAAATACCTCGGACAGGGAAGATGCATATACAGTGGTGTACTTGGATTTCGCAAAAGATTTTCATGGACTGCCACACGATAAACTGTTAAATAAATCGAAACAGATGGAACTGAATAACAGACTACTGAGTTGGATCAGTGACTGGTTTCAGATAGGTATCAGAAAGTTGTATATGGGAGTGCAGTATCCCAAAAGAGGAAGGTCACTAGTGGTGTACCACAGGGGTCTGTTTTGGGACCATTGTTGTTGTTCAATTTGTATGTTAATGATATTGGGATGGGTTTAACTAGTGATATTCAGCTGTCTGCAGATGATGCAAAATTGGGGAAAGTAATGCATAATCAAGCAGATGTTATGTCTTTATAGGTGGGCTTGAATAGATTGCATGAATGGGCAATAAGTGGAACTGTCAGTTCAGCGTTGCAAAGTGTGTCAAGTTTTGAGATTTGGCAAGCAACGATGGGATGCAGAGTATACACTTGGTGGGGAAACTTTAAAGGAAGTAGAGGAGATGAGAGATCTAGGAGTGATAATGGACAAGGACCTGAAATTCATGTGTCACTTTGCACAAGTTGTGAAGACATCACATCGGATAATGGCAATGATGCAAAGGATCCTGCCATGCAGAAATAGAGAGGTTATGATGCCATTGTATAAGACCTTGATCAGGCCTCATATGGATTATTGCACAGAATGGTCAGTGGGTTTTCATGGTGACGAGGATATGTTGGTAAGGGTCCAGAGGAGATTCACAAAAGTGGTCAGTGGTCTTTGGAATGTGGAGTATGAGGACAGATTGAGAGAACGAGAGGTGGAACAGGGGGGGGGGGAGATATGATTGAGACATATAAGCTAGTCAGGAGTTATCAGATTGACATGGAAGAGACTTTCCATAGAAGGCAATAGGGAGTAGAATAAGAGGCCATTGCTGGAAACTGTATAAGGAGGGTGTGAATAAAGGAGTGGGGAGCAGGTTCATGGACAGTGGTTGGTGAGTGGAATGCATTGCCTGAGTGTGTTGTGAATGTAGACACATTGAATCAGTTTAAGGCATGGTTGGATGAGCACTGTATGCAATAGTGTGTACCTCCCATGATGAATCTCTGACTCCATGGAGGTCAGATAATAATAATAATAAAAGCTTTCACTACTTCTAAAGACTCCAATTAAAATAGTCATTTTTATTATTCTTTTCATAAATAATAACTTTTTTTATGAATACAATTGTTTCCTTAGCATTGGGTGGTTAAGCCTTGTCTGATTTTGTAAAGTCATTTTTCATGACATGGAATTTATATTTAATTCTTTTAGATAAACTTATACGTTGGTGATACATAGTCTTTTTCAGATTTTTAGGGAAAGACTATGTATACTATAATATTAATTAAAAAACTTTAATTAATACTTCCTATATTTCGGTAATGTTGCATTACCATCTTTAGGGAACATATAAATAATGATATGTGCACACAGGCACTAACACTAAACAGATATGGCTGAAGACAACAACTGAAGTCAGTTCCTAGAATCCTAAAAGGTGCCACCTAATGGGCTAAATTGGTAGTAGTCTTGGCTGTTAGAATGATGTTCTAAGAATGCAAGCTTACCATATTTGGGGCAGTCTCATGCATCCAAATTTGTCGAAGTTTGGGGAATTTTTTAGAGCTGATTCTAGGAATAATCTCTCATATTTATACTTGCTGTAGTGTAGTAAAGTGGCTTTCTTCCAGCTTATTTTGTGGCTGATGTTCAAAGCATGATCAGCAAGTCCTGAGTGGCTATATTAGTGGAAATGGATATAACCCTTATGTTCAGATATCCTGATATTAGCTGTCCTGCCTGTTTGGCCATAGTAAGACAGTTTGCAACTACAAGGGACTTGGTATACTCCAGGTAGGTCCAGGGGAAGTGGCTGATCCTTGGGGGAGCAGATAAGAGATGCCAATTTTTTATATGGTTTTTAACAAGTTGTCATATTTTTTTAGGATTTTTGTTAGCTTTTCGGAAGTACCCCGAATATAAGTGCACATATCATTATTTTTATGTTCCCTGAAGATGATAATGTAACATTACCGAAATATAGGAAGTATTAATTAAAGTTTTTTTAATTAATATTATAGTATACTTTGTCTTTCCCTAAAAATCTGACAGTTACATTTGATTAATATTTATATTTGTAATTTTGAACATGGAAACATAGTTTATCAGTTAAGTATGCATGCATGTTTATACATATTTGTATATATTGAGCAGCATATATATATATTGTATATATGCTGCTCAAATGATGTGCCAATATGATTTTGTTGTCATTCCTTTGTACTCTTCTTTAGTTTTCTGTTTCACTTCATTTTAAGATATGTACTTTTTTTTTAATATTATGAGACTATAATGTAAAATTTCCTATGATTATTTCCTACTTGCTTGTTTTTCTAAGAATATTCTAATAGACAAGCTGAGGTGTTGAACGTTATTCATAACTTATTTTAACAGTATTACAACACCAAACCAAACTAAATTACAAAAAAAGTAGTCTCCTCCTATAGGAGCTGCCAAACGGTGTGCCACCTTTTTATTAAATTACTCTGGATTTAGAGAAAGATGTTGAAAGTTTATTTTTCACTTGGTCAGACTATAATAAATTTAGTTTAATCCTTTATCCAAGTGTGTGCAAACAAAGTTTGCGCCTGAAAGTATCTTCAGGACTGGGGTAAAGTGGTACAACACTGGTCAACTCCTTGCAAAGGTGGAGCAAGCTACCAACACTCCTATCTCAGTATCTCCCATAATGCAAAACACATCTCCTTACGGATATGTATAATGTTATGCATTAAGGGAAGTGCCACTACCCAGACTCAGGCGTAAACTTTGTTTGCACACACTTGGATAAAGGATTAAACTAAATTTATTATAGTCTGACCAAGTGAAAAATAAACTTTCAACATCTTTCTCTAAATCCAGAGTAATTTAATAAAACGGTGGCACACCGTTTGGCAGCTCCTATAGGAGGAGATGACCTTGCTAATGCTTCTGCCTTGGTATCTCCACTTAGGTCTGGCTCCCACTGAAGAGACCTCAATAAAGGTCAAAACTAGTCTCTTAATGCATAACATTATACATATCCGTAAGGAGATGTGTTTTGCATTATGGGAGATACTGAGATAGGAGTGTTGGTAGCTTGCTCCACCTTTGCAAGGAGTTGACCGGTGTTGTACCACTTTACCCCAGTCCTGAAGATACTTTCAAGCACAAACTTTGTTTGCACACACTTGAATAAAGGATTAAACTAAATTTATTATAGTCTGACCAAGTGAAAAATACACTTTCAACAGTAAACACTGAGAATTATTTTTCTTGTTAGATTTATTGGGTGGGAGAACAAAGTAATTGAAATATACAAAACAACAAAACTTAAATCTGCCTGTATCTTCACATGATCACTTAAGATGTTATTAAGTTACTTCTTATGTCATTTTAATGTATGACATGATGACCTAAACAACTTCTGTATGTTTCAGAAATTACTGTGATTGGAGTAACATTCATTCATAGCTCAGCTCGAAATGATGATACCTTGAATCTATCTAGGATACATATAGCCTCTTTGAGGACTTTATAACTGAAGATGAGTTACTCAGTCATACTGAGATTGCTATTTTTTTATTTAATCCTTTAAGAAAGTTGTAATTATACTTGACAAAAAATTAAATTTTTGTGTAATACTTTACCCAAATATAAGGAAACAAAGTTTACATGTGAAGTACCTCACGATGTGTATAATGCATAGCAATATACACATCCAAAAATGAAGTGTGCTTTGCATTATGGAATTACTAAAGCAATTTACAAAAAAAAAAAAAAAAAAAAAAAAAAAAATCATTATATTATTCATGTCAAAACTTCTGTTCCAGAGGCTTTGACATGAATTTCATTCCACTCACCTATATTCCAGTTCTGCTCATCTATGCCTGAATAATTCTTTTTTTAATACTTTATTCAAGTGTAACCAAACAAAGTTTGCATGTGAAGTATCTTCACAACTAGGTTACTTATATATAGAGGCTGACTTTTTATCAGTAGCCTTAGTATTCCATAATGCAAAACACAATTCCTTTCAGATGTGGCTGCATAATGTCTGAAAGGAAATGTGAATAGTGAAATTGGTTTTGCCCTTTGTTGAGGTCTGCATAATGTTGTGGTGACTGCATAATGTCTGAAAGGAAATGTGACTACTGAGACTGGTTTTGCCCTTTGTTGAGGTCTTATCAGTAGGAGCAGTACCCAGGAAGATATCAAGATTAAATTAAATGCAGGTCATAATATTTCCCACATATAAGTCTGAGCCCAAGAAATTACCTTATCTAGAATTGGCCAAAAAAAAAAAAAAGTCCTTAAAATATGTTAGATTTAAGCCTTGGAATTAAACCTATAAGTTTTCTGCAGATCTAGGATTATGAATGTTGCTGCACAGCTGCAAGCATCCTTTAATATTATCTTCTAAAAGTTTAAAATGCATGTGAAGAGGAACTGAACTAATCATCTCCAATTATATATTTAAAAAAACAACTTTAATGCATTTTATTTTCCATAGTGAGTTGTGAAACTAAGTTTTAGCCCTAACTTTTTTGAAGATTGGCAGGCATCAATCTCCAGGGTTATCAGTGATTTCATCATCATAGACATCTGGAGAGTATGGTTGATATCTAAGCCCTTTGGTTGGTACCATGATTATTAATTATGCTAGAAAGGCCTTACACTTGTTTACTTACCTGCATTTTACATATGTCAATGCAAATTGCACTGCAGATGATAAATACAATATATAAAATTTGGGTTAATGCTTAGTTGAACTGTATCTTTGTTAGATAATTAAGCTTATGCAAATATAAATATTTGTTTGTTTCAGAAAATGGAACTCTTATTTGTTACTTAAAATTGAAAATGTAACTTAAAATTTAGATAGGTAACAGACTGTCTTCTTTGTAAGCATTTTTGTAACAGCAGAAGTATTTTTTTATTAAACTTTTTTACTTATACATATTTGACATCTTTGCACTGGAATTACTAAATCATGCAATGATCTTTTTTGTCATTTCTAATAATTATAGATGCTGATTTGTGAATTATGTCTAAGATATGATTTATAACCTTAAGTCATATTAGTACAGTAAATCACACAGTCTCTAGACTTTATTATTATTATTTCCTATTAAGTAACCTATTATTTCATTTATATTCCAAACCAACTCATCTTTGCAACTTATCATATTGATGATAAGCTAAAAGTTGTCATTTGCTTGTTCATTATCAAAGTAATCAGTTGCAGAGATGACTATTTTGAATTCCAAGCCAAATACTGACCTGTAACCTGTTAGCAATTTAGTGTTTACTTATCTTTGTTAAATATTAAAGTGGTAGAACAGTTTAGTCTAAACTAAACATAAAGGTTGCTGTTAGATTATGTTTAAATTTCATATTAATGAAATTTAGCAATGAAAAATAAGTCTTCCATATGCAATTATATGAAATTGTGATATACTGATTATGCAAATACATGGCATGTATTTATACATTGCAAATATTTAAATTATCATATTGTTAAAGGTTGCAATTGTTTATATATATATACTTTATACACACACACACACACACACATGTACACAACATATATTTTTCTAAACAGAGATTATTTTGACTTTAAAAAATCTTATTGTGTATTAGGAATGAGATTGTTAAATATTTACAGATATGCACATTTATATAAAACGTTTGTTTAATAAATTAGTATGAATAAATGTTGAAAGAGATATAATGTAAACATCATTCTGTTATTTTATTGTTTGTAAATAGATTAAATAAAAGAAATCTCATGTCAAAAACAGATGCATTTTTAGCCAACCTCAAGCACTAATTTCCAGTCTGATGTAGGTGGGATTATTATCAAAAAAAATAAATATATACATACATTCTGGTAATTTGGCATCATTATCGCCATTCATTTCAAGAAAAAAACATATGCTGTTAGTCGACATGAACTGTTAAAAACTAGATAAGTATTTGTAATAAGGAAGGATTTTATTGTGTTTATTTGTTACTTATACTGATTTTTAAATTTGCATTATTAAAATTTATGTTGTTTTTTTTTTTTTTGCATGATTGGTGTGGTCTTTTGTAATAAATTATTCTCTTTATATTGTATCCAATTGTAATCATATTCAGTATAGTGACTGCCAGATTTAACATGTTGTTTCCCAGCCTATCACCATTTAAAGATTACATTATTTCTAGCATGGTTGAGGATTTCATAGCTTGCTACACATTTGACATGTATGCATTCCATGGTTTAAAAATGAGGAACGGAAATGAATGTATGTGCGTGAAATGTAGGCGGTGGGAAGCTCTAGAAGATATAAGTATTTTGATCTTGGGATCCAGCAACATTAGTTATAGTGCATTAGAGATAGATTAATGCTGATTTGTGGATACTTGTATCATGTTAGAGGGTGAAGAAAATATGAAAGATGTACATCTGCTTACCACGAATGGCTGAAGACCAAAACTCTAGCTGCCCACTCTGCCTATACTGCAGCTTGCACCAGTTATAAAAGAATCATCACCAAGTCAAATTCAGACTTTGAAAGGGCCAAATGCTGCAAACTCACCTCTTGCCCAAATGTCAGTCACTCCTTCTGGTCCCTTGCCAAGGCATTGGTGCATCTTCTGCCCACCCAAGTTTCCACCATTCTCACATCCAGATGGTGCTATAGTTACCTCACATAAAGACAAGGCCAACTTACTGGCATTGCTCTGCTCTTCTGATTCCTGTATTGATGACCTGAATAAAGTTCCCTCCACTCCACCAAGAATGGCTCCCTTCATGTCTCCCATAGTCTTCTGGCAAAAAGAAATCTGAGGAATCCTTAATAACCTGAACACAGACAAGACATCTGGTCCTGATGGTATCCCACCTATTGTGGTAAAAAATTGTGCCTCAGAACTAACACCTATCCTGTATCACCTCTTCAATCTAATCTATTCAACTGGCATCTACCCTATTCAGCCCATCCCAAAGAAAGGTGATAAAAGTCAACCAACGAACTACTGTCCAATCTGAACTACTATCTGCTCTCACTTCTGTTCTCTCTAAAATTATGGAGTTAGTCATCAACAACCAACTCTAGAGACATACCAACTAATCAGCGACCAGCGCTATGGATTCCACCACTCGCGATCTGTAGCTGATCTTCTTGTCTTCACCACTCACCTCTGGACTCAGGCCATGGAGAAATTTGGAGAAACTCATGTGGTTGCCCTTGATATTTCAAAGGCATTTGATCTGGTTTGGCACAAGGACCTACTTAACAAAGTGCCATCCTATGGTCTGCCTTCCTCACTCTGCAACTGGATCGCCAGCTTTCTCACTGGTCGCTCACTACATGTCTTGGTGGACAGTTTAACTCTCCTCAGATTTCCCTACCAATGCAGGAGTACTCTGGAGTTCTGTTCTTTCACCCACTCTCTTCCTCTTGTATATTATTATTATTATTATTATTATTAAACAAGACCTCATGGAGTCAAAGACTCATCTAGGAGGTCCTTTTATCTCACACACATCTCATCATACCGGGTCTTAAACACATTCAAACTCCTTGCAGACACCACACTCTCAGGCAAGGCATTCCAATCATTCACAACTCTGCACGAAAAAAACCTGCCTCTCACTCCCCTACTCACACCCTCTTTATACAGTTTCCAGGGATGACCTCTGGTTCTCCCCTGATCTCCCACTATTCGCTGTAGAACTTCTCCACCATTGATCCTATAGCAACCCCTTACCAACTTGTAGGTCTCTATCATATCTCCCCTCTTCCTTCTCTCCACCAGTCTCTGCAAATTACATCTTTTCAATCTTTCCTCATACTCGACATTCCAGAGGTCAGAAACTACCTTAGTCAGTCGCCTTTGGACCCTTTCCAACATCTCTTCATCCTTCTGAAAACCAGGTGACCAAATCTGGGCACAATAGTCCATGTGTGGCCTAATCAAAGCCTTATACAATGGAACAAGAATCTCCCTACTTCTACACGTCAGTGTCCTCCTCATCATTCCCAGACGTCTTTGTGTTGTCTTCACAATTCTGGCGATGTGACCCCTAAATTTTAGATCCTTATCCACTATCACTCCCAGATCTCTTATTTCCTCTACTTCCAACAATATATTTTCACCAAGCATAAATTCTGCATCCCATCTTTGTTTTCCAAATTTTAAAACCTTACATTTTGCAACATTGAACTCACATCCCCATTTGCTTGCCCAATCACTCAATTTATTCAAGTCTTCTTGCAAGGCCACAACATCTTCACTACTCTTTATGGTTCGTCCCAACTTTGCATCATCTGCAAACAACTGAATATCTCCATCCAAATCTTCGCCAATATCATTAATATACAAGTTAAATAGTAATGGCCCTAAAACAGATCCCTGAGGCACTCCACTAGTGACTTTCCTTTTCCTGGATATTGCACCCCCATACACAACTTGTTGATACCTATCAGATAGCCAGTCTCCAATCCAATGCACTAATCTAATATCCAACCCCATCTGCTCTAGTTTGACTGTCAACTTATCATGAGGCACTCTATCAAAAGCTTTTGCAAAATCCAAGTATATTACTGTGTATCCTTCTCTTCTGTCCAAGGAAGCAGTCACTTTATTGTAATAAGTAAGTAGATTACTAAAACACGACCTCCCTTTAGCAAATCCATGCTGTCCATCAAAGATTATACCATTGTTGTCAACCCAACTCTGGATCCTAGTTCTCACAAGCTTCTCCAACAACTTAACCACAACACCTGACACACAGATAGGCCTATAGTTTGATGCTTGAGTTCGATCACCTCCTTTATGAAGTGGCACAATCTTGCCCTCCTTCCACTCTTTAGGGACTTGACCAAGTGCAAGACTCGTATTAAAAAAATATGTCAAGGCAGGTGTCAACTCTCTGGCACATTCCTTCAGAATACGCGGTGATATATTATCAAGTCCCACAGCCTTATTTACATCTAGTTTACTCAACTCCCCAAACACCTCTTGCTCACTTACAGTCAGTCTCTCCTCCCCATCATCAACTGCTCTTAATCTCTCCATGAAGTCACATTCACAAGATTGAAAGATCTTTATGAACTGCTCATTAAGTATCTCCACCACACATTCTGCAACAGCTGTCTTTATACCATTTCCTCCAATCAATGTCATCCTTCCATAATCATTCTTTCTTTTGCTGGCTACATATCGAAAGAACTCCCTAGGATTCTTTTTAGCTTCATTAGCTAACTGCTGTTCATACCTCTCTTTAGCTACTCTCACCAACCAAGTCACTCTCCTTGCCTGGTCTTTGTAGAACTCATGAAATTGGTTACTTCCACTTCTCTTATGCTGCCTCCACAATGCCCTTTTTCTCTGTATTGCATGCTTAATCTCTTTATTCATCCATCTCACACCTAACTTATTTAACCTTCTCACCCGTGGTATACATTTAGACATTGCATCCACTAAATATTTTTTGAAAATCCCCCAAGCTGCATTGATCTCTTTTCCAGCTAACTCCTCATTCCATGCTACACCTGCAAGCTGTCTCCTGAGCTCTTCATAATCACCCCCCTTGTAGTTCCACATATACCCTTTTTTCACAGGGGTCCTTGCACTGCTGGCAACCACCCAAGTAATCACCTCATGGTCACTTTCGCCAATTGGTGGATGATTTGATACCTCATTGATAATTACATCCTCCGATGAGATGACCAAATCCAAGACCCTTAATCCTCTTGTGCCCTCTGTTACATACTGTCTGAGGTAGTTATCCCTCAAAAACTCAAGAAACTCGTTTTCTTTACTTCCAGTTGCTATCTCTTCATTCCAGTCTATATTGCCATAATTAAAATCACCCATAATGATCACCCTTTTCTTATTTGCTTGGCTTATTTGACTATACATTTCACTATCACCACCATCCACATTACCAGGTCTATAACAACATCCCACCAAGTATTTGATTCTATTCACCTCTATCTCACACCATACTGCCTCAAAACCACTGGCCCCATTTCCCCCTTGCATCTCTACCTTGTATGGACATAACTCTTTCTCTATCATCAATAGCACTCCCCCTCCCTTTTTACCCCTTCTATCCTCACGAAACACATCATACCTTTCCATCTCTATTCCTGTCAGGATGTCATCCTCATCTAACCATGTCTCACTTATTCCGACAATCTCTGGGTGCACAGACGCAATTAGTGCAACCATTTCATCCGCCTTGTTTCTTATACTTCTAGCATTGGTATACAAACACAACAACTCATTTCTGGATCTACAGCTAGTTCCACTGATACCACTCACTCGATGTGATCTCTCCATGCTGGACTGGGGCCATTTCCCTTTCTGCTTCTTCATTTTAGAACCCTTTGCAATTCCATCTGTTTCCTTTTGATCCCTGATCATCCCATTACTTTCCTGCCTACACATTCTCTCACCTCCTCTTGGAGCATCCACCTTTCTCACGCTGTGTATCCCTGTCCACCCTGAGCCTCCCCGTTTCCCTGCTCCTCTTGCACACCCATTCTCTCATTATCTATACTCATACCACTCACTTCCACATTCATTTCCACTCCTTCAATCTCTCCTGTCTTACTCTCCTGCTCTTCCACATCACTCCCCTCTCGATCTGATTCATTCTCTCTATTCACTTCTCTACCTTCCAGCAGCAGTCTCTCCAAGCGACTCACACCATAACCACTCAAATGCAGTCCATCGCTCCCATACAGCTCACTTCGTCCCTCAAACTCATTCCACACATTAACAAACTGTACTCCCATCTCCTCACACATTTCAGCCAGAATATCATTCATAATCCTTGCTCTCCACCTCATTTCACCACAATCATACCTAGGCAACACACTGACCACCCTTCCTGTCACACTATTCTCCTTTATCTTTCCAAGCAGTCTCCTGACATTCATTTTGACATGCTCTTTGTTCTCTCTCAAATCATTTGTACCAATTAATACAATTAACTCTTTTGCTCGTTCCCGCCTCATGTTCAATGCCTCAATCACTCTACTCATTTTACCGCCTGGAAAACATACCTTGTGCACATTAACAAACTGTACTCCCATCTCCTCACACATTTCAGCCAGAATATCATTCATAATCCTTGCTCTCCACCTCATTTCACCACAATCATACCTAGGCAACACACTGACCACCCTTCCTGTCACACTATTCTCCTTTATCTTTCCAAGCAGTCTCCTGACATTCATTTTGACATGCTCTTTGTTCTCTCTCAAATCATTTGTACCAATTAATACAATTAACTCTTTTGCTCGTTCCCGCCTCATGTTCAATGCCTCAATCACTCTACTCATTTTACCGCCTGGAAAACATACCTTGTGCATTTTATCCTCTAGCACACCTTTAATAATGGAGTCGCCATACAACGCCACTCGCTCATCTTTTGTTAACTCTTTCATGCCATCATGATTTATTTTAATAGTTTTGACCTGCATTCTCTTAATTTCATTCTGCATCCATTTCATTTCTTGCTTCATCCAATCCAATTCACCTTCTGAACCTCGCGACACATTCACTCTATCATTAAATCTTTCTAACTTTCTAACTCTCGACCCTCTCTTCTCACTTTCCCTCTCATTCATCCTTCTTTGTTTCCGTACTTTCGGTCCAACATACGTCCAACTTTCACTATATAAATGACCTTCTCTTACAGACTTCCAATCCTATCCATAGCTTTGCCAATGACAGTACGCTCCATTTCTCCTTTTCATTCGACAATTAATTTTTCATCAACCAAATGGTTAATGAAGAATCAATATATCTGGTTTAGATTTTCAGTTTTTCCAAAAGAAATACATACTGATCGTTATATCCATGCTACTTATCATCCCAGTCTAAATGGAACCATTGAGACCTTTACATCATGCTCATAATATATCTTCCACTTCTACAGCAAGAATTAAATTATATCAAATATGTTCTTTTGAATAATGAATTTGATGAATCTTTTATCTAAGCTTTTAACAGCTTTGGGCTACTAGTCTCTAGATCTCCTGAAGATATCTCTCAAATTCCACTTCCATATGTTAAAGGAATTCTTGAATATATTGCTAAAGCACTAATGACCTCTTTACATCATAATGTCCTTTCATCCTCTCAGGAAGATTTCTACCTTCCTCTCCTCATCTAAAGACAAGCTTCCTCTTCTGAGCTTCTCAGGTGTCTACCAGATCCATTGCTTATGTGCTTTCTCTTATTTTGAACAGTCTAGTAGATCTGCAGCCATCCTTCGTGAGGAACATAAATTGTACAACCAGTATCATGAACCAAAGCAGTTTGGCTTAGCAGAACATTCTATCTTGACTAAACATATGGTTCTTTGAAAGAAAATTAAACTTTTACATAAAAGTAAATGCCTTGTAGAACAGTTGCACAAAAAAAGTTGCGAAACTTTTCTGCACCACCCGAATTTAAACAGATTCAATGGCCTTTGGTTATCCCCTTTATGGGAAATATTATTCACAATCTTCTGTAAATTCCTGATTATTATCTTATTATATTAATTTTTTTAATATAAATATGAATTTACTGACTATCTGCTATCTTACTTATGCCATAGTGGCACTTTTTAAAATTAATTATTTTATTTCATTTTATTTTGTCCATTTTAACATGCTGAGAAATTTTCTCTCCTTACTATACCAGGCTAGGAAGATAAATGGCATAGTAAGGAGAGAGAAATTAGATATGAGAGGAGACAAGCATTACAATCCAAGGAGAATCCCAAGGAGTTTTTTTATGTGGTGAGTAGGAGGAAAAATGGAAAATATTATTCCCATTTCCTTGAGTTATTTAATGATCACTTTATTAGTGTTCCATCTTAGTACAACAGGCTTTATCCCTTGAGGGATAAGAAGTAGTGAAGTGTTAGAAGTGAACAAAGAGGAGGTATACTTACTATACTAATTTTCAGTAAGCAGAATTGGGAGGAGACTAGATGGAGTTTCACCACTTGATTTAAGGAAATGTGCTATGGAACTGACCATGCCATTAACCCAGCTGTTTAATGAAACACTATCTTACCCTCCTTTCCTGGAGAGGAAAGGAGGGTAAAATAGTGCTATTGCATGAAGGTGGTGGTAGAATGATGCTATCAACCTATAGGTCAGTTTGTATTTTTTCTGTAGTTAAGATTTTGGAGAAAGTGGTAAAAACTCATAAACAGAATTGGGCAGATCAGGGCACTATAATTTATACAGACTAGCAAGGATTTGTTAAGGGTGTTCTTGTTTTAGTAATTAATCTGGTTGCCTTTTCAATAAAATAAGAGTAATGGATTGAGAGTAAGGTGTATACTGTCTTTTTTTTTATATATATACAAAAGCATTCAACAGGGTGCCACATGACAAGTTGGTTTTTATGTTTGCAACATGTGAGTTAACATATCAGGTTAAAGGATTACAAAAGTCATGAGGTCATCTCAAAGCATTTCTGCAATATTTAGGACATTGAACCATGAGAAATAAAAGGATGGTCATCCCGTTGTATAAAGCTTTGATTGGACCAGATCTGGATTTCTATGTCAAATCTGGTCACCGTGATTTATTATTATTATTATTATTATTATTATTATTATTATTATTAAACAAGACCTCATGGAGTCAAAGACTCATCTAGGAGGTCCTTTCATCTCACACACATCTCATCATACCGTGTCTTAAACACATTCAAACTCCTTGCAGACACCACACTCTCAGGCAAGGCATTCCAATCACTCACAACTCTGCACGAAAAAAATCTGCCTCTCACTCCCCTACTCACACCCTCTTTATACAGTTTCCAGGGATGACCTCTGGTTCTCCCCTGATCTCCCACTATTCTCTGTAGAACTTCTCCACCATTGATCTTATAACAACCCCTTACCAACTTGTAGGTCTCTATCATATCTCCCCTCTTCCTTCTCTCCACTAGACTCTGCAAATTACATCTTTTCAATCTTTCCTCATACTCGACATTCCAGAGGTCAGAAACTACCTTAGTCAGTCGCCTTTGGACCCTTTCCAACATCTCTTCATCCTTCTGAAAACCAGGTGACCAAATCTGGGCACAAAGGGATGAAGTAACTTTAGAGAGAGTACAGAGATTAATAATGAAAATGATATGAGGACTGTACAGTGTGGATGAGGACAGACAGCATACAGATTGCAGAGTTTGTTAGATAGAAGACAAAAGGGGGGGGGGGGATGGATTGATATATTTAAATTGTTGAAGGGTTATTATTGGATTAACACTAGGGAAATTTTCATGCTAGAATTAGGTGAAGAAAAAAAAGACAAGGAGCCTGGACAAGGCTCTGGAAGTTGCAAATGGAAGTGGTGAGTAAAAGAGTAAGAGAAGTTTTTTTTTTCATGGAAGGTGGTAGGAGCATGGAATGCATTGCCTGAGAGTGTGGTGAAAGTGAAAATTATGACAAGTCTTGTGACTCCATCATGGAAGGTCAATGGAGGTCAATAAAATAATAATAATAAACAAGCAGTGACAGTACACTGGTTGAAAACATTTAAGAGTAATGTAATCAGAATATATATCGATACATGAGATAGAAAAATGCCATCAAAAACCTGAAATGTTAAAAGGCAGCTAGAATAGATAATATTTGGCCAGAAATGCTCAAATATGGTGGTATAAAAGTTTTATGGTGGCTACATTGTATAATTCAGAAAGTCTGGTCTGAGGGTTAAATTCCAGATGATTGAACTAAGACTTGCATAGTACCAATCTATAAAAGGGAGTTACAGAAGAATTTCCCTACTAAATTCCTGAAAATATTTATGCAAGTATTATTATTATTATTCAGGCCTCTATGAAGTCAAAAGACTCATCGTGGGAGGTACTTCCTAAGAACATAAAGTCTGTCAAGATTCATCGAGGGGAGGTCCCCCCTAAGAAACACAAAGTCTATCATACCACTCCTTAAACTCATTGACCGTTCTCACTCTCACCACTCCATCAGGCAATGCATTCCACGGTTCAACCACCCTCCATGCAAAGAAACCACTCTTCACCCTCTTGTTCACAGTTTCCTTTTAACTCCAGGGATGGCCTCTTTTCATCACTCCTTCCCGCTGTTCAACCAAGCGAAAGAACTCCCCAGTGTCAACCCCGTAACCACCTCTCAACAGTTTAAAAGTCTCAATCATCTCACCTCTCCTTCTTCTATCCATCAAACTCTGCAGTCCACATTCCCTCAGCCGATCCTCATAACTAACATGGTACAGTCCTGAAACCATCTTTGTCATCCGCCTTGGTACCCTTTCCACAGTTAATTTATCCCCTTCAAATCCTGGGGACCAAATATGAGAACAATAGTCTAAGTGTGGTCTGATCAGAGACTTATATAATGGAATGATAACCCTTTTATCTCTGCAGGTCAGTGTCCTTCTCATTATTGCAGCAATCCTCTGTGTTACTTTCACCACCTTTGCAATATGTCCCCTAAATTTCAGGTTTCTATCAATCATCAACCCCAGATCTCCTGTCTCCCCCTACTTCCTCCAGTATAACTCCTCCCATAGAGTATGCTGCATCCCATCGATGTTTCCCAAACCTCAAGACCTTACATTTTGCTGCATTAAACTGACAACCCCCATTCATTTGCCCATCTATCTAGCATTATTCAAATCCTCTTGCAGGGCTACCACATCTGCACTATTACTAATAATCCTTCCCAGCTTCGCATCATCCGCAAACAACTGAATATCCCCTTGCAATCCACTGACAATGTCATTGATATAAAGGTTAAACAATATAGGTCCCAGTATACTGAGCCCTGTGGGACCCCACTTGTAACCCTCTGCCTCCTTGAAACTGCTCCACCATACACAACTCTCTG
Organism: Typopeltis vanoorti; assembly: GCF_054136105.1. NCBI lineage: Eukaryota > Metazoa > Arthropoda > Arachnida > Uropygi > Thelyphonidae > Typopeltis > Typopeltis vanoorti. The sequence goes on along the minus strand of NC_143557.1, from coordinate 88,149,262 downwards.
ATACCTATCAGACAGCCAATTCTGAATCTAGTTGACCAATCTGACATCCAGACCCATGTGCTGCAACTTAAATATCAGCTTATCATGTGGCACCCTGTATATTTGAGAAAAAGCTAAGAAACATTGTGCAAGGAAACTTGGAGAAAAACAAGCAAAGTTCAGACCAAATACAGGTTGTCAAGATCAAATTTTGATTTAAGACATATAGTTGAGAAATCATTAGAATAAAACAAGGATCTGTATTTAAGTTTGGTAGATCTGGAAAAGGCATATGACAAGGTGCCAAGAGAAAAGCTGTTCAAAATACTGCAGTTATATGGTGTAAATAGGACACTGTATCAAGTAATACATAGTCTCTCTTGAGTTCTGAGTCAGTAGTTGAAGAAGATTTTGAAAGATGGTTGATGTTAATCAGCTGTGGGACACATTATCTCTACTGTTATGGATGCACATTATCTCTACTGTTATTCTTCATCTATATGGATCACATTATGAAGGAAAGTGGTATTAAAGCTGATATAAAAAAATATATGTTAATCGGGGAGATGGAGAAGAGTTGGTGAATAGAGTGGTCTCCCATGATGAGTCTTTGGAGGTATCATGTAATAATAATAATAATAATAATAATGACCTCAGCCCTTTATGCAAATGATATAGCTGATTTACTTAGGAGTTTAACAACTCTAGAAGATTTGCTGACCAAAATGAATAACTGCTGCGATAAATTTGATATGAAAATCAGTAGTAAAAAGGTAAAGATGATGAAAATGACAGAAATCCTGAATGAAGAACCTATGAAGATGGCAAATGGAAGAGATTTTTCAATTTGAAAATGAACAACAGAATTAGCAAAGCTAGTATGGTTGGGAGTCAACTGAATAGGAGAGAAATTAGTCAGAATTATTATTATTTCATGACACCTTCAGAGTCCAAAGACTCATCGAAGGAGGGCACCTACTATACAACTATCTGTCTCCATCACTTCATCCACTAACTACACCAACCACCACTACTATCATTCCTAGAGGAAGTAGAGGTTATGAGAGATCTGGAGTGATGGTGGACAAGGACCTGAAATTCGGGGACCACATTGCACAAATTGTAAAGCCGTCACATTGAATAATGGCAAGATGTGGATATGGAGGACCCTGACATGCAGAAATAGAGAGGTTATGATGCCATTGTATAAGGCCTTCATCTGGCCTCATATAGATTATTGTGCACAGATCTGGTCACCAGGTTTTCATGGTGACGAGCATATGTTGGAAAGGCTCCAGAGGAGATTCACAAAGGGTGGTCAGTGGTCTTTGGAATGTGGAGTATGTTGGGAGACTGTATGTACATTGCAAAGCCTCATGAATAGGAGGAAGGGGCAATGATATGATTGAGACATATAAGCTAGTCAGGGATTGTTATCAGGTTGACGTGGAAGAGATTTTTCATAAAATAGGAGAAGGGATAGAACAAGAGGCCATCACTGGAAACTGTATAAAGAGGGTGTGAGGAGCAGGTTCTTTGCATGGAGAGTGGTTGGTGAGTGGAATGCATGCCCGAGTGTGTTGTGAATGTAGACATATTGAATCATTTTTAAGCATGGTTGGATGAGCATTGTGTGCAATAGTGTGTACCTCCCACGATGAGTCTCTGACTCCATAGAGGTTGGATGTTAATAATAATAATCTACACCAATGCCATCTACTGCCACCATCACTAGTATTTTTTGTCTGTAGATAGCATGTGCTCTGAAGGCCAACTTGTCTGTACAGGGTGAAAAATCCGAGTTTCTAAGAAAAAAACACTGCTACCTGCATAGGAGATCGGCTAACCCACCTTCATTTGAAAAAAAAAAAAACCATATAAAGATTCCTCCCATCTTGACGAGAATCGAACTTAGGTCTTTTCCAATCAAAGGGTACAATGTACTGTTGTTCTTCGATTGTGCTATGGGGGTGCTTATACTGTTCTTATACTGATGCTTTTACTGACTGTTCAAACCTGTTTTAACATATGCAGATCTGAGAGCGGGGTTAGAAATAAAAACATTTGATCAAAGACTGGAGACAACAGATATGAGAGTTTCTCAGAAAGATTAGGGGAGTAAACAGATGGCATTAATGGCAGTTTCATATTTAAAATGAAGATGAGAATGAGAATTTAGAAAAGAACTTGACGCTGTTAGCATTCAGGAATGTGTGTGACTGACCAGAGCTAATCTCAGAGCTTACCTTCCCTCTCCCATTCTGCTTAAGTGACAATATCACTTAAGCAGAATGGGAGAGTGAAGGTTAGCATAACAAGTGTGTGTTTGTTTTTTTTGCTAAGATGGCAGAAAAAGATCCAGAGGAAGACCAAGATGCCTTAGAAGACAGAAATATAAGATAATATTTCATTCTTGACAGATAACAGATTAATTCAGAGAAAAATCGCCAATAGGAATTTAGTAATGATGTTACTTTTTCATATCATACTGTCATAATATCCTGTATGCCCTCTGAGGATACATATCAGAAATTTGATGATGATGATAAGAAAAGAAAACTGAAGATGCTAACTAAAATTAATTACAGTTAATGATAGCATCTGAGAATTTAGCAGTAACCATTGTGGCCACACTGCTTCCACTTGGGGATAGCAATATGTGGTTTTGATCTAAGAGATTACCAGGTATGCAAAATTTCCTTTAAAGGATTATGTAGAATTATAAAGCAGATGATCATGATAAACTTAGGTGTCAGCTTAGTGCATTGCCACGACAGAAGAATTTGGATGGGAATGATGTTAGTGGTGCACATAGGAGATGTTCAAGGGATGTTTGAAGAAAGCAGAATAAGACTATTTGCCCAGAGTTAGATGGATGAACAGCCATTAAGCAGGAGCTGTAAGAAAAGAAAAAGTTGTGGAGAGTATATAAGGAGAAAGGAGTTAAATAAACTCATTAGCAGTTCAAAGCACAGGTAAGAATGGTGATGGCTGTGGTAAAGAAGCCAAAGTTAGTCATGAAAGGAAGCTAGCTGATGAGGTAAATAAAAGGAAGAATCACTTTCAAGACTACTGATTGAAAAGAGATAACAGAAGCAAATGAAATAGTTGAGTTACTGAGTGATTATTCTGCAAGGATGTACCATCCAAGTGGTATTGCAATAGCAGATGTAACATTGACAGATATAAAAATAGAGGTAGATGAATTGGAGGTGCTTACAATATTGCAGAACCTTAATGCAAATGCAGCCATGGGATTAGATGAAGTGCAAGAAAAGTGGTAGTTTCTCTGATCAAGCTGTTTAAATTAAGACTCACTTCTGGGAAAAGTGCTGAGGGAATGGAAAAAGGGCAAAATAGTGTTACTAGATAAAGATGGCTCCAAGACAGAGGTTGAAGATTGTTCAGGTATTGGGGAAGTTGGTGAAAGGTAGAATTCAGGAATGGGTGGACAGGAATATGATACTCTGTAGAAGGCAGCATGGTTTGAAAGGTAAGTCTTTCCCTAGTAATTTGCTTACTTTTTTTATAATAATAAAGTAACAGTTGAGTTGGATAAAGGAAATGACTACACAGCAATTCTGCTGAACTATGCAAAAGGCATTGGACAGGATACCATGTGGTACTCTTCCACAAATTGGAACAAATAGGGATGGGTATGGAGGTGGCTGATAGATATCAAAATGAAGTGTATGGGAGAATTGCATCTAGGAGAAGGCAGGTGACAAGTGATGAATAACAGAGCTCAGTATTTGGTCCACTGTCATTTAATTTGTATATCAGTGATATAGGAAATGATTTAAGAGGAAATATTGTTGTTTGCCAGTAATGCAAAGCTAGGCAGAACAATAGTAAATGAAGATGATGTAGAAATTCTACAGGATGAGCAGCACCATGGGCAAAAGTTAATGGCTAACAGTTTAATGTGACCAAGTGCAATGTCATGCATTTTGGATGAAGAAAGAACGCATCGACATGCAAGGATAGGGAGGTTATTATTACCCTTTATAAGGCATTAATAAGACATCTGAACTACTGCCCACAGATCTGGTTGCTTGGATTCTACAGTGATGAGGTTGTAGTGTAGAGGATCAAGAGACAAGTGATAAGTTTGTGGTAAGTCTATGGAATTCTCCCTATGAGGATAGATTGAAGATGGATTACAAAGGTTAACTGATATGGAAAAGAGGGAATATGATAGCAACATAAGTTATTAAAGAGGCTTTATAGCATGACACCAAAGGCTTTTTCAGTTCATGGAAGGAAGGGAAAAAGCAAGAGATGTCACCCCTTGAAGTCGTTTGAGAATGTGATTCGGACTAGATATTTTGCTTTGAGGGTGGTGAATAAGTTGAATTGGCTGCAAGAGGTGGTTGTAAGTGCTTTGTTGGTGAATTCATGTAGCGGTAGGATAGGTATTATGGGAACAGTTGCTAGATTGGGCCTCCTGCAATGAGTCGTTGACTCCACAAAGATTCCCAAGAACATAATATGCTTGATTCTTATCTTGAACAGCCGTGTCATATTTCTTGGAGAACTACAGCTGAGATAAGGAATGAGAATTTAAAGTGGAATGGTAAACTCGGGTACGAATGAATTGAAAGGTGATAAATCTTTTATGAGAGAGGACTTGAAAGTATTGTTAAAGGTAGCGAAAGAAAAGAGTGACAGAGTTAGAATGGTTAGTCTGTTGCCGCAGTGACAGAGAGGAGTTTAGAAGGAGGGCCATAATCGCAAATGACATTATGCGCAGGTTATGCAGACGGTGTGGTGTGGAATTCGTGGACGTGTGGAATGAGTTTGAAGGGCGAAAGGACTTATACAAGATGGATGGCCTGCATTTGAATGGACTTGGTGTGCAGACACTGGAAAGAGTGTTGCTGAATGAAGTGAAAATGGATGTGCAAACCCAGGGAAACTAGAACTACCAAGGAGGGGGGGGGGAATGGATATGCAGACATCAGTGAGACAGATGAGTGTAAGAATATATATAATGTACCCGAGCCTGCACTAAGGACAAAAAATGGGCATGGGTCATTTAGAATAACGCATCAATATAGGGGTGGGACTAAGGGATCACTGCATTTCATGTATACTAATGCCAGGAGTATTAGGAACAAGAAGGAAGAATTTTTGGCCTTGATTGGCTCTTCCTGGCCACAGGTTATTGGCATTAGTGAAACATGGCTGACGGAAGATGATATAGTTAGTGGGATAGAATGTGTAGGTTATAGTGTGTTTAGGAGGGGCAGAGAGAATAAAATGGGGGGAGGGGTATTATTGATGATAGCTGATGAACTACAGCCAAGGAGAATTGAAGTTGTATCGCAGGATAGTGAAAGGAGCTCATTTGAGGCTATTTGGTGTGAGATTGAGACTGGCAGAACAAAATATACAGTTGGGTGTTGCTATAGACCAGCTGGTGGAATAGATGGTGGAGGTAGTATGCATAAACAAATTGATGAAATGAGTGGAAGGAGGATAATTATTAGGGGGATTTTAACTATGGTAACATTGATTGGAAGGAGGAGAGGACACATGTGAGGAAGGAAATGGATTTTATTCAATTATTAAGGGATAACTATCTGAGAAAGCATGTAATTGAAAATACTAGGGGTGTGAGAATGCTTGACCTGGTAATAGCATCTGAGAATTTGACTGTAATGAATATGACCATGTTGCCACCTATTGGTGAGAGTGATCATAAGGTCTTGACCTGGGAGGTGGCTAAAGGTGTGGAATTTTCGATTAAGACAGGGTATATGTGGAATTACCGTGCTGGCAAGTATGACAAGCTTAGGAGATTGCTTGGATCAATGCCATGGCATGTACAACTGCAAGGGCTGGACGTCGATAGAGCATGGGAAGTGGTCAAGGAGCATTTACAGGAGGTTAGGGCTGATTGTATACCTAGGGTCCGAATAGTAAAACAAGTAGGGGTTAAATGGATGAATAACAACATTAAGCTTGAGCTGCAAAAAAAGAAACAACTGTGGAGAGAATTTAAAGAAAGGGGTGACCTGCAGGCACACGACGGTATAAAGTGCAGGCCAGAAAGGTAACGAGTGTGGTAAAACAAGCAAAAGCGGATTATGAAAGGAAACTAGCTATGCAAGCAAAAGAGAATCCCAAACAGTCCTTTCAATATGCTGCAAGTAAGAAAAAAACTGTACACGGCAAAATGATTTTAAGGAATGACGATGGTAAGGAGGTCACTGAATCAGTCGATATAGTGGAGTTACTGAGCGCGCACTTTGCAAAAGCATATCATCCAGGTGGTGTCATTGAAAAAATGAAGGAACCATTAGTTTATATGGGAATAGTGATGAATGAAGTGGAGGTGACTAGTCTATTACAGAACCTTAATGTGAACACATCTGTGGGATTGGATGGTATACCGGCACGGGTCTTGCGTGAAGCGGCTAAGGAATTATCAGTGCCCTTGACCATGTTGTTTAATCTGAGTCTCAGGTCTGGTTTAGTCCCGAAGGTGTGGAAAGAGGTGAAAATAGTTTCACTGCATAAAGGAGGATCCAAGACTACGGTTGCAAATTACCGACCAATCAGCATATCAGGAGTCTTTGTCAAGGTCTTGGAGAAAGTAGTCAAGAGAAAAATACAGGAATGGATCGATGAAAACGAGATACTGTACAGGGGACAGCATGGCTTTGTGAAGGGTAGATCATGCTTCATTAACTTGCTCAAGTTTTATAATAAGGTGACGGCTGAACTGGATAAGGGAAATGGGTTTACAGTGATACTGCTGGTGGCAAAGGCGTTTGACAAGATACCACATGGAATACTAATCCGTAAACTACAACATATGGGAATGGATATAGGGTTGGTGAGATGGATAAGTGGTTGGTTGATGGAGAGATATCAAAGAGTAGTTTATTCAGGAGTAGAGTCCAAAAGACGGCCTGTGACTAGTGGTGTGCCACAGGGTTCTGTTCTTGGACCACTGCTGTTTAATCTGTTCATTAACGATATAGGGAAGGATCTAAGTGGAACAATTCATTTGTTCACTGATGATGCAAGGTTGGGTAGGGCAATAGTGAATGCAGAAGATGTCAAAGTCTTGCAGGATGACTTAGATGGATTGGAGTTCTGGGCTAAGGAGAATGGATGTCAATTTAATGTGACAAAATGTAAGGTTATGCATTTTGGGGTGAAAAGATTAGTAGCAGTATACCACATTGGTGGAACTGTACTCCAAGAGATTGATGAGGCCAGGGACTTGGGAGTGTTGGTGGATAGGGAGATGAAGTTTAGGGGGCACATTGCAAAAGTAGCTAAATCAGCTCATCAACTCACTTGGTTGTTGAAAAATACCTTGACGAGCAGAGACAAGCAAGTTATTGCACCTCTGTACCGAGCCTTGATAAGACCTCATCTCGACTACTGTGCCCAGATTTGGTCACCTCGGTTCCTTCTTGATGGGGAGGAGGTGGAGAGGATCCAGAGGCGAGCGACTAAGATGATAACAGGTCTATGGAATGAACCATATGAGAACAGGTTGAAGATTTGTGGGTTGCAGAAACTAGTTGATAGGCGGAGGAGGGGAGATATGATTGAGACATTCAAATTGCTAAAGGGATTCTATAGGATTAATCCAGAGGATAATTTCGAGATCAGGGCTGGTGGTGGGAGAACTAGGGGACACCTATGGAAGCTGGGCAAGAGTGTGGTTAGCAGGGGTGTTAGAGCTGGGTTCTTTACTTTTAGAGTGGTAAATGAGTGGAATAAGCTGCCAGAGTCTGTTGTGGGTGCTATGACGGTGAACGAGTTCAAGGCAAGGTATGATAGATACTGCGAGAATGTAATCGCATAGTTGTGTGGACATGATGTTTAGGGCCTCCCTCGATGAGTCTAAGGACTCCTGGAGTCGCCCGAAATAATAATAATAAAATAATAAAGATTTCCACATTTACTGATGCTTTTACTGACTGTTCAAACCTCTTTTAACATATGCAGATCTGAGAGCTGGGTTAGAAATAAAAACACTTGATCAAAGACTGGAGACAACAGATATGAGAGTTTCTGAGAAAGATTAGGAGAGTAAACAGATGGCATTAATGGCAGTTTCATATTTAAAATGAAGATGAGAATTTATAAGAATTTTTTGAGCTATGTAGTCTACAAATTTTTGGAACATAATGTGATCTAAATTGCCTAGAGGGCAATAAATATATATACTATACTTCAGAATGATTAGTGGTGAAGAAAAGGACTGAATATTTGGAAAGTTAAGATTGTCTGACATTCTGATAGTCTGGTGCAGTATCCTGAAAGAGGAAAGTCACACTGCAGGGATTTGTTTTGGGCCATTATTGTTGTTTAACTTGTATATTAATGATATTGGAGCAGGTTTAACTGGAAATATGCAACTCTGCAGATGATGCAAATTTGGGAAGAATTGTTGAGTCAAGCAGATGTTGTGTCCTTACAGGAGGTACTCGAATAGATTGGCCAGTGAGTAGACTATCAGTTCAGTGTTGCAAAGTGTACGGTTCTAAAATTTGGTAGTCACTGATGGGATGCGAAGTATACACTTAGTGAGAAATTTTGAAGGTGAAATCTGGAAGTAATAGTGGACTAGAACCTGAAGTTTAGGGATTACATTGCACAAGTTGTGAAGTCATCACATTGGATTATATGGATTACTTTGCACAGATTTAGTCACCTGGTTTCCATGGTGATGAAGATATACACTGCTCAAAACAATTAGGGGACATTTTAGTTTCTGTCGGATAATTATAAATTTCTGCTAATAATTATAACTATTGGGTACTTTATACATGAATAAATATTTCTTATTTATGGATTGGGTATAATTGATGAGATATTGTTTAAATAATCGATATTTATTATAAACTATGTTACATTTGTTAATTATTTTTATAACTTTATAATTTACAAGAACCAAAATATCCCATAATTGTTTTGAGCAGTATATTAGAGAGGATCTAGAAAGGTGAACAAGGGAGTAAGGAGCTAGTTCTTTGTATGCAGAGTTGCTAGCATTGTAGTAATTGTGGATTCACTGAATCAGTTTAAAGCACAGTTTGATGAGTTTGTGTGTGTGTTACAGTGTATATTATACCTCTGTCCTTTTTTTTTTTAACTCTATGGGGTTCTGGTGTTAATATGTCTTATCTTATATGCTTATAAAATACACATCATATACCTTTCTGTTTAAAAACTAAAAAGGCTATTTATAGTTATGATACTGAGTGTTGTCATTTCTTGCATGTTCTAACATCATCCTTTCCCCCCCCTCCCATTGGTGATGAGAATATATTAGAAAGAATCTAGAAAATATTGATCAAAGTGTTACCTAGTCTTTGGAATGTGAGGTATGAAAACAGATTGAGGGAATACAATTAGACTGAATGGGGAGGAGAATCACAATTTGCCATTAAAGGAGCAAAATCAGTATGGTAAATATTAACTGGGATTTATTGTCATTTAATGTACAAAATTGAATTTCTTACATGTTACATTATTTATTTATAGCTAGTAGCTTTTTCAGGGTAACAGACAAAATTAAAGAAATGCAGTCATAGTTGTCGATAATGGAACAATAAATGATCTCTCTCTCTCTCTCTCTTCTTGTGTATATTATACTTGAGAAGAAATGATATTTTTGTTTTAGTCATACATATCCAAGCATAAGTGTGAGGTAACCTCTACATGTTTGTATGTAGAGGCTGTTGACCTCTCATCAGTTAGCTTAGTATCCCACTACCCAGACTGGTTTGGACCTTTATTGAGGTATAATCTGTGGGAGCCACACCCAGGAAGACACCAAAGTTAAATTAATACAGACATCAGCATTAATTTAGTTATGGTTAAAGCAGATATTTTAGAAATGGAAAGCAGCCCTTTTTTTTTATTATTGCTATTCCAAATGAACTACATTTTATAATGTAGTTGTTAATTTGGCTAGAAAGTGTGATAATGTAACTTATCTATTTAATTATAATTAATTATCTGACAAAGAGTACTGATATAAATCCAATATAAGTAAATAGGTATTTACTATTTACTGATGAACATAGTACAAATATGAACAATTACTGATAACTTAACAAACATACATACACATTATTCATGGACAAATGAATATAAATAACGAGAAACATTTTCATCAGCAACTTTTACTACATATCTTCACTTGACCTATTGTTCGATACAGGACGGAACAACTTTCTCTTAATGTACACTCTTTTTTTTCTTTTCTCTTTGTCATTTGAGATGAAGGAAAGTGATGTAAAGAGTAGGATAGAGGCTTGGAATTACAGCAAGATAAATAAATGTTTCGGCAACATGATTGCCAAGAAATAACATAAATGTTATCATTACCTGTTTGTGGAAAGTTCCTGGAACAGCAAGAACTTAGAGTAATGTCTTTCTTCTTTGCTCTTCGACCATTTTGTGACTTCAGGTTTCTAGACTGTATCAACTGGGAATGATGAATTTTTTGGTTAACTAATACTGGATGCTGGCTGAAATGTCTGGGATAAACCACTCCACCAGAAACATATCTTGGACTATAGAAAGCTTGAAATTGCTTGTTAGTAGAAAGATAGTTTTTTCCTTTGAAATGAGAAATAGAAGTTACAAATGCTTGATGATCATGTTTTTGTTTATCTATATAATTAAGATTATAATGATGTTTAGATAACTTCTTGGGAGATGTGTGCTTACCAAGAAACACAATTTCACCTTTTCTAATTGGAGAGCCAGAATCAGTTGCTTTCAAGCCCACATTTATTTGTGCTTTATGCAACTCTGGCTTAAATATCTGATGTCTTGCTTTTGTAGGCAATTGAATTTTGCTGCTAGATAAATTATCGCTTTGGCTGAGTTTCACATATTCAGCAGCTAGTAGTGGCTCAATATAAAAATCAATAAATGATTCTTCTGGTAATAATGCTGTTTTTTCTGTATAATTCTGAATTTGAGGTGAAGAATAAATAGCTGGCAAAACTAGTGATGACGAAGATTTTTTATCTTCCTGAAGAATTTCAGAGACGAGTTTTACATTTTGTTGTCTAGAAGACTGAGGTTGTATTCTCATCCTTGAACTGTCATCAAAAATAGGAGGAGAGGATAAAGCTGATCTCATATAATTTACAGATGATGGTATTTCTTTGGCTGGCATCTGTATTAAAGAAGGCAGTGATAAAGGTGATGTTAACGTAACATCACCAAATCTACTAAAATTGCTTGAATGAAATGCTGGATAAACTGATGGGGAAACAGATGAGGTAAGAACAGAATGTGCTGTTTTCATATTTTCTTGAAAATATTTATTATTCCCTCCTTTCTGTCTATATGGATGTACTGAAGGTGAAATTGTTGGTGATTGTAGATTTCCTTTAAATTTATTTGAAGACGTTTCCTCTTTGGGATGTGAAATTCCTTTCAGAAGTTCTATGAAGAAAGATTGGGTATCATTGTGAAGTGAAACTTGAGGAAAACTTGAGTATATGAAGGAATTTGGCCCACTTGCATTATGAGGAGAGCTGCCTTCCATATTATTAGTTCCATTCACAGAATATAGTGGACTATGTACAGAATTGGATCTTTTGTGTTTTAGCAAAGTATTTTCATCTGAATAAGAAGCATTATTGCTTTTTATTAAATTATCTGATAAATCTTTATAATTTGAGGTGGATGCATGAGATGCAATGTGAGGTTTCTTCATTTTCAGGTAGTCTCTTATAAAATTTGATAAAAGTGGATAGTTGGAGTATGTATGATTAAGAATAAGATGGCTCTGGCTCTGCCCATGTCCCTTATCCTTTTGATTTTGGTTATAATTACTGGTATTGAATGTAGATATTTTATCTGGACTGGAACCTTCATTAATTTTTTCTGAATATTGAGTTGCATAGTAAGGAGGTGAAGAGGACTTAATGCTTTCCTGAAAAAAAATGCAGTAGCAGTATATTAACAATATTTAAATGTAAAGTAATGCTCTTACACAGGTATTTTTATGCAAAACATAAAATAATAATAATAGTAGATGCAATGTCTAAATGTATTCCAAGGGTGAGAAGGTTAAATAAGGTGGGTGTGAGATGGATGAATAAAGAGATTAAGCATGCAATACACAGAAAAAGGGCATTGTGGAGGCAGCATAATTGAAGTGGAAATAACCAATTCCATGAGGTCTACAAAGACCAAGCTAGGAGGGTGACTTGGTTGGTGAGGGTAGCTAAAGAGAGGTATGAACAGCAGTTGGCTAATGAAGCCAAAAAGAATCTTAAGGAATTCTTTCGATATATAGCCAGTAAAAGAAAGAATAATTATGGAAGGATGACATTGATTGGAGAAAATGGTATAAAGACAGCTGATGCAGAATGTGTGGTGGAGATACTTAATGAGCAGTTCATAAAGATCTTTCAATCTTGTGAATGTGACTTCATGGAGGGATTGAGAGCAGTTGATGATGGGGAGGAGAGACTTACTGTAGGTGAGCAAGAGGTGTATGGGGAGTTGAGTAAACTAGATGTTAATAAGGATGTGGGACATGATAATATATCACCACATATTCTGAAAGAATGTGCCAGGGAATTGACGCCTGCCTTGACACTTTTTTTAATACGAGTCTTGCACTCGGTCAAGTTCCTAAGGAGTGGAAGGAGGGGGCAAGATTGTGCCACTTCATAGAGGAGGTGATCGAACTCAAGCATCAAACTATAGGCCTATCTGTGTATCAGGTGTTGTGGTTAAGTTGTTGGAGAAGCTTGTGAGAACTAGGATCCAGAGTTGGGTTGATAACAATGGTATTATCTTTGATGGACAGCATGGATTTGCTAAAGGGAGGTCATGTTTTAGTAATCTACTTATTACAATAAAGTGACTGCTTCCTTGGACAGAGGAAAACGATACACAGTAATATACTTGTATTTCGCAAAGGCTTTTGATAGAGTACCTCATGACAGGTTCACAATCAAACTAGAGCAGAAGGGGGTTGGATATTAGATTGGTGCATTGGATTGGAGACTGGCTATCTGATAGGTATCAACAAGTTGTGTATGGGGGAGTGATATCCAGGAAAAAGAAAGTCACTAGTGGCGTGCCTCAGGGGTCTGTTTTAGGTCCATTGCAGTTTAACTTGTATATTAATGATATAGGTGAAGATTTGGATGGAGATATTCAGTTGTTTGCAGATGATGCAAAGTTGGGACGAACCATGAAGTGTAGTGAAGATGTTGTGGCCTTACAGGAAGACTTGAATAGATTGAGGGATTGGGCACGGAAATGGGGATGTGAGTTCGGTGTTGCAAAATGTAAGGTTTTAAAATTTGGAAAACAAAGATGGGATGCAGAATTTATGCTTGGTGAGAATATATTGTTGGAGATAGAGGAAATAAGAGATCTGGGGGTGATAGTGGATAAGGATCTAAAATTTAGGGGCCACATCGCCAAAATTGTGAAGACAACACAAAGGCTTCTGGGAATGATGCAGAGGACACTGACATGTAGAACTTGGGAGATTCTTGTTCCATTGTATAAGGCTTTGATTAGGCCACACATGGACTATTGTGCCCAGATTAGGTCACCTGGTTTTCAGAAGGATGTTGGAAAGGGTCCAAAGGAGACTGACTAAGGTAGGTTCTGACCTCTGGAATGTTGAGTATGAGGGAAGATGATTGTAATTTGCAGTCTGGTGGACAGGAGGAAGAGGGGAGATATGATAGAGACCTACAAGTTGGTAAGGGATTGTTATAGGATCAATGCTGGAGAAGTTTTACAGAGAATAGTAGGGGATCAACGGAGAACCAGAGGTCATCCCTGGAAACTGTATAAAGAGGATGCGAGTAGGGAAGTGAGAGGCAGGTTTTTTTCGTGCAGAGTTGTGAATGATTGGAATACCTTGCCTGAGAATGTAGTGTCTGTAAAGAGTTTGAATGTGTTTAAAGCACGGTATGATGAGCTGTGTGTGTGTGTGTGTGTGTGTGTGTGTGTGTGTGTGTGTGTGTGTGTGTGTGTGTGTGTGTGTGTGTGTGTGTGATAAAAGGACCTTCCAGATGAGTCTTTGACTCCATGAGGTCTTGGGGTGGTAATAATAATAATAACACAATGCAGGTCATACTTATTAAATCATAAAGGGAATGAAGAGATGTGGGGCAAAAGTGTGAAGGAGAAGATAGTAATGATTGGAACGAATGACCTGAGAGGTATAATGAATCATGTAGCATGAGATTTGACATTGTTGTTAGAAATAGGACGTTGGTTCCAGATACATGGATCTGATATCTCCCTCTCTACAGCATTCAATCAGATTTCAATCTGATTGAATGCTGTAGAGAGGGAGATATTGGGTCTACTGGATAGTCCCAAACTCAGATGAGTGTTCCTCAAGCCATACTGGGGTGATTGTGGCCTGTTTGGGATGACACAACGTCCTGCTAAAACAGGCCATCGGCTGCAGGATCCACAAAGGCCATTAGAGTGTGTAGGTGGTTAGCCAGCACATTCTGGTAGCTCGCAGCATTTAAGGACCTCTACAGATACACTAAGGGACATAATGCATCACATTCAACAGAGTTGGCCTGCAACAACAGGGCCATTGTCTCATGCTGCTGATTCTACACCTGCACCCTCCCATCAACTCAGCACAACTGATAATGGGATTCATCAGACCATACAACTCTGTTCCACTCTGCAGCGGTCCAGTTTTGATGGCCCCAACAGCAGATGAGGTGCAATGCCCAATGACAATCTGTCAACAGTGCTACACGATTAAGGCCTCGGCTCCCATAGCCATGGTATGCAGGGTACACTGTACCATTTGCTCACTGACGCTGACGTGTGGTCAACCATCACTTGCATTCTGGGTGCTGATACATCCACTGATGGTATACTCACAGTAGACCCTTAATACGGTTTGATAGCCTTAGAGTTCTTACCACTTGGGCAATAGAATGACCCATCTGTCTTGCAGTGATAATACATCCACAGTCAAAGTCACTAAGATTGCTACATTTATTGGATGTTTTCCCACTTGGTTATACTATAAATTAAAGATAGATACCAAGAAATTATATATTTGTTTGCTTACTTGGATAAAGGATTGAACCAAGTTTGTATCTGAACTATTTTCAGGACTGGGGCAACTCGTATAAAGAAGCTAAGACTTCATATCACTTGCCTTAGTATCGTATCCTATAATGCAAAGCACATCTCCTTGCAGACGTATAATGCTAATTCATTATGGGAAGGGTCACTACCCAGTTTTTGGCTACTTGTATATGAAAATATGACTTCTGCATTACATCAACCTTAGTATCACTTCTGGGTCTGGCTCCCACTGATGAGACCTCAATAAAGGTCAAAACTGGTCTGGGATAGTGACCCTTCCCATAATGCATAGCATTATACATGTCTGCAAGGAGATGTGCTTTGCATTATGGGATACTAAGGCAAGTGATGTGAAGTCTTAGCTTCTTTATACGAGTTATCCCAGACCTGAAAATAGTTCAGGTTCATACTTGTTTGCTTACACTTCGATAAAAGATTAAACCAAGTATATAATTTCTTGGTATCTTTAATTTATTGCTACATTTACTCATGATTGTCATTGCAATGCACTACTGGGAAGTCCGGATGTCTGCCTATTTACTGTCTGCTTTTGGTTTGGATATGTTTTGCTCTGCACAGGGGGATGCCAGTGTCAACTTTCCATCACCCCCCCTATCTCTAATGTTTTGTCCATTGAGTTTACATGGTAATGAGCAGGAAATGTTGGAAGCGCAAAGCAAGCAATTGGTACGGGGAACGTCAACTAAAGTGATATAAACTGGGCAGAGGAGACAGCATGCAGTAAGGAGGAAACTGAATTTTTGGATTTCTTAGGCAGCATGTAGTGGAGGGAACACGAGGATCGAGAGTTTTGAATTTGGTCATAGCATCAGAGTATCTGATTGTGACTGAGATGATATACTTGCTCCCCCCCCCCCCCTGTTATTGAGAATGACCATGTAGTCCTGACTTGGAGGATGAATAGGCATGATCAAAACAGAAAGAAGTTATGTGGAATTATAAGGTAGGTGACTATCATAGACTTAAGCCAACTTGTAGTGGTACAATGGATGAAAGAATTTAAAGGGAAGTGGTCATTAGTGCATAGGAGATGCTTAAGAAAAAACTGTTGACAGCCATGTCAGATTGTATACCTCAAGTGAAGAAGATAAAGCAATTTGGAGTCAAATAATAAAAGGGCAATTGCAGAAGATAAGGAGATTATTGAAGGCATATGAAGAGAGGTGGAGGGCAGTTGCATGAGGAGTATAAGGCTCTGTCTAGGAAACTGACTAATATTGTAAGGAAAGAAAAAAATAGAATATGAGAGGAGACTGGCACTGCAATCCAAGGAGAATCCCAAGGAGTTTTTTTTTTTTTTTTGCTTTGCTATGTGGCGAGTAGGTGGAAAAATGATAGTGGACAATTATCTTGCTGGGTGGAGATGGGAATTGCGTAACCAAAACAAATGGCATAATTGAGTTATTTAATGATCACTTTCTTAGAGTGTTCCATTCTGGTACTACAGGTTTTATTCCTAGAAGAATAATTAGTTGTGAAGTGTTAGAGGTGAATGAAGAGGGTGTATTTTGAATACTGATTACACTAGATGTCAACAAGGCAGGGACTAGATGGAATTTCATTGCATTTTAAGGGAATGTGCTATTGAAATGACTGTGCCATTTCAATAGCATATTCCATTAACTTGGATAGTTAATGAGTCTTGCAATGGGAGAACAGAAGAAGCGTAAGATAGAAGTACCATTGCATAAGGGTGATGGTGGTGGTGGTGGTGGTGGTGGTGATAAAATGGAGGTATCAATCTATAGTCCTGTTTGTATTTCTTCTTGAGTTGTTAAGATTTTGTAGAAATTGGAGAAACTCATATACAGAATTGGGCAGATGAGAGTAATATTATTTATGCAGGCCAGCATGGAATTGTTAAAAGGCACTCTTGTTTTAGTAATCTAGTTACCTTTTGCAATAGAGTAACAAAAGCAGTGGAGGTAACCCATAATGTCAATTTTTTAGATTTTTCCAAGACATTTGACAAGGTTCCACATGATAAGTTGATTTTTAAACTGTATCATATGGGTTTGGATATCAAGTTAGTAGATTGGATTGGGGATTTGCTCTCTCTGATAGATATCTGAGAGTTGTATATGGTAGATCAGTATCAGGAACTAGGAAAGGTTCAAGTGGAGTTCCACAGGGCCCTCCAGGACCATTGCTTTTCAATTTTTATTTCAATGATATTGTCATAAGAGTACATGGAGATATTCAGTTGATTGCAGGTGATGTGAAGTTTGGGAGGGTTATTAGTAATAGTGTTGATGTTTTGACTTCTTGAGGGGATTTGAATAAGCTGGAAGGGCAGGCAAAGGCATGGGGATGTCAGCTTAATGCATCTAAATGTAAGGTTTTAAAATTTGGGATCCACAGATGAGATGCGTCATACTCACTTAGTGGAGTTATACTGGAAGAAATAAAGCTTCGATCAAACAACACAGTGGATTTCTGTGTTCGATCTGGTCACCGGGATTTGAAGGGGGTGAAGAGCTGGATAACAAAAATGATATCAGGACCGTACAACATTGATTATGAGGATAGACTGAGGGCATGCAGACTGGAGAGTTTGGTGGATAGAAGATGAGGGGGGGGAGATATAATCAAGACATTTAAGCTATTGAAGGGTTACTATCATATTAACACTGAGGAGATTTTTCATATGGTAGAACGGAGGTGAAGGAGCAAGCGCAAGGGACCATCTCTGGAAGTTGCAAAAGGAGGTGGTGAGTAAAAGGGTAAGGAATAAATTTTTTTGCATGGGGTGTGGTAAGAGCATGGAATGCAGTGCCTGAGAGAGTGGTGAACATGCAGACTTTTGATGATTTTTAAGGAGTGGTTTGATAGACTTCGTTCACTAGTGTTGTGTTCACTAAGACCATAGTCGTTCTTTATATTAAAGGAATATCTGAAAAAATCAACAGAATTCCAGTGTACCTGGAACCATACCTAGGTGAAACAGAACATTCGAATACAAACAACACATCAAACTCAAAATTAGAAACTGGGCCTTCTTAACATATACTTAATAAATGCTATAGGATGTAATTGGAAAGGCACCCCTAACTTTGCATTGTACTAATAACCTGGTATGAACACAAATTTAAAGAAGCCTGGAAGCGATGTGGAATGATAATCAGTCACCCCAGTAGCTCACTCAGAATTTAATCTTGGGGGGGGGTTGAGTAGATGATTTGAATACACACTTATGCATCGCATACGGCCTATGACTGAGCATCTGCAATGATCGCTAATTCATAAGTAGCATAGAAATAGAAGACACGACACAACATAAATAAAAAAAATATAATTTTAATTAGGAAAAGATTTTTGGAAAACTTTCTAGTGTTTTTTTTTCCTTTTTCTTTGGGATAGCCAGGGCCCCTTGCCCCCCCCCCCTCTGGGTGCGCCACTGAGTCACCCTAATATTAATGGTAAATGATGTCTTAGTGATCTCAAGAAATGGATGGCCTGCATCTGTTTCAAGAGGAAAATGATAGTTTCTTAACCTAAATAGAAATCTAGTTCAGTCAGGTCACAAATCAAATGAATGCAGCTCACAGGTCACCAAAAATCCTGAACTCTATCTAAATTGTATAACCTCAGCCTATGAACTGGATACAGATACCATGTAAAAATAGAGCTATAGGCCAAGACCAGGGAATGCTGCCAACATCAAACCATTGTCCTTCAAAATATTCTGCTAGCTGAAAGAACTTTAACAGAACTTTAGAGAATTAAACTCCAACCCAATAGTCATTGATGAAGATTTACTTATGAATGATTTTTTTGGAAATTTAGTTACTTTTTTCCCCTTCAGGTCAAGCTCCAGTCAATGGCTAGCCAAATTAGTAATGTAGTGTAGATTCTGTGTCTAAATAAGATCAAAATGTCAAGTAATTATTTTAGTTTGAATTAAAGTTATTAATCTATGTAATAGTAATCTCCATACTTTTGTCATAACGAAAGGCTAAATTACAATGTTTGTCATCTTAAACATAGAAGAGGCAGTCATCTAGATTTCTCACTAGACTTATTATTTTTTATTATTATTATGGGCTACTCCATGAAGCCCTTAGACTCATCAAGGAACCATGAATTTAAGAATTATCAATGGAAAGTAAATCAAATTTGCAGAACTGGAAAAGTATCACGAGACATAATTGGTGTTCCTGAAATGATGAGATCCTACTAATTCATAAGTAGATGTTATATACAGGCAATAAAAATAAAGGAAAGAAAGGAGTAGCAATAGCATTCAACACCAGCCATGAAGAGAACCAACACCAGCCACTTTAGAGAAGGCAATTACAAATTGAATTATGTGAGCAAACTTCAATGTAGGGAAATGGATGATGGAACTTATCTGTGCCTATATTTCCATGGTTAGAAAGTTCTCCTAAGGAATGGAGAAATTTTCCAAGTCATTGGAAAAAACAACTGACATAATGAAAATGTAAAAAGTGGTCTTTGTTGAAGATATAAAGTGCAGAGTAGGAAATGAATCCCAATAAATTGAAATCTTTGGGAAAAATTTAGAAAAAAGGACAAAGCTACTAATAATGGTAAGTACCTGCTGGATTTCTGTTCAAGACATAGACTAATCATTACTAACACCATGTTTCAACATAAAGATGTTTAAAAATTCACATCTGCATTGGATAGACACAGTAAGTAAGCCTCATTGACTATGGTCTTGTTGATAGCAATAATCTTTATACTGGTTTAGGATACAAGAGCATACAGAAGATTTGAAGTTGGAAGTGATCATCACTTAGTTTTAAGCAGGATAAAAATGAATATCGCATTGAAATGAAAAATATGTAAAAAAATAATTAAGAATTAAAGTTGAGCAGCTTGTGCATGTTACGTGTAGACCCAACTATACAAATATTATTCAAAGAAAAAAGGAAACAGTTCAAAAAAACAACCAGACCTTGGTGTCTCAGTGGCAGACTTTGAAAGAAACATTGATTTATTCAACTAGGTAGGAAGGCAAGTAGTGAAGTTGTTTTCTTCAAGGATAGAAAAATAAGAACAACACCATAGTGAACACAGAAAGTTAAAGAAGCAGTCCTGTAAAGAAGAAAGCATAAAGAGAACTAAGCTATGTTTAAGAGTAGCTAAACAAGTCATAAGAAGACCTCATTAAGAATATAGAACATAAGTATCAATAAGGTAGCTAAATGTCCTAGAGGCTGTTGAAAAAAAACTTGGGCATGCAGGAATGAGTGCTATCAAAGGAATCAAAGATGATAAAGGTTACATGAAAACTGAAGATGAAGATTATGAAGGATTTAAATTAATCTACGTTATTTTGTTTTAACTTAATCTAGATTGTTTTGAAGGACTTAAACAAAACAAGAAGTGACAGAACAGTAGTAGACAATATTCATGAGGAACTCAATTAGGAATACATATATAATTGAGGTAAAAAAAAGTTATCAAAAGCTTGAAATGTGATAAGGTAGCTGGAGCAGTGATGTTCAACCAGAAATTCAGGTTGAATTGAGATGAGCGGGATATAACTCTCATTGTTTCCATCTATTAAAAAAAAAAAAAAAAAAGGAATAAAATGAATGAAAATTACAGAGGAATTTCCCTATTGAGTGTTCCAGTGTGAGATTTATGGAAGCACACTAGAAGGGGCAAGAAAAATTGTTCAAAAGAAACCTGAAAAAGAGCAAGCCGGGTTCAGGAAAAAATAGAGATTGTCAAGATCAGATTGTTTATTATTATTATTATTATTACATGACACCTCCAAGGAGTCCAAAGACTCATCGAGGGAGGGCACCTACTCTACAGCTCTCCATCTCCACTCAATCCACCAACTACAGTGAACCGCATCATCTACCAGTGGCGTAACAAGGGCATGGAGAAAGAGGCGCCTGCCACTGGTGCAACTAGGTTTGGGGCGCAAAATGTAAAAAATAAAAATAAATAGATATAAAAGTCTGCTATTTTATATTGTATTTTTAAATTTCAGCAATACGCTACTTTAGACACACAAATTCTGCAACTCATTTTGATGGGGTTAATAGTAAGTATTTAACATATTGCATTTAGTAAAATTTAACTTGTTACATTGAAATTTTTCAAAATTTTTGTCATTTTGGGTTGGGGGGGGGGGGGGGCAAGTTAGACACCTGCCACAGGTGCTTCATACCTTCGTTACTGTACTGTCATCTACATCAATGCCATCTACTGTCCACCACTAATATTTTCACAGAAATCACAAACATCAATGCCCATGCCCACGGCGGGATTCGAACCCTCGGCATTTTGGCTGGAGAGCGGATATGCTAACCACTTGGCCAGCCATTTTCAATTCATTTTCACTTTCACCATTTTCACTTCATGAAAAGTGGGAATGTATCAAAGATTTATACTGAAGCTATTCAGATACTTTTCCAGATCTTTTCTTACTGGCTTGGTTGGCCAAGTGGTTAGTATATTCGCTCTTCAGCCAAAAGGCTGCAGGTTTAAATCCTGCTGTGGGCATGGATGTTTGTGATTGCCTGTGAAAATAGTAATGGTGGTCGTAGGCAGTAGATGGAGTTGATGTAGATGATGCAGTTCACTGTAGTTGGTGGATTGAGTGATGGAGATGGAGAGTTGCAGAGTAGGTGCCCTCCATCGATGAGTCTTTGGACTCTGTGGAGGTATCAAAAATGATAATAATCTACAAAACTTCAGTATAAATCTTTGGTATATTCCCACTTTTAGTGCTTATAATAATATGGCATAAATGAAACATTATACATAGCAACATAGAGTAAATATTTAAGTTGTAAGTCAACAATCAGAATTCAAGGAAATACAAGAAGATGGTTTGGTGAAATCAGGTATAAGACAAGGGTGTATTATATACCATTCTTATTCATTATCATCTGCCTATAGACCTATTTATGAAAGAATTATTATTATTCAGGCCTCCATGGAGTCAAAAGACTCATCACGGGAGATCCTTCCTAAGAAACACAAAGTCTATCAAGACTAATCGAGGAGAGGTTCACCCCTGAGAAACACAAAGTCTATCATTCCACTCCTTAAACTCATTGACCATTCTCGCTCTCACCACTCCATCAGGCAATGCATTCCATGGTTCAACCACCCTCCATGCAAAAGAAACCACTCCTCACCCTCTTGCTCACAGTTTCCTTTCGTAACTTCCAGGGATGGCATCTTGTCATCACTCCTTCCTGCTGTTCAACCAAGCGAAAGAACTCCCCAGTGTCAACCCCGTAACCACCTCTCAACAGTTTAAAAGTCTCAATCATCTCACCTCTCCTTCTTCTATCCATCAAACTCTGCAGTCCACATTCCCTCAGCCGATCCTCATAACTAACATGGTACAGTCCTGAAACCATCTTTGTCATCCGCCTTGGTACCCTTTCCACAGTTAATTTATCCCCTTCAAATCCTGGGGACCAAATATGAGAACAATAGTCTAAGTGTGGTCTGATCAGAGACTTATATAATGGAATGATAACCCTTTTATCTCTGCAGGTCAGTGTCCTTCTCATTATTGCAGCAATCCTCTGTGTTACTTTCACCACCTTTGCAATATGTCCCCTAAATTTCAGGTTTCTATCAATCATCAACCCCAGATCTCCTGTCTCCCCCTACTTCCTCCAGTATAACTCCTCCCATAGAGTATGCTGCATCCCATCGATGTTTCCCAAACCTCAAGACCTTACATTTTGCTGCATTAAACTGACAACCCCCATTCATTTGCCCATCTATCTAGCATTATTCAAATCCTCTTGCAGGGCTACCACATCTGCACTATTACTAATAATCCTTCCCAGCTTCGCATCATCCGCAAACAACTGAATATCCCCTTGCAATCCACTGACAATGTCATTGATATAAAGGTTAAACAATATAGGTCCCAGTATACTGAGCCCTGTGGGACCCCACTTGTAACCCTCTGCCTCCTTGAAGATATCAAATTTAGCTCTATGTTATGCAAATGATGTCATACACTAAACAAATCCATTGCCAGTCTCAAGAATTCTCTTACTAACTCGAATAATAGTTCTAACAAATTTGATATGAATATCAGCAATAAAAAGACCAATTCTCTGAAAATATGCAGAAACATAGAAAACTTCAAATGCATTCGAAATGGAGAATCTATAAAATAAGTAAAATATTTCAGCTATTTAGGCAGAGTTTGTGATCACGGAATGAGCAAAGCTGGTATAGTGGGAAACCAGTTGAACAAAGTTATATGGAATAAGTGAGAAATTAGCCAAACACTACTAGTATACAAGACAGTGTTCAAAGCAGTTTGAGTACATGGATCTGAAAGCTGCATTATTATTATAACCTCCCACTATGAGTCACCAGACTCATAATGGGAAGTTCATTCAATTGACAATATATTTATCAAAGCATATCTTAAAATTCTTAACACTCCTTGCATTAACAACACATTCTGGTAATGTGTTGCATTCACTGACAATTCTCCATGTAAAAAATCTACTCCTTGCACCCCTCTTCACCACACACATCTTCCATGGATGGCCTCTAGTTCTTACCCTCTCACCTTCTATTCTTTTTAAAATCCCGTCTGGATTAATCCTATAAAATCCTCTCACTAACTTAAATATCTCCATCATATCACCTCTTTTCCTCCTATCTACCAAAATTCTGCAAATCACATTTCTTCAACCTCTCTCCATAGCCAGCATTCCAAAGTTCTGATATTGTCTTAGTCACTCGTCTCTGGACCCTCTCCAATGTTTCCACATCACACTGAAAACCAGGTGACCAAATTTCAGCCAGAATAGTTGAAGTATGGTCTGACCAGTACTTTAATACAGTAGTGCAACCACTTCTGTATCCCTACATGTTAGAGTATTTCTTATCATAGCAGCACTATGATGTGCAGTCTTTGCAACACTTGCAATATGCTCTTTCAAACTTCAGTCCACTGTCAACCATCACTCCCAAATCTCGAATCGCATCCACTTCCTGCAGTACGGTACTGTCAGCATAGTGCACAGCCTTAGATTTCTGCACCCCAAGCACCTTGCACTTATTAATATTAAAACTACAACCTCACTCTTTTGTCCGAGTCAAAAGTCTGTTCAAATCCTCCTGAAGGGGAAATAACATCAACAGTGTTACTTATAATTCTCCCCAACTTTGCATTATCAGCAAACAACTGAAGAATCCTCAGTCAGTCCATATGATGTATCATTTACAAACAAGTTAAACAGAAAGGACCTAAGAACACAACTGTGGGGCACACCACTGGTTACCCTCCTTTTTTGAGATCCATCATACACAACTTGCTGGTATTGTTCAGAGAGCCAATCTCCAATTCATCTAACATACCATCTATTCACATCCTCTGCAACTTGTACACCAACTTATTGTGGTAATCTATCAAATGCTTTTTCAAATTCCAAGAATATCACTGTATATGGCCAATGTGGCTGTACGAGTGGTTAGAGTATCTGCTCCTCACCCAAAGGGCTGCGGGTTTGAATCCCACCGTGGGCATGGATGCTTGTGATTGTCTTTGGAAATACTAGTGGTGGTGGTTGGCATTGGTGTAGTTGTGGTCAGTTGGTGGATTGAGTGGCGGAGACAGAGTTGTACAGCAGGTACCCTCCCTCGATGAGTCTTTGGACTTCCTGGAGGTGTATAATAATAATAATAATATGATTTTCCCTTATCTAACACACTCCTTACTGTATCATAAAATGCAAGTAAATTGCTAAAACAAGACCTACCCTTTACAACTCCATGCTGACCATCATAAAGTATGCTATGTCCATCAATCCAATCCTGTATTCTATTCTAACCAATCTCTCCAACATCTTAACTACAACTGCAGTTATACAGACTGGTCTATAAACGGAAACCTATGTCCTAGAACCATGCTTATGGAGTGGTACCTTTAGGGAAAACCTTCTCCACTGCAAGACTGTTATTAAATAACCAGGTCAAATGCATAGCAAATTGTTGTGCACATTCCTTGAGAATACGTGTGATATGTCATCCATTTCCACAGCCTTATTATCATCTAACCCAATCAACACCTTATACACCTCTGATTCTTTCACTTCCAATTCTCCTAATACTTGCCTCCCGTCTATATATTGCACCGCATCATTTACACCAGTATGATATATATACACTGATAAAGTGTTTATTCAATAATTTTACTATATCCTTTGCAACTGTTATTCTTCTGCCATGACTATCCACTTGCCATACTTATTCTTTCTCTTGCTTGCCATATAGCTGAAAATTCCCTTGAGTTAACCTTGGCTTGACTCTCACCTTCTATTCTTTTTATAATCACATCTGGATTAATCTGATAAAATCCTCTCACTAACTTAAAAATCTCCATCATATCACCTCTTTTCCTCCTATCTACCAAATTCTACAAACCACATTTCTGCAACTTCTTTCCATAGCCAGCATTCCAAAGCACTTTATACTCTTCCTGGATCTGATCACCATCAACTGTCTTGTACCTAATCCCTATCATTTTCTTTTCCAACAGAGCTTGCTTGATTTCACTTCTCATCGATTTCACTCCTATTCTATTTACTTGCTTAACCCTTGGTATGCAGTTATACATTGCTTGTGTCAGATACAAGCAATGTATAACTGCCCTGTGAATTTCCATGTGCTGTCAACATCCTTTCTGCCCAGCTTATCTACCCGATGCACTGATGCAGACCACAGAGCATCCTATAAATCACCTGACAGTAACCTTTTCTTGTTACATCACTCTCCCCAATCAGTGACAGTGTCAACACCTCATTAACAACTGATTTTGTGAAGTTATCACCAAATCCAAAATATTAAAGCCTCTATGTGCTTCAATCACATGCTGCTTAAGATATTTATCTCTCAGAAATTCAACAAACTCCCTCTCCTTGTTCTCATATACTATCTCCTTCCATTCTATATTCCTGTAATTAAAATCTACATCAGAATCACTTTCTTTATACATGCCCAACCAATTTGCCTAAATATTTCATAATCAGTATTCTCTATATTTCCTGTCCTGTAGCAGCATCCTATCAGATATACTAGCCTTTTAATTTTAACTTTGCCCCACACACACATTCAAATTCTGTGTGTGCACTATCAACTTCCACACTTTGTGGACACAATTCCTTTGTAATCATTAACGATACTCCCCTCTCCTCTTTTCACCTTCGTATCCTTCTGGAAAATTGTATATCCTATTTCTATTCCCGACATCACATCAGACAACCATATTTCACTTATATCAATTATCTTTGGGCATACTGACTCAACTAATGCAAGAAACTCAGCTCCTATTAAAATATTCCTTACATTTGAATATGAAGAACATAACAATCCCAGTGTCTTTGAAGCCATTCTACCAACACCAACATTCTCTAGTCTAGCCATTATTCCACACCTCTCTCTCTCTCTTCGCTCAGGCTACTTCTGCTTTCTTGAGCCTGATACTGAAATTAGAAATAAAGTGCTTGATCAAAGACTAGAGACAGCAGATATGAGAGTTCTGAGAAATATAGGGAATTGACCAAATGGCATCACTATTGTTAGGATGCATGCTGCCCCTAAACTGAAGAAAGTGTGTAAAATTAAGGGAATGGAGATGGGTTTTTATGGTTAAGATACTGGTTTGCTGCCTTCTAAACTTGCTGTTCCTAGGCATTGCTTTAGTTGCATAGCAGGTTATGATGGTCCTGTTCACTGAAGATGTTGGGAAGGAAGTTGACATTCTTAGTATTCAAGAATGTGTGAGTAGAGCTAATCTTAAAATTTTACAGGAAAAGTTAGGAAAAGAAATATTTGATGCCAAGATTGCGAAAAGGCACAGGAAGACTAAGATCTAAGTGAATTGCTATGATTTCATCTCTTGCCTGAAAACAATCAGAAGCATCCATGCCCACAACGGGATTCGAATCCGCAACCTATTGGTCAGGGAAAGATTAAGCCAGCTGGGGAAGGACCCTTGTCGATAAAATTTATGGAGTCACTAAAAATGTCTACATTTATCTTGTAAAAATAGTAGAAACTGTTCCAATTCATCATCAAAATGCATAATATCTACATCGTTAATTTTTCAGCATAGCTCAGGGTCTCTGATGGCCACCAAGTCTGACACCTGCTTGATCCGCCTCTGCTGCTGGTTGAAGAGCAGATACTTTAACCACTCGGCCAACAAATATGCCATTACATACGATATTTATAATATAACTTTGCTTGGGCTTTGATTCGTGGTCACTCATTAGACTTCTGCAAGGATTTGTGAAGTTAATTTAAGAACCATTCAACCTTTGTTTTTTACTAGGGTGTTAAAATTAACATAAACATTATATGTAGATTCGTACTAGTTTATAGTTATAAGAATTATAAGCCATAGTAGTCATCTTGTAGCTTTATTGCTTTAGAAAATAACCCTGTAACCTTCTCAGCTGAAAGCCCTTAAGTCTTTAAAATGTAACATAGTCATTAGAAAGGCTGACTAGGGAAACAATCACAGTAGTCCTAGATACCAAATCCTATGAATGGAAATGTAATTACTCATACCCAATAGGAATACATACTCTTAGAATAAAGAATAATAAAGATCCTACCAAAAGAGAACTTAATAAGCTACTGGACAAAACAACATCCATAGATGAAATTGTTAAACCACTTATAACTTACCTTGCAAGATTCCCCAGAATATATGGAGCACTAAAGCTACATAGAAGTAATTTACCACTTTAGGCTTAGTGTGGATTCCACAGCCAGCCCCAACACAAGGTCTCAAGATTCCTCTCAAACCTTCACCCTGTCATTGGTTACTCATCTTCTGCACTGGAAAAATCCACAGACTTTTGCACACGAATACAAGACATTAAACTGACATCTTCAGATATGGTGTTAACGTCACTCCTTCACCGCGAATATTACACATACTGAAACAATAGACATTCTAACCCAAGAATTTCCAGCAGATATATGGTAGACCTATTCAAATTCACAATATCATGTCGAGATACTTTAAATGGAAAGAACAGCTATACAAGTGGAAACAACTACAATGGGTTCACCACTATACTTAACTTAGGAAGGATTTTATCTGGAACATCTGAAAGAAAGAATCTATGCTCTTCACCCAAAATCATATATTTGGCTATGATGCATGGATGACATATTTGTGGTATGTAATCATACAGATCTGGAACACTCATTTTTACAAAAAAAAAAAAAATCATCACTCTACATTACCAAATAATAAAGTAGCACGTAAAACCATAGTGATATTTTTAATTAGTAAAAGGACAGATATTTCCTACTAAAAATAATAGTACATCTTCAGTGTCTGTAACGGTAATAGGAATGGAATACAAGTAAAACGTTCGGTGGATCACCTATTAAAATACAATTGTTACCGTGTGCTAGGAAATAATAGAAATAACAAATTTAATCTATTAAGATAAATGGTTTTTTACATAAGATAAAAGTCTCCCAGATCTTTGAGAGAGACATACAGTCATTTCTATTTAAATTCGGTCGGTGTAAGATAGTTTCACAACTTTCTTTGAATAAGCGTTCATATTTGAATCTGCATCAATGGAGGAGAACTGCTTTATCCCACTGGACACTATGAGTAGAGTCAATACTGTGCTGCACCAGACCAGACTTCGGGGATTTGTTATAATCAATATAATATTGATGTTCTTTTATTCTTTTTTCCAAAGAACAGCCAGTTTGTCCAAAATAAGAGACATTGCATTCGCAAGATATTTGGTAAACGCCAGCCAAAGATAGAGAAGACAGTTTATCCTTTGTAGAAGGTAATAAAGAAGAAATTTTGTTGATAGGAATATATGTTGGAATCAATTGATACTTTTTCAGAATTCTACCTATAGGTTCTGAAATTCCTGGAATGTATGGAATAGGAAATCTGCAGACTTGAAGAAACTGTAGGTGTTGGAACATAAGAGTCAAGTATCTGTTGGATTTGATCGGAGTTGTAATCATTTGATTCCATTAACTTTTTAATGATGGAAAGTTCTTGTTCTAAGATTATTGGGGAAGAGCAAACTTTGTGCTCTATGAATATATATCATAACCTAGTAAAAAGAAAACTCTGGTACTTTACCATTTTCAGACATCCTCCTTACTAGAATGTCTTCTGGTACCTTATCTACAAGCGTCTTTCGAAAACCCACATTTACTGACATACATTCACAAAAATTCTGTGCACCACATGTCTCAAAAATTTGGCATTCTTAAATCTCTAATTCATAGAGCATATAAAGTTTGCTCTTCCCCAATAATCTTACAACAAGAACTTTCCATCATTAAAAAGTTAATGGAATCAAATGATTACAACTCCGATCAAATCCAACAGATACTTGACTCTTATGTTCCAACACCTACAGTTTCTTCAACAGTCCGCAGAGTTCCTATTCCAGGAATCTCAGAACCTATAGGTAGAATTCTGAAAAAGTATCAATTGATTCCAACATATATTCCTATCAACAAAATTTCTTCTTTATTACCTTCTACAAAGGATAAACTGTCTTCTCTATCTTTGGCTGGCGTTTACCAAATATCTTGCGAATGCAATGTCTCTTATTTTGGACAAACTGGCTGTTCTTTGGAAAAAAGAATAAAAGAACATCAATATTATATTGATTATAACAAACCCCCGAAGTCTGGTCTGGTGCAGCACAGTATTGACTCTACTCATAGTGTCCAGTGGGATAAAGCAGTTCTCCTCCATTGATGCAGATTCAAATATGAACGCTTATTCAAAGAAAGTTGTGAAACTATCTTACACCGACCGAATTTAAATAGAAATGACTGTATGTCTCTCTCAAAGATCTGGGAGACTTTTATCTTATGTAAAAAACCATTAATCTTAATAGATTAAATTTGTTATTTCTATTATTTCCTAGCACGCGGTAACAATTGTATTTTAATAGGTGATCCACCGAACGTTTTACTTGTATTCCATTCCTATTACTTTTACAGACACTGAAGATGTACTATTATTTTTAGTACGAAATATCTGTCCTTTTATTAATTAAAGATATCACTGTGGTTTACGTGTTACTTTATTATTTAATTACTATGCCACATGTTCCACTAAAAATCACTACATTACCAAATTAAATTCCCATTAAAAACAAAACATCAAGTGGCATTTCCTTTCTGCAGACATTCATATCCACGGAACCCGGATAGATCGCTTTCTACTTACGTCTACCGAAAATCGACCTTCACAGGACACTATATTCACAATACGTCAGCACACCACCAATCTCAGAAATATGTCATCATAAAATCCTTAGTAACCAGAGCACACAGGATTTGTGCTTTCAAATGGTTGCTCAAACAGGAATTGGAATAAACAGTAACAGAGTGATGGTTCAAGTAAACTATTAGAACTCCACAGAACTATTACACCTTACACCAAAGATATTGCCGAACGAGTAACAAAGATTATAAAAAATATACCAACTTATCGCTAACTTCAAATCC
The DNA here is from genome assembly GCF_054136105.1 of Typopeltis vanoorti. Lineage (NCBI taxonomy): Eukaryota > Metazoa > Arthropoda > Arachnida > Uropygi > Thelyphonidae > Typopeltis > Typopeltis vanoorti. The sequence goes on along the minus strand of NC_143557.1, from coordinate 88,118,665 downwards.
ATTAACCAAATTCATAATCTGCTACCCTCTCCAAAAGACAAACTCTCAACAATGATGCCACCTGGAGTATACCAAGTTCCGTGTTCATGCAATCTGTCATACTATGGGCAAGTAAGAAGAGCATTCTACAAACGGATTTCTGAACAGCAATACCATATCCGGATCATTAAACCGCACAAATCGGGCCTGGTAGAGTATGGAATTGAAAACGAAAGCCATAGGATTCAGTGGGAAAGCACAAAGCTGTTTCAGAGATCCATGTCTAGAAATGAAAGAATATTCAAAGAAAGTAGTGAAGCTCTACTTCATAAACCAAACTTTAATCGTAACAACTTCCGTGCCATCCCAAAAGTTTAGGAATTATTATACCCAATTGTATATGTTAAACAGATTGTACTGGAATAATTAATTTAATTATCATTTCAACTCAATGGTTTTAATTTAACAAACACGCAACCACTTGTACACTGGGATTCAAATTTAGCATATGCGCTGTACTATTCTATTGTTCAAATTCCTTACCTTTGATCTTCGCTCTCACTGACGATATCTTACGATACATAAGACGAAATATTTGGAAAATAAATCTTATTTTCTACTGTGCACATGTTTGAATGTTTATTTATGGAAACTCCACAGGTTTCGCTATACAAGAAAGAAAGAAAAACAATTTTCTGGAGGTTAAGAACCATACGATGGTCAATATATCATAACCTAGTAAAAAGTTAACCGAGCGAAGTTGTTAAGAAAGCACATATTAGGTATTAGCTTGATTGCCGTTTGCTATATTTCTTCATTTAATCACATAATGTAACTTGCTTTTGACAAATAACTCTTCTGTTTGTTCGTAATCCGTTTCACTACTGGTTATATTGTCCATAGAATAAATAAATAACTTACATTTTGAAGTATGTTTGATTGTTGAAAAATCCCAACTGGACCATAATCCTCAATGCGATAAGTCTCATGTCCAAAAATGTCATAACTGGTCGTCTGTTGTCCTTGGTGTCTGTAGGATCTGTGGATATATTGACTTGTCTGACGTTTGCTCCTAACTAAACAACAGAATTGTCCAGATAACAATTTAAAGTAGCATTTCATGCCATTCAATATCTTAATGCTAAGAATTCAAGTTAGCTAAAATCATCTACATAGTTTTCTTGCCTTGTGTTACATGTAAACAAGACAATATCTGAAATGAAAATACATTACAGCCTAATTAGCTTAAGTTCGGCATTTTATGAACAGTAAATAAGGAAATGATTAAATAACACGAGACATATATTAATTATTGCTTTATACACCATTCATTATCGCAACAGTTGAAGCTAGAGCTATTTTTAGTACCATATATGTCAGCGATAAGAAGACTCATATACTACAGAAAACCCCTCGAAATCATGGATCATCTTATACGGCGAGTATAAAAAGGAAAGCTTAATTTCTTGGATGAACATTTAGGTAGTTACAATACATCGTTATATAAGAAAATAGACAGTGTTTATAAACAAATCAGATTTTTTTGTTACATAAATTTATTTAAAGCATTACAATAGATATGTCTTAAAAAACAAATAATTATTAACTTCAATTTTCATGTTAATTTTCTTCATCATCTGTTGAAAATATTACTTCAGATTCATTGTTTAAATGATCGTCATATGCATCCCAGTTCGAATCCGGTGAATTGATTTCGTTTTCATCGTCAGTTCATCATCATCAGTGTCCCACAACAGATCATCTTTCGTACCATCCATAAGATTTGAGATACACACTTTTTAAATTATTTTATCTTTTACTTTATTCCATGCTTTGATCACAAAATTGCACAACATATCAACTGATGCAGCGCGCATAGTCCGCCGTTTATAAATGATTTTTCACCAGTCAACATCCAATTATTCCACTCTTCTCGCATGTAATATTTAAATGGTTTGTTCAAGCAGACGTCTAGTGGTTGCAATATAGAAGTTAACCTCCCAAACAGCTAGGATGTCTATAGACGTCCAGCTAAATCTGGATATGTTTCAGCCCACCTGTTGAAAGAACCTGGATAAGAAGTGCAATTTGACTGTCATGTCCATTAGAAAGTGTGATAAACCCTCACGCTGAAGAGAACGGTTAATCGGATTATCTCGCGTTCATAGCTGCCTCTCAGTTGCCATATAACACACTTCCTCGTTCTATGCTGGGTAACTGGATCTTAGTTATATGGGATAGACTAAAAATAGAGAAATTATTTATATTTTTGTTTTCTCTTTTTATTGTACAATACAATTTTAATGTCTGGACAAAATAAAGATCTTGTATAATTTCTTCACTTAAATATTGCCTTACCTTGGAGAACCAATTTCATTTTTCATTTTTTTCTAATCGCTTACTAGACAAAACATTTTTCTTTGTTCTCGAAGAAATTAATTCACGATAATTATTTGAAATATTCTTTTAAAAAAGAAAAGAAAATCGGCTTCCGACGTTCCAGATTATATTATTTTTATTTTTGTACAAAACCATCGAAATCGAATAATACTTCACAGATATATATATATATACTGTATATATATATATATATATATATATATATATATATATATATATAATTGGACAACAGCTGCAAGAGGAACTTCCAATGGTCACGATCCTCTGCCACCAAACTCAGGTGTTCTGGTGGGATTTCCAAACGTGTCCACCCAAGGTTTTGGTTATAATCTATCCAGCGAGTCCTTGGCCTTCCACGTGGCCTCCCACCCTCTGGATTGGCAAAGAGGGCCCGCTGAGGGAGCCTCTCTTGTGGCATTCTGACCAGGTGCCCGTACCAACGTAACTGTGATCTCTCAACACAGAGAAGCAGCGGTTGAGTATTGAGGATTTCTCGAATTGCAGAGCTTCTGACTCTGTCGAGTCTTGTTAGCCCCGCAACCCCTCGAAGGAACCTCATTTCAACCGCTTCGATTCGTGTCCGCATTCTTTCGGTCATTATCCAACTCTCATGACCATAGGTGAGGATGGGGGACATAGACTGTATTGAAGAGAGCCAGCTTTGCCTTCTGGCTAACTCCCACTTCAATACTACCGAACGGCCAAGCTCCTGCAATATTGAGCTTGCTAAGCCAATTCGAGTATCTAGCTCTATGTCCCATTTTCCATCATTCGTGAATATGGACGCAAGGTATTTAAACTTCTCCACCCGCCTCATTGGGACTCCACTTACATGTAGAGTGCATCCCAAATTATAATATTTTTTAATGAAATTCTTTACGAGAACTAAGTTATTACAATATACGGTATAATTTCAAAACGTTCTGTGCTGAGATACTGCTGCGAGCTAAATAATTTCTGAACATTCTAGAAGTATGGAGGAAACTTTTGTAAACATTTCAAATTCACTTCAAACAGGATACCGATGTGCTGTAGATTATTGTACCTTTCGCGCGCGCGCGTGCATGCAGGCAGGCATGTTAATTTCAATAAAATCAAAATCCATCCAGCAGCAGTTCAGGAATAACTTGCATACATCTGGACCAACAGAATTTTTTTTATTATTATTATCCCATGGTATTATTACACCAGATCATAGAGGTCAAGTTCATGTATTTTATACAGCACCTTTTCTTGGTTGTTATAAAGTTCACATTTGGAAATATTCATACAATTTAGCAAATCCATTGGTGATGCTTCCTCGATGTTACAGATTTTGCATGTGTGGAAGACTTTTATGCCATTGATAAAATTGATTAGTCTTGAGGCGAGCGATCATGGTAGTTTTAAATGGAAAAATGTATGAAATGGAAAAGAAACATTGGACGAGTGTTTTAGAACGCTTGAATAAAATTATAAAATTCCTTGGATAATCTTTCAAATTATATGAAAGGAATAACGGCAATTTTTTAAAATTAGTCAAACTGTTTTGCGAAGTTTGATCCCGTTATGAAAAATCATGTTGAAAGGGCCCTACAACGAAACAATAGAGTGCACTATTTGAGTAAAGACAGTCAAAATGAAATATTGGAAACTTTAAGTAACGCAATCAGTGATACAATTTTATTATCAATTCGAAAATCTAAATATTATTCCATAATTTTAGACTGCACACCTGATGTAAGTAAATCAGAACAAATGACCATTATTATTCGCTTTGTTTCCTGTGACAATGGAATTGTCAAGATCAGGGAAAACCTTTTAGGTTTTGCAGATATATCAGATTCCACAGGACGTGGTTTATGTGTAACAGTAATGGAACAACTGGAAAAATGGAACATTTCCATTGAAGACATGCGAGGTCAAGGGGTATGACAATAGGGCAAATATGAAAGGGAAATAATATGGGCTCCAAAATTTGCTTTTGAACAAAAATCCTCAAGCTTTTTACGTACCATGTGCTGCTCATACTCTAAATTTATTCATTAACGATGCAGCCAAAGAGAATGCAGATACAATTAGTTTCTTTGCAATTATTCAAGAAATATACAATTTCTTTTCATTCTCTTACAAACGTTGGGCAATCCTTTTAAAGTTCGCAAAAAATTTAACATTGAAACAGCCATCAGAAACGCGATGGGAAAGTAAAATTAATGCAATCCGCCCTCTGCGATATCAGTTAGGAGAAATTTACGATGCACTTTTTGAAATTTTAAATAATGAAAATTTTAATAAAGAAACTCAGCATGAAGCACCAACATTATGTGCTAAAATAAATGACTACAAATTTATTTTCTCTCTTATAACTTAACATGATTTACTTAACAGAATAAACCCTGTGAGTAAAATGCTTCAAGACAAAAATATGAACATTACACTTGCTTTACAATCTATCGAAAACTTAAAAATATTCTTACAAGAGTATCGATCAGATATAAATTTTAAAGTTCTCAAAACGGCAAAAGAACTGAGTAAAGAGGTGGATGGAGAACAAGAATTTAAAACTAGTACGGAAGTTCGAAGGACGAAAGAAAACACGATAATTTGACTACGAGCATCATGACGAAACGCCACAATCGCCAGAAGATAAATTTAGAGTAAATGTGTTTTATACACTTCTATACGTTGCAATGTGTTCATTAATAGAACGTTTTGAACAACTAAAAACAGATTATGATAATTTAAATTTCTTCTATAGATTACTACAAATTAATAACGAAGATTTACGAAAAAATTGTGACGATTTAGAGATTCTCTTGAAGGACGGCGACAATGAAGACGTATGTGCTTTCCGGGATATTTTTCGGAAGGATAATTTAAATATTCAACACTCTTTCGATATTCTTAATTTTATTGTGTCCAATAATTTATCTTTCCCTAACTTTTCGATTTCTTTAAGAATACTATTAACCTTACCTGTTAGTGTAGTGAGCGGTGAACGTTTCTTTTCCAAGTTGAAATTGATTAAAACCTACTTAAGAACAAGTATGTCACAAAAAAGGCTTGTTAGTTTGGCGTTAATAGCTTGAAAATGATATATGTGCAGAATTAGACGTTAAGACCATTATTTCTAATTTTGTGAATATGAAATCAAAAAGCCTAAAATTTTATTTAAAATAATTTCAAGTATATTTATTTAATTTAATTTATTTTCTGTTATTCTGTAAAGATGTTATTTTTTGAATACTTATATTAAATGTTCTAATTATTTCTGAATTATTTTCTTATTTTCTCATCTATATTGAGTTTCTTTTATTTTTCTAAAAGATAGTTCCACTTATAAAAATTATTAAAAAAATTTACATTATTGTAAAATGCAAGAATTTTTTAAACTTTAGTTCAAATAAATTTTAACTTTAATTAAAATTCATTTTAATTTTGTTAGCGATTCGGATCGGTGAGAAGGCTATAATCCCTGTATCATTATATTCAATGATTAAAGTGAAGTGGCTGTATCAAAATTTGTTTTAACTTTTGAGAAATTTTTGAATATTTGGGTTTTTAACGATTATCCTGCCGTCTACACCCCCGGTTCGTTACATTTAGCGAACCAACATGTTGTTGTTCTGTCAAAATTTATTTAAGAAATTTCAAATAATTAAAATTTTTATTATCGTAAAAGAACCACAAAAAAGGCGTTAGTTGGTTTAAAAAAAAAAAAAAAAGAACTACACATGCCCTGATCGTTACAGGGGCGCTTAGATAGAAATTACATGCAGGCGGCAAAGACCCTAGCGCCGGTTCTGAGTATAATCATTGAAAATTTTTCTCCATGACGGAAAAAAAGAAGGAATGCTGCTGTCGTTAGATCATCCAGAGAGCACGACGAGGAGGTGACAGTCAGACTTTTGTCCTCCGGACTAACAGAATAAATCTTACAGATGTTAATGAATTTTATGAAACACATCCGCAATTAAAAAAAAAAAAAAAAAAAGACATAAAATTTTATTCTTAAATTTTTATCAGTAACATTTTATTTTATTAAAGGCAAACTGATAATATGAAAACTAAAATTAAGGACTGGTTAGAATTAATGCAAGACCAGAAAAATTAGGACTTTAACCGAATAGTCTCTGACGGTTTGTCTGTTCTTAATCAGAATCCCTGGTTGTAATTACTGCAAACAACTGAGACTATAATAATAATAAGCTAACTCCTTTTCTTCCCGTATAGGGAGTAGGCAAGGCCTTTCAACTCTATCACGCTTTTTTGGAGGCTGAGTGGGCAGTTCAATCTCGACAAGTAGCCAATCAGAGATGGCTGGGCCATGTCTATCACTAATTATAGGCAGGGACTGATGAAGAGACCAGCAAACAATTGCTGCCATCTTTTGTACCTAACCTCAACACGATATTAACATTTGACCTCCATGGAGTCAGAGACTCATATGTTACTATGTGAAATAATGTGGGTTCTACGGTAGAATTTTTTGAGTTTACAGGAAGAAAAACTCGAGTTTCTTGAAGGAAAACACCTGCTTGCCCATGCCAAAGATCGACTAACTCGTGAACCAGTCCAAGAAAGGCTTAGCAAAAGTTCCTCCACTTGGCAACTAGACTCGAAATATAAATCTATCTTCGTGCGGCCAAGGCAGAAGATACAAGCATTACTTCCAGTGAGCTACACAGGATTAATGAGAGTATATTATGAGAAATTAATTGATGATTCCCTAATGATTTGTCTGTTTTTAGAGGGAAAAAGTTGCATTTCTAAAATAAATAAATTAAAAATTCTCTTGTTATCGTAAGAAGAATTCGTTCCTAGGGATTTTTTTTTCAATCCAAAGATATGTGTTGCCTTGTCCTCTCGACTATTCTACAGAATCAAAGAGGGGGGGGGGAGGCGAAGGCAATACAGAATACGGTGATTCTGTATTTCTCCAATTCCTTTCACAGGTTATTCATATAGTACGTTATATTATAAATCAAATAAATTCGAAATAAATTTTTATCACCAAAACTCCGAAAATGCCTTTTATTTCCTGATAGGGGAGACCTTTATCCCTGGGTAGGCTGTTCAATCTCCACTGGTAGCCAATCAGCAATACCTGGCTCAAGACTATTAATGATTATAAGTGGCACCCCATGATGAGATGAGTGACAAGTGTTTCCATCTTGTAGTCCATAACCCTAACACAATATATTATTGTCTGTAATAGTATGGGTTCTTCAGTCGATTTTCTTGAGTTTAAGGGATGAAAAACCTGTGGTTCCAGGAGAAAAATATCGCTTATCTGTGCGAATGATTGACTAATTTGGGAAGAAAGGCTTAGAAAAAATTCCTCTTGTCAGGAAGTAGAATTGAACCTCGTCCTTTCTTTGGGCGGCCTGACACTGAAGAAGTAAACGCCACTTCCAATGATCTTTCATAGGCTTCTTATTTTCTTAAATATATCTTTATATATAATGATTGTAATCTTATATTTCTATGAGAAAATGAATTTATTCGACCTGATATGATATGATATATTCATTATAATCGAAAACTTTCTCACATAAAATTACATGGAAACATAATAACATTATTTAAATATTCTTCTGGACAATCAGATGCGAATCTGACATCCTATTCGAAAAAAATATGGTTGCACATCTTTATATTTAAATTATGCTTATTTGTGAGCGCCTCCGTGGTTTATTCGGTATGGATAATGTCCTTTGGTTGGATGAAACCTGGATTCAAATACCGTCTAGGGTAAAGAGAACCTTTATAAGGAATTTTCATCGAAGGTAAGTTAGCTAATCTTATACGGAAGTGGAAGGGCTCCCACTCCCGGAAACTCTGATTTGTCATAATATAAAATAGGCACACCAGCCAGACGAACACCTGCATTAACAAACATAATTTAAGTTAAGTTAGCTAATCTTATACGGAAGTGGAAGGGCTCCCACTCCCGGAAACTCCGATTTGTCATAATATAAAATAGGCACACCAGCCAGACGAACACCTGCATTAACAAACATAATATACTATCTTCATAATCTTAGTTGCTTTTGTCGTAATTACAAACAACGACAGTCCAACGCGAAATCACCCACCCTGTTTGTCGGAGGAATTACCAAAGTTCATGAGTATTGAAAAAATTGAAAAAATGCGTCCTAATCTCGTTTAGGAGGCGAAGAACCTCTATAAGGGCTTTTCAAATGAAGGTTTGGCGGATCTCATACAGCAACAGATCAGAAACGTTCTTCCTCCCAGAAACAAAGATTTTTCATCCATCAAAACAGGCAAATGAGCTAGAGAACGCAAGCAATGAACTGACATAATAAACTAGGCTAAGAGCCTTGTTTACTTTGGTTGAATATCCGACAACAACAACAGCATGTTATTTGGAGGTTTGAAGTCTCAAAAGATTTCTATGTTTGGTATCTGGATCAGGATTATCTATTCTCAGTCCATAAACTGTGAAGGTTTTCGACTTTCGTAGATGGTTTGCATATAAAAAAAAGTAACAAACAGAACTATACTGAATGGCCAGTTCACTGAACATATCTAAGGTAAATATCTACCTTGGGATATTTACAAGCTAAGCGACCACCGAAAGCCATCAAAACAGCCTTAATACCCCCCTGTGACATCAACTGCACAAGGTTTAAGAAATACTCCACAGTTTCTTAATCCAGGCGGATTATGATGAATTTTGCAGTAAGGCACTGTCATTTTTCATCACATCCAAAGATGCTTAATGGGATTGGGATCCAGTCACTAAGAGGATCAGTCCATTAAAGTGAAATCATTGTGATGTACCTATAACTATTCTTGGATGATAAGTCCATTGTGATATAGTAGGTTATGTTATGTTATGTTATCCTGTCGGAAGTGTGTAAAGATGAATGGTCATCATATATGGGTGTATCAAGTCGGCAATGAGATTTGGGTAAGACGCTGCGTTAAGGGCCCTTCCGTAATAGTATCGAAGAAAACTATGTCAGAAAAGTATCTGACCACATCACTACCACCTAGAACCAGAAGCAATAAATCCAATATGCTTGTGTCTAACCATGATTAATGTGTGGCTTTATATAATTTTATCCTTCCATCTGCATGAAATAGTAGGATTCATTACTCCTCCATTAATCCTATAGTATGCAATGCTGTTTCTTCGCCTACCTTGATAGTAGCTACTTGTTTTTGTTTGAGGATCATGATATCATGAACGGTTGTATGATGTGGCTTTCGATTCAGGATAGAGTGCAATGCATGGTGCATTCCGATACATTCCCCTTGCAGTCTTTTTTATACCTACTATTCAACTGAAGACTGCATCACTCTCTCTCTGCTAGATTTTATGAACCTGTCGAAAGATCGATCGGCTTCTCGAATCGATCACATGCCCGACGTTGACTTGTTTTCTGCCTATATCCTATCATACCATTTTCTGTATACTGGAAACAATGATGCATATGCTCACTTGAAGAGGACGTTTCCGACCTATCGTCTATCATATTCCATTCAAACTTACCAGAAAACCATTATCCATTGTCTCATGAACGTGGAGGTATGGCTCCATAACAAATCTGTTGTTGCGTGATAGGTAACAGAGTGACGCAAGAAAAGAGTAAAGCTAATGCCAACAGCCTGTTGACAGTGGCATTTTACTGGTGAATTCTACATAGTATGGGGACTAATATTTTTGTTGGGTATGTAATTACAATGAATAAAACACAAATCAGCAGCAGGCTGATCAGTGCAGGAACACTAAAAAATCATTAATCTTAGAAAGAGATTTTCACAGGAGGAAGAGTTATTGGAGGTTTGTGTTACACACGTTGACACATGAACAAAGAGATCACCATGTTACAGCATACGAGGGTGGTCAGAAAAGTTCAAGAAATTAAGATAAACACACATCAATGGATGATGTACATTTTGTAATTACAAAGTTAACTATTTTCATTAATTATTTTATTATTATGTGACACTTCCAGGGAGTCCAAAGAATCATCGAAGGAGGGCATCTACTCTGCAACTCTCCGTCTCCACCACTCAATGCACTAACTACAATCATCATCTGCAGCCCACAAGTATTTTTTGTCTGTAAATTAATGACAATCACGAACAACCATGCTGACGTCTGGATTCGAACCCACATACTTTTGGGTGGAGAGGATAATCTAACCAGGCCTTAATTAAATGTTTTATGTGAAAAAAGGCTGTAAAATATCCATAAAAGCCTGTAAATAGTACATGATCATTAGTACTGTGGATGGGACAATGGTTAGATCAATTAAACTTTGCTCTAGAAAGCTTATATAGCTCAGTGGAGGTGACGCTTGCATTCCAAGCACTAGTCTGTCCATAGATAGACTTAAGTTCAAGTCTAGTCTCTGAATGAAGAAAATATTTCCAAGCTTTTCTTCGAGCAGTTTCTGATCAAAGCATCGATCTCTGTCATGGGCAAGTGGGCTTTTTTTCTCTGGAAAAAAACTCGGGTTTTTCTTCCCGTAAACTCAAGAAATTGGACCCTAGAATCCATAATGTTGTTCCAGACAATAACATACCATATTAGGGTTAGTCACCAAGAGATGGCAGCACTTGTTTGTCAGTCTCTACATCAGTTGCCGCTCATAATTAGTGAAACTCTTGAGCCAGCCATCTCTGATTGGCTACCAGTGGAAATTGAACTGCCCACTCAGTTTGCCAAAGCTAGATAGGCCTTGCCTATTCCCTACAAGGGAATAAAAGGCATTAGCTGATTTATTTTATTTATCTAGAAATCAGGTGGAAAACATTTGTCATGGTACTCTAGTTCAGTTCGGTGAACTAGACAGAATGAATAATCTACTAATTCCTTCTTGAGCATAAGTATATGTTAAGATCATTATCCCACAGTCTTCTGTTTTTATGTATATATAAAATTTAAAATACATAATTATTTTAGGAGAAAAATAATTTACGTGAATCAAATCTGTTTCTGGGTAATCATTTTCTCAATTTTTTGAGAAAATGATTTCTTGCTGCCTTTGTCCATAACGATTGTGTATGGCTGACCTATAGATAGACTGAACTTACCTTGTGAGTAAGGTGTAATCAGAGAAGTCTTCATTCCTCTACAAAACACTGCTGCTCGTTGGCCGGCTGTGTCTTTGATGGAAGTAAGTGTTATTGTAGCGTTGAATGCTACCATTGATTCCACCAAGGGATCAGTAATTATGGAGTTCTAAAAAATAATAATTTTTTGGGAATTAATAGACTATAAAGATTGTAATGTGTCTATTTTCTATGCAACTATTCTATTAGAATGTGAATCTATTAGAATGTGAATCTAGAATCAAATATTGATGTCATACCAAAAATATATTAGTGAGCCAAAGCATTATGATATCCAGGTAACGTATTTGGCCTTCTTTTGTCTCGTTGACTGTTTTACCTAGGCACCGAGTCCACTAGACAATGAAAGATGTCATGAGGCATTCTGAACCAACTAGACAGAATAAAGTCCCGGAGATCAGCAACCGAGAAAGGCACGGGCATCGTCAGGCGTTTGTTGCTTTCTACATGATCCCACAAATGTGCAATGGGATTCATACCAGGAGAAGTAGGAGGCGGAAGAGTATAAACTTCACTAGATTATACCCTTGGCTGCAATTCAAATATTGAACGCTTGAAGATGTTTGAACAATACATAATGCGAGTATTGTAACATGGAACATTGTCTTACTGGATGAGACCAGATCAGTTAACACTATCATCATATAAAACAATACCTGGTCTATAACAGTCCCTAGGTAAGAATTGGTAGCTGTCAAAATGTGTTCAATTGGGAATGAGAAGATCCCATGATGGTTGTGAGAAAAATCCTCATACAAACATAACCCTGACCTGCGTCAGGCCAATCATGTAATCCATTTGGCCCAAAACAGACTGGTTGATCATAATGATATGGCTCATAAGTGTATATCAGTTATACAGGTTTAAAAGAATCGGTATTTTCTGAAGCGGATTGAGTGCAAGTTTCTCATCCACCTTTCTACTCTGATAATACAAGATCCTCAATGAAAACGTTTCCTTCTTGAAATAACAATAACCTTCAGTTCTCATGGAATAGGTATAATATATACACTGCTTGAAAAGAAGTCAACGGACAACCTATGGGCTAGATTGACTTCTTTCCAAGCAGTGTATTTATCTCATGCAAAATAGCTGCGATTACTCTTTTATCACATATTTGTGCTTACCTCATGATGACAGAAATATTTGGACACCTAGTTGTGGTCAAAAAATGCGTTTTAATTACATTTATATTATCGATTGGATAGCCTATGTAGCTCAGTGGATGTGGCGTTAGCACTGCACAGCGATTGATTGCACGAAGGAAGACTTTGTTTCGAATCTAATTGACGATTAGAGGAAATTTTTCTAAGCCTTTTTTCGACCAGTTCACGAGTTAGTCGATCTCTGGCACGAGAAAGCGGGTTTTGTCTCCCAGAAACTAGGGTTTTCCATCCCTTAAATTCAAGAAAATCAACCGTAGAACCCACACTATTTTCATACATTAAATATATTGTGTTAGGGTCAGGGACCACGAGATGGCGGTATTCAGCCATCTCTTTTCACTGTGTGCTGCTTAATTCGTGATAGTCTTGGGCCAGCTGTCTCTGATTGGGTACCAGTGGAGTTTGAACTGCCCACTCAGTCTCCAAAAGTTAGATAGGGCTAAAACGGCCTCGCCTACTCCCTATATGGAAATAAAAGACATTAGCTGATTTTTTTTATCGAGTGGAATCACCTTTGGCATGAAAAACAACTACCGTTTGGAATATGCTTTCAATTAATTTCTGATATGTCGCAACGGGAATGTTTTTCCATTCTGCTAGTCCCATTGCTGATGCTGATGAAGGGTGTTGTGGTCTGGAGAGAACTGGCATTCTAATTCGTTTAAAAGATATTCGATGAGGTTGAAGTCTGGACTCTGTGCCAGCCAGTCCAACACTTCAACATTGTTTTGTGGAAATCAGTCTCAGACGTAGTGCAGTATGGCATGGTTCATTGTCGTACTGAAACATGTGAGGGTCACTACCACAGTACTTTCACATCATCAGAAGCATGAAATTGTCCAGGATATCCAGGCAGTCATCAGATGTCATGGTTTTGGGAATGTCCACCAATGGACCAAGCTCTATCCAACTGAAACATCTCAGTACCATTACCGAGTCTACATCAAACTTGACAGTTGGAATGATGTTGTCTTGACAGGACCGTACCCTGAAGTAACTTAAACATCCAAACACGACTATCAGAGAGAAACATTTGGAAACGTGATTTGTCACACCACAGAACCCTCTTCCAATCATCTACGGTTCAGGAACGATTTGAAAAACACCATTCCAAACGTTCATTAGGGGATGGGGGGTTTGTTCAACAGAGTGTATGTCTTCTACCCCAAAAAAAACCTTAAAAACATTCTAGACTTTTACAGATCAATTAAAATGATTAACTACCTCAATTATTATTGAGTGAGTGCCATCGCACATTTGTTCAATGTCGGCTATGGGGATAATTATCTTTCATGTATTAATACCATCCTACAAAATATTAATCAATTTGTTTTCATCCGTTTCTGGATATCGTGTACTAAGGAAAACAAAAAATCATTTCAAAAGGGAATGGTCATTACTGTTTCTCTTGTGAGCTTCTATTAAAAACATACACAGCCTAAAATAGGAATCGAAAAATAACCAGGATACCTTGTATTTTTATTCCTTCATTGAGGATAAACCAGAAATATATTAATTTCTGTGAAGGTTCAATAAAGTTGTAAGACGGATATAAAATCTTAAACATGGCCCTGTATAGTAACTGACTAATTCAGACAAAGCACTCTAATAAAATGAAAAATTTCAATTTCACCAACCTTTACGTTCTCCAGAGATCTTTGTTCCTCTTCTAATGATTCGTTCTTCATACGGCTGATGAAACATAGCTTCCTCTTTAGGTCTTTGTAAATAATAACACGCTAAATGATGAAAATAAAAATAATCAAAGCCAGAACTACTTAATATTAAATATTATGCACGTAGCTGTTTTTCTGAAACTAACGAACATGATTCTTGATTACCGGATTTAATATAATATGAACATTTGCACACTGTTTCAGAAAATTATTGTCACCGAACATCATAATTATCCTGGGTAGTAGAATTACGTTGGATGCCAGGAAGACTACAACTAATATTGATTCAATAATTTGTTGTTAGGATTTGTTCTATACACTAAAATTCGAAAAGAAAATCCATATATTTGTTTTCCTATGCCAACTTCCATGTATGGCCCCTAGTCCTCCCACCACCAGTCCTATTTTCAAAAATATCTTCTGGATTAATTCTATAGAAACCCTCCAGTAATTTGAATATCTCAATGATATCACCCCTTTTCCGCCTATTAACCAATTTTTGCAACCCATAAAGACCTGCTATCAGACCTGCTATCATCTTGGTCACTTGTCTCTGGATCTTCTCCACTTCCTCCGCATCAAGAAGAAACCCTGCCGCCCATATCAGGGCACAGTAGTCTAGATGGGGTCTTATCAAGGCTCGATATAGAGGAACAATAACTTGTTTGTCTCTGCTTGTTAAAGTATTTTTCAGCAACCAAGTGATTTGATGAGCTGATTTAGCCACTTTTGCAATGTGCCCCCTAAACTTCAACTCCCTATCCACCAACACTCCCAAATCCCTGGCCCCATCAATCTCCTGGAGTACGGTTCCACCAATGTGATCAACTGCTGCTAATCTTTTCACTCCAAAATGCATAACTTTACACTTTGCCACATTAAATTGACATCCATTTTTCCTAGCCCAGTCCTCCAAACTCTCCAAATCGTCCTGCCAAATTTTGACATCCGGTGCGCCCACAATTTCTCTCTCCAACTTTGAACTTTGAATCATCAGCAAACAAGTGAACACTTCCTCTCAGATCCTTTCCTATATCGTTAATAAACAAATTGAAAAGTAGTGGTCCAAGAACAGAACCCTGTGGCACACCACTAGTCACAAGCCGTCTTTTGGACTCCACTCCTGAATAAAGCACTCTGTGGTATCTCTCCATCAACCACCCTCCTATCCATCTCACCAACCCTGTATCCATCCCCATCTGTTCCAGTTTACTGATTAGAGTTCCATGTGGTATCCTGTAAAAGGCCTTGGCAAGGTCCAGTAGACTCATTGTAAACCCGTTACCCTTATCTAGTTCAGCCGTCACTCTGTTATAAAACGTGAGCAAGTTACTGAAGCATGATCTACCCTTCACAAAACCATCTTGTCCCCCATACAGTATCCCATTTTCATCTATCCAATCCTGTATTCTTCTCTTGACTAATTTCACCAAGACTTGACAACGATTCCTGATATGCTAATCGGTCGGTAATTTACAACAGCAGTCTTGGAACCTCCTTTATGCCGTGGAACTATTTTCCCCTCTTTCCACCCCATCGGGACTAACCCAGACCCGAGACTCAAATTAAACAAAATGGTCAAGGGTACTGACAATTCTTTAGCCGCTTCACGTACGACACGAGCTGGTATACCATCCAATCCCACAGATGTATTGACATTGAGGTTTTGCAATAGACTACTCACCTCCACTTTATTCACCACAATTCTCCTATAATCTATTGGTTCATTCATTTCTGCAATGTCACCACCTGGTAGATATATTCTTGCAAAGTGCTGGCTCAGTAGTTCAACAATATCAATTGTTTCGGTTACCTCCCTACCATCGGCATTCTTTAAAATCATTCTGCCATATACATTTTTTCTTTTACTTGCAACATATCGAAAAAACTGTTTAGGATTCTCTTCAGCCTGCATGGCCAATGTTCTTTTGTAATCCTTTTTTGCTTTTCTCACCACACTCGTTACCCTTCTGGCCTGCGCTTTATACCGTACATGTGCCTGTCGGTCACCTTTCTCCTTAAATTCCGTCCATAGTTGTTTCTTTTTTTGTAGCTCAAGCTTAATGATGTTATTCATCCATTTAACCCCTACTTGATTTATTATCGGACTCTAGGTATACAGTCGGCCATTGCTTCATGCAAATACCTCTTAACCGCCTCCCATGCATCAACTTCTAGCCCTTGCAGTTGTACATGCCATGGCACTGAACCAATCAATCTCCTAAGCTTGTCATACTTACCAGCCCGATAATTCCACATGTACCCTGTCTTAATTGTAAATTCCACACCTTTAGCCACCTCCCAGGTCAAGATCTTATGATCACTCTCCTCAATTGGTGGCAACGTGGTCATATTCGTTAGAGCCAAATTCTCAGATGCAATTACCAAGTCAAGCACTCTCTGACCCCTAGTATTTTCCATTACATGCTGTCGCAGATAGTTATCCCTTAATAACTGCATAAAATCCAATTCTTTCCTCCCAAGTGTCCTCTCCTCCTTCTAATCAATGTTACCATAGTTGAAATCTCCCATAATAATTACCCTCCTTCCACTCATTTCTTCTATTTGCTTATGCATACTATCTCCACCATCTATTCCATCACCTGGTCTATAGCAGCACCCAATTGTATATTTTGTTCTGCTAGTTTCAATCTCACACCAAATAGCCTTAAATATGCTCTTTTCTCTATCCCGCAGTTCCACTTCTATTCTTCTTGTCTGTAGCTCATCAGCTATCATCAATAACACTCCTCCCCCATTTTATTCTCCCTGTCACTCCTAAAGACACCATACCCCTCACATTAAATCCTACTAGCTGTGTCATTTTCTGTCAGCCCTGTTTCACTAATGCCAATAGCCTGTGGTCTGGAAGTGCCAACCAAGGCCAAAAATTCTTCCTTCTTATTTCTCATACTTCTGGCATTTGTATACATGAATTGCAGAAGCCGATTTGTCCCATCCCTATTTTGATGCCTTATACTAACTGTCCCATTCTGAATCGTGGTCTTTCCTACTCGCTTGGGCATATTACACACATTCACATATTCAACTGTCTCCCTAAAATCTGCATATCAATTCTCCCTCCCCCCTTAATAACTCTAGTTTCCCTGATTCTGCACATTCACTTCCACTACATTCGACAACACCTTTTTCAAGTCTCCATACACCAAATCCATTCAAATGTAAACCATCCATTTTATATAAATATTTTCGCCCATCGTACTCATTCCACACCACTCATCAAACATATTCACGCATAAAGTCATTAGTAATTATGGCCCTCCTTCTATACTCTTCACTGTCATACCTTGGCAACAGACTCACCAACCTAACTCTCGCACTCTTCTCTTTTGCTACCTCAAGCAATTCCTTCACATTCTCACTCATAGCCTTTTTGTTTCCTTTCAAATCATTTGTACCTGCCACCACTCTCAATTCTTTCACCCGCTGCTTTTGCATTCTAATTGACTGGCTTACATTCTTAACGTTTGCACCGCGTTGGTACGATTTTGTTAAACTCTCAACTAACACACCTCTTACTAAGGAATCTCCATACAATACATGCTCTTTCACTTTGTTTACACTCACTGTCATACCCTTATTTTTTCTATCATACTTTTGCCGATTATTAGTCGGTATGCTTGGTAAACATTTTTTTTTGTTTGGTTGTTTGCCGGCCTCTTCATTGGTGGCTGCCTGTAATTAGTGATAGACATGGGCCAGCTATCTCTGATTGGCTACTGGTGGAGATTGAACTGCCCACTTAGTCTCCAAAAGATAGATAGGGTATAAAGGTCTCGCCTACTCCCTATAAGGAAATAAAAGGCGTTAGCTGATGATTTTATGATAAAAATAAACATCATAGTGCCTTCCAGCACTAATGATGTTTATTTTCAATGACCATAAACCAATCATACAGAAATAAATTATAACATTTTAAGATATTAGGTACCCTCCTATTATTGATTGGAAACAACGAAATACTAAATTATCACAATGGTTCTTATATTAGCCAGGACACAAATTAAATGTATGTTTTTCAAATACAATATTAAGAAGCAGAAAGATGATACAGTTGGGTTAATAACTAGGTAGTTAAGTTTGTAAATGAATTAAGAACTCGGGTAAAATAAAGATAGAAATGGAAACAGGACCAGATGTCCTCGAATGCTAGGGATATTGCTATATATATATATATATATATATATATATATATATATATATATATATATATATATATATATATATATATATATATATATATATATATATATATATATATATATATATACAGGGTGTTTCAGAAAGAATGTCCCGATTTGAAAATTGTATATCTCTTCAACCATAAACCACAAATGAATGCGATTTGTACCATGTGAACGGCCTTGATCCAGAGTTTAATATGACGACTGCTAGATGCCACTACTAGCGCCCAAATAGCCGCTAGTAGTGGCACCCCACGACTCCGGAACCACGACTTGGCACTACACTCTTGGCCTACAAGATCTCCAACCATCAGACCTTGTGACTTCGTTTTATGGGGATACGTAAAAGACTGTGTTTATGTTTCTCCATCACCGGCTGACTTGGATGAGCTCAGCACCAGAATCACGGATGCAGTAAATTCTGTGACAGAAGACACGTTTGGGATGAATTCAGCTATCAGCTTGATGTTGTCTGTGCAGCAGGTGGAGGGCACATTGAGCATTTGTAATTGTGGTGAGTGAAACTTTAGGCTTTACTTCATACTTGGTAATTTATTTTGTAAATGTACCACATTTTTATTATTAATAATTATTTGAAATCGGGTCATTCTCTTTGAAACACCCTGTATAATAAGCTAACGTCTTTTATTTCCTTATAGAAAGCAAGCAAGGCCTATAAACCCTATCTAATTTTTGGAGACTGATAGCGGGCAGTTCAATCTCCACCGGTGACCAATCAGAGATAGCTCATGTCTATCGCTAATTATAGGCGGTCACCAATGAAGTGACCGGCAAACAAGTGCTGCCATCTCTTGTACCTAACCCTAACCGGATTTGTTACTGTCTGAAATAATGTGGGTTTTACGGTCGATTTTTTTGAGTTTACGGGAAGAAAAAGCCGAGAGTCCGAGAGAAAAATCCGCTTGCCATGCCAGAGATCGACTAATTCAGTTACCGGTCGAAGAAAGGCTTAGAAAAAGTTCCACTCGTCGGGAACTAGACTTAAATTATAAGTCTATCTTCGAGTGGCCTAGTGCTGCGGATGCAAGTGCCACTTCCACTGATCCACACAGGCCTTATCAGGGGAGTATATTCTGGGTGTGCTAGGTGTGCACTGCACATCTAGAGAATAGAAATATCACTGATGTTATATTTTTGCATTTATTCATGTTAAAGGCTCCCCAAATTGTTTTCTGACTTCGCGTCATTTCTAGAATTAAACACAATATACTAATGCTTCAATGAGGACACTATTCGATGCGAAAAGTGTCCTCTTATTAAATATTGCATCACATCCGCGTTAATAGCCTAGGTATGCGGAAAAGCCACATGGAGAGGTGAATTCCTAGTGCTCCTGTGGTATTCAAACAGATAAGAAAGCGAGGCAAGGTGAATGCATAGCACCTAGAAATTCTGTGGCTGTAATTGTTTAATAAGTTGGTGCTTTTGTTTTCTGAGTTTCATCTCTTTCACATGCGTGAAGTGTGATCTAATGTGTTTAAGATACCAGTATTGACAGATTTTTAATATATAATTTTCTATAAATAATTTATAACTTTTTTTCTCATTTACAACGGAAAACAGTGTTGATGATCAACTGTTTTCTGCCAGAGCTTTCGCGTATCGTATGATTATAGTCAAAGTAAGTTGGAACTTGTGTATGAATAAGTAAAACGAGTTATTTCAGTCTTTCTTTGGTTCAATCCCTAAAAACAGTAATTTCTCAAGTGATTACTTTTCCGATTTCTGTGCATATTATATGGCTATATTTAGAAATCGTATCAAAATTCAAATTATAAGTGTCTCACTCTAGTATTTGCTAATGATAATCTAATCTCACTCTAGTATTTGCTAATGATAATCTAATCTCACTCTAGTATTTGCTAATGATAATCTAATCTCACTCTAGTATTTGCTAATGATAATCTAATCTCACCACAAAGTGTAACCCCTTTGTGCTTCTCACATAAAAGGCACGCGTCTGAACGATAGCTATGCTTCATTCATTTGATCTTTATGCGTTCCATATTTAAAATTACATTAATCGATAAATTAAAGTATTCAAAGTTATCCTACAGTTAATTGCATTGGACCAATTAAGATGAGTGCTGATGCGCTATGCATTCTTAAAACTTTCATAGATGAATAAAAATGCAATTATACGGCGCAATTGGCATGAATTTTGTAACACAGGATGCATAAGTCACACGATAGCACACCTAACCTACGTAGACACGCCACGCCATATATATATATATAGATAGATAGATAGATAGATAGATAGATAAATACAGCGAGGTTCCATAGTGTGAGGAACAAAGAGTCATGGCGCTCACCTAAATAAGATGTAGGATCTCCTTTTGCTGCGATGACTGCAGCAATCCTATGGGACATACCCGCCACAATCGTACGATAGCGATCAATGAGAATTTTGGACCATGCTTCCTTTATGCATGTAATAAGGTCGTGGATTGTTGTGGAGAGGACATCCCTCAACCTCGCCAGTATCTCCAATTCATCCCACAGATGTTCAAGAGGGTTGACATCAGGACTTTGTGGATGCCAGTCAAGTGTGACTATGTTTATGTCCACAAACCACGCAGTTACAGCATCAGCCTTATGACAATGTGCATTTCTTGCTGAAAGAAAACAATGGTTAGCTCTGTAGAAATGCCATAAAGCAGGAAGCATTGCATTGTCCAGAATGTTCAGATACCTCTCGGAGTTCAATGTTTGTGACATGAGGCATCACAGAGGCCCGAGGCTAAATCGGGGAAAACAGGATATACCATCAAACCCTGAGCTCCAAATTTCATAGTTGGGGTAATGCACTCTGGTAAAAGATGTACCGTCTGCCAATATATTTTATTCGATTAATGAACCAGGCAAGGTTATTTTAGCTTTATCCAACTTTTAGAAAACTGGTGAGGAGACAATTTACTCTGTTAGCTGCCACTTGTAGTGGACCCAGAGCTGTCAATCATTTCCATATGCATCTGGGAAGGAGAGTATAGGAGACAAATTCTGCCATTTCGTGGTTCCTAAGCCTGTTACTATATCTTATTGTCCGAAACAGCGTGGACCCCGTGTTGATTTTCTCCAGTTGTGGGGTTAAAAACCAAGTTTCCAGGAGAAAATCCTACATTGCTGTACCAAACATTGATTAAATTAGGAGTGAATATAATTAGCAATAAGCAATCAATCAGTTCTATTTTAAGTAATCAGCCAGTTCAAGTTACCTTTCTAAAGTCATACAATGTAACAGATTTTCCCACTACTCGAGGTGCCATGTTCACAACATACTCAGTCTGAAAAGAAAAGTAAAAATGAATCATCAGATTCTTTAAAAAAAACTAAAGGAACAATAAATCAAGGAAATTATGTAAATAACTATATGGGAACATTGATCAAGTGTAAATGGATAAGTATTTTAATACCGACTAATTTAACCAAACTTAAGCTGTTGGCATCGTCAGAGTACAAGCACTGGGGTTAAAACATATCACAAAATAGATCTTAACTGTAAATTCTAAAAATTATAGTTACAAACTAAAATAGCATTGAACGTGGATAATACACATATCGCGCATACATGATTTACTAGTTGTTGCTAAGGAATTCTATAGTTAGCATTAAAGTTCATTTCTTGTGTGTTCAGAGATCTAATTAGGGTTTTCCTATCTCTGGAAGTATTAAACCTATTTTTTGATATATTTTAACCTCAGTCCCTACAAAAATGATTTTGTAGCCCTGTGGTAATGGCAGTGTAACTTTTTCTAAGCCTTTCTTGGACCTGTCGATCTGAAAACTCCAGTTTTTCATTATAGAATCTCAAGAAAATCGACCATAGATCCCACACTATTTCAGACAATGATATAGATTCCATTAGGGTTAGCTATCACGAGATGACGACTGATATCTATCGTACTCTCTTCACTGGATACTGTTTGATATCTTTGATAATCTGGGTCATCTATTCTCTGATTGGCTGAGGATAAAGATTGATTTCTCCTCATCTTCAAAAGTTAGAGAGGGCTAAAATGGCCTCGTCTACTTCCTTTAGGAAATAAAACGGCATTAGCGATTTTTGTTTATTTTAAAACAAATTAATTGGCTAATGCCTTTCATTCCACAAAGGGATTAGGCAAAAAAAATGTGTAGGCCTGTAGACATGGCATTTACATCTATAGCACTAGGCTATCCAAAGAAAAACTGTTCTCAGTTCGATTCTAGTCACCAACTAGAGAAACTTTCTCTAAGCTTTTCTTTGATACCAGAGTTAGTCAATCACTGGCACAACATTTTCCTCCTAGAAAGTGGGATTTTTCGTTCTGTAAAAATGCCAGTCCATGGATGTCATTCCATCACCAGACTTATTACTCCTCAGCTAGCAAGTGAATGGAGGGATATTTAACTTGCTTTCGAGTCTCAACAAGAAATAAAACAGCTGGGTTTAAAGGTTAAATGCCATGAATGCCAAGATAATGCCATGAATAAAGACAAAATGGAAACAATAATATAATCAACATTGGTATTTAAATGTCCAAGATATAGTCCTCAAAAGCTGAACGACTACACGTCTTCTTAAAAAGAACCTAAAACCGCAACAATATCTGAAACCAAGAAACAGTTTTTAATCCAGCAAAGTACAGAAGCACACCAGAATTACATCAAACAAATATTAACAACACCAGTACTTACCTATAGTAGTGATGACTTGACCATCAAAACCCATAAAAAACCAGGAATGAATAATGGCTTAATCAATTGAAATGAAAAATTTCAGAACTCCAGGATATACATTCTTAAACCAGATGGAAATCCAAAGATATAATGAAAAATATAATGGAACTAAATATGATACCTCCAATAAAGTATATTAAGAAATATAGACAAACAGCATGCTAACAGAAAAGACAGGACAGGGATACTTGACAGTTATTTCAGTACATCCTTAGATAGGTGCTGTGAAGACCAGCCTTGATACCCTGACTAATATTATTGTCAGAAACAGGCGAGTTTTCCAGAAGGGAAAAAACCTCATTTACCTGCACTGAAAAACGGGACTTTGGAGGAGCTCCTCTAGTTCGGGTATTTAGCACTACAGAACCAGAAATGTTGCAACAGGGCTATACTTTCTTTGCTCAGTCGCTATTATTTATTATCTGAAATGTAATTTGCCTGACTGTCTAAAATTCATGTTTTTCTTTTCTTTTTTCTGTATTTGGAACTCATGTTTGTAGCATTTTGCTTCCAAAGTCATTTTGTACATATAGAGATATTTTAATGTTTTATTATCTTATTTAACACAAATGATTGTTGTCTATTCTTTATATTATCGCACTAATCTGTTTCGGTATTCATCAAGCTGATTACGTATAATGGAATACAACATAATCTCATGGGCGTGTGGTACAGAGGTCAGCATATTATCACGAGTTCAAAATGTCACTATATCATAAAGCTTTGACATCAAAAGCTGCTTGATAAATCACATAAAGCATCGTTATGCACTTTTTTGTATAAATCCGATCAGTTTTTGATAACAATTTAACATTTTCAGCAGTATATGCTGTGCTGAAAGCAACATATAAATGATCTGTTGCTGAATTCGTATTGCAGGTTGACCTCAGCTACTGTACAATCGTATGAAATTCATAAAAAATTTGTCATGCAATATTAGTTGTTGGCTTACTTGAATGTGGACGTAAATAAATTAAAGAACTGTGATGTTAAGAAGTCCATATGCGATATTTATTTGTTATAAGCCTTGCGGACTCTTCTCTGTGGGAGTAATGCTAAAATAATAATTATAATAAGAATGTTTGTGAACCTTCGTTATGCAAAATAATAGTCGCATCACCCATCTCAGCTCTAAAGAGGCAAACACTGCCATGAAAGCACGGTTTGTGTCCAGTGTGTGTGTGTGTGTGTGTACACACAAAAAAAGGGTTGTGTCGCCAACTCAGATCGACAAGTCTTTCTTGGACCTGTCGATCTGAGTTGGCGGTAGCACCATCCATATTTTCTGATGCTATCTTCAATTGAAAGCCTGAAGTAGCTTGAAAAGTTTCATGTTTGGTCTCTAGTAAGTTGTTGGATTTTAATGATCCACCATGGTACTAAATATGAAAGTTTCCAACCTTTTCTTGGGCAGCACTATCATAAAAATAAAAAAATAAAATAAATAATAATATAGTACACGCAAAAGCTACAGAAACACGGCTATTCCTCTCAAAGCAATCGTATGAAGACAATACTGTTACACCTGATATCTTGAGAATATAGAATTCTCAGCTATCATGGTGTAACATGAAGAATAAATAAAATAAATTAGAGTCCTGCATAAAACATAATAGTTGAATTAATTAAAAGAAAAAGAAAGGTTCTTGCATCCAATAAAATATAAAAAATATAAAGGTTTTGTTAAACTAACTAACAAAAGAAAGAATGTATTAATATTGTGATATGATTTAAATAAGAAAAGTTAAATAAATAAGACAGAAAAAGATTAGTCATAAAAGATGGTATGTGATAGGCTAGAGATTAAGTTATTAAGTAAGTTCATAGAAAAATTTTGGAAAGGGGATTAAATTAGAGGCTAGCAAAAGAAAAACAAAAATCGCTCAGGGCCGATTCCCGGATTGAGACATCGTAATGGGCTTGCCGATCAAATGACGTTTGGCAGAAAAACGCCACCGTAATTGGTCGGTGAAGTAAAAACAAGTAGGGACGGAGAAAAGAAGTTAGAAAAAGTGCCGTTAGGAGAGCAGGTATAAAAGGGTTGGAACCCCCCCCCCCACGAGGCTTTTTTGGTTTTGGTTTTGATCCTGTTCCAAGGGAGTCCTTCGCGAGCTCTTTCGTAGGGATTTCACGGGGTTTTCCGAAGTGGCGATATAGGGGTTATATCTCCCACGCCACAACACGGAAACGAAAGTGAGCGGAATTTCGGTTCCGTATTTCCTATGTGAGAAGCGAAGAATGCCATAAAGTCAAAGAAAAGGAAACATATTCTATGTGTTTCGACTACAGTGACATATCTAAAGAAATCGATGTCCACGTGGCGAGTTGCACAGCCGATATATAAATGATTCAAAGTGTGTTCGGAATTACGAAAAGTTAAGCCAGCATAAGCCTAGTTCAATTCCAAAAAGAACGTAGGGGAAGCAGATTATCGGTGAGGTTATATCAAGATAGTTCAATCAGAAGAAGGTAAAGGTCCATATGAAAAACCCAAGAAAGAAAGGTACTGTAAAATATATCTAATGTTAACTAAGATTTGTCTGTGATAAGTATCATTATTCTAATACGGAACTGTTGAAGTGACCAAGAAAAATTTATACTAGGACTTTAGAATCTGACAGAATATATTAAACGTAAGCTGGCTAGTGTTAATGTTATGTGAAAAATTAAGTGTCCTGAGAATTTTGCATGTCTATTGTAATGTATAGGAAAGTTGAAATGCCACAGTTGTGTTTTAGTGCAGAAAAAGGTTTAGTTAATCTACTTAAGTTTGAATAGTTAAGTAGTGTGAATTAATCTTATTTGTCCATGTCAAATGAATTTACATGTTGAATGTTACGGCGGCATGATTGTAATACTAGTTATGTGTTAGTGCAGTAAATGGTTTAGTTAATCTACTTAAGTTAAAATAGTTAAATAGTGTGAATCAATCTTATTTGTCCATGTCAAGTGAATTTATGTGTTGATTTGTTATGGCGGCATGATCGTAATACCCATTATAGGATCATAGCCTGATTACTTGTAATATGCTAATGTTAGTTTGTAAGTATTTAGTTTAGAATTAAATTGAGTAATCACAAAAAATTGAATTGTACCATGTTAAGAAATTTAATAAACCTTTGTTCAATGATAAAAGAGTTGTCTGAAATTGCTGTCCAATGCACCACTTGAAAAATACGAACCTAATCACGCGGGAAAATTAATGTTAAGAAACGAGATAAAGTGTCACGACTGCAACATAGTTACACTTTCAGACATATTTGAGTTCTTTCTCCTTGTTTTTATATATAATATCTTAAACTAAATATCCCAAAAGGCGCAGTATAAATACAAATATTAGGGGTACTAAGGGGAGAAATAACTTAAGTATTAGTAGAATTTTGGGGTGATATCTCGTGCATAGATAATAGAAGAACATAGACAAGCGGGAATTGTTAGATAGAAAAAAAATCATAAATTGGGACACAACACAAATGGCGCAGCCGGTAGGATATAAAGTATAAGAAAGTTAATAGAATAGAATAAGAAGAATAGGTCACAACAATACCCTTCTATTGTCGTATGAAGACAATACCCTCACGAGACACAAACTATTTTGTGTCTCGTGAGCTCATGATGAACTTATTACATGCAGTACTAGGTATGAACTGACTCCTGGCCTAGAAAAGAGAAAGTTACGAGAAATTTAAGTAATTTTTAAAAATGTTTCCTATATAATCAGAAATGGATGCTATAAAACAACTACCCAAATATTTTTCTAGGCACACTGTTCACAGTTCCACCATAAAGCATTTTACATAATGGAGTTTTATGAAAGAGCCTCTGTAGCTTAGTTGGTATAAACGAGCTTGGTTGAAAAGCCGTGTTGGGATCCTGTCTGTCACGTAAGGACTCTTTGTCAGCCATTTTCAATCAAAAGTGAGTTAGCTAGCCTCATACGAAAACGAAGGATTTTTTTTTTCGAAAAAAGAGGGACGAAAAAAGATTTTTCTTCCCTCAGAACAGGTAAACCGGCTCACTGAACATACAAATCTACAGTTATATATAAACATTTGCCTTTAGGGGATGCAGCAGAGGAGTGACATGCTGGCTGCGTTAATTCGTGATCCCTGATCAGTGGACTCTACCACTCCTAAAGGAAGGATGGGTTGAAGAAGAAATATCGTGTAACTAGCTTGATGATAAAATATTATATAAAATGCTTCTGGATAATAGCCCAGAATTCTATAGTATCCTTTATCTAGCACTTAGATGGGCAATACTAAAATGTATCTTTTATATCTTATTTAAAAAAAAAAAAAAAAAACAATAAAACTTTAACAATTGTATTATTTTATCATAAATTCAAGCAATGAAATACCAATATTATAAAAGATTTTTATATTTACCTTAAATAAATTAATAGCAAAAATAATAAAAATAACTTGATTCTTGTATAGGCTTGGAATAAACTTTAGTTCATGATTCTAGATCGCTAAAAGAAATGCCTATGTTCGATTCTAGTGACTGACTGTAACTAATTTCTCTAGGCTGACTCCCAGTCTTCTAGATCAGACAATAGCCAAGCTTTTTTTTTCCCTCTGAAAAACTTCCTTTTCTTTCTTTCTTTCTTTTTTTTTTAACTCCATAACTTATAAGTCAACTGCAGTACAACACTTTCACACAATAAGTTAACATTAGGAACACGAGATGGCGGCATTCGTCCGTATAATCTCGTGATCGCTTTCATCCGTGCACCGACGAAAGCTCACAAGTCTTCTGTCCATGACAAAAGTAGAATTGGCTGCTAACTGATTTTGAAAAGTAACTCTGAGGAGTGCAATCTTACTCTCCATATTTTGTTTATAAAATAATAAATAAACGAATACAAACTCTTTCTAAGCTTCTGTGTTTTTTACTGTCGTGAGACCATTGTAAATTGGTATCCGTTACAGTTTTACAGGCTAGATTTTGATATGTTTTAAAATTAAAAGATATCGAAATCTGAATTTATGGCATCGATAATCTGGCTGTTTAAATCTAGTCAAGCGCATGCCAACAATAGAATAAAAGGAATTATTTTGATTAATGTTTTGTCTTGAAAACAAAACGTTAATTCCGTGACACAGTGCGAATTTTGTGTAATTTAGCCGTCAGAACAACGATTATTCAAGCAGTTACCGGTGAAATGACTTCCGAAACGACTGCTATATTATGTAGTTGCATGACTGAGAGCGATTTCTCGTAATCCATTTTTTTTTTTTTTTTTTGCTTGATAACGTTTCTTGCTGCGTGTCAAAATGCCATTCCTTAAATGAAAAACAAAGGTAAAGATATTAAAATAGGTTCAGAGAAGGATATTATGAAACGATAGTATTTGGTAAAATTATATAGAAATGTTCCTTGTAAAATTTTTTGAATGAAAAAAAAAACGGAATTTCTTCGTACTCTTAATTAACTTAGTCTATAATGGCTATATATAAGACTTGAAATAAATAGATCTTCCAATGACTTTTATTTCCCAAATTGATCAGGCAGAACTTTTTTTATGATTAACTTTTTTTTTTTTTTTTTTTTTTTTTTTTTTAATCAGTAGGAACCAGTTCGTCACATTTAGGTAGTTGGATTGTGTATATTGATGACTTGTAGAGTTATGGGTGACAAAAGTATACGGCTGACAACCGCCGACGTCTCTTAAGAATTCTTAACCCTACCTGATATTATTGTACGAAACATTATGGCTGCTACGATAATTTTTATTTATTTATTATTATTATTTAAGTTGCAGGGTTTCCAGGAATTAAAAATATTGATTATCTGCACAAAAAATTGAGTAACTCGGGCACTGTCTGGAAAAGAAAAAATAATAAAAAAAAAGCACTATTCGTCAACTAATCGATAACAGTCTTTCTTCTGCTGATCTAGCGTTACCGAAATCACCACGAAGTACGCAAACGTTTGTAATGTGGACGTTTGTTAGAAAAATGAAAATGCAAAAAAAAAAAAAAAAGGAAAAAAAGAAAAGAAAAATGCATTACAAACCAATGTAATCACGGCTAACATCCGTCATTAATTGTAAATTACAGTTAATCAGAAAAGAAGAAGAAAAAAATGTATACTTACTTCCCTTGCGTAGTCTAGGGATACAGTTACCGGTACTATCTGATTTTCTACTTTGTAATTAACTACGTAGGACTAAAAAATAATAATGAAAAACTTTATTATTGTTATTATTATTATTAAAGTCTAAAAATAATGAAACATAATAAACATAAACATAATGAAATTCTAAAATGTTTTATCGGATTATAATAATAAACACTATATTAAGTTTAAAGCTTATTTAAATAAAATATGTAATCAAATATACTGGTGGGGAAAAAAAAAGTATATTATTCATAATGATTATAAAGTTTCAGAACACTACGAGGAAGAAAGGAAATTAAAGACTGAATGATGGAAAATATACATTCTTGCTTTTTTTTTCTTTTTTTTCCTGATGATTCGGTATGAAAATTTTAAATTAGAATCGTTGCCATTTGGATATGTTCATATTCTGATTATTGGTTAATGCTATTTGTGAGAAGCTATCAATAACATCTCCCAGTTCCTATCAAGGAAGTCAGCAGAATGAGAAACTTCAAATAATTTGCTTCATGATGCCAGACAAGATAAAGTCTAAGTTTTGTTTTAATCACCGTTACTATCAAAATTAAATAAGGAACACGAAAAAAAAAAAAAAAGATACACGGAAATCTAGCAGAATGAACTGTTTATCCTGAAAAGAAAAGAAAAAAAAAAAGATTTTTTTTTCGAAAGAGAATTTTTTTTCTTTTTCTTTCCCCTTTTTTTATAAGTAGGTTCCACTATTCTATCATTCATTTAAAATAATTATTGCTATTGGAACAAAACACAGCTATAATCTGATCTGATAGTTTGATTAACATTATCAATATTCTCTAATTTCCTACATGAAGCCTGTTTGTTTGTTTTCGCAAGCATCCTATTATAAAATTAGAAGGTTGTTGATGTTCCATATTTTATGGAGTAATGAATGAGGAACAACCGCGCACTTACAAATGATTATTTCTTACAGGAAAAAAAATATTTTTTTCGTGTAAGAATTGGAAAAGTATTTTTCAAATTTATTTCAAATAAGTCTTTTAACAGATCAAATATTTTCAAAAGAAATCGGAGGAAACTCAATGAACCGTGGTAAGAGAATAAAAAATAAAAACGGCGTTTTACTGCATTGAAAGTACAGACAGATTACTGTTCCAGAAAGATTATTTGATAGACTACAAAAAAATTAATAAAATCAAAACCCTTGCTGAAATGGAAAAAAAAAAAATTATGAAAAAATTCACCATTATATGTAAGCAAATATTAACGTACAGATACTTAACTCCAATATTGAAGCTCTTCTTTTCATCAAACCCACTGATTCACAACGGGCGCCCCCCCACTCACCACAATGAAAATTTCAAAAATTTGCAGAGACACAGTGATAATGACAAAGGAAGTCCATCTGGCGTGCGTTTTCGAAAAAAAAAAATATATATATATATGGAGAGTTTCAATTCACTGAAGTTTGCATTATTTTATTTTATTTATTATTATTATTATTTTTTTTTTTTTTGTTGGAGTATGCTGAGTTGAACAACGCAGCTAGCTAACAACATATGGTATTGTTGTTCTTCAGCGCGACTACAACTTCTCCCTCCCGCACAGTCTAACCAGCTTCTACACATTGATCCATTCTCATATTTCAATTAAATCCAAATGATGTCAGTCTCAATGTACTGGTATCTGCTCAATTACAGTTATAATATTTCATTTTTACTGCTGTTTACAAAGTTTCAAAATAGGGTTGTATCTAATAACTTTATAGTGTGATATCCATTAATCTTATTTTCATTTAAAAAAAATGTATTCTCTAACTTTTTATTACTTAAAGGGAGTAAGCGGAGCTCTTTTAGCTCTAACTTTTTGAAGACTACTGGTAGTAATAGCATTAGTCAGTTTAGTCTCTATTCTTCAAGACTTCTCTTAAATAGCCAGCCCAAGGAATGAATGACTTTTCAGGGAAAGGAAAAAGAAAGAGAGATAACTGCCATCATCTTGTGACCCTAAATCCTAGTTAACCTTCGTATTGTACTGGCTATTTTTTTTTTTTTTTTACTAATATACAAATGCAAATAAATTTTTTATTTTATTTCATTATATATATATATTTTTGTTATCGGTGGATATACGATGTTTTAAGTTTTCGGAATCAAATCAGAGTGACGTTGCTAGTTTTATACTGGAAAAAATATTTTATTTCTTATGAAGAGGATGTAAGTAAAGAATACTTATAAACGGAGGAAAAGTTGACAGTCGAAGCTTTAATCCACGTTAAGTATATCATCAAATTACGTTTAACGTTTAAACATTTAGAATTTAAAAATATAAATGTCAGTATCCGATTAAGTTATTATTATGAATAAAGGTCATAAAAATATTATTTTTTCTACCACTACCAGTGTTTATAGCTATAATTATTCTGAAGGCTATTTTATCCTAACAAACTTCTGTTAAATGGAAAATTCATTTGGAGAATTATAAAATATATTTCGTTCATTAAATCGTTCATTAGTTGAGTTATTTAAGGCTGAGAATTTTTTTGTTTGTTTGTTTATGCTACAGTTCAACTTATTAACGACAAATCTAGGATTAACTCAGGGAATACATCGAAATTATAAATTGAAGTATGTGTAAGTCAATGGTGATTTTCGCGTTTCAAGAACGCGTAAGCTAAATATGTCAAAATATTAAGACACTAACCGCATTTTTTATAATATATATACAACATGTCTGCTCCTTCTTCTCTCCTCTTGAATGGATCTCCTCTCACTTAAAGCTGTAGGCGGTTCAAATATTCGCCTCATTCTCCCCTTGCTTGTCATCGAGTAGCATGGGGCGCCAAATGTTAACAACTAGTGATGGACGTCTAGCAGAGAAGGTGACATTTCTGATGTGTTATTATAGACACAATTTTCCTCTAATAATAATAGAGAGATCATTCTTCATTTGTCGTCAATTGAGTTTTGTGCCAGCAAATGAGCCCACCCAGAACATTTAATTTATTATCTTTTTTTTTTTTTTTTTTCAAGCCCATCCAAGCCAAATAAGTTATAATTTAGGATCGTTTTTCTTGAATTTTTCGATGATTTTTTTTGCACAGGAACCTCTTAAGTCTTTGTATTTTCAAAGAAATCAAAGAAATTATATTTTTAGTGTCTTTTCCTGAAACAATTATTATAGCATTTCAAGATAAAGACTATTTTCGTACTAGTTCCAAAATATGTTAAAATTCTGATAATTTCTGGTTCGATTACAACTCTTCTACGAGCAGAACGAAGAATGCTTGATATACTTCATGTTTTAATGATGTGTTACTGATTTCTATTTAATTGTTTTTCGGAAAGATAAAGTTCGTTTTTTATCCTCAGTATTCGAAAGCGGCTTAGCGAACTGAAATCAGATTTCGTAGTAGATTAAGAAAATCCTATGCGTTGTCTATCTAATTTATCGAAAGACTTCCTGAGCGAAAGATCTGGTAGAAGGCTAAACAACAATCCTCCCCCACCCTTTGGTATACTCATCATCACCCGAAAACAGTTAATGTATTGGAATCTATAATAATAATAATAATAATAATAATAATAATAACTACTAGATGCAGATTGTTCAGTTCGCGAAACTTTCCAGGTATTTTAGACCACTGGAGGAAGAACCCGGTAACATGTGGCTAGACACGCTTTTTTTTTCTCTTTTTTTTTAATATATGAATCTCACGCACAAAAGACTGTAAACCTATTCATGGGCAAAGAGTTGACTGATAATCCAGAAAGATGATCTATGATAATCCTAACAGATTAACTTTCCATCAGGCTTCAAATAAGCAGAATGAAATTCAATAACCACCTCTTCTGAACAAGCACAAAATTAGTAAGTGATACTGATAAGACGATTTTTATAATTTTATTAAATTATAATGATATTGTGGTATATTTGGATTTTGAAAAGGCCTCTGATAAATTGTCACATGACAAGCCGGTAATTAAATTGGAACGGATGGGACTGAACAGGAGATTAGTTGGCTGGATTGGAGATTGGCTGTCTGATACAGTAGTTATCAAAGAATTGTTTATGTAGGAGCGATATCCGAGAAAAGAAAAGTTATTAGTGGTTTACCTCAAGGGTCGCTTTTGTTTATTTTGTAAGTAAATGACTGGGAGAGGCATGAATGGTGATATGCAGTTGCTTGCAGGCGACGCAATGTTGGGGAGAGCTATCAGAAGTCGAGCGGATCAGGTGGCTTTGCAAGAGGACTTGAATAAACTGTCTGAATGGATAAATGAGTGGGGGTTAGCAATTCAGTGTTGCGAAGCGTAATTTGAAATTTTGGAAATAGAGATGGGAAGTAGAGTACACAATTGGTGGAAATTTATTGGAAGAGGCAGAGAAGATGAGAGATCTGGGAGTAATTGTGAACAAGGACCTAAATTTTCGGGGACATGTTGCTAAAATTGTGAGGACAGCACAGTGAATAATGGGACTGATGCGGAGGATACTGACGTGTAGAAGTAAGGGTGTTATGGTTCCTTTTTTAAAGCGTTAATCAGGTCCAGAGACGAATGACTAAGTGGTTTCTTATTTCTAGAATGTTGAGTATGAAGACAAATTGAGACAATGCAATTTACAGAAATTGGCGGATAGAAGGAAGAGAGGGATATGATCGCAAATTATTTCCTAATGCGTTTTTAATTTTACAAACCAACAATTTTAATAAACCAATTTTATTATACAAAACAAACATTACCAATTATTAATGCTATTAAACAAATAAACATTATGTTATTAAACAATAATTATTAAATATTATTAAACAAAAAGTAAAGTTTTCGTTTCTTTGAGTCGATTCATTTTTTCTATCTTTTGGAAATAATTTAAGAAAGCTTGATTGTAATTTTCTTTCAAGATCAAATCAATATTATTTTGATTGGTTGTTGCAGGTCCCCTAAACGGCGTGGGGCCCATAGGCCGGTGCCTACTCTGCCTATTTGGTAATCCGGCACTGATTTGACTATCTTGCATCGAAGTCTTCTCACCCAGCTACCATCTTATTAAATGCAAAATCTTGTAGATATATGTTGCGATAATTAAATAAAATGGTAGCGTTTATTTCCAATATAACAAATAAATGTATTATAAACATAAACATAACGCTTTAATAAATTAAAGCGTTATGTTTATAATACATTTATTTTACTTTTAGAAGATCGAAAGTTGATTCGATTAACTATTTCTGATAATAATTTTAAAAAAGTACATTCTGTGTTTAGAGTGAAATAGATTATTTACATAATATATATTCATTTCTCTCTGGAATGTCTCTTTTTTTTTGATACTTAATTGTCTGTTAAATTATTGTCCTCATTCTTGTCTCAGCTGCGTCTTTAATTCCAAACTACACTTGTAAGTGCATTCAAAATGTTGGCATCTCTTCTTACATAGCATTTACAGACCCTTGGAAATCCTCTGAAGCATGCGCAACTCTCTCTCTCTCTCTCTCTCTCTGTGTGTGTGTGTGTGTGTGTGTGTGTGTTGTGTGTGTGTGTGTGTGTGTGTGTGTGTGTGTGTGTGTGTGTGTGTGTGTGTGTGTGTGTGTGTGTGTGTGTGTGTGTGTGTGTGTGTGTGTGTGTGTGTGTGTGTGTGTGTGTGTGTGTGTGTGTGTGTGTTACAATTCCAAAAAAATGAAACGAGTCCAATTCCAACTGGCACAGTTTTAGGTAATACTCTGCATGCGTGGAGCATAAGTCTACTTAATTACAAACAAATTCAACGTGAAATTAATTTTTTTTTCTAGAACATTAAATTTAAGAAGAGGGTTCAATGTTTTTGTTATACAACAAAATACATATCAAGAGAACAGTCGATAATTTATGCAGTTAATGCTTAATAGAAATAGGCATTAACTGCTATCAGAAACTAAGTACAGTTAAAGAACTCAAGCACGAAATCAAGTCGTCCAGTATATATATTAATAGAAAATAATATTGCTCAAATTTATCGTTTAGTTTTTTGTATAGATGGGTGAATAGATAGCGCTATTCACCCATCTATACATTAAAGGCCGTTTTTGATTAAGTAGATGAAGGGGCACAAAACCGGTCAAATTTTTAATATCTATAAATAATAATAAGGTGAACCTATGTAGTCTTATGGCAAGGTATCTTATATTATAATGCCAGACAGTCAGAAGAAAGACCCTTATAGGTTGAACTCTAGTTGCCCACCAAAGGAACTTTTTTTCAGCCAATTTGCAAGTTAGTCGATCTTTGGTAGTAATCAGGTTTTTGTTGTTGTTGTTGTTATTATTATTATTATTATTATTAAGAGAGACCTGCAGGGAGTCAGAGACTCATCGAGGGAGACCACACACACACACACACACACACACACACACACACACACACACACACACACACACACACACACACACACACACACACCACACACACACACCAGCTATCATACTTATTCTTCAATTCATTCACACTGCTTGCACTTACAACATCTAAAGGCAATCCTTTCAAATCACGCACCACCCTCTGAGAGAAAAATCTAGCCCTCACACCCATCTTGGCGGCCTTCATTTTCAGCTTCCAAGGATTCTCTCTTGGAACTTTATGACTGCAGACTGTTTGCTACTGTCTGCAGTCTACAAATTCTCACTCTATCTTCATAATCAGTATTCCACAATCCAGATATCATTTCTAACACTCTCCTTTGTACTCTCTCCAATATACCAGAATCACAACGGAAACCAGACCTGCGCACAATAGTCCAAGTGAGATCTTATCAAGGCCTCGTAAAGAGGCAAAATAACATCATTATCTTTACATGCGAATGTTCGTTTCAGCATTGCAATTTTCTTTTGAGTTGTATTTGCAATCTTTGCCACATTGCCTCTGAACTTCAACTTCCTATCTATTAACACTCCAAGATCCCTAGCCTCATCAGTTTCTTCTAGCCTAATCCCACCAATATAATACGACATTGGATATCTAATCATGCCGAAGTGAATGACTTTGCATTTACTAACATTGAAATGACACTCGTTTTCCCATGCCCACAATTCTAGCCTGTTCAAATCATTCTGCAAAGACTGTATATCAGCAGCATTCCTGATTATCCTACCTATCGTTGCATCATCAGCAAATAGCTGTATATGTTCCTTGTCAAATCCTAATATCATTAATGTATAGATTGAATAACAGTGGACCAAGCACTGATCCTTGTGGTACACCACTTGTTACCTTAAACTTTGCAGGCTCAGATTCCCCCCCCCCCACACACACACACCGTATACCACTTTCTGATATCTGTCAGTCAGCTCTCCTCTTATCCATGCAAATATTGTATAACCCAATCCCATTTTCTCCAGTTTATACAAAAGTCTACCATGCTGTATTCTGTCAAAAGCCTTAGCGAAATCCAAAAGTCTCATGGTATATCCATTCCCCTTGTTTAGTTCAATAGTAACATTGTTATAGAATGTGAGCAAGTTGCTAAAACATGATCTTTCCTTAGTAAACCCATGTTGTTCATTGCAAAGTAGAGATTCATTGTCAACCCATTTCTGAATGCGGGCCCTAACCAATTTTTCAAAAATCTTCACCACCACTCCTGAGATAGTAATTGGTCGCTAGTTGAATACATCGGTCTTTGCACAACCCTTGTGCAATGGAATTACTATACTTTCCTTCCATTCCTGCGGAATCTTCCCTGTTTTGAGACTCATATTAAACATCCTGGTCAAAGGAATGGTCAGTTCAGCTGAACACTCTTTTAGCACACGTGGTGATATTCCATCAGTCCCTATTGCTGAATTCTTATTCCAATTGTGCAACAGCTCTAATACCTCGGCCTCACACTCCTGCGTATCTTCATCTAGTGAAGAGGTAACAGTGAGCTCAATGTTGCATTCACCAGGTTGATAGCTTTTAACGAAATGGGCACCCATTAACTGAACAACCTCTTCTGCATCTGTAACCCTCCCACCATCTGGATTTAGAAGAGTTATTCTTTCATATTCATTCTTTCTTTTACTTACAGCATATCGATTCTTGTGGGTTGTCTTCAGCATTCAGAGTCAGTTTCTTTTCATACTCAGACTTTGCTTTCGGTACGACAGTTGTGACTATTCTAGCCTGCTGCTTATAACGTTCATAACGGACGTCATCTTTATGCAAAGTATTCCTTC
Source organism: Typopeltis vanoorti (assembly GCF_054136105.1). Taxonomy (NCBI): domain Eukaryota; kingdom Metazoa; phylum Arthropoda; class Arachnida; order Uropygi; family Thelyphonidae; genus Typopeltis; species Typopeltis vanoorti. The sequence goes on along the minus strand of NC_143557.1, from coordinate 88,081,113 downwards.
CACATTCCTTTTCTTACGAATCTCTTGCTTAATAAGATTACACATCCATTTGACTCCTACTCTATTTATTCTTCGAACTCTCGGGACACATTATGGTATCGCATCATTTAAATATTGTTTAAATGCTTCGCATGCACTGTCCATATTCTTTTCATCCAGCAACCGATCCCATTCCACTGAACTCAATGTATTCCTCAGTTGGTCATAACTCCCTGCTTTGTAGTTCAGCATGTAATCTTTTCTGAATGAAACATTCATAAACTTAGTCACTTCTTAAGTGAGTACCGTATGATCACCGTCACCAACTGGAGGCAGAATAGTTACATCTTTAACTGAAATGCTCTCTGATACTATAATCTAACACTTTTTGACTTAGAGTTCCTTCTGTCACATGCTCCTTGAGGAAGTTGTCCCGCAACAGCTCAATAAATGCATTTTCATTTTTCTCATGAGATTCTACTTCTACCCAATCAATATTTGGATAATTAAAGTCGCCCATTATGATTATTCTTTTCGCGCTCACCTTTTCTATTTGGTGATGCATTTCTTCATCACCAGCAACCGATCCACCAGGTCTGTAACAATACCCCACTATGTAATTAGTCTTGTTAGATTCCACCTCACATCGGATAGCTTCAAACTCACTGCCACATGAAATATTGTTAGTAGTATTACTACACTCATAGGTCTCAACTCTAACTAGATTTAAGTCATCCGATATCATTAGCAGCACGCACCCTTCTCTCCTATCCTTCCTAAAAAATACTGTACCCCGGACACTCGATACCAGTTAGTAGGTCTGATTCTGATAGCCAAGTCTCACTAATACCTACAATGTGAGGTCTCAACATATTGACTAAGGCAACAAACTCTATCCCTTTGTTTCTTATACTCCTAGCATTCGTGTACAGACATAATAATCTTTCTGTTGGTTCTTTTGTATCGTCATGTCTGCAGTCTGCCTGACACAGTTGGACAGCTTGAAGATCTCTATTATTCTCAAATGCCTTACGCACGTAAACATCTTTGCACACATATGATGGGTCCGAACCGGAAGAACGCAAACCCTCGTCAACATTTCCATGACAAAGCCCATTCGCGTCATTAACACAGTTATACACCATTGTCTCTCTTACAGTCACATTCACACCATTCCTCCCTTTATAATTTAGTTTCCCTGACTCTCTGTGTTAGGTCTCATTCCAGTTGTTAGTTTTTCTAGATTCCTGATACCAAACGCACTGAGGTGTAGGCCCTCCCTCTTATACAAATTCAATCTTCCCTCAAACTCACTCTACACGTCCATTCCTTCTACATAGTCTATGCATCGAATTGTTTGCCATCATAGCCCTTCTTTTTAATTAATTTTTATCATAGCAAGGTAAAATACTAACTTTTTTCACTTTCACTCTCGCCTCTTCCAACAAGCCTTTGTCCTCTCTCATACCTATCGCCAGTGAAATCGTTCGTACCTACTACAACTACGATTTCATTTACTTTTCTTTTCTCTTTTTGAATTGCTTGCGTTATTATTATTATTATTATTATTATTCCTGATACCTCCAAGGAGTCCGAAGACTCATCGTGGGAGGACATCTACAACTGTCTCTGCACCTAACCTCTACTACGAATCATCTCTATCAACGCCATCTGCCGCCCACCTCCAACACCACCACAACTAGTAATTTTTATCTGTAAATTGCGTGTGTTCTGAATTATATTTTTAATTTCGCACCAGGAAAAACTCGATGTTATAACTCGCTCATCTATAGCATGCTTTATTATAGAGTCACCATACCAAATAATGTCTTTCATTTTACTAACACATCACTTACCTGATTTCCGTTATTTCCTGACTTACCTGTTTCTTTGCTTTGTTGTTTCTTATTTTCCTGTTCATTTTTCTCCCTATGCTCATTTAAACGTCTCTGAACTTTTTTGCAATTCCCTCGTCGTCTCTCTGACGATCTGGTTCAACTTCGCTATTTTAGCGGGTAATTTATTTTCGTTAACCTCCTCCATGTGTACAATAACCTCGTTAGCAGGGCTAACCTTCTTGTTCTCACCTTCGGTGTTTTTTTAGCATTACATTTCTTGCCCTTTTTTGGCGCCATTTTAAACGTATACTAAATATTCAAATATGTTAATAAAAATATATGATAAAATATTAAATACACTATAAAACACAATCTACGTTAGTATACTACAAAACACTAATTTTCTAAGGGAAAACACAATAAATACAAACAAAACCTCGCATCTCAGAAAATTCGACTGTAAGACACTATTTCAGACAACAATACGACTGTTAGCGTTTGTTATCATGGTTTCTCGTGCGAACTTACTATGATGTTCTACAGACGGTCCTAAATTCATCGATAGCTGTGGGCTCAGCTATTTTAGCCCTAAAGGCAAAAAGAATATGATCTCACCATCCTGACTTCTGCACTTTCTTCTTCACTCGCCTTCCAGGAATGGCCAGAGTTCCGCTTGTCACACCTTACATAAGCTGCAAAATTTCCCTTATAATTTATACCATAAGAACCTGAATACTCTATCATATACAGAAAATGTTCTTTTCTTTTCTTTTCTTTCTTTCTTTTGGTAGTCAATTGTCAACAACATAACGCTTCTTAATTCTTTTTAATATCTTGGGATATAAATTGTAAAATGAAATGATCGCTGGATTTGTTGTAATGATGACTGGATTTGCTGTTTAATTTTGGAAAATACCATATATGTTTCCAATTCTTTAATTGGCTATAACGAGCATTTTCCCAACCATTGTTGAATACTCGCTTATTTATTTCGTATGATGATTCAATGGCTGTGAGTCCCTTTTACGCGGAGGTACGACACCATCTCATTTCCGCCTATTTTTATCCGGACTCGGGACCGGCATAGCTGACGAATCAGACCTATGGCTGCAGGGATCGTCTTAAGTATTCCTGACTGTAATCCGTGTGTGTCAAACTTAAGGTTCACACCGTGTGTGTTCACGAACCGGTGAACACACACGGTGTGAACCGGTTTGCCTGTTCTGGGGTACGAAAAACCCTATCTCCGTATGAGACCAGCTAACTCACCTTTCGTCGAAAAAGACCAGACAAGAATCTAACCCAAGTCTTTCCGACCAAAGAGATTCGTCTATACCCACTGAGCTACGGAGGCTCTAAATACTTTCTTTATAACAAACTTCTACCGTATATCAATGCTTCACTATTATTATTATTATTATTATTATTATACAGGCACCTCCATGGAGTCAGTAAACTCATCGCGGGAGGTCCACTTAAAAATAAATAAAAAAAAACATTAATCAACAATTATCAATACCTGTCATATTTTGCCTTGAAATCATTCACCAGCAAAGTACACGCAACCGACTTCAGTAATCAATTTCACTCATTCATCGCTCTCTAAACAAAAAATCTACTCTTCACTCCCTTTAACTTTTTAAAATAAGTTGGGTACACATTCTTTACATCTTTACATTTCAAACTTAAGTGAGATTTTACTTAGTAGTCAATTTCCTGCTGCTGCAATTTTTTCAAGCTGTGATTCTTCCTTGAAAACATATTGGTGCAAATTAAATAAGCATAAATACACACAAATCACTTATCAAGAATGTATAAAATTCATTACGATGTTCCGACAGCAAATAAAGAAAAACCTGAGCAGATCTAAGCATGAAACCAAGATAGTTCTCAGTTTTAAGTTTTCAAGACATCTTAGTTTATTTAATGAAAATAAACTTGAAATTCATAATTTGTTGAAACTATGCGCTTTTTAATATGTTTAGCGGAAAGACTGTTACAAAATCAAAATACTTTTTACCTAATTGAAATCCTTTTGTGTTTATTGCATTTTATAGTTTATACATTTTCTCAATTTTCAGTATATATCATTCTCTTTTACCGTTCAGATCTTATAGCAAGTTGAAAATTTTCCGATTTGAATACCCGTTAATTTTCATTTGATTTAATTGCCTTTTTTTTTTTTATAATGATTACAATTAGTTCAGTCATGATCATATTATCTAGGTTGGTCGATTAGTAAAGCCTGTGTTACTAATGGCTGAGTTAGTAAGTTTGAGCGTGGTTAGTAGTTGGAAAGAGTCCAATCGTTTGATGCTGTTGGCACACTCCCCCTCGACGAGTCTTTGGACTCCCTGGAGGTGTTAAATAATAATAATAATAATATTTTGAAAAATTTTTAATGATAAGTTTGTCATTTCTCGAACAGTCTTTGGGAGCTAGATGCCAATCGCACTTGCTAAGTAACACTTATCAAATATCATAACATCCGTGGTATATCGTGAGATCATTACTTCCCAGTGGCGCACTCAGGATTTAATCTTGGAGGGAGCCGAGCGCTCAGGATTTAACCTTTGGGGGGGGGGGGGAGAGTTGAGTAGACGTTTTGCGAATACACACTACACATCGCATACGACCTATAACTGAGCATCTGCAGTGATCGCTAATTCATAAGTAGCACACAACATAAATAAAAAAAAAATGAATTTTAATTAGGAAAAGATTTTTGGAAATTTTTCTAGTGTTTTTTCCTTTTCTTTGGGGGGTGCCCCGGCCCCTTGCCCCTCCCCCCTCTGGGTGCGCCACTGTTACTTCCCATTGCTTCTGAACTTATTAACTCCTTCGTGAACTCCTAAACGACAGTCTATTGGTTTGTAATCTAAGTTGGAGTTGTGTCAAAGACGTGAGGAATGTTTTAAAGACATTTTCAACAAAATTAGGTGGATTAGTCAGTTTGTGTGAAGGCTCTTTCACATAGCCAAAAACAGCCTGCCTACAGTATAGCTAAAACAGCCCATTCCTCTAGCTGCAAACTTACACAGACGCAGTATTCTGAAAGAATATCATTACATATCTATATACACTTCTTGTAAAGCTTCATTTGTAATATCACACTTCTCTAATTTTATAAACCTTTTAAATCTTTGCTGTAGACATATTACAGGAATGGCGAAAACGCGAACGTGTGAAACACGTGCAGTGGTTACGCGTCGTTGCAATCATCAGTGTAACATATGAAAGAACGAGTGTGAACAGGTGCTTGTCCAGGAATTTATCTGGTTTGCTGGGCAAAGCAATGTGTTAGGATTTTAGTGGACCACGTGGGTAGTGAATAATTCTGTCAAACAGATATGACAATGATAAACAATCCATTAAACCAGATTTTCGATTATTTTTGCTCCCTATATCTTATAATTTTACATGCCCGCGGTACCCGTGGATGACGAACGAAATATGGAGTAGAATTAATGTAGTGGAATTCGAAAACAAACAGAAAATAAATTCCAAAGATATTATTTATTTACCCCCCCCCCTTGCGAATTGGTGTTTTCTAAACTGTGGGCGTGCACCGTTGGGGGGTGTACGCCCACAGTTTGTGGGGAGGGGCTGTGTGCAAGATGCAAAGTACTTTTTAAAGCAACGCTCTCTAATCATATAATTTTTAGCATTATACTTATACATAGCTTGTCTTATGTACATTGTATTGACAATGTACATTGTTTGCAGCGTCTCTGACATTTATTCAAAAATATACTTGAAATTAAACACTTCTTTAAGTCAAAATTTCCGTTTGCCAGAGAATATACAAGCGGGAATCCGAAACGTTAATTTTCAAACTATCAGAGTAGAAATTAAATACCACAAATTGCAGTTGCAAATTCTCTGGATGCAGTGTTTATGCAGCCAAATTAGTACCATTCGCTGAATTTATAAATTTTAACCATACACTGATGAGTAATATTTAAAGTTTTAGACACTAATTAAATAAACATGTTTTCCTTGTCATTTTAAATAATTTTGTTAACAATTACCATTCTAGTAATGGACATTAACCTTAATACTCTCTCTTTCTTTTAGTGTGTGTGTGTGTGGGGGGGGGGGTTCTAAGTTAACACTTCTGCGATTAAAAAAAAAATGCGTTTGAAAACAAACAAAAAAAATGAATATATTTTTAAATGAAGTAAATGTGTGTATATCTTAATAATTAGTCCTAGTTTACTTTATTATTATTATTATTATTATTATTATTATTATTATTATTATTATTATTCCTTGTCAAAAAGAAGCCCACAATAAAAAAAAAGAACGTGAACCATCAAGACAGATGCAATAACACAGGATATATCGGCAATTTCACTTGGATCCGACCTTTCAGATCATTCATTTGACCTCCCAAAGATCTGCCTACTTCCAACACAGCAACCAAATCAATAACAAATATATGTATATACATATATAACCAGTATCACCCTCAGATAAGCTAATTACAAAGCTTCGAGGGTGCAGTTGAGTTACATCCCAGTAGTAGTATTTATCTAACATTACTCACTCAACATTCTGTAATGAATTCTAGTAGCAAACAGAAAATGTGATAGTAATACTTCAGTTATATATTTAAGTTTAAAATTATATATTTAACTTACAATTTAAATTAAAAAAAATTATTATTATGTAAACTGCAACATAAGTAATATTGTTTAACTTGTGAGTCATTAATAATAAACACGATTACTATGATTATTATTGATGGTAATAATACACACTTTTTACTCTTGTGTCAATGAAAAATTCTGCAAATGATAATGATATTAAGAGTAATTATAATTCTTACTGAACCATTTTCCAAGAAAAAGATGCATTGTTGCCTAAATATTAGTATATTCATGTAATTATTTAAGAGATAATAAACTATAAATAAATAAAAAAAAAAAATAAACCTTATAAGCAAATGCAGAAATTTGTATGAATAATCACTCTTTCTCAAAATCCATTACTCAAAAATTCCATGTAATCTACATTGTTAATATTAGAAGAACGTGTTATAAATATAGATGCAAGAAATTATTATTATGAAAATTTTAATTGAAATGCAATGTAGAAATTGTATCACATATGTAGCACTTAGTGCTGAATTTTGTAAAAATTACAAGTTGGAATGTCACTAAAGATGATTATTGTAATTGTGTAAATATTTTAGAAATCAATAAAAAAATATTATTATTAAAAAAAAATTATTATTATTATTATTATTATTATTATTATATGTTATTTTATTAACGTATTGACTTATTAACGTATTAATTTAATGAAAAGAAGGCGGGGGAGGGCTCAATAAAGTGTTTCAATAAAATGACAAGTACTATATAAAGTACTGAAATCACGACTTAAATCTGTTATATGGTTATAGTTTTCCTTCAGATCAAACCACAGAGGATATCAAAGAAACAAACCTTCCAGGTCTCTAAATGTGCTACTATACACTGGACAGTATAGTAATGCATTTGAAATTTGGAATCGTCATGAGGAAAAAACAAAGAAGGAAAAAAAAGAGGCGGAAGAAGGAACGAGATGGAAGAAAGTTTTTGAGATCTACAGAGGTATTTCAGACCGTAGTTCCCGTCGTTTGTCTTTGTGTTCTAAGTTAGTATGATTATATAAACAAATGGGTGGGTGAAGGACAGGCAACCAGACACCATCGTCCTACAGAGTATGATTAAACATGTAATATTTTGCCTACGTTATGTTTTCCCATCATTACGAAGATAAGTCACAAAGTATCGTTGAAATATTTTTTCTGTTGGCCCAACTGCTGAATGTAATGCAACCTTAAACTTTTATTTTCATGTGAATTACACCTACGAACCTCCATATTTTAGTGCTGTAGGTTGGACTAAGATAATCTAGAAACCCTGCTCTAGAGACCAAATATGGGACTTCACGCCAGTGCGAAGTCAAGAAAATGAAATATCTCTAATAAGTAGGATGGCAGTGTCGTACACAGAGAGGAAAAAATTCCTTTTTGGGGGGACGGGGGGGGGTGTAGACTCCCACCCATGAAAAAATTTAAACTTATAGCATATTGTACCATTGTGGGTAGTCTAGAGTTTTTATTTTATTCATTTCTCTTTTTTTTTATTTTTTGAATTTATTTTTTTCATATTCTGGTAGAAACCTGCTCTAGAGAGACATGGGACTTTTTCAAGCAACTTCGAGCCTTCAGTAAGCGGGGAGATGGTCTTACACTAGGCGATGAAATTCATTTCCCTCCTACAGACATTCACAAAAATCCATGCCTGATGGCTGGAGAACGAGCACGTCAACCAGGCTAGCAATCTATTTAACTAAACCTAAAATCACCAACCACCTAAACATTAAATCTGATTATTTAAGAGAGGCATTTAACCTGAGCTAATTAATTAGCTTGCTCAATCATCCATGTGAATACGAGGCGTGTTCAAAAAATAGAAGACCGAGTTTTTTGAATAGCGAGTCAACTGGCACAGAAATAGCGCTATGGCTACTGAGTGAGCACCTAGCAGCAGATTTTGACAATAAACTGCCTTTTTCCCGTTCTGCTATGAACATTAGTCGTCGAGTTATAATACATCCGCTGAAGCGGGCACGTGCACAAGCTGTTCATCGGATTAGTGACAAAGTGACAATGAAAGAGCTCGAAGAACAACGTGTGTGAAATTTTGCTGTAAACTTGGTAAAAAATTTTACAGAGACATTTCAGTTGCTTAACCAAGCATACGGGAAGCACTGTATGAGCCGAACGCAGCGCAATGAGTGGTTTAAGCGTTTTCAAAAGGGGAGAACGTCGGTCGGCGGGATCCAGGCCTGGACGACCTTCCACATCAACAGACGACGACGACGACCATATCGAGAGAGTTCGTGCTGTGATTTGTAGAAATCGTCGTTTAACCGTCCGAGAAGTTCTGACGAAGTGGGCATCAGCATTGGATCTTGCCATCAAATTTTGACTGAAAAACTTTAGATGCGTCGCGTCAGTGCAAAATTCGTGCCGCATTTGTTGACTGACGATCAGAAAGAGAACCGTGTTAAATTTAGTTAGGAACCGCTTGCCAATGCAAATGAAAATTTTCTTAAGAATATCATAAGGAAATGAGACGTAGGTTTCCAACCCATAGAGGAGATTCAGGAAAATGCGATGAGAGAACTGCGCGCCATCACAGAAAGTGCGTTCCAGGAAGCATTCCAACAATGGAAGAAACGTTGGGAACGATGTATCGCCAGTATAGGGGAAGTATTTTGAAGGGGGATAGTGCTTATAATGTTGTAAAATTAGCAATAAAGTCTTTATAGCAAAAGTTCGGTCTTTTTTTGAACATGCCTTGTTTGTCTACTTAACTGACTATACGCAGTAATTTGATTTGTGTGATCTGAAATTTATTGAAGGCGGCATAGATGTGTAGAGCAACATTGTTTTTGAATTTATATATTCAAAAACAACTGAATAAGATCACGACGAAGAACGATTAGTGCATCCATTCACATTAACGATTGATGAAAACAGTGAAAAGCCGCACACTGAATATTAACATCAGTGGGAGAGAGAAGATTTGATAAATTGGCAGTCAACTGCATATTAGTCAAGGATTCAGTTTGGATAGACTGTTAAAGCTTAACCCTTAATTTTTATCATATTTTGTTTGATATACCATCAATCAGGAGGTGAAGGAAGCAGTACACCTGATTTCCACCTAGGCTGATTTTTCCCTCCTGTAGGCAAAAAAAAGCTATTGCTGCATTCAAAACTAGGCGATTATGTTAAGAAACACTATAGATTCCGTTTCATATTGTTGTTTTATGCTAATTTTAATAAATACATGGCGAATAATTTCTGACTTATTCACGTAACAGACAGTTATCAAATACTGTGTTAGGCAAAAGTAGGTGAAATATTTCTGAAATATCATGCTGGAAAACTTGAGTGCGTCGTTTTCTCCTCAGTAAATCTTAATTTTCATATCAACCAATGTCTTTTTATACTTTCCTTTTGGAGGTTTTTTTTTAAATTTTTTTTTTTAACGCTGCGATACATTCAGCCTGAAGAATGTGAATGCAATCCACTTACTTCTTTCATTTACAATTAATACTAATATTTGAATTATTTAGAGTGGGTTAAATCAGGCCAGTACAGATGTGAGAGAACATCTCCTCCTTCAGCACAACTAATATGTTTAAACAAATAAAAGTAATAATATATTTGAAGAAATATAGTTTTCTTCCGGACAGTTTTAAAACGAGTAGGAGATCTATAAGGGGAGAAATAAGGCGATCGTTTTCTCCACTAAAAAATAAAAACAAATTAATTAAATTTCTAAAAATATATAAATTAAACTTTACAATTTGGTTATCATTAGAAAACCGAAGACATTAATAAAACAAGAAATGCTAATTATGCTATATATATATATATATATATATATATATATATATATATATTAATTATAAATGGAATCCATTAATTACAATACTACCTTAAATATTTATAACGAAAATACAAGACAACATTTCGTCATTTTCTTATTTTTAACACTTTTTTCCCTTACTTCCTTAGTTTTGAATATGCCTCTTAATTGAATGAGCACTAGCTGTGACATGTCTTCATGGAAGAAAAGAATGATTACAATTACTAATTAAAAAATTCATGCCAACGATATGCAAAGATATGACGGAAATCATTATGAAAATTGAAAAGCCTAGTATAATCTTTTTAAACACTTACCTTTAGGACTTGTCCATAAAATATGCATCGCTAATTTTCGGATTTTAGGCCCCTCCCTCCAATATTTTCCTGTCACGATAAGGTCTATATAATGAGTTACAGCCAACAAAGACAGAAGCACAATTCTCTAAAGTCTAACGTAAATAATGATTCTCTTTTAAAAATGATTTTGCAATGCAAAACTCATTTTTTAAATATATATATATATTCATAAATATATCAAGAATTTTAAGATTACGTATGATCTGTTAATAATCATTACCTTTCGCTTCAGTGTCTGATCAAGAGCAGTTTTATTTGCTTGTCCATACAGAACCAAAAGTGATCCCACAAAGATAAGATGTATCATTCTTATAGAAAACATTTCTATTCTTGCTGATGAAGGGAGGGGGAAAAAAAAGTCACTGAAATATAAAAAACATCTATAATGATAATTTCATTAGTAGATACTGATGTAAACTAACGAAAATATCAAACAAGGATTGCAGCTTACAGAAATAAGTTATTCCATCCCTGATGAAATAATCATCGTTTGATTGTCTTCGGAGGAATGACGTTTAACCACCGCAAGTCACAATGATGCTGCGCACTCTGTCGAGTAACTGGAGAACCAAAGGGATGCAGCATAGCAGGACAGGATGGTGTCCACTGCCACCACCCACGGTCAGGGCGTCTGTAAGTGCCGGAGCTTATCACACACTGCTTCTTACCCCGCAGCGCATTCTTATAAAGGATGAAACAGGCAAATAAAAAAATTAAAAAAAAAAATCTAAGTGATGCTTTTACCGACTAGACGACAACCCTAGCACGGTGGTAGATGCAAATACTCAGGTCGCAGGTCAAAAAAAAAAAAAAAAAAACACTACACAACTTTCCGAAAAGGATCCTTACTATTTGAAATATGCATAATATAAAGGACTGCTAGCTCAAACCGCATAATTACAGAATACTTTATTGGCAACTATCTGAAGTTAATCTTTCACATGACTAGCAACTATACAAAACGGTATCTACTATACGTTTATCAAAATTACCTAAAATGTTGTCTTCTAGAGGAGGAGTTAAATAATTTAAGCCCATCCTATTGTACTTCTTCTTCGTCCACTACTTTTTTTTTTTTTTTAATCTGAAGCTATTATGATATCATTAAGAAAAAAAGCAGACGAATAATGCATGTCACGATTGCTACTCTGTAATTAGTTGCTAGCATAAACATTATACATCAGTGCCCCCTTGAATTATGTTATAAATTAACCTTATTGTGAAACTAAACATGTCCACCGATTAAGTTAATATGTTTGCCGCTCTTTGTTATATTTCGTCGATCTAAATATTTTCAGACTGGACAAAATAGAATCGTTTTATTTAATAAAAAATAACTTTCTGAAAAATAATTTTTAACTGTAAGAAAACAATAGAATATGCGTAATATAAAGTGCCATTCTACTAATAAAAATTAATGTAGCAGTTAATACGTATTTTATAAAAATATCAATGTCGTTTTTGTACACACACACACACACACACAAAAGCATGTTTTTTTTTTTTGAAGACATCGTGTACAGTATTAGTGACGCATAGGAATTTTTCAGTCAAGGTATATGTGTGAGGAAAGACGAAAAACAGTCTGTAATACCGGGAAGGTGTAAAATGAAATGAAGTTATACGTTATGCTTTAATATGAAGTGCAATTTCCTTAACACAACAACAACAACAACAACACTATATATCTATCTGTGATTTTTCATTGATCAAGCGTTTAAGAGGAGGGAGTCCAAACCTGGTAGTACCTCTTATATTATACATATTGTATTATGAATAGCAATACTTGTGGATTTGACCTAATGTGCTACTGTAACCTCTGCTGTTCCTGCGCCAATACTAGCTGCTTGTGGAACAAACCATGGGCCAAACGATTAATGCAAAAGTCAACAAAAAGTGAGATGGAATAAATTTTTTGTTTGGGCTGCAGAAACCTAGAGTCCGCTCTAGTTAACTTCCACTTTGAAAAATGTCCAAAAGTGTAAATACATCACCCCCCCCGTTTTTTTTTTTTTTTCTCTGTTTTCGTCAGTTTAAAATCGTTAATTTTTGACACGAGTTATAAAAATGAAGACTGCATACGAACCCCAGATGAAAATTCGAAAGATTTGAATGTCTTAACTTGCTACTTAGATTAAAAATGCCAGCAGTTATACATCTTTAATTTAAAAAAACCAAAAAAAAAAAACCCGATAATATTTAAAACTTTAGTTTTAAACAAATTCTATAGAAGAACACGTTTCAATTCTACTTAAATAAATATCCTCAACGGTTTATTTCTAAAACATAAAAGTATTCTGCAAAATTTCACCGAAACGGACAATTTACTTTGTTACGTCAATGCCGTTTAAAAGATTAATGACCCGATGAATTAATTACAAGGATGGCTCTCCTGAAGTAACATAATCCTTCCCTCAGCGGGACTCTACATTTAGGAGAAAGACGATGATGGTATGAAGACGTGGCGCTGTCTGCGGGAAGGAAAATGTATGAACACCACATAAAAAAAAAATAAAAATAAAAATAAAAAAAGTTGGGGATTCTGAGAGTGGTAAAGTATGTAAAGGAAGAAAAAAAAAGATTGGAAGTGGTAGAAGTGACACATTTTTTACATTACATGTGGATATCTTTTTTTTTTTTTTTTTTAAAGGCTAAGTGATTGGTAACTTACAAAGAAATGGCAAAGAATAATCTTTGCCATTTCTTTGTGAAAAAAAGTCGACGAGGAGAGAGAGAGTTAACAGGGATCCTACGTACTGTAAAGAGACAGTTAAGTGTCTGGCATTCTATGGATGTGTTATAAATCAAGTTTTTTTTTCCCCCTCTTTGCCATAGATTACTATAAAAAATTTTTGTTTTTATACAGTACCTCAGGACCATATAAGTGTCCACTTCTACTACTTCTTTCCCTAGATTCCACTTCAGGAATTCGTTCCCCAAGTGACAGGAATGAAATCCAAAAGCTTAGATTGCAGGTCCGGATAAAAAGGAAAACCGAAACAACACAGTAAATTTTTGTTTGATGGTTTATGTTAAGAGTTAAAATGCGATTACGTGATAGGTGATCCCCTTTTTTTTTTTTTTTTTTTCAGACAAAACATCTTATGAACGACTACATAACAAGAAAGTTATTTTAAGAGTACAGATTTCGTAGGTAGTAAATGTTATTCGTATAAGTATGGTGCTGGTAAGAGAGGATGTTCACTGTCAAAAAATTTTTGGCTTCACTGACTAGCGAAGAAAAGATAAAGGTCCAATCTAAAACTTAAGGCTAACCTAAAAAAAAAAAAAAAGTGTGATCGTGTGTGTGTGTGTGTGTGTGTGTGTGTGTGTGTGTGTGTGTGTGTGTGTGTGTGTGTGTGTGTGAGAGAGAGAGAGAGAGAGAGAGAGAGAGAGAGAGAAAGAACGTAAACAAATGCAACTTTTTTTTTTTTTAATCTGATTTTTTTTTTCACATCAGAATTTCTAGTTTAAGAAATACTGCTTGATGTTAGCGTACTGAATCTATTTACCAACAACATGATTGTATATTTTAGCGTCTAGTTGCAAGTAGATTCCCATTGTATTTTCTTAGATTTCCACTAACGTACAAATATCCAATCTACGGACCGCTAACGATTTCCATCTGTCTCCCGAAAAAATATGATTGTTGTTGTTACGTGACACCTCCAAGGAATCCAAGGACTCATCGCAGGAGGGCATTCTACTCCGGTGCTTCCCAAGCGTAAGGATGTAAAGGCCCCCTTTGGAAAAATTAAAATATTTCGCGGCCCACCATGGAAAAAAAAGTCGTAATACAGACACATATTATTATAATATTTATTGTATTTATATTCACGATTTTGCGTTCGTAAGCTTTTTTTGTGCTTCTTATCAATATCTTTGAAAATGCTTAATGAATATTTACTAATATTCACTAAGGCCGAAATACTCTGGAAGCAAAATTTGTGAACCAACACCAATGTGGGATTTTTTCCATTAAAATATAAAAAACAAAAACAAAACAAAACAAAAAATAATAATAATGAAATACGTTTCTTTTAAGATTAAAAAAAAATCGACTTAGTCTTAAAACATCTTAAATTTGTTTCATTCTTTCACGGCTCCTTCAACAAAACTTACTATGTAGCTTCCCAAAGTGCGGGCAGCGGCCTCAGTTTGGGAAGCGCTGCTCTACTCCACTGCGCTACATATACATCTCACCCTATCCCCTGTTATTTAATTCTCTCACCACGCACATATATACAGAAATACTTTTAAAAACATCTGCTTTTAAAAGAAAAAGCCATCAAAGACATAAGCATACACAATGCTATTTTAAACGCTTATAACCATGGAATGTATGTAATTGTTTTATGCGGGTGGGAGTCACATTTAAATAAAAAAATATTTCGTGTTCGTGTAAAAGCGATTTATAAACAATCATTTGGCCATCCGACGAGTGGATTGTTTGTTGCTTTCAATTCTATCCCCCCCATTCCCGTCGTCATGTCATTATTTGCAAGTAAACGGTACTTTTCCCTTTATGCAACTGCAACTTATGAGGTGTGTTTCTTCCGGTTCCCATCTGCCATACGGCCGGGGGAGGGTAGCTATATGTTAAAGATGCCAAGCTGTTTTAAACCTGGTTTTACTCCATTTCCCAAGTAAGCAAACAGACAATTAAGTCAAGTTTACGCCTGCACGTAGTGTAAGTCTAAGTGACCAGCAAAGTAGTGCAAGTCTAGGCAACTCGTGGTAAAGGTGGAATAAGCTCTGATCACTATTCTTAATATTTACCCTTAATGCAAAGCCCATCTCCTTGAGGATATGTATGATGCTATGCATTAAAGGCAAGGAGCCACTACCCAGACCGGTTTCGACCTTTATTGAGGTCTCATCAATGGGAGCCAGGCTTAGAAATACCAAGGTTAAGTAATACAGAGCTTATAAGTATTTTACCAAAACAAGTTACCATAAGGTGCTTTGACCTTATTAAATAAAAATCTCAGGATGAGAGATGGATGTAGAAAGTATTTTACCTTGGGTATAATAAATGTTAAAGATGCCAAGCTATTTTAAACCTGGTTTTACTCCATTTCCCAAGTAAGCAAACAGACAAATAAGTAGTCATGTTTTTATTTAATAAGGTCAAAGCACCTTATGGTAACTTGTTTTGGTAAAATACTTTTTACCAAATACTTTTTACCTTTTCTAATCGAAGCTCTGTATTACTTAACCTTGGTATTTCTAAACCATAAACGCTATCTACTGCCCACAAACACCACAGCTAGCATTTTTGTCTGTAAATTGCGTGTGTTCTAAAGGGCAGATTTGTCTGTATGTGGGATGAAAAACCCGAGTTTCCGGGAGAAAAAACCCTACTACCTCCGTATGAGATCGGCTAACTCACCTTCAATTGAAAAAGTCCATATAAAGATTCCTCCCGTCATGACGAGAATCGAACTTAGGCCTTTTCTAATCGAAGGGCGCAACGTACCGTCGTTCTTCCAATTGCGCGCTTATGTATGCTGTGATCTTTCACGTTTAACTGTTATAATTAATAACATCAACACTTGCCAAAACTTGGCTGACCTGATGGTATCCGTAGAGTTCATCGAAAAGGCAACTAATCGAATGAACAATTCATCGAATGACAATTCATCGAAAATAACAATTCAACGAAAAGTTTAACTAAAATTTCATTAAATTGATCCAGCAAAGCGGAATTGCTAATCAGTCCCATGAACAGACATGAAACAATTATCGGACAAGAAAGACAAGAAACCACATTGTTCTATAATTATTCCCTATTAAAGTATCATTGCTTTCTCGCTATGCACGGTTCAGTATTTGTTCCAAATGAATCACTTTTATCATAACATTTTCGAAAAGTTAAAATTTTCGGTGAATTCTTTTTTCTATGAATTGTCGTTCGATGAATTGTTCCTTCGATTAATTGCCTTTTCGACGAACTCTCTGGTAAATTGTGTTCAACACACAAAAATGCCGAAAATTCTCAGAATAATTATCTGTTATTCCAAAATACCTAAACATTTACTCTAACATTACGTACAATAGTCCAATGCAAATGTTTGTTACAACGTATTTTGGAATAACTGATAATTATTCTGAGAATTTTCGTCATTTTCGTGTGCTTCCCTTCCTTTCTTTCTTTCTTTCTTCTGGTTTATTTGCGTCCAAGAACTTACAAAATTGTATATGATACTGTTAACGTTGCTGATATGCAAAAGCATTATTCTGGAAAACACTTTATTTATAAAGTTTTTCTGGACAATATTTTACTTATAAATAAATAAACAAGCTAACGCCTTTTATTCTCAAAAGATAAATTAAGGTGAGTCAGTTGGTCTGTGTAAGAGACTGTATGAGATCTTCATTTGAAAACGCCCATATAAATTTTTTCCTCATCATCATGACGAGACGAAGTTACAAGTATTCTACAGTCGTGCCATGTGTCATTACTTTCTTATTTTTTCATTATGTTCTTGTTTCAACTTGTTAAAAATAAACAAAACCCTTGCTTATTCTTAACCATGTAACAAAAGTTTCGATTCTTATCAATCCATTCAAGGAAGAAGGGAACTGGAATAAAGGTATATACAAGCGTTCTGTTTTAAATTTTAAAATAGAACGCTTGTACTTTATTGTTTATTATTACTTTTTTGTTTATTAGCGTTACTGTTTAGTCGAAATACAGAATTCGATTTGAAAGGAATGAAATTCAGAATTCCTCTATTCGCTTCTTCTTCTTCTTCTTTTTTTTTTAAATCTAAATTCTTGTCTTTCTCTCTCTCTCCTTTTATCATGGTTTATTACACGGTAGTCCAATTGCCGACAGAGTTCGTCACGAATAAATGAAAAAAAAAAAAATCAGGCTTTGATAATTTAAAAAAACATACAAAGATATTTAATATATATATATATATATCTTTATTTTAAGATATTGTAAATTAAAAAAAAAACGAGTGATACTATCCTGGAAAAATAAATCGAAATTCTTTGCCAACATTTTTTATTTTTCACATGCATGTCAGGGCACACATATGAAAGAAGGATCCTTAAAGTGTTTTCGCATATCCTTGCCAAATCTTGAGATATTTTCCCCTTCCATGAGATGTTTTAACTGTTTGCACCACCAGCTTATTGTGCAATATAAAGACACGGATCACTCATTGATAAATACCGTACAGTCATCCCTCGATTTACATCCGGGTTCCGTTCCATCCAGCAGGACGTACATCAATACATTAACTCAACAGAGTTATAGGGGGTTAGGAACTTAACCGCAATAAGTATACTGTCATTTTAATTTTTAAACCTTATAAAACTGTACTGTGCGTTACTGTCACTATAAAACAGGAGAATAATCATTCAAATCTTCCTCCATAATCACATATCTTCATTACCTTCCCTATGTGAAGGACCAGGTGGCTGTAGCTCTTCTGGTAACCTTTTTTTTTTTTTTTGATGAAAATGTCCAATATGTTTTGCTTATTCCTCTTCTTCTTTTCATCATAAATTTGTTATTTGTTTATAGGCAAGCAAATGCATCATGTACTTTCGTTTCTACTAATAAGTAGAGTTCAACATTGGGATCCATGTCTTCAGTCATTTTGAGAACATCGCTAACTGCATAGAGCGTTTCTGCAAGACCCTTCACTGTAAATTGATTAACTACCTCCCCTTGTTTCTCTTTTCCCTCGTCCTTTTCTCGTTCTTCCTCTTCTGCAACACGTTATTCTCCAGTTCGACCAATTCTTCGTTGGTCAAAGCTTCAGAAGCACTTTCTATGAGTTGAACTATGTCGTCATCATTCACTTCGAGATTCCGATTATTTGCTAGGCCCACTATTTCTTCACTCAATTTACAAAGGTCTTCATTTTTTGCAAAACTTCTAAAATCGTGCATAAACCTTTTCATTGTCTTTTTTCATATGCCACTCATACATTGAGAGGTCACTTCATCCCAAGCCAAGAGCAATATTTTAAATAGCATGATAAATATTGAATGCTTTCCAGAATTTCATGGGAGTCTGGTCATTTCCTTCAGTGGCAGAAATGGCTTGTGAAAAAATTCTCCATACATATGTCTTAAATGCTGCAAGAACTCCCTGATCCATCGGTTGGATCAATGAAGGTAGTGTTTGGAGAGAGAAACATGAACTTGGTGAAGGTCACAGATATAAGATGGATGACTTGGAGCATTATCTAGAATTAAAATTTTAAGTTCTACATTTTCTTTTACACAATAGCGTTCCAGTTCACTCGCTTAACAGTTGATTAATGCATCCTCAAACGATTTTTGAGTCATTCACGACTTTTTATTGCTCCGATAATGAACTGGAAGAATATGCTTCCTAATGTTTTTGAAGGCTCGTGGATTCTGACTGTGCCATATCAGAAATGGTTTCAGTTTATATTCAGCCACATTACCCTCTAAAACAGAATCGTAATACGGTATTTAGGAGCATTGAAACCAGTCATAGATTTTAGCTTTTTTGTAAATGAATGTCCCCTCTGGCATTTTTTTTTTTTTTTCCTGACACAAGTAGGTCTCATCCATATTAAATATTTGTTGTGGCAAATAACTTTCCTCCGTAATAATTTTATCCAATTTCTCCAGGAAGCCTTCTCATCGGCACTTGCAGATTCGCCATACATTTTCACATTATGTAGCGCAAAACGCTGCTTAATGAACCAACTGGAAGAAGCGTTGAATTCGTAGTCGTAATCGGCTTCTGGTTTCTTCTTCAACATGTTGAAGACAGTGTCTTAGCGGTTATGGTCATAGTGCTAAGGTCTATGTGCTTTTGGTTCAGGTCCTCTAACCTTGACGCAAGTGGCTTTTCCATATCACCGATAGGACCTTTTCGTTGCTTCGTCACTATCGTCGATTTAATGGAAGCAGATCTTTTTACAGCTCTACGATTTTATCCTTATTTTTCAAATGGTAGTCACTGTTGAATGAGACCATCCGAAGTCATGTGCGATCACACTGACTGGCTTACCAGCTTCATGTGGCTTTATAACTTGCAACTTCGTTTCAAGATCAATTGCTCGCCGCCTTTTTTTCTGTGATTCTTCACTAGGTTTTTTGATTGGGCATGTAGGGGCCATGTTGCACAAAATATCACGAAATATTTAACGATAAATACACAAATAACCTATTTGTCAAACACAAAATCAACACAGGAACCGTAAGATACTTCCCGAGGGATGTTACCTCTGAATGCTCTTTTCCATTGCATGATGCATTGCTGCTAAATAGAGACCTTTTTACTTTACGCTCGTTTGCGTCTTGTTCAAAATATAACCGAAAATGCTATTTATTCCTTGATGTGATCAGGGACGTATCTTCGAACGGACGTAAGTCGAGGGATGACTGTATATAATTTGACACAACAGCACAGTACTTCTCTTTTTTCTTGCCCGGATACGAGCATAGAAATCCCCTATTTGAAATGTTAACAGTCAGTGAGATGTCGTCACTTGAAGAAAAAATTGTAGACAGCATCAAAAATCCATCTTTCATTTATATAATAAGAACTGTTCGTTTTAAATTACAAAAAATAAAAAATAAAAAAATTTCAGCAGTTTCTTCGTAATATTTCCGCTTTGGTTGAATTGAAAAGGGAGGATTGAAAACTTAAAAATATGTTCACGAGCAGTAGTGTACTCAGGGTTTAATCTTGGGGGGGGGGGGTGCGAGTTGAGTAGACGATTTGAGAATATACACTACGCATCGCATACGACCTATGACTGAGCATCTGCAATGATCGTTAATTCATAAGTAGTATAGAAATAGAAGACACGACACAACATAAATAAAAAAAAAAATGAATTTTAATCAGGAAAAGATTTTTGGAAAATTTTCTAGCGTTTTTTTTTTCTTTGGGGGGGGGCCCATGGCCCGTTGGCCCCCCTGTTCACAAGTATGTTTTGTTATTAGTTTTAAAGCATGCAAGTAAGTGAGCTCAAGAACTACATTCAATTTTCAGTCACAAGTTAATTAGCTCTTCTATAATTAATGGATGTAAATAACAGTTATTTATATCTGTTATATGTAAATATATGATGTATATATATCATATATTTACATGTAAATATGTGATATATATATATATATATATATATGTAAATACATGATATATATTTATCCTAGAACCTAAATTACCTTAGAACCTAAATTACTTCAGGTTCTACGGTCCTGTTAGAGTTAGGGTTAGATAACAAGAGATGGCAGCACTTGCTTTGTGTTTCTTTATCGGTTGCCGTTTATAATAGTGATAGTCAAGGGCCAGCTGTTTCTGGATGGCTACGAGCGAAGATTGAACTGATCACCCAGTCTTCAAAAGCTAGATAGGGTTGAAAGGCTTCACCTACTCCCTATAAAGAAATAAAACGCATTAGCTGATTATTATTATTATTATTATTATTATTATTATTATTATTATTATTATTTTATATAATAATATAAAATAATTTTATAGTTTTAATGTGGTTCTAACTCCTGTTTTTAATTTAAAAGTGTCATAAAATAACTCTACTTGTCACGCTGAAGACAGTGACATATAATTCATCGAAATCGGCCAAGTGGAATCCAAAATCTGAGTGCTAAAAAATTGAAGCGTACACCGCGGTTGCTAACGAGTATAGAACAAAGGACGTCGCCATCTTTGCAGCTGTCCAAAGGAAGAAAGGTGAGTCATGAAGTACAACAAGTGTCAGAAGGAATTACCGTCCGACGGATGTTATATAACCTGCAGGAAATGACATAGGAATCTTCACTTTATATGTTCGGACTTTCAAAAACAACCTGGCAACGCAAATCCAATGCCAAACGAGAAGAATGGAAGTGCCTAAACTGTAGAGAGAACAAAGAAACGCCACCACCCATGCGCAACTGATTACGTCGGAGGCAGAATCGGACGATGAACTGAACAGATAACAAAATACTGGTGAGTCTTATAATTTGAGTTCCGTAAATTTATTACTAGTAAAAGGTTTAGAAAATATAAAAGCTAGCTTGGTAGATCTTGTTAAAGAACTATTTGATAGACAGAATAAACAAATAACAAAAAAAATTAGCGAATATGAAGAGTTTGTTCAATTTAATAATTCAAAAGTCGAAGAAGTCTTACAAACGGTAAAAGGCATTAAAACCAGCATTAACTGACAGGCAGCACAAATTGATAAAAGACACATCGGAACTCCGTCAAGAATTTAATTCCCTGAAACTACAATACGAAGTTTTAAACCAACAACAACATAAAGAAGACGTTGTCATAAACGGTCTTCCAGAAACTGAATCCACAGAAAATCTCAGAGATGTAGTTTTAAAGTTAGGCCATGCAATTGATATCCCCCTACAGCATAATGATATTCAGACCATAAATCGGTTTCCCAGGAAGAACAGAAAACAAGGCTCGCCACGAGCGGCACCAGTCATAGTTCGTCTGACAAGCAAGGCTACAAGAGACAATCTCATAAAAGCCAGCAGACTGAAAAAACCAGTAGTCAAGGATTTAAATGCATCGCAAAACAATACGTGAATCTTTCTATCTGAGTATTTAACACTTTTCAATCAGAATCTTTTGTACCAAGCAAGAAAAGAAAAAACAGAAAAAAGTATCAATTTTTATGGATCAAAGACGGCAAAATATTCTTGAGAAAGTCACAGACTTCAAAGTCTATACAAATAAAAAGCTCGGAAGATATAGACAGGTTGCCAGAGTGAAACAAAAGACTCCAACTTAATTCAATAAGAAGATCTCAACACAACAAAAATGAATGTGAACCATCAGATAGATGTAATTACACCAGAATACATCAGTCATTGTACTTTCGAATCGCTTGATGCATGGAAACAAAACACAGTACATGCGATAGGTCTCTCAATCTTGCATATTAACATCAAAAGCATCCGAAAACATTGATTATTATTACAGGCTTATCTGAGGAATTACACTGATATTATTGATATATTGATTCTTACAGAAGTATCCATAACTAACGACGAAGCGACTGCTTTCCAAATTCCAGGCTTCCAACAACATAGATCGTGCCACCAAATAAAAAGAGGGGGAGTGGAATATTAATATTTATCAAACAAAAATTAATAGCAAAAGAAGCGGCCTATCAGTTTGAGCATGCTGAAACCCTTTGCCTGGAAATCATTAATACGGCAAATACACAGCATCCCATAATACTAAATGCTATTTACAGGCCACCAAACCTAAACGTGATAAAATTCTTGCACGAACTCAACTGCTGGCTTTCAAGCCAAGAAATTGCTCAACCGAACACCTAATGATAATTGGCGATCTAAACATAAATATTGCAAACGAAAACCAGAACAACACTGTACAATACCTAGACACACTATTTATGTATAGTCTAATACCAACAATAACATCATGTACTAGAGAAATATTCGGAAATACTATCACTGCCTCCTGTCTAGATCATATAAACGTCCGAGCACCACCAAATAGTTACACTACATCAGTCATAAAGTGCAAAGTAGCAGATCATTGCTTCACCGCTCTAAACCTGCACACTAAGACAATACCAATGCAATATCCCACAGAAGAAAAGCGACAGAAAACAATAATAGACGAAGAAATAGTCAACCACGAAATAAGAAAAACAGACTGGGAACACCTGGCATCAGATTCAGCAGAAATCTTATACAACAACATTAAACTCACGCTGGAGGAAATATATAAGAAAGCTACAAAGAAAGTCCGAATTCGTTCAAAAACAACACAAAATCCTTGGATAACACAAAACTTAATCCTAGAAATACACAGAAAGGACGCTTTATGGAAAGAATTAAAGCGATATCCAAATAACACAGTTTTAAAAACTGAATATAAGATAACAAGGAATCGCCTTACAACACAAATCAGAAATGCAAAAAGAAGCTACTACAGAGACAAACTAACCTCCGCACAAAACAACATGAAACAAAGCTGGCATCTGATCAATGAGATGCTAGATTTTGTTCCCAACACCACCGCCTCTGAAACCATAAAGCACAGCTTCATGAAAGACGCAAAACCTATCCAACAACTAGCAAATGACTTTAACCAATACTTTGCAGACTCCATCCAAGAACTGAATAGAAATATAGGAATAGGGAACAGAAATATTCCCCCAATCACAAAACGAGACTCCTCTACTTGGGCCACAATCAAAACAGACATTATGGTTCCCAACCATAAAAGAAGCAGAAGTTCTGCTTCTGCTTCTGCTTCTGCTTCCCAACCATAAAAGAAGCAGAACTTCTCTCAGCAATACATCAAATCAAACCAAACAAAGGCCCAGGAATAGATGGTATCAGACCTAAAGATATAAAGCAACATGCAACTAGTTTAAGTCCTATCCTACTAAAATTAATAAATAAAATATTTAAAACAGGACAGATATCAAGTATGCTCAAGATCGCCATAATCACACCCATATACAAACAAGGAAAAAGAAATTTAATCAGCAATTACAGACCCATAGCAACATTACCAATTATCATCAAATTATGGAGCGGATCATACTGAAGAAACTCACAGCATACACTGAGATCTTTAATATTATCCCCAAAACACAATATGGTTTTCAGAAAAATAAGGGAACAACATCTCTCTTGGAAGACTTTACAGACGTAATTAATACTGCCTTAGACAAAAACAAAATTGCCATGGTAGTCTTTATAGATTTAACTAAAGCATTTGATACACTTACACATCAAACCTTGTTAGAAAAGCTGAGGCATGTTGGAATAGACAGGCCTCTTCATAGGTGGTTTACAAACTACCTCCAAAATAGAAAGCATATCACACGTATCGGGTCAAACCGAAGCAGAGAGTTACCAGTAACCTGTGGAGTGCCACAGGGAGCTGTGCTCTCCCCAACTCTATTCAGCATTTACACGCACGATATTAATCAGTTACCACTCAAAGGTAAGATATTCCAATACGCAGACGATACAGCAATAATATCCATCCATAATAACGCAAGCATAGCCCAAACAAATATGCAACATGATATAAATCTGATCATAGACTGACTCACGAAAAACTCCATACACCTAAACTCAGAAAAGACAAAATTAATGATATTCAGAAATCCACTGAATCGATCAGTTGATAACAAATATATAACCATCCAACATCCACTTCCAACATTATTATTATTAATATTGTTATTATTATTATTATTATTAATTATTCATTACAATTAATTAGTGTCAGTTTTGAATGACAAGTAATATATTCATAACTTACATAATAAGTAAATTAACATTGATCAATAGCCACACTTACTGTGGTTGCTAGTATACTAGGACCGATTTATTGTATGTAACTAGTTTTCATTTCCCTGACTAGCTGCACGCTCTCCTCCTCCACTTATCAGCAATCTATCCATCTTCATACTACTTTCCCTCACTCAAACGCAGACTATTTGTAGCAATCAACTCTCTCGCCTACTTTCAAATTTATCCTACACATTAACAAATTCAGGTTCTCTCATCCTGCTCATTGTAGCTATGATGCTATTTATAATGATCGCCCTTCTCAGCTCGCTACTATCATACCTTGGTAACAAGATTCATTCCCGAGTACATGACTTTACTATCTATTCCCATTGAATAAAACCCGTTATCCTTTGCTCACACCATTAGCCTACCTAAAATATTTTGCATTATCTCAACATTCCTCTGATTAACTATTGCTCCTCTGATTTTTCTCTTCATAAAAACAACTGGATATTCCCCTTCAAATCATTTCCTGCATCAGTAATGCGCAGATTAAATGCATAGTCCAAGTACAGAATCCTATGGCCCACCACTGGTCACCTGTCTTGCCTTAGCAAGCCCAACCCTTCACAAAGCTCTTTTTCTCCACATTAAGTATAATGTATATATCCAACAGTTCTGGTATTCTACACTTGCCCAACTTTTCCAAAACTTTGAGAGAAAATATCAAATTTATAATTGCTACTTCTCTTTTTCATCCATCTTTATAGAATTAAATATATATAATGACTTGTTTAAATTAAGGGATATTACATCCCATATCGTTTCTTAGCCGAATAAGAAACTCAAAGAGTTTTATGCCGAATATAGTAGAAACTATATAAAGTTCGGCGATTCCAAGCGTAAGCAAATACCTGGATACTGCAGCAACTGACCCTTAAGGTAGTGCAAGCTGAGGCAACTCATGTCTAAGGTGGAGCAAGCTCCGATCACTATTCTTGATATTTACCCATAATGTGAACTTAGCTCCTAGGAGCTGTATTACTGTTCTACATTATGAGAGAGGGTCACTACCCAGACCGGTTTCAACCTTATGTATAGGTGAAGCGGGCTCTAAAAATAAGACGATCCCGAAAGATCGCCCAACTCAGCGTTGTTCCACTCGATGACAGGCTCACCCCGTCACCGAGAAGAACTTCTCAGCATTGGCTCTACCCAGTGACAGGCTCGCCCCACCACCAAGCAGAGCCATAATCTCAGCGGTGGCCCCACTCAGAAAGTGGGGTTACCTACCTCCAAGTGGAGCCTCTCAACCAGATCCGCCCAGCACCGGTTTCCACCCTCATTGGGGTCTCATCAGTGAGTAGGTAGACCTAGTTAATATCAAGTTTGTAGCGAACAGAACTTATAACCCTTCTATGAGTATTGCCGACAGGTGTCCTAATAAATTATTAGATATATGAAGAGCCAAAGGCTTCAATTCGGCGACATATGACTTGTTTAAATTAAGAGATATTACATCCCATAGTTTCATGCCGAATAAGTAGAAACTATATAAAGTTCGGCGATTCCAAGCGTAAGCAAATACCTGGCTACTGCAGCAACTGACCCTTAAGGTAGTGCAAGCTGAGGCAACTCATGTCTAAGGTGGAGCAAGCTCCGATCACTATTCTTGATATTTACCCATAATGTGATAATCTAATATATATAATGAAATATATAATGAAACTATCTTACCCTCTTTCTATTCTGATATACTGTATGATTATAAACAGAGGTTTTGTATGACTTATATAATCTCTCTTCTCCTGTTTACTAGCGTCCGCATATTCTCAGTTGGTCCTCATGATTTACATTCTACAGTACTGAAATCAGTATTCTCTCTCTCTCTCTCTCTCTCTCTCTCTCTCTCTCCTTCTCCCTGTTCCAATGAAATAATAACATTCTTCCAAAAGTTAAGATTCAATCCATAATTTTGCTAATGACGGTACACATTTTTTTATTTTTTTCATTTGTATTACTAATATGACCAAAATTCCAAGACCTGTCATAACCAATGACCGGTTACACACAAAGATTATGGGTTAAGTACAAATCAGTGAATTTAGTGCTACCCTAAAACTCACGATTTATTTTATTTATGGTAAGAATCAATATACATGTATATCTTCGAAACTCAGAAAGTCGACAGAAGAACATAGATACACGATATACATATAGCATATAGTTAACAGTCAGATAACATATAGTATTTACGGTTAGGCAAACAAGATGACAAAATTGTCTCTTGTAACGTACTTTACTGACGGAATGGAAACCAGCCGTCTGCTGATTTCCCCAAGTTACTGCTAAAAGAGTGTTGCGTATACTCTTTATAATTTTAAAAAGCTGTTTTAGATTTATGAGCAATACAACATAATATGTTCATACTAAGCGATTGTAGCAGGGATCAGAACCATCGCCTCTTATTCAGCATGCCGTGAGAAAACACTTAATCTAGGAGATGGTGAGAGGCGGATACCACCCTTGTATAGATTTCTAAAAGTTAGGGCTATCTCCTTTCATGATTAAAAAAAAAACAAAAAAAAACAGAAATCTGAGTATTTTATGGAAAATTCTTAGAAGTTTCACGGGATTTGTGGATCTTTTAGTCTGAAAATTTACTAGCATATGATAAAAGGAAGTTGAAAGAAATTTGTGAACCTGTTATAGTATTGCTGATATACGATGTAATTATTTGATAAAATAAATAAAATATAAAATGTAAATCCGATAACGTCATTTATTCTCTAAAGGGGGTATGCACATCCTACCCCTGACATTATGAATACAAATGTGACAGCCAGTCTTTATCCAACCTTTACTAATAGTGAACTCAAGCTATAAATGAACCGCCTTTTCAGTAGAGAGAGAGAGAGAGAGAAAGAGAGAGAGAGAGAGAGAGAGAGAGTGAGAGAGAGAGAGCGCTGTCGTCATCTCATGGGCGTCCTAACACTTTATTTTCGGTGACAGTGTGGGCTCTAAGTATATATATATATATATATATATATATATATATATATATATATATATATATATATATATATATATATATATATATATATATATATACAGGGTGTTCGGGATAAATTTGACATATTTATAATTAATTATATTTTTCCGTAAGTTACATGTATTAACACACACTTCTCTTCATTTAAAAGTTTGGACCCTTCTTCATTCATATACAAGATGTCAGAAAGGATGGATAGCTGGAACCCACCTGAATCATGGAAGAGAATAACTTGTATCATGATGATTCGTGCCCGCCATCAAAATAAGGATATTACGACTGCTGCCCAATGCTCCCTGAATACAGTAAAAACAATCAGGCATGAACTAGAGACTTGCAATGGTGACTATGAGGATGTAGCAAGAAGAAAGATCCCTAGCAGACGATCTGATTGCGTTCGTACAGCAGAATTCCTCGCAAATCTGCAGGAACAGGTGTTGAAGAACCCTGGCATTGGAATTCGGGCTTTGTTCGTGGAGTTGCTAACTGTAGTCAAGCTCTGGATAACAAGGGTAGCCAATGGTAGGCCGTATGTATGGCAGCAGGATTCGGCCCCTTGCCACACCTCTGGGAAAAGTCAAAAATGGTTGTCTGAAAATTTCTACGACTTCACCAGTCCAAATGTTTGGCCTCCAAACTCCCCAGACCTTAACCCCATGGATTATTTTGTATGGGGCGCAGTTGAAAAAGACAC